>NC_138497.1:87059206-88329998 GCF_964252035.2 Podarcis erhardii
TTCCCTTATAGGGCAACTGGGCAACAGTGCTGGCAGGACGTCAGCCTTAAGTCTCATCTTCCCAGAGGAATAGATTCATATAAATTCTACCTGGCAACGTCCCTGGCTCCGGATTGGCTCAGCTGGCATGAATATACCTGGGATCTTTGGCGACGCCAGGTGAGATCACCAGGTAAGATCCCTTGGGATATGGCCCCTCTTGCCCGTCCCCACTGCCCGAGGTGCCCCACCGTCGACCATCTCCCACCTGCAGGCGGTGCGTGTGGAGCAAATAGCCCCTCACGAAGAGCCAATAGATGGATCCCAGGATCCCCGGCCCGGGCAACTCTTCCGGCCGCTTCAGCCGCTCCTCATGCCGGGAGACCGAAGCTGCCTCCGCGGCGCTGGATGCGCTTCTGCCAGCTAGATCGGGGCACGGAGACCCTGGCTGAGACCCCAGGCAGCGCCGCAGCAGCAGCCTCCCGGAGAAGCCTCCCAACTTCGTCATGGCTCCCGCGGACTGAAAGTCAGGCGGGGGAGGAGAGGGAGAGGAGAGGGAGAGGGAGAGGGAGGGGCCAGCTGGGCGGGACTGACCTAAAGAAGGCGAAGAAGAAGAGGAGGAGGAGCCGGGAGCTGCTTGCGTATTTCAGGAAAAGCTTCTTTTGCGGGAAAGGTAACTGCATACCCTCTTTTCAAAATTTAAAAGGCAACTAACCTTCGTATCCAACTGAGCCCTTCTGCGCTGGAGACGATAAGCGATTGCGCTTTGCAGCAGATGGTTACGGGACAAAGCAGAAGCGAAGTAACCACTTCACATCCTGAGCGGTGCCCTGGATTTGGTGTCGAGTTGCTTGCTTGGGAGCACTGCTTATCGCGGGGGGGGGGGGGGCGGCGCCGCCTCCAGGCGCCCTTTTTATTGCACGCCGCCAATGATTTTTTGCTTGCACAAAACTGGAGTGAAGGTTATTATTGAATTTATTTATATCCCGTCTTTTTTCCTGACAGGGACTCAAGGCGGCTCACAGCTAAACACTTGGGGGCGGAGCAATGGTTCAAAAACAAACATAAATAGAATATGCTGTGTTCGGCCTTTATTTTGCGTTTCTGCCAGAAACTTTCTGAATCGTTTGCAGGGAAGAGCATTCATCCTGACTGGTTTGTGCAGTGCTTATATGTATTCACGTTAATCAAGTTTATCCCACACTTTTAGTGCACTTGCCTGTCACTGCCCTAATTGCCAAAAGTTGTGGGTTTTTAAAGTGGATTTATTGTGCCAGAGCACTTGAGGCACAAGCCTAAAATTTTGGTTAGCAGGCAAAGGGGTGGTGGCACTTCCCTGACCTCCTGTCACCAGCATTGCTGCATCTTATTGGGAGGGGAAGGAATGAAGGGTTTGTGGTGCAAACACACTGGTAGGAGCACCGAATTAGCTCTGCTGGTGTGTTTGCACCATGCCAACTTCACCACTGCCTCACCTCTCCCAATAAGCTGCAGTGATAATGCTAATGTTCCAGACTATCAAGAAGATCGGCAGATGGGACATGAAGAAGAGTTAAGAGCCTCGGATTTAAGATCTCCAGGTTGATGGACTGTTGGAGGTTGATGGAACTGTTGGTAGGGGCCGAGACCGGGGAGGGGAGATGGTGGAAGAAAAATTGGGAATTTAAAGTGTATATATTGAGACTTTAAAAGTTTAAGAAATTTTTAATGAGAGATGGAAAAATCGTTGGAATGAAATTTTTATGACCCTAGGGGAAACGTCTTAAGAGAATAAGTTTAAATATATCAGTTTTAATGAGAAATAAGATTAAATAAAGTAAAAATGGATGGATAATTGATAATTGGTGAAAGAGAGAAAGTAAAATTTCAGTATATTAAGATAAATTATTAGAATAAAAACAAAGATGAAGGATTTGCTGAACACCTATCTGAACTAGAATACAAAGAGGGGAGGTGTGAGGAGGTCAAGGAAATAAGTTAAAGAAAGAAAAATATGTAAAGGTTTGATTCTTTTTTTTCTTTTTTTCTTTTTTCTCTTTTTGCTTTTTCATTTTTTTTGGATGTGACTCGCTTTTATGTACTGGTTTGTTCTCTTTTTTGTTTCTTTTTGTAACCTTTAAAATTTGAATAAATATTATTTGAAAAAAAAAAGATAATGATAATGTTCCAGTAGTTAATGAATATTTCTGTGCTTGTTTCAGAAATTACTATTGGCTACGTTCCATTATTTCCAGGATCTCAGTTGCAGTTGAACCAAGGGTAGTATTCTTTGAGAAATTTCTTCCTCGTTTAGAGTTGAGACCCGACAATGAAAGCAGATTTAGTGGGATCCTTGAAGTAGGTGCGGCTGCGGATATGTTAGTTCCAGTCCACCAGAGCCAGCTCCTGTACGGAAGTATTCCCAGCACTCCTGCTACTCCGCAGACTTAATAATTAGCCACGGGAATTATTAAGTTCCCTTATCAGATATTTTGGCTCAAGGACATCCTTAGAGGGCCAACCTTTGTTCTGGGGTGTCCCTTGAACTTGAGCAACTTGCCCAGCCTATAATAATCAAAGTTTCCACCTTTGTTCCAGGAGGGCGCCTGTAATTTAAACATATGCACAACAGGCAGAAATACAACAGGTGGAGTATCTCCATCATCACATCTCTCACTGCAGATTGTCATCCTCCCACCTCCACTCCCAATCATGCGTCTGTTAAATATGTTAACAAATGTGACTGTTGGGAACCCTTGTAAGTGAACCTCTTCTGCACTTACCAACACAACTCCTAGAGAGGAGGGGAATCTTTTGCTAGAGATGTACCAGGTACTTGCCCAGAAATAATGTGCCTGAATGATGTGTGTATGTAACCTGAGAACATAGATCTAAACCAAACTAAAGCAACACTTTCTTTTATTGCAAGTGTTCTGTTCAACTTAATGGAGCAGCCTCCACTGGGTACCTAGACCTGTGGCCCTCCAGCTGTTGCTGGGCTGTAGCTATCATCATCCCTGACCACTGGCCATACTGGGAGCCCAAAAATATCTGGTGAGCTGCAGGTTAGCTACCCCTGCCAAAAAGGACTCTAAACACGCTCATCCCACTTCTCCAAGTAGGTGCAGGGGTGCAGCCAGGATAGTTTTGCGTTCTCTTTGGAAGGAGGCCTATTGTAAGACTTGCTTTTATTTGCAAACATGTAGGCTGAGCATAGAATTAAGGAGTTGGGGTGTATGTGCAGTTTCTTCCTTCTTCTGATTTCATCATAGCTTATTTGTATACCATTTCCCCATGGAAAGCAGCATTCTGCTCACATGATCAGAAAAGTTTACGAAATAAAACATATTATTTCATGGCAGTTCACTACAAGTTACACGTTGTAAGAAGACTGATGTACAAATAACAGACTGATCAACATAGCTCATATGCATATACACTAAGATTAAACCATCTCCTAATAATCCATAATAGGACACAACAAAAGAAGCAGAAGAACATCATTCAAGCAGCAGTACAAAAAGCATACGTTGAGTCCAGCAACCACCTCTGAACAAGGTCCCACCCTGATGATCTCTAGCAGAAATAACCTTTGTAGCTGGTTAGTTGGTGCTTTCCCAGGCCTGATGCAAATGAGCCAAGCGGAGAAGCAGGGACCACACCTTGGATTACTCTAAGTTTATTTCATGTTTGTTTGTTTATTTCACTTTACTGAATTTACTGATGAAGTTGAGCCTGAAACAAGTCCAGGCACTGCAGACCTCTTTAAGTGTGGGAGACAGTTAATAAAGGTTGCTAAAGATGTACAAGTCTGTCAATCAATGGGAAAGTCTGCCAAGTTTCTTTCCTTCATTCAAAGGTGCTACACCTCCAACAACTGCACAACAGGCAAAGCACAGTATTGCCTGTTTGTACATCTCCATGCTGAGGTCAGCCATACCTACTGTTTCGTGCTTTTGTCTTTTATGCTGGTCCTCCATATAACATTCCATGTACAGTATTTTATGCATCACAGCCCTTTGCTTAGCGATTGGCTGGTGCCCCTTGTTGTCAAACATGGTGATGGCTCTATTGGCAGGAGTGGCATCATCACGGCAGATTAATTGCTGTCTTACATGCCTGTCTTCAAACTTGGCATGGCAGTTGAATCAATTCCTTTAGTTCTTTATCCAGAAAGGTCTCATTTTCTAAATTACAATGTTCATGTCATTTGCACTGAGAGAAAGCAACACATTCACTGCCAGTTCAGAGTCAACCACTTTTAAGCATGCACCTTTAGGGTAAATGCCTTTGAGGGACTATTCTGTGAAAGCAGATTATGCAGGTACCGAGATCTCATTTTCCCATTTTGAGGAATTTCCATGGGAGAGGCAGCTCACTTCATATTGTATTTCAATTTTAGGGCAGAAAGCCTAATGTTTCAACTGAAGTGGTGCATCCACAAGAGGGCAGCAACAATGCATCATTCATACAAAAATTGTGATGTTAGCACTCCTGCTTCAGACAATGCAATACAGTACTAGTGTAGTTACAGCAGAGAATGTAAACTCTGGTCTTACAATTTTTTGCATGAGAAATGAAAAAATGAAGAAGACACCCATACCTTCCCTTTTGAATGGAACTGATTTATCTAGTTTAAAAACTAAATGGAGGTTGGAGGCAGGAAAACGAATCTGTCACCTGAGAAAACCTGCTTAATATTGCTTGCTTTGTGGTAGACCTGTCCTTGCAACCTATATTTCTAGGGCTTTGGTGGGAAAGTGTTTGTGTTTATTCTTCTGCTTTTCTTCTCTTTGTTTGTTTATTTTTACCTGACTTGGCTTTCAAAGCCAATTATAGCCACTAACATAAAATAGACTCTGATAATTGAAAACAAGACCAAACACTATATAGTGCCTCAATGTTCAAAATGTTATTGGTATGAGCTTTCGTATGCACACACTTCTTCAGATACACTGATTTTTTTTCTTGGTGAGGTTGATGGACTTCCATTTCATGCAGCTCAATGTGGTGCCTTCCATAGTTCTAGTTACAGGTAGGTAGTTGTGTTGGTCTGCCATAGTCCAAACAAAATAAAAAAATTCCTTCCAGTAGCACCTTAGAGACCAACTAAGTTTGTTATTGGTATGAGCTTTCGTGTGCATGCACACTTCTTCAGATACAATTTTTTTATTTTGTTTTGACTACAGCAGACCAACACGGCTACCTACCTGTTCAAAATGTGTAATTCTCTGTATCCCTCTAGCGGTTGCTGCTAGGAGAAACAGAAGGTACAGTTTGCTTGCTATGCTCTTGGTCAATGCCACTCAAGTTGAGAAAGAAGGAAGGAGGAAGGAAGGAAGGAAGGAAGGAAGGAAGGAAGGAAGGAAGGAGGAAAGGAGGGAGGGAGGCAGAATGGAAAGTGGTGAGTGGAGGCAGGCAGGCAGACGGATGGACTGATAGAGGAGGTGGTGAGGCAGAAGAGAACAGACCCAACTCCAATGGCCACAGAGGAAGTAATGGACAGAGCACAAAAGGCAACAAAAAGCAAGCTTTTTGAATTTCTGGTCCATGTTTTCTCCTGCTTCAGAGGCAACAATACAGCTCCTTGCCAAAGGCAAAGGTGCAAGGGAGCCGAGGTATGCCTCTGTATAGTGATATATAAATACCATATATTTTTTATAAATAAATAAATAAGAGAACTCTGGTTTCCAGAGACCCATCTTCATCCCAAACATGCATTTCAGGATCCACTTTTCCTGCTGTTGCATTCAAGAAGCTGTCCAGCGGTGGACCCTAATCCACCAGCTTAAGGGCCCCAGAGTAGGGCTAGCAACAATTTCTCTTTCTCTTTCTTAAGTATCAGAGGCCAGCATCTGTAGTAGTGGAAGCAGTATGTCTCTGAATACCAGCTGCCTCTGAGAACCACAAGTGGGAAGTGATCCAGCAGGGTTCTTATGTTATGAACAGCCACCAGAGGGAGGTGGAGAACCACACATTTCATACTGTTGCACACAACACACACACACACACCTCTCACTGCTTAATTGTCAACTCCTGGTTTCCTTTCAGGTTCTCTTTGTGAAACAGAGTGCTGCCTTTCAGAGAGAGATAGAGCAAATGAACTAACACCCCAAGACTATGGCAGCCTGCAGCTGCTATTCATTGCACTTGTGGCTGTTCAGCAGCACATACTGGTGATTTCCTGCCATAAATATCTCAGATGACTGTCCTCAAGATTCCCGCTATCTCCATGTTGCTTGGGTGGGCATGATGACAAACCAGTGCTTTGAATTCCATCATCAGCTATGGTTCAGTGGTTGCTGCTGTGTGGGTTGCTGCTGCTTGTTTTTGTCTCATTCCTCGTTGATACCTAGGTTCTAAAGAAGGAAAGGGTTAAAACCTTGCAGAGCACATCCCCAGTTTGCAAAACATACAGGCCGAGGTCAATATCAGTGAGAGTGCAGCCCAGTCCTTCTCATCAGGAAGATCCTGGCAGTGACAAGGCCCAGTCCCCAAAGAGTTGCGTGTCTCCCTTTCAAGTGGGCTGGGCTGATTAGGGCTTGAAGTGCCTACAAGACAGTATCAAAGAGAAGCGTTTTCCAAGAAGCCTCGGGACAGTGTGCTTAATAATCACGGAGCAAGTGGGCCTGGCCCTTGACCCCGTGCTCTGCAGCCACATCGCAGTCGAGATATGTCCTGTCTGGTGGAGAGTTGCAAAGGGGGGCCTCCCCAGCTGTAAGAAAGCACACACACACTGTGCATCCTACAGACTTTCTAGCTCATTCTTTTAAAAACCCTCTTGGGTGGGGGTGGGGAGTGAATTTGCAGAGCCAAGGAGGCAGCAGCGTCCCTGCCCCTGTTGCATATGGCTGCTTGCCTTCAGCCCTAAGCAAACCTGATTTTTATCTCCGTCTCCAGTCGGAGTTGGCCGCCTTCCCTTGCTAGATGCCTCCTACGCAGGCGAGGCTCATAACTGTAAAACACAATCAGGGACAAGGAAGCTGGGGCGGTTGGTTTGCAAAGCCTTGCTGATGCCTGAAGGAACTGCAGGGCTCCCACAAAGCATCCCATTGAGGCTGAGGGAGAAGGTGGCTGAGGCTACCCTCTGTTGACCTGTCCTGAAGGGAGGAGAGCGAGAGAGAGAGAGAGAGAGAGAGCGCAACAGGGACTCAGCTGCACCTCCTGACCTGTTGCTGTGCTCTGCCCATTCGACCACACTGCTGCCACTTGACTCTGTAGGCTTTGCCAACGCTTCAAGTTGTTTGAGAAAGGAAGACCGTAGGAGAAGACCTGGAGATCCTCAGAACCTCAAAACATTCCCGTGTGAAATGCAGAAATGTGTTCTCATGAGCCTAACCTATGTCTGGAAATGCAAGCAAAACTTGGAAAAAACATGTCCAACTCAAAGACTGGTGCGATTTGTGTGTAGTTTTGTGAGACTATTCCCCAAGCCTGTTGTGCACACCATCATTTTCATGATATGCCTACAGAAATGCTCATCCACGGTTAATCTAGCAGTGTGGGCCTTTCTGATTATTTAAGAAATTAACCCTGTTATCTGAGTAATGCACTCCTCAGCTATAGATCTTTCCTATGCCAGAGTTTTCTCAAACATTGTGAGATCATGCTTCCTTTGGAACTTATTAGATTTTCTGTAACCACCACCACTGGTGTCCTGCTTTCATTGAGTATACTTGGTTGCTTCCTCCATTGCCTTAACTTATATTTTCCCCCATCTCTGCTGGTTCCTACACTCTGCCTCTCTTTTCCTGCTTCATTCGCTTAAGCAACTCCTGCACACTCTCTCTCACACACAACAGTTGCCACATTCCACCTTGCCTGAAGCTGGCAAGTGGGCTGCCCAGATTTAAGGACTCAGAAACCTCATGCCACCCTTTCAACAATCCTAGTTGGGTCTGTGCCCTATGCTTTGGTAGGACCTAAGCTGTGATTTGTTGCTGTCTCCTTACTGTAAGGATAGGTAACCTTTTCTACCCCCCTCTCTCTACCATCTCCTTTTCTCTGGCTGCATGCACACTATACATTGAAAACACATTAGTCTTCCCAAAGAATCCTGAGAACTGTAGTTTCTGAAAGGTGGTAGGAAGCATAGCTCTGTGAGGGGTAAGCAACAGCTCCCCAAATTCTTGGGGGGAGGCCATGTGCTTTAAATTTCTGGTGTGTACACAGCCTCTCCTTCGCTCTCTGCCTGCCACTTTCTTTCCTTCACTTTGGCACCTCTCCCCCCCCCCCCCGCCCCACCATTTGGGTTGCTGGAGAAGGAAAATATCACTTTTGCCAGGTCTGATTTGATCCATGCAGGCAGCTTTTGAGATTCGGCTGAGGGGCAGATGAAGCCCCTGAGCACATCTGTGGTTCCCAGCAATTGGCATTCAGAGGCATGCTGCCTCCAACAGTGGGTAGTAACCATTTTGTAATCCGTAAAGGAATTTAAACCCTATCAGTGAACTGGTTAGAACCGAGATTAAGCATGTAAGTTTTCAGTTGGTTGAGAGCCTTATGCAAGATTCCTCTAACTCACAGGCCCCCCATCAAGCACGAGGAGCTGGGGTTGTTGCAAGGAAGGTGTGTATGCTAGGGTTGCCATACGTCTAGCACTCTGTCCTGGATCTTAGACAAGTCAATAAAAAAATCACGTAAAAAAGGAGCTCTAAGAAAAGCTCAACAACTTTCGGAATGCCTTGGCTTTTCCTTTTTGAAATGTGGCAACCCTAGCCTATGCTACAGACCACTTGTCTGATGCAAGAGCCCCTCAAGTACACACAGCCAGGAGCCTACAGTCATCTGTGGACAGGCTTTGGCTCAGCAGCCAGCCAGCCCCCCTCCCCTGCTGGCAGCTCATCTGCCTGTCTGGGCCGGCAGGACATGAAAGGGCCTCCTGCTTTGATAAGCTCCCAGCTGCAGAGGCCCGGAGGTGGCTGCGTCCAGAGACTGCGCAGCCCACAGCGCTGCAGTCAGCACACCAGCAACCCCTGAAAAGGGAGATTGTGGGGAGCCTGACAGTCCTGAAAGGTTGCGCCATTTCACCCTGGGCTTGAGAACTGTGCCTCCGCCCGAGTCTAGTTCAGACTGCCCCTTGAAGCAGAGCAGGCAGCTGGTTTGAATGGTTGCCTCCAGTGTGGAAATGCTATGGACCTGCAGGACAGGTGGCTATTTTAAGCAGGTTCAGAGCGGCCCATCGATGCCCAATGACCCTGCCCTTTAAAACAGGTTAGGAATTGAGACCAAGGGGAGCAACTCCTTCCCCCATGCCAGTTTGGGCTTAGTTTCTCTGTAATCTTGCAAAAAGGGACCTTCTCTCAGCCCAAGGGCCACATACCCTTCTGGGTGGTCTTCCAGGAGCCACGTTAGTGGACAGAGCAACAAATGCAAAAGTTACCTTTACACAGTAGAGTACTAGTTTCTATGCACACTCAAACCCCCTCCTCTCCCCCATCTAGACAAGCCAGATGCATCATGAGAGTTCAAGGCCACATTCCAGCCAGGTAACAACACTCAAGGAGGGTGCAAAGCAGTGCTGGTAATGCGTGTGGCTTGGAGAAAGGGGTGTGGCCTGGGGGTCCCAAGGGCCAGACATGGATGCCTGGGGGAAGCACATTTGGCCCTTGTTACTAAGATTCCCCTTCCTTGCAGTAATCAAGTAACATCTGATAACTGTTTTGGACATTTTTTAATGAATAGCAGTATATAAGTATTTTAAATAAATAAATAACAATAATCATCATAGGAAAATAACATATGCTGAACTCCAGAATCTCAGCAGTGACAGATCTATGCGGGGCAGTATGACTGGTGATCCAGCAGGATATACCGTATTTACTGAAGTCTAATGCGCCATCAAATCTAACGTGCACCTCACATTTTCAGAACCTTGAAACCAAAGAAAGTATTTCTTGGTGAATGTAAATGCACCATCACATATAATGTGCACCTTAATTCTCGCAATTTGGCCAAAAAAAGTGAGCATTAGATTTGAGAAAATATGGTATTATCTTGCCTTGCAGTGCAAATATTCCACCATTGCAAATATTCCACCATCACAGAAATGCCCCATTTTACTCATCTAGATATTACGTGACAGCCCTTTACAACATGTCACAGTATCTGTGTGTCATTCAGCTTTTACCAGCTGCTAAAACTGTGACACTATCATAGTGGCTAACAGTCATGAATCAGGAGGCCCCTTGAATAAAATCTTGTCTCTGCCGGTAAATCATTTAGTAGCCACAGGCAAACGGCTCTCTCTTAAGCCTCAGCCTTGCTTAATCTGCAGAATGGGGATAATAATGCTGCCCAATTTTACAGGTTTCCTTTAAGGATTATAATAAGATTATGTATGCGGAGTGCTTTGAACACTCCAAAATGCACTGTACTCTTAGTATTATTGGTATTATTAATGCCTGCTGGCTCATTCTGAACTTAGTCCCATGGGGCACAAAGACGCAATAAGAAATTGCTCCTTCGCCACAGGAATGGTGCTTTAAGTAACGATGAGAGTACAAGTCCATTATTAGGGAGAAAAAGATAAATGGAGGAATTTGTGCCAGTTATAACACTGTGTAGGCTACACTTTCATTCATGCTAAGACTTGAGCGTGAATCTATTCTGAGCATCAGGGCCAACCCAATATCTTTTGATGCACAAGGGGGGGGGGATCCAAATGGTGCTCCCAGTTGTAATTAAGAAACAAAATAAGTGAATTGGTTATTTGTTGCCCTTTTATGATGGCAAAATTCTGCTATCTGAAGCAGTTATTTTGCCCTCCTTTCATGAGATCAACTGACAGCTTGCAGTGACTTACTAGCTCCTGTCACTCAAGGTGGGTGGCAATTGGGTATGGAATGGAAGTGTAATTGCTCCTTCAACCTCAGTGCTGTAGTTAGGAACATACGAAGCTGCCTTATACTAAGTCTGACCATTGTCCCATCTAGTGCAGTATAGCCTACGCCAGCCTTCTTCAGCCTTGGGTCTCCATCTGATCATCTCC
Source organism: Podarcis erhardii (assembly GCF_964252035.2). Lineage (NCBI taxonomy): Eukaryota > Metazoa > Chordata > Lepidosauria > Squamata > Lacertidae > Podarcis > Podarcis erhardii. The sequence continues at coordinate 87,070,155 of NC_138497.1, forward strand.
AGATCCCTGATCACTGACTAAGCTGGTTGGGGATGATGGGAGCTGCAGTCCAACAACATCTGGAGATCCAAAGGTTGAATAACCCTGTCCTTCATTCCATCTTCCAAGCAGAGTTCAAAGATGTTGGTCGTCTTCTGCCTTTCAAAATCAAGGCAGAGAATTATGGTTGTGACCATACTCAGCACATATATAAGGCTCCTCGCCTTTCTTGATGTATTCTGATTAGGTGATGGGGAATCTGTGCTGAGCTACAGCTCCCATCATCTCTGCTCGCTGGGGCCAATGGAACTTTGAGCCCAGCAACATCTGGAAGTCCCCCCTATATAAAATAGGCCCACAGCAGCAGAGGATCTGTGCAAAAAAATTGTCTCATCTGAAAACCTTCCAAGGCTCTACTGGCATCACCCTGCAGAAGGGCTTTGGAGGAGGAGGAGGTATATGTGTGTGCTACTGTTTTGTGACCTTGCTTTCCCAGTAGAAAAAGCAAAGATGGAGAACCCATGGCTCTGTAGATGTTCCTGAACTCCAGTTCCCATCATCCCAAGCTAGCAAGACCAATGTTTATGTATGATGGGATTTTAATCAAACAACCACTGGAGGGTCAAAAAGACCTCTTGGAAGAGGAAAAACTGAAGAAATTCTCTTACAGCAGGGACAAGGAACCTTGTGGGTTCACAGATGGTGCTGGACTAGAATTCCCTGCATTCCTGCCCGCTGAAAATGCTGGTTGGGACTGATGGGAGCTGCAGTCCTACAACATCTGGAGGGCCACAGACGCCTCGTTTTTTGTCTTACTGCCTTTCCCCATCCAATAACATTCAGCCAATGCTGGCCATTGTGGACAAGGTGCAAATAGGAATTACAACACTTGAGGGATTCACCGATTCTGTCAATATGGCGAGTCTAGTATTGATGGAGTTAAAAAAGAGTCCTGGGCTGAAGTGAGAACACAGCCTCTTACTGCCAATTGACTTTTAATTAATCCCTAGCTATTCGGTTGCAGGGAAAGGGTAGAATGGCGAGCCAGCGCTGCACACACATGCCCTAAAAACTCGGGAGGTAGGCAGGGCGATGGGAGTCCAGGCCTCGAACCAGCCAATCCCTCGCCCTGCTGGACGTGTGCGGCTGGAGTGGGCGACTCCTGGCAAACCCCGCCGACCCCGGCGGGCCCACCAGCGGCCTCCGCGCGGAGCTTCCTCCCCGCGCCGCCACCTTCTCTGCCGGGCCTTTTGTTATTCCAATCAGATCATCCCCTCCGCCCGCCGCGAGGTCGCGACCCCGTGCTGATGACATCACAGCGTGCTGCTATGGAGACGGCCGGGGATGTCACAAACATGCCTCGATGACCTCACGGCGGGACGCCGGGCCCACCGGCCTTCCATCAGCGCCGGCCTGGGCGATGGGAAAGTATGCGGCCGCGGAGCGGGCGGCTGTTTGACTTGGAGTCGGGCGAGCGTTCCCCGCAGCGGGGCCGGCCCTTCCCGCCCCTCCCTGGGTCGGCGGAGCGGCCGGGGAGGAGGGCGGTCCTCTGTCAACAGCGGAGCCTCGGCGAAGAAGCCAAGAGCTTCTCGGCCTCCAGGCGGGGGCCGAGGCGCAGCCGCGAAGACCGGCGCCTCGCGGGGAGAGAGGCGGCGCTGCAACGAGGGAGCGCGCCGGAGGGGCGGCAGGTGGCACGGCCCTCCGGACTACGCCGCCGCCCCTCAGGCTGCTCTTGCAAGCTGGCAGGCTGGCTGCTAGGGGTCGCTGTGCTCCATCAAGCGGAGCCAGGCGAAGGTTCCAGGCGGGGAGGCCTTCCCCGGCTGTCTATTATTTAAGAAAGAAATTGGGGCGGCGGGGTGATCCCCAGTCCTAGGCATGAGGAACAACGGGATCGACTGTTTTTTGTTTTTTTTAAGTTGCCCACCTTGATCCGGTGGATTGCACTGAAAAGCAACCGGGATTAGGCAGCTTAAATTGACAGAATAGGCGCAGCTTGCAAACTTAACATATAGAATAAGAGAACATACATTTAGAGAAGATTGGAAAACGTTTATTGAATATATGGGAAATAACTGTACAGCTGAAAACGCTGGCAGCATTAAGATAAATTCAACAGTGTAATTAAGTTTTGATGGATGTAATAATGGAATTTTCCCAGTAGTGATGTATGGAAGTGAGAGCTGGACCATAAAGAAGGCAGATCGCTGAAGAATTGATGCTTTTGAATTATGGTGCTGGAGGAGACTCTTGAGAGTCCCATGGACTGCAAGAAGAACAAACCGATCCATTCTTAAGGAAATCAGCCCTGAGTGCTCACTGGAAGGACAGATCGTGAAGCTGAGGCTCCAATACTTTGGCCACCTCATGAGAAGAGAAGACTCCCTGGAAAAGACCCTGATGTTGGGAAAGATGGAGGGCACAAGGAGAAGGGGACGACAGAGGACAAGATGGTTGGATAGTGTCTTCGAAGCTACAAACATGAGTCTGACCAAACTGCGGGAGGCAGTGGAAGACAGAAGTGCCTGGCGTGCTCTGGTCCATGGGGTCACGAAGAGTCAGACACGACTAAACGACTAAACAACAACAATAATGGAATACTGAATGGCATAGTTTTTGTAAAATATGCAGGGATTTATGATATTCAAATGAACCATGGAAAGAGAAGAAGGGAAGTCATTGATATCTCAAGGATGCAACAATTGTAAAACAGAAAAATGAATTGTAAAAGAGAAACTTTAATAAAAGTTATATATATATAAAAAAAGAAAAGCAACCGGGATTCAAATGACTCACCAGGAGTTGTAATCGGATGTGAAACATGGGAGTAGAGTACAGTCCTTGTTGTTGTTGTTCATCATCCCTGCTTAATTTCTAAAAGAAGTTGTCAGAGGTCAAGGTTGTCTGGAAACAGCAACTGGAGAGCAGTCTAAAGGGTTAAAATTGTTGTAAGCTATACTGGAGGGAGTGGATATGCTCAGTTCATAAAAGTGTGTGAGAGAGGAGACATGTAAATATTTCAAAGTTGCTTTGGTCAGGACAAGGGAGAGTTCGCTTCTCTCAAAAAGGAATTGTCTACATATTATGAGCACCTGTTAGCAATGATGGATTTAGAAGGCCTCTTCTTTAGATACTCTTAACACTTTTAGTAAATGCACATATGTGAGGGATCATGTAGAATAAAAACGATGCTTGATACCTAACTTTAGGGAGAAAGGACAGGAGAAAGAAAGTTGATTGAACTTTAGTGCAGCTGTAACCCTATGTTGTGACTTAGGCAAGCACGTGCACCAAAAACACTTCACATACTAGAACATTTGTCTCTGATGTCATAATGTCATCCCCATCACAAAAAAGGGAGAGTGGACAGGTACAGAAGGTTCTATGGCAGCAGGGAGGGATATGTTTGATTGGCATCTGATGTAGAGCATTGGGGGGGGGCAGGAGTTAAAGTTGGAGTACATCACCATAATTATACCATCACATGAATGCCTGAATCACTATTATAGTGATAACTCAGCTGCTTTTCTGATGGGCACAATATTGGGGGGAAATTATGTCCCACTTCAAGAAATAAATAGAGTCAAGGACCCTGGAACAGATTTCCTTTCATCATATTTGAGCTTGGAGTTACGCAATTAAATTGACTGGCAGCAGAGATTCATCCAGGGGTCAGCAAACTTTTTCAGCAGGGGGCCGGTCCACTGGCCCATAGACCTTGTGGGGGGCCGGACTGTATTTTTTTGGGGGGGAATGACTGAGTTCCTATGCCCCACAAATAACCCAGAGATGCATTTTAAATAAAAGCACACATTCTGTTCATGTAAAAACATGCTGATTCCTGGACCATCCATGGGCCGGATTTAGAAGGCAGTTGGGCCGCATCCGACCCCCAGGCCTTAAGTTGCCTACCCACATGGTAGACCAAAAAACCCATACAGAATTTGCCCCCATAAAAGATGCTGGCTTTGAGCTTAAAGGTAAAGGTAAAGGGACCACTGACCATTAGGTCCAGTCGCAGACGACTCTGGGGTTGCGGCGCTCATCTCACTTTACAGGCCGAGGGAGCCAGCATACAGCTTCCAGGTCATGTGGCCAGCATGACTAAGCCGCTTCTGGCGAACCAGAGCAGCGCACGGAAACACCGTTTACTTTCCCGCTGGAGTGGTACCTATTTATCTACTTGCACTTTGATGTGCTTTCGAACTGCTAGGTTGGCAAGAGCAGGGACCAAGCAACTGGAGCTCACCCCGTCGCGGGGATTCAAACCGCCAACCTTCTGATCGGCAAACCCTAGGCTCTGTGGTTTAATCCACAGCTTTAAAAGCGGATTAAATAAATCCATGGAGAATTCCTCTATCAGTGGCCATTACTTGTGATAACTTAATAGAAACTCCACATTCAGAGACAGTGTATCACTGAATACCAGTTGTGAGGAACAAGGAATGGGGAATGTGCTGCCTTCCCTGAAATGCCATTGTGGGAAAAAGGATGCTGGACTTGATGGACACAATGTGGTGCAGTAAGCCTCTTTTTTTGTCCCTTTAAAGCGGAGATGGGGAACCTGTGGCTCTCCAGTCTAGATGTTGGATTCAATCTATCAGCCCCAGCTAGCATTGCCAGTGGTCAGACATGATGGAAGAAGCAGTTCAATAAAATCAGGAGGACCAAAGATTATTCATAGCTTCTTTACAGGCAACCATTCCTGATTCCCACCAATATCAAGGGGATTTTGCTGTCATGCATTTCCTTCACTGAGTAACCCAGGATTTCCCCCTAAGGCTGTTTCAGAAATTTTTTAAAAAAACTTTATTCTGATGGCAGAGTTGAAATACCTGCAGGGCAGTGGTTTGTTTCTAGCAAGAAGTGCTGTGCTGGAGCCTGCCTGGAACCCCTGCTTCCTAATCCCAGGAGTGTCTTTATAGAGAGAATGATATTCTGCTGATATTCTGTTGACACATGAATTTATTGTGACTTCTTATGTTACAAACAATCGGGTCGAGAAACCCAGGTTTCTGTCTCAAATTAAGTCTGGCTTGTACTGTTTTTGGATTCAGCTCCCATCACCCTCAGGCCAATGGTTAGGGATGATGGGAATGAAGTCCAGCAGTACCTGGATGATCACAGGTTCCTCATGCTAGCACATGCAGAAGAAAATGTATTTTGGGAGGCAGTCTACCTTTTTGCACTTTTGTGTCGGTCTTTTTCTTGGTGTCCGAAACAGGGACAACCCAAGACCTTTTACTGCCTCAGGTGCTGTAGCAAACACCCCTGTCCATGTCAAGGTGCATAAAGTAGCCTAGGTCAGCCAAGTTGTTTTGATACCTCAGAAAATCCCAGAAGCATTTTTCTGAGGAATTAAAAATTCAGTAATAACAATACATAAAATGACAAACAAATCTTTGGTTCTTTCATGACACTCAAAAAAAGCTGGCTAGCCTGGCTGAGGCAACCACCTCTGTTTGTCTAATCGTGGAGCTGCCCCTCCCAATGTAATCAGAAGCCCCCCCCCATCTTTTTCATTGCAATGTATGATTGTTTGAGCTCATGAGGCTACCAGGAAAATGATACGTGATCCCCCTTTCAATAATATTTGCACCTTCAAAAGGTTTGGAGTGGCCACACCACCATTTCCCATCAGTGTGTATCCACTAACCTTCTGAAATTTCCCAACTTTTTATACCACAAATGTCGGGGCCGGGGATTGTTCTGCTTCTCTTGTACTACACTGCTTCTCCAGGCAGCATTAATGAGGCAGCATTGGGGAAGCATCGTGGAACAGGAATAAATCCACCAACTATGGCACATTGCTACCGCTCGCAACAAAACACCAATCTGGCCGGGGTCCATAGCCTGTTAAAATGTCTGAGCAGCGCTGCACCGCCTAGGCCACGCCTTTCGCCCTACAAGCCCCGCCCCGTAGCCTGGGGGGTGACAAGTCGATCTGGAGTTGAAAGTTCTGGTATTCCAAAAGAGTTTGTTTTCCTGGGCTAAGCCTTGTTGAGTCCCCGGCTCACATCCAGCTCTTCTTGGATGGCCTTGGGCAAGTCACCAGCTCTCAGAGAGTTCTCTCTTATGTGCAAAAAATTGAACATGTGTGCGTTGAGGGGGGTTGAGGGGGACGAGAATCCTAGAACTGTAGAGTTGGAAGGGACCCCAAGGGACATCTAGTCCTACCCCCTACAATGCAAGAATCTTTTGCCCAACGTGGAGCTCAACCCACGGCCCTGAGATTAAGAGATTGATCGGGTTGCCAATTTAAATAAAACATCGTGGGGGAGGGGGTAAGCCCTGCCCCGCACAATGGATCATATACGCACACTATTTGAATGGCAATGCCCATCAACGTGTGGTGGGGCAGCCCCCTCAAATATTTTATTGGGGGAGGGCGAAGACTCCTCGGCTCCTAGGAGTTGGCTCCTATGCTACTGATTGAACTATCCAGCTATGCCTCCGACCACATCATCATGCAATAATCGCGCTCGAATCCTTCCAACCCAACAATAAAAACAATGATAACGAATGGCATTTCTGACCGCGGGTGGTGGCTCTCGAGGCGATGCTGGTGGGATCCGGACACTCCGCACCTAGGGGTGGGGGTGTCTGTGGGTGTCTGTAGCGCTCTCGCGCTCTCGCTCTGTGTGCGTGTGTGTATGTGTCCCGGGCTGCAAGGCAAAGGGCTCTTGCACGGGCCCGCCAGCCGGCCTGTCTGCTTTCGCCCCCGCCCCGCGGTCCTCCCACCCCAACGCAGCCGCGATGATGAATGGAGATTTGCCGTTGGACGCACCTGCTGCTGCGTCAAACAGAGTTTCGCTTTCTTCCCGCTTTGAACTCCCCGGGACAAGGGGCATCAAAGGGATTTTTGGGCGGTTAGGAAATCAGATAAAGGGGCTTCACCTGCCCCGCTGGCCCCTTGGCTAAAACGGGAGGGGGGCGTGGCGCAGGCAGCAGCGCGGGAGGAGGGCGCGGGGAAGAGTTCTCGTCGGGGTTGGGCCTAGGCGGCTCGAAGCGCCTGCTCTCCTTCCTCGCCCTTTCTGAGGCCTGCCCTCATGGACAGCCCCAGCCTTCCTGCCCCCGTTGTACTAACACCAAGGAGTCCAGGCTCGCTCCGCCCCGTCCACAGGATCGTTTATCATTGGGGGTTCGTTTTGAGGGGTCCCCCGTCCTCCCCCCCCGTTTGTACCAATGGGGCACCGATGCCCATGAGGGAGTCTGTGGCTAAAGTAAGAGGCGAGAAAAGGAAAGGGGAAGAAGAAAGAAGGGAAAGAATGACAGGCAAAGTGTGTCTTCCTGCCTCCTCCCAATTTGATCTGGTTTTTGTTTTAATGAAGCCAGGTTTGGGGACCTGGAGGAGGAATGCTGCTGAGGAAATAATATCCAGCGTGGAAGAAATTCTGTTTATTTATAGAAAGAGCTGGAGCTCTTTAAAAAGAAAAGGGAAAACAAAAGCAAAGCAATCATCCTTCAGTCATAAAATTTTGTCACCAAGAAGGGTTTCATTTCATATGACTCATGCATAGTTTCCCTCTCCCTTGCTTTTTATGCCAAGGCGGGAAAACTTCAAAGGAGACAAATGTAGATGAGTTGATTGACAAATACCCGTACATTGCAAACTGGGGCTTGAGCCTGGGAGACAGGAGTTCAGTTTGCCAGCTCTTCCATCAAGGCAGATGAATGTCTGGAGGCTCCCTTTATGTCCCTCTGTAAAATGGGCACAGTGGTGATCTGTGTTGCAGGCAGTGCTTGTGAACAGTGATCTCCAATCATCTTAAGATCTTGCTGCAAAGTCCTGCAGTCTGAGTTCTGCATGTTTACTCAGAGAGGTAAGTGCCATTGTTCAGTAAGATTTGTTCACATGTAAGAGTATAGGACTACAGCCTCACAATGCAATCCTATGCATTTACTCAGAAGTAAGTCCCTCAGTGTTCACATCGATAAGTATGCAGAGGATTTCAGTCTACTGTTCCACAGTTGTGTGGCTGCATACATTTAAAGCTCACAACTTCCCCCACAGAATCCTGGAAACTCTAGTTTACCCCCTCACAGAACTACAATTCCCAGCACACTGTACAAACTACAATCCCTTTGGGGGAAGTTACATGCAGGAGTAAATTTCCTATTTAGTATCATGCACCCAGCAACAGGAATTTATCTACAGTACTTCTCTTTATGCTTTTTGTTTGTAAAGAACTTATGTTGTAGGCAGCACTGCCTCCTCAGGATACTGTACCCTTGTGCGCTGCAGAAGGTCTTTTGATATGTTTTTAATAATAAAAATGCTTTCAGAATCAGAGTACTCCAAATCCTAACACTGTTCTTGGGAAAGAAAAAGTATTTTTATTATTGTTCTAAGTGCTCAAAGCACACTGGAATTTGTTTTTGTGGATTTGGTTTTTGATGTGAATATTTTCATCTTACGATTGGGGTTGGCATGGGGATTGTTAGATATTTTAACATGATTGTGATGTTGGTTTTGCTAGCTGTCTTGAGTTTCTTTTGAAAATTGGGTAGGATATACGTTTTTTAACAACAGGAATAAATAAAGCACTTCATGCAACACGGTTCAACAATCTTTAGAGCAGTGGACAGACTGGGCAGGTATTATCACCCACATAGTACAGATCAAAGGGTGAAGCTGGCCCATGCCTACCAAGTGAGCAAGAGGCCTAGAAGAGTTATGCGGGCGGGTGGTAATTTGGCTCATAGCTGGTGCCCTTGACTGCTGTGGTACACTAGCTCACCTGCACTTCCTTATAACACAAAGCATAAGAGATTCTGGGAGGATCTACAGCAGGGGCACCAAGCTTTTTGGGCTAGTGGATACATCTGGAATTTTGAAAAAGTGTCATGGGGGCCAGTCACAACATGGCTGCCTTGGGATTGTGGCATAACACAAATTGGCTGCCATGTGGTGTTTGTAGCAGAGGCCAAGGCAGTTTAAACAGGGACTGAGCAGAGAGAGCAAAAGTCTCTCATGCATGGATATTTACTGAGACCTTTCACAGGTGCAATAAGAGGCCATGACAGGCACATTGACGCACGTGGGCAACTTCTGATGTCCATGCACACCTGTGGTCATGGACTGGGTGGATGCAGAGGAATGGTGGAAGGAACCAGCTGGGGAGCCACCTAGGGAAAAAGGCTCAGAGCCTGGGAATTGGTGGTGGGATGACGATGAGTGGTTAGAGTGAGAAGACTGGGAAGAAGAGGTGTCGGAAGCTGAAGGGGTAACAGGGCTTAGTGAGCTGGGAGAGTCTGTGGCAGAGGGAAGTCCAGAATCAGAGGCAGAAGCTGAAGTGGGAGGAGGGAGACCAAGGGGCAGAGATGAGTCAGGCTGGTGAAGAGTCATGGGTGTCGCTCCCTCCTGCTGCGACAAACTCCCCTCACACACACACACACACACACACTGTCTCCCAAAACCAGAAGAAGGCTGAAACAGTCAGAGCAGTGACCAGCTGTATGCAGGTGCAGTCTCCAATTGCTTGGGAAAAGCCCTAGAGAGGAGGGGGCTTTCAGTCTCGGCAACTGATTCATGGGGCAAGACCTACCGGGTATGAGCTGCTGTGCTCATTAGGCCTGACACTCAGCCAAGTCTGTGAAGATCGTGTTTTTGCTAATAAAGAGTTAACTCCAACTTTGAACGGTGTGATTTACTGCCAATTCTCTCTGCGACACCTGCACAGTCTGGGCATTTCTTTCTGGTATCAGGCCTAGATATGGTCTAGCCTGTTAGAAATGTTCGACTGCCAGGCTGAGAGCAACATCTCCATGCGTTTAAAAATACAGAGGCCAGCTTGGCTGACCATGACAGATGCTATACAGAGATGGTGAAGTGCAGCTTTGGCAGCCTGGGGAAGAAAGGTAGAATAGCCTGACTAGGCAAGGTTGTGTCAAACCTGGATCCCAGTATGCTGAATATGTAAAACTGATTGCAGGCTTTTGTGGATTGCAAAACCTGTGAGTAGGGATTGTGCCACTTCTTTTAGGTTTTGTCCGGAGCCAACTCTGTTGTTAAACAATCCTGATATTACATAGAAGAAAATACTGCTTTCACAGGGTGGAGATGTCAAGACTATCTCCAAAGCTTGTTTTATTCCCGAACAGTTCTTTGTCTCTCTCATGTGTATGTATTTATTGAAGGGTGTGTGGGTGTGGGTGGGTGTTGATGGTTATATGATGGGCATTCTACACATGCTCAGAGGCTCATGCTAGTACTTGAGTGAAATGTCTGGGTTGAATCCAGAGCTTAAGCTGAATGAGTGGAATATAAAGTGAAACAGTGTTGTTGTTGTTGATAGAATACATATGACAAAGAAGAATAGAAACCGAGCCCTTGCTTCCAAAATGAGAGGAAAGAAAGCCTTTGGGGGCCTAACTAGAGAGAGCAGCTGGGCGCTTGCTCCCCGCCCCCCTCGCCACGGGCACTACAATGGCCTAGGGTTTTATTTTTAGCATTCAGACGAAAGCAACCCCAGAAGGAGCCCCGACGGGGTACAATCAGCCGCTTTGCTAGCAGAACCCCAGGAGGCAGCTTTAAAACCCTGACCGGAATCTGGGATCTCGGTGAGGGCACTCGGCGAGCAGTTTGTGCCAGGCTAAGTAAATGGCCTTAGCAGGACTGGTGGGTAAGCGAACCCTGCCTTTTCTCAGGGTCGGCTCCTTTGGAGCGCTTCCCTTCCGCCTCCCCCTGCCTCCCCGGCCCGGTCCCTCTGTCCGGGCTGCCGGAGGGAGATGGCAATCGGTGCGCTCGGAATGCGCCGCTTGGCACTCACTCAGCCCCCTCCCCCTCCGCCCTCTCCCTCTCTCTGTCTTTCGCCGTCCCCTCCCCGCGCTCCGCTTTGCCTGTCAGGGGGAAGCAGCCTCGTCCGTCTGTCCCTCCCTCCCAGCCTGGCTCTCCTCCTCCGCCCGGGACGGGGCTGAGGAGCAGCCGCTCGCCGGAGCCCGCTCGCCCTGTGCGCTCTCGCTCCGGGTCTCGCTGCGCCTCCGAGGGCGCACGGTGCGCCGCGCTGGAGAAGGGACCGGCGCTGGAACTGCCGGCCGCCTTCCAGCTCCGCGTTGCTGCCTGCCCCCACCCAGGATGCTGCCCCCGTCCCGGACCCAGCTGGGGCTTTTCTTCATCCTGCTCTGCCCGGCCAACATCATCGGGCTGTGGTGGTGAGTAGCTGAGCCGCAGCGCCCCGAGGGCGAGTCCCGGGAAGGAAGGGGCTCTCCAAAGGGGAAGGAGAAGAACGAGGAGAAGATGGAACGCGGGCCAAGGGAGGGCTGTTTGCTCTGCGCGCTGCACTCGCGCAGGGAGAGAGCCCCAGAGGAGTGCCGTCGGGGCAGCAGTCAGCCCCACGAACCGATTCTAGACTGGAGAGGCTCGGAGGGCTGCGGGGGCAGTTCTGGGGAGCTGGGATGTCCGAAGAGGAGAGGTGTTTACGAATCCCGTGGGGAACGCGATCTTTGGCCAGAACTGGCTTTCAAACTGGGGCTGCTTGTAGAGAGGTCGTGTTGGATGTGAGAATCCGCGACGGGGCAGGCAGTATCTCAGCTCTATAGATGCACAGGGTCTTAAGGAGCAGACTCCACCACCACTCCTCAAGTTCCACAGGGTCCCATGGAATCAGTAGTACTCTGGGCTTCAGAAACTTTATAGTGTGAGGAGGACAGAGAGACCTCCCTCAAGAACCCAACTGAATTGAAGTTACGGTATATGCAGGTATTCCCAGAGACCTCAGAGAGCGCCTCCCCTCCCAAAAGATTTCTCTGCCTTAGCTTGAGATCTTAGAACATTGACGGATCTCCACAGAGCTGTCTCGTTCCCACCCACCTCTTCACTTTTCCGAATCTCTCTCCCTTCGAGTCCCACCGAAAAGCCCTCCAGCTTGGGGCGCCCCTTCTTTCTGCAGCCCGACCCTCGTCTGCTTTCCCCGCCCCGTCCAAGTCCCCAGGGATCTTCAGGTAAACGCGAGTCGCTCCTGTTGGGATGGGGCAGCAGACGCCCGGCGAGCGCTGAGTTGTCCTCGGGCTACATTCCTGGAGAAGGCAAGCAGGGAAGGAGCGCGGCGGGGTGGGTGGCTGGCTGGATGTCGAAGGCGAGGAGACCGACCCCTTGTCGAAAAGCCTCCGGATCCTTCTGGAGAGGCGGGCGGGGGGCACTTTGCCTTTCCCTCCCCCTCCAGTAAGTCAACTTTAATTAAAAAGACAGGAGCAAGGAAAACGCAAGGTGACTCGGAGAACGCCCACCCCCGGTTCTGCCCCCCCTTGTTGTGTGGGGCCTTCATCTAAGTGTGCGGGGGAGGTAAGCCAGGGAGACAGAGGGAAGGGGGAGGCGAAGGGGGGTTCATTACACGAACGAGCCCGGAGCTGGGACCCAGCCTCGGAAAAGCCCAGGTATCTGTCGAAACATGACCTATTTAAATCTATTAAGAATTTCACCCAACCTGTCCTGATCCCTTTTTAAGTGCTTTCCAGGCTCGCTTCCTTCCATGCAATCCGGGACATAATTCATTAGCTAAGGTGATTCATCTCGACGTTGTCACACTTGCCTGACCTCCAAAATCAAGCCCTGAAAGGATAACCCTTTCCCTGCCTCCCTTTCACACCTCTTTTCCTGAGGGAACTTGTTTCCTTCCTTCATTGCCTGGTTGTCTCAGCCAGCTCCTTCCTGGAGCCTTCAGAAGTTGGAGGAGCTTTAACCCATGAGATATGGACCCTTAACAAGTTTTGAAGGCTTTTAGAGTAAAAGGGTGGGATCTGCTTGGCATGCAGAAGGTCCCAGGTTCAGTCCCATGCATCACCAACCAACAATTGCTCCATCATAAGCATCTCCTCCAGAGGAACCCAGGGCCATTTATCTAGCTGAAAGCCCAAGCCAGTTGTCACCTTTTACTGAGCTTTTACTGGTGTGAATGATAGGGGAACTGGGTCTCTTTAATCACAGGAGGGAAGGGTGCTTTTGCTTGTAGGTTTCCCGCAGGTATCTGGTTGGCCACTGTGAGACCAGGATGCTGGACTCGACATGCCATTGGCCTGATCTAGCATAGCTCTTCTTGTGTACAGGGGCTACAACTACCATCTCCTGATCTCTCCATGCATGTGTCTTTGCAGGTCCTGAAGAAGTAGGCTTGACTTGCAGGTGTGCTTGCCACACATAGGCTTGGTTCTCCTATATGGGGTAAGGGTGGTAGCTCTGTGCTGGAGCTTCTGCTTTGCCTGTAGACTGCCCCAGGTTCAATCTCAAACATCTCCAAGTAGGGGAGGGCATCTCCCATCTGAAATCTTGAGAGCTACTGTCAGTCCATGTAGACAACACTGAGCTAAATGGACCAACAGTATGATTTGGTATAAGGTAGCATCCTATGTTCCTGTTAATGTATGCATGTATCCAAAACTTAGAGGCTGGTCACTTAAAATGTGAAATGACTTCATTGAAAAGCACTGGGTTTGAGGTGATGCCAAGCCATATGAAAGTTCTGCTCATCAGCAGTTAATTTTGGACGACCTATTCACATGCGCAAATTACTTGATGTTGCAGCCATCGACAGATGACCAATGGTGGCACCTTTTTTGCTATGTATGTGTGTGAGTTCTCACCAAATAAACAGGAGCTTCAGCAGCTGTGCACAGACAAATACTAATTGCATTCTACTGAAAAATATCTAGGCAAGTATGGTGAACCTAAAATGATCAAAAAGGTCCTTGCACGTATGTTCATATACATAAAATCAGACTTTTGTGCAGTCATAGTCAAAGAGAAGTCAAAGCAGAGGGACAACCTAACCCTCTCAATCAGAGAATTGTTCCTGGTCTTCAGACCTTGGCAGCCAGCATGAAAGCAGAAATACCAAGTGATCCTTCACCCATAGGACCTAGGGCCGAAGTCCTCATTCACTCATTTGATCCCCAGTTCTGCCAGTTCGTGCCCCAGTTTTTCTCTTCCAGAGGTGCACCTTGCTTGAGTTTGCTGCAGCAAGAGAAAAGAGCTTGGTTTTAAAATTACAGCAATAGATGGCTTTTCTGCATAGAGAATCAACAGTTTGGTGTCCCCTTTAGGTGGGAGATGCACCTTTCCCTTAGCACTGGGGCTACTGAGCAAGGGTAGGGTTTATTTGCTTGCCCTTTGAATCCCTTGTTCCCCCATAGTGGGTGCTTCTGTTTGCTTCTGCCTTTCTTGATCCCAGGCTAAGTTTAGGAGCAAACTCCTTTATTTGGGGTGCTTGCCTTTGCATTCTCTACTGGTCTTCAACTGGTGGGTCGGAACCCAAAATCAGATCATGGCCTGATCTAAGGTGGGTCACAACAGCCGCAGTTCTACAAAAAAAATAAGTAAATGAGTCCCCAAATGCATGTTTGAGTTAAGGGTGGGTCCTAGGTCTGAAAAGATTAAAGATTATCCTTTAGAGCAGTGGAGCCCCACAACTCCAGTCACCACTGACCATTAGCTATGGTTGTTGGGGATGATGGGTTTTTTAGTCCAACAACTCCTAGAGACCAAAGGTGGAAGACTATTGTTCTAGCGTCTAAGGGCTGCTTCTTCCTGCAATGTTGATCTTGCAAGGAAGCCATTCACATCCACACAGTAGCTGCTCCAGACAGTGGGCTGGAGTGTACCCACTCAACACCTCCTATGGCTGGCTCAATATGTTTTGGCACCTGCATTAGAAAATACAAATGGCACCATCCTTCCCCTTTAAATAACATGGGAAACAATCCACAGGAGACCTTATCCTGTTCAAGCCCATTGAAATGAATAGGAGCTGCACCAGAGTGCATCTTGTGCAGCTCTTAGTCATTTCAGTCGGGCCTACACAGGAGTCCTAGTGGATAGTGCCTCCTTATCAAGGCTAGTGTCAGAAGCTGGCATTGTTGGACAGCTACTGAGCCAATGCACTAAGAAAGGACTGACTTTCACAGGACTGGTACAATACATTATACTGCCTGAGATGGGTGGACAGACCATGCTGCCATCTCCTTCCATCATGTCCTCCTCCTCCAGCAGCAACCCTGGCAAGCTCAATGCTGCTTTCCAAGGAATGGGCCTTCCTTCAGAGTGAGGCATTGTGGGAGAGCTTGCCCCAGAGAGTGAAGGATCGCTGTCACGCTGCTATGACAGTAGCAAGTATCGTTTAAAGCCACTTGAAGAGTGCTTGCCACTGTCATGTCAAGGCAGCATTAGGACAGGTGCTCTCCAGAAGGAGCCCTGAGGGAGGACAAGAATGGGAAGGGATGGGCACAAAGGGCCTCTTGCCAAGACCCTCTAAAATAACAACAACTGGAGCTGGTCTGCCATATTTCTTTGTCTCCCACATGAGCTCCTCTTAAGGACACCCCAGCTACTACTGCTTTGCCTCATAGCTCAGCCAATTCCCAAGACATGCCACCAGACACCCCCAGCAGCATCCTAGGACAGCACGGGAAACAAGCAAGCAACATGTAGAGGGCCCAGTTTTCTTGCCTGGTGCCTGCTGCTGGTACACACCAAAGAGCTTGCCCTGCCTCTTTGAGCTGTCTCTGCACAGTGGCCATCTCGTGAGAAGGCCTTTGTTGCACTCGGGGGAGGCCTGGACCGTTGTTTTCTTGACTTAGGCAGGATCACGACACCAAAGGTTTGAGAACCCCTGCTGTGGAGATTTGTGAATTGATATTAAATTTAATACACACCAGGAGGATCACACTGGGATTTCTCTTTTGGCACCAGTAACATCAGGAGGAGTTGCAGCAGGGAAGGAGCTGGGAGTATTGCATGAATACTCAATGCATGTCAAAACTAGGCACAATTGCTAACTCCCTGGAGCTACTCTTTCTCCCACTGAGTGACAAGTGTGGCGTTCTGCTGCAGACCATTTCTAGACATTTTTGTTCCATCCTTGCCATGTCCCCCCTTTCCTCTCTCATACCAAAATGTTTGCTATTTTAACACATACATTTACACTCCTAAGTGCTTTCTTTTGCTCATTCCCCCCCCCCCCCGAATTCTGACAGTGATGGAGCTAGGCCTGGGGTTGTAGTTGTTGTTGGTTGCAGGAACATTTTGGCAGCTGAAGACAGGGGAGAGTGGAATGGACAGCTACAAGCAAGGATGCAAAAGACCCAGAGCTGGAACTTGACCAGGATGCTCAGGATTAAAGCAGTTGGGATCTTGGATGGCAAAAGAGAGCTGGAGACTCATCTGGAAGGAGAAACTGTGACCGTCTTGTGTGTATTGGCAGAGATCGAGCTGGAAGCTTAAGGGGATAATGCAGAGGAGGGCAGAGGTTCAGCATGGGTTGGCTTCTTCTTGGCTTTTGTTTAAAATTAATTTTAAAAAATAACCCAGCTGCAAAACAGTGAAGAAAACAAGCCTGGATGCAAAAACACATTGCACAAAGAGTCTGTCCAGGCTATGCTTGTCGACTTCAGTTCTTGATCAGGAAGGCTAAATCGATCCAAGAGAACGGATAGGTCTTAGCACTTTAGCTTTGGCTTATCGGTGTTGGTGTGCTCCTGTTGCAAGGAAGAGGCGAGCAGCAGTTAGTGCTGGGAGTGTACTGACAGCGCTGTGTCTGTGTGTGTCCTGCTCCTGGACAATGCAAACAAAGGCAGCTGCATGCTGAATTCAGTTCAGCACCCCAAGACCCCCCAAGATGTGTGAAAGAAACACCAGCTTTCTAGTTAAGAAGAATGTGATGAAAGGTTTTTAACATGGGTAACGTGTAGGTAACATTGGGTGAACGCTCAAAAGAATTGGTCCAGAGATGAGGTCCAGTGTTTGCCCATCTAGAAAACAGGTGTGTTGAACCTTTGGTCAGTTAGATGTTGCTAAACAACCATTCCCATCATCCCTGGCTGTTGGCAGTGATTGTTAGGGCTGATGGGAGTTATAGTTCAGCAACATCTGAAGGGCCGAATGTCCCTTACACCCTTACTAAATATTTGCCCTTGCTATGATTAGTGGAAGGAATTGCTCCAAAGAATCAAATACCTAAGTAGGGGACGGGCCATAGCTCAGTGGCAGAGCAACTGCTTTGCTTCCAGAGTGTTGCAGGTTCAGTAAGTGGCATCTCCAAGCAGGACTGGAAGAGATACCTGTCTGAAACCCTGCTGCCAATGAGCATAGACAATACTGAGTTAGACAGACCTGTTGACTAACTCAGTATAAGGCAGCTTCCTATGTTGTTTAATTTTATCCAGGCCTCAGAACTGAGATTTTCTTAGTGAATAATTAAAGTTACATTGCAACACAGGTTTATTATTATTATTATTAGTGCTATTTTTCTAGAAAAATAGGTGCTGAAACTCACCATGAACACCTCCCTTGTTCTCTTAGAAGGGCAAAAAGCCCTAATTATTACTGTATTATTAACAGCCTAAACGGCTCACAACCTTGGTGTTATGCTATTGATTGATTCAGTGCAAGCTTTTCACTTTGGTGAAGTAAAGCACACTGTGATGCCTGCAACAGATAGAGCACCTGTGGCTGTGTAGCGGAGAGCGGGTGAGCTGTAGAGTGGGTCCCCACGCTTAGTGAGAAGTATGTGTGGGCAGCAGCCACTCACTGGGACCTATGGAAACTTGCCCTCTTGAGGAACTGCTTAAACTAGGGATGGAGAAGCTGTGGCCCTTCAAATGTTCTTGGAACTCCAGCTCCCATCAGCTGCAGGTAGCATGGCCAATAGTCAGGGATGATGGGAGTTGTGGTTCAGCAACATCTGGTGGGGACACAGATTTCCTATCCCTAGTTCACACTGTAGGGTACTCCTGGGACCACAACCCCTGAGATTGTTTCTGCCTCTGATTTATTTCCGTTTTCCAGAGGTGACTCAGATGCAGAACTGCGTAAAACAAAAACTGCAGTCCCTGGCAAGACCATAGGCACTTAGTCAGAAATAGCCCAATACGTTTCTGTATCTGCAGCAGAAAATCCAAATAACAAACTCTCTCCTAGTTTTTAAAAAAAAATCCAAAAAAATGAATTCAGTGGTAGCCATTTTGGGCTTTGCACTGACACCCACCTCCTAATGTGGATATGACTACTTCCCCCATAGGGCTGGGCCTTTCAATGTAGCTTCTGGTAAAAGTGGCCCTGTGGGGTATGTAACCATGTAAAATAATGCTGTTTGATTATAGATTAAATTTGCACCCCACCAGTTTGACATGAAAAAGCACTAATGATGAAATGAGGGAAATATACAGCAATTAATAATAATAGTAATAATAATAATAGTTGTACACCTTCAAAAAAACAAGCCAAGTAGCTGTTATCATACTATGAAGTCAAAGCAGCCATAACATCTCTCAACAAAAAGAAACAGTAAGCAGTGGCGTAGTGTGGGGGGTGCAGGGGGGGCCGGCCACACCGGGCGCAACATTTGGGGTTAGGGCAAATCCACGGGTTAGGGGGCGCAAATTACTTGCCTTGCCCCGGGTGCTGACAACCCACGCTACGCCACTGACAGTAAGAGAGCTGGATACATTTTAAAAATTAAAATATGCTCACTGAGTTAAAATGGTCTTCACTTGTTTCCTGAAGATCATAGGTGAGCAGCTCTGCTAAGCTTCTCCAAGGAGGGACTTCCACAGTAGTGGTGCAAGTGTCAAGATGGGCTGCATCTTGTGCCAGGCAACCTAACTTTGAACAGTCCTAGCATTCAAATCAGAATCTTACCTGATAACCTTAATACACTAAGCTGAACACTCCACTGTCAGAGGCAGCAACACTTCCGAATACCAGTTGCTGGAAACTGCAAGAAGGGAGAGTGTTGATGTGCTCCGGGCTTTATTGTGGGCTCCCCACCTGCATCTGGTTGGCCACTGTGAGATGAGCCATTGGTCTGATCCAGAAGACTCTGGATTCTTAACATACTGAACTAGACCATTAGTCCATCTAGTTCAGCTGACTCTCTGGTGTGCTGTCCTTCGGGTTGTGGGGTGTGAGACACAAAACAAATGTATTAGGAATATATTTCATTTAGCTCTATCAGATTTTAGTGGAGAAAAGTGTATGAACCTTCACACTCTCCGCCAGACTCTCTGTTGGTGTAAAGAAATGGAAAGGTGCTCAGTTCCTCAGGATCTGGCTTTTCCTGGAGTAATCTAATCACTCGTAAAAAGCTTGGCCACGGTTACTGTGGACTCTGGGCACAATATATGATTGATCTCATCCAGTGGTTTTGACATTATCATGCTCCTTGGGGGACAAGAAAACCCTAATTGCGTCATCTCAGATCTGACAAGATGTACTTATTCCCACCACAGACAACTTGGCAAAGGAAACCGACCCCTTGATCTGAGTAATAATGGATCGTATAGCTGCAGAGATTAACGCCTTGGACAGTCAGCACTGGGGCTTGTGGGAATGCAGACTGAGATTTAATAGCCACAGGATTGTCCCAGGAGGCTGCGCTCTGGATCCCGAAAGGGGCCCACAGTCTCTGAAGTCCTTCTTTACAGGGACA
The DNA here is from genome assembly GCF_964252035.2 of Podarcis erhardii. NCBI lineage: Eukaryota > Metazoa > Chordata > Lepidosauria > Squamata > Lacertidae > Podarcis > Podarcis erhardii. Next base: position 87,089,549 of record NC_138497.1, read on the forward strand.
TGATTTGAATAGAGGAAGGAAGCATCTATACAGAATTTATCAGTAGCCAGCAGGGGGCAGCAAAAGAGGCAATGGGTGGCAAAGAGTATCATTCCAGGTTCTGAAGCAGGCCAGCTGTGTAGGATTTGTTAAGCCACGCCTTCTTCTGTTATGTCCCTCCCCTTGAAGCCTCATTGGACAGTGCTGGGTCCTCTTTGGGAACAGAAGGACTCTCACTTAACTGCTTGTCTAAAGGGATTTTGTTTAAAAACGGTAGTTTCGAGTACGTAGCAATGAGCAATAGGTTAATGCTGAAGGAGGGGAGATGCATTTAGTCTAACTGTAGGAGTAGGAGCAGTGGAAGCTTCCTTATACAAGGCCTAGTATTGCCTACCTGGGGTAAAGGTGGTAGCTCCTACAAACTGGAGATCCAGGATATTCTACATGCAAAACATGTGCTCTACCACTAAGGCATGGTCCTTCCCAATCCTAAGTAGGTAAACTCCAGAACCTGTTCTCCTTGCAAGTGAAACGCAGCCGCTGAATGCAATTACAATGAAGTCCCATATATAATGTTTATATCCAGCAAAAGGTTAAGCATTTCAAAGACCCTTTAGACAGCAGCAACCCATTTTACAGGTGGGAATACTGACACAGAGAAGACTTGTTCAAGTCAGCCATTGATTCTGTAGCAGAGTACTGAGTCTGTAGCACAACCAACTTTAAAAGCTATCTTGGGACAGCCATCTTGGGAGAGAGAATTCTCTCTCACACACACCACCTACACCCACAAAATGCAAGGCAGAAGGAAGGGAACTGCCAGGAAATTCACAATTGCTGGCTGAGGATGATCCAGACTGCTCAATCACCATTAAGAACAACCCTGTTGAATCAAACGAAAGGCCTGTCTACTCCAGCAGACACGAGGGCCATAACCTCCCATTGTTGTTCCCCAATGACTGGAATTGGAGAGAGTACCATTGTAAACAGTCACCGATAGAGATTCTCATTTTAGGCATTCTTGCTTGTGCCCAAACTGCCATTTAATGTAGCATATTAAAAAAAACCAGTTCAAAACTGCTCCTACCCCCCAATAAAAAAGGTAAACATAAAGGACCCTTGGATGGTTAAGTCCTGTCAAAGGCAACTATAGGGTGTGACACTTATTTCGCTTCAGGCCGAGGGATCCAGCGTTTGTCCACAGACAACTTTTCGGGTCATGTGGCCAGCATGACTAAACCGCTTCTGGTGTAACAGAACACCGTGCTGGAAGCCAGAGCACATGGAAACACCTTTTACCTTCCTGCCGCAGCGGTACATACTTATCTACTTGCACTGGTGTGCTTTCCAACTGCTAGGTTGGCAGAAGCTGGGACAGCGGGAGCTCACCCCTTTGTGCCTGTTAGATCAGGCCAATGGCCCACCAAGTCTAGTGTACTGCTCTCATAGTGGCCAGCCAGATGACTGTGAGAAGTCTGCAAGCTGGACATGAATGCAGCTGCACTCTGCCCACCTGTGATTCCCAGCAACCGGCATTCAGAAGCATCACTGCCTCCGACTGTGAAGACAGAGCAGGGCCATTGTGGCTAGCAGCTAGTTATAGCCTTGTCTATCTTTTAGCCATCCCAGTCAGTGGCCATCACTGTGTCTGGCAGGGGTGAGTCCCATAATTTAACCCCCCTACCACATACGGGAAGTATTATACTCACTGATGCGTATGCTGAGAACGCATCTATATTATAATGTTCAGTGGTAGGGGCGAGGAAACCTGCAGCCCTCCAGATGTTGCTGGACTACAACTTCCATCATCCCTGACTATTGGCCATGCTGGCTGGGGCTGATGGGAGTTGCAGTCCAACCATCTGGAGGGCCACAGCTTGCACAGCCTTGCTCTATGGATTTTGGTGGTAGTGTATCCTTACCACATCAATATAGCAGTCAGTATTATTATCTCCAGGTTGTAGATGGGTAGATTGAGAGAGAGAGAGATCTACCTAAGGCTGTCAAGAAGACACAGGAAAGGCAAATTTCAAACCAAGGATTCACAACTCATTGTCTTAGCCACTGCACTACACCAGATCTCTGATCTAGTGAAACAAGTATTTTAAAAGCATAGAATTTTTCAGTCTAGACAAAGCCTCACTTTCCTCTTCTCCCTTGCCAATGGATCCTGAACACCCTCCAATCTGAATCCTCCCAACAGTCATCCCCCCCCCAATAGAATCATGTCAAATCGTTTGAACCACATAGATTTTGGTTTAATGAATGTATTCCTTCTCTTATAGCCCCCTCTTGGTCTGTGCTTCTGGCATTTTGTAATCTAGATGACATGAGTTTATTGGTTTATTTAGCCAATTGCTGACTCACAGGCAGATGCAACACAAGAAGCAAATTTATCTGGTCTGTGGCAGATAAAGGCATGGCACACATTTTGCCCACTGTTTCCACGGAAAGAAAAGAAAATTGTGTTCAATTTTTGTGTGTGAGACAGCTATTTGAAGCTGTGTTTTAATGTTACACCTTTTTGAGGGCTTCATATGCAATGCCTCAGCCATGCCTGGATGTGTGTGCATGCTCCATAGCTGTGAGGCCCAATTGTAAAGCCCGACCTACCACCCAGGAAGGGGTCAGGCTATGTGTGTCAAAATATACTTCTGGCCTCCAGAACACTGTCTGGAGTGTAGCATGGCCCCTGAGAATAGAGAAGCTGGCCATCCCTGGCATAGTGCAACAGTCTGCAATGTCAGCAAAATAAGGCCCCGTGACCCCCTAGAAGGAACTATAGTCAACTGTAAGGAAAAACATGAGCACTTTTCTCATCCCACCAGAGCTGGTCCTAACATTAGGCAAAGCAAGGTGGCTGCGTCAGGCAGTAATGTCAGGCAGTGGGGAGCAGTGGCAAGATGTTGGAGCAGTGTAGGTCTGGAAGCCTCTCCTGTGTCCTCTAGAGCAGCCTGCTGCCCCGGGAGGATGCTGTCCCATCTCCAAGTGTTGAAATAAAACTCTTGCCAATTTTTGTTTCTGGAGTGGGGGGTGGGGGTGGTGGTACAATCTTGTCCTTTGCCTTAGGCAGTGATACGTCTTGAGCCAGTTCTGGATCCTACCTGGTCTGTGATTCTATTAGCTTAAGAAACTGAGGGATCATCCCTACTGTTTAGGGTGGACAGTGGGCTTCCTGTACACCCATTAATTTTCCATTGCTGTGGGCACATGTGGTCCTGATTATCCCCTCACCCATTGCCTCTCTACATGAGCTCCTTGTTGTTGGAACCTGGTGTGTGGATGAAGCAGTTAAGAAAGTACTTTCTAATGTTCTTAACAATCATGAAGGTGCAAATGAGCAAAACCACCCCTGAGGCTTCTTTCCAAAACAATTCTGGGTTCTTCTTAAAAAGAAAAACCTCTCTGTATATATTTTAGGACTTGTAAACTATTCCCACTGCCATCTTGTCCTTGTACAAGGATTGCTTCTCTGTTAACTTCAGGAAGACAAAAATTTTACAAGCCTTTGCATAAAAGGAAGATAAAATCAGACCTCCTAGAACAAGCTAAAATATAAAGTCTTTTGTCAACCCAGCTTTACACTAAATACTTAACAGAATCTTGGAGTTGCTAGCTTACTTTGTGGCATTTCAGGACCATGTTTCCAAAGGCCTAAACTTGCTGAGACAGAAGATGAGAGAAAGAGTGTGCAGGCCACACCATTAGGCAGAGCGAGGCCTTGAGCTGTATAAACACTATACTTTTAATACATATTTCTGCCACATCCTTTGCTTCAAATAATTCTGGGCAGTGTAGTTTAATCTCCCCAGAGTTACAAGTCCCAGCAACCCTTAAGAAACTACAGTGCCTGAGATTATTTGAGGGAAAGAATGTGACTTAAAGGTATAGCATGGACATAGCCTCTGATGCTGGGGTGTGGGGTGTGGGGACAGTGACTGCACTCCCCCCTGTGCATTATTCTCTGTTGGAAAACAAAGCTGGGTGGGCTGTGCAACAAGCGATTTCCTGAGGCAGCCTCCTGCCCTCAGGTGTGGTTTAAGATGCCATCCCATTGTCAGTGTTGAAGTAAGTGGCATGGTGCCATCTTGTGCTTCACCACAAGTAGCAAAATGTCTTGGGACAGCGCATGTGTGTTTGTGTGAGAGCTTATCTTGTGTGATGGGCTTTGGAGCAGGGAGTTCAAGATAAAAGGGAAAGCTGGGCTGTTTGAATCGCAACATGTGAGCATATCACTGGCTTGCATATCTATGTATCTATTGCACCTACCCAGTTGACCTAGTGATTATCAGAAAAAAATGTGGAGCCACATGGATACCTTTTACACAGGTGGAGAAGGCAGGATGGGGTATGACGGAGGGTAGTTTGGCCTGTTGCGTCATGGTAATGTAATAAGATACAGCAGATGACAGCACCAGATTCGGGAGTGGGAATCATGGAGGCATGACCATCTCTTCTAAAGGCTACCCTTGTCTCCCACAGACAGAGAGCCTAGCTTCATACCTTAGGGGGAAACCCAGAGATGCTAATGTGGCAATCCTGTCTTCACTTACAGGAATACCACTGAACTCTGTGAGGCTTACTTCTTAGTATGCCTCATGTTGCTCCTTGACCTTAGATTCTCATCTTACTCATGTGGGAATGTTCTGGGGTGCAGGAGAGGATATATTGACTAATTATATCCTTATCCAACTTGTACTAACAAGTTCCCAAAATATCAGCAGAGTTTATAGACATTCCCCTTTAAGTTCGCAACGGTAACGCTTGCACAGGTTCGCTAGAACCTCTATAATAATTACTCTGGTAATTTCCCCTTTGTTCCCTCTTAAAATACAAGACACGACACAGTCTTTATAAAAGTATAAAAGAGTTTACTCACGTTCTGTTCACAATATGATCCCAGAAGGTAGGCAGGCTTAAAAAGGTTACATGCAGTTAGAATCTATCTTGTAGCAAGATAGTACGGTCCTCTCTTGGCTGGGAGCCAAGAGGGCATGTTGCTCCTTCAGAAGATGAAGATGGCAGAGAGGCAAGAGGCAAGAGGCAAGAGGCAAGAGAGAGAGTGGCTGCCTGCCCTGTGCTTTTATCATTACCTGCACAGGTGAGGCCACACCCACCTCTGGTCACATGTGGAGGAAGTCCGTCCCCAGGAAGTTTACCTGCTTGCTGGACAGACATCCCTCCCCATGTTCTAACATGTACACTCTAGGAATGTTGTCATTGACTGCTCCTGTGTTTACATCCCACATACCCCTTCTCAGGCAATACAACATTATACAAAACATAAACAACTTTATTCAACCACCCAGAGTCCCAGCTTGACACGTAGATTCTGGAAACTCTCTCTTGGTAGGGGTTTCGTCAGGATGTCAGCAGTCATCTCTTGGGTGCTGCAGTAGGATAGTTCCACAAGTCCATCCTGGATCATCTGGCGTATGTAGTGGTACTTAACCCCAATGTGTTTTGTTCTGGCCAGGAACTTCTCACTCTGCGTCAGCTTCAGGCAACTTTGATTGTCCTCTAGCAAGCTGACAGGCCCTTTTCTCACCAACCCAAAGTCCTTTATGAGTTGATCAAGCCAGGCGATCTCTCTGCAGGCTTCTGTTGCTGCAACGTATTCTGATTCTGTGGAAGATAATGCTACACAGCTCTGTTTATAACTGCCCCATGAAACAGGTCCATCACCAAACATGAAAACATGACCACTTGTTGATTTATAATCAGCATTATCCCCAGCCCAATCCGCATCAGTATACCCAACCAACTTAGGGTCTCTGACGGCTGGTAACCTTAATTTACAATTCATGGTACCCTTCAAATATCGCACCACCCTCTTTACACCTGCCCAATCATGCTCAGTGGGAGAATTCACTTTTCTGCTAAGAATCCCCACAGCATTAGCTAAGTCAGGTCTACATGTGGTAACTAAATACAAAAGTTTACCAATCGCCGACCTGTAGTCATTGTTGTCTGGCAACTGCTTCGAATCCTGCTGATTCTTCAGGAAGTCAGTAGCCATCGGTGTAGCAACTGGATGTGCGTCTTGCATCTGCATGTGCTCAATTAGCTCGTGGATCTTCTGTCTTTGGCTGAGAAGAAATGAGCCGTCCTCTTCTCTTTCCACCTGGATCCCGAGGTAGTACTGGACATCTCCTAGCTCCTTGACCTCCACCTCTTTGCTAAGGTGTTTTACTATCTGTGTATAGTCTTTCTCACTTGCTGTGGCAATAATCAGGTCATCAACAAAAGCTAAGATATATGAGAATTGTCCATTATTTGATTTACTGTACAAGCACTTGTCAGCGTCGCCTTGCTTGTACCCAAGTTGCGTCAGCATTTTATGCAACTTCTGGTTCCAGGCTCTAGCAGCCTGTTTAAGTCCATAAAGTCCTTTCTGCAGTTTGCACACTAAATGTGCCTCATGTGGTTTCACAAAACCTTTAGGCTGTTTCATATAAATTTCCTCAGAAATCTGCCCATGTAGAAAAGCGGTTGCAATGTCTATGTGTTTCACTCTCATTTTCTTGGAGGCTGCAATGCTTAAAAGCATTCTTACGCTGCTGTACCTCACGGTTGGTGCAAAAACTTCATCATAGTCTTCACCAAAACGCTGTGAAAATCCCTGTGCTACAAGTCTAGCTTTGTAGCGCTGCACTTCTCCTTCTGACCCCTTCTTAACCTTGAAAACCCATTTACTGCCAATGGCCTTCTTACCGGGAGGCAGCTCAGTGAGTGTCCAGGTCTTGTTCTGATGCAGTGCATCCATCTCCTCCTGCGCGGCCTTCCTCCAGAGACTGGCTTCTGCAGCTGGCATCTCCTGTATCTCTTCCCAAGTGGAAGGTTCCTGTGGAAACGCCGACCCTGCAAAGTAGGACAACCGTAATGGTGGGACACCTTTGTTGGTTCTGGACGAGCGTCTGACCTCTGGTTCTGGGACCGCATCAGCTTCCTCATCCTCCTCCAACGCAGGCATGTCCCCATCTGAGTCCTCATCTTCGTCTCTGGTGCTGCCAGGGTTCTGGTCCTCTGTGTCGCCTGTAGGGGGTGCTGTAACACTCGAAGGCAGATTAGTACTTTGTGGGGTCTCAAAAGGGAAATATACAAATTCTTGAGTCCTTTCTGACTCATCAGAAGAATCCACAACAGTGTTCTTAGTGTCTACTTTTCCATATTCATCAAAATAAACCGCATGGTATGCATTTGTCTTACCAGTTTGTAAGTCCATAATTCTATATCCTTTGCCTCCAGAGGCGTATCCCACCAGGATACCTGCTTTTGCCCTGGAGTCAAGCTTGTGTCTGTGTTCCTTGGGCACGTGGAAATAACACGGACTTCCAAACACACGTATGTGCGACAGATTGGGAGCTTTCCCATGCCAAAGTTCAAATGGTGTGCGCTCTGCACCTTTAGTTGGCAGTCTATTCTGCAAATAGACCGATGTGTACACTCCTTCGGCCCACAGCTTCTGTGGCAAACATGCATCCTTTAGCATGCACCTTGTCATGTCCATAATGGACCTAAACTTTCTCTCAGCTATGGCATTCTGCTGTGGAGTGTAAGGAATTGTGGTTACGTGTGCAATTCCTTCCTTGGCCAGGAGAGCCTGCATTTCATTTGAGCAGTACTCACCTCCATTGTCGCTCATTAACACAGTTGGAGCTCTCTGGAATTTGTTCTTGACCATGGCAATGTATTCCTGGAGCTTGTCCACTGTCTCACTCTTCTCTTTGAGGAAATATACAACACAAAATCTTGAAAAGTCATCCAGAAATATTAAAATATATCTATTCTTTCCCAGTGAGGGAACACTCATGGGTCCACATATGTCAGTGTGCACTATGTCAAGCACTTTGTTGCTTCTTTGTTCTGCACAACGTGGAAATGAAGGTTTTACAGCCTTCTCAGTAATACAGCTTATGCACTTTGCTGGAGCTTTGTTGCTCTGCTTTACCTGCAAACCTCTTACAAGATCTCTTTTCTGTAGATCCAGAATGACGTTGGTGTCTCTATGTCCAAGCCTTCTGTGCCACAGGTCCAGATCTGCTTCATCCTTCTGGCTGGAATGTGCCACTTTTGCAGACTGATTCTCTGAAACATCAAGCTCATATACACCATTGATTAGCTTTGCTTGAGCAAACACTTTGCCATTTCTAGTCACTTTGCATTCTCCATTTCCAAATGTGATCTGGAAACCTTTCTTGTCCAATGTGGACACGCTGATTAAATTGCAGCTCAGCTCTGGTACATACAAAACTCTAGAGATTGTGTTCTCAATGCATTCATTGTTTATATTGCATTTCAGACTCATGGAACCTGCACCTTTTGCTTTAACAATGTTCCCATCTGCAATTTCAATTTCAGATCCTTCTTCATCATTTATCTCATTAAAATAGTCCCTTTTATATGAAAAATGTGAGCTGGCACCTGAATCAATTATCCATTTATTACGTCTATTCTCACGATTCTGGACAGTTAAATTCCTTTCTTGCAGTAGCCATGTGCATTCACATTTCCCCTTCTTTTCTCCTTTTGGCTCAAAGGGGTGGGGTTTCTTGGCTTTAGGAGCCCTGCAATTCTTTGCAATGTGTCCTTCTTTGTTACAATTGAAACAAATCACTTTCTTAGGCATCTCTTTGGACTTTGTACATTGCCTAGATGCATAACTACTGTCTTTGCTTCTAGCATTTCTCACTGGAGATTCAGCTCTATCTCTGCATTCTTCTTTTAAATAACCAATCAAGTCTTTAAAAGTCAGACCTTGTCTATGATCCATCAAACTTACAAATGCGCTAAAGCGTGGTCCAAGTGATGATAACAAAAATGCTATCTTTGTATCTTCATCAAAAGCTTTGGGAGTCAAATCAATTCTTTGAATAATCTCAGTAAACTTGTTGATGTGCTCTGTGAATTCCTCTTTTGAATTCATCCTCACTCTGGTTAATTTACACACCAAGTTTCTGAAGCAGTTTATGCTAGATTCTCCATACACGCGCTCAATATCTCTTAAGATTTGAGATGCATCATCTGTACTATTTATTAATGATAGCTGCTCATCACGAAGTCCACTCAAAATTATGTGTCTAGCTTCGCTGTTCATGCGTTTCCAAGCACTTATCTTGGCTAAAGCTTCCTCAGACGATCCCGTAGGTTGAGGGTTTAAAGCTTCCAAAATGTGCTTATAATCTAAACATGCTATCAAGCGCTGCTTCCAGTGTATGAAATTGTGTTCATTCAGCACAGGTATTCCTAGCTTTGCATCACTATCAAAAGCTGCTCTAGCCATCTTAAAATCCAAAAATTTGAAAATTCTTCAAAATTTCAAAATTTCTCAAAATTTCAAAATCAAAATCTCAAAAATCTCAAAATACAAAACAATTCTTCACTGCCTTGGGTCACTGTGAACTCTGAGGGAAGGGGGGGGTGCTTAATCCCCACTGCACAATGGAACAAAGGACCATGTGCTTACCAGGAAGTTAACTCAGAAAAATACTACTCAACTCAAAATCACAATCCAACGCAATCCTTCAAAAATACGCAGAAATATGCAATACTGGGGCCAATAACCCTTTGTGGGAATGTTCTGGGGTGCAGGAGAGGATATATTGACTAATTATATCCTTATCCAACTTGTACTAACAAGTTCCCAAAATATCAGCAGAGTTTATAGACATTCCCCTTTAAGTTCGCAACGGTAACGCTTGCACAGGTTCGCTAGAACCTCTATAATAATTACTCTGGTAATTTCCCCTTTGTTCCCTCTTAAAATACAAGACACGACACAGTCTTTATAAAAGTATAAAAGAGTTTACTCACGTTCTGTTCACAATATGATCCCAGAAGGTAGGCAGGCTTAAAAAGGTTACATGCAGTTAGAATCTATCTTGTAGCAAGATAGTACGGTCCTCTCTTGGCTGGGAGCCAAGAGGGCATGTTGCTCCTTCAGAAGATGAAGATGGCAGAGAGGCAAGAGGCAAGAGGCAAGAGGCAAGAGAGAGAGTGGCTGCCTGCCCTGTGCTTTTATCATTACCTGCACAGGTGAGGCCACACCCACCTCTGGTCACATGTGGAGGAAGTCCGTCCCCAGGAAGTTTACCTGCTTGCTGGACAGACATCCCTCCCCATGTTCTAACATGTACACTCTAGGAATGTTGTCATTGACTGCTCCTGTGTTTACATCCCACAACTCAAATATATTTCTGTGGGACATCTTGTTAAGAAAGGGACCTGGCAGAACTTGCAGTCAAACATTTTGTCATGGAGGAGCCATTTCAGACATTGATGCTAGAACGAGTATCAATTGCTACTTTACAAAGTTTAAGGTGACTCTCAGAAATGCCCCAAGGTTCTCCCTTAAATTTAAGATGGTGGAGCTGTAAGGAACGCCATCAAATGCCTTTGAATTTGTACCAAGATGCTGAAAATTCAGAGCTCATTTTAACTAATACATCTCTGTTTATGATCTGCCCCCCAACTTTAGATGCTGGACCGTGGGATTGAGGTTTTATCAGTGTAACATTTGGGCTGGTTAATTACTCAGTTGCAAAGGCAGAGATGAGTCAAGCACATGAGTGACGTCCAGGAAATTGTTTAACCCAAAGCACTGGAGTGAAGACTCTCTGCCCTGGGGGTGCTGGAGTCCAGTTGTGTGGTTATAATAATTCCTTTAGCCCCAAATCCCTTTGTCACTTTGCCTGTTCCACCTATGGGCTTTGCTGTGGAGCCATAGACTGCCCACTTCTAAGAGAATCACAAATGCTTTTATGGCTCTGTGTGTATTTATTTACCATCTTTCCACTGCAAAGCTGTGGGAGGAGGAAAACCTGTGGCTAAGGCCCGGGATGCTGGTGAAAGATCTGGGTTTGGTTCCCAGATCTGTCAGCGACTCTCTGGGGGATCTTGAGTAACATGCTTCCTGTTTGTCTGCATTTGTCCGGCCATCTTTCTCATAATAAATGCTCATTTTTCTTTCTGTTACACACAAATCGTGAAAATGCTTATACATTTGTTGCAAACACTGTTTTTCATAAGGAGCATTCACATATATTTGTGACCAAGATCTTAATTTATAATATTTTAGGCAGAAATAACCACTCCTGGCAGGTGCATGTACTGGGTCAAACACACTGCCACTTCAGAAAGAAATGGGACTACCTTGGAGACTCACCTGTACCAGTAGGACCAATGTCAAATAGATCCTTAGTTTTGCAGAGAGAGGATTGCTAAGAGAATAATCTGAGTCTGATACACTCCTAGTATTAATGGCCCCTCTGGGGTGATGCTGGTAACCCCACAACAGGTTTGCCTGTATCTACCATCTGTAATCTTGTATATTGAACTTCCCATAGAAGTATTAGAAGTTTTCTGTCACCAATTGGCACATCAGAACAATGGTTCTTATGCTTCACATATTTATCTTTTATACTGGATATATGGCTCCTTCACAGTGTGGCTATGTACACACACCCATTCATTCTGCATCTAGTGCACTCCCACTAATGGTCTGGGAAGCAGTGTATAGATGATGTTAGCCACAATCCATATATATCCTGTTGCTTCTTATAAAATACCACATTTTGATGCATTCCATCCCACCACACAACCAGCTTTCATCCAAAACAAGCAAAAGAATGACCTATCTCTCTGCTTCTTAAGCTGGTAATGTGTCTTTGACGAGTGCAGTGACGATTGAGTGACCTGCACAGTTTGCTACCAGGGTTGCAAAAATGTCTACCAGCCTGTCTCCTCTGGCAGCTGTCTTAGCTTCTACATTGGGTGCAGAGGAAGGATGGAGGACTGTCGCTTCTGCAACAGCCCATTCACTCAGCTGCATGTGATTCATCATTGCCTATGGCTACCCGGCAAGGGCTTAGATACAAGGGAAGGGCTGTGGTTAAGTGGCAGGGCTCCTGTTTTGCATGCAGGAGGTCCCATGCTCAATCCCTGACAGCTCCAGGTGATTCTAGGAAAGCCTCCCTTCTGAAACCCTGGGGAGCTGCTGCCAGTCAGTGTAGACAATACTGGTCTAGACAGAGCAATGGTGTGACTCATTAAGGCAGACATCAGCCAGGGCATGATGATGCTGAACAGGAAAGGATTCCCCACTGGGGACAAAGGAGTTTCTTGGTCAATAATGTTCAGGAAGTGTCTCAGTGGGTATGATACTGTGCAAGTGTCAGGTGGGTGGCTGCTCTTTTCTTGTTTTATGGCAAACTTTGGTGCTTCTCATTTAACAGATTTTCTTTTCACTGCCTCTCCATGACAGGAAAAGGTTATGCTGTTGAACTTCTGCCTGTATCTCACAAATTTTGGGTGTGTGAGCTTAAGACATAAAGGTGGAGTATAAACTGTAACAACTCCATTTTTATTTTAGATGTTGGATATCATCAGCATTCATTCATTATGTTTATCAAGTATTGTGGGTGAAGTGTTAAAATTGAGCAACCTGCCTCTCAGGAATCTTTTTATGATATTAATTTTTCAAGAAAGTAATCTTTATTCAAAAATATTGTCTTTTCATATTCAGCAAGTGTCTATCCAGTAGTGCTGGCTACCAAAGCCCAATATGTCATTTTCTTTGTTTATGTAATTGGCAAGCCAAGATTTTGCATGCTTTAGGGTAGTCAGATGTTAAGAGCTCAGGTCTCCTGCATCTTTAATAGTCCTGTGGAAGACAGGACAGCTGTTGCTTCTATTAAAGGTGCACGAGTCCTGTCCTTTGCACCTGGCCAACCCAGCATACTCCCATTATTAATTTTAATGACTCAGAATGAAGTTGGAATGGACCACATCACACAAATGCAAACACACTGTTGCCTCCCATCTGTGCTTGAAACTCACAAAGCAAAGCAAACACAAAAACAGAGGCTTTGGCACCTTGATTGTGTTTGCTGCAGCAGACCTAACCCTCTGGGAAGTGTATCAAATGACTTAAACAAATTGTGACATTGTAATGGCTATTTTAGGCACCTCTAATAACAGTTGCACTGTAAATGTTACCACTAATGGCAAAGTATTCATCCCCAAGTTACATATTAATGACTGAGAACTATGCAATTATTCAAAGTCAGACAGAGTTCATTGAGATTGAAAGATAAGATCAGATCTGCTTGAGTTCAGTTCATGGTTCTGACATTTTTTGTTACTTCAAGACTAGCCTGAATAGCCTTACCATTGGATGCCAAGGACTAGCTTGGGTTTGAATAGTGTTTACAGGATCAGGACTAGAACCAGGAAAGTAAACCTTGGCAGGATCCAGTCTGGAGAAGGAGCAAGGCTGAACCATATACAGGAAAGGCAGGGCAGACAGGCAAACTATTTGTGATAGGCAGCAGTCACACTGTTAGAGAAATCCCTCCCAAGGGAGATTCATCAGGTCCAATCTGTTGACAATTTTAGGCAACTAGTAAAAAATCTTTCTTACAAGCCTTTCATGATCCTGGAACTTGCATTTCTATTAATTTATTGCTCGGAGATTTTATGTTTTGTAACTGTTTGGCCATTTTATTTTATTATGACCAATGAATTGCACTATAGTGGAAATCAGTCAAAACCATTGGCCAGTAGAGTTGGCATCATTTCCCCTCATATGAATTGTCTCTGTCTTTAATCAGCAGAAATTCAGCATGCACCTTTCTTTTTGGTGCCACTGGGAATGCAGTGATGCAAGAAATTCCTTGTTGAATGCAGCTGTTAAATAGGCTCTGGAGCCTGTTGTTGTTGTTGAATAAATTTATATACCCTTCATCTGAAGATCTCAGGGCCTATGTGCGCACAGCAATCTTAATAGTTCTCTAAGGTGTCAAAAGTGCTTAGGACCAACCAACAGTATTGAATGCTAGTATAGAGAAAAGTCATGAAAGCAAAATAAATAAATAACAAAGGATGTTAATAATATCATGTTCATTCCTAGTTTTCTGCAGCCTGAGGTCTAGGGACACCATATGTTTATGTACCCTGACCATCTCAGAGCTTGCCTGAGGTCAAGTCATATAGGATGACTTCCTATGTGGGCATTCCTTTCTGTGTGGGAAAACCACATATATACTGTCAGGAGTGTGTGATAGCTCATGTGTGAAACACCTCACAGCAAAATAAATATCACTAGTGAAAAGTGCTGTTTTTCTAGGGGGGAAAGTGCTGGAACACACCATGAACATCTCCCTTGTACTTTTAGAATGGCATTGTAGCTGCCCAAGATGTGCCAGAACTGAGTTCCAGTGAGTTCCAGCTAAAAAAAAAGCCCTGCTAGTGAGGATGAGAAAGATATGAACATCTCCCAGAGCATGGGCATAGCCAAGTGGTATGGCGGAAAGCAGGGAGAGCAATAATAGACAGAGACAATGATAGGCTGAACCAACTCATTCTGGTTTTGTCCCCATTCTCCCTGCTGTATTTTACAAGGAAGGGACACGGGTGGCGCTGTGGTCTAAACCACTGAGCCTCTTAGGCTTGCCGATCGGAAGGATGGTGGTTCGAATCCCCATTGCTCTGTCCCAGCTCCTGCCAACCTAGCAGTTCGAAAGCATGCCAATGCAAGTAGATAAATAGGTACTGCTGCAGCAGGAAGGTAAACGGCATTTCCATGCGCTTTGGTTTCCGTCACGGTGTTCCGTTGCACCAGAAGTGGTTTAGTCATGCTGGCCACATGACCCGGAAAGCTGTCTGTGGACAATCACTGGCTCCTTTGGCCTGAAAGCAAGATGAGTGCCGCGACCCCATAGTCGCCTTTGACTGAACCTAACCGTCCAGGGGTCCTTTACCCTTACTTTTTACCTATTTTACAAGGGCAACACTGAGACTTGGGAGGAGGAGGGTGACAGGCAGTGCCACTCCCTAGACTGATTTTAAGAAAGCAGGCATACAGGAGGGCAGATTGAGGTTAGTGAGGCAGTGCCTCATTTGCCCTCAGGGACTAGTTTCCAGTGTACCCGTTTGGCAATGGCTAATAACCATAAGCAGCCCGAGCCTCCAAGTTTCAGGGGCAGCATTGCTCTCAATACCAGTTGCTTGGCAGCAACAACAGGAAAGGGCTTTTGCCTTCCTGTCCTGCTTGTGTGCAGAGGCAGAATTAGGGAAGTAAAACCAGTTTGATTGCACTGGGCACAGAGCCTTAGGGGCACCTCAGGGGTGCCACAGTTATGATGTAGAATGGAAGGTGAGAGGCAGGGGACACACACACACCAAATGTTGGTGTCACACAGGGCGCCACTGAAATTTGAGACCCCAAGGCCTACCACTGTTGTGTGCTCCTTTTATGTTCTTATAAGATGGGGTGGCGAAGCTTTTTTGGCCTGAGGGTGGCATTCACCCCTGGCCAACCCTCTTGATGCTGAATGCCAGTGGTGTGTGGGCACAGTCACCCACATTCTCGCATGCACACACACCCTGCTAAGATCAGTGGCACTGGAAAGGGTAAGAAAATTTGCTTGGGGGTGGGTGGGCAAATGAGGCCCGCAGTTTGGAGGTTAGCCACCCCTGTTTTAAGGAATGTCAGATTGCTGCCAATATTCTCAGCCTCCTCTTCTATGACTTGACAAAAGACATGGGCATATAAGTTCTTGCAATGGTTCAGTTTTCATTGCTGGAATTACTTGCAGCTGTCTCGAAGTGTAAGCAATAACATGAGCAGAGACCCTAAATTAAGAGCTATTGATATTTCTATCTTTCATTGATTTGTCCCATCTTGTGTTTATTATTCTATTAGTCATCAGTGTCATGTCCACAAGCTAGAGAGTTCCACAATTCAGATACACATTGCAGGAAATAAAAATTAAATGTGGGACATCAGGGAGCTTCCCCATCCCAATTGTATAATTATGTGGAAGTGGGTAATTCAGTGATTTCTCTCTGTTTCTCAGGAGAGAAAGAGCCCCGTCACACAACACGTCAAAAATACCCTTTGGTTGCTTCTTTTCCAAGTTAAAGGGCAGTTGTTTTTACTTCAGAGGTTGCACACCAAAAAGTTTTGTTTGTTTTCACTGCCCAACTCACATTGCATTTGGTTTTCCCCCTTCCTTAATTGTATGCAGTGTAAAGTGTACACACACACACGCACACACACACACACACACACACACACACACACACACACTCTTTATTAAGGTAGCACTCAAGGGAACAAATACCACAGTGAAGTTTGCAACATGTAACCTTAGCTCTGCCTCTTTGATGGTGTTCCCAGTTCTTAATTACATAATCCCATCCAATGAAAATATATCACACTCTCAGAACATGCAAGCATGAAGCCCTCCTGGTGATTTGTCAGTGCCCAGGAATCCCTCATCTTTCTGGGGTGGAACTATTATTTCTTCCTAGTGCCAAGCAGGGATCTCTGGGCATAATGTTTATAATAATAACAGCACATTGTGAAAAAACAAAACTCAAAAGCTGCATGCATTTTTTAGTATGTCATGTTTTTCTTCCTCTGCCCATTGCCCCCCCCCCTTTAGTCTCCCTATAGTTTTTTTGCATTTTGCACACAAACCCATTTGCATGCAAAGCCTGGACCACTCAGCTCTTGACAGGAATGTTTGGTGAAGTGAGGCACCAAAGTGAGGCAGCAAATTCTTTTCTCAGTTCCTGCACACTGACAGCTGATTAATTCACCCTACTAGGCCAGCTTCAGGTTTATACTGAGGTGGGAGAGGAGCTGCTACTGCTGGGTTGATATCCTGGGAGAAAGCAAGCAAGCAAGCATCCTGCCAGGGACTTTTTCCACAGACTGCAGAGTAGTCTGACACAGCCCAAGAGAGAACTCCCCAGCTACAGGGGCCTGGATACTGGGGATTTCATTCACATATGTTGTTTTTTAAATGTAGATTTTTGGATCTGCAGAAGGATGGGCAGGCTTGCTTGGAAGTTTGTCCTGCTGAGTTCACTAGTATTAACTTCTGTGTAATTGTGAATAGGATTGTAGCTCTAGAGAAGGCAGTGATGACTGTTCCCCATTGGAACAGGTAAGGTGCAAGGCACGGAGGCCAACAGTAGGTGGAGTCAGAGCCAATGATTGGTGGAGACAGAAGCAATGACAAGCATAGCTTTTTCTGCTGACCTGCATCTGACTCTAGAGCCAACTAATTCCAGTTCTGTCCCCATCCTCCTCCATTCCAGGTTCTACTAAGGCAACCCTGAGACTTAAGAGGAGGAAACTGACAGGCAGTGCCCCCACACCCAGTTTGTAAGAAAGAAGTCAGGCTGGTGGGGTGGCTGAGAACAGGCACATGTTGGTGGGGCCATGCCTTTGTAGAAATTTATTTTGAAACTAGGAGAGGATATGCTGTTATATCTTTCTTTGCTCACATTAGTGATATCAGCAGAATACCATTCTTTGCAGCTTAAACTTGGAAGCTAAGACAAGGTTGATTTAACCTTCTAGAAACAATAATTCAGGATGCTTTAAAGCAGATTGGATATTCCTGGTATCACCATTTTTCTCCTCCTTAAAGACAACAATCACATACACATTGGTTTGTGAAGAAATAAAAGCAGTATTAACTTATATAATCTAGGCCACGAAGCAGCAATTACAGTGGCAAAATGAAGGCAGGTTTATAACTATTATCTAAGTTACAAAATGGGACGCGGGTGGCGCTGTGGGTTAAACCACAGAGCCTAGGACTTGCCGATCAGAAGGTCAGCGGTTTGAATCCCCGCGACAGGTTCAGTCGCGGATGACTCTGGGGTTGCGGAGCTCATCTCACTTTATTGGCTGAAGGAGCTGGTGTACAGCTTCCGGGTCATGTGGCCAGCATGACTAAGCCGCTTCTGGTGAACCAGAGCAGCACACGGAAACACCGTTTACCTTCCCGCCAGAAAGGTACCTATTTATCTACTTGCACTTTGACATGCTTTCGAACTGCTAGGTTGGCAGGAGCAGGGACTGAGCAACGGGAGCTCATGCCATCGCGGGGATTCAAACCACTGACCTTCTGATCGGCAAGCCCTAGGCTCTGTGGTTTGACCCACAGCGCCACCCGCGTCCCTTAATGATGTGATAGATTCCCTCAAAATGCTCCTTTGAAAACCAACCTTGAAACAGCATGTATTTTATCAGAGAAGTAACTGAGAGTGTTGCTACCTACTTTAAAAGACTTGGGGCAAAAGCCCAAAGAATTTTTCACATAATATGCATAGATGTAAATTCAGTTTGACTCAGAAGATGGGAAATCCTGTGGCTGTTATTGTCAAGGGGTGTCAACAATACTTATTTATTTTTGGACACAGTGCACTGTATGTGGATTGAGCTGTCCACTACACTCACGATCTGTTGTTAAGAACTGCTGCCTATGTACATATTAAAATGATAATTATTGTCCAACATCTAACATAACCTCTCTCTTCCTCCCCCCCCACCTCCCCCTTTCCCACACGTGACATGTCTCCTTCTTCCCCACCCCATTCAGCTATTGCATGTGCCTCTGGGCAAAATAGGATGGTGAGTGTCTGGGGCTCACCAGCACTGTGTTTTACAGCATATCCAGCCTCCCTTTAAGCAAAGAGGTTTTTTTAAATCAAGTTTTTAAAAGGATGAGAAGGTGTTGAAGGTCTGGCAAAAAAAGACCGGTAGCTCAGCCGTCCGTCCCCCCGCGCCTTAACAACACCTCTGGAAATAATGTAAAGACACCATACATTTAAAGAGCAGCTCCAATAATTATAGGAACTTTAGTGTACCCT
Organism: Podarcis erhardii; assembly: GCF_964252035.2. Taxonomy (NCBI): domain Eukaryota; kingdom Metazoa; phylum Chordata; class Lepidosauria; order Squamata; family Lacertidae; genus Podarcis; species Podarcis erhardii. The sequence goes on from NC_138497.1 coordinate 87,108,200, forward strand.
TCAAAAAGCTGCAATACCCAGCACCTCTAACAAACTAGTTCCCAGGAATCTTTGGCTGTGTGTGTGGTTTAAATGTATTGTGTGTATGCAGCCCAAGCCAGCACTGTCTCATGAAAGTCATGTAGCATCATCCAGTTCACTCAGAAACAAGTCCCGCTGTGTTCAATAAAACTTGATTCACTCATAAGTGTGTTTTTGGATTACAGTTTTACAGCACAATCCTAACCATATAAACTCAAGGCCTATTTAATTGAGTGGAGTTTATGCCCAGGCAAATAATCCTAGGTAGTAATCATGGGGGACTTCAACTTCCCCGATATCTGTTGGAACTCAGACTCCACCAAGAGTGTAAGGTCTGACAAATTCCTCCTTTGCGTCGCTGACAATTTCATTTCCCAGAAGGTGGAAGAACCAACAAGGGGATCATCTATCTTTGACCTGGTCCTCACCAATAGGGAGGAACTGATTGATGAAGTGGAAGTGCTTGGAAACTTGGGAGGAAATGATCATGCTCTCCTGGGTTGGAAGATACAGAGGCAAGGGAAAACTGAGTGTAGTCAGACACACACTCTGGACTTTAAGAAGGCCAATTTTGAAAAGCTGAAGGAGCTACTGGGTGTGATTCCATGGTCAGAAATACTCTATGAGAAGGGAGTCCAATAAGGATGGGAGTTTCTCCTTTTAGAAAGCCCAAATGCAGACAATACCAACAAGAATGAAAAGGCATCTAAAGAAACCGGTGTGGCTGCATAAGGAGCTTACAGATGAACTGAGAGTTAAGAAGGGCATGTATAAGAAATGGAAGAAAGGGGAAATCACAAAGGAGGAGTATACATGAGTCGCCAACAGTTGCAGATGGAAAGTCAGGCTGGCTAAAGCTCAGAATGAGCTTAGGTTTGCAAGAGAGGTTAAAAATACTAAAAGGTTTATTCGGCTATGTCCAAAGTAAGAGGAATAACAAGCAAGTGTTGGGTCCTCTGCATGGGGAAGACAGAGAAATGCTATTGGGTGACAGAGAAAAGGTGGAACTACTCAACACCTACTTTGCCTCTGTCTTTACTCAAAAGGAAAGTGATGCCCAACCTGGTGATAACAGAATAAATGATGTAAGGAGGGAGCTGCAGCCCAAGATATGAAAAGAGGTAGTAAGGGAACACCTAGCTACTTTAAATGAATTAAAATTTCCAGGGCCTGATGAACTGCAACCAAGGGTACTAAAGGAGCTTGTGGGTGTAATTTCAGAGACTTATTTAATTTCAGAGACTATTATTTTTGAGAATTATTGGAGAACAGGTGAGGTCTCTGCAGACTAGAGGCGGGCAAATGTTTTCCTCTTCTTCAAAAAGGGGAAAAAGGAAGACCCAGATAACTACCGACCAGTGAGCTTGGCATCGATACCAGGGAAGGTCCTAGAACAGATAATTCAACAGTTGGTCTGTGAGCATTTAGAAAAGGAAGCTGTGATTACTAAGACCCAGCATGAGTTTCTCAAAAATAAGTCATGCCAGACCAATCTGATTTCTTTTTTTGATGGAATTACAAACTTGGTGGATCAGGGAAATGCTGTGGACATAGTGTATTTTGATTTCAGTAAGGCTTTTGACAATGTCCCCCATGATATTCTCATGAGGAAGCTGGTAAAATGTGGGTTGAAAGAGGTAACTCTTAGGTGGATTTGTAGCTGGTTGACTGACCAAACCCAAAGATCCAGTTACAGATAGGTAGCCGTGTTGGTCTGCCATGGTCAAAACAAAATAAAAAAATTCCTTCCAGTAGCACCTTAAAGACCAACTGAGTTAGTTCTAGGTATGAGCTTTCGTGTGCATGCACACGAAAGCTCATACCTGAATACTTCTTCAGGTATCTGAAGAAGTGTGCATGCACACGAAAGCTCATACCTAGAACTAACTCAGTTGGTCTTTAAGGTGCTACTGGAACAAACCCAAAGAGTATTAATTAATGGTTCTTCGTCATCCTGGAAAAAAGTGACAAATGGGGTGCCTGGGCTCATTGTTGTTCAACATCTTTATAAATGACTTGATTGAAGGAATTGAGGGGATACTCATCAAATTTGCAGATGACTCCAAACTGGGGGGAGTAGCTAATTCCGCTTCTAGTTGCCCACCAGGACTAGATGGACTTTTGGTCTTATCCTATTTATTTACAGTATTAAACTTATCTATTCTGCCCTTCCTCCAGAAAGAGTCCAGGGTCAATAATAAACGACAGCTGAAAACAGTTTAAAAACAACCTTCTAAAAAGATTTAACCGCACTGGTGTCCTTATTATCCCCACAAGGTAGCTTAGAATGAGAGAGTGTGGCAGGCCCACAACCACCCAGTCAGATTGGTAGCTGATTAGGGATTCGAACTCCACTTTCCCTGATCCAAGGACTGAAACCCTCCCCAGGAACGCTCACCACTGCGCCGCAATGGCTTACCGAGCAATTTCCGGGACTAAGTGCCAGTGACCCCTGGCTCAAACGGAGCCCTTGTTTACAAAGCATCACAGGAGTCCCTTATTACAGACGCCGCGGCATTAAAAACAACACAATCAACACCTTTCATTTCAGATGCAGAGTTTGACTTTTCTGCGGGGCGCCCCGTCGGTGAGCATGCAGATGCGCGCGTGCATGTTTTCTATACTTGTGCCCTGAAAAGTCTCCGGAGGGGAAAACCTTCGATTGGGGGGGGGGGGCTTGGGTCCACCACCCTGATCCACACCCGCCCCCCCCCTCGCCGCTTGCTCGCCTTCCCAGCACCTCGGCCCCAGAGAGGCCCCGCTCCGCTCTCGGGGGCCGCTTTCTGGGCGCAGGCGGGGCCGAGGGCGCGGTAATTGCAGACCCAGGCGAGGTTTGCGCCGGGGACAAGCTCAGGCAGGGCCCCGCGGGAGCTGTCGGCTTCCCCCACCAAAGCAGTAGCAGTTTGGCAGCATTTTTCTACCCTCGCCGCCTTCCCGGGGGTGGGGGACGGACGAGAGCTGACAGCTTCCTGTTGTCTTCTATTTTTCCACCCCCGCGCCGTAGGTTAATAAAAAAGAGAGAGAGAGCTGCGGTGGGGCGCCCGCATTTTTCTCTCTGCCCGTGCCCTCGGCGCGCCGTGCGTCCTGGTCAGCGCGCAACGGGCGCAGCCGAGCTGGGCCGGGGGGCGGGCCCTTGGCGCTCTCCGAGGAGGACCACCGGGGGTGGGAGGGAGAGGAGGGCCGCTGGCTGGGCGCTTCCCCGTCGGATCTCGCCGGGGTGAACCACAGTTCAGCGTTTGATCCTCCGCCCCGGGGCTTGATCGTTATGTTTAAAAGGAGGACAAATTGTCCCTGCTTAATGATACCCTTGCCCAGGCCAAAACTCCGGTGTGGCGCGCAGCGGAGCGACCCCCCATCCCACCCCACTCCACCCCCGACGCAGTAAAGTCTCAGCTCCAGATCGCCCGGGCTCTTTACGCCCAGGTCTAGAACCTGCTTCCTATGGCAGCAGCGGTCAGATGGGAAATATGGGGTGGATCTGGTGATGAAAGACTCTGGCCTCGAAGGACTGGGACCCTGCTCGGACTCTCGGCTCAGTCACAAAGTTCAGTGGGTGACCTTGAGCCAGCTGCAGCCCCTCAGTCTATTTCACCTAGCAGGGTTGTTGTGATGATAAAATGCGGGGGTGATAGAACAACCCATGCTTGGACTGGGGATCCTTTTCAAGATGGAAGGATGCACTCCACACTGGGCAACTTTTTATTCAAGGGAGGGCACATGTGGGTGGTGGGCGAGGCCACAGGCAAAAGTGGATGGAGCAACCAATGTAAATTTTATTTAGCAGACCAAGAAAACGTATGTATGCAGGATGTATGTAATAAATTAAAGCTGCTTTGAGCTGCCACAAAGCAATTTTCCTCCGCAACTGAATATAACTGCAACCAGGTAGGTCCCTCCATATCTGATGGGCTCACTTAGGTCCTTTGTCAAGTACCCTTTTCTGGGAATCCCTACCTTCAAAAGTTAGGCAGATGGCTACAGGGGAAAGGGCCATCTTTGCAGTGGTGCCCTGATTATGGAAGCACCCTCTCAGACTTGTATGCCTGGTTCAGCCTTTGTTACATTTCAGATACCAGGCCGTCCTTTCCCAACAAGCTTATTACAACAGCTTGGGCTGTTTTAGAGTTTGTTATCTTTTTATATGCTTTTAAGGGGTGCCTTCTGGCTAGTTCTCCTGGAGCTTGTTGTATATTGTTTTGGATTCTAGTTGTGAGCTGCCTTGAAGATTAGAAATATTGGGAAGGAGGAATATATATGCTTGTGTGTATCCATGAAGGAGAGATTTTCAGGCATACATAAACCCTAGCACCTCATGCTGCAACTTGCAGTATGTGTGTGTTGCTGGAGGAATAGAGGGAGTTTTGATAATCCCCCCATGTCACCTCAGCCCTCCTAGTTGTTACCATAGTTGCTCTCATGATTCTAGAGCCTATGCAATTCCCTTTAGCTTGACTTATATTACAGTGGTACCTCGGGTTAAGTACTTAATTCGTTCCGGAGGTCAGTTCTTAACCTGAAACTATACTTAACCTGAAGCACCACTTTAGCTAATGGGGCCTCCTGCTGCTGCTGCACCGCCGGAGCATGATTTCTGTTCTCATCCTGAAGCAAGGTTCTTAACCTGAGGTACTATTTCTGGGTTAGCAGAGTCTGTAACCTGAAGCATATGTAACCTGAAGCGTATGTAACCCGAGGTACCACTGTACTTGATCCTAAAGTTAAGAGATAACCTAGCAAATTGATAATATAAAGCTTGTTTTTGCTTTCACATATTGCACACACACCAGAGGTCTGGCCTTACATATTTTACACTTTTTGTATTGGCAAACAACACTCCACCCCCAAAATGGACACAAACTGAACATCACAAAAGGTAGATTTATTATCCCTACAGACTTAAGTTTTCTTTTGTATATGACAATCAGAATGAGTTAGTATAAGCTGCTTTTAGTCCTAATTCTATTTCTGTGGTGACTGAGTATTATTTGTTCAGATATTGTGGTATTTTCCCATGCAGTTCCATTGTGATATATGTATCTCTGTTTCCCTTTGCTTTGACTTACATCTGTATGGTACCCCTTGTTAACACAGCAGCACAGGAGCTGCTTGTTTGTGGTATCGCCCCACACTTTTGCCTTAAGATTTAAAGGCCCAGTGTCTTCTGGAAAAGGCCAGCTGCATAGGTTCTTCCCACCCTATTGTCACTTGGCTAAGAACAGAGGGAGCAATGGACTCCGATACAGCTGGGCCTGTAAAAGTTACAGTAGCAGCATGCACTTAACCCCCCAAAACTGCTCCCATGCTGCAGCTGTAACATGCCTAGCTCTACAATTCTATGATCAGGGGTGCCAGTTTGAATAAAATATGGGGGGGAGGTAATCTCTGCCCTGCACATTCGATCACAAGATGCAGCACAATATTTGAATGGCAATGCTCATCAACTTGGGCGGCAGCCCCCTCAAATATTTTATTGTGGTTGAAGGAACCTCAGTCCCTAGGAATTGACTCCTATATGTCTATGATTCTATATAAGGGGCACCTGTAGCCCACATTTTTTAAAATGGCTGTTTTCTCCTGTTTTACTGAGTGCAAACCAATGAGATCTATTTGAAAGGAGCCCTGCTGTCCCTATACATTTGACTAAGATCTCAAAGGATTGCATGTCCAGCCCTTGTGGCTGAAGAGAAAAGTTTTGAGAATGGTTGGGTAGCTTTGTCCGATGCTGCCTTAAACATATAGACTGGACAATGCATTCAGTGCACAAGGAGTGGAGCTTCAATGTCCTGAGCAGGTGACTGCCTCTCTCCATGGTGCTTATTCAGCTTCAACCCTTCTCCATCTTTCAGTGCCCATTGACTACTCTTATTCATGGCTGCATGGGACTGCTGCTCCAAAATCTGTAAAAATGCAATAGTTTGTAATCAATTAATGATGTGCATTAGTTATCATGAGACTAGCATTTGGGTTTCTTTGGTACCTTATCAAGCTCCTCATCCCCTCTTTTCTTTGCACAGAAGTTACACATCCTGTACTTGTGACGTTGTATCAGCTATGGCATATATCTAGCAAATATCTAGTTTGTCCCATGGTTCAACAAAGCGCCAGCTCGGCCTGCTGTCAGTTTGCCCCTAGTTTTGTTGCAATCTGAAAAATATAGTCTCAACAGAGCCATATGGTTTGATTCTTCAGAACGTGTAGATTGGCTCATACTTAGCCAGACCCAGCAAAATTACAAAATTGATTTATGAAGGCATTTTTAACATGTACCAATAAATGGCAAATGAACTGTTTACTCTTCTTGATCTGTTGAACTCAGGACACACCATGATGTTTCCCATGGCGAGGAAAACATATAATGCATCATCTCTATGGCTATAGCTGTGTGTGTGAACAACACTTTGGGGACGTTGTCAAAACCAGATGATGCAGATTACCCACTCTAATCTGCATGTGGGATTACATAATGCTGAGCACACATTCCAAATGGGAAACAGCTCAGAGCTGACTTTGCACAGCTCTGCAACCCAACGTACATACTCCTGAATAAAGAGAAAAGTACAACTTGGAAGCTGTCAGTGATTCTGTGGAGACGGCCAAACAGTAGAGATGGTGATGAGGTAGAAATGCGGGGGGCGGCAAAGCAGACAGGATGTGTGGTAGAGCTGGGGGACGTCCAGGTTAGCATGCAGTATTTGCACCAGAATGCTCTTCCTGGTTTCTGCTTCTTTGCTGTGCTTATGAGAACAGTGCCTGTTTGCAGTCCTTCCATTTCCTTAGCCTTACTGAAGTATGATGACCCTTCTGCATTTCCAGTCAGTACTCACTGGTACTCAGGATTCCATTAAGTGCAAGATGGGTCTTATATATGTCTCATATATGGTATGAGGTTAGGCCTCTGGATACCTGCTGCTAAGGAGCAAGATCTAGGCAGGGCTGTTGCTGTCTTGGGTTTCACAGAGGCATCAGGTTGGTTGCTGTGGGAACCAGGACACTGAATTAGATGGACCTTTGGTCTGATCCAGCAAGGCTCTCCCTATGTTATGAAGAGGTGGCATGTTTTTGTACCACACCCCGTTACACAAGGGTTGCCTCATTCTAGAACTATTGCCAGTATGATGCAGAGCAGAAGCAGCTCATGACTGGATCATAATGGATGACTATGAAGATAGGACAAATAGAAAGTGCAGCGCTGCCTGTGTGGTCTCATTCACAGGCACAGTCATTGCCTTCAAAGTTCATGGGTGGTGCACATGGATTCCTTAAACCCTGTGCTTTATAACTTCCTCTCTGGACATGTACCCAGGTCACTGAGTTGGGTTGAACCATTGCTGGAAATCCCCTGGCTGCCTCAGCTTCTCTAGTGACTCATCTTCTTCATTTTGATTCCTCCAGAACTTGCTGAGAATGGCAGAAGATGAGCCAGGCAGTAAGGAGCCTTTTTGTGCCCTCTTATCCAACAAGATAGGCAGACATCCAAGTGGGGAAATCCCCTGTAAGATCTGTTAGCTCCACTATCTGGGACTCTGAACAGGCTGACAGCCTTCTGAATTTTAAGTGTTGCAATGCTGAAGTTTCCCCTGAAATAAGCTGCTATTTTATATACCACCATCAGGTATCATGCACTGTTAAGCTGCCTGCCACTAGACAAAGAATGGACAATAATGAAACACTGGGCACAGCAGATTAATGTTATTCTTTGCCTTCCTGGTATCAATCCATCCCTTCCTAGCCCATAGCCCTGTCTCAGATATCTAAAATGCATTGTATTTCATGTTGCAGACTGAAAAAGTTGCATGTTTCTTTGATGGGTAGTAAATATGATGGAGGAAAATGTTCAGGAGTTGATGCACAAGGAAGCATGTGGGCTACACCAAGTGCCTGAGCACAGGGAGCCTCACCAAACCCCCTCTCTGGCCTTTGAAATTTAGCAGAAACATGGCTTATTTTCAAGTTCCTATCCATGACCATGAAAGCAGCAAAATTGTTCTTTTTAGAAATGAACATTGAGATTACAGTATCTGGATGTTGCATGTGACTCCATCTGACATGAAACAGGTTTGTAAGTTTCTCCCAGGAGAATTGAAGCCCCTTGGATTCTAGGGTGAGGAGATTCCTGGGACTAGCCTCCCCAAAAAGTTGACAACAGACACATTCTTAAGTGTGATGAGTAAAACCCCTGCACTGAGAATCGCCTAGTAAACCAAGGAGGAAAGTTGGCATAAACCCAGAGCTTGTTTACTGGCCTTTATCATTTTTCAAGGCCAGTCAGCTGTTTCCTCACAAAGAAAGATGTTTCCCCTGTTTCTCTGGCTTGTGCGGTTCCCTACCCCAGAACAAGCAACATTTCTAGAATTCATGAAGTTGTATCCAACTTAATTAATACACAGGGTGGACCTATTGAGAACAGTTATTATTTATGCATAAATTAAGTCAATTGATTTCTATTGGTTTGCTCTGGGGTATGACTTGGTAAAATACAACCCACTGTGTTTTATGGACTTGCTTAGGATTATGAACCATTCTGCATAGAATAAAGTGATAGTGAGACGACCTGTTCTTAGACTATACCATATCAGACTGCAGATAAGAGTATTTATTTTTATTTTTAAAAACCCACTCTGTTTATAGAAAACAAGCATGGCTGAAGAAGAGATTTAGTGTAACCCTTTCCTTAAGGTTACTACATTCAGGGAATTAAACAAAAATATGGGGAAGTATTCAAAGATATAGTCTGAAGTACAGCGCAGAATTCTACAACCCCAAGTCTCCCGTTCTATTCTGTGTAGAATGGTTCCCAGTGTGTAGAACAGCTTCCCAGTGACAAGTGAAGATCACCCTGCCCTGACCTAAGGGGGAAAACAAGTCTCAAGTTATGTCAGAGCAATTCACTAAAAGCCCACCTAAAAGTCAACTGGCGGTGGTTTTTTTTGGGGGGGGGGGGAGTCATGTGAAACAGCTGTCAGATTGAGAAAGTGGCAGCTAGGAAAATAAATAATAATAATAATAATAATAATAATAATAATAATAATACCTTTATTGTCATTGTACAACCTGTGTACAATGACATTAAACAAGCCTCTGCCCCCAAACACTCAATCCCTTTTCAAACAACACACCATCTCGCAAGTCAATTTCGCTGTTATTTTCCATTCAACAGCCTAACAGCCCACGGATAGAAGCTATTTTTTAGCCTATTGGTACGGCTGATTAAATATACTTCTATATCTCCTACCCGAGGGTAGAAGATTAAAGAGGTGATAGCCGGGTGTGAGTCATCCCTGAGAATTTTTTCACTCTCCTAAGGCAACGATCCCTTGCAATGTCATCTAGCTGTTCATCAACTGTTGTTTAACATTATTCTTTTGCAAGACCCTGAGGAAATGGAGTCTCTGTTGGGCCTTTCTGACCACCTGAGTTATGTTGATTTTCCAAGTGAGGTCCTCACTAATGTAAACTCCCAGGAATTTAAAGGAGGAGACTGTCTCCACACAGCCGCCGCCCCCCCCCCCCCCGATATACAACAGGGCAGGTTCCCCTCTCTTCCTCCGGAAGTCCAACACCATCTCCTTTGTCTTACTAATATTTAGGTGCAAGTTATTCTCTAAGCACCATGTAGATACTTTTTGAACCTCCCCCCTGTACGCTGTTTCATCTCCGCCTGCAATTAGGCCCATTATGGTAGTATCATCTGCAAACTTAATAGTTACTGTGGATGGATCAGATGATATGCAGTCATATGTGTACAATGAGTACAGGTAGGGACTTAGCACACATCCCTGTGGGGTGCCATTGCTAAGCTTCAGGGAGGTAGATGTAACAGTCCCAATCCTCACTGTTTGTGTGGATGCCGGTTCTGTATATACCGGAAGTAATTTCATTGGCCAAGCACAATTCAGAGCTGGAGGGTCCTTTGGTGTGAGCCAGCATAGCAATTCCTATGCACCGGTACTTAAGCTGAGGACAAACCACAGGCAATGAGTGCTTTTTGCCCTGTTAGTGAGTATTCCCAGGGCATCTGGTTTGCCATTGTTACAGACAGCAAGTATGCTTCAGTCTGACCTAGAACAGCAGGTGTTGTAGTAGTTAGGTATTTTAGAACTTTTGTAATCCATTCTTCACCTAAAGGGCCCAGAGCAGAGAATAAATATTAAAACAAAACAATACAAAAATATATATAATTCAAAGTACAGTAAAGTCACCAAGTAGGAGCAGAAACAATATGCACTTAGGATGCTCTTCAGAGAATGAGGTTTACGCTTATTCCTGGGACTTTAGCTAGGATTTACATCAGTCATCCATATTCCTTGAAAATACATACTGTCAAACTTTGAATACAATAAAGTGCTTTTTTAATTACTTATAAGAGCATTTGTATTGTAAAATACTCAACCCCAATGCTTTTTAAAGTTGGCTTTGCATCCTTTTAGAAGACGGCATTCTACTCTGCCTCCATTTTCTCATTAGATCAGTGTAAGTTATTTGAGTGTCACCTACTCTAAAACCTCAAGGCATTACTATGAACAAAATAGGAAATAAAGCCCATAAATATGATGGACTTAAAAAGGAACATCAATAACCCAACCCAAAGTTATGTAGGGGGAGCCTCCCTGTCCAAAACAACAACCCCAATAAAGAACAATTGTCAGCTGGAAGATGTGGACTCAAAACCCCTAATAACTGCGCCACTATTAAAAGTAATAAAATTGCAACAAATTTACTTAAAATCAGAGGGGAAATTAAAAAAAAGTCTTCTTGTTTCTAGACTGGCTTTGCATAGACATCTGGGTTCAGTGAATAATTTTATCATTTTGGGGCTTTCCCAGATGGTTGCTATTTGCAGGTAGGATTCAATCACCTGCTGACAAATTAAGGTTGCACAATTAAAGCTGATTGGAAGGTCTTGCGCAACAAACCTGCTTCCGCAAAAGACAGACTTTTTGAGAGAAGGAAAGTGATAGAAAAATGCACTGGAACATGGGCGTAGCCAAGGGGTGTAGCCCGTCCCCCCAAATCCTCAAAAAGCATTGAAAAGCATTGAAAATACTCAATTAACTGAGGTTCTGCTCCCCCCACCCAGCAGAAGCCTGACTCCCAAACAAAATCCAATCTCCCAACAAAAGCTGGCTACGCCCATGCACTGGGAGGTGTGGAATAACACTTCCCTTGATGCTACATTGTCTAGCTTCCCTGCATAAGATCAGAATGAATGCTATTAAGCCAACATCATCTAAACTCCCTGCAAACAAATCAGGATTAATGCTCAATGAAAATGTCCCCTGGAAAACACCCAATATCTTTGATGCCTATCCTAGGCCTAACCATTTCTATGTAGCTAGAGTGTTTTTCCTTTTCTTTTCCCTCCAACCTCTCCAGGGCAGTGGGCAGCCCATTGGTCATGGATCCCAACAGCATCTGCCGGAAGACCAAGCGGCTGGCTGGGAAGCAGGCTGAGCTGTGCCAGACGGAGCCTGAGATCATGCAGGAGGTGGCCAAGGGGGCCAGGCTGGGCGTGCGGGAGTGCCAGTACCAATTCCGCTTTCGTCGCTGGAACTGCACCAGCCACAGCAAATATTTCGGCAAGATCCTACAGCAGGGTGAGCTGTTGTTTGGGGAGGCAATTTCTGCCTTTGGGATTTTCCCAGAGACTAGAAGGCAGGTCTAGCTCTACCACTGGGCAAAGTGATGCAGAATCAGCAGAAATGCTTTTCTGTCTGGCCACATCGACACCATACATCTAAAGCAGTATCCTACTAAGCAGTCATGGCTTCCCCCAAAGAATCCAGGGAAGTGCCGTTTATTAAAAGTGCTGACCACACAGAGCTGCGGTTCCCAGAGCCCTTAACAAACTGCAGTTCCCATAATTCTCTATGATAGTTAAAGTGGAATAGGAGACCTGGTGTGTGTGTGTGTGTGACCTTCTGTCTATGCCTGAATGCTGAAGTGTATCCATGAAGAGAAGCATCCGCCCCCGCCCCCCCCCACTGTGATATGCTGAAAAGTACTGAGGCCTCCAGACAGCAACCATATTTTTCAGTCAGCCTGCAAAAACTTCACACATCACCAGCTCCAACTTTGTGTGTACACAGAAAATATGTCAAGGTGCGAAGTAGTCTGCATTCTGCATGTCAGTTGCCACATGCATTTCATAATTTGCATGAAACGTACATGTCTCTGCAGCTGTTGCATGTAATGATACACACAAGGGTTTCAAATCATTTCCAGCACCGAAGTGGTTTCCATGTTGGAAAATATTGGGAAGAAACCTTTATATGCTCCAAGCCCTACAACTAATTTCATTTATATCATTTATAAGGGAAGAAGGGTTATCCATTTTTCTGAAGGGCTGCAACATGATTGATTAATTGATCGAAACCTTTCTGATCAATTAAAAATGTTCCTCCAGGCAGCAGATATTTAAAAACAATTTGTAATTATTTTAATTGCTAGGTACTTACAAAAACTTACAAAACCACAGTAGCAGGCTCTTCTCAGAAGCAGCCCTCCTTTTCTCATCCAAAGGAAGAAATGGCTCTTTTAAGATGCCTGTTGTGACATGTGCATAGATCACTGAAAGACAAAGGAAATATGCATTTTATGTATAGCTACCGATTTATTCATATGCAAATGCACACAAATTTAAGTGATTGATTTAAACACTTGATTTACTGACTAAGATTTCTTTAATCTGGGGACAGTCCTCAAAATGAAACTGGGTGCTGCCTTTCATTGCTTTGTGCATGAAATCAAGGTCAATCATGGAAAAAACAACACTTTCCCTGTCCAAATATTTTCTGCACTGTGGCTGGATGCAATAGCCAGTGTGGTACGGGAATTAGATGTTGGACTAGGACCTTTCTGGGAGCAGAAGGATCTGTTACATTTTCCTAGGTGGGGGGGTTTGCTTTGTGTCTCCCCTCCCATCGCTCCCACAGAAGGCACGGGACAACACTGCATTAGAGTATGTGAGGAAAGGGAATTGCTGGGTCCTCAGGGCGGCACAGGTTATTGCTACAGGCCGAAGGTTTACTGCTATGACATGTCTCACTGTCCTTGTAATGAAGCAATTATGGGTGCTCCCAGACAATACAGCAGCTTTTAATAAAGCCCAAGAATGTATCCGTGTCTGGGAGTGATTTACTGCCCCCCCATTCCGCCCCCCCCCAAATTAGACTGTGCTCCTACATGTCCTTATAGCTTCCTCCAGGCTTCCCAGCAACCTGACAGAATAGGGGCCTGGGCAATAAATAACACACACTCCAGGAAGCCCCCTTGCCACAATACTGGATGGTGTCTTTTTTTTCAGCCCTTCCCCAAATGTAAGAGGACAGGCAGGTCAAAAGGACATGGCAGGATCCTGGTGCACTGCCCTAGGGCCAGCAACAGGCACACAATGGGCACGACTAATGTTGTCAGGCTCATAAAAAGGGTTTGTAAAAATAAGAGCCACCTTTTTGAGGAAAATTTCATGGGACATTTTGGACACCAACTTGGGAGGTCAGTGTTATAATTTCTATCTACTGGAATATAAAACAAGTGGCTCTACACATCCCACTCCCAATACCTGCAAAAGTTTCAGGGTAGACATACTGCTCTGCTTCCAATCAGTTCATGTCCCATAACTTCCTACTGAAATCCTATAACTTTAAACCACTCATGCTGTTGTTTTTCTTGATTTTGTTGTGCCCTTTCAGATGGCAATAATACAGTAATACTGGGGAAGCATTACAATGCAACTAATAAAGCAGAATGGTACAGGGATGATCCAATATAAACCCACCACCAATGCCCTATTATTGCATTAATAATAACATGTTGCAAAACGCAACCCCCCCCCAAAAAAAACCCTCACCAGTCTATAGGGGCTTATACACAGTGGCTGACATTTCTATTGAGAGCAAATGCTGACGATGACACTATTTCCCTTAGATATTTGATCTTCAGAGCCCTTTTCAGCCAGAGCAGAAGCCCATCAGGTGTAGTTCGAAACCTACGGAAGTAAAAGAATGGAAGGCTCTTTCCCTTGTCGGTCATTTCACTCCCTAATTAGCAAGCTGCAGCATTGTGTTTCCACCCGCGCTTCTCCCTTGGACATTTATATGTCTTAAGGCGACGATTAGAGTCCAAGGGACTAAGCAAGTGAACCTTGGTGGCAGCGGAGCATGGATAGAAACTGGATCGGGGGTGGTGTTATTTGTGCAACGCAGGAAGGTATGCGCGAAGATGCTGCGGGCAAAATGCATGGGAGCTTGTTGCTGCCGAGCCGGGTAGCCGGCCGCGTAAAGGAATGCCCTCCTGCAACGCAGAGAGAGAAGCCCGCGCGTTTTCATCCTGTCCTCCCTCCGTGTCCTTCGCTCCTGGTATCTCAGCTCGGCGGGCGGCTCCGGGTTTGTAAGAAGCCGGGCGACTGGTGGCAAAGTGAGAGGAGGAGGGCGGGCGGGCGGACGGGAGAGACTGAGCCCCCGGCGGGTGCGGCGCCTGGTGCCGGGGCAAGCAAAAGGAGAATCCCCCTTTGGCTGTGGCAGGTCCCGGCATGGCGAGGGATGCCTGGAACTCGTGTCCCGCGGCGGAGGGGCGACTGGCGCCCCGCTGTCAATAAGAATCCAGGTTATTGGGGTGGAGAAGGAGGAGGAGGAGGAGGAGAGCGGGGGGCATTCCAACCCGGCCTTGCCCTCCTGGTTGCCGGGCTCGGGCAGCAAAGCAATTCCTTATTGGAGTTGATTTATTTTTCCACCCGCCGCGTTTTCCGACGGGCTGCTGAGCAAGAAGAGCTTGACCGGGGCCGCGCAATTCTCGTCCGTAGCTGCCCGCTGAGATTTGCGCGGGATAATCTCCCGCCGGACTGTGCCGGGTGAGGCAACTATGACCGCCTCCCGCTCTGCCGCCCTTTGCATGGCACCCCAAGCTGCTGCCTAACTCGGGTTAAAAACAAACGAACAAAAACAGCCCGTGGTCGCCACTCGAGCGACAGCCTCTTGCCCAGTCAGCCAGCCCTCGTGTCCCCGCCGCGGGGAAAGCTGCAGTACTTCCGGTGTAGTCCAGTCCCACGCAGCCGTAGGCAGACATTTCAAGCATATCGCTCCAAAGAATCCTGGGGACTGTAGTTTACCCTTTACGGAGCTACAATTCCTAAAACTCTTAATAAATTACAATTCCCAGTATTTTGGGGTGGGGGGTGGGGAAGTGCGTTCACTAGTTTTAAAATGTCACCAGCGGGCCTACTGATTACAGTGGGCCTTACTCCCAGCATAAGGCTGCAACGTTAGACTTGTACAGATAGCTGGAGTTGGAAATTAACATTGGAGGCCGAGATAGGCCTCTTTGGGTGATAGCTGATTGGAGGCAGGGCCAAGAGGTTCTTAAGCCTGGCAAATAGTTCTACTAAGGAGCAGAGTTTACTTCCTTTCGCCCTACTTTTATAATGTGTTTAACAACGGGGAGGCAGAAACTGAACAGGTGCACCCACCCCACCTGGAACTGCAGTGGGGGAATCTTCACTGTTTGGATTTCTGCTTGTTATGCTTTTTTAAAGGCCGTGCTTTTTGCCAGACTCACCCCTGGCAGGCCCATGAACTAGTGGCTTGTTTGTTTGTTTAAACCTGACTCCATTTGATGTTCTCCATTTCTTTCTTCTTTCCCTGCTCTGCCCTCTCACTCTCTTATATAGATATCCGGGAGACAGCCTTTGTCTATGCCATCACAGCGGCCGGCGTGAGCCATGCCGTCACCCAGGCCTGCAGCATGGGCGAGTTGCTGCCATGCGGTTGTGAGGCGACTCGGAGCCGGTCGCCTCCTCTGCCCCCCGCCATCACAGGGTCAGAGGGCTCCGCTTGGGAGTGGGGCGGCTGCGGGGATGATGTTGACTTTGGCTATGAGAAATCCCGCCAGTTCATGGACGCTAAGCGCAAGCGTGGCAAGAGCGACATTCGAACTCTCATTGACCTGCACAACAACGAAGCGGGACGCCTGGTAAGGGCAGCCTCCCCTCACTACTTGGGTATCTGGAATCCTCCTTCCACAGGCAACCCTGCCTTCTTCCTTGGTGGGTGGAGAGAACCGTGACTGCCCCATTACTTGCCAGAACATGGCCTGCTTAGGCTTAACTTGGCTGCCCGTCACATCCTCACTTCCACTCCAGTGGCGCAGCCCTGCCTTGTGTTGAGACCTATTTCTATGGTCAAGGTCATCACCCCAACTGCTCTCACACAGCTTGAGCCCTCATCCGGTTCTAGGGCTAAGGATTGCTGATATACATGTGCATTTGGCCATGCTCTGTTCCATGCAGTAATGGGGCAGAGTATCCTGTGGCTACAGCAGCATGCTGTAGTCCCTTGTGCTTGCAGACACTGTCACTACTGCTACCATGTTATCTGCTAATACTGTACAGGCACATCTATATGTGCACATAAAGCTGGAGGTAGGGGCTTTAGGACCAACAAGTGGAGAAAGTCAGTGTAGGTTTTTCTGTTGGGCATATTTTCTTGGGGTAATCTGTTGGTGAGTGAGGAGAAAGCCAGCAGTGGCCCAGAGCCAAAAGTGGAAGGTTCCACCTCTTTTCTCCCCATTCTTTCTGACCCCCCCCCCCTCTCTCTCACACACACACCCTCAATTTCCTCTCCCTCTCTTCCCCTGCCCCCTTACTCACTGCCCTGCAGGCTCCCAGAAATTGGGTAGATTGCTCATTCCAGAGGGCTGAATTCAGCGCTTGCAGAGGGATTAAAAATTTGGCCAAAGGCCACATAAAATTAGATCAAGGGCTGCAGCCTGCAGTGGGTGGCAATATAGGGCACAAGTGCCATTGCCAGGTATTTGGCCATCCCTGCCTCACTGGGCCTCATTTCCATGGCACAGCAAGCCAGAGTTCCTGCCCCAACTGTTAATTCATTTGAAATATGTGTCGAACAATTTGGACACTTTTTACTATTGGGAGTTGGAGGAACACTTCCCTGCCAGAGGATCCGTACACAGCTGTATCATAAAATCCCACACATCAGAGTAATAACTGATTATCAAAAGTATTTATACCCACCTCAAATTCATATCTAAAAATAATCCTTTAGCTGATCAGGCCTGCTTTAAGCTGTTGTTCCTTAACTTTAGTTGGCCATCATTTTTAATGGTGCAAAAATGCTAGAGTTGGATGAAGTGTTCATTCCCAACTCTCCATCCCAAGCATGCACTCTCTCTCTTACCCACCCACATCAAACTCTTTGTATTTCCCCTCCCTTTCTGCAAGCTTGCTTCTAACTTCATGATTCAACCCTGTATGCCCTATAACCAAAGCATGTTCCCTTGATAGGCTAGATGCCTCTTTCAACCTGCCTTCATTGCCTGCCACCTGAATTTCCCTCTGTAATCTTTAGGTATCCTCTTCCTCCTCCTGCCTCTGCCTGTCTTTTCCATCCCCTCAATCATTCCTGGGGCTCATCCTGGATTACCACCAAAAACATACTGGCTGGCAGAACAAGAAGATTTCATGATCCCCATCAGAAACATCAATTTATCAATGGATAATAATACACAAGGCCAGAGGGGACAGTTAGACAGTTTATGAACAGGTATGCAAAGCAGACAGATCTATGCACTTACATGCATAGAGAGCTCATGTGATGTAGTACTGAAATGTGGGAGGTGCATGAGCCTGGATCAAATCCAGTAGCAGCAAGCTCTGTAGGGGTAGATTTAGGCAACTGGCAATTTCAACCCACCACCCTCAATATGGGAATAATAATACTGGCCTACACTGCAGGGTTGTTGTAGAATTCTTGATATAGCATATGTAAAGTGTTCCAAACGTTCCAGGACTGTATCACATAAATGCTAAATATTGAGGGTAACCCAGTCAGAGTCTTTTGGTCCATATTCAGAATATGGGAAGGAGGTGGGGACAGGGAACCTAGTTCTCCTGAGATATTATCTCCTTCATAATCTGGCTTCTAAAGCATGGTGCTGTTGACATCACCTCCCTCCTCTTTTGTGAATGTAAGGCACTAATAGGCAATGTCATTCTCAGGGTCTGAGGGCCAGAACACAGTAATCTCTGTGGATGACATGCATTTTCATTTTCTCTTTTAGGCTCAAAATGAGCTTTCTTCCACCCCACCTTTTCTTGTAGTTGAAAGCAGCCTTTGCCAACCTAGTGCCCTCCAGTTGTCTTGGGCTACAGCTCCCATCAGCCCCAGGCAGCATAGGCTGATGGTAGTTGTAGTTCAGCTCTATGGTGAGCTGATTTTGATTTTGCCACTTCCACCATTGCAGTGTGTTCTTGGAGGTATGAATTGTTTTTTCCAATGGCTGTTTCTTTTCCTCTTTCCAGGCAGTGAAGAACCACATGCGGACAGAGTGCAAGTGTCATGGACTTTCGGGTTCCTGTGCATTACGCACCTGCTGGAAGAAGATGCCCCCTTTCCGGGAGGTGGGAGACCGCCTCCTTGAACGCTTTAATGGGGCCTTTAAAGTGATGGGCGGCAACGATGGCAAGACACTCATCCCTGTGGGACGGAATATCAAGCCCCCGGACCGGCAGGACCTCATCTACTCTGCCGACTCACCTGACTTCTGCGTGGCTAACCGCAAGACGGGTTCGCTGGGCACGCGTGGACGAGTGTGCAACAGCACCGCCATGGACATGAGTGGCTGCGACCTGCTATGTTGTGGGCGCGGCCACCACGACGAAACACTTCTCCTGGAAGAGAACTGCCTTTGCCGCTTCCATTGGTGCTGTGTGGTGCAGTGCCGGAAGTGCACGGTACGCAAGGAGCACAGCTTATGCATTTGAGTGGGTACAGAAAGGACACTGGGCAGGGATGGCCCAGAGCATGAGGGCAAGGATGATTTGCCACAGAATCCAAAGACAGGGAGCATAATCACACCTGCTATGGGTTTGAGGGAACATGGATCATTCTGGACTGCCTTGGATCCCCAGAGCATGGAAATGGATTGTTTCTGAAACCTTGGTTCCCTGCAGTTTCCAGCACTTGTTGGCTATAACCTCCTTTGTGGCAGGCCCTGTGCCTCCATTACTCATTGACTGGACATACACTCCTGAAGACGGGAGACTGGTGTCATCTGACATTCTCCCATCATCATCCCCAGCATCTTGGTCCTATGTGGGTCTCTGACTATAGGCCATGCACAGTTTCCCTGGAGGGAAGTGTTGTGCCTCATTTATTAATGGATCTTTCCTGTGTTTGAGAGAACAGCAGAGGTTTCCCTGAGCTTGACTGCTCACTCCCATGGCTTCCTTGCCCCCCTTCAGCTGGGGCTGCTGTTTCTCTCTGCATTAATAAAGCTATTTAAACTAACAGTGTCTTAATCCATTGTTGCAAAAGGAAGTGTTCACAAGTGCACTTAATACAGATGAGTAATTTAACTAGAAGTTTAAACTATTTTCTTGTTCATCCCATAGGCATCTGGTTGCTCCACTGTAAGAATAGGATGTTGGGCTGGTTGGGCCTTTGGTCTGAACTAGCAACAGGGTTTTATTATGTTCTTATCTAATCAGAGCATTTAGAGTGGCATGAAGGTGACTTTGCCTAACATGAATGCATTGCTGTTAAGTGACCTTGGGAGCATGTCCAAGAGTGTTGAGAGATTATGTCTCTTGCAGGTCAAGAGCTCCTGTGGAGTTAGAGATGCTGGGATTGAATGGTGATGTATTTGATGTCAAGACCACTCAGTTACGATTTGGACTGATTTGGTATGAAAGGCATGTCCTATATGTTTTGTAGCTTTGCAACATTGTTCCTTATTTACACTGTCAAAGTCACTTGTGGAAAACCTCTAGCACTTCACCTGTGCAGATGAACAAGTGAGGCTCCCAGCAGGTAAGTGACATGTGCAGGTAGGTCACACACACTCATCAAGGAGTCTTCACACACAAGAATTCATCAGCCTTTTTTTAGGTGTGTCAATTTGGGGGAGGTATTATTATTATTATTATTATTAGTATTATTATTATTATTATTTCATAAATTCTTTCTCTTTTTCCCCTCCTAAGCTGCCTCGTAAGAATAAATTAATGCCAGAACCCTCATTCTCTTTCATGCATGGAGACACGAAACACAGAATTCTTCCCAAATTAACTTACTGATGGCAGCTTGAAGAACCTTTTTCCCACCAGAGGGCGCCAAGCGCTTAATGTAGCATTGCATGTTGCTGAGAAAGAAGCATTCTGGGTTAGACAGCATTGCTATTGTGAACTTCCAGGTGTGTGTACCCTAGCAGAGTGGGTCAACATAGTCCAATAGGGTGCATGGTCTGTTTGCTTTCTCCTACTCCTGTTTGCAGCTCCTACTCCCATCTTAAGGATGAAGCCTCTTTGGACTGATTAGCTGTGCATCAGATTTATGCTGATGGGTCTACCAGGTGCAAAGATTCTACTAATGAGGAAAGGTGTAGAATCTACCAAAAACTGGAAGCAATAGTATTTGGCCTGGTTTTGATGAGATCAGAAGTGGGATTTGGGGGAGTATTAAGGACCTGTCAGCATGAGGAATTGTTTCTTGTTAAACTTCCCTTGCAATTTTGTAATCACTGCCTTTGAGTCGTCTTTCTATGCCTTTTTCTTGATTGCGATCTCCTCTGATGTTGCACTGACCCTAGAAGTCATGCAGATTAATCATGCACCTGCATCTGTTACTGGCTTACACACTATGATCTCATGAGAGGTGTGACAGCCTTGGCCTTGGGAACCTTAGTGCTGGAGGGGAGCAGAGATAAAACTTGGAAGACCTCAGATTCTGAGCGCCAGCATCTATACAATTTATGTCAGTGGAACACAGGCTTCCAAGCAGCATTTTGTCAGTGCATATTGATTGCTCAGCAGCCTCAGATGAAGAAAGATATACCAAATCTATATGCCAATTCAAACTGAAAAAAGACCCCCACACCAAAGAAAGAAGCCTAGTATTGTATGGCTTCTGGTCAGGTGGGAAGCTGTGGACATGCAATCACACATGAGGCCATACATGCTGCTTGTTTGCATATGGGCAGACCTTTACACACAGACCTCTACTTGCCCTCTGTTGGTTCATTGCTTCCCCCTGTGCTGCAGCTGGGATGTGTAGAGCGGGTAGCTCAGTGTACCATGACGGGGATAGGAACATCTGATTCTTCCAAAGTGAAGCCATGTGTCAGCTTCACCACAACACAGGCAGATAATGAGAGGTTTCTCCCAGCATGGTGGGAGCAGCAAAAGGGGTTCCTCTGGGCTTTCTTGCCCCAGGCGTTACTAGAGGGTTCATTGCAGGTCACAATGGAACTTCCCTGCTATCATCATCATCATGCGGCTTGAATTGTGGTTTTCAAACTGCTCCCTGACACTGGGCAGGAAGGTGCACACAGAAGCAGCAGTCAGCTGGGTTTAGGATGGGGTTTTCTTTTTGTAGGATCTTCCCCCCACCTAGAAGTATTCAATCTGCCCTTTTCCAGTTGCTGGGAATTGCAAGGGAGGAGCATGTTTTTGCATTCGGGTCCTGCTTGTAGGCAACTGGTTGGCCACTGTGAGAAATGGATGGTGAATTAGCTTTTTTTTATATATATATAATAATTTTTATTCAAATTTTTAAAACACATAATTAAAAAAACAAAAACATCACAAAATACAAACAAACATAAACAACTCAAACATAAATAAATTCATAATCTTATTTTCTTGTAACTTCTTTCAATCGACTTCCCCTTACCTCCCTTTCGCTGCATCCTTATTTTAAAATTTTTTAGCAACCCTTTAGTCAATTTATCCATTTAGTTCCCTTCATTAAATTCCCATAAATTTGTTAATTACAGCTGTAGTTCTCTGCTTCTTACCCCTTGACATCTTAACACTCCTCAATTTTACAACAGTTTTTAAGATATATTTTAAATTTCTTCCAGTCTTCTTCCACTGCCTCTTTCCCCTGGTCACGAATTCTGCCGGTCATCTCTGCCAGTCCCATGTAGTCAATCACCTTTGTCTGCCATTCTTCAAGAGTAGGTAGTTCTTGCATCTTACAATACTTTGCCAGAAGAATTCTTGCTGCAGTAGTAGCATACATAAAGAAAGTCCTATCCTTCTTTGGCACCAGTTGGCCAACCATGCCCAGGAGAAAAGCCTCTGGTTTCTTAGTAAATGTCCATTTAAGGACTTTCTTAATTTCATTATAGATCATTTCCCAGAATGCTTTCACCCTCGGGCAGGTCCACCATAGGTGATAAAAGGTACCATCATTCTCATTACATTTCCAACATTTATTATTGGGCAAATGGTAAATTTTTGCAAGCTTGACTGGGGTCATGTACCACCTGTAAATCATTTTCATTATATTTTCTTTTAAGGCATTACATGCCGTAAACTTAACACCAGTGGTCCACAACTGTTCCCAGTCAGCAAACATAATGTCATGACCGATATCCTGTGCCCATTTAATCATAGCTGATTTCACCGTTTCCTCCTGTGTATTCCATTTAAGCAGCAAATTATACATTCTTGACAGATTCTTAGTATTGGGTTCTAACAGTTCCGTTTCTAACTTTGACCTCTCCTTCTGAAATCCTATTTTCCTGTCCTCTTTAAAAGTCTCATTTATCTGATAGTAATGCAGCCAATCTCGAACTTTGGACTTTAGTTTTTCGTAACTCTGAAGCTTTACCCTTTCACCTTCATATTCTAAGATTTCACAATATTTTGGCCATTTAGAATCCATATTAAGTTTTTTCACCCCCTTGGCTTCCATTGGTGACAACCACCTGGGAGTTTTAGTTTCCAGTAGATCTTTGTATCTGCTCCAGACATTATATAATGCTTTTCTAACAGTATGATTTTTAAAACCTTTGTACACCATTGCCTTGTTATACCATAAGTATGCATGCCAACCAAAACAATTATCATATCCTTCCAAATCTAAGATGTCTGTGTTCTCAAGAAGTAGCCAGTCTTTCAGCCAGCAGAAAGCTGCTGCTTCGTAGTATAATCTTAAGTCCGGCAGGGCAAATCCCCCTCTATCCTTTGCATCAGTTAAAATCTTAAACTTAATTCTGGGCTTTTTGCCCTGCCAGACAAATTTTGATATATCTTTCTGCCACCTCTTGAAACAATCCATCTTGTCCAGAATTTGTAAGTTCTGAAACAAAAAAAGCATTCTAGGCAATACATTCATCTTAATAGTAGCAATTCGACCTAACAAGGACAATTTCAACCTTGACCATGTTTCTAAATCTTTCTTTACTTCTGACCAACATTTTTCATAATTGTCTTTAAATAAATTCAGATTCTTAGATGTTAAATTTACCCCCAGGTATTTCACTTTTTTCATTATTTCCAAACCTGTTTCACTCTGAAACCTCTCTCTTTCTTCCATTGTTAAATTTTTCTCCAAAACCTTTGTTTTCTGTTTATTCAATTTAAATCCTGCTACTTGACCAAATATTTCAATTAATTCCAACACTCTTTTGGTACTAATGTCTGGCTGTTGTAAAGTCAAAACTAGGTCATCTGCAAATGCTCTTAGTTTATAATGTCTAGCTCCGACCTGAACTCCTTTAACCAACTGGTCCTTTCTAATCATATTTAACAAAACCTCCAGGAATGATATAAAAAGTAGAGGAGATATTGGGCAACCCTGTCGTGTACCTTTTTCTATAGGTATTTCTTCCGTTACCACATTATTTACAATTAACTTTGCTTTTTGTTCTGAATATATTGCACCTATACCGTTTTCAAAACCTTGGCCTACCCCCATCCCTTGGAGATTCTTTTTCATAAAGCTCCAACAAATGTTGTCAAAGGCTTTCTCCGCATCCACAAAAATCAAAACAGCCTTTCTATTAATGTCAACTTCTAACAGCTCCAAAATATCGATAATGTTCCTCACATTGTCTGACATATGTCTCCCTGGGAGAAAGCCAGTTTGGTCCTTATGAATCTCCCCTAGTAACACTCGCTTCAATCTTTTTGCCAAAATGTCTGCAAAAATTTTATAATCCACATTGAGTAAAGATATAGGGCGGTAGTTTTTAACCTGGTTTTTTTCAGTCTCTGATTTCGGTATAAGTGAGATGAAAGCTTCTTTCCACGATTCAGGTGCCTTTTTCCCCTCCATAATTTCATTGCAAACTTCCTTTAGAGGTTGTATTAACCAATCCTTCAGCTTCTTGTAGTAACTGGCGGTCAAGCCGTCTGGTCCTGGTGATTTTCCCAGTTGCATATTCTGGATGGCACCCTCTATCTCTTGTTCTGTTATTTTCTCATTCAAGATCCTTTTATTCTGTTCTGAAATTTTTGGTAATCCGTAGTTTCTAAGGAATTCTTCAATTTCCTGTTCATTTACTGGCCCTTGTGCATATAATTTCCTAAAAAAGCTTTGAAAACAATTACTTATCTCATTGGGTTTGTGGATGGTCTTTCCCTCCATTTCTAAGCTGGTCACTGTATTCAGTTTCTGTCTCTTTTTTAATTGCCATGACAAAAGTTTCCCACATTTATCTGCAGATTCAAATGTTTTTTGTCTCATTTGCTTTATCTTCCATTCTATTTCTTGATTCATCAATTCCATGTATTGCGTCTGATAATACTTTATCTCTCTCAAGATCTCTTGGGACTTTGGTTTGGACCTCAATTTCTTTTCTCCTTCTCTCATTTTTCCTAGAATTTTTTCTTTCCTCTCATTTTGTCTTTTCCTTTTTATAGAGTTCTGTTGAATTAGGAAACCTCGCATGACAGCTTTGCTAGCGTCCCAAATTGTTCTTTTCTCCACGTCTGTTCTCAAATTTATCTCAAAATAATCTTTCAATGTTTTTTGGGCCTTCTTATAAATCTCTTCATCTTTAAATAGGATGTCATTCATTCTCCATCTGAAGGATCCAGTTGTTGTTAATTTTATCTCCATCTTTACAGCGTTATGGTCGGAGCAGGTTTTTGGGCAGATTTCTATCTTTTTGGTTCTTGGCGCCAGGCTGCTAGTAATCCAAATTTGGTCAATTCTTGTCCATGTCATTTTTGCTTCAGAAAAGAAGGTTCCCTCTCTTTCAAGAGGGTTCCTTATTCTCCAGATATCAATCAAGTCCATAGTTTCAGTCATTTCAAAAAAAGTCTTTGGTAGTCTCCCCTCCTTTGAAATCACTTGTCTTTGTGCTTTATCCATATTTGTGGAGACGACTCCATTCATATCTCCCATCAATACGATTTTATAATCCAGAAAGTCCATTAAGGTCTCATGCAACTTCTTAAAAAATTCAGCCTTCCCTTCATTTGGTGCGTAAACTCCGACTATCAAAATTTTTTCTCCTTGGATTTGTATTTCAATTGCCAGGTATCTTCCTTGTTCATCTTCAAATATCATTTTTGGAGCCAATTTTTCTTTTGCATAGATCACCACTCCTCTTTTCTTCACTTTATCTGATGAGATAAATTCCTGTCCCAGTCTCTTATTTATCAATAATTTCCTGTGTGTCCTGACAATATGGGTTTCTTGCAAGCATATTAAGTCTAACTGCTCTCTCTTTAGAATATGAAAGACTTGGCGTCTTTTTCGGGGAAGGTTCAAACCGTTACAGTTCCAGCTAAGAAGTTGCAGAGACATTTTGTTACTAAGTACCTGTTCCTCCAACTGCTCCAAGTTTCTGTTCTTCTTCTGATGGTGGTAACAAAAGTCCAAATGACAGGTTAGCAATATCAGTTGGTTCTTCCTCGTCTACAGTTCCTTTCTGCAAGTCTTCCCGGTGTCTCCCCAAAAACTGTTCTTTATCTTGGATTGTTCTTATTTTGATCTTCTTTCCTTTGAAGTTAAAGGACAAACCCTGTGGAAATTCCCATCTAAAAGGAATGGCGTTTTTCTTGAGCAGATCAACCAATTCTTTAAAGAGGCTTCTCACCTCCAAAATGTATTTAGGGATATCTTTAAAAATCTGTACCTGAGAATTTTGGATCACCAAGGCTTTTTGGTAATGTAGATTCAATATTTTATCTCTCTGTTCCTTGGATCCCAATGTGATTAAACAGTCCCTTGGTTTCTTTGTCTGCCTCCTACCTAGCCGAAAGGCTGTTGTTATTTCGATCTCAACTCCTTCTCCTTCTCCCCATTCCTCATGCCAAAATTCTGCAAAGTTGTTTTTAAGGAATCCCACAAGGTTGTCGCCCTCACTCTCAGGGACCAATCTAAGTTTTAAATTCTTCTCCTTTCTCTGTAGTTCCCATAAAGAGAGGGTTCCATCATGTTCATTTACTTTTTTTTCGATCGGCTCAAATCTTCCCCTTGTTTCCTCTGCAGTTTTTTTTGCACTTTCAGCAATCCTTCTTGTTTCAGAACTTTCTTGAATTAATTTATTTATAGAATCTGTGTTAGATGATACGCTTGCCGTGTTCAAGTCCAATCTTGCTGTCAATTCTGTCAATTTTTTAGAATTTTCTGTGGACTGCTTTGTCAGTTCTATAGATTGCTTGGTCAGAGCTTCCAAAGATTGATTTATTTTGACCAGTGCCTGAGTCATAGATTCCATAGAAGCTGTTACTGTCTTTTCCTGTGCAGCTGGTGTTATATCTGGTATTGAGCTCCTTTTCTTCTGTGCTTGTGCTTGCGCTTGTTTTGATTTATGTCTAGTTACTATCTCATCCACAGGGCCACTCATGGCCTCAAGGTCGTTCTCACAGAGTAGGCTTGCAAGTGGAAAATCCCACTGTTTCTTTTTTCAATGTACAAAGTTTCTCTTTAAACCCTCTAGAGGGAGCTTTCAATTGTGTCCAAAGGGAAATGAGTAACAAAGAAGCAAGGGAAACATAGAGCAATGAGCCAAAAGTTCAAGAGTCAATACTGTAAATCCACAAATGTTTCAGTTTAACCATAAGTTCAACAGCTTTATTAAAGTCCAAAAGTCCAACAGCTAAGTTTCCAAAAAAAAAACACCTTACTTTGTATCCAATTTAAACTGACAGTTCTCCTTTCCCGGTGCCTTGCTCAGGCAGCTCGATCTGGGGGAGTTTGGCAGTGAAAAGTCTTTTTTTACGATTATTTCCACGCAGGAACAATATCCAATTTTATCTTCCCCCCTTCTCCTGCCAATTGGGGGGAATATTAAGTCCAATGTCAGGTTTGACAGTTTGCGAAAGGTTTTTCCTTCAAATACAGCTTGCTATTTTCGTTGCTTCGCTAATCATGCAGTTCGGGGGGGCAGACTTCCTTGTTTAATGCCTTCCCCGTTTTCAGCCAATTTTCAAATTTAATGTCCCGTTCAGTCCCTCAATCTTACTCACGGGTATTGCAGTCAAATCTTTATTTCAGGAAGGAATCGGCGCTCTCCGTTCATGGCGACGCGGCTTCACTCCACAAGCTGGGTAGCGACTCTCAGCACCGCGCTCTCCCCGATGCCGCTCCGGAGCCTTTAAAAAGGCTCCTTTACAGTATCGAGGGGCGCAAAAGGTGCCCGCCGAGTCTCCTTGTTTACAGGCTTCCGCGCCTGTAATTTTAGGAGTCCCCCGCTCGCCGTAGCGGGTCGGACCCGAACTTGCGGAGCAGTCCTGCCTCGGAGCTCGAGGCTAGAACCGCCATTAAACGATGGCGCCGACCGGAAGTCCGGATGGTGAATTAGCTTTATCCAGCAGGGCTTTATTTTGTTTTGTTATTACTGCTCTAAGTCTCTCCCAGACTCTCATGCCTGTAGTTCCAAGAGCAAGGGTCTCCTTGCTGTGTATCACTGAATTTCCCTCTTCCTACAATGGGTTTCAGTTATCACATATGACCTTACTTACAAATACAATAAAAACCATATAAGATGCAAGTAATGCAGCAACAGACTCAAATACAATGCTGTCTTGCCTTGCCATTCAGACACAAATTCTGCCTTCATCTATCACTCCACCAACCATGTTGCCCCCTCAAGTGGGTCCTTTCAGCTTCCTGTATCATAGGACCAGACCTGCTTGTAGCTTGCCTCAGTTTCCTGCCCCCCATTCCACCCCTCCCCTCCCCAGCTTCAGTTCAGTTCCTGGTGCTATTGAATTTCAAGTCTCTCCTCCCACATGACTTCCCTCCAAGAATCCTGGTAAATGTAGTTTCTTAGTAGCTTTGTGAGGTGCATACCACAGTTCCTAGGACCCTTTAGAGGGAAGTAATATACTTTAAATGTATGGTGTGTACTGCAAAATCCTCACCTGAAATTAAAGTCCCTCAGCTTCTTTGTTGCAGAGTTGTTAGGGTTTTTAGGCACATCACCAATTTCAGAAGACAGGGGGAAATGTAATTATTGCGGATTGTTTCTCAATACGTTCTACTGAGAGTAGACCCATTGAAAATAATGTGCATAAGTTCATTATGTCAGGGTGTACTCTGAGTATGGCTAATGTTGGATACAAACCAGCATTCAGAAGACAGAGAAATACAGAATTACGTCAAACATGACCTTGTACGGTTGCGGCTTCGTGTTTTGTCCCGCCTTAAGTTCAAGTTTATATGATTTTTTAACCATAGGTCATTACAAACCTAATTGCACAGTATAAAACTGTATTAAAACAATATAAATGGTGAAAATACTGAAATAGTAAACCAAATAATCAAATTAGGATAATGACAAGTGTCACCATGACGGTTCCCAGTGTTAATTTTAGTTTCTGCACTGCCACAGCAAATAAAGAAACAGGGCGGGTGACAGACATGTTTCTTTTGATCTCTCAGTAAAGGACAATTTTTTGTTCAGCTCATTCCCAAGGCTATAAACTGGGACGGCGGAACAAAAAAAATTGGTGTTCTGGAATGTATAAATGAAACACCTCCATGAAAAATATCCTCTACACAAACATTGGTTAATTGAAAGCTTGCCGTAACGTCCCTCCAATGTCTGAAAATCTTGGAGCCATAATAAAGGCTATACGTAAGGAAGAGCCATGCTGGATTTAGGGTGGTGCAGGCAGTTCCCCTGCACAGGGCACAAAGCTGAGGGGGCACAAAATGGATAAGATCAATAATTGAGAAGATCCATTTGGGGGCGTCAAATTTTGGCCTCGCACAGGGCACCATGTTATGAAATATTACCAAAGGCCATCGCTGAAGAAGAGCATAAAAGAAAGGTATCACAATATTGGACCCTTTTGTATATGGAAAAATAATAATGATTCATCTTCATGCCCTGATGAATGATGTAATTGTTAATTCTTCTTTTTAACCAAAATTTACTATGCCTTGCCTCTGTTTCTACTTAAGGAAGTAAATCTAGGCCATCCTGCTGATCTAAGCTTACACACTGCTGCACTCAGTTCACATTAACTTTTTTTTCCTAGCTAGAAAGAATGTGGGTTCTTCATAAGGTAGGGCTTAAGCCAATGCAGAATGAGGGTTTCATTAGCAGATCTTAAAGCCTACTACTGTTCGCAGTTGAGCTACTGGAATGCCTTGAGGCAGAGCAAGGCATGATCGTCAAAATTTTTTTTGAAGGCTTTCAAGGGAACTAATGCTTTCACGTCCCCACACCTAGAGTTGACAGAACTATGGCGTCATCTTTCTTGTGAATATATTCAGTGCCGGAATTACTAAGCTTCCACCTGTTCCACAGGTAAAGTTCCACATTGCTTAAGAAGTTTTGAAGGTTTTAAATTTAACAATGTGCTGGGGTAGCCAGGAGCATTTTCCAGGGAAAGTATATCCAGAAATGTAAAGGTTTTGACCTGTTCAATTACATGCCCATCCATAGTCTGTCTGTACCTGGGGCAGGGGTTGTGGTTGTATTTTACGAAGCACTACAACTTTTGTTTTGGACTAAATTCTTAGTAATTTCTTGCAGAAACTTTGAACATCTCTCATTAGCCTTCTCAAGTTTATTTATGTATGTGAAACCAAAACCATATTGTCAACATGCATTAAAATAATCAACTATGTTCTAAAATGGAGACTAGGAAAAATTTCACCTCCTTCGTGTTCACTTATTATTACAAAAAACCTAAACAAAAATGAGAACTGGCGAACAGTCTTGGTATACATCTCTTTCAGTAGGTATTTTATCAGAATTGAATTTCCTTCCATTTCTACTGGAATAGCCGAACTGGAACAAGTTGCCAGGAACAACCACAGTCAGTGACAACAGAAGAATCACCAACAGCTTAAGTGCTTCCTCTCTCCCCACCTGTAGAACACTGAGAAAGTACCACCAGAATCAGGAATGGCCCCAAAGTGTTTGGTCATTTGTGGCAATGGGTGCACAGCAAAAATGAAGTGATTCCACTGATAAGAACATGAATCTGTGCAGCAATAAGTCAGCTGTACTAAACATGGAAATAGCATAATGCATGTGAGTAACTTGTGAGTTCATGAGACAGAGCAATATTGCTCCAAGCAACATCACAGCCAGACACTCAACACCGTAAGGCCACAAGTGAGCGAAATAGTGAGGCCAAGTTCATGCCTTCATTCAGCAACGTACGAAGACAGAACCACATGTCCCTACAATGAACATATTTAGTTAGGCAGTGATGCAGAATGGGAGGCATGTCCAACATTGTAGTGCCACAAAAAGCTGCCAAGTACTTAGGCACACCAGTCCTCTGTGAATTAGCTACTTTAAGGGAAGAGATTGTAATGGAGTCTGGGGGTGGAGAGAAAGACCTGCTGCTCGAGTGACTGTGAAATCATCTCTTTGGCTCTAGTAAAACAGCAGCAGGAAGGGGATACCTTCACTTGGAACCAATTATGTCATTAAGGTTTGGAGACAGATCAAAGCACTTCCCTTCATATTTGACTGGAAATTGATGTGTGTATTTAGGATCCCCACAAGCACCTGCACTTCTCAAAGCAGCTGTTGTGGTCTCCCACTGGCAGGGGAAGCTGTGGGCCTAACCTGGTAGTGTGGTCCTCAGGTGGGAGTTGGTACCAAGCAAGGAGGTGACAGACACTGAAGACTGCAGAGAGACTAAGTGGTTTCTACAACAAGTATGGGTGATGGAGAAGGAGGAGAAAATGCCAAAAAGCAAATTTAGTTTGAAGAATCACACTTTCCTAGCAATTTTGTTTTAGTGGAAATTCCCTAAAATGTGATTTTTTTAAAGGCTATTAACAGAAAAAGGATAAATATAATCTGTTTATCAATTTTGTTCAAGATCAAACCAGTTTTTAATTAATAACGTATGGTCCTTGTGAATAAACTAGCAATTTAAAAAACCCCTCTGCTTCAGGTGTTCAGTTGGGGGATATCAAAAGGCTTGTCTGCATAGGCATATGTCTGTGTGTACCAAAAATGTGACCAACACATGTTCTGCAACCCCCTCAGCTCCAAAAAACAACACACATTTCACTTCGAAAGGTGTACTTCATCCAGAGATTTTCTACTGGAAGATAGGACCCCGGTGTGCCACGCATAATCTGAGAAAGAAACTCAGATGAATGTCCGAGTTACCTGTAGCGGCTTATGTAGCTACAAACACATTATGGCTCAAATAATATTCAAATGGTGTCTCATAAAGTTCAGTCTCTGAAGTGAAACAATTCTGGGCCTAGCCAGGGCAGGGGCGTTGCATTCCGTTTCACTGCCTGAGGTGAAACAGGAACGTGACACGCCACTGCAGCCTCCCTGACCTGGGTTGCGAAGGGACAGCGAGTTCTGGCAAGATCTCATGAAATCTCATCAATATCTCTTGAGATCTCATGCGAGATCTCACAAAGTTTTGAAAATCTCTCGTAAGATTTCAGAAGCCAGTGCTGCTGTCAGCAGAGGCAGCAGGGCGGGCAAGGTTATCCAAAGCAGCTGCCTCACCCTGCCTCGCAGATTAGACAGCCCTGCTCCATTGGGGGAATTGTCCTCCTTCCTATTCTCTGCTTCCTCTTTACCAAATTCCTGATCCACAAGAGGACCTCGCCTCTTTTTCCTTCCTCAGGACTCTTTGGAGGAGGGGGAATGCGTTTTAAATGTATGATGAGTCTGCAGCCACCACCTCCTATCTCCTCCCACCTACCTCCAGCCTGAATTCGTGTCACAGTGAAAGAAGCTTGCTACAGGCCAGACTGAGAGGGATTGAAGAGGGCGAGGCCTAATTTTCAGCTTTCATTGCTCCCGAGGAGACAAAGACTAGTACTTTATCTGGGACATGGCAGATTGGCACTTAAAGGGGTGTTGTTCTCAATGGAATGAACTCAAGATTTTCCTCTTAATTCCACTGTTGATTGTTTATCCTGCCCAACCCCATCTCTATGGAAGGAGATCAGATTAGAAAGTCTCTGGTGAGTCTGGAAGAAAATCCAGCACTTTCTGTGATTCAACTGCCAGTGCTGTTGAGTAAGGCCCCTTTATTGCTAAGGTTTTATCAGGGATCTCGAGACCCTTGAAAGGCATTAAGGGCCTAATATGCAAATCTTTGTTGCCCTAAACCCTACCTTGTAACTAGAAGGCTGATATTGAAAAGTGACTTCTCCTGGGTCACCTTGATTGCTACTTCACTGAAACTGTGTAACTGTGTATGTAAATCGAAGATAGGGAACTTGCAGCCATCCAGTTATTACTGGACTCTCAGCTTCCATCAGCATAGCCAGTATAGGCCCATGGGATTATGGGAGTTGTAGTCCAGAACACATGGAGGGCAACCAGCTTCCTATCACTGATATAAATGTTGCTTTACCTTCTGATGGAAAGGCCAAGCCTCTTCAAAACTGTTAACAATAAGGAGTTTAAAATATTTCATTAGTCTCTGGCGTTTAGTTGATGAATTACATTTTAGGGCAATTATATATTGCAAAAGAGCTGTGGCTCAGTGGTTCAGTCCCTGGCATCTCCAGGTTGGGCTGGGAAAGATTCTTGTCTGAAACCCTGGAGAGCTTCTGCCAGTCAGCCATAAATAATAATAATAATAATAATAATAATAATAATAATAATAATAATAATAATAATAATTTTATTATTATTATTTTCAGATTGAATGTTATGCAGTGTGTTTCCTGAGGTATGCTGGTTTGGAGCAACAGGTGGAAGAGATGAAGCAATGCTTCTATGCTTGCTGCCTCCTGGGTTCCTTTGTAGAGCCTGCTTTTGTTAGCTTACAACAAGAGAACTAAAAAAGGGGTTGAGATTCTGCTAGTTAAACCAAGTAGGCACTGCAGATGCTTTTCATCTAGCATAGTCATTGGGCCTTGCCATGTTAGAAATAGAAGGATGTCAAAGTTTTGCCAGAGGGGCTGGATATTTGAAGATATTTTAGTCTTTATTAGGTATAGTAAGAGCGAGCTTGAAATTTAGGGGGAGGGCTGTGGCTCAGTGGTACAGAATCTGCTTTGCTCCAAAGTCATGCTTGCTTAAGACGAGATGTCTTAAGCGAGATGTTTTGTGTATGCAAGGGCTTTGCTGTCAGCATGAGAGGCTTCCGTCAACATAGTGATGTTTCTTGGTGTCTGTATAGTATGTTCTGTTTCCACAGATCGATAGAATCATGTATCCGGAAGAGTTCCTGTGGGTCATACCCAGCAAATTCCTTATATTTAAATGACATCCAGCAGCCAATCACCCATTTTCTTTTGAAAACCTCCAGATAAAGAGATTCTATAATTTCCTTGGAGACAAATATTCAGTGGTTATTTCTCTGAGGGTCCCACGTAGAGAGATTAAGCTGCTTCCTGAAGGAAGCCTTCTGGAGTACACAGGGTTGACGGATTGTTTTAAAAATCCACTAGGCAGAATTGCAGGCTTGTGGTTATTCTCTAAAATGAGGGCATCCTTGGCAGATTAGCATCTGCCTGCATAAGGGTCAAACGTAGAGTTATAAGGTTATAGCCCAGTCCTAGCCCCAAGTAATAACAGTTCCCATCTCCACTACAGAAAAACATGGATCTTTGCCTAGGTGGAAAAATGCAGAGCCAGCTACTGTCATGGTGCACCACATTTAAACACCCAGCACAGGCCATTTATACAAAGGCTGTGATTATAGAGAGGAAAGGGATTATTTGAACACCTGTAAATAGCAGAGGAAAACCCCACTGCCGTTCCGGATGATTCTAGATAAACCCCACAATCCCATATCCACTGTGGTCCAAAGCACTTAAGGATCCTCCATTCCAGAGAACTCCCCAACCTAGTGGAATTTATCATGCTTGGATCATGAGATTCCCAATGAAGAAAAATCCCACCGAGAAAATAAAAGCCTCTTAGCCTAACTAGGGTTGCTAGGAATTTCCCAGACATACACGGAATACTGTATCTGGAAGCAGTGTCCTGGCAGATATTGGCTAAATTTTGCTGATCTTCCTAAAAAATGGCCAAATTCTTTGTGATTTTGCGAAAAAGGTAAACAACTTTTATGTCCAAGTGTTCACTTTTTGAAATATGGCAACCCTAAGCCTAATCTACCTCACAGGGGCGTTATGGGGATTCCGTGAAGAGGGGAAGAGCTACATAGCCCCCTTAAGTTCCTTGGAGGAAAAGATGGGCTATAAATGAAATAAATAAATGCTCTGATTTGGACCAAGGCAACTTCCTACATTTGCCATAATAAATAACAAGATGAAAGATGAAATTTTTTTTTTTTAAAATAATTTGTTATTTTTAATAATTCCAGTTATTATTCAATCAATTCCTACATTTGATTCTTCTTGATGTTTTCATAACAGGATGCCCAGAGCCTCAACACATTCTTTATCAGAGTTAGAGGTATAAAAGGACCTGAGCAAAGCAGAGCACTGGCTTCATACCTGAAGCGCCAACCTTTTGTAACACAGCCCAATCTCTGCCTTTTTCTTTCACCTTTTCTTATGCAAGAGCCTCACAGTTGCTGGCTCGAGTTCAGGTTGTGGTTAACAGAAACTCAGTGCTGCTGCCTCGCCAGGTTTCTCTCCTTTTGTAGTTAAGTACCTGATTTGTCTTTGCAAAAGTTTATCTTAATGTGCTAATCCTTAAAAAGTTTTATCGAAATCATTCTGAGTTTCAACTGAATCCTCCCAATGTTCTCACTGCTCCATAGCTCTGTAACAATTTCCAGAGGGGGTAGCCGGGTTGCTGTGTAGTCCAACAGAAACAACAAAGAGTCTTGTGGCACCTTAAAAACAAACACGTTCCTTATGGCAAAAAAGCATTTTGTGGACTACAGTTAGCGCTGACTTCATTTCTGAAACTATGTTGGGTAATTTGATGGAAAGCGTCAAAAGTACCAGAGCCAGATGGGCAGATATTTGCAGAATGCTCACGAGTCAGTGCACTGTACAAGCTAGCAGTTTCAGCTGAGGACTGCACTGCCAGGCCCTTTGGCAAGACCAGGGCTGGCCCTACCATTAGGCAAAATGAGATGAATGCCTTAGGTGGCAGATGATGGGGGGGATGTAGAGGAAGCACGTGGCTATTTCTCTCTCCCCCTCCCTCCGGCACTCTTTTGGAAGACATGGATTTCTGAAAAATAAGTCATGTCAGACTAACCTGATCTCGTTTTTTGACAGAATTACAACCCTGGTAGATGAAGGGAACGCAGTGGATGTAGCCTACCTAGATTTCAGCAAGGCATTTGACAAGGTGCCCCATGATATTCTTGTAAAGAAGCTGATAAAATGTGGTCTTGACTATGCTACCACTCAGTGGATTTGTAACTGGCTGACTGACCGAAGCCAAAGGGTGCTCATCAATGGTTCCTCTTCATCCTGGAGAAGAGTGACTAGTGGGGTGCCACAGGGTTCTGTCTTGGGCCCGGTCTTATTCAACATCTTTATCAACGACTTGGATGATGGACTCAAGGGCATCCTGATCAAATTTGCAGATGACACCAAACTGGGAGGGGTGGCTAACACCCCAGAGGACAGAATCACACTTCAAAACGACCTTGACAGATTAGAGAACTGGGCCAAAACAAACAAGATGAATTTTAACAGGGAGAAATGTAAAGTATTGCACTTGGGCAAAAAAAATGAGAGGCACAAATACAAGATGGGTGACACCTGGCTTGAGAGCAGTACATGTGAAAAGGATCTAGGAGTCTTGGTTGACCACAAACTTGACATGAGCCAACAGTGTGACGCGGCAGCTAAAAAAGCCAATGCAATTCTGGGCTGCATCAATAGGAGTATAGCATCTAGATCAAGGGAAGTAATAGTGCCACTGTATTCTGCTCTGGTCAGACCTCACCTGGAGTACTGTGTCCAGTTCTGGGCACCACAGTTCAGGAAGGACACTGACAAACTGGAATGTGTCCAGAGGAGGGCAACCAAAATGGTCAAAGGCCTGGAAACGATGCCTTATGAGGAACGGCTAAGGGAGCTGGGCATGTTTAGCCTGGAGAAGAGGAGGTTAAGGGGTGATATGATAGCCATGTTCAAATATATAAAAGGATGTCACATAGAGGAGGGAGAAAGGTTGTTTTCTGCTGCTCCAGAGAAGCGGAGACGGAGCAATGGATCCAAACTACAAGAAAGAAGATTCCACCTAAACATTAGGAAGAACTTCCTGCCAGTAAGAGCTGTTTGACAGTGGAATTTGCTGCCAAGGAGTGTGGTGGAGTCTCCTTCTTTGGAGGTCTTTAAGCAGAGGCTTGACAACCATATGTCAGGAGTGCTCTGATGGTGTTTCCTGCTTGGCAGGGGCTTGGACTCGATGGCCCTTGTGCTCTCTTCCAACTCTATGATTCTATGATTCTATTCTATGATTCTAGAATTACATTTGTTGTACAGCCTATCCTGTCCACCCCAGAACCAGCCTGCTGCCTCAGGGTGCTATTCCACCATCAGAGTTGAAGCCAAATTCAATTTTCACTCTAGCAGGGGCGTTCCCAGAAGTTGGTTAAGTTGGCCCAAGAGGGTGCAAAAATTGTGGAGAAAGACAGAGAGAGACAGTGATTGCCAAGGGCACGAGGATATGGGGCAGGGATACAGCTCCTTGCCAAGGGTACAAGAGAGCCTAGGTACACCTCTGTACTCCGGTCAGCTTCTGTACCTGGAATAGGCAGGAGGCACCATCTTGTCTTTCGTCTCAGACAGAAAAATGTCTTGGGCTGGCCCTGATCAAGGCATTTTCCCATCTGCGATATGAACAGATCTGATCTACCTTTCACACTCTAGATTACTGGCATAGTGTGTGTGAAACATTTTGGACACTCTAAATTTCTATATTAATGCATCAGCTTTCCCTATTATTATCATGTTATTATTTACAGAATTCATAGCAGAATTCACATTAACAATTTCCCAAGTCTGCCTTTTGCTCCATCTATGTGTGCATCCATTGAGCAGCAGAGCCATCTAGTCACAGCAGGAGTAAGACGGGGATGGGGGGGATATATGTTCACTGGATGCACATCTGTCCAACACCCAAACCTTTATGTGGATTCGGCCCATGAGGTCTCAAAGTGAGCAATGCCAGTGCCAAAACCCTTGAATTCTCAGGTGAAACCACAAGTATCAAAAGCTGTTTATTATGAAACAGAAGACTACAGAGGTGCATGCTAGCATTCAGAAAAATAAACAGAAAAATATGTATTCACTTTTACCATGGTTGGTAGTTACGGGTTGTTGTTTTTTGAAAAAAGAAATGTCATTATTTATTTGAACTTTAACTGATCGATCCACCAGGCAAATTATTTATTCCAGTTTTAAACCCCTGCCCTTCCTTCAAGGAACTTAGG
This sequence comes from Podarcis erhardii, assembly GCF_964252035.2. Classification (NCBI taxonomy): domain Eukaryota; kingdom Metazoa; phylum Chordata; class Lepidosauria; order Squamata; family Lacertidae; genus Podarcis; species Podarcis erhardii. The sequence goes on from NC_138497.1 coordinate 87,145,752, forward strand.
GTGGCAGCGTGTGGTTCACACCCCACACCCCTGCCACACTTTATCCTCACAAGCCTGTAAAGTAGATTAGACTAAGAGATAACGCCTGTGCAGGAGTGAAAACTTGGGTAATGTAAACATGTAAGGGGAAATACTGGCAGAAGCTGCTGTTGAGCTGCCCCCCTGACAGCAGTGTCACTGCCCCTTACCTGGATGGTGGGGGGAGGTGCAGGGCAGGTGGGGCGCTGAGGTTGGGGCTGCACAAGAAATCAATCCTCACCATGTCCTGCGCCACCCCTGCCCCAAGTGGCAGCCACACTGCTGTTGGGGAGGTGGCTTTGCAGCCCCTTCATGGCAGCCTCTCCTGTGTACTTGGCCTGGCTCTCTCTAATATTTTATTGAGGGAGGGGCATAGGTACCTCGACCCCTAGGAGTTGGGTCCTATGCTTCCTCAGTCACCATTACTAAGTTGGAAGGCAAATGAAATGATGGTAGAGGGGAGGGAAGCCAGCACCCTTGCCTCTGCTGCTCCTCTTCACTTGGGCACATTCACCCTACTTGTAAAGTCTACATCTACGTATGTGGTTTGCAGTTGATTTCTCCATAGGCATCAAGTGGCAGCTTCTCAACTGGCAGCTTGAGGGCTCACAGACTTTGGCCCAATATATAGCAAGAGAAGACAAGGCAATCTCTAGCAGGGGTGGGGAATCTCAGAGCTCTCCATCTGGCCCTTGGAACTCTCTCCAGGCCATACTCTCGCTGCCCCTCCCCATATTTTTACCCAGCTGGAATGTGTCCTTGGAGATGTGGGGGGAAGAAGCCTTCTGCTCCCTATTCCCTCCTGTTCCAAAAATAAAAAATATATATACGAATAAGGATGACATGCAATTAAGCAGTTGTTAATGTCCCCCCTACCTTTTTGTGCCCTACCTTTTTGTCCCCATCTCTGTAATGCTCTCCCCAGGACGGTATGTCTGGCTCCGACACCTTTTCAGCTCCAGGCTAAGGACTATTGAATGCACCCAAGTATTTGAATGTTCATAGTTGTTCCTTGCTTGCTTTTTGGATGTTTTTAGCTGCTTGCTGTGTTGTGGTGATTGCTTCTGATAATTTCATGGTGGGAAATATTTACTTGGGGGATGTTCCGTGTGGTCACTTTCATGTGCGTCTTTAATATTTACTTGTTTGCTATGCAGTTCACCTTGAGACCTTTGGATGTAAGATGAATCATAAATAAAGTAATAATAATAAGAAATCGGGTAAATAATGCTTTCCAGTTTGCTTGGGTGGAGAATAGAGAGGGTGTGTGTGAGAGAGGGTGTAGAAAAGTAGTCTACTGCACAAAGGTAAACTTTACAATTGTTGCCCGGCCTACTTTTGCCTCTTGCCCCACCCACCTCTGCCATGTGGTTGCCCATAAGGTTGCACAGAAGAGAATATTGCCCTCAAGCTGAAATAGGTTCCCTACCCCTGGACTAAAGGGAAGTTTAAAGCTAACACTATCTATCTGCATTCTGATCAATGACTGTAAACTTCAACAAGCCTTTCAGGCCAATAATTTCATTTCTTAATGCTTAAGAATGGCAGCAGACATGCAGGTATTTCTCAAACCCTCAACAGGGATTTGGAGCACATTAAAGGTACTTGAGTGTCATACATGTAGGTACAAATAATGCTAATAAAAATACATTTTGTAAACAAACCCATCCATTTCCCCCCAAGCTATTTCATTACCATGATGAGAACTGATAATTTTTAAAGGTTTCAGAAACCCAAACAGCTCTGGTTATCCTACAGCACCTACCGAATAGTCAAGGCCTCATAAGGAACACCATCTAGAGCCCAGAGGCAGGAGCAACCATTGACCAGCAAGCCCGTCCCTCCACTCAGTCCATCTACCCAGAACAGACAAGTCCTAGCTATCTAGTGATTAAAGAGCAGGGCTGTGTAATTGAATGACATATGGGGCAATTTGTCTATTAATTAAAATATTCCTAAACTGCCCTATATCTGTTGATATTAGAGCAGGATACAGCAATAACGTAACTAATGAACCCTGTACCTGTATGTGTGAATATGGAAAAGCTAAGGCTGTATATACATGTGTACCTAGAAGGATCCATGGACTCTGTTTGCAAGATTCTTTGTTTACACGAGGACGCATACGAACAGGTTGCACGTAACTGGCCAGATGATGGTGATATGTATGCGGGCTTTGAGCTATCGGATTGCAGAGCAGTGCATGCATTTGTGTGGTCATTTGCAACGGTGTCGGTAGGTGCTGCAGTTGTGTTTCGGCCACACACAGTGATGCAGCTGCATGCCCGGGCTGGAAAGTCCGGTGGATAATTAGCAAAAGATATATATCGAGTGAGTCTGCAGCATATAAATAATATATGCAAATAGTCTTGGTGACTGCTGGGTGTTGAGCCTGTTTTGCGCGAACGTGTTGTGCGCCCATTTCTCCTGATATGCATCCTGCTGTGTGCATGGCGATGCGCGCCTGTGCGCGTGTTCTCAGCGTTGGGCCGTGCACGTGTGGGCATGCATGCAGCGTAGGAGCCGTTACTTCTGCAAAGGAGGTGGGCGCGCAAGTGTGTCCGGGGTTGCACGGGATGGCTGTGCGCGTCTCTGCAGATGCGTGCGTGTGTGTGCGAGGGTGCATGTCTCAGGGTGTGCGGTTGGCACACGCTTCCCGGCCCGTCCTTTTCCCGCCTGCCCGCCCGAGGGCTCCTGCACGGGCGTGTCGGGACTCGGGCTTGGGGCGCTGGCTCGGCGGTTGCTTGCTGCGCGTGGAGAGCTCTTTGCTGCTTTCCCGTCCCGTCCAGGTCGAGAAGAATCCGCCTCCGCCGTGGTCGCCGGTCGCGGCGCGCTGCCTCGTGCGCCCTCCACCCCGCGGCTCGGTCGCCAACTGCCCCGGCGGGAGCAGCCGCGATGAGTGGAGGGGCGGGCTGCGGGGGCCGCACGTGCCCGCCGGGCCCGGCCTGACCCCACCCTTGCCCCCTCCCTCCCCCCGGAGAAAGATTACCCTGCCCTGATAGAGCCGCTGCAGCCCCTGCTTGCAACTTCAGCAAGCCGGGTGGGGGGTTCAAAAGTTGCAAAGGAAAGAGGGTGTGTACATAAGACAGGGAGGCAGAGAGAGAGAGAGATCTTTGCCAGCCTCCTTCTTTTTCTTCCCAGCGCTCTCGGATGGGGGGGTGGAGGAGGAGGAGGAGGAGGAGGAGGACCTGCCCGCATGGAGCTCCGAGGACGACCGTGGAGCCCGTTGCTACCTTCACCGACGACGACTAACCCTCGACGCCTCTTCGAAAACCAGCTGCCCTGCTGAAGGAACGAGAAGGGTGGGGAAGAGAGAGGGAGGGAGAGAGAGAGGACAGGCCCGAGGTGCTCGCTGCAGTTTGGGCTTGCAAATCTTTGCAACGAGCTGTCGAAAAAACAAAAACACCTCCCTCTCCAATCCAAGGCGATCAATGAGGTCCTAAAAGAGCAGGGGAAAGTGACAGGAGTAGAGAGAAAGAGCGCAAATCGACGACAGCAGCAGCAGCAGCAAGCAGCGAAGAGACAACCTACCCCCATCCCCACCCTACTAGCCCTTAAACAAGAAGAACCAGCTGGTAGACAGACTAAAACTTCCAGCAGCCAGGATGGGACAAACTCTGCTTCTTTGGCTCTGCCCCCTGCTTCTCCTCAGTCTCTGGGGCCAAAGGTAAGACCATCTCCTTTTGGTTTTCTCTGGCTTCCCCGCTTTCCAAACCCTCTCCACTCGTTGGCGAGGCCTTTACCACGCAGCCCGGAATTGACAGCCTTCCCCGCTCCAATGCCCCCAGCATACGCACCATGCTAAGAGGAGATTAATTACATATCCCCTCCTAATGCAGCCCCTCGAAACCCCCAAGGGCTTGGAGGAGATGTCACTTGGGAGCCGTTTCTATAATTACAACTCTCCCAGGAATGCAGTGTCGAAGCAGATTTGTCTCTTTTACGAGTGGTTCTAGTCATCAGGATTATTTCACGCCTCCTCTCTCTCCCACCCCCCAGCACCTTATAATCCGGGCTGTCATCTCCCTCTACAGACATATTCTCTCACCCCATCCGTAATGGTGAAATTCTTGCCAATGGGCATTTGCTTTGACATGAAAACATTTTGGGGAAGAGCCTCCATTCCTCTGTCACTTTTTGAGTTCTGGGTTAGGGGTCTGTGCCTCTTCTCCTGGAAGTGGTGCTAGAGAAACTGAGGGATCAGGCTCCTGGATGTCTGCTCTCATTTACCAGTCACAATTCCCGCTTTGGAGCCGGGAATTTAAGAGTCCCAATGCCATGTATATAGCAAAATCCACTGGTTTTATCCTCTGGGTAGGATTGACACTATCTATGACTAGAACAAAACACCAGTTTGCTTGAGGCAATGGGTAGCTCTTTTTGGTTGCGCTGAATTCATTCATTTGAGACTCTCAGAAATTTGGCAGTCTTTTCTCTGAGAGGGCCTTACTCATTTTCCAGCACAGGATCCTTCTGGTGTGCAGGAGCAGGTGAAAATCTTTGTTTCCCAAAAGGCAGTTGTACTACACTTAGCTAAGCTTTAATAAAGAGTGTTGTATAGGATATAAACCCAGTACAGTCCTGCTCTGTGTTATCATAGGTTGTGTTCTATTTTGATGGTAGTCTCTCAGGGATCTCACTTTTTTCTCTTCTTTATTGATTGGGTAACCTGTTAGGGTGCATTGGCTCCTTCTGTAGTCCCAAGATTTCAGCTGAATGGCTTTTGGTTTCATTGCAGCTACCCAATTTAGCAATTTTATGTGGAAGTGCTGCAGACCCCCCCCCCCCCGAATTATCTGACTGGAGTTTAAGCACATGGTTTGAGTTCTAAGTTTGGGCGTGAGAAATTTTGTTCAAATCCCCAGCTTAGTCATGAAGATCACTGGGTGGCTTTGAGTTTCTATCCCATCTCGCTGTCCGTTTTACCTTCTGTATAGGTTTATATTGATGATCAACTGGGATTGCCCGTGTTGAGATTTTTGGGAATGGGAAAATGCGTATGTGGGAATAGAAAGTGAATAAATAATTACCCACAAGGAGCAGCATTAGTACTGAAAATGTGTTAACCCAAAATAGGTTTAACAGTGAAGTTGTCAGCAGAAAATGAACATCTATTCATAGAAAAAGAGGAAACTTGGAGGATATAATCACCAATATCTATTCTAGCAATGGGAAGGAAGCAGCGTTCAAAGCATGTGGGATGGGTGATCATTACCTTTCCAGTTTAAGGAGAGAATTTGGGGTCTAGTGGAGAAACTGGATTCCTGTGTTCGCTTCTGGAGTCCTGGCTGTTGTATCATTCTGTGGGATTAGCAGCCACATTGTTCCTCTTTGTGAATCATTTAAACAGAGAAGAAAAATGTTTACGTAATTTGTGTTTCTCAAAGACCCCGTGGGATTGGAAGCATTTTCTCATATATACATACACATGCCTATATAAAAGGATGGGGGGAGGTGATGATTTCATTAATTAATCAATCAATCAGCATCATGTTTGGAAAAGGCTTGGGGATGCTTGGATGAAAGGCATGCGCCAAGGCATGCAGAAGGCTGCTCTCATTAGGGAGAAATGCCGCGCTGTTCTGAGCTGCCTTGTTATGAAAGACACACAATGTCTTAATCGTTTTCTTCGAAGGGCAGGTCCCTTCCTTGAGGGCTAGAGCCTGATCCGTGCCAAAGAGCAGAAACGCCTCCCCTCTGAGTTTGGGGCCTGGTTGTTTTGGGGCTCAGAGTGAGCCTTGCATTTGGCACAGACTCGTGACACCGGCTCTTCCTGGGAGCCCTTGGGCCAGTCCCTTCCCTCTTGGTAAATAATATGCAAGGTAACTGTCTCTCTCAGGCTCCTGTACATGGGTGCAAGGAAGGAGTCATCTCTTGGAGTGAGTTTTGGGGGCAGTGAGTGCTTCCTAACACCCTGAGCCACACATCCCTCTGCACATGAGCGAACTTGCAAATTCTGCTGTCAGCTGAGAGTCAGGCAGTGGATACTAGATTTCTGGTTGTGATGTTAGATTTCAAAAGGAAATATTCCTGGTTGTGGTTAGAAGGGGCACAGACACAAAGTAGAAACAGGGCATGTTTTAACAGTGCAGCGGACTGGCCTCATAACTATCAGACTGTCATGCCCAGTTAAAGCTGGTGGGGACACCTAGGATACAGTCACTTCCCTCCTGGGAGTGTGAATTGATAAGAATAAGTGCATTGCTCATTTTTGTTTAGCCATAGTCCTGCTCTCTCTTAGATATCAGATTACCATGCTACATTTGGGTGGGGGGGGGCACATAGGAGGTACAACCAGTGAAATAAGGGAATGATGAATGGATTATAGTAGCCTTTTCCAGTCTTGTGTTTGGGACCACAACTCCCATAATTCCATGTTGGCGGGGGCTGATGGATCCAATAGTGACAGGAGGACAAACTTATGTTTCCTATGCACTTTCCGGGCACTGCCTGCTCTTTAAATCTCTATGTCCGAGCACTTTTTTTTTGCTCTTGAGCTTTCCCCATGGAAACCTGCTCTTTACGGCTGAATTGGAGCAAACGGCAGTCCACTGAAAACACAAATTGACATTTGTTGTGCATTGGTTTTAAAGAGCGGGTTTTTGCAGGGAAAGAAGAGCTCTTGGCTATGGAGCGCTAAAGTTTGGGCCTGTGCCTGGAAAGCATGGGGCAAAAGATAAGTGTGGATAAGCCCCAGGTTGAAGGGAGGCCTGCTCTGAGAGCACATCCAGTCTGTGTGCTTGAAAATAGTCAAATGCACCTGATTCAGATTAAAACATGGATACTTTTTAAAAAATTGTTACTTGCTGTCATTTGCCTTGGGTGAATTGTCCAGTCTTTGCCTGCTTTTACTTTTTCCTGATAGGGTTTTTCTGCTGTGCCAGCAGAGGTGGTGAAAAGCAGAAATGCCTCAGAACTTTTGCTTGTGATGGCAGCGCTGTGCTGGGAATTCACCTGCTGCATTTCTGCCTTTTGCCACACAGGTGTTGAAGGTAGAAAATAATTTGGCATCTCTGCCAGCCGTTACAGTCTGCAGCCCAGAGGCAATGATCAAGGCTTGGGAGCCTACATGTTGCTAGAGCTTGGAAGGGAGCTGGTGGCGGGGAAGGCCTTCTCCTAAACACCTCGAGGCTCTAGCATCCGGGTAGGAGAATCTACTGTCTCGGATGAGTACAGGTGGTCAAATCACATGTTCTCAAACAAACTTCTGATTTTGTTTTGTGATGATGCAGAAACATTTCCCATTTATTTTGAATTGTGGGGAAGCTACGACACCTGTTTGAACTTAGGTCACCTCAAGAAGTGGAAGACTCAGGCTTGTCTGTGCATAATTAGCCTGGAAAAGAGGAGACTGAGAGGAGATAGGATAGCCATCTTCCAGTATCTTCTTGTTTTCTCATCATCTTGTTTTCTCCTACTCCGGAGGGTAGGACTCGAACCAATGGATTCAAGTTATAAGAAAGGAAATTCTGGCTAAACATCAGGGAAAACCTTGTGACAGTAAGAGCTGTTTGACAATGGAATGGTCTCCCTTGGGAAGTGTGGACTCTCCTTCCTTGGAGGTTTTTAAGCAGAGGTTAGATGGCCACCTGCCATGGATATTTTAGTTGAGATTCCTGCATTGCAGGGGGTTGGACTAGATGATCCTCAGGGTTCCCTTCCAACTCCACGATTCTATGATTCTGTACCTTTAAAGCACACTGGAAACACATTTTCCACCCTTTAGGATTTTGGGCACTGTAGTTTATCTCTCCAGTGCAATTCCCAGTAATTCTTAAGAAACTACAGTGCCCAGATTTCCTTGTGGGAGGAAATGTCATTTGAATGTACTTGAAGCGAGTAATGTGCACTCAGCCTCCTGTTTCTTAAGGTTACCTCAGTTCAAATAGGTATCACAGCTCCCTCTCTCCTTCCCCCATTTTGGGATAAATGGGAAATGTTCCTCATTTCATCATTGTGTGCTACTATCTGCCTCCTGATTGAATCTCCCCCCCCCCCATCACAAAACATTTGTGTTGAGAGTCTGGGGAAGGGTTAATAATTAGATATACTTCCTTCCCCCTCCCGTCTCCATTTTGCTTTGTTTTGTTTGTAATAGTTATTTTTGGGTTAGTTTTTTTCTCTCCACCCCCTACTGCCACCCCTCCAAAAAATATAATTTATTACCGTTGGAACTTGTATTAATTAAAGCAGTAGCAACCACAGCCTGTGACCTGCGGGCCTTTCACTGTGAAATCGTGTTTCAACTCATTTAGTGCTATAGAGTGAGGGGGGGGGAGCACAGGTCAGTCAGATTCAAAGAGCAGACATGGTAAACTGCCCTTCTTGACACTTCCATCTTTCCTCTCCCCAAACTCTGTGAGTCTTTTTGCAGGGATCCACCCCCCTAAAAGTCCTTGTGCTTTTTGGGCCAGACAAGAACATGTGCATGTGGTATGTGTGTGTGTTGTAATGTCTATTTGGGGAGGGAGAATGAAGAAAGGGGGGTTAAGGAAGTCTTGCTTCTGCGGGGGTGGGGATGATCTCCGCAGGGGCGTAAGAGCGATGTCAGTGTATATGTCAGTTATTTGGATGGCAGGATGTGAGGGGGAGGAAAGGACACCGGTTCGGGTGAGACTTGGATAGCACAAGAGACTTGCCTGCCAAATAGGATAAGTGAAAAAGCCTACAGTCAGTTCCTAAGACTGACAGACACTTGCTTCTCAACACTAAAACAGTGGAAGGATGCTTAAGGATAGGGTAGGTGGGGAATGATAGTGGCAGTGGCGGATCTTGGGATCTCAAAGTTCAGCAGCACCCCATGTGATACTAAAATTCAGCACCCCTCAACCTCTTGCCCTTCATTCTAAATCATAGTTGAGATGCCTCCTGGGGCCCGGAGGCTCTGTACCCAGTGTGATTGAACCAGTCATTCTCCCCTCTATCTGACAGTGGGTTGGGCTCTCAGAATCCAACCCAACCATCCCTTGCCCATCATGAGCCACCCCAAGTGAGTGGTTTAGGTTCTGTTCAATGAAATGGAGGAAGAGAGAGGAGAGAGAAGGCCTGTTGCATTTAATCCATGGGAAAATTGCCAATGTCCCAGGTGAAGGTCTGGCAAAATGCATTCCAGATCTCTTATAAGAAACACTAAGAGGAGAACTGAGGCACAGTGGCATGTAAGGCAAACCACTGTGGGGGGGTGGGGGGGCGGTGAAAGAGAGAATTGGTTATGTACATGCAAGGATTAATGTCTACAGAGTGTGTTTCTGCTTAGTATCTGCTTATGCAATTGTATGGCTAGAACAGACAATGTGATGGACTTGTTGTCGGCCTCCCTCTGTCTTGAGAGACAATGGATTGTGTCTCCCGGGGTTGAAGCCAGGGGCCAAGCAGCATTGAAGTGACCTCCCTGGGCCACAAGCCTAGGCAGTGTGTAGGGAGGTCCTGGGCTGCCCAGACAACAAGACCCGCTCACTGATGTGGCCCAAAGGAAAGCAGAGCAATATGTTTGGCACCAGCTTAGCTGCAGGAGTTGCCGGTAAGGAGGCATACAGTATGTATATGTGTGTGTATTTTATGTGGGTGAGGGGTGTGTGTGTGTGCGCGCAAGCAAGCAGTGTTGGACTGTGGTTGTGTGGGTGTAAAAGGGAGTATGGTGAGTGAGGAGCTTGAGTTCACGATTCTAACAGGTCTTTGCAAATGCACCTACTTTCTGATCTTGTGTTTGCTCTTACAGTGTTCTGCCGTTCCCACATTACGGATGTATTAAAGGGCCAGAGGGTCCAGTGATGCCCAAGAGCCAGTGTGGTGTAGTGATTAGAGTGTCTTACTAGGATATGAGAGACCAGGGTTCAGATCCCTACTTGTCCATGAAGCTCACTGGGTGACCTTGGGCCAGTCACTGCTGCTCAGACTTCACAGGGTTGTTGTGGGGATTAAATGAGGAAGGGGAGAACCTTGTACAAGGACTAGCGCTCCATGGCAAAAAGGTGCGATATAAATGCATGAAATAAGTAATATACAGAGCTGGTGATAGGGATGAGACTTGAACTTGGGGCCCATGGATTAAAGTACAAATTTCTGCCCACTAGACCAATTGGATGAGCTTTTTATTACTTTGGGGTGGGGAAATATGGAGTGGAACGTTCCCTGAGTAATATTCTCTGTGGGATGCTACATGCAGCCAGGAGTAGGAGCTGGAAGAGGCATAAACTGCCCCAATATATTTGCAAAACTAGTGACTGTTCTTAAGCATGGTCAGATGCAAATAAGGTCCATGGATTTCAGATTCTTTCATAGAGCCTTAGAATTCTAGAGTTAGAAGGGACCACAAGGATCATCTGGTCTAACCCCCTTCAATGCAGGAATCTTTGCATAGATACATATAAGATTGTAGTCAAAGTGTGGATTGGTTTCCATTGGACAATTAGTAATCATCCCAGGTTTTTCACCGTTCCCATGGCAAGAGGGTAAGCCTACATGGATGAAGTACAGATTCCAACCTGTGTTAATGATTGTCTCAGTACAGAAGCAGAGGATGTTAGCTTTTCCCAATTAGTTAAACAAGGGTGTGATCCTGTGTACATGGCGTCTGATGCCTGGTAATCAGATTTCAACACTATCTGGATGTGTTGGGGTGACATATTGTAGATTTGCTACTGCATTTCCTTTTTATAAGACAGGAGGGTGGAGCTTATTTCGTGTGTGGTCCTGGTAAAGTATGAAGTCAACCATTTGCCTTTTCTTGGCAGCTTAGCCTCAGGTCTCCTTAAGTCGCAGTGCACTGGTTTGATATATGTTGAATCTTGACTGTTGCAATAAATGAGACCTGACTATGTCTGAAGAAAAACGTCGTCGGGCTGCTGTTAAAAATATTGAACAGGTCAAAAGGTATCTGCTTTTCTATTTGGTGCCTCCTGTTCTGTGAGAGCGACACACCTATGATACCTGGTAGACCAACAGCACGGGGGATTCTTCACCTGTATATCCTTAGCAGTGCTTACAAATCAAGGAAGAGGTGGGAAAGGGTTGAAAGAATGTTAAGTTGTTTAGCACCACCGTAGGCGTTGGAGTCATATAAAAAAAGAGCAATCCTGCACTTCAGCTTTGCTGGTTGCTAAGACAGAACTGATTTGGCAGAACTCCTGCTGTGCTGACAAAACAGGAGATACATTAACAGAGCACTGCAACTCTGCTCTGCCAGTGAGACTGTGCTGGTGGAAGTACTGAAACTGGGGAGTCGTGGGCAGGATGGGGTTGGCACAGGGGAGGAGCAAACTTGCACTGTCTCCTCAAGACCATGATCACACTCCTATTGATGGTGCAACTTTACACCCCACAGACCTGGAGTAAGAAATCTCCCTCCTATTAACTAATGGGAGGGGTTTTTGTTTTCTGTTTTTTAAGCTGTCTGGATACTCGTGGCCATCCCATCATGTTGTCACAGTGGAGCATAGGATATGGATATGTGTCACAGCCAGTACTGTGGTACCTTTGGATACACACACCTCTGAGCAAACCCAGAAGTATTTTTCCGGGTTTTGTCACACGTGCAGAAGCGCTCTACCATGACATGCACAGAAGCGGCACCTCCGGTTGTGAATTCCTCGGGATCCGACCTGAGCTCCGGAACGGATCCCGTGCACAACCAGAGGTACCACTGTATATAAACCTCGCACAAAGAGACCACAACTCCGATGATAGGATGTGTTTCCCTATGATAGAATTTGTCCCTATGCCATAGACATTTAAAGCCCACAAGGGGGAACGCTCGTGAGTGGAAGCTCTGGAGAAAGGGCGCTTGATGCACAAAGGGAGCATTTTGCACTAAACAACCCACCTCCAGAACATGCTAAAAATACTGAACTAACTGACCAATTACATCACAGATAATTTGGTACCCCCCAGCTAACATAATGCCCGCCCCCCTAAAATAAACCCTGGCTATGCCCATGATCCAGCAGTGACTTCTGCACCTGGGGAGGCCAGGAGACAGCAGTCCACACAGGTAAACGCAGGGAAAGGGGATCAGGTTCTTTAACAGATAACTGTTGCAACTGCCACTCATATATCTGAGCTCTCTTGCTGTTCCTCCCCAACAGTGAGGGGTGATGTTTCCCCCATACAGGGAAGATGCCCACCCCCATATGCGGATAAGCCCATTGTTGGCAAAGGCTAGACACTCTACCCAGCCAATGCCACTGCTGTTTCCAGGGATGCTGAGAGCATGACAGCTTTTCTTATGCTGTTCCACAATTTTCTGCGTTTATGTGTTTCCCTGGCCTCGGCAAGTCTAGGACGGGGGCTATTCTGCTCTCAAAGTAGCAGCAGCATATCTCCCGCTCCCGTGTACCTGGTGCATACAATTGCTCTGTAAGCCTCTTCACAGGAGGAAAGCATAACTTCATTAGCTGAGGGGAAATAAAGGATTGACAGCTGGTTGGAAGTGGGGTACTCTCCATCATGCAGAGGACACACCTGTGCAGTGAATGGGAAACTAAGGTGGTGTACACATTACTGGCATAAAACTCAGCTAGGCCGTTCATTTTCCTCAGTTCATAATGAAGCTGGCATGATGGGAAGATGCATCTAAAGGCAACATTTTCATAAGAAACAAAAGGATAGATACAGGATAGATGGTGGATTGTAACTAATGTCATTTGTGTACTGCTTCCCAAATCAGCAGTGGGAGAACGCTGTATCCAGAATAAACAGAAGTGTGGTCTACAGCCCAAAGGCTTATCCACACTTGCCTTTCCTCTGCTCTTTCCAGGCACCATCCATGATTTAAAGCTCCGTGTTCAAGCTACTCTTCCCTCCCTGCCCCCCAAGCTTTTTCCACAGAAACCCACTCTTTAGAGCTCAATTGAAGCAAACGTCAATCCATGGAAAACCTGAATTGACAGTTGCTCCAATCCAGCTTTAAAGAGTGGGTTATGGCATGTTAAAGCACAGACCTGTGCCTGGAAAGAGCAGGGCAAAAGGTAAGTGTGGATAAACATGAGTTGTGACTTGCGAAGGTTTCCATAGCTAAACCTGAGAATGTTATGGTTGCTGAAGAGGCTAAGAATTATTTTAGATGGTCTCTCGGCCAGGTTTGAGGGGCTGCTGGGCAAGATGCCCTTAGGGGGCAGGGTGTCCCACTGATGATGCTTTGTTAGCCCCTCCCACCATTATCACAACCCCCCACCCCTACCCCGCCACCATCCCTGTCTGACTCTTCTTTCCCTTCTGCCTTGGTCACTCATTCTACAAGTGTTGGTGGCAAAAAGGCTGATACTAACTAGCCCACTTACTAAAGCAGGCATGGGTAATCACTGGCCTCTAGGCCAAATGGGACCACCAGATGTCCTAATTTGGCGCATTTTTATCCATACAGTCACTCAGCAGACCCAGACCTGCTTAGCTTCAGCAAGGTCATGTATCTTCTGACCATACCCTGGGACAAAGCAAGTGGAGGGCTCTGCTCTCTCTCCTTCCACTTGCCATTGCTTGGATACTCAGAGAAGGCAGGTGAGCAGGCTGCCCCAATGAGAGGAGGACTAGGTGGCTCTAGAGAGTGGACAAGTACCGGTATATGGGCTTCAGCAGATGTCCATTGAAACCTACTACGCCTGACACCAGCACTGAGTTGAGTTCAGATGGGCCCAGGTAACTTTTGTATGCAGAGAGCTGCCAGGTAAGCACTAAGGTGTTATGGTGATGGGAGAAACTTGAGCTGCCAATTGTCTGACTGCCAATAGAGTTTTCTGAAGGCGTGGGGAACCTTTTGAGGTCAGGTATTGGTACAGCTGCCAGATTCAGCAGAACAGGTGTGAGGAACCTTTGGCCCCTCAGACTACATCTCCCATCCATTGGCCTTGCTGGCTGGGGCTGATGGGAGTTGTAGTTCAGCAACATCTGGAGGTCCACAGGTTCCCAATACCTGGAGTTTAAAGAAGAGTCACGTTGTGTGGAGAGAAGATATACAGCATGATGTACAAAGAGCCCCACAAGGTGGAAACCTCCCTCTTACACAACTATTAAATGCACAGCAGCCCAGTCCTCTGCAGAAGCTGGTAGCCCTGGCCTCAGCACCAAGAGAATGGTGGCAGGGTGTGGAAAAATGCTCCACAGGAATCTGGGATCGTCACTCATCCTTACGCAACACATGCTCACCACCTTGCTATGCTTTTGCTGCTACACGGTTAGAAAAGTGACACAGAATCTCCCAGGCAGCTGCCACCTGCATTATGCAGATTGTGGGTGACTGGCAATTTTGATCATATTTATGAGCTTATTCTCTAAGACAGGCTTGCGTGGCTTGTGCTAGCCTTGTCTCGGCTGAACAGAAATGGTGTAGTCCCGCTCTAAAACAGATGATTTGTAGACAAATATGAGTGATGGCCGTGATCTGAGCAAGAGGAAATTCTCCAGCTGGGAGAACAGGCCAGTTTCTATTGCCGATGTGAAACCCATGACCCAGCTGGTGTAGAGAACTCAGTACCTCACTCCTCCACCTTTGATCAAGCACTGTCATTAGTGAGTTATAAGCACCTTTTGCATCTCCCCTCAAATTGAGTCATTAGAGGCTCGAGTTGGGAGTCCCTGTTTTTTAAAACCGCCAAAGGGAGCACTTTGCCATGTAATTAAAGCCTTCTTGTCTATTAACCTGCGTCTCTCTCGCTCCCTCTGTTCACCTGGACTGGTAACTCGCTAGGCTGTTCACAGATCGAGGTGGTTGTGGGAGGGCTGGGAATATTGAGACACAGAAGCATGGGCTGGTTCTCTCCCCCTTTGACAAATGGTAAACGAGGATCTGAATCAAACTGCAAAGCTGATTGCTGTGTTGACAAGAAAAAAGCAGAGAGCTATTTATAGGAAACAATATCCTGGCACTGTGTATGTCACAGTAAATGTACAGTACAGTTCTTAACTTATAAAGTCCTGGACAACTTAGGACCAGGTGATCTGAAAAAATGCCTTTGCCCATACTGAGCTGCCCATTCACTGAGATCTTGGGAGGGCCCCCTGTTAGTTATGCTGCAGCCTACAGAAGCTCATCTCTCAGCAACTTGGAGGAGGGCCTTCTCCATGGTGGCCCCCAGTCTGTGAAATGAACTCCCCACCAAGATATGGCAGGCACCTGCTGTGGTGAGCTTCTGCCAGCTGTTAAAAACCTATCTGTTTACTTAAGTTTTCTCTCATCTCTATAAACAGTTGAACAGTTCATGGCTACTGTATTCAAGATGTGTTATTTTTATTGGATTGTTTCTATTGCGTACGGAATTGTTTTTTGAATTATTGATTTATTATATTTGTTTGTCACTTTTCTCACAGAGGGACCCAAAGCAACTTACATAAAAACCAGTTAAGGACATCCAATGGAAAAAAATATATCTAAAAACACAGCTAAATGAATTTGCATGGAATTATTTTATTGCACACCATCTTGATGTTATTTTAATGGAAGGCAATATAGAAATATTTTAAAGAAATAAATACGGTCCAAAATGCAGAGATCATGGACAATTCTGAGGGAACACCTTTCAGTTCATAGAATCACAGAATTGTAGAGTGGGAAGGGACCACGAGGGTCATCTAGTCCAACCCCCTGCAATGCAGGAATCTTTTGCCCAGTATGGGGCGCAAACCCACAACGCTGAGATTAAAAGTCTCATGCTTTACTGACTGAGCTATCTGAAACATCTGTAGCTATTAAACATCCAAGTCACCAAATTAGAAGAACATAAATGAAAGTTCTGCCTGATACAGACATCTAATAAGATTCCCTTCTGTGCAACATGGAAATGCCCCTGAGACACTCACCTGGTGCCAAGTTTGCTTTCAGTCTGCTGCCAGGCACAAACATTTTTTTTGTCTGGACTTTTAATAAGAAATAGTAACTTGCTGTATAATATTTATAACTCTTTTGTTTAATATTTATGCTGCCTTTTTTATTTTAACTCATCCTATATTGTGTGAATATGGCAAATTATGCCTGAAAATTCTGATATAGACCTTAGCATTTGAACAATAACCTAATGGATAATTGCCAGCAACATTCAACACAAATGGTTTGGGAATCTGGTCTTTAGATAAATTCAGCTTTCTTTCTTTCTTTCTTTCTTTCTTTCTTTCTTTCTTTCTTTCTTTCTTTCTTAAAAAAGAGGTAAATATGTACCGTATTTTTCGCCCCATAGGGCGCACCGGCCCATAGTGCACACCTAGGGTTTTTTTTTTTGGGGGGGGGTAAATAAAGAAAAAAAATATTTATTCCCCCCCCCCAGGCGCGGGGGAAGCCCGAGCTTCCTCCGACCCCAGCCCCCAGAACAGGCTGCTATCCGCAAGCCTAGGGAGCCCGGCGGGAAGTCGCGCCAGTCTCCCCAGGCTTGCGGATATCTGCCCGAAGCCCTATGTGGGGTATGCTTCCGGAGAATGAGGTCCACTCACATAATGACACTTTTTCACCATTTGCTGATTTAGGGCTGTGGTGCGGGGGGGGGGGGGAGTCCCATTGCAGGAACAGGCCTCACTACACACATGCAACAACTTAGTTGAATCGTGCTATTTGTCTCAAAAAGGTAGAAACTTACCGGTATATGGATTACTGTCTTCCTTTTATTTTGTAAGGATTAGTTTCTAAAAACTCAGGGTAAAAGAATATTCATAAGGCGCAGGGAAAAGTTTGTTTATAGAATGCAAATACAAAACAAGGTAGTTCAGTAGGCTATTTTCCATAAAAAATGTACTATACACTGGAAACTTCATAACCAACATGGAAGCAGTTTGGCTAGTGAAATACAAATTGAACATACTTATGTAGCTTCAACCTGGGATGTTCTGGCTCTAAGAACAATCATGATTTGGAAGCAGCTTTCAAGGGAGATTGCAAAGTTTCCCTTGCTAAAAGGTTTCCTTTTTTCCTCTGCAGTTTGCAGTATCAGCTCCAGAGATAGTTGCAGCAGTGGGTGTTGCCCATCCTGGATCTTGACATTTACTTTCTAAGAAAAAAATGTTAGCTTTTAAGGTCACTTTGGTGTATGTGGTGATGGCACCACTGACTTGTCTGTTTTCTTCCCAGCTCCTTATCCAATGAGATTCTGGGCCTGAAGTTGCCATTGGAACCTGTGCTTAATGCCAACACGGTGTGCCTGACCTTGCCTGGTCTGACACGGCGACAACTGGAGGTGTGCGTGCGGAATCCTGATGTGACGGCTTCTGCCATTCAAGGCATCCAGATCGCCATCCACGAGTGCCAACACCAGTTCCGCGATCAGCGCTGGAATTGCTCGAGCCTGGAGACCAAGAACAAGATCCCCTATGAAAGCATCATCTTCAGCAGAGGTTAGAGTTCTCTTCCTGCCATTGGCTCTGTGAAAACTCTGAGCAGGCAAAAATGATCACATCCTTGTGGGCGCTTGGCTGCCTATAAATCTGAGAGCAATGAAAGAAATGATGGAAAGGGAATTTGTTGAATCTGGTACCATGTTCCTGGGTTTTAAGGCAAGCTCGTGTTATACAGAGGTTTCCACAGGTGCTTTATTGTGAAATGGAAATCTGATAGTTTGATCACATTGAAAAAGAATCATTTAGATTTGGACAGGGGTGGGCTGACATCTGTTTGTTTGTTTGTTTGACTACAATTTAGTGGTTGGATTTACAATTCAGGGGTGTGTTCTTGGGAACTATCCGTTTACATTAAACTGAATTGGTCTTGTGGATGTTCTTCTGTTTCTGAACCTGCCTTGCTGGATTTCATCAAGGTTCAGCATTCTTTGCAAGAATCCCAGCTGCTAGAAGGCACTTGAATAAACCAGAATCCTGTTATCCCACAGCAAGCTTCAATGTGCTTGTGACAGTTTTGAGGAGCAGTGGCCCTGCCTAACTCTAGCTGATTGGTAGCGCTATATGGAGGGGGATGAGATGAATCATAGAAGCCTAGAGGTGTTCAGCACTATCACTCTTTCTTTAGCCTCAAGACATACCAAACCCATTCTTAGCTACAAAGCAATATGAAAGCTTTGTTCAGAATATTGCATAGCAGAGGACAAAGGTAAGAAGACCTTAGGAATTTCAGATTGTTATCAAATGGAAAGCCCTAAGGAAATATTTCGCTACTAACTAAATGAAACAATTTCCACACACAGGCTTTCACTAGTGGGTGGAACATACTGCTGCATAATATTATGCATAGTCTGAGAATTCAAGATTAAAAGGAGTGCAGAAGGACTATTTGCTTTGCATGCACACTATTGACACTGATCACCCAAAGGAGGGAGACTTTGTTTGCTGTGTGCTCACCGTGTCTTGATTCAAAATGGTGCTTGGCATCCGAACACTGGCATAAACCCCACCTCAGGAAGCCTCATCCTGAGTTTGGCAACGTTGTCTTGAGATGCGGCCAAAACTATGTCATGTTTAGGTCCACCATTTGATTCAAAATGGCAACCAGCATCCAAACATCAACAGTGAGCTCTACCTCCACCTCTGAAATGCTTGTTCCAACTTGTTTGGTGGCAATATCTCAAGAGGTGTCCAATGCATAGAAAACAAACAGACAAACCACTTTCCAAAATATATAGTACAGGGATGTCCAACCAGTAGATTGCTAGAAGCTCAGCAACACTGGGCTCTTCCCTCCTAAAGAAAGCTCAAGAACTCTAGGCAATCCACCCACCCCACGCATGCTCCTCCTCCCTCCAGTGACAATGGGTAGATCACTGCCAGGTTTTTTTTATACTGGGATTAGATCACAGTCTCTTGGGAGCTGGACATGCCTGATATAGTAGATTGGTTCTAAACTGCCATAGCTTCCCCCAAGGAATCCTGGCAATGTTACATTTCTGCAGGTTCTGATACTTGTCTCTTAGGGCTCCCTATCCCTGAACACCCCCCCCCAATTCCCCGCTTTCTCTTAAGAGAAGGAACGACTGTCAGCTGAAGACTGTAACCCTATACACATTTATCTGGGCTCAAGGCCTGTTGGGCTTACTTCATAGTAAATATGCTGTAGGCTTGTGCTGTAAATTCTCTAATCCATTGTGACTGTGCAGGCCCTGCCCCAGTCTGTTGTAAAAGCTGGGCAGCATCCTCTATTCTGCTTTACCCTCCATTGTCCAGTTCCATTGCCCTCCAGAAAGCTTATGAAGCCATTCCTCCTAATGATCAGGACCATACAAAGCTACTAAGTTTTTGCCCTTTTCTGTTGCTTTTGCCTGAATCGTGGAACAAGAATTTGACTCCTCAGTCGAAATAGAGCCTGTTTGAGGGGAATTCCATAACGTTCCCTGGACCTTGACAAGGATGTGCGTGTGCAGAGTGATGGCAAGGGGCAGATACACGAGTCCCTTGTCACCTGCATTAATGCTGCTTGTAAGGGTGAGGGTGAATTGTGTCTCGCTGCGTCTCACCTGGGAATTTCTGTTGCTTACGAGGATGGTTCTTGGTAACCTAAAGTGACAGATCCCTTGAATCTTTCATGCCTCTTCCCACATCCGCTGCCATCAGCTCAGCCATGCGTGCTCCTCACTTTAAATAATTTGTAGATCACTCCATTCCTCCCCATACCAGTCCCTGATCTTTTACGCCTCATCATCTCTTCCAACCAAGTGAGAGAGAGGGAGGGAGGGAGGGAGGGAGGGAGGGAGAGAGGGAGGGAGGGAGAGAGAGAGAAAGCCCCATCAGTCTCTCAAGGCTGAAGAACTGGCTGCAGAAAACCCGTCTCCTTCCAACCCTGGCTCAGCTAGGTGGACTGAACTGAATGGGTGCTCAAGTTCTGGTAATAAGACATTCTGAAGACTTGGTAGAAGGTAGATGTGAAGCAGTTTTGTAGTGTGGGAACAAAGATGCTTGATATAAATGCTTGTGTCTTGCCAGAGCTAATAAAATAAGGGTGCATCTTGATTATTATTTCTCCCTGGTAAACTGTTGCAGAAAAATCACAATAGAAGCTGATACACTGCATACTGCACATCATGGAAATATGGACCCCCCCCCCATTCTTAATGCATTGCTTCCTGGATTCCTCAACTTCTATTTATGCCAAGCATTTCTTAATTCAACCTGTCATTATGCATACTACTTCTGGACAGAAATCTCTCTCTCTCTCTTTCTCCTTCCTTCAATAACCCCCAAAGGGGGTGGGGGTGCTAAATGAAGCATCTGCAGGGCTGGTCCACCCATGAGGCAAGGTAAAGCGACTGCCTCAGGTGGCAGAATCCACAGGGGCAGCAGATCCCAATGTAGATCTTTATTCAGGGCTGGTCCACCCATGAGGCAAGGTGAGGTGACTGCCTCAGAAGGCAGTCGTATTGGGGAAGCATCTCAGAACAACTAATAAAGCCGAATGGTGTGTGAACAAGCCAGTATGAATCTACCAACAAAGTTAACGTTGAAGAATCATTGCTTTGACACTGGTGATCTTTGCTTCTTTCAGTACACTGACATTAGTTCGCCTGTCTTCCCAAGTGATGTGTACAATTTTTGGGAGACACCGTTGATGGAATCTTTTGAGGAGTTGGAGATGGTATTTATAAGTGGTCCATGTTTCGCAAGTGTACAGTAAAGTTTGTAGTACAATGGCTTTCTAAACAAGCATTTTGGTTTCCCTGTGAATGTCCTGGTCGTCAAACACTCTGCGCTTCAATTGGAGAACAGCCTTTACCAAAGGTGTCGTGGACTTTGAAGAAACATGAACTCAGGGCGAAAAGGAGAAACGAGCTAAGAGGAAGGCACTTTTGGCAAACCCTCACCGTTATCAACTCCCACACGGAAACCTATGTCCCAATGGTGGAAGGACGTGTGGATCCAGAATTGGCCTCCACAGTCATGGGCTCACTGTTAAGACTGTTTTCATGAAAGACAATCTTACTCAGCTACGAGTGATCTCCAAAAAGAAAGAAAGAGATGAATCTGCCACTAATGTACTGTTATTGTGCCAATGGTATGTTGCAGAAAACCACCAGTCTAGAGGGTCCCTCAAGTTCTATGTCTTTTGGTGCACATCACTTGGCATGTTCTCCAGCATGATGTTGAAGATCATTAGCTGGACATGAGTTTGACAGAAGCTTAGTCGGGATAGTGAAAGAATGGATTCCCTCGTATGTGGGAGTAGGACAGGAAGATCAGTCAAAATATTCTGCTCTCTTTCTCCCTATCTACCTTAGATTTGTCAGTTATTCAACTGTATAATGTTTGTTTTTAGGAAGCCCATGAAGAGATGAATAATCCTCCTATTGCTTTCTTCCTTTTCCCCAGCCTGGGGGAGCTTATGATTAATTCTCCTCCTCTTAACATTTCTACCTTTTCTCATAAGAAACTAACAATTTCCAGCTCCCAGCTATACTTCTATCTGATTAAGGTACTTAAAACATTACTGCTATTAAATCCTGTCCAGAGAATCTGTTTAATAGTTCCTTGATTCCTTGGGCTCTTGCCAGTGCCAGTTTAAATGTTACATTACTCTCTACAGAGCAGGATTCCAGCCAACCAAGGCCTTCTCTGCAACATCCTAAATTATGAATCTCCCCAAAGTGCCCACCAGCTGCCTGCAAATGGGATTACGCTCCCTCAAAATTCTCTGAAAATCAGGACATGGTGGCTGTTACCACACGACTTAGGAGCAGTGGCTATCTTTCCAAGCCCAGTGTAGCTGTGGAAGTTGGTGATAAAGCCAGTGCACTGACAATCACAATGCTTTCTGGGAGGCACAAGGATAGGAACAGGGTAGAATGGAAGAGTCTGAAACATGCAATGTGCTCTTATGAGACCTTTCCTGTGTGGCATGGAAGCAAGTGCAAAAGGATGCGCAAGTGAGTGACACTTACTCACAAATGTATCTTCACACAAGACAATGGAACCATAGAATATGCACAACCCACTTGTATATATCTTGTTAGCACCTCATTTTCACATGCAAACCCACCTTTGTGTCAGGAGGGGGGTGTCATTTGTCTGTGTTCATCTTTGTTAAAACTGCCAGGTCAAAAAGAGTGCCATTAGGCTGAGCTGAGGGGCTCCCAAAATATGTTTCAGCACAGGGCTTGTCCTTGATTCTCATTGTTAGGCTATTCTCCCCTGAACTCTTTTGCAGTCTTATAATGTTAAAACTTCTGCCTAGCCATGGATCCAGAATTCACTGGTTCTCACCCTCAATGCCTTATCTGTAAAATGGGTTGATTATGACCTACATATATCTCAAGTTTGTTATGATGCGAAAGAAATTGACCATTGGCAGTGTTTAGGCATATACAGTGGAACCCCAGGTTACAGACACTTCAGGTTACAGACACTTCGGTTACAGACTCCGCTAATCCAGAAATAGTACCTCGGGTTAAGAACTTTGCTTCAGGATGAGAACAGAAATTGTGTGGTGCCGGCGTGGCTGCAGCGGGAGGCCCCATTAGCTAAAGTGGTACCTCAGGTGAAGAGCAGTTTCAGGTTAAGAACGGACCTCCAGAATGAATTAAGTTCTTAACCCAAGGTACCACTGTATAGATAACAGTGGTTGGGATTCACCTAAGCAGCTGCATCAGCTTGCATAATGGGACTCTCCCCTCCCCCTGCATGCCCCCAATGCCCCTGAAATTGGCTTGGAGAAAGGGCATGCTGAGGGAGGAGAGGGGAACGGTTTTGCAGATGGAAAAATTGGAAGAGCAACGTTGAAGTCCTGCAAAGAGGAGGCTGTCTCTTACCTCCCTAGCACAGCCCTCTGCAGCTAGAGCGATCAAGGTCTCAGGGGCTGCTTTGGAAGATGGAGGGAGGCAAGTTAAGATCCGCAGCAGAGAGCTCAAGGTCTGGCGTGTTGCCAGTCCCTGGCGGGTTCACCTGCAGTTTAATTAGGGAACGAGGGAGATGGGGCAGAGGAGAGGGAAAGGGAGGCATGTTTCAACTGGCTGGCTGCATAGCCTTTGGAGGAGTTGGGAAGGGGGAAGCAGTAGGCAGCAGCACTTGGGACATGGCAGACTCTCCCTGCACCCTGAGCAGGAAATCATCCAAGTTTTGACATTGCCGGAGGAACCGTAGAACTAACTGAGGAGCCCTCTGTTACTAGGGCACACTGCAGTCAGTTCAGATGCTGTATACCAAGAGGAACTCCATTGGAGAGACGTTTTAGCAATTAGTTGTAGAGGAACAGAAAATCAGATTTACCTTTGCGTGCTCAAAACTTTATCATATAGCAACATCTCATTATTTTGCAGGATTTATGCAGCTATGGGTGTGTAGTTTTTCCTCTGCATTTTTGTAGCTCTGTGGGAACTTCCAGCAGTATTATATTCTCTTGTAATTGTTGTACATTGTGTCAACAAGATGTTCACAGTATGAATTTCCTTACCTACATATTTAGCAGACAAAAGACACTTGCAAAAACAGCCTCTCCTAGCAGGCTGTTCATGTTGGTGAAGCTCCTTTACAGCCCATTGCAAAGTGAGATCTGTTGGAAACGGGATGGTGGCAGATGGCCTGCTGTATTCTATGAAAGAGACATGTGCAGTGTGGTCTAAATTCTGCTGTGCTGGCAGATGACAGTGCTATGCCTATGCAGTTATGCCATTTTGCACCTGCAATACAAAATGCAGGTGTAAGGAGCAAAAATTGGGCCAAACAGGCATAAGAAGATATGTGAAGCTGAGACCTGGTTCTGAGCTCCCTCAAACGTTGGTTCCACCATGTTGTAATGACACTTATGCTCTATATGCCCACCCTGCAAAAATGTACTGGAGGATAGGATTGTGATTCATTCGGGAGCAAATCATGCACAGGAGTATACACGTAAAGGAATTCAGCTTGTATATTAAGCTGCATGGCATGTATGTGATGTTGTAGCATGGGGCTACATCAGTCTGCCCCCATGTCTAGAAGGTTGCAGTTAGCCAAGTGAGAACTTGGTGGAGATTTTCCACAGGCATTTGGTTGAGCACTGGGAGTACAGGATGCTTGACTAGATGCGCCATTGGCATGATCCAGCAGGTGTTTCTTGTGTTCTTAAGGGGAGCACTTTTGCACAAACAGCCAAGGCAACGACAAATATGAAAAGAGCAAATGATGACACTTGTCCTCCCTCAGAACGTTACAGGTCCTCCTGCTGCAGAGATGAACTGTTAAACCCAGGCTGCATTTGGGGCTGCAGGAACAGAGCAAGGTAAGCAAGACAAGACCTTGGTCAGGAAAGTGGCGCCTACGCTTCAGAGTATGACTCCTGAATATCCTATATACCCCTCTCCCTTGAGCAGCCCAAGAAGTCCTGAACACTCAAAAGCACCCAGGAGCACAAAGTCTCCCTTTGCAGTGTGGCTCAAAGTGTACTGGCTTAACAGCCCACTCTTGCTCCGAAAGGTTGTGGCTGTGTCTCCCACACAGGGCAATAATGCACTCTGTAGGCCAGGGAGTTTTTGCAGACCACAACCCTCTTCTCTCTGTAGATCAGTTCCTGCAATGTCCTGAGAAAGGCTATAGGGAACACAACCACGTTTAGTGAACACTGACCCCTTCCCTCCACCCAAGCACTAATGACACTTCTTTTTTTGTAGGAGCCGACTTGGGGATACACGAAGCAGAACAAACTTTAACCAGAGACAGAGCTCCACAGCAGCTTCCTGTACAGAATAGATGACTATTGTCTCAGTGATTGCATTATTTTTCCCAAGAGGTGACATCAGGAAGAACTGCTGATAGGAGAGTGGGAAGTGGGACTGGATAGGTGGCAACTTTAATGTGCCAGCTGTACATGGACACCCAGTCACAGGAATTGCTTCTTGGCAGCTGTTGCTCCTTCTTAGATACTATCTCCACCTCTGTGGAGATGGTCCTTCTACACTCCCAGAGGCAAAGATGTTTCTGCAACCAATGCCAACATGCCGTGTAGACCACAAGCAAGGCCTGTATCAGCAGTGACCTGTGGGGAATTGGCTGTTCCAGTGTGGGGTTTCCATCATTTTTTTCACCCCGGACTTCCTGTCTCTTGGAAGTGGGCTGCATACAGGATTGTAGCAGGTGGCAGATGTACCCAGTGTGGAAGTTTAGTGGTGGGGGCTGCCTGCTAGGCTGCCTGCCAGCCATCTAGTCCTCAAGAGGCATGGAGGTCCTGCGCAAATAAAAAAACCCATGTTTATGAGAGGTTGTCAGAACTCCCTTCGCTGTTGATGCTGCTCAATAAAAGCGATGACTGTTTCAACTGCCTGTCTCTGTTTCCTGTTGGTCAGCTGATAGGTAAGCTGCACTTCTCAGCAATTATGCATTTCAGAGATCTTTAGGATGGGGAATGCAGCAGGGGGAGACAGTATGTCCTGTGCTGCAGCTCCACCTGAACATTTTGTCTCCTTTTCCCATCTAAACTTATTGTTGCCAACAGGTTGCCCAAAGATGGACTTTAGTGGCTTGTAGTCACTACGTTTCCATTTTAGAAGTATGAGGGACAAACTCACCCACTTCTGTTTCCCATTGTTTTACTCTTTCCCACTGAATTTACAGCCTCTTCAAGGTACTGTCTCTTTACTGTGAGTTGCTGCTGATGTGTTCATTCTTCCCTGTCTCTTTGCCCGCTGTTCCTTTCCCTTCCAAAATGCCTGTACCTTTCACACTGAAACCAACAGAAGTGTACTGTGTACAGATTTGTGTACATCATATGTGCAACCTTTGGGACCACTGTGGGACTTGACCTCTCGTTCTAGAGGACCTTTCCATGCAGGCTTCTTGCCCACTGAGCTACGATGTAGGGTAGCTGTTGTGAAAGGAATAACACTCCTTCCCTTTAATTCTGGCCTTGACTATTGTCCTGTCCAGAAGTGTTGTTTTTAGGGTTGTTTGCTGCTGACTATATCTAGGACTGTAGCCCTGAAACTAATCACACCCTCTCCTGGCGGTCACTGTAAAACTACTGTGACCTGATCACAATTCTCCCAGTGTATAATTTTGTTCGTGAGATAACTTTTATAGGGTTTGTTTAGTAACAAATAATCATTGCAATAATCATTGCGTATCAATGTTCAGTAGTAATAATAGCAGAATGTGTCACGCGTAAAACAACAACAATCCTGTATGCATTGCAATAAGTATTCCCGAAGAAGCTAATAAAGATCACTACCCTTCAGTTAACTTCCTCAGTTTCGACATAGGTGGTTTTCACTTTGCCTTTGCTGAGAGAATGCAAAACCTCCCCCCTTCCACATTTACTTTGATATTCCCTTTTGTTTTTTGTTCAAACCACCCCATGGCCTCTTTGATCATCGTTTGTGCAATACTGTCTGTGGCAGCCTTTGAACAACATACTGAGCACCTATCATCCCACAACTACAGCACTTGCTCTCTGCACTCCCTTTCCTTGGATGGGATGAAAATCCTGGTTTAATAGTTAAATAAATAAATAACAATGTTGTGTTTGGGCTTCTGGGACTGAGAGGTCCTAGCCTACTGTTGATAGCAAATATTTATTTCCTCCTTCCAGAGCTCTTGGGAAAGACTTGCATATGGTTCAGAGAAAGTTTCCCATCTAGGCAGCTTACAGGACCAGACCTGCATAGCTTCAATAGAAAACTGTGTCACATGCCTAGTTCAGATAATTCAATCAAAAGGAAAGGAAAATAATTCACAGCTCAAGGAATAGGCAGGACAGTGAATGCTGAATTAGAAAGTTTGGACATAAACTGAAGCCCAGAAATTTAGGAAGCTGTAGCTGGGAACAGAGATAGAGAAACCCTAGAGAGAGAGAGAGAGAGAGGGAGGGAGAGAGAGGGAGAGAGGGAGGAAGGGAGCATGATGGTGGGAGCTAGGAATATTTGGATGCAAAATGAGGGCTGCTTCCAGACAGGTTTTTCTTGTGTATGTATTCTGCTATGTTCCATCAATACCAGTGGGCATAGCTGCCATAATGGGGGAAAGGAAGGTCAAATTTGCTGAGGGGTCACTTAGAAAACAAGTTGTGAGCCATGCTTTAAAATAAAATCAATTTATTGAATGCTAGCAGTTCATTCATTTAAGCATGATTGCTCATTGCTATTCATGGAATGTCAAAAAAAATGTTTGTTATGGATTGTTTTGCAGTTTCTAAGAAAGAAAGCATGTTGCTGAAATGGTGGTGACCAGAAAGGGTTCTCGCCCTCTGTTTTCTAAATTAGAGTTCTAGTGCTATAGCACTCTTTCATTTTAAGCCACAGGTGGCCCCAACCTCATTTTTGGTAGCCTCCCAATATCTCCCCAAGTTGCCGCAGTCTTCTGTCCTACTTCAGTTCCTTCTTACAATTCCTGGCTTTTTATAGTGTTTCTCCCCTTTTCTATATAGTTCTAAAGCAATTAAAAAGAGCAGTATTTTATTTGCTACAACTAAATGTCATTACTTACTCACTTTTCGCTTGGTTGTTTGACTTGGGAAGGAACTTGCCACCCCCCCTCCCCCCACGTTGTCTAATAACTTGTTGGTAGGCTGTTGCCATGTGTATATCTAGCAAAATGAGAAAGCAATTACTTTCACTCGCTTTCCAAAAAACCCAAAAACTGCACTGGTCTGTTTTACTACTGAAAAAATAAACATCACCTCTGTATACTTCCTTGTGAGTAACTCCAACAAACCCAGTGGAGCTTACCTGCATAGGTTTGGGAATTCTAATTGAGATAGCCATGATGAAAATTGAAGCAGGGTGGTCTTTGTTCTGGATTAGTCAGAAAGTTGTCTTAGCACTAGAATGGTGTTATAAAATGGTACCTGCTACAAAGGTTATAGTGAATGTGTGCTGAACTGTGATAGGTTCACCATCCTGATAATCAGATACTGCCTCAAAAAACAGGCAGAAGAGTAGTGGCAAGAGCATCTACATTGGTAGATATTTTGCCTTCTCTTCTGCTTTCAAAAGTATCTGACCTTCTGCAGTAAGAAAAAAAAAAGACAGAAGCAGCACTAGGGAAAACATGAGAGGATTCCAGAATGTGAGTGAACAATGCATGGCAATTTGAAACTAAATGCTCAATGAGGAAGCAACCTGGTCTCACTTCTGGCCTCTGGGTTGTTTCTTCTTTGGTGTC
The DNA here is from genome assembly GCF_964252035.2 of Podarcis erhardii. Lineage (NCBI taxonomy): Eukaryota > Metazoa > Chordata > Lepidosauria > Squamata > Lacertidae > Podarcis > Podarcis erhardii. Next base: position 87,173,745 of record NC_138497.1, read on the forward strand.
CTAATCAGGTCATGAAGAAGAGTCCATGGGGGCAGGGGGGCAGGGAGGTTGCAAAGCAGCACCAAGGAGAGCTCCTAGTGAGCAACATGTTTCAACAGTGTGTGAGACTGTAATGAATCCTTTCATGCCTTGGCAGTTGGGGAACCCCATGCTGGGTTCCAGCCCAGCCTTGAAAAGTGGGTGGCCTTAAAGGGTCAGCTCTTAGCCTGGAGGCTTGCATTTTGCTGCCCCTACGGGAGATCATGCCAGACATGCTGCCTGTGTTTCCCCACAAACTCTGTGCATAGTATGAGGCCCCTGGGAGGTAAGCATGCTGGTCATAGGCAGTGATGCAGTCTCTGGTCCAATCTCAGGAGTTCCCAGTTAAGCGATCTCTGTCTTCTTGGTCCCAGAATCTCTGGAATCTTATTCTAGGATACCCCTGGTTCAGTGGTGGTGCTTAGTCCCAGCGCTGCCTTGGTAACACTATTGGTTCCTTAGCCTTTGAGGCTGTCATGATACCACACTAGCAATCACAGTTGCCCACCTGGGAGAAAAGTTGGGAGCAGAGGCTTCAGACAGAAAAATCCCCTTTGACACATTAAACCTGGGGCCCTTAATGTAGTGTCTGTAGGTGCCACAGTACCCTCAGACACATCTCTTGGAACCTGCCACAGCTTTCTGCTCTTCTTGTTTTTTAATTGAGTGATTTTTTAATATTTACTTTGGGAGGTTTGGTGAGAGGGTGCATGGTTGCTGTTAGCTGGCAAGATGTTGCCTGTTTTGGTGGGGTATAGGTGTTTTGTTTGTGGGTTTTTTTTGGGGGGGGGTGTTTCTAAGCATTGCCAGTTTCTCTTCTGTGACGTGGGTATTTTGTGTTGCCCATTTTGATTTCTTAGATTTCCAAATGCATCTCCGACTTCCCAAAATGTTGGGGAGCCTGCATTAAACAAACAGGTGTCATTGGGGCCTATGTAATCCTCTTGGCTGGTTCCACTGGATCTTGCTAAGAAAACTGGGGTGTTTATAGGATTGCTACCTCTCCTGGCAGATGAGTTGTCATTGCTCACTTGCATATATGAATAGAGCTAAATGTGTGCAAATTAAAATTCCAAGGCTTCTCATTAATGCCTGTCTAAGCCAAAACAACATACTGGATTGTTAGGAAACTGGTTAGCCTGATTTACTAGGCCAGATAGCAATCAGCTTATTGGCTGGTTCTATTGTCCTAAATAAAAGCCACCAACTCCTCATAAACACACTTAATCACAAATCTTATCTATCTGATGGGTACTTGCATACTTCATAAAACACACATACTTAATCCTTCGTGCATAGGATATTTTGTCACGGGGTGTGTGTGTTCATGTGTGTTACTGCTTGTAATATGAAACCTTCCCTGGCAGCAGACTTTTGAGCAGAGTTTGTCTTCTCTCATTGATAAACTCAGTTCTGGAAATTCCCCTCTGCACAGTGAAACAATGCTGGGCTATGGGGATTGCAGCCTGCAGCTTGTGCTGTGGGAGCTTGCGTGACTCCAGCGCATCTCAGAGAGTATAAACAAAGCCAAAGCCAGAAACGTGCTCTAATTATAGCTGGCAAGCTTTGCATGGTGAGAGACTCTATGGTGCCTAAGAGTTCCCATCCTCACCTTCCCATTCAAATTGCTCGTAACTGGAGGGTTTGAATGGATCTCCAAGGTCAGCTAGTACAACTCCTGGCCCCAAAGTTTGGCCTCTGGCAGCAGCCTGAGATCCAAGCAATAGTATGACACCAGAGCACAGGAGACTAAAGGACAACTACCTTAACACTGCACCCCTGTGCACTCTTTTAACTTAGGAGTGAGGTCCTTTGTGTACAGGGGAAATAATTTCTAATAAGTAAGGTAATAAGTAAGTATAGGCCTAGTCTGCCTGTTTATTTAATATATATTTTACCTTTCCCCCAAGTTGTTATAAAATACGAAGTGGTCAAAAACAATAGTTAAAAATACAACAAAACACATTTAGAACCAGCTTTAAAATACGGATTGCCCAGATAGCAGACCAGTGGTCAACGTACTCTGCACCTAGTTTTCAAATGTTGGTTTAAACAGGAAGCTCTTTGCCTTGTCCATTGCAATAGTGGGCCTTAGTAGGATCTTCTGACCCTGGCATGGTGGTCTCTAGGGCTTTCCAGGCTCAAAGCCCAGAATGTTGGATGGAACTCCATTCTGGAAAATGTAAGGCAGCAACTACCATGGCTGCCAAAGAGGTCTTAAGGTCTTAAAGCCAAAGCTGCAAGGTCTTGCCTTTTGCCTCCTTGAATCCTGGCAGAGGAGAGGAAAGCAGTAACTGCTCCATGTTTCTGTTTCTGTCTATCTGGGTCAGGTGGTCAGTGAAGGACCTCTTGTAGCAGAGGGAAGAGGACTGTGTTGTGGAGACTGAGGCTCAATACACCCCAGAGCATTAACACCCATGGGGTAGTCATAACTCAGCACTATTGTCCAGTAACCTCAGCATAGTAGGAATTGTGCATCATTCAACAGAGACTGAAGCGGGTGACAAGAGCAAGAAATTGCTACAGATTTGGACAGTGAAAGTGTGGAGCTACAGCTTGTGTTCAGATCTGACTCACCTGTACCCCCATGTTCAGATAAGCATGTCAGGAGGAAGCCAAGAATACACAGGCAAGATCCTGTTTTCCCTGTATCTCCTTCTCCCATAGTCCTCATGCTGCCTAGTACAGACTCTGCCTATAAAGTCACCAGCCTGGCCCCTGGCAGAACAAATTTTAATAGCTCACTTGATCACACAAGTGAAGTGGGCTTGGGGGTTGGGGGAATAAATTTATTCCAGTTTGCAAACTCATTCTTCCTTAATCATCTGGAGGTGAACTCTACTCACCTATTTCACAAGTGTGGCCTAATGTGATGTGAAGCAAGAGTTGTGGTACAGGAGCCAAAGAACACTCCTCTCCCAATGTGCACATATAGAGGTCTAGGAGCTAATCACCCATGGAGGCGACAGGGACTGTTTGACAAGATAGCATTCATAGGCCTTAGGCCATCAGACAAGGGGATGAACAATCAGGCAGTGCTTAAGCTTTGAAGCTGAGCAGCTGTCTGAAATAAAAGGACACCAGTCCCTTATCTGTCGTCCTGAGGGGCTGGGATCAGAACTGCCGCCTCATCTTTATCAAGGAACATAGTTTGTTGTTTTCCTATGGGCCAAAAGACAGTGTGATATGGAAGATCTATGATCAGGTCTCCAAATGCCTTTTTCTTGGTTAAAAGCAGCTGCTGGGGAGTGGGGCTGGATAAAGGGTAGGGCTGTGGTGCTGAAGAGGGGCCGGTTAACCCTTCACCTATCTCCAAAATCTCTTGCCTGAAACCTCTGTTACTTGAGGGGATAGGATTGCCAAAGGTGTAAAGTGCTGTGATTTTTGCTGTGACTTGAAAAGGCCATGCCTGTTGGAATCCCTGCTATGTGTGACTGACAGCAGGGGGAAGGGGGCCACAACAAGGACTGGGGAATCTATCACATTCCAGGTGTTGTTAGACTCCAACTCCCATCAACCCCAGCCAGCGTGGGATGAAGGGAGATGTACTCAAGCAAAATCTGAAGTGCCATCCCTTTCAGGTTTCGCCATCCCTGGAATAAGCTCATGGGCAAGCCGTTAAACCTTCACACAACTGTACTGTGCAAATGCAATGGAAGATCTCATGTGGGTGGTGAGCATTGCAATGGTGACTAAGAGAAATGTGCTCTTTCTTGCAGGTTTCCGTGAGAGTGCTTTTGCCTATGCCATTGCAGCCGCAGGGGTGGTACATGCTGTCTCCAATGCATGCTCCCTGGGCAAGCTGCAGGCATGTGGCTGTGACCAGAAGCGCCGTGGGGATGAGGAAGCTTTCCGCCTCAAGCTGCACCGTCTCCAGCTGGAGGCCATGAACCGAGGCAAGGGGATGATGCATGGAGTGCACTTGGAACACATGCCAGCTGAGGCCCCAGGCCTGCAAGACTCCTGGGAGTGGGGGGGCTGCAGCCCCGATGTGGACTATGGGGAGAAATTTTCCAAGGACTTCTTAGATTCCCGGGAGACCTACCGAGACATCCACTCTCGCATGAGACTGCACAACAACCGTGTTGGCCGGCAGGTGAGCTGAAAGCGCAGCAATGGGTTGGGTGGGGAGTTGGAGTCAAGGCTTGGAAAAAGGTTTCTGGGAGGGAGTCAATAACCCAGACAGTTCCTGATCTATAGAAATAAACGAGACTGATCATTCCAGCTCAGACACTCATATACCTGGTTGGTCCAAGATGGTTTGTACAGGGCTGGCGTAACTGAGAAATGCTGTCTGCATTTAATGTGATGGCAACTTCTGATGCAATCAGATGCAGACTTGAGTCAGGGCTTATCCACACTTACCTTTTGCCCTGCTCTTTCCAGGCACAAGTTCCCCTCACCTACAGTTTAGCATTCAGTGGGAACAAACATCAGTTTGGGGTTTGGGCATATTGCTGTTTGCTCTGATTAAGCTTTAAAGAGCAGGTTTTCATGGGGAAAGCTCCAGAAGGGTGGGGAGAAAGGGCGCTTGGACATGAAGATTTAAAGCATGGACCATGCACGGAAAGAGCGGAGGAAAAGTAAGTGTGGATAAGCCCTCCCATAGTGTACTGTGCTTGCATTCTGCCAGTGCTTGATCCCTGCCTGGAGCAATCTGAGAACCAAGAGCATCAATTGTGGTTTGTTTACCAGCAGAAATGTTAGCATGGTAGGGGCATCCTCATCTCTGCTTCCCTGATGCACAGCTTCTCATACTTGCATTTTAGATGAAGCAGAAGTGCGGAACGTGCAAGAAAATTATGGTAATTCAAGAGATTTATTGTTCTGTTTAACTACTTAATCCATAAGAAAAGGCTCCATTACTCTGCATACTCAAGTCTGATTCCAAGCTCACTGGAAAGCAAATAGAACACCCATGATTAGAAGCAGTTTACTCCTAGTCACTGAATGCTTAGAGCAAACATGGCATGGACTGTATTCATCTATTTGTTGACTATCTATCCCACCATGGCTAGAATGACTATTATGCTATCCTTTGCTTATGAGACTGACATGGCATTTGGCTGGACACGATGTGCATGAGAATGCTGGAAGAGATTGACTCTCTGTTTTCTTACACTGCTCAGTGGATTTCTGCTTTCCATAAGAAGTGAGCATCGATCTGGCTCCAGAATTGCAGCAGCAAGCTGCCCAAAATAGGGATGGTTTTCATACCTTGATACCTTCATGAGTGGCACAAGGGAGCAAATTCTTAAAGTAAATATAGAAGACCATGTTTTCACTTTTGCCATAAGAAGAGCCTGCTGGACCAGGCCAATGTCCCTTCTGGTCCAGCATCCTGTTCTCTCTGTGGGTGACCAGATGCCTGTGGGAAACCTGCAAGCAGGACCTGAGGACAAGAACACTCCATTCCTGAAGTTTCCAGCAACTGGTATTCAGAAGCATGTGGCCTCTAACACTGGAGGCAGAGCATAGCCTCCATCATGGCTAGAAGCCCTGAATTTGTCTAAAGTTTACTAGCTAAAATGTATGCATATCTGACATGCACAAACTGTACAACGACCAGTTCCAGCACTATATTTTCCTGGTGTAAACTGCCTTGTGAAATGGAGCCTGTAAAGTGGCAGCTGGTGTTGCCACAGTCAGCCCTTTGTAACATGCTTTTAAAATCCTGTCCCTGTGAACACACAGACACAGTCTCCTTGCACAAAAGTAGCTCATGATGATTAAAGCTGTTGATCTGCTTAATGATCTGCATGCACATCTCTGAAATTCCTCTGTATTCAGAATATTTGTTGTTCACTGAGGAATCGTCGAGCTGCAGGTAGTAGAGATATCATCTGTACATGCATCTGGCAAAGTAGATTCTGGCCCATCAAAACTTACGCTACAATATATTTTAGTTTTTAAGGTGTCAAAGAATCATTTTTTCCTGCATGTCACATACTGAGGTGTAGATCAGCCAGTGCAGTAACCCCCATCTTGGAGAAGAGCATTTGTGAGGTTTCGAGAAAAGCTTGATTCAGTCAGGCACATCATTCTGCTGATTTAGGTTTGAATGCTAAAATACAGTTTGAGTGGGTGGCCACCCATGATCTGAGCTAGGTTCAAGCCTCTATATTCCCCCACAACTAATAGTTCTACAGGAAAATCCAGTGAGAGTTACTATTACTAATTCATTACCTGCAACTAGAAAGTGGTTTTATAATAACAAAAGATGGATGAAGAAGTTAATTGCTAAGGGAAGAAAACACTGAACATTTTCAGTGGAAGTAAGCCTAGCAAAAATTGTGCAGTCATCTCTAAGCTGTACAGCTGGGGAGGGCCAACTTTTTTCTATTGATGGACACATTTGAGGGTCACATTCCTGTGGGCGTAATCTGTCAGACAGCAGTAGAGTCAGAAGTGGGTGCAGCTACTCCCTTTCTGTCTTTTTGCCACCCACTTCTCCCCCCCCCTGTCCCTTTCCACCTGTTTTTCCCATTTGCCACTCACAGGAAGTTGGGCCAAGAGTTGCAGATTGCTCACCTGCATTGTATAGGTACACCTATCTGATCTGATGCACCCATTTCTAATATCATGCAATCAGAAAAAAGAGGGATGTCTGCATGGACTTGCCCACTCCCTTGAAGAGAATGGGGAAGCCTCTTAGAGGCAGGGTGCTTCCAGGTGATAGGTTTATTGAGCACTCATTCTGATTTGTTTTCAGGGAGGTTAGATGACATTTGCATCAAAGCAAGTTTATCCCACACTTGCTTTGATGCAGTGTCAGTTAACCTCCCACACTTTCCAGTGCATTATCCCATCACTTCCCTTATTTCCAAAAGTCTTATCTTTTGGGAGGTGGGTTTGTTAGTTGACTTTCCAATCAACTATAATTGCACAACCTGAATTTGATGGTATATGAATCCTACCTGAATCTCACCTGAAAATGGCAACAGTCTGGAAGTGTTAGGCAAGCATTTGGATGGATTAATTTATGCAGCAAGATGATTGATCGGAGGACCTCTTAAGGCAGGCATGTCCAGAGTCCATTTCAGGGGCCTAATCCGGCCCACCAGTCTGTTTAATCTTGCCCTTGTGGCAGTTTTATTTCCTGGGGTAAAATCCTAAAAAAAAGGTCAACAACTTTGGTTGGCCCTTTGGTCAGCCCTCACGGCCCTTCACTTCATCAAATCTGGCCCTCTTTGAAAAAAGTTTGGACACCACTGTACTTAAGGCTACTATCATTGCTAGACAAAGTTCTTCAGCAAAAATAGCTTTTGGCTGCACTTGATACCTGTGAACAGAGCTCTGTGTAATCTGTGACCACTCTATGCAAATGTAGAAGTAAGCATTGGAGACACCTTAATTTCATTTTAACTTCAGTTGTTTAGGTCAAAATTCAAAACCAGCACTTTGAATTGTTCCTGGAAAGCAGCAGGAAGCCAGTGCAGGTGTTCAAGCACTAGTAAAATGTGTTCCATATTTTAGAAAGAGAGATTACTTAACAATACATTTTTTTTGTAATTTAAGAGAAATAGTGTTCTAATTATAGCTTAGTGCACCAGACATCCTCAAGGGTAGTATATGCAAGTGGAAACTGAGCAGTGCTTAACATTGCAAATTAAATAATATAGATGCATGACTGCAGACAGAAAAGCTTGTTACCTTAAAATGACTTCTCCCAGCACATTCACTTCCTCTATTACCTCTCAGTCTGCATCCTAAAAAGAAATGTTCCTAAAAATTGCATCGCTGAACTCAGAAGACAATCTGCAGTAATTTGGGATTGTTACGCATCATAACAGCCTTCAGTCTTTTGCTCATCAGTTTGTTTTATGATATATGTTTAAAGTACCAATTACATGAAGTGGCCACAATGTATGTATGGTAAATTGAACTCTATTTTGGATTCACCATTCCTAACTATAAAGTCAGCCCCAGTGAACATCAGTACTTGAGATACATAACATTAGGATAGAAGGAAGCCCATGAACTGTGTCATGTTACTTATAAGTACGTAATCTCAAAATAAGGTATACAAAAGATGTCCAGTCCTATAGGGCCAACTTCTATTTATATGAGTTCATCAATTACAAGTACTGAAGGCTGGCACATCCAGATCCTGAAAGTGCTCCAGTACCTTACAAGAATTTTCTAGAAGGGGTCATGGGTGGCTTTTCTGCCTCTGCATGACTTTGATGTGAAAAGCCATACATGGTGAAGCTTGACCTTCTGAGTAAATCGTAAAACATGCAGGAGTCCTCTCACACAATAAGCAGGTATGCAGTGAGCTGGGGAGTTGGTCCAATAGGACTGTTTTAAGAACCCATCGGAAAAGCAAGTGACTGTCCCACAGATATATACCACTGAGAACTAACTGACATATGTGTTAAGCAAGACCACTTTATGCCAGCACTGCCAAGGGCTGCTGCAACAAACAGCTGTACAAGCCTTTGAGAGGCAGGGATGTGAGAGGGCATCAGAGGAAGCAGGGAAGGAAGGAAAGAGGGACAGAAGCAGGCACCCCGACCATCATTCAAGGCACCCCAGGGTGCCACAGCGCACTGGTTGAAAATCACTGGCCTGAAGTGTTTTCCTTTCTCTATCATTCCTTTGAGATGGAAAGGTAAAATCTGCAGTTCAAATGCCCTTGCTGTGTTGATATAGGAGAAATCTAATCCAGGTTAATGACTGCTAATACAGGTTAAGCCTTCCTCCTGTAAACAAGCCTGCCCTAACTCTGACCTTTTGGCTCCTTGACAAGGGGGAAGGAGCCCTGCCTAATCCATCAGAGTCAGACCACTCTGCCACTGCTTTGTATCTGTGCATTTATTCCACTGCTTTGTTCCACCAAGGTTGGTACAAGAATCAGTGCTTTTCAAATCCAGGGAAATTGAGGTTATGTATGGGATACTTGGATGGAACAATATGCCCAGGCTGATAATGGAATCTCCTTTTTTTTTTAAAAAAAAATAATATCTGTGGGGGGATACTTGATGTATAAGATATTATGACGTATAAGATATTATGCTTCAGTGAGGAAAGGAGCTGGATCCCCAAGAGTCGATAAATCTGACAGCTAATGGCAGCCAGAAATTTAATTCTAGTGACCAGCAAGGAAAGCCTTGAATGTGTTTCACCAAAGGGTTACCCATTTTTCAAAACACTGGAAGCGAAACAAGGAGGCAGAAAGTGTCTCTATAAAAAAGATGTTAGAGTGAGTTGCATACTAGGATCCAGTATCAGTGTTAGGAGCTGGTGTCGGGTTTTCTTAATATTGATGTGGTCAGTGGTGCTACTCAGGTGTGTCTGTTTGTAATTATAACCTGCATGGCAGCACATCTGTGAGCTTTTCACAATTTAGCACACCTGAGGTATCTTAACAATTTAACTAATTAGCAGGGGGGAGTTTACCTACTGCACTGAATGCAGCGATGTGATAGGGTAATTGTTTATTTGAAAAATGTATTTAAGTTGATCAAGTGGTATAGTGTGTACTGTTATAGAATACTGTTAAGGAATGCTGTTGATGAATGGTAGTGAGAAGGGGTGTTTTGCAGCTGTTTGATTATTATTTAAAAATAAAGTAAGCAAAGATATTGTGGGCAAGTTTTTATTCCATCGCCCCAGTCGCTGCGTAAACTTGGTTGGCAAAGAAGGTCCAACAGCTGGGAAGGAGGGATTGCTACAGTGTTAGAAACTGAGATATGAAAGGTAGAAGCTAAATGGCACCTTAAACCTAGGTTATGGGCGCAACAACAGAATGTCTAGGCACCCTTTTTTTTTTAACAAGAATACAAAGATGAAAATGAATGAACTGCAACTAAAATACTACTTTCATTTTTCACATGGTCTAGTCCTTCCCCTGCCCACCCCCCTAATATTCTTAAGAGGGTCTCTTCTCCAGTCTTCAGAGAGTAGCTGGAAGTGGGGAGGCAGAAAAAGGTCCTCCTTTCCTTCCACTCTGCAGTTTTATTCTGAAATCTAGGCACAGTACTGCGCCCAGAGCTCAGAAACTGCTCACCCTAATGAAATTCTCTGTCACAAAATGTGCCTAGAACAATGGGAGTTTTGAACACTGGCTACAAATGCACCTTGCCCATTGATCTTCACTTTGTGAAGCTCTTTTGACCAGTGGCAGTTAAAAATAATGCACTTATTTTACTCCTGTGGAGCAGAAAGGCTCACCTTGTTGCTAAAACAGTGTTTGACTGCTATATCCAGCCAAAATGTGTGGCTTTCTTTCATCTCTTAGGACTAACCTGAAATTGCTTTGAAGCAGGAGAATGATGGTGTGTGTGTTTGTGTGTACATGATAGCAATGTGTTTGATAGGTGTGCAATGAGAAGACTATGGTCACTGCCAGGAGACGGCAGAGTAAGATCCAGGCAGCACAGGAGCCACAAAAGGCCCTGTCAAAGAGGCATATATCCAAGAATGGTGATTGGGCCTGGCAATGACACATGGCAGCTGCACAGTTTGCATTACATTGACACCCAGGTACCCCAGCTGGGTTCTGGGACTGCGCTGCCCACAGTGCCCCAATGTAGTATTTCTACAGTGTATTGAAATGGTGTATCAGACTTAGCCAGTGGGCACTGATTGCAGCACTTTGCTGATAGCAGCACTTTGAGAGCATTCTTCAGAAAAGACCTTTCAAACCTGTAACCTGGCTCTCAAGGTGATAGAAAGGGCTTGTTCTTGTGGTGGGTTTTAGAGGGGAGACTTGGGAGGGAGGAATGGGACATCTCTCAGTTGTAAGTTAATTTAATAAAGTGGCAGTTCTATTTAATATGAACAAACTAGGCATATTTTGAGGAGCCCTAATAGGATTTTTTTAGAACTGGCCCATGATGATGGGATACTTGTCCCCAATTTCTTACCATGTTAAGCATCTTTTTCTTTAAAAAAGCATTTTGATTCCCTCTGCCCTTCTCCCTCCTGGGACCAGTTTTCCACCGGATGCTTTCTTTGTGACCTAAAGGGTAGAATATTGGGAGTGAAGAAACTAAACCTTGGCTCCTACCAGCACTATTCAAGGAGACCCACATTCTGGCTTCTCCTACGAAGCCTTTCCTGGAACATGCTGGTGGGTGTTCCACTCACTTGCAGAAACTGTCCCTTGCTGACAGAATTGCAGTAGATCCCTTGCCAGAGAAAAGACTCTTCGTGGTTTGTTTCTTTAAAAAGAAAAAAGAAAAAACCCCACTACAGCTGCAATCCTATATATATACTTACTTGGAAGTAAGTTTCATTGAACTTGGTGGGATTTTCATCCAAGTAAACATGCAATAGGATTGTACTGTGCAGCTGTTCTTTGAGATTAGGTGTCCTTTGAACAGTTGTACTTTCAAGCTCAGAGTAATGGGCTGGAGAGTGAGCGGAGGTGGGGGAGAGGAAGACATGCCCCTGCCTGGTTGCTATGAATGACCTTTTGTTATCCCCTTTGCATGGTATAGACAGAGCTCTGATTTAGGAAAGATGGCTCTGGAGGGCTTCTCTGAGGGGGAGCAGCATTGTCCTCCCGCTGGTTTCTTTGGGAAGCCCCTGCCTTGGGCAGGATGGGAACTTTGTTCCTCAGCACCCTTCCCCAGTAGGGAAAGCACACAGGAAATGGTTTCCAAACCACTAGGTGGGTTGCAAGGGGGATAATGGCTCCCAGCCTATTAGTGCTCTGTAATTTGGTGCTAATTTCCTTTATTACAGTGTTCCTGCATAGCAGGGGGTGGTGCTTGCTGCTTTCGGCGTGTGTGGGGTGTGTGTGGCTGATCTTGCCATCAAATCTGTGCAAGCAGCGGGGCTAGCACTTGGTGGGGAGATGGCACTGGCTTGCTCTGCAGGCTGGTATCATGTGCCTGCCCTGGCCCCTTTTGTCTCTCTAAGAGGCACGGAGGAGCTTGCTTGGCAAGGCAGTCTGTACTGCAGCTGTGCTTGGTTAAGGGATCATAGAATCATAGAGTTGGAAGAGACCACAAGGGCCATCGAGTCCAACCCCCTGCCAAGCAGGAAACAACATGGATCTGTGGCAACTGGCATTGCTGTGGCATTAGGAAAACTCTGAGCTAGCAAGGCTAGAGCTGCACCCATGAAGGACATAACTTGCCTTGTTGGATCAGACCAAAATTCCCATCTGGTCCTGTCCTCTTGTCACCAGACAGGTCACCCTGGCAAGCTTCTAAAAAAGCTCTAGCCTCTCCCTATTCCTTGCTACCAGCACTCCCTCTACACGTGCACTTGCCTGACAATTACTACAGCATGCATGCAGGAGCAGGTGGCATATAGCTAAATGGAGCAGGTCTGCACACTTAGTGACTTGCCATAAAAAGTGTACTATAGGTTGCTAGGAGCCTGATAACACTTGTTTTTGCCCTTACCTGGGACTGCAGGAGCAAGGTGGTTGTCAAAACACCTGGTAGGTGAACCTCACTGGTACACTGAGTTTGGCTTGGTGGGTAGCAAACTGTTTCATTCACACACACACACACACACACACTTACAGACATTGGCAGTTTTCCTGATAATATTCTTAATTCGCTTGTGGTAGAATCTACTATGTATTGGAATGCCTCCCAGGTGCGTTGATATTAATAGTTTCCTACTTGCAAACAGAGCAGAAAAGACTGCCGTAAGTCCAAGCCAGTAGCAAGAACAGTGTATAAAATGCCTTACATCATTTGTTCTATATTTCCTTACACATCCCAGTGAGGTATATCATGCTGAGAAATGGTGTGTTGCCAATTGCCCCTCAAATAGGTTACATAGATAGGCACAGACTTGCAGCTGGGCTTCCCAGGGCCCCCATCTTGTCCACTCTTGCCTGTTGTTCCAAGAACAGACACAAGATAGAACAGTTATTGTTGTTTCCTGATGTTGTGCTTTGAATAGCCATTTGAGGCAGACAGAAATTCATAAGGTGGAGCTGTGTTCTTGCATGCCATCAAGCAGCAGTGAAAGGCAAAGAGACTATGTGGGTCCATTTGTAGGATCTGCCCCAGAGACTATAGATATGGTGTAGGGTGGCCAGATGCCAAAGAGGGCAGGGCTTTTGCCCCTTTAATAGTGGTGTCTGGGCTAAGTGGCATCAGTTTACTCTGTCAGTCCCAGCTCTCTCCTGCCTTCGCCCACCCATTAGGAAGACGGGATTTCCCAGGCTGGAGGCAGTCACCTCTTCCCTGGTTGGAACATGCCTGCCTGACAGTCGGGGCGGTACAAGCATACTCCACCACTGCTCCAGGCCTCTGTACACATAACAGGCAGGGGGCCATAATCCTGTACCCTCCAGATCTTAGAGGGAGGGACCAGCATGTGATGGGCGAGCTGCATTCAAGCAGCAAGTAGGCTTCTCTGCCTAGCAACCTATCCAAACTTGGATAAAGAACATTCCCTCTCTCCACAGCACCTCCCACCACCTTTGCACATGGGCTTTTCCTTGGGTAGAAGCAACCTCACACAAGGGCACTTCTGCCCAGGAAGCCAGCAAAAGGACATCCTTCACGAGTCTTTTCACCCACGCATCTTGAGCCAGGATGAATCCAGCATTAAGTCATCCCAGGCTAAGGCTTGTTCCACTTATTTAAAATGATCTTATGCAGGGAATCACACCTTGGGTGCTTCTTTCCAAGTTGCCCATCTTTATTCCTAGAGGAACTCATGAGTGTTGGCTTAGCCCCCTGCCCTTTACACCAAAGCCACTGCTGACCCTCCCTCCCAGTTGCTTTATTTTCAGGCATTCTCCTCCCAATATACTTGGACCAGCGATGGGGTACCTTTGGCCTGCCACATGTTGCTGAACTACAACTCCTGTCAGCCCAGCATGTGTGATCCATAGCCAAGGATGATGGCAGTTGTAGTTCGGCAGCAGCTGGAGGGCCAAAGTTACCGCACACCTGACCTAGGCCTTCCAAGCATACATGCAAGGTCAAACAGAGAGGTAACTTAACCTTCAGGGCCTCATTACATGCCAATCAAGTGGAAGCTTATGTTGTACAATATATCTAATTCTCTATTAGCCCCAAGGTCTTCTGCATCCCAGTGCCAAACCAGTCATCTTAGCTGGATCCAAACATAATATGAGATAGATGCTACGGCCAGACCCTCTAGCTCAGGGGCAGGGAATCTCTGGCCCTTCAGATGTTACTGAACTCCTGGCAGCCCCAGTCACCATGGCCAATGGTCAAGGATGATGGACGTTGTAATTCAGCAGCAGCTGGAGAACCAGTTTCCCCCATCCCTTCTCTAGTTGGTGATTCCACTCCCACCCCCCATACCTGGTGAATCTCAGCTTCAGGACGTTTTTTTCTAGTAGCGAGAACACATTTGAACATTCAGTATAGGTACTAGGCAGGTGGGCAAAAGCATTCTCCCTCAAGATTCTGGAGATGGTTGGCCATACAATGAGTAGGCAGCTCTTCCCTGTACTGGAGAGAGATCATTTATGCTGGTTATCCTGATGAGTTTGCAGCAGTCTGTCTTTCTCCCTGTTTTAGCTTTAAACCTCTTGTGAGTATATTCAGATATTTCAATGTTCTCCTCTTCTGTATCAAACCTTTCTTCTTTCTCTCTGCATTGCTGCTTAGACCCTTCTATCTACAGTTTCCAGCCCTTTAATCAGTCCTAAACTTGCACTCTCTGTTCCCTGCATGGATCCCATTGGCAAACAACTCATTTTCTCTGTTTTTACTCTGAAGAGTCTTGATTGACCCTGCTCCTTCCCCTTTTTCTTTTTCTTTCCTCCCTAATGTGTCTCGTTTTGATCTTCAGATGATAAACTTGGGCAGGGCCCACTTTAATAACAATAATCATTTCAGTCCAGAGTCCCAGATGGAGCTTCAGATCAAGTAAAACTCAGAATAAACACAGTTGCAATAGTTAGAGCTTGGGAAACCAAATCAGGATGTTGAAAGTTACATTTCTTCTCGCAGAACCAGAAATTTGGAATCCAAAACAAAACTCAAATGTCTCTTCTGCGGCCTTTGTCTATGCAGTTGCTCAATACTTGGAAGTAGTATACACACACACCTTTCCATTTGAGAGGGAGGGGTGATTACACATTGTGCTGTTCATATTTGCAGCTTCAATTTTTTAAAAATGCATTTTAGCTTTAGTTTTTTCCTGCAGAAATCACGAAAGGTAGCTTTTACACTTCTTGCCTTTATAGTTACAGAAAGGAACTTGTGCCCTGTGTACTTCGCAGCAAGACTCCAAAATAAAGTGTGTTGGGGGAGGGGGAGATAAGTACCTTTTTTTAAAGCCAGCTTTTTTCTCTTTCTTTTTAAATGAAAAGGTCCTGTGATATGAACGTTGTCTAAATCTGAGTTACTGATGCATAATTTTAGAGCATCAGCTTCATCTTTCATTCTCACTCTGCAAACAGCCCTACCCTCTTGCAGCCGTGTAATCCCTGACCGCACGTCGCTGCATGTAACCAGGTACAACAGCTGCACCCATACAGGGCTGAACAAACTATCCTCATCCCACCTCTTAATGAACACCATAGCAACTGGGAACAGTTTGGATCTATTTATATGGAATCCTGGGAAGGGCAAATGCCGCTCACACCTACATCCCACATGCGGAAGGACCTCTCCTCCCTCCGTTATAGGTGACAATGATTAATCACATTATTGAAATTCAGATGTACCAGGCTGAGTTCAAGCTGTTACAGCCCTTAACAACTTGGGACTAATTTTCCTAAGCCTTTCCCTCTATGTGCCTACTGGATCACTTTGATCTGTGTTACTTGCACTTTTTACAAGTGCCGTAGAATGTTAATTCTGCACTTTGGTGTGGCATCTGTGTCAGTGTGACTCTGGAACTCTCTGCCTGTTGACGTTAGGCAGGTGCCTCTACTATACTGCTTAAGGGCTTATCCACACTTACATTTTCCTTGCTCTTTCCAGGCAGAGGCACTCTGTGTCCGAGTAGTTTTTTGTTTTTGTTTTGCCCTGAGCTTTCCCCATGAAACCCCACTGTTTAAAGTTGAACCAGTGCAAACATTAATTCGGGTTTTCCACAAATTGATGTTTGCTCCAATTTTGCTTTAAAGAGTAGGTTTTCACAGGGAAAGCTCCAGAAGGGACAGGGGAGAGGGCACTTGGACATGGAGCTTTAAATCACAGAGTGTGATTGGAAAGAGCAAAGGAAAAGGAAGTGCGGATAAACGCTTTGATACCTGTCTGAAAAAAAATGTTTTGGCAAGCCCATCCAGACACATGATTTAGAGCTAATCCATACTTCCTCTTGTTCTGCTGTTTTCCCCTAGGGAAAACCACTCTTTAGTGCTCAGTTGGAGCAAATGGAAATTTGGGTTTCCCCCAGATTGCCGTTTGTTGCATTCTATTGCTAAAGAGTGGGTTTTTCCTTGGAAAGGAGTGGGTCAAGTGGAAAACTGCTGGGATCTGTGCTTTCTAGGGACGGCACAAGCGGAAGTGTGGACAAGCCTGTAGTTACATTTGTGTTAAAGAGTTATTGATGCTAACACTGTTTGTAATGATGCTTTTGTTTATATTTGTTTTTAGTTTGCATGTTAGCCATGTTTTATATACAATTTTAGTCCTGTTCTTTCCACCTGGAAAGTTGGGCTGTTGCTGTATTCAAGAATTGTGCTATCCGGCTTCATGAAAGTAGCAGTTTGAGCTCTGGTGGCTCTCCTTGGCCCAGCAAGATGAAGCAAGCCACTGGAGAACCCTTTGTGTGGCCACTTGTTTCAACTGGGCAAAACTGCATAGAGAGCCCTTTGCCCCAGCAGCATACACTGGTTCCAAGGGATGGCAAAGCCAAGCTGCCCATTGGGAACAAGGTGTGCTAGAGGGGAATACAAAACTGCAGTGCAAGGCAAAGCTTTAGCTGAATTCTGCTAACCACTGTCTGCTTGTGCCCCTGGCAGGTGGTGATGGAGAACATGCGGAGGAAATGCAAGTGCCACGGCACCTCGGGGAGCTGCCAACTGAAGACGTGCTGGCAGGTGACTCCTGAGTTCCGCCTGGTAGGCTCCCTGCTCAAGGAGCGCTTCTATGGGGCCATGCTGATCCGGCCCCACAACAGGAACACAGGGCAGATGGAGCTGAGCCACGCCCGCCAGAGGCGCCGGGCCGGCATCAGCGACCTGATCTACTTTGAGAAGTCACCGGACTTCTGTGAGCGGGAGCCGGCACTGGACTCCATGGGGACGCAAGGGCGCTTATGCAACAAGACCAGCCCGGGCATGGACAACTGCGAGAGCCTGTGCTGCGGGCGGGGCCACAACATCCTGCGGCAGACACGCAGCGAGCGATGCAACTGCAAGTTCCATTGGTGCTGCTTCGTGGCCTGCGAGGAGTGCCGGCTCACGGAGTGGGTCAGCGTCTGCAAATGAAGACCGTGGCCCCTGCTGGACGCTCCAGAGACTCTGCGGTTTCTACTGGGCACAGTGGAGCCCTGCAAAAAGCAGGAGGCACGGCTTGGGCAGCCTGGCACGTTTGTGTTTCACATCATCTCCCTGGCACTTCCTCTCCTCCTTTCTGACATGTGCATGAGCACTCAAGGGGTTCGGTTGTACATGGGCGTTAGTCGCGAGCCTGGCACCTCTGAAGCACAAAGAGCTGCACGCCAGTGGGCTTAGCTGGAATCCCAGACATTAACTCCAGCTGCTTCTGGCCACTGGCATCTCCAGCTGTGGTTCGAAGGCCCAGGAGACACCTACATAGGTTCCTTCTGCAGAACCTCACTCAGTCCTCCCCCCGTGATGTATCTTACAAATCCCGCACTGGGATCATTCAGGTGGTAGGCAGCCCTTACAGAACAAAATACCTGTTTTTTCTTTTTTAAAATCCTGGGTTGAAATCATAGAATTGTAGAGTTGGAAGGGACCACGAGGGTCATCTAGTCTAACACCCTGCAATGCAGGAATCTTTCACCCAACATGGGGCTCAAACCCACGACACTGAGATTAAGAGCTTTGTGCTCTACCGACTGAGCTGTACCAGCTGCCACATTTCACGTTGGACCAATTCAAGACCTGTTTTGGGCCGTTAGTATCTTTGTTATTCAGGAGAGAGAGAGAGAGAGAGAAAAATTAAAAATGCTGAGTTTGTTTAAAATAAATGTTTCTAGCAAGAGATTGAAGGGTGGGGGCACAGAGACCTCTGACTCCAGTGTCCCATACAGGCACTGTAGGCATGTAGTATGATGGTAACTGTGGTTGGTAAATTATTTTATTATTGTGAGAATAAAAGTGAATCAGAGATGGTGTGTGTCTGAGGGTGTAATGATGGAGACATGAGATTTGTTGTTGGGTAAAGCCTAGGGATGTCTACTTGCTTTGCGTGGCATCTCACGATAGCTCACACGTGGGTGCTTTGGTTTATGCCAGATCTGCAAAATGGAACTGCAGGAAAAAGAGCACATGGGGGCCCCCTGGAAAGAAACATGCCAGTCTCTCCATCCAAAGCTCAGCAGTTGAGCTCCATGGCACTCATTCTGATGGGTGATCCATCAGGCAGCCGTCACACTGGGAATGTTGTATTTATGGTCTCAACATGCATGGGCTGCTGAGATTATTTGTGGGGGGCGTTTGCCACGATACTTTCAAATTCTGAGGACTGCTGCTGCAGCCAGAAAATGTTTGCTGGATCAAGGCTGCAGTGGTGTCTCTAATCCTGTCCAAGAATCTGCTGTACTTAGGAAAGGGGAACAGGGGTGGCACTGGGGAGGACCTCAACATTTCCTAATTTGGAAAAGCACAAGAGGAGCAGAATGATCATTTAGTAAGGGAAAGGCTTCCCGCGTGTCAATGGGGCAGTAGCAAGGCTCTGGAAAGAGTCCCAAGTTACATCGTTCCAAGACAGAAATGACTTGAGACTGGGTGCTCTTGCTTGCTGGCTACAAATGCCCAATGACCCTTTTAGGTGGGCAGCCTGGGGTCCCAACGTATGGGCAGAATGTGCAAAGAATTCAGGGCCTGTGCTTGTGTGGTGATGATTCTGGTGAGAAGCAAGCTGTTGCATCCTAAACAGCCCTTGTTGCCCGCTTTGCCCTGCATGGGCTGGGTAACGATGAGTCACCCTATTGGTATCTGGTGCTGTCTGATAAATCCCCACCCTGCCTATAATGTTGGCCCTGAGGCTCTGCAAAAGGAACACCAGACGGGAAGGGAAGGGAAGAGTGGGCAGGGTGCACCAGTCTAGTGTGCCAGGGGCACGGTGCACAGGCCTCGCCAGGGAGGAGCTCCCTGCAACCTTGTTTCATAAGGCTCCAAAGCGCTACAGGTTGGTTGGTGGTGGGTGGTATCTTGGTTTCACATTCTGGAGCTGTCAGCTTTTATTTATTTATTTAATTTGCACTCAGCCAAAGGTTGTGGGAGGAACCTCAGCACCTGGAAGGCCTTTCTATCTATGGAGGGGGCACACGAGATTCTCTAGGGCCTCTAGATGGATGAACTGGGGAGGGCAGAGACGTCTACCACAATGCTCACTACAATATTGGCACCTCTGGAAGCTTACCTTGCCAGCCCCTCCTTCCACAAGCTCTCAGTGTGCTCAAGGTGTGCTCAGGCTGCAAGGGGAACTTGGGAGCAGAGTGCCTGTTAAATTTTGTTTGTTTTACTTATCAGATTTTCCACCGAAATCCTAATCTAATAGCAAGAAAATATGGGGTGGCACTTTGATGAGGCTGCTGTCATGTAGATGTGGATGCTGCACAGAGGCCACAAAATAATGTTGTGTGGAAGTGCCCAGAGCTTCTGTCAAGAAAAAAGAAGTTATCCTCAGGAATAGTTTTGCCTTCAGCTGGGTCTTATTGCTGTTCTGACCAGAAGAAACATATGTGCATGTACATGTACACACAGAGACAAACTGCATGTTTGCTTCAGCTCTTATAAATGTCCCTATTTTCCAGAGAAAGTCTGGGATTTACAGAAACCGTCCCAGTTTCTGATTTGACCCCAGAATGTCCCACTTTTCCTTAGGACGTCCCCATTTTCATTGGAGAAATGTTGGAGGGTATGCTGAAGCAAACATGCAGTTTGCCTTCTTCAGAAGGGCTGATCTAGCCCAGTTGGCCAGAGTTGCCTCATGGTAAGGTCTAAGCTCAGTGCCCTCACACACTTCATCCTGCCTGCCCCAATCCTTAAATGCTCTGGCCTCTTCCTAAACCCATATGGGATCCCTCTGTTCGCATCAGCATTCTCCACAACCACTTTGCAGGCTGGGGAAAGGAGGAGTGTGTGTGTGTGTGTGTGTGTGTGTGTGTGCGCGCGCGCATGCTGCTGGGGAAAGCAGGGGGGAGAATTATCTTCACACATCAATCACACCTCAGCCCTTTGAACTCAGCATCCGTTGGCAAGCTCAAAGCAAGGGGGTTTGGCTGGGAGCCTGTGATCTCGCTTGGCCACCGCTGATGATAATGCACGTTCCCAAAGCAGCCCTGCCCCTAGCTCAAGCTACTAATCCCGCAGCGCTCACCCCCTGCAACAGCTGCACAGTGCTCACCTGTCCAGCAAGGAACATACACCAGAGGGTGCTTGATATAGCTTGTGAGGAAGGACAGCAGCAGGCATTCTACTAATCCCTCCCGCCAACACATGCACAGACATACATCACGAGAAGAGCCTTGCTGGATCAGACCAAAGGCTCATCTGATGAAACATCAGAACCCCAACTTAAATCAAAATAAATGCTGCAAAATGGATCAAATCTCCCATCTGATCTCACCATATTCCACAAAACATTGGGTGAACTGCCTGCCTTTTTTTCCCCTTTTGAACAATTTAATTTTAAAGACTAGAACATGACACATATCTTACATAAGGGCCAGTAAACTAAGTTCTTGCATCCTAGCTTGTCACACAAGCTCTCTAGCTGGTGGAGGTAGAGCCACCCGCTGTAACTGTGACAGCGGGCAGTGGGAGCTGGCTGTGGGTAGACTGCAATGGCCCTTTTGTCCCAATGGACCAATCTCCAATGCAGTCTTTTGATGTGTCTGAGGCTGTTAGTCAGAAAAGTCATCAGTAAAATTGCTGGGCTGTAAACTGGAGAGGTTTATTTTACCTTTAGCAGTACAGTGGAAAGGCCTGTGCCTTCTCCTTTCTCTTCCTCCTCTGTGTGCCAAAGCCAGTAGCATTCTAGTTTTGTCAGTGGGAAGAAGGTGAGGGACAGAACCCAGGAAAGTAAAAGTGGCACCTCCAGGTTGCAAACTGGCAACCTTGCAGCAAAACCATTAACAAAGCTTCTTTCTGATCACGTTTAAAAAGAGCTCTGCATTCCAATGAAGCCATTTCCCATTTGATGCTGTTTACCAATAAGCCCAGGTTTGAACAAACACCCACCTAGGGAAGCGAGTGGCCACATGCCGTGGGAGCAGAACAGACAGCAAGCAAAATCCAAACGTCTCTGCTTCTTTGGGAAGGGCACATGAGAGGTTTTAGCACAGTGTTAGGCTATGTTACATCAAGCACACTGGAGTAACTGCATGACATAGAAGGGTCTTGCATGCAATGCTGCGGTCTCCCTGACATCACCTTTGCTAGGATGTGGGAGGAGGCACAACTTAGTTGGACTGGTAACAGTGGGGAGACACTAGGCATGCATCTGGTTGCATCCGACAGCACCAAATTGGTGGCACACAAACATGCACATGAGTAAACGCTATCCTTTGTTACAGTGGGTGAGAGGAAATCTCTTGCATATGGGCAGACCAAGTTCTAGCTGATAATGCAAGAGCCCGGGGTGAATTTTGACGGGTGCAGCTTCTCTCAGTCTAGTGCTTCAGCAGTGGGACAAGCCACACTTTGCTGAAACTCCTTTCTACGGGATCCTCAAAGGAGAATGGCCTTTTTTGTGGAATCTTTCAGCCTAGATACTTCAACCTCTTGCTGAAAGTGAATGCTTTGTGGCAAGAAAACTGTTGCCCAGCAGGAGGAAAGAAAAGTACTCTGTACATGCTCACATGTTCAGATGCATTTTTGTTAACTATTCCTTCATGTGTTCAAGGCCTTGTTCCTGCTACTGAAAATGGGTTCTAGTGTTGAGCCCTGGTAGAAATTCAGTCCTTATATATTTATTTATTTGCATTACATGTATATCTCACCTTTCATCCAAGGAGCTCATGCTGGTTTACATGGTTAACTTCCTCCCCTCTCTTTTATGCTCGCAACAACCCTACATGGTTGGTTAGGTTGAGAGATGATGACTGACCCAGTGTGTGTCGTGGCTGCCTGTGGATTTGAATACGGATGTCCCTAGAGCTAGTATGGCATTCTAACTCAGGGGTTGCCACATGTGCACACAGAGGTACCACATGTGCCCTCCTTTCCTGGTGCCCACAGGCTCCTCTCCCCTTGCTGAAATTAGGCATCAGATAAGCCTTCTGATGTAGCCAATAGAATAGATTGCAATGTGTATGTGGTATCCACAATAATTTATCCAATTTGCAAATGTGCCCACAGGCCCAAAAAGGCTGGTGACCCCTGCTCTAACCACTATACCCAGGCTTTGCCAAGCCCTGAGTCTAGGGATATAAGAAGGTGGGCAGTTTGTGTTCAACTTGTATTTCTTACAATCAGCAATGTTTCTATTATGCTGCAGTTTGGTTTCTGCCAAATACAAAGTCTGCAAATTTAATGTAAGTTATATAACTTACCTATTTATGTAACTTACGTAATTCATTTCGATATAAACGAAGCATCAAAACAGTGTAAAAATGTCATTCATTACACATCATATGTGGACCTAAAAACAACAGTGATGTGAAGGAAGACCAATCAGATTCATTTTAGTGATTTCCATTTCTGAGCACAGACAAACACACTAACTGCAGCAATTTCCATTTCATTTTCCATTTTTGTTGGACTTCTTTGACAGCCCGACCTTGTCAGAAAAAAGATGGCAAACCTATTCCATAAGCACCAGGCTAAGACCAACCTGAGAAGAACAGAGAGCTGGTGGCGAGGCTGTCCCACTGCTGTGCTTACAGACCCAGAAAACTAGACAATGGGTGAGCCTGAAATGTCATTATATATCAGCTCTTGCCTGTCACAAGCCTCACTGGGGAATCTTGGCACATTAATTGATGCGTGCACGTTCTTGTGGACTTCCAAGTTGCAAAGCAGAAGTTACAGGCTAATAATCTTATGAGGGGGTGTCTGTGTGCTACAGAAATTGCAAGTATAATCAATTAGTCCATTCTTTCCCCCAGACATCTTTATGAGTTTTAAAACTTAGCCCAAACTCCGGTTGGCCTAATTTTTCTGAACTCCAAATTCCTTTCAGTTTCTGGAAAGTTCTAGCACTGATCAGCAAATATTTTTATATTACACTGGGATTTTCCCTTGCTGGAGATCACTGCATCTCCTGGAGGAAGGTAGTGAGCAATTGTAAGAGCTCTCCCTCCCTCTCTCTCTCTGAGTAAGGCTTTTGGTATTTATTCCCTGCTCAGAACACCCATCAGAGGAGAGGTATTCCCCCAGGGGCACTAGCGATGCACAGGGAACGCCCAGCTGCAGACATATTCCATTCTTGCTTGAAAAGGAATCTGAAACAAGGTGGGGGAGCAATCACAGCAGCACCCCAACCAACTCTGCTCCTGGTGTCGGAGGTGACAGGCAAAGCTAGCGCTAAGGAAGAAGGTCCCCCAGTTCTTCCAGAAGGCCAGTGACACCCTTTCTCTTCTCTTGCTCAGGTGAAGAAAATAGTGTTTCCAAAAGAAGGGCTATAAATCAGTAGCTCAAAGAAAGACCTTCCATTATTGTTTCACAAGGCCCAATACATTTTGCTGTCTGAGTTATAGCAGCAAATAGCACCCCAGCCCCAAGTCAAGGTGCATAGTAGCTCTGGGATTATTGTGTTATTTTGGCACTTAAGGCAGAAAATCCCAGAAACGTCTCTCCCTGGCAATAAAAGCACAATACTGTAACAATAAATGAAAACCTAGGAATTCACTGCTCTTTCAATGACATTCAAAATCACAAGGTTGCCTTGCTCTGCCTAATGTTTAAGGGCTGACCCTGCACAAACTTTTGATGTTCTGGGTCCTTGGATCACCCAGCCCCAACTTGTGGTTCCCCACTTCTACTTCCTAATATCTTCATTCAAAGTATATAACTATTTTCCAGCCTCACCTTCTATTTCTTACCCTGCTAACCTGATCTCAGTCTTTGACTCCACTTTCCCCTTTGAAGACCCTAAAGCTGCAAAGTGCAAGGTAAAGTTGGCGTGCCTGTCATACCAAAAGTGGACAGGGTAGAGAGAAAGTGGGTGGGAAGGGTCTTTCTCTCACATAATTCGTGGAATGGCTTTGCACTTGGAGAACAGCTGGGCGTGAATAAAAATCCATGCCTGTGATTCTCCCCAGAGCCCCCTAAAATCCCACCCTATATGGGGATTTTTAAAATTGCTCGGCATAGAGAGTAGACCAGCTGTGCTTTGTATCATAGCAAGGTCCTTAATTTAGCTGTTTACGGCATACTCAGCATAATGATTAAATCTGCTCTTGGTAACAAAGGAGGTTCTAACATGGCTGGAGAGCTACTCTGGAAAACAAAAAATATAAAGGGGACAGTGAGAAGTTTTGGAAGAAGAAGCTGAAAGTGAGAGGAACATCCCAAGCAGAATTCCACATCTTTGCAGGATGCACATTTTACTCATAATTTTAATCACATTACCCTAGGGTTTTTTTAATGCAAAGGTGTCCAACTGGTGATTTGCGATTTATGATTGCAAGTGAAATTGATTTAGTTCTTTTTATTTATTGCATTTATATTCCAACTTTCCCTCCAGGGAGCTCAGGGTGGTTGTGTACATGGTTCCTTCCTCCCCATTTTCTCCTCACAACAACCCTGTGAGGTAAGTTAGACTGAGAGATAGTGACTGGCCCAAGGTGAAAATGCCTTTTACTTTAGGTGTTCTTATAACTTTCTCCTAAGAGTCATTCTTATGGCAAATGAATGCATTTACCGCCTTTAACCTCCAAAATCAGATACCCCCACCCCACCCCCTCTCTTTTACAGTGGAAAGCAGTCTTCAACATGCTTATAGCTACTAATAATTTTGCTTAAATCTGGTTATTTTTGAACAAGGCACTTATACTCATTTTTAATTACAAAAATCTGATTTAAATTAAAATTAGACTTAAAATAAAAATGCATTTGTCTCTACTCAGCTCCTTACCCAGCTCCTTGCCTGTATAACCTAGGAGTAACGATTTCTGAAGAAGGAATCATGAGATTGCTGGTGCTGAGCAGGAGATACCTATATGGATGGATTCATGCCCAGTGCCATTAACTCCCTCAGCTGTGCAATCAGGCTGAAGTTCTGATGCTGCAAAGCAGCTCCCGCAGCTGGTTTGAATCAGGCCTTGCCTATCCAAGTTCGGCCTAGAAGTCTTTGGGCCTGACTGGGCAGCAAAGCCACTGTGTCTGTAGTTGCCATGGAAACTAGGGCTGAGGAGGGGCAGCAGTGTGTGTCAAAAACTACCGCCTCTGCCTGCTCTGGCTGATCCGCTTGGAGGAGATCAATGGGCTGGGTGGGGCCTCACCCTCTAATCCACCCTCTCATGTGGGTGCCTGCAGCTGCCCGCGGTCGGCCCCATCCCCAGCTCTTGGGTGCTGGGGCTTTCCAGCTGCAGCTTAATTACAGCCCAAGGGATGGCGAGTATGCAGAGGCAAGGTGGGGTGTTTGGTGGGGGTGGTCCACAGTGGCTGGGTTTGGGGCTTCTTGGCTCTCGTGGCCCAGAGATCCTTACAGTTTTGCCTGCCTGGAACAAGGTGGGATGCCACCCAGGCCCATCCATGCAGCCTAAGAGGTGCCAAGATATTGGTGTACCCTGAACAAGAGCCAAAGAGCCAGCTTGGGAAGAATCAAGGCAAAACTCCTAGGCCTGCCTAGAAATTTGTGTGAACTCTGCAGATGATGAAGAACACATCCCAGAATTGTGCAAGGGGGATCATTGGTAGGCAAGTTAACAAAGGAAAGCGTTCTCTGCTGGAATGCTAGAGCTGAGGGCCAGACTGTTGTTGGTGTCCGTCTTTGGAGAAAATAGAGGAGTGCGCCTTTGGGAGTGAAGTCAATCTGTTGGAAGCCTGCTGTGGCTGTACAGACCAAGACAGGAGAGACAAATATCTCACAGCTCCTGGTTGGGAAGAAAGGCAGCATAGACATCAAGTGAATAATATCAGTAACAATAATAATGGCATGTGGAAGTCTGCAGGCCACCTGGGACATACTCCTGCAAGGCACAGATTGATGGAGCAGGTAAGACCAGTTGAACCAATGAGACCTACACAAAAGTAAATGTATATGCATCTTTATCTTGAAAGGCCCACTAAACTGGCCTTTGCATATCTTTATTATTTATTTATTTATTGAATTTTTATACCACCCTTCGTCCAAAGATCTCAGGGGAGTTCACGGCATAAAAATACACCATAAAACCACAAAGTACATAATAGCAAAAACAAAGCAAACCAATAACCCCTTCCCCAAAACATATTTAAAAGGTTAATCTAACAGGGTCTAGAGACTGATGATTCCATCTCTGATGGCATTATTTTCATAGGCTTTGCATAAGATTATATTAAGCTGCTTTTTACCAGAGTTTTTCGTGTACCTATCCAGCTCAGTCTTGTCTATACTGATGGGCAGCATCACTACAGGATATCAGATAAGAGTCTTGCCCACCTTTAGCAAGAGATGTCAGGGAATGAACCTGGGACCTTCCCAGGCCCAGACCAAAACATTCTGCTGCCTGAGGTGGAGCAGCAAGTTGCACACCTCCTCCCAAATCAAAGTGCATAGTACCCAAGCTTGATCATACTGTCCATCTTTTTCACATCTGAGATAACAAATTCTACAAATGACTGCCTGGGAGTAAAAACGAAACAAAAATACTTTGGGTGTATGGGGTAAACCAGCAATCTGCTGCCCTTTCATGACACCTAACATCAGTAAGCTAGTGGTTTGCTATCAGGACATTTACATGTGGATCCAAAATTGCAGGTGCAGTGTAGGGCTGCAATGTCAGGTCAGTTATTACTTAATAAGACAAATCAGCTTTAAACATTTACCCATAGACTTTCAAAATGTAGTTGAATAGCAGATCTGAATTCTTTTTAAATGACTTATAAAAACAAAGACTTGAAATAAAAATCGAGGTGGCAAGCTTCATCTTGAAAAAGACAAATTCCAAATTCTATTCCTTCCAGTAGCACCTTAAAGACCAACTAAGTCAGTTCTTGGTATGAGCTTTCGTGTGCATGCACACTTCTTCAGATACCTTCAGATACGTATCTGAAGAAGTGTGCATGCACACGAAAGCTCATACCAAGAACTGACTTAGTTGGTCTTTAAGGTGCTACTGGAAGGAATTTGTTTTGTTTTGACTATGGCAGACCAACACGGCTACCTATCTGTATCCAAATTCTATATGAGAGAGAAGGCTTATCAACACTTCCTCTTGTCCTGCTGCTTTCCCCCAAGGAATACTGCTCTTTAGCGCTCACTTGGAGCAAACAGCAATATGGATGAAAGGCAGTATAGAAATTTAATAAACAACCACAATAACAATATTCCAATGCACAGTGTGCTGCCCTGGATAAGATAACTTTTCCACCTGCACAGAGCAATTTTCCTCCTCTCCTCAAGAGAGAAAGTGTGGTGCTTTGGATTGCATGCTGGGTTTGGATTCAAAACTCACCTGAGCCGCAGACTTAGTGGATGGGGGTTGCGGGGGGGGGGGGGAGTTGGATGAGGCTTCAATTACCCTTTTGTAAAGCGGGCCTAGTAATTGCCTCCTTCTCCTTGTTTGATAGGGATAATAATATAGTACTTCAAAGTGTGTGCAAATGCCAAGTACATGATTAATAGGAATAATAAAGTGCAAACAGGGCAGTTTGCTCTGAGCATGTGAGTGTTTGTGCTGCCCCCCAAACAACAGGCTCTTCCGGGTAGCCTTGGACCAAGCCTTGCATTGAGCCCAGCCCATTTCAGTTCCCCTGTACTGCAGGGCTGGCAGAAAACAGGTTGGAACTGGCCAGGGAGGAATCCTCTTTGATGGTGGATGTCCTGCTGCTCTGAGCTTCTGAGAGCTCAGCCCAATTCTGTGCTGGGTGAGGGGATGGGGGGGGCAGTGGGCCATGCTACTCTGAAAACACACAGAAAGCTGGAAAAGATGGACCCTGTGACTTCCTTCTCTTTGAAGCATCCAGCATCTCGGTGACATCTTGCCTTTTCCAGGGTTTCCCTCTCCTGCTTTGCTCCTGCCCAACTGAAATAGTATTTGTAATTCCTCATTCTGAGACCTGGCTGGAGGTCAATGCAAGTTGAGATGCCTTGATGATGTTATGAGCCATAGGCTGGCAGAGGCCACCTTGATTCCTGGCAAGTTCTATTTTTACTTGTGCATTGCCGGTATAACATAGTGGATGAGAGTGTAGGCCTTGAGCTGGTCAATCGATGGTTCAACTATTGTCTCAGCCAGAGACTCACTAGGTCACTTTAAGCAAGCCATTCTTTTCTTGGCCCTCGTTTGCTGAATGGAACACTAATACTGGGCTGCCTTTCAGGGTTGTTGACCTTTCAGGGTTGTTGACTAGGCTCCTCCAACTCTATGATTCTCACTGCTTAAGCCAGGTGTAGGGAACCTGTGACCCACCAGATGTTGAGCACCATTGGCCATAGTGGCTGGGGCTGATGGGAGATGGAGGACCACACGTTCCCCATCCCTGACCATGCTGCACTGTAGCAACCTGAAAGCTACTTCCACTGTTGGGGACAGTATGCTTCTGATTGCCAATTACTGGAACCCACAGGAGGGAAGAGTGCTGTTGTGCTCGAATGCTGCTTGTGTGCTTCCTGCAGGCATCTGACTGGCACTGTAAGAACAAGATGCTGGACTAAATGGGCCACTGCCTTATCCTGCTGGATCTTCTTATGTTCTTAGCTTGGGGTTTATGGCCCCCGTCAGAATTTTTCTTTTTCTTTTTAAAGGACCAGCTCAATTCATTGGGTGATAAGAATATTGACTTATTTTATTCAATTACTAAAACGTGAGAGCATTTCCATACTGGTTGTTAGTGCCATTCAGTGCTGATTTGAGGTGCCTATAAAGCATATCCGACCTGCCCTGCTTGTGTTTTATGTATGTCTTTATTTGTATTTATAGCCAGCCAGTCCCAGGGCAGGTTAACAACAACTGTATATCAGGAGATGTAAAACATCTGACCTGCATCTGAAAGGCGTTGTCTGTGGTATGGGCACATTCTTAATGCATTGAACATTTTACTGGGTTGAATAATTCTTCATGGCAAAATAGATGTTTAACCTTTAAAAAAAAGGGGGGGGGGGAGAACAAAGTGATTTATTGTTGGTACAATAAAAATCCAGCCCCTAACATTATTTACTGTTGTTGTTATCATCAGCATCTTCATCAGTATCATTATTAATTAATTAATTAACTAACTAACCCCCTTTTACATTCATTTCAAGGTGATTTATATGTCCACAGTGAGGAACACCAGATTGCTCCAAAAACAAAGATGTGCTGTATTGAGTAGATTTGGTGTGCTGAAGTTGTTAGTGGTCTCTCTGTGTGAGTCTCTGCCTAGGCATGATTTGGATGCATGATTTGGGTTGACTATGGCAGGACAGATAAACCCAATTAGAAACCCAGTTACTGAGAAGGAATCAGGACTTGAAAAACTGGTTTTCTTATTCAGAGAAGAGTAACAGCTCAGAGACTCAACAGACCTTGGATGTTGTCAACATATTATCTGACCCTGATTCTGTGTCTTGAATTGCAGCTTGATCAGAGGACATAGAAAAGGGTAACCTAAATGCCACCACCACCACCTCACAAAAAACCCTCAACTTCCATCTGCATATCAAGTTGCTGTTAAAAGCACAAAATTGGAACAGGTTTTTTTCACCCTTGCTTTGGTCAACTGGTAACATTATGAGCAACAGCTGGAAAGCTCACCATTGTTATTTACTGGGGTGAGTGTCCCCTTGTGGTCCCTTCCAACTCTAGAAGTTTTATGATTCTATAATTTGTTTGCAGCAAGGTTAGACAATGTTGCATCGACATTGTCTATCCCACACTTTCCAGTGTGTTTCCCCATCGCTTTCCTTACCGCAAAAAGTCCAGTCTTTGTGGGAGGTGGGTTTGTTGTACAAGACCTCCAGAACGGACCACTGGGCCTTCTAGCCTGGCACTGCCTCCATTTACTGGCAGGGCGACTCTCCAGGGGTCCAGACAGGAGTCCCTTCCAGCCCCATGTGGAGATGACAGGGACTGAACCTGAGACCACTGAGCTGCAATCATTGGGTGGTGTAGGCAGGATTGAGAAGTGTACTATGGTTACCCTATTCTGTAGCTTGCTCATAGCAGAACCCATGCCAGTAGAGGCTGGTGTGGCTCGACCACTGATCTGCCCCAGGTTGGTTGGCTCTTACCTTGCTTTGGGAGCTGAGGTGAGCTGCGGTTTGATGATCCAGCACATTCCCAGCTGCCGCTTGGGCGAGGCCAGATGCCCAAGAACGATGCCATGTCTAGCCAGGCTGCAAACAACCAAACTCCGGCAGGCCATAACTCTGTAATTACTGCAACATAGACAGTGGGGCTGGGGTGGGGGGGAGAACAATTCAAACCTGCGTATATAAACACTGCTGTGCTATCTTCTCCCTGGCATCACCCTCGGGCTCAAAGAAAGCTCTAATTTTAGGGCTTAAGAGTGGGGGTGGTTGTTATTGAAAGGGCTGTGGCCAAACAGAGCTTTCATCTCGGCTGGCTGAGGAAGAGCACATGGGGTTTCAGGATGGGTGACTGGCTGCTGGGAGCCCTTCCCTCAGATGCAAGGACAGCTCCGGATCTGGGGGTGACGAAGCCTTGTCCTTTGAAGCCTGCATTTCCCTGGCACTCCACCCCGTACCATCCTATCATTGCACTGCTGATCAGACATTTCCATTGGGTGGGGGTGGGGTTGCACAAGAGAATCTGACCCAACTGCTAACTCTGGAAAAGGACCTCAGAGGTCTCAGCAACAGAAAATCATGGCTTCCTGGAAACTCCCCCAAGTGGTTGTTAGATTATCTTCCCTGGCAGGATTCTGACCCCTAACAGATGCTCATTGCTGTTGTACGAAAAGCTTCTGTAGGAAATGGTTCCAGAGCTTCCTGGGCTAAGGAGATGAGTTTGCCGGAGGACCCCTTCTTGCCTCAGCTACAACCAATTCCTTCTTCTCCCTATTTTTGGTTGACCTTTGGAAATATTTAATCTCCCTCTTCTTTTCCACAGCTTCATAGAATCATAGAGTTGTAGAGTGGAAAGGTACCCAAAGGGCCTTGAAGCAAACCACCTGCAATGCAGGAATCACAGCTTGAAACCTGGTATTTTGTGGTTTCCTTGAAACTTTGTGTCCATCACATCTTGCTTTCTCTGTTGACCTTTTCTAAAAATGTTGGGTGTAAGGCAGATACTTGGGTTTGGGGTTGTTGTTTTTTTGTATCGCTGTATGAAATGTCTATCAACAAGGCAGATACTGGATGCACGGAGGGAAGAGAAACAGGCTTAGATGCGGCAACTGGATCTAAACAAATCTGCTCTAATATTTGTGGGTTCTTGCTAATCCCCCTGAAATTCTTTACAAATTGGGAACCCTGTGGGTGTGGTTGTTAATAATTGTGAGCCATATCCGTGGACTGCTGTAACATAGTCTTCCCTTTGTGTAACATCTGCTAGGGACCTTTCTCAACAGCAAGGCATAGGAACATAAGAAGGACCAACCAGATACCTCTGGGAAATCCTCAGTCTGGACCTGAGCACAGCAGCACACTCCCCACTTGCGCTTTCCAGCAACTAGTGTTTCAGATTCATACTGGCTATGATACTGGATATACAACCATCATGACTAATGGCCATCGAGTGCCATATCCTCCATGAATATTTCCAATTCCCTTTTAAGATGCTGACTGTTACTGTGTCTTGATCCATAGGTTTATGTGCTGAATCTCTCACCATCCAGCTTCATCGGATGGCTTCAGGTTCAAGTATTATGAGAGAGGGTGAAAAATGTCTCTGTCCACTTTGCCTACATTGTGCATAATTTCATAACCTCAACCAAGGGCAGGAAACTTTTTTCAGCCCAAATGCCACATTCTATCATGGTCAGCCTTCTGGGGGGGCCACCTACCCGGGGTTGGTTGGGCCAGAGTAAAAAAAAAAATAAAAAATGGATGACACGACATATGTGACTCTTGCCTTTATACATTCAATCAGCAGGGTACATTCATTCCATGCAAAATCCAGAGGTTTATACGCACACATTTTTCCATTCAAGCAAGCAAGAGGCAAATTTCAGTTGAAGGACGTATTCCAGCCAGGCAAAGGAGGAGGAGGTGGAGCAGGGCCAGGAAGTGGCATGGAAAGACTCTCAAGGGCCAGTTAGAAAGGGCTGGAGGGCCACTTTGGCTCCTGGACCTGGGCTTCCTGTTCCCTGAGCCTTCCTCCCTTGCCTGCCTATTTCCTAAATTTAAAAGCCCCAAATGTTGTAAGATTTCCTCGTGGAGGAGTCACTTCAGTCCCTGATCATTTTGGTTGTTCCTTTCTGGTGGATCTTGACCAAAATTCATATCTTAGATACATTTATATAGCACCTTTTCCTCCAAGGATCTCAAAGGGGTGTACATGATATTACCCCCCCCCCCCATTTATTCCTCACCACAACCCTGTCAGGTAGACAGTGACTGGCCCAAGGTCACCCAGTGAGGTTCATGGCTAAGTAGGGATTTGAACTCTGATCTCCCAGGTCCTAGTCTAACACTCTAGCCACTACACCACACTGACCCCCCCCCCCCCCCGCTGTGCTAGTTTCTGAGTTCTCTGTAGCTCTTCATCAGGCTAGATGGTAAAACTGAGCAACAGGAGCTCAGGCAGAAGAAATAAAGAAGAAATAATGGCTGGTGTTGAAGCCAGGAAAGTCTGCCTCTGGTCACAGTCTTAAGTTGAATGCAGGAGGAGGCAGCAAGCATTCAAGTGAACCTCTGCAAATAAATGGAACAGCAACCCCAAGTGTACTCAGATGGAAGCTGGTCCCACTGAAAATAATGCTCCTTACTTCCAAGTAGGTAAGCAGAGTTAGGCTCATGCCATTGGAAGCAGGAGACTTTTCAGCGCAGTATCCACATGGATGGGAGACTAGCAATGGTGCCATTATGTCAGAAAGTCTTCTGCAAAACTCAATAGCCTGGTGTTTTCACAAATGAAGGGATGAGGTCATAGAAGGCCAACTCTCCATTTGGAAAAGTGGGGAGAAGTTCTTCCCTTATCTCATTCTTGTGCTCCCCCCCCCAGCCCCGTGCGCTGGTCAAACTTTTCTCCCAGGTGCTGTTTTGCACCCTCCATCAGGCCTGTGGCATCTTGTATGTGTTTTCTTGTGTGCATAGCAATTATTCTTTTCTTTTTTTGACACAGCTAGTAATTAAACTAAATATTTTTTAAAAAACAGTATGGGCATTCAAGTGTAATGAATTGGCCCTAGCAACCACTAGAGGGAGACATTGGGCAAAGATCTGGACTACAAGCAAGATGCATAGCTTTATTTTGTGTTTTCCAGGCATGCCAAGCAGCAAGCTTTAGGGACATAGGTCAACCTCTTTCTTCATCTCGCTTAGTATTGACTGCTGCTCTGGACAGCAGTGATTCTACAGAGTTTCAGAAGTTTCACATCACTATCTACCTCATTCTTTTTAATCTGAGGACATTCTGCATGACCTCTGCCACTAAACTATGGTCCTTTCCCAAGTTCCTCCATACACTCCAAATATTCATAAAAGAGAAAATAACAGGTACACTTAGTAATAGGAGAAAGCACATATTTTCATTAAATATATTGCCAAAGAAAATGGGTCCTAAAGCATTAGCAAGGTCCTGTTCTAAAAGAAAAGTACTGTGTTCAGAGTTCTCAGTCTGTAAACTAATACTCTGCAGAGCTAAAAAGTACCTACAGAAGTTACATCAGGATATACCTAGACTGCAAGCCTTGTTATAGGATTGGGATTGAGCTGGATGCCCTCTCAGGGTTCCTGCCAGACCAGCAATATTATAGCTCTGAGTCTGCACAAGGGATGTGTGTGTGAGAGAGAGAGGGGGGGGGGGACGGGACAAAAAGACTGGGACTGAAGCTGGAAAGTGCACACAGAGGCCTGACATGTTCTCTGTGCAAAATCCAAAGCCATGCTTGTAGGACCTGTCCCCTTATAGAAACCTAATGGGGGGACAGAATCTGTTGATATATTAATGCCATGGACCCTTCCATCTTATGCTCAGTCTGTATATATGTGTAAATAAATCTTATAGATCACACAGGCGCCACAAGTCTCCAGTGACCATTTCATTCCAGTCTCCAGAAGCCATTCAAACCCAAGGGGTGTGCTGCTGCTGAAACCCTTGAAACCTCTCACTTTGTAGGTTTTGTACCACTTTAACAACCATGGCTCCCTCCCCCCAATAATTTTGGGGATGCAATTTGATACAGTGCTGTTAATTTTCTCTCCCTGAACTCTGCCCTGTAGCTCCCCAGACCTGCACTTCTAAAGTTTCTCTGGCAAAAGCCCAGTGAATGACTATTAGATCAGTTTGAGGCTGTTGTGTAAATATGTCCTAACATTCTGCCCAAACCAAAGTCTTATAGTGCTTTTAGAAGACGCCCAGGTCTGGGCAAACCTCTGGAGCCAAGGAATTCTAAAACTGGGGAGAAACCACCAAGAATGTCACTCTGTGTGTCCTTGTTTGCCTAATATGTTACACAAATGCTGTGCTTAACTGCTTTAAGATAGGAGTAGGCAACCATTTTTCTGCTAAAGGTCTCATTCTCTTAGAGATAGCCTGACAGAGGCCACGTGCATGATGAGAGCTGATATTTCTGAGGGATCTGATCAACACTGTTCCACACCAATCATCCATTCAGCCCACGCACAAAAGGGATGCCATTTTGAGATCTTTCAGAAGTGTGGGTTGTGGATCAAAAGAGCTCTGTTCTCTGCCCAAGTGCGGAGGGGATTTCCTTTAAAAGAATGGATCTTTCCAGATCTGTGCTTTCAAAGTGCTTAGCTCTGCCTGCCTGGGTGGAGATGTCTTTTGGTATGTATGTATGTAATGCAATGTATGTATTTTCTTACATTTATATCCCACCTTTCTTCCACGATGAAACCTAAGGCTGTGTACCTGTTGGTTCTCAGGTGGTCACCCATCCAAGCACTGACCACACCACACCCAAACCCTGCTTAGATTCAGCAAGGTGGCAGCCTCCTATAAGTGCATCCAGATTGATATTTTGAAAGCACGCATCTTACTCTCAGCTTTGCAGCCCAATGGCCACATTATGTATTTCACACTTTTTAAATAAGAAAAGAGGGGGGCGGCGCTTAAACTGGGTACTTTTATACTGAAGGGGAAAAGCAGCCATGTGAGCCCAGTCTGGAATCTGCTTCCAGTGTGACTCGTGACCAAATTTTTGCTCTGATAACTATTTACCTTGTTTGCAAGCAGCAATGTGCATTTGATTATAGCAAGAAATGAGTACAGAGTCACAATCTAGATCAGGAACATGTTCTGAATAGGGACTACATGGCTTCTTCACCTCCACCACCACCACCGCCTCCTCTTCCTTCTTCTCTAAATAAGTGACCAGCTTAAGCTTGCTTTTTGAAATAACCAAACTTGTAATTTGGCTGTAAAAATATTTTAGAATTTCGTCAGCTATGCCTAGAAGACAACAGGAGGTCGGAGAGTGCAGATGCTGAAAGAATGGTGTAATGTGCTTCTAGCAATCAGGCCCTCTTCAAAGGTGGGCTGCTGGATCCTATCTCAGCAAGTGTTTCTCATCAGTCCCCCAGGGCATCCCCACACAGAGTGTATTGCAGTTGACTAGCTTCAAGGTTATGAACTGCGTTATGATGGTCTCCAGAGACCAAATTTGAAAGCAAAGACTGTAGCCTTCTCTTAAAGCATTTCCATCAGTCCAAAGGGTGGAGAACCTGTAGCCCTCTGGAAGTTGTAGAGATACAACTTCCACCATCTCTCACTATTGGCTGTGCTGGTTGGGTAAGGATTGGAGGGGAGCTGGGACGATTTCCCCATTCCTGTATCAGACCAATTCCCTGTAACTCTGAAATGGATCGTGACAATTTTTCAAGAGTTCTCCTCTGGCAAATAGATTTGAGTCTGGATTCCATTTGTGTGTATGTTTTGGGGATGAGTGTTGTGGGGTAGAGAGAGGGCGTGTAGAGACGGCAAGAGTGATCAGAAAGAAACAGCCTTGGCCTGTAGATTCCCTTGTAATCAAAAGCAGGTGACCCTGCCAAAGGAGAAATGCCCTTTTTTCTCCTGCCATTTTGTGGCTGCCTAAGTACAGGCTTCGTCACTTGCGCAGCCTGGCTTGAGTTGGGTGCTTTTGCCAGCACCGCGTGTGCCTTGCACAGCTGGTTTAAACAGCAGGAGCTGTGTGAAGCGGTGACATGTGGCACCCTCCCCACCACGACCCCAAACCACACTCCCACACATTGGGGAGAGAAGGAGAGAGAGGCAGGCACAGAACGAGGGGTGTGTGTGTACAGGAGCATTTCCCCAGCAGACCAAGGCAGCTCTCCCTGGGGGAGGGAGGGATCCACAAACAGAACAAAACAAAAAAATCTTGATGAGGCTAAGAAAAGAGGGGAATAAAGGGGTTGTTGGATGCATCATCTTGATCTAACCGATGTGGCCTCATTGTCCCCAGATCCTCTCCCACAAGTTTGGAAGGATTTCAATGTTTGCGAGCCTTGCTGTGTGACTGGGTCACACTTTGTTTGCTGATTTCCATCCTGTCCAAGTTGCCTCTTAGTCTGTGCATTTACAGAGATTATACTACCTCTGACCATTTATCGAGCATTTGTCTTGATCTGCTTGTGAGGGGAGGTTATAAGACAACGAGAATCGTCCTGGTTTGCTCGTTGAGTGTTTCTACATTTCCTTTTTTGTTTCTGTGTTGACAAGCCCCCTGTCCATCATTCGTTCATGCCACACTTTCTTAACCACAAAAGGCCTGTTTCTTTCAAAAAGTAGATTTGTTGCACTAAGGCGGCAAAGCTAAATTCCCTGCTATGTGCTTGAATCCCCACAAAACATGGACAGTCTGGAGGCACTGAAAGGTAGGTCTGTTACCTATCGCTTACAGAAAAAAGGGCACACCCTCCCCTTGCTTCTGGGATCTTGGGGTACATAGAGGAAAAGGTAGGACACAGAGAAGTTGGGGCAGGAGAGCTCTAGGTAAAGCTTTTTAAAGAAAGATATAGGCAGAGTATGAATTTAAGAGCAGCCAGGGAATCTTGACATGATTGTAGGAGTGGGCAAATTCTCCCAGAACCCAGGAGGATTCCCTGAGGCGTTGGGTGGTGATGAAACCAGAAGACCCCTTATCTTGTCCCTTGCCTTTAAAAGAACAACAAAACAGTCTTCCTCAGTAGCAGGCAATGGCTAATTACATATATTGCTGGTGAGAAATTGCTGCTATTTCTCCTGTACCCTTCAGTATCTTTCCATACCAAAACCATTTTTGTTTGTTGGTCTTTAGTTGTACAATGCTGGTGGTGCTGTTAACTCTTGTTGGCAGTCTGTACATGATCCAGGCACTGACTCTAGAAGTGGTTGTCTGTATATGATGCATCGGGGTGGGGGACCTTTCTTAGCTTGAGGGCCACATTCCCTGGTGGGCAACTGTCTGGGGGCCACATGCTGGAGGGCTGACATGGCCAGAGGAAAAAATGGGCAGAGCAGTGGTTCTTACCTTTGTACAGGAGACAACTTTATGGCCAGGCAAAAGTCGGAGGTTTCTATACACCTCTCCTGCATGCAACTCTCTGTTGTTGTTGTTGTTGTTGTTGTTATGTTGCTTACTACAAAAAATTCTCTCAGTGACTTACTTTTTAAAAATAAAGCATAGAATACCAAATTAAAATACACAAAAATATTTAAAACACATTACTAATAATAGAAAAAGGGCACATCCCACAGCACCCAACTATCACCTATCCATTCTCTATTCAGGCAAGCCAGATGCATTGTCACAGATCAAGGATACCTTCCAGCCAGGCAAAAACACTTTAGAAGGGAGCAGAGTAGCAGCAGTGAGGGATGTGTGATCACTGAATGGCCCTTGGCTAGCTGACCAGCTAGCTATGGAGTTGCGTATATACCCAAAGTAGTGGGGTTGCGATCCAATCTGTGATCTTGAACGGTCATCTTCAAAGCTTCCTTCCTGTCCACATCTAACATGGATGTAACTAAGATGTGGAAGTGGGGTAGGAAATTCAAAAGGCAGCTAGGAAGTCTGTGCAGGAGAACTCTAAAAAGACCAGTCCCAGGCTTCCATGTACACATCTGGCCAACAGGTGCTGGGAGCAAGCTGGAGTGTGAGTGCCCTCTGGTGGACTGAGCATGTAAGTACAGAAACATATACATTGACTAAAGGGACCACATTTGGGGCTTTGATAAAACACAACACCAGTGCAGATGGGATGCTGCTCCATGGGAAGGTGGGAATTACCTCCCTGCATACAGAGAGCAGGCATGTCAGGAGACCTAGATGTCATGAGAGTTTTCTATGTGTATGGTTTGGGGGCTTTATGAGGCAGAGGGATGGAGCATCCCAACATGCAACTCCTCCAACATCTGAGCTTGAAATGGTATTAGCCATGCTGGGTTATACCAGAGGCCTCCTGTTTCTCAGAGTGGCCACCCTGGTGCCCATAGGAAGCTCACAAGCAGGACCAGCACACAATAGCTCTCCCTACTTGTGTTTCCCAGAAATGCTGCCTCTGATCATGTAGGCAGTTATACAGCCGTCACTGCTAGCAACCACCCATAGCCTTATCTCCCATGAATTTGTACACTCCCATGTTCAAGCCATCTTGGTTAGTGGATCTCACCACATTCTTGCAGCACAGTCCAGGGAAGCCTTCCCTGGCTCTCAGCAGGAAACTTGTATAACTACATGGCCCACCTCTCAATTGTTTCCACTTGTCCTCAGGACAATGTCACCACAAGCCCCTTTGAGATAGCAGCCATAAAAACAGAGTTCCATCCCTGCTGTTCAAACAATGCTCATTTCTATTATTTAAAGTCCGCCTCATCCACAATATCCAAGGTAGTTTCCAAGAACAGAATAGATCCAGTCTTTTAGGAAGATATCATTTAAAAAACTGAAGTTAAAAAATAAAATAACAAAGATATTCCAGCAGGATTTGGGGTTCCTGCTGGGTCTGCCTATGTGAAATTGGATATTTTGAGCTTGTAAATGAGAAATTTGCATTCTGATTGTTATCCTGATCTGTGTTCAGCCTAGTATGATTCTGGGACACTTAGAACTGGGTCATGCCACTTACTTACATTTGGCTCAAGGAATGTTAAATTGACAGGTTTTAGTTGCCTTTCCTTACATTGTACAATATGAGTCAACACAAAAAACACACCCAGTGTAAAGGTAGCACCCTAAATTTCTAGAGTTCACCCTCTCTCATTTTGGAGAGATGAGGTGGTTTGTGGGTAACAGAGAAAGTGGGTTTTCCCCAGCCACTTTGATCTAATGGCAAAACTATTTCTTTCTTACCTATTTGGCCACAAACCTGAAGCCTGAGATACAGGGATGGAGAAAGACAGAGGGATCATCTAGTCCAACCTCTGTATTTGTATGTAACAGTGATATAATGAGAGCAGTGACAGATATCTGAAGATAATGAGAGCAGTGACAGTATCTGAAGAAGTGTGCATGCACACGAAAGCTCATACCAAGAACTGACTTAGTTGGTCTTTAAGGTGCTACTGTAAGGAATTTGTTTTGTTTTGATAATGAGAGCAGTGTGGCACCATATATCCACAGCATGGCTCACAAATATGTGTCACATTTGCTGACCAAAGGGCTGTCAAGGATAAGCTAGAGACCCCAAAAGTCAAGAAAGAAATTTCTTCCAGCTATTATGAACTACTGACATTGTTTTGCTGGGGCCTAGACTTGCTATTGCTCTGAAACCTTACAACATGCCTCCCTTTTGCTTGTGGCTCACAGTGAGGAATCTGTTGAGGTAGATAGTCCTATCTTCAGGCACAGAGGAGGGACTCCTTTGGTTCCAACCCCACAATTCCACGAGCGGAATGATTATTTGTGGAGCAGGCTGGGAGATCAGGAGCTAGAATGAGACCAGAAAGGTCATGCCTGATAGTGGCACTTTTTTGGACGGAAGTCATTGTCCATATTAACTTGCTAATGGGGAAACCCCTAAGATCCTCAGATGCTCACACCATACTGAGTTATATTCCAACACTGTGGGCCTTGACAGAGGAGTTACGTAATTGGATTTTGTATGCTCTGTTGGTGGCCAAAAGCTGGAGTGTACGTGTCCCCTGATTGCTCTGTGGTTGGGAGGCTGAGCTACTCTTGCACCATATGAAAAAGCTATATTCATCTAGCATCACTAAGAGAATAAACACTCAGACATCTGGGATGTGTACTTGTTTGCATGAAGTACATGCCCAGCAGACTCTGTTGGGACCTATCCCAACTCAACCAAACCCCCTTTCCCTTTTTACTTTTGTTCTGATTGTATTTATTTAACTGTATGGCACTGCACTACAAATGACTATTATCTGGTGCTGGTGTTCCACATTGGCAAAAATGTGGGGCACAATAAAATAATCTTATTGGATACCTGGCATGAGGATGGTCTAATCACAAAAGGCAGTGGGAAGAGGTACATTAATGAGACCAAATTTCTAGAGGGGCACAGAGGTTTCTCTCTGTGTGTTTTTCCAAACAGAGCAGGAGTGGCCCACAGGCCTCCATCTGACCCTTGGAACTCTGCCCAAGCCAAGCCCCCATCTGCCCAGACCACACCCCTCACCAGCTCTTCTTTGCACCCCAAGTATTTTTACCTGTCTGGAATGCATCCTTGAACTCTGATAATGCCTCTTGCTTGCCTAGATGGAAGATACAGAGGTGTGTGTAGATACTAACCTACCATACACAGCATTCTCCTGATCCACCCAACTTGTGTTAACAAAAGAAAGATGACCTGACTTGTTTTTGAGAAACCCATGCTGGTTCTTAGTAATCACAGCATCCTTTTCTATATGCCCACAGACTGGCTGCTTAATTATCAGTTCTACAACCTTTCCTGGTATCAATGTCAAGCTGGCCGGTCTGTAGCTGCCTAGGTCTTCCTTACTCCCCACCCCACCCCGCTTTGAAGATGGCAACAATGTTTGCCCACCTCCAGTCTGTTCTCCAGTCATTCTTAAATATTATAGACAGAGGCTCTGACATTATGATGATAGCTCAAATGTTCAGGTATCTTATTTTTTATACAGTATTATGAACCCTACTATTCAGAGATCATGACCTACACCAATCTGGTACTCACTGCTGATTACAGTATAGCAGATCAGAAACAAGGGAGAGCCTGGCGTGGGCAAAATCCATGGCGCATGCTCAGACTGCAGCACACGCACGGCGGTATCCCTTCAAAACTGCCATGCAGGCATAAACCCTATTTAGGTGCTTACATTTTGGTGTATTTGTGACCTTCCATGCACTTGCATGTATCCACTCAAGATGTGCAGCTTGGTGTGACGATCCCTAGTTTTCGTGCAAACACACCTCTGCAGAGACACCTCCCTTGGCCTCTTTTGGAAACAGAATACCAGGCTAACTGGGTTGTGGACTGACCCAGCCAGGAGAGTCCTGTGTCCTTCTGCGTGCTGGCAAGCTAGGTGTTTGTATATCTGTAGGGCTCATGCACCTGCATGCATCTCTTTGTGTTTTGCTGTGTGCATTTACATGTCTGGGTTTTTGTTTTGTTTTGTTTTCAGCGTGTCACTCATGTCTCCAGGCCCAGCTCACTCCGCAGGAATCTCTAGCCGCCGGGCCCTGTTCTAGATGAATACACTTGAAAGCATTTTTTCTCTCTTAGCTACTAAATTTCCCTTTGAGAAGAAAGGAGTTGGCTCACTTCATCTTCATTAGTGTCGGGGAGCATTGGGGGGGGGCTGCTTTTGCTGCAGTGCCACCCCTTCCAGCCTCTCACTTAGTCCCTCCCTCCTGCCCTGAGTCACTGGCCCTTTGGATATGGGCTTCCAGCCAGGAGGAGGCTGCTTCCTTCCCTGCACTGACCAGCCTCTCATTTTAATCCAGAAAGGTACCATAGATATTATAGGATATCCAGGTTCATGGCTTTCAGTTCACCCTTTCATACTAATTGTAATTATTATTAGTAGTAGTTGTATAGTAGTAGTAGTAGTAGGAGTAGTACACCACCCTTCAGCCGAAGATCTCAGGGCAATTCACAAAAGAAAAATACAAAATGAGAATACAAAACACATAATAAAAACAAAAAACAAAAACTCCACTCCACAAACAGATTTAAAAAGCCAGAGAATGTTAATCAGCTGAATGCCTGGTTGAAATGTTTCCACCTGGTGTCTAAAGATATATAATGAAGGCACCAAGCTGTTTTGATACTTTGCTGTAGAACTTCCAGAAGTTTATTTGTTGGTAACTTTGGAAGTGTTACCATTGGCTTTGTTACACCTCAACGCTTAATAGTTTGTCATACCTTTTGTGGATGCAGATGCCATGGTTCATGAGATAGGTGCTCTAGGAAGA
Source organism: Podarcis erhardii (assembly GCF_964252035.2). NCBI lineage: Eukaryota > Metazoa > Chordata > Lepidosauria > Squamata > Lacertidae > Podarcis > Podarcis erhardii. The sequence continues at coordinate 87,216,406 of NC_138497.1, forward strand.
TTGTCAGCTGCTGTTTAGGAAAACGGTTTCCGCACACTGACGTCTGCCAGCCTGTTTTGTCTACCTATATTTCCCCCCATTCCAAATTGTGCTGTGTCGTACAAGTGGAAATTGACATAAGTGATGACTTTTCTTCTGACTGCTACAGGACTGTATAAATATGTGTATTTGTCAACACAGAATTCTCAACTGAGATTGAAACTTTAAAATCTTCTCCAGCCCCCCAAAGCAAGAGGATGAGACAAAAAGGAAGTCTCTGTCAAATCTCTAGTGCTCCCCCAAAGTCTTGGAGAACAGGATACATCACGTGCTGATGCAGTGAATTCTGGGAGTTTGTTTCCTAATTAAATTAGGGGAAAATAAATCACTAGTGCTTTGAAAGACAAAATATTAAGAGAATCAATCAGCCCAGTTCGTCCCTTCTGTTTGTCTACAAAGGAATCCTTGGAACTCTTTAATGAGTAGGAGGCAGTGTTTATGATGTATATGAGTAGCACAGGGAATGTGATGCACTGATTTATAGATGGTGTGTGCATCTCAGGGCCAAAATAAGTGCAGTGTGAGGATACAGGTGCCTGCGTTGCATTTGCATTTCCCCCCGCTGTGAAACTAAATGTGAAGCAGATATGGGAGGGGCAGTTTAGATCTGGGAAAGGGCAGGAGCATTAAACTCCCCAGCCCTGCTGCTCCAAACAAAATAAGAATCCACCCCATAAAATTAGAGCCCCTTCCCCCATTTACTTTATGTGTTTTCCTGTAGTTCCCTCCTTCCTCACAGAGCTACAATTCCACGCGCCCTTAAAAAACTACAGTTCCCAGGATTCTTGGGTGTGTGTGTCTGTCATGTGCTTTAAATGTGCATTGAATGTGTTTCACATGTACAGTGTGGATCTGCCCTTGACTTTCAAGAGACCGCTTTAGGCTTTGACACTGAATGGCATTTGATTATAATTCACACACATCCATGTACTTGGCACTTTCTTGGGGGCACACTTTTTTATGCCAGTGGCTGCTATGCTCTTTGCACGTGAAACTCTGTAGGAGCTGCTTCTGCAGGGGCTCCTACACCTACTCTCTGCCCCCCCCCCCCGCAGCTGTGGTATGTGTGTCCTGGCACAGATCTCAGACATGTCTGTGGCTCACCAAAATTCCAGCCACAAAGGAGAGACCATGAAGGAAAGAGCATCATCCAGCTAAATGGATATTAGTGTTAGAAGCGAGGGAGGGCAGGAGGGGCCCTAACTGATCTCCCATTTATTCAGAGCTCCTCTCATGCAACCTTCACCAACCCTGGTGCCCTTCTGTTTTGAACCACAACTTCCATTAGCCCCAGCCAGCAACTATTGGGAGTTGTAGTCCAAAACATCTGGAAGGCCCCAAGTTTTGCAAGGGCTGCTGCCATGCTTAAGGGTAGCATTTCAAACTCTAATGCAAAACAAAACATTGACCTGATTGGGTTTCTGGTAGATTTAATCCAAATGCGCTTTAGATAAGCTGAGAAGGGCTAGCTGAAACAGGGGCCTTCCTAAGATGTACAGGATCGAGAAGAGGATGGTGGTGTACTTTCTAACCCTGTCCCACCTACCAGAAGAAGTCCTGTTAGTCACTATTGTTTCTTTGGGTAACACCTAGCAACTAGCTGACTGTTACCGGTCTACTTTTGTTAAGCTTGGGTGAGGGAATTAATAACAGGGCCTCTCTCCTCTTCTGACTTTTTAATGTTTGCTTTTAATCGATGATCTTGCCCAGCTACCGTTTTATCAACCAGTTTGAATTCATGCCACTGCTGCTTGCAGTGGGGCTGTGATGATGGTATCTAATTAGCTAATACCAGAGCAAATGCCTTTAGTTATGAAAAGAGAGATCATCTTCATCACAGATTCCATCAATTGGTCGATAAATGTGCTCGAATCCATCTTGCTCCATATTGTCATATGCATTTGATGTTGCTATGTTGGTTCTGGTTTGGGAAGCTCCTTCCTCACCAAGGCCTCTGCTTCTATCCCCTGTTTTTGTCCCCGCAGTTCTCGTCTAGATTTAAGCCAGCTTCATCCAAAATCTTCTGGACCATGGACATTATGAGGTGTCCTTTATCTTTCAGGCTGTCCGAATGGCAGGGGTCTGCTTTTCTGTCACATGACCTGTGTGAGAATTTGGGGCCACAGCTCCCCTCCGCCCTGTCATAGTCACGGGGAATGTAGCCATATGAGGAGGTGTTGCATTCACGAGGTCTGCAGTCTTTGTTCTTTTCCAGCAGGTGCTGCTGTATCTGCTGCAATGCTGTGACCAGAAGCTCTCTGGCATACAGATCCAGGGACTGCTTGTCCGGCACCTTGGTTCCTGCTGGAAAATGTTTCCTTGGGCATGGGCCACCTGCTCTTTCCTTTCCATAGTCACAAGACTCCCTTTTCATGGATGCAAACTGCATGCCCTGACTGCAATGGCCCCGGGCCCCCCCTGCTTTATAGTTTGCAAAGGTGAAGTTTTGAGCTCTGTACTGCTTATCGTCTCCCAAGATGAGTTTAAACAAGCGCTTCACCATGACTTCCAAAACCTCCGCGGTCTTCTGGGTTCCAGCCTTGTAAAGGTTCCTCTTCAGTCCACAAACAAAATCAGAGTCTGTCATGAGCGCCCCTGTGATGTTGTGCAGGTTTTTCATGGAGGAGTCTATTAAGTCTGATACGATTTCCTTGGTGTGCTTCATAAGTACCTCTTTCAAAACAGCACATGCTGGCGGAGGGTGCCTACCTTTCTGGACTCTCATGGTCTTCAGGAAAGACAGCATCATGTCTGAAGCAACCTGATTTGCATACACCATCATCCCTTTGCTTATGGAAGTCATGTCGTCTGCTTTCCTGTCTTTGTCCATATACATGGCTTCATGTTGCTTGAAGTCATTGTGGTTTGCCATGTCCCCTGAAAATGGGTCGTCCCTCTTGATTTCTGGAGGCGTCTTGCATCGTTCCATATTCTCAGCTATATTCACCTTGTTCCTGTTGTTGTGGGGGCTAATGATATGGCGGGTGCATTTCCCTGAGCTTTCCCATTTCTCCTTGATCTCCTTGCGTGTCATTTCAACAACTAAGTTGCAGAGCTTATTGGCGTAATAGGCAATGTCATCTGAGTTCCCTCCTTCACTACCGGCACTGGAAGAAGTGTTGTTGTTGTTCCTGGATGCCAAGTCAAGTACCTTAGTCTTGCGAGGCTTTCTTAAGGATGTCAGCGCATGTTGGAATCCAACTGCATATTTCTGGAGGTCATTGTTGAGCCAGCTGACAACATTGTCATCATCAATGGAGCCTTGCTTGAAAAGGCAAACTGCTCCCTCAGTATTAAAGCAGCTGTTTTGCTCATTGTCCTTGATTATGATGACCTCTCTCTCTTCCATATTCGCCAAGTCCAGCTCATTGTCAGGGTCAGAGATGTTCTTGGATCGACCAGTAGCTCCATCTCTCTCCTTTGAGTTCAGGTTGGCAACGTCGACAAAGCAAATCACTTTACGTTCCTGGTCTTTATGTGTATCAGGGCTGTAGAGGTTTATCTTGCACACACCAGCCTGGCTGCTGAGCCAGTCTACTTCCTGTGCCATCTTTGTTAGTTACAAGTAGAAATGGATCAAGAGCTGTGCAGTGTTCTTCTTCCAGCTGAGCAGCTTGGATGACCCGGCCAGACTTGGGATGTTGGCTCCTCTTAATCTTCCATGCTCTTTCTACCTCCAGGTGGTCTTCTCACTTATGTGGACACATAACAGCAGTGGTGACTTCACAAAGCATCAATGTTTTCCCACCAACCAGAAAAGAGTTGCCAAATGCTTTAGCAAGAGTGTGTCTTTCCACCACTACTGTAACCAGGGCTGTAGAGAGTCGTTCTTTTCAGATGAGCTGCTTTGGTGACCCTGCTAGACTCAAGATGTTACCTCTCTTATCTTTCCATGCTCTTCTGCCAGCAAGGGACATTTTCACTTGTGTGGACATGTAGCAACAATGACATCACAAAGCATCCAACCCACCCACCAACCAACTAACCAACCAACCAACCAGGGAGGTGCCTGTGTTTTAGCTTTGTAATTTTCTTAAACTATCATCTAGATGAAGATTAAGACAATTCCTTTGAGCAGTCAATTTGATGACCAAGAGAATAAGTGGAAGCATGTGGATCTCTGAGCAGGTAAGAAAGAGACCCACTAGGAGGCAGACCCAGTTTATGTGTTTCATCCTGTTTCATCTTTTGATGGATCCACATTTCAGGTTAACCTGGTACTTGCTAATGCTATTTTTCAGAAAGTATGTTTACCTCTTTCTTTTTGTGGGGAGGTTTCCTACATCTGGAATTCAAATGGAACACTTACATTGGCTAGACAGTTCATTCCACTTTCTGTCCTGCATTAATAGCCCTCAGGGGTGACACAATCCAGACTGAAATGTGTTCGTAGAATCAGCTAGGAAAACTTTCACATCCAGGTCTGATGTAAACTTATCCAGAACTAAGCAGCACTTCATTAAGGACAGCACTGAACTAAAGTTACTCATCACTTTTTGCAATCATTTTTTGCATTGCTGGGAAATGCCTTCTTTTTTGACACTATGCAAAAATGTTTGCTTTTTGGTTAAAATTGCTATCATTTCCCAATACTGATGCCAGCATATACAGCCAAATCCAATTGGTTGCTTTTACTCCCATGTTTTTATTTACTGGTGTCGAAGAACATCATAATGCCAGATGTTATACCAAATAAGCATTTACATATATAGTGCTTTGATAAGTGTTCAAAGTGCTGGGATTACATTTTCTTTTAATCTTTACAACCTACCCCTGTAAGGTAGTATTATTATTTCTGTGTTGCAGAGGGGGACAGAGGCTGAAGGGGAAATTCTTGCTCAAGGCCACCAAATGAGCTCCATGGCAGAAGTGAGAGACAGACCAGGTAGTGTTCTGATGCTGTTCTGCTCATTACATGATCTCTGATTGGCCTGGATCACCCACAGGGAAATTTCTGTTCCAGCAAAATTGTTAGATTCAGTTGCCAGAAGCAATCACACCAATGTGATATGTCTGGCAGCCATCCCATGATAAGCCAAAGGACACTACCTCCACCCCCGGATTGAGCCCATTTGCATTATATTTTGTCTCATCATTCTCCCAGCCCCTTTTGGGCAGCCCCTTCCCCAGTGCATTGGGAATGGAGCTATTAGCATTGTCACTGTATTCCAAGGATGTTGCATTTGCTCATGGATGATTTCTGCTGGATTTGCTGCTCTCCGCTCATGAACAGGCACAGGTGGGCAGGCCAACTGTGAACCAGATTGGGCAAAAAGCTTAGTCCACATCCCAGGTTATCTGTGCAAGTGGTCGCTTTCATGCCATATGCTGGCATGCTCTAATCTTTCAAGCACGGGCTTTAACAAAAAGGAACCAGCCAGCTTCCACAAGGCGAAGGGAATAAAGAAACCAGAGAAGAACAAGCCTGCCTCCTGGTGGCAGATTCTGGGGTGGTACCCAGCAGCAACATTAAAATGAGCTCTGAGGCCCCATCAGCTTTCACCAAACTGGTGCCCCCCAGATGTTTCGGACTATGACAGCCATCCGTCACAGCCAGGCACTAGGTTGGCAAAGGCTGTTCCGCTGTTCTGTACTCCAGGGGCTGAATTACCTATTCCTCTGGGATTAGACCCTCCTTTGTTTTGCCCGGCTGATGAGATTTTATTAAAATACTGTACTCTCTGGCCTTTGGCAATATCCAGGTGAGCATTACTGGCTCACGGCACCATCGTACCTGTCTCAGAAGCTCAGTGGGGCTTAACTCCCAGATACACAGGTATAGGCTTGCATCCTTAAAATGTAGCATAGTAGAGGAATGCTGCCATTCTTCAGGAAAAGTGGAAGGGATGCTGTGGGACCAAAGTTCAAGTCCCTATTTGGCCATGGAGCTCACTGGGGACCCTTGGGTCAGACACAGCCTCTGAGCTTAACAAACTCGTGGGGTTGTTTTGAGGATAAAATGGAGAGGGGGAGAATGATATATATCATATTAGGCTCCTTGGAAGACAGGTGGGATATAAATATAATAGGTAGATAAATGGGCATAGCCAGAATTTATGTTGTGTTGGGGAGGGGGCAGAACTGAGCTATCTGCAATATGATTGGTCAGTTAACTGAAAAATACTTAATTATTTTTATTTATTTACTTCAATTTGAGGGGCAGCTGCCTCTCTACGCCGTTGGGTGGGTAGGTAGATAGGTAGGTAGATTTGAGATAGGTAAGTGGAGAGAGATTTAAGGAGCTTCTTTCCCTGCCTCCTGCCCACCAATATTATGTCTGTATGGCCCGGCTGTCTCTCTGCAGATGCTTCAGGGTGCTCTGGTATATATTTGATATGCAATGTTGTAGCACTGCAAACAGATTCTGGGTATCTGTTTAAATTCTCAGGCTGGGATGGGTGGTGGCGCAAAATTGCTGCTGCTTTGGCTCTTTGTGTCAGGCCAGTGGGTCTGGTCTCGGGGCGGGTGTCACATTCCTCTGGCAGCCACAGACAGAAACTGGGGTGGGGGAGGTGACTTAGTCCGGCTCCCCCTCTGTGTGACAGAGCAACATTCTGTCTGGTCGCAGCCCCCACTTAAGCTGCAGGTGTGTGGGTGATGGGCGGGCAGCTCTCCCACTGACAGGCAAGGAGGCTTTGATGCCAGGGGCTGGGGGAGGAGGCAGCCCATGGACCCGAGTTCCTTTCCCATGGGCCTACGGTAGCTTTCCACATGCACCCTCCATCTCTTCCCATGACATAGTTTGCATTTCTCTCTCTATCTTATCTTGCTCTTGTTCTCCCTCCCTCCCTCTCTCTGTTCACTCCTCTGTTCCCAGCTGCGCCCCGGTTGTTTTATGGTTCTCAGCCCTGGGCCTCCACTAGTTCTCCACCTGTGCCCCCACCAACCATCCTGCTGAAGGAGGAGATGGCAGGTCTCCTTGATAACAGACAGGCAAAACAAAGACCTTCTGTGCCATGATGAGTAAGGGAAGAGCAAGGAGGGGTGCGGTGAATGTCTTGTACACACCGGACAAAGAGACCTGATCAGTAGATTTGAGTGTGTGCATATGATGTGGGATTGCTAAAATATTGTACCTGTCATTTCTGGAGCTGACATATACTGGGCTGGCTGGGACTCTTGGTGTGTGTGTGTGTGTCTTGAGGAGCCTTGCCTAGTATACACACAGGTTAAAGTGTTCCTCAGCATTAACTACTTCATGCTGATAGTGAATCATCAGTTGTCTTCTCTGCTCCTGTTGTTGCACTGCGCTGCTCTGCTCTTCCTCTAAGACAGCCAGAAATGGCTGCCGCTGGAAGTGCAACACCGGACTCAGGATAACTCACAGCCCGATGTTACCATCCAAACAAAGGTATTTCCTGGCCAAATCCCAGAGCTTTCTTCCCAGCGATCAGTTCCATTCAGTGAAAAGTAGTACTGAACTAGCGCTAACTGGCCTTTGAACACAGTTCCAAAACGGAGGCAATAAAACTCTCTCCACCCACTCCCCTTCCTCCTCCTCCACAGTGTTTAATATTCCTTGCAATGACAGATTCCTCTTTTTATTCCCCTCCATGTTCTGGCCAATAATCTCTGAACAAGTGGCAATTATTCCTGCCCAGCTGTTTGAAGGTAGCAGCCTTGCTGTCGATGCCAGCAGTAAAATGCCCTCTAAACCAGAGATGGAGGAGCTCTGGGTCTCCAGGAGGTATTGGAGTACAACTCCCACTAGCCCTGACTATTGGCTGTGCTGGCTGGGGCTGATGGGAGTTGGAGTCCAACAACATCTCGAGCACAGTAGATTCCCCATACCTGCTGTGGACTCTGTAACTGGGAAAGGCTGACACCAGCAGCTCCTGTAGTATATTAGAAGGGCTGGTTCTGTCTAGCCCTTTCCAAGGACTCTTCATTCTCCCTGGTGCATGTATGTAGAAAAACTGGAGAAGAGGCTGGGGTCGAAAATCAACACCCACCCAAAGACTTCCCAGCTGGCCCCAAGCACAGCCATGGATCTCTGAAATACCCACCCCCCATTTATGCCCTGTAGCCAGGGCTCTTTAATGATTCCCTGTCCCACAATGTGAACGGCAAGTCAGACTTTCACACAGCCCTTTCCCCATCATTAGGCACCTCAGCTGATTATTCCTGTGAACGAGTCAAGAAGGGGGGAAATGAGTGTAAGGGCCTAAAAGGTAGGTGCTGCCTAAGGTGGTCTTTCTGTTTTTGTTCACACATGCAGTTACTGTTATTTTTTCCTGCCTTGCTCCACTGTATCCAAGAACACCTCAGGGCCCATAATTTTATCACTGCTATGCAGTGTGCTGGCATAGATTGGATGTTCCCTGATCTCAGAAGGGGCAGCAGAATTGGGGCAATTCATGGTCCCCTTCATATAACAAGCACAAGGAAAACTTGGTAGCTTTTCTCCATTCTAGAAGGGAAGAGATACAGTACATGGGCAACCAGAGACCCGCATACAATAACAGAACATACAAAAAGCGTTGTGGATTGGTCGTAGATTTAGTGTCCCCCTCTGGTGGCAAGAATCAGAACTGTGGAGCTTGGCTTGGCTCTTATCCAAAAACTTCCGTTTCCCAAATTAGATACACTCTCACACACACACTTTTCATTTTTAGAGTGCAAGAATAACAGCCATTCACCTTCATAAGATGCCAGTTCCTATGTCTGTGGGTGAGTTAGTTCTTCAAGGACAGGTAATTCTGTTGCACCTCTGCAAGATCAGGTGAACCTGATGCAGAGATGCAGCAAAGCTACTCAGTTCCAAAGCTGAGGTGACTGGAAGGAGGTGAGTCCAAAGAGAGAGGGAGAGGGGGAGAGAGAGAGAGCAGGAGCGTTTCATGGTCCAATGTATGTATTTCTAACTAGATACCAGGAGTTCTTCCATGGCATGCTAATGTGCCTTGGTGCAATCCTTGGGAATTAGTCCTCTAAATGAATGGATGGAAAGATTGCTGGTCATGGGCATGTTCATGGGAGCAGAAGATAGGCAGACACATGCTCACCCCACTTCCCTTGGCAGTGAAAAATTCATGGTTATTACTTATGTGTTACATTTTAACCCTACCCTTCCTCTGAGCAGTTCAGGAGACCATACATGGCTCCCCACCCCTAGTTGGTCCTCACAACATCCCTGCGAGGTAGGTTAATATGTGAATGGCTGAAGGCCCATGGCTGAGTGAGGATTTGAACCCAGTCCTAGTCTGACATTCCTACCACTACATGGCACACATGTGAGGGCTTCTGGATTTAGTTTCCTTTGGTTGAAAGGGCACTGGAGACTTAAGGAGCTTTGTAATGTTTGCTTCATTTGTAGAGGAAGACAAGCTCCCAAGTCTCATATGGACAAGTAACAAAACCTGATGTTCTACCCTTGCCTCTCTTCACACCCTCCCTCTGTCTCCTTTTTGTCCTTCAAACTCAGCCAATGGTTTTACTTCTCAGCTCGGTCCATATTGTTGTAGGCCCCATCCCTGTAGGGTGAAAGACGCCCATTCAGGAAACATGCATCCACAGTAACTAAAGAATATTAACATACCATACTTTTGCCAAAAAAAGCCTGGCTTCTAGCCGGATGCTATTTTAAGCAAACCCCATCCACTTTAACTAGGTCTTCACAAATATACCCATATCTCCATGCTACAGCAAGTGTTTCGGTTTATTTAAACACATTAACATTAAGATATTTCTATGGTTACTGTGGTACCTCGGGTTTCATACGCTCCAGGTTACATACGCTTGAGGTTACAGACCCTGCTAACCCAGAAATAGTACCTTGGGTTAAAAACTTTGCTTCAGGATGAGAACAGAAATCGTGCAGCGGCGGCACAGCGTCAGCAGGAGGCCCCATTAGCTAACGTGGTGCTTCAGGTTAAGAACAGTTTCAGGTTAAGAACGGACCTCCAGAACGAATTAAGTACTTAACCCAAGGTACCACTGTATTACTAATTTTTTAAAAGTGAATAATATTAACTAGTACTATTTAATGATTAAGTTTGGTAGGCTTCCATGCCTACTCAAGAATTCTGTATATCCCTGAATCATTATCATCATCATATTCATACCCTGCCCATCTGGCTGGGTGGCAGGAGGTTGGACTAGATGACCCTTGGGTACCTTTCAACACTATGATTCTGTGATTCTATGTAAGTAATACCTTCAGCAGGGGTAGACAACATGGTGTCCTTCAGACATTGTGGACTACAACTCCCATTAGCCCCAGCCAGCATAGCCAATCAGACTTGTAGTCCAAAGCATCTCTGGAGGGCACTGCATTTGCTATCCCTGATCTTTCAGGTAGTCAACGTTTCCACATTACGGTGTCGTTTGTTTGCCCTGCAGAAGAACAGAGTAGTTGCTGAGGGATCTGACTACTTGTCGAGCTCTTTTAAATTGCCCCCAAGAGATCCAGAAAAGGTTGCTATGAGATAAACTACCTGGGCAATAACTACAGAAGGCTGCTTCTGTGTTACCTTTTCAGTGTGAATAATGGTGAGGATGCAGCGCCACCTGTTGAGCATATTGGATTTTACAAGTACCGGTATATAGTTAGCCTGAAGACGAGGGAGCCCAGATGAATCAGGAGCTTTGCAAACACACTCAGCGTGACAGGAGTAGAGAAATAGCTCATGAACCTATGACTGCAAGGTGAGACCCTACTACTACCATTAGCAGAACTGAGGCAGGTGCTGAGGGGCAGGGAGCAGTTGGGGGGGGGTTCATGGACAGAGCTGTATGTATGTGCCATGCAACCTACTCCTCAAGCAAGCTGGCTGTCCTCATGTGCAGCAGAGGGCGCCACTCTATTGGGGAAGGGCCTCAGCTCAGTGGTAGAGCGTGCAGAAGGACTCAGGCTCAGTCCCTGGCATCTCCTGAGCTGCAGTTCCTCAAGAGTAATCTTTGCGTCTACATACTGACAGCTGGCAGACCTAGAGGCTGTGATGGGTAAAACCACAGACAAAACTATTTTGGATTAACTAATCCAGAGTGAAAACTGCCCTGCTTCATTTTTCACCATGCTTACCTCTAATTAGAATTTCCTTCCTGGGAAATGTAATAAGTGGATAGAAAGAGAATCTATCCAATTGACGCTGACACAAAACCCCACACATACACTATGTAAAACAATATCAGTTTCACCACAAGCCCCCTCCTCTCCCTCACTCTCTTCTTCCCCAACCTTCTACTGTACACAACACTAATTTATCATATCAAATGTAACTGATCTGTAGAAAAGATTTTACAACCTGAAAAAATGAGAGCATGCATGTACTTTTGTAAACCAAGAAAGTATTTCAATAGAAATTATAAAAAAAGAATTTCCTTCCTAGGCAGCTCTAATCAGAAATAAGCCCTGATGGGTTAGGTGTGCAAGGTGAGGCTGATGGGTTAGGTGTGCAAATCTCCTCCTACCAATTGCAGTGCTCTGTGCCACAGACCAGACTGTTTCAGAGGATCTCCAAACCCTCTGGAAATGTTTTTAGGGAGTACAGTGGGGATGCATTAAGTAAGAGGGATTCACAAAGATCAGGTGCCCTGCCTTGTGCTAAATAGAAACAAAGGGCCACCATTATATTCAATTAGGTGACCTTGGGCCAGTCACTGCCTCTCAGCCTAACCTGCTTTAAATGGTTGTTGTAGTGATAAAATGAGGAGCAGGGATAACCTGTTTGTCACCTTGAGCTCCTTGGGGGAAAGGTAGGATATAACACCACCCAAAACAGAGAGGTCATCCATGCCTAATCCAAAATTATACAGTGTGCAACAACATTGATAGCACTTGCTATAGTAACAGAAGACACATGAAAATGTTCTAGAGTAAAATTAATAACTCACTCTTAATAGCATGATGTAACTAGATCTTTATCACACAAAGCAATTAAGAGTGAGATAAGAAAGGGAAAGCAAAATGGGTAAGATTACTTATCAGATATGCATTTATCTTAATCGGTTTGTCAATCAGAAAACATACATTTGTTGGTCAAGGATATGGAGTCGAAGCACATCAGTCAGAAAGGTAAATACCGGTAGGTAATTAAAAGGGGGGAAGAAAACATGGACCCTACAATAGCTTCACCTTAAGTATTAGCTGAAGATAAAGCAATGGGTAGTGGGTGAGGTCTTTAGTTCCTTAGTCAGTCATACAATCTTGTCAAACAGATTGATCAAACAGATTAATTTGTGTAGTCCACATGACAGTACCCTCAAAAAACACAAATTTTAATGCTTTTCCCTGTAAATTTGGGTTTACTCAATATAGGGATAATTCAATGAACGGGGGGAAATCAAGCTTTAACCTACTCCACCGGGGGTAGCAGACAGTTTATTTCTGTGCTTTTGTGTGGGTGCATCAGTTGTTGCTTTCTGATACTCCCCTTCCATGACCAATGCTTCCTCAGTGCTTTCATTTCTTTTTTGGCAGAGCTCATGTAACTATTTTTGGTGTGCTCTTGAGTGAAGGCCCCCCTCCCCCGTTTGATCGCTCAGATTTGCAAAAAATAGAAAACTGCAAGCAATTTTACAATGGCCTGACTACGTGCTTTTCCACACTTTTTGTATGGGATTTGTTTATTTAAAATGTGTTCAAGCAGCTAGCTGCATGCATGCCCTGTTGGTACTTAACTGGCATAACAAAAGCAACATAACAGAAGGCTGGGGCAAACACAAAAGGGAACTCCTACTGGTATGAACGGGAAAGACCAAAGTTGTGCCTCATATATAAATTCAAGTACGTGCAGGTTTGGATTACTCTGGTTGAATTCTAATTGAGAAAGCAAGGATTAACAACTAAATAATGCTCAAATGTGGATAAGCCCTGATGGAAACACAGGAACTAATGCTGGTACATTTAGCATAATTGGTGCTTTGAGTAGGCAACGAGAAAACTGGGAGTGCAGGATAATAAGCAGAACAGCGTCAGATACTGTGAAGAGTATTACAGTAGTCTGGGAGTTGATGTCTTTAGGTGTGCTGACCCCATCATTCTTTCTCCATCCATAGAGCAGTACTGTGACATAAGAGAAGCCCTACTGAATCATGCCAATGGTCCACTTCTCCAGTACTCTGTGTTCACAATGCCTATGGGAAGCTCGCAAGAAAACTTGTGTGCAACAGCACTCTCCACACTTGTGATGCCAGCCACTGGCATTCAGGGGCATCCTGCCTACAAGAGTGAAAGCCAGTAGCTGGTAGCCATCAATAGCATTGGTAGTGTGGTAAGGCACTTAAATTTTGCAAGGAGGCTAACATGCTGCAGGTGTTTTAATAGTCAGGGATGATAGGAACTGAAGGATATTACGGTAATAATTTCATGGGGAAAGTGCCTAAAGCCATAAAGCCTCATGGACACTAGAGGGCTCCAAAGAGAAAGTAGCAGTTACAAATATTGATAGGGAAGAAAATTAAGCTTTGAAAGTGGACAAATGCTTGAATATAGGAAATGAGGTGTGTTTTGGGGGAGTTTGGAAACCCTCAAGCCTCACATCCTGAGTTCCCCCAGTCTTAACCAAATCAGTGTCCCACAAGCTTCTAAGAGCAATACCTATGAAGCTACAATAAGCTTTGTAATTTTGGAGAGTATATAGATGGATGAAGCAGATTTCCTCTTTCCCTCAAAGAGGACTATGCAGTCCTTTGGCAAACTCACTTGATTCAATCAATCAATCAATCAATCAAATTTACCTGTTAAAAATAAGCATTCCGAGACATATTGCCTCTGTCAGTCTAGATAGAATATAATCATTGTGACTAGTAACTATGCAACTTGACATAGGGGTGGCAGGAGTTAAGCTGATCTTTATCTCGTGGACCACTTTGCTCCTGTGGGTGTCTGCAAGTGGCCTCACATGTGAGGCCAAAGCAAGGGATGTGCAAGTGAGCCGCACTCCCCCTTTCACCCTTCTGACGCCTGATGCAAAGGGATAACTTTCACATCTACATATGCACACATGGAGGGAGATATATATCCACAACAAGAGCACATGGATTCTCCCTTCAGGGAAACCTCACAAAGTCTCCCTTTGCATGAGACGCTGAAAGAAGAGAAAGAAGGTGCATTATTCATTCCAACAGCCTCACTCCCTCTGGTTTCCATGTGAGGTGCAAAGAGACTCAGACTTTTTGGTCCTGACAATGTGGAAAGTATTCCCTTAGCTGGAGAAACAAACACCCTTGAAAGCTAATTGTTGGTCACTAGGCCAAGGCTGGGAGACATGGCCTCTGTGCCAACACACTGTCCCCTCCTGTGTATACTGTATGTTGGCGCTGCAGGCAAGGATTCAATCATCCTTCTCTTGCATCTGAAAGTGTTGCTCCTCCGCTTCATGCTGGTTGCCACCCAGAGGTACAGCTTGGTTGCCTTCCCATTCCCCATGCTCCCTTTTCTTCGAGCTGCCCTTCATAACATACACATCAGTGGCTTCTAGGGCTGAGCACACCAGGGGAAGCACAGAAATAGCTTATCTCTAGGGCTCTGCAGTGCATTTTGCAGATGCTTCTCTCGCTCTGTCTCTGATACACATGCATGCACGCGCACGCGCACACACACACACACACACACACACACACACACTACAAGTCCAAGCAGGAACAAAGAGGAGGAAAAAAGCCCCAGGGCAGGCTTTTGTGAACCCCGTGGCCTCACGTGGCTTGATCCTCCATACCCACACCAACACTTCTGTGTTCTGTAGCACAGCACACAGCACTCAGCTAAAGCTTCAGAAATGCTAAGCAGCAGCAGTAGTGGAGTGCTTATCCAAACCATATCCACTGGCAGAACTCTTCAAATGTCAACTATGAGCTTCATCCTGGTTTCCTTCTCCCCCATCTGCCATAGAAGAGCATAAAAGATGGAAGTAAAATCTCCAAAGCAGGGAAGTTGTAAGCAAGCTAAGCACAGAAACCAGGCTAGTGACCAGAAGTGAGTGACCAGTAGCACATGCTGTAAAATCCAGAGAGGATGAGGTGCAACAGTCCTGAAGTGGCAGAATGGACTGTTTCTCTTCAGGCTGCAGGAGAGAGAATGAATGAATATCTGTCTGTCTGCCTGCCTGCAATCCCACTATAGAATGGGCTGGGCTCCCCTGGTGGGTTCCAGGAGTTGTACCAAGCGTAGCAGCACTCTGCAAACATTCCATCAGCAAAAGGTTTTCTGTTTGCAATGGAAAGTTCTCACCTCCTTCCCCCACCATCCAAATATGCTCTGGGGGTTTCCCCAGCCCTTTGCAGCAGATTTGGGTTGGGTGTGGGGCATTCACAGGGAGAAGACAGGGAGGAAAAGTCCCTTTGCACAAGTGGAAATTCTTGCACTGACAGAACACATTAGTTGACTACCACCCTGTTATAGGAATTTTAAGGTCTTATATATATAAAATAAATGTTCATAACTGTACAAGGCAAACACATACATAAATATATAAACCACATGTCTGGAAACAGGACAGGAAAACAGTCCTAAAGCCATTTTGACTCAGTCACCTCAAATACTTCTCTGAAAGGAGGAAGGAAATGGAAAAGCCTCCCCACTGTCTCTTTGTTCACAAATCCTGTCTTACGGGTGTGTCTGTGTATGAATAGGGTGAGCCTGTGACCTGGATTCAGGAATTAAGTAGTCATCATCACAAAATATTGGTCAAATGGCCCAGGTAATGCAATCAGTGGTCCATTATTAGGTATCCTGCAGACAGGAGAAAAACAACACTCAGATTTCTGCTGTAGACTGCCCCTTCTGTGATGTATGTATGATGTATTGGGGGTGGTCTTGAGCTACAGGGGAGGCAATTTCAAATGTCTATATAAGAGTTTGTACACCAATGTTCTGGGTCTCCTCCTCCTTCCTGTGTGTGTGGGGAGCACCATGTTGCAACAGCTTTAATAAAGATCAGGCTTACTAGCTGCTTTGCTTCTCAATATTCTCTGGTTGGCCTCTGTTATTTTCTCCTACTGATAAAAAACCTACATGAGGACTCTATACGGGCTCTTTTGTAACCCATAAGGGAAAAGGAGTAGTTGTTTCTTCTTCTTCTTCTTCTTCTTCTTCTTCTTCTTCTTCTTCTTCTTCTTCTTCTTCCAGCCCTATCTCTCATCAGCCCTAGGTAGCATGGCCAGTAGTCATGGAAAATGGGAGTTGTAGTCCAACAGCATCTGGAGGTCGAGTGGTTCTCCATCCCTGGACTAAAGGGCAAGGTTGCTCCAGTATCAGGCTACAGTGCTGCAACCAAGAAGTAACTACCATTGATGTCAATGGAATTTGGGGCTAAGAAAACATGGGAAGGGTTAGAGGGTGGAGTGTATATGTTAGAAGAACAATGAATGCTGCGTAGATGCATTGCTCTTATCAATTTAATATAAGACTTATTTGTTTTCTGAAACAAGGCATAGGAAAACCTATGTGCTGGGCAACCTGACAATATCCGCCCTCCCTTCCCCACAGGTGGGCGGGGTTTGCGGTACCGAGCGAGGCTCACCTGGGTGGGTGGCACCCACCTGCCTGAGCTGGCCTTTGACCTGCCCTCGGCCAGGGAGGACAATGGACGGCCGGCCGGGGGCGGGCCTAAGGCCAAAAGGAAAAGAGGCTGACTCCTGGGCTCAAGCCTCTTTTGCCTTTCTTCCTTCCAGGATCACCCACCCACCCTCCTCAATTAATATTTCTTGCCTTTTTAATTTCAGCTTAGGTCAGCGATCTTCAATTTAATGATTCCTTCTTTACAGGCTAATATCTTGCATTCCAGGTCAGCGGGCACTGCTGCGGTCGTAAGATGGTTGCTGTATTCAGAACTGGGAAGGAATTTTCCCTGCATTGGCAGGTTTCGCCTTCCCCGTAGCAATTTCGTCACAACTTTGGCCGTTTTAGGCCTTGGCAAGGTAGCCTTTAGTCTAACATCAAGTTGGGGGGTGCATTCATGCTCCCTCCCCATGCGGCGGCGCTTGCAGGGCCCGTTAAAGGGCAAAGCCGAGAGTCCCTAGCCCTAGAGTGGCAGCATGTAGGTCAAACTCCCCGGACGAGGTCGGTGGAAGGGCATGCTGTGTAAGTTTGCGCTTTGCAGTCCCCTCTCACTGGGCCTCAACTGCCTGCATATCCTCAGCCAGGCGGGCTGAGAGGGTTACCTGCCAAGGCCTGTGCCATGTTTCCCACTTCTGAAGTTCAATAAAGTTGTGGCCAATTTGAACCCATACACTGGTCTCTTGTCTTATCATTTGGGAAAAGGGGTAGGCACCACAGAGAGGGTTTAGCGCGTGTGCCCGCAAAACCACAAAAACAGAGGCAACATTACTTTATTGCACCAAAGGCACAAGACACAGGTATTTGCATTCCCTTTGAAATGGTTAGTTAAGACTAGGGAAGGACAAGGATCTGATAACAGTTTCAGACAGAGCTCATATGCAAACAGCATTTTATTGATGTCATTCACTTCCAGCCCAGACAATTCCCTCCTCCCCAGTCTTCCCAATTCCCCTGTAGGGAATGCCACTTTTTTTCTTGCCAGGGTCTCAAGAGGTGCAATTTTTCATGTCAGAAAGTAGCAGCAGCATGACTGTCTGAGAAAAAAAGCAGCACCTGTTGAATGCAGCTTTTAAAGGCACAAGAGGCCCTGCCAAGAAATGATAGGGCAATTTTATCCCTGATAAAGGGAAGTGTAAATCAAGAAAGCAAACACCATAATAAATCTAGTAAGTCTTTAGGGAGCTGCAAGGAACTTTTGTGTGTCTGCTGTGTGCCACTGGCTGACATAAACTCAGTTAGAACAAAAAATCCCAAACATTAGGTTTGATGAAGCCCACTCAAAAAACATGAATAGTCTTTAACTTGTGTGGTTTAGAAACCTAACTGGTGAGTGTTTCCTTGATTTAAATTGTTGTGTGTGATCTTGTATTTGGAATGCAATTAGAAGTCTTTTCTCATTTACTTAGCAGTAAATCCTGCTGATTTCAATGGAGCTTTAAAGTAAGTAGAAACAGAATTACAGTGTGATGGAAAACACCTGTGAAAGCATGGAAAACACTAGAATAGGAGAAATTGTTTGTGGATTAATTGGTGATGGAGAGAGTTGTCAGCATGCTTATACATGAATTATTCTTGTGCTTCTGGAGAAGGGAGAAAAGAACTCCCAGTCCCAGTAGTGGCAGTGAGCTAGATAAGTTTCCTGAAGCAAGAACCTCTAGGCATAGGCCTTGTTAAAAGAGCAGGTCTAGATGTCAGGGTCTGCCTGCCTTCTCCCTAATTTGTAGGACTCTCATGTGTTTGTGTGGTAAACTACCATGTGAATAAAATTTGAAATAGTACAGTTCAGACAAAGGCTTACCACCACTACTCTTTGTGAGAAGTGGGGCGAAGGTGGGGTGACGGAATGGCTCTACAATGTGAAGTGTTGTCTGAGGCACTTGACTGTGAATTGAGTAATATCTGTAGTAAATGCACACTTTTCCTTTTCTTGTATCAGGGGGCCTTCTCTGGGTCATCCAGTGAGGCCACAACCCCTCCTCATCCAAGGCTCTCCTACAAATTCCTTTCCTCTTTTTGTTGCTAACTTTATCATAAGATCTGAGCTGTTCCATCTTGTTTTTCTCAGCCAACAAAACATGCTAACATATTCTTTTAACCAGTTTAAACCGGTTCAAGACATAGTACATTTAGTATTCACCTAAAGTGCTTTACTTCAGTACCGTCTCTGGTTTATGAAGAATGAGTTAGAATATTTGTATACTCTCCTGTACCCCAGTAATTCACTTATTCTAATGTTGATCCCAAGGATACATGGTGGAAAGTAGGTACAATTATATTATTTATTATCAAGCTGGTGTAGGAGAGTGCTCTTTTTTAAACTCTCACAGCACTTTAATCAGATGGGTTTCATTTATCTGGTTAAGAGTTTTGAGAAGCTCAAAGTTGCATATGCACTCACACCAACCTATGTAGGTCCAATGAAGAGTAAAATAACATATCCTTTGCATTTCATTTTTCTCATGATAGGTCCTTTTGTACAGTAATGCATAGGTGCCATGATCTTGGGAGTCTCCCTGAATCTGAAGCTGATAAGACAGACCACCGTGAAACATCTCAGCCTGTGAAATGGGAATGATTACCATCTACTTCCTTCTTACCATGTTCTCCAGCAAAAGAGGTAAAGAAACTGCTGTACTCATGTGTACAGCATAGATGGATAGAGTGATAATTCTGTTACTTGGATTGATGAATCCCAGACTTGTATGTTTTTCTCAGAAATTGGTTGTTGAGCAAATATTAACAAATATCCTTGGGGTGTGCAGTGGAACAGACATCAAAGGTACAATATGAGTGTGAACACTACAGACCTTAGCCTCTGTTAAAGCCACTGAGAAGGTAAAGCATAGGATAAACACACAAGGCAGGCCAAAACATGTTGTAAGGTTATCAGCAAACACCCTTTTGCTGTTGTGCAAAGGCCTGGCGCTGTGCAAGTATCTACCATAGTCATTACAGCTGCTTCGCTGCAGGGTGAGCAAGACACATCCGAGTGTGTTCCTGCCACAGCCATTGCTGGGCAATCTTGACTGGAGATCAACATGGGACTTTGAGCTTGTTGGCCTTGCCGGACCTCTCAGCAGCTTTTGGTACTCTTGACCCCTAAATCTTTGTGCAATCCTTTGGTAGATTGGAAAGTTCAGGGATTGATTTCCACTGCAGTTCTACTCCTTCCTATCTGGGTATATTTGGATGTAGCCCTACAGGCTTTACTGTCTGGCCCCCAGGACTTTTCACAAGCCACGCCCATCCCCCAGGCTATACAGATCAACAGCCCTGCTCTATGACCTTCTCAAGCATTTTTGCCTGGCTGAAATGCATCTTTGAACTGTGATAGCACCTCTGGCTTATCTGGTGTGTGTGTGGTGGTGGTGGGTATTATTATTATTATTATTAGTAGTAGTAGTAGTAGTATACTGTCCTATATCTGTAGGTCTCAGGGCGGTTACAACATAAAACCACAATTTTATATGTGTGTACAGTGGTACCTTGGTTCTCAAATGCCTTGGTACTCGAACAACTTGGAACCCAAACACTGCAAATCTGGAAGTAAGTGTTCCGGTTTGCGAACATTTTTCGGAAGCCAGACATGCTCCATTTTGAGTGTTACACTTCCAGTTTGAGTGCCACACTTCCATTTTGAGTGTTATGCCTCCGATTTGAGTGCCACACTTCTGTTTTGAGTGTTACACTGAGGTCTGTCTATTTTTGCTATTTATTTTGTGTGTTTGTTTCTGCAGCTTTTCTGTGTGACTGTGTGGAACCCAGTTCAGCTACTGATTGATTGATTGATTGTGTGACTGCAGTACATTATTTATTGCTTTCATTTTATGGATCAGTGGTCTTGTTACATAGTAAAATTCATGTTAAATTGCTGTTTTAGGGGTTTTTTTAAAAGTCTGGAATGGATTAATCCATTTTGCATTACTCTCTATGGGAAAGCACACCTTGGTTTTGGAACGCTTTGGTTTTGGAACGGACTTCCGGAACGGATTAAGTTTGAGAACCAAGGTACCACTGTATGTGGAAGCTTCTGCCTTTTAAACCTGTTGCTCCTCCCACTTTTGTTCTGTCCATCCCCACCACTGAAATGCTGACCTTTGAAGGTTGCCCATTAGCTAATGTGACCCTTGGATAGAAAAAGGGTATCTCACCCCTGATTTAAAGAGTGGCTTCTGCTTAACCCCCTTGGATTTTTATTATAAAGAGTCCTGCAAGGGTCTATATGATTGACATGAATAGATAGTCCAACATTTGGGAAGTGCCATCAATGGCATACAGCTTTTCTTTCTCAGCCAATTCAGGTGCAACATTGGTTCTTCTGAATTCCTGTTGAGAGGCAGACTTGGGGTTCATTGAAATTGAACCCGCACACCATTGCTGTGGTTGGGCAGCTTTGGCAACCTTGGGGAGGTCAGACTATCGCCTCTGGGCACGATTGCATTCCTCTTGTGTTAGATTTCACAGTTTTGCTGTCTTCCTGAACCCAGCCCTGCTCTTTGAGGCTGCCAATATTCATGCATTGTCTACTGTATAGTGTTCTATGTGGGCCTCACCTTGGAGACAGTTTGGAAGCTTCAGTAAGTGCAGACTGCAGGTGCCAGTCAGATCATGATAGGGATGGAATCAATCATGATAGGGGCTGGGTGGAAAGTTTGTATGATACCCATTTTGGCTAATCTGTACTGACTTCTGGTCTCAGTGTAAGGTACCAGGCCTTGTATTCTTTAGGACAGGTGTGGAGAACCCTGGCCATTGGGTATGCTTACTGGGGCTGATAGGAGCTGTATTTAAGCAACACACGGAGGGCCAAAGATTCCCCACACCTGCTTTAGGAAATGTCTTCTAAGCCAGGGTAGTCAACCATTTTCTCATGAAGGCCTTATTATTACTTATTTATTAAAATTAAATTACTACGTTGCCCTTCATCTGAAGGTCGCAGGGTGGTTCACAACATAAAAATACAAAATGAGAACACAAATACACAATAAAAACAAAAACAAATATTTTCATCTGGCACCTGAAGATATGTAATGAAGGCATCGGCAAGCCTCCCTGGGGAGAGCATTCCACAAGTGGGGAGCCACTGCAGGAAAGGCCTCTTACTGGACCTCTCATGGGTAATCTCCAGGGGCCGCATGCTGACTGTGGGCCCAGCTGAAGCCAATCATGGGTGTGTGGGTGACATCTCACCTTCTTCTCTTTTTGCCTCCCACTCTGTCTTCCTTGCTGCCCAGCTGGCTGGTGGCCAAGGGACAACTTGCTGTTGCCAGAGGCCTGAACTGATCACTTGCATAAAGCTTTTGAAATCGGGGACACATGGGGGCCCTCTGGCTGCAAGTTGCCAACCTCAGACCTAAGAGATACAAAGCATCAACTCGAAGCCATTACTGGAGGAGTGAGGAAAAGAGACAGACTAATACTGTAGTTCTTCTCCTAATAGGGAGACACCAGGATTTATATCCGCCTGTATAACACACTCCTGACAGTAAACCTACTTGCTGATCAAACCTGCATAGGAACAAGTAGGTGCTCAGGTACTCTACACATGCTCAGCTGACTCAGATTAAGCTCTGGCAGGGAGGAACTGTGGGGAAAACAAGCTCTCTCTTTTGTTGTTATTTGGAAGCCCCCCTCCCCTCCCCAATATTATTTCTCTTGAATTTTGGGATCCAGGAAGTGCAGCTGTTCTTACCATCATCACAAGGATCTCTCTCTCTCTCTCTCTCTCTCTCTCTCTCTCTCTCTCTCTCTCTCATCCTCAGCGGGAAAGGAAGGCACCTGGGGGTCGATGCCTCGAGGCGATTGGCTGAGGGGCGGGGAAGCCGCGGCACGGGATTGGCTGCTCGGGGAGAGGCCGGGCGGGGCGCGGCGGGGCTAGTGCGGCAGCCAGTGCGGAGAGGGGAGCTGCTGAGCGCCGGTTGACCCGAGTCCTCGTCCGTCCTGGCGCGCTTCACTGCGGCTCCTCGAGGTTTCTCCGCAAGCTCCGACTCAGGGCGCCGGCGCAGCTGCTGCGTCCCGCCCCAGCCCATGGCCGGTGCGCCGGGCGCGCCTGGGCAGCAGCTGTAAGCGCTCGGGCGGCGCAGCAAAGGCGCCAAGCAGCCGCTCGCTCGCTCGCTCGCAGCAGCAGCAGCCAAGATGGGGACGGTGCTGTCGCTGTCGCCCAGCGCGCCGGGGAAGGGCGGCGTGCTGGCCGAGAAGGCGGCTCCGGGCCGGGCGCACGGCAAGGGCGAGAGCCGCCTGAAGCGGCCGGGCGTGCTGATCTCGGCGCTCACCTGGAAGCGCCTGGTGGCCGCCTCGGCCAAAAAGAAGAAGAACGCCAAGAAGGTGACGCCCAAGCCGGGCTCCGCGGGCGCGCCCGACCCCTTGGTGCAGCAGCGCAACCGCGAAAACGCGCGCAAGTCCCAGCCCGACGGCGCCAAGCAGGGGCCCTTGGCCGTGCCGGTGCCCACCGTGCCCGCCTCCGCCCAGGAGGGCGGCAAGCAGCCACCGCCGCCGCCACCCCCGCCGCTGCCCGGCAACCGCGCCACCGCCGCCTCCTCCGCCGCCCCCGGCTCCCCGCGGCGGGTGATCGTGCAGGCTTCGACGGGCGAGCTGCTCCGCTGCCTGGGGGACTTCGTGTGCCGCCGCTGCTACCGCCTCAAGGAGCTGAGTCCCGGCGAGGTCATCGGCTGGTTCCGCAGCGTGGACCGCTCGCTGCTGCTGCAGGGCTGGCAGGACCAGGGCTTCATCACGCCGGCCAACCTGGTCTTCGTGTACCTGCTGTGCCGCGAGGCGCTGCAGGGCGACCAGGTGGGCAGCCAGGCCGAGCTGCAGGCCTCCTTTCTCACCTGCCTCTACCTGGCCTACTCCTACATGGGCAACGAGATCTCCTACCCGCTCAAGCCCTTTCTGGTGGAGGGCGACAAGGAGCGCTTTTGGGACCGCTGCCTCGCGATCATCCAGGGCCTGAGCGCCAAGATGCTGCAGATCAACGCCGACCCGCACTTCTTCACGCAGGTCTTCCAGGACCTCAAGAACGAGAGCGAGGGTGCGCCGACAAAGGACTCCGGCTCCAACAAACACTGGACTATAAGCCTGGACCGCTAGGAGAGCCCCGACCACCCCCCACCCGACCCCCGCCATCTCCTCCCTCCACCTTTCCGGACGCACTGCTCCTCGTTCTCTCTCTCTTCTCCCCTCCCAAGCTCTTCTCAGCCAGGATTTCACAGGGGCAGGAAAACTCTGGGGAGTTTTGGGATCGGGGAGTTGCTAGGGACATATCCTTTCCCCACCCCATCGTACAGGGTGGAGTGCTGCTCTCCATGAGCCAGTCAGGCTTTTTTTTGGGGGGGGGGTGAGGACTTGCTGGAGTCCAGTCTTTCACCCTCCATCTTGTGGGCCACACCCAAAATTACATCAGCCCCTTCCCACAACTGCAGCACCTGAATATTGGGGGATGGGGATGGTGTCTGACCCATGATGTACTGTTGCCTTCTGGCTAGGAGCAGAACTTGCCCCTTCTCTATTACCTTGTCCCAGCTGGGTGCACTTCGGGCCCTGTGGGTGCATCCTGGGAGGGAGGGGCTGTTCTTCCCCTCCTCCTCCTTCCAAATGGGGAGAATTCCTAGACTAATGGGTCAACCTTAGGCATTACGTATTGACAAAGTTCTGCCTTTTGCAGGAAAAAGCAGCTGCTGTGACCTCACCTGTGGAAGCCCCACCAGTGTATCCATGGTTTTGGATCTCTTTGCTGCTACTGTGAATCACAGTACAGCCCAGAGCATTCCGTCTTGTATTTTACTTTTACTTTTCCAGTGAAGCAATTCCTGCATGTTTTTTGCCCTTTCCTGCTGTTTGATGGCTCTGCCATAGTGGTTGTTCTACAAAGTAGATGATGGTTATATACTACTGCTGTCCACCTCTGCAAAGTCAAATGCCTTTCATCATTTCTTTCCCTCCTTCATCGCAGTGGTGGGGATGGGGATGGGGGAGAGTGAGGTGTGTGTATCTGCTTCCAACACTGAAAGGAAGTGCTGGGGAAGCTGTGCTGCTATCCTTCAATGGCCCTTATTTGACCCATTCTCTCCCTGCCTCCTCCTTTCCCCCACCCAGTCCCCTCCCATCTGAAGCAGAGGCTAGGAGCTGTCCAGGGTGCTAGCCTCTTAGACCGACATACATTTGCACATTCTTGAAGCTGAAAACAAGCTGTCTCATGGTGTTTGAATGTAACAGAACAATGTTTGACTTACAGGATGTCTGTGCCAATGTTGCTCAAATGTACAATAACATATTGTTTTATATTGTATATTTAAAAGAGATAAAAATAATGAGTCAAAGCGGAGCTTTGGAATCCTTTGATCATTCAGAACCGCAGATGTATGGGAAGAGGAATGCAGAATGCATTGGGACTGGCAAAGAAGGGAGGAGGGAAGAAAAGGATGGCAATTTGTGTTGGGGGGGTTTACGGTCAGCATCAATGGTGCATTAGCCCTTGGCTGATGATTTCCTAAATGGCTGTGTTGGCAGGAGATCCCAGACTTGCTAATGGGAATTGATATCGAACTGCAGTTCATCTTATTCCGGAGCCCTTTTAGATGAGGACACACACTGTTTTCTTGAGATCTGGCCGGGCAAATATTAGTCAAGAACTAATTTTAAAATGAAACACGCATAGTCTCCAATTAAAATGTCTGCAAATGTACAGAAAGACCAAGAAGGAAATTGCTTGCCATTAGTCTTGTTTGCTTAAGTATGCAGAATTTAAAAATAAATAATCTATGGCTGATATCTTCTAAACAGACAAGATCAGAGAAGGAATTGATTGGATGCCTAACATTCTTTTGAGAGAGAGAGAGAGAGAGAGCTCTTAAAAGCAATCCTGAATGTCCCCTGCTGACCAAACAAGACAGCCTGGCTGTCATGTATCAAAGTGCAGCTAACAAAAAAAGCTGCATATATTAAGAGCACATTGTTAGCTTATTGTGTGCTTCTTCCAGACAGGAAGTCTGTTTGCAGACTGACAGTCCTAATGCTCAGTCCTCTGAAGAATGCTGATGGGCCACAACCTATGCTGTGCTTTGCATTCCCTTAATTACATTAGGATAGGAGACATGTATGGTTTTGGATGCAGTCTTGTTCCTTCCATCTCCCCACCACCGCTATTTAGTATTTTTAAAAACCATTTTCTTCCCTGCTTGCATTTATACAGCCGTGATGATGCTGTTTGCAGCTTCTCCATCTTAATACAGATTTTATTTTTAATTTCATAATGGATTTTTTAAATTGAGCTGTCCAAGGTACTGAATTCTGTGGGCTATTTCTGTTGCCTCAATCTGCCCCTCACCCACCCTGGATTTTTTTGGGGGTTATTTAAAGAACTGGGTTGAGGGTGTTTAAAAGAACTAACAATGCCACTTCAGTTATTAAGACACCCTTGCAGTTGTCCAAAACATGTTGATAAACAGAAACTTGAAGAGGGAAATTTTTTGTTAGAAGGTAGTTTGGACATGTGACTAAATAAAACTGGAGATTTTTATTGCAGTGATCAAGTCAGTGGCAGCTTTAAGTATTAACTGCCATACAATTCCCTTGTGTAATTTGGCCTGTGCCTTAACCTTACTAGTGAAATGGGCTAGGAATTGAGATAATGATTTTGAATTTGAAATAGAACAGATTAAATGGATTTTTATTCCAGAATTGCAACATGCAACTAGATAAGCTGAGCCAATCAATTTTCTATGATATTGGACTGTGTGTGTGAGGAATTCACAATGGAGGGCTGCAGTATTACCACCTTCTCTGACATGAGAGCTATGAGTAGTCCATGTTAAAGCTTCATTCCTTTTTTTGTTGTTGTTGTGTCAACTAGACCCTCATAACTATGGAATATGAATTCAGATTTAGAAGGTGGTTTTCTACTGAGTGATACAATATCTGACACCTGAGTTTTGCTTTTCTGGCGCAGAATAATTCAAACATTTATTGGATATATTATGGCAGTCATGTGCCAAAAGCATTTTTTGACTGTCTGCAGCAGCTGTGGGGAACTTGTTGCCCACCATGTGTTGCTGAACCACAACTCCCATCAACCCTGGCCATTGGCATTCTTGAATTCACATTGTGAAATGGTGGCGGCTTTATTGGTCACTTCTTATTTATTTATCTTACTTTATTTTTTCTTTTCCCTTTTTTGTTAAGTGGGCAAATAAAAAAATAATTTAAAAAACTGGCTGATGGGAGTTGTAGTTCATCTGGAGTGTCAAAGGTTCCCCACCACACCTGGTCTATGAGAGAGGTAACCAATCTGGTGCCTTCCAACTGTTGTAGAATCTCAGCCTGAGCCAGCATGATCAAGGATGGTTTTCGTGATTATGCAGAATTAACACTTACTATGATAATAATGCACTTCACAGTAGACTCCAATTTTCTGTATGTTAGAATGGGCTCTGTCAGTCTGTGTTTCAATAGTACTTGCCACTACAGATTGAATTGTAAGGTATGCCTGCTTCATTATTCCTTCTTTTTTTAAAACTGTCAAGATAAAGCAGCCAGATCCAGCATAATGCTCAGGGGGCCAGAGTTCAGGCCTTGTGCATTAGCAAATTGACTCCACCACTAACTGCACCTATAGCTTCCACAATTTTACAGGCGTTTATGCTACTCATGCATGGTTTTCTATTATTCTGACTATGAGAGCTAGCATGTACTAGTGCAGCCTTCCCCAGCCTGGTGCCCTCCAGATGTTTTTGACAATAACTCCTTTCAGCATCAGCTGTG
Organism: Podarcis erhardii; assembly: GCF_964252035.2. Lineage (NCBI taxonomy): Eukaryota > Metazoa > Chordata > Lepidosauria > Squamata > Lacertidae > Podarcis > Podarcis erhardii. The sequence goes on from NC_138497.1 coordinate 87,243,698, forward strand.
CTGGCAGGGGCTGATGAGAGTTGTAGTCAAAAACATCTGGAGGGCACCAGGCTGGGGAAGGCTGCATTAGAACTGCTAAGGACTGGTTTCATGATTTGATCTAGAATTTCAGTGGAGACTTGTTTTGTCTGAAGCACACCTATGTTTCTATAATTTGAATATTATGTCTTGACAATTTTAAAACATTGCTTCTGAGAGCATGGAGAAAAGTGATTTAATAGCCTTCCATCTGCTTACATTATCTCTTGACCTTTCGACAAGTGTGATTTGGGGGGGGGGGATTCCCCTTCAGCCTCAAATGCCCCAGACAGCTTTAAATCAGTGGAGAAGCACATAAAAGCTTATAGCTGAGGACAGCCAACTAAATATTAGTTGATTATCCATCTTAATTGGTTTAAATTTGGATACATTTGCAAATAAGCACAGCAGTTCTGAAAGGGGGCAGCCTGGTTTTGTGTTTTATTATTTATGTTTTCATAGACAATTACCTCCTGTGTAAGCAAAAACAGGGGGTCTTTATCAAACGGCATCTGGTGTCTTTTGCTTTGCTGTTGTTGTTGTCTAAAGTATGCATCCTGATAGGGACGCTCCTTAAGTCAACAGACTTTATGTAGACAGATAGGCATCTAACAGTTTAAGGCTGCAGGCTGCAATCCTGTACTTTGAAGCTAGGTGCTACATATGTAGGCATACATAAGACTCCACTCAGATCATGTGTTTGGTTTAATTGGGGTCCAAGGTGGGGTGGGGGTAAATGGGCAAGTATTTCTATCCCCCCCCAGCCAACCAACCAACCAACCAACCAACCAACCAACCAAATGGCAGGTGCCATTTAAAAAAAATAGATTTTTTAATAATGTAGCTGGAGAAAATTTAAAATTTCATCACATTCTTAAAATAGCAAGGACTATTTGGGGCACCCTCAATACTGACATGTTACTCATGATACTGAGATAACTATACACATTCTTACTCATGATCTCTGATTCTAATTTTGTAAGCAAATGTCCTCTTCTTTCAGAAAAGTCAGTGCTTACAGTTCATGATGTTTATAACTATCTTTCCCATGAAAGCTGTGTTCTGAGAACTGAATCCACCTCTGAAACTTTATATGTTGCTCCATGTATATTATCTGCTTGCTATAGCTCATTATGCATGTATGTCAGAGAAGATTTCAGTTGAAGAGATCCACACAAACCATGTTTGCTTCCATCTTGGGCAGACCCTGTCCCGCTGGATGGGATCTCTTAGAATAGTGTGTGGACTACTCATAGGCTCTGCCCCCAAAGCACATACAACTCAGCACTATGCAAAGTTTTGACCGATTTGTAACGTTCATTTTATTTCCCCCCAATTTATATGCTTGCTTTCCAGTGGCTGGTGTCTATAACAGTAAATACCACAACGGGGAAGAAAACGAGAGCCACAATTCATATAGTACTTATGGCCCAGAGACTGCCCCCCAGGAGGGTTTAGCCATGCTAGACTCCCAAGTATTACTGCTTACCTCAGTAGGGTGGAGAGAAGGTATGAGAGACCTTTTTTCAATCATTTAAATTAGTTGCTATCTAGAATGGCAAAACTCTTGGGGATAGGCAGAAGTCTTTGCACTCTACGTAATAGAGTTATTACTATGGATATATGAAAGACCTTTTACCAAGTGAGGCCACTGGTCCACTATTGTTTATTCTGACTTGCATAGGGTCTCCAGCAACATAGTGCCCAGATGTGTGACCTGCATTGTAGAGTGTTTATGAGAAAAATTGTGGGTGCAGATGGTTTAGGGTAGGCATCCCCAACCTTTGGCCCTCCAGATGTTTTGGACTACAATTCCCATCATCCCTGACCACTGGTTCTGTTAGCGAGGGATCATGAGAGTTGTAGGCCAAAACATCTGGAGGGCCACAGGTTGGGGATGCCTGGTTTAGGGTAAGCTTTTCCAGACTTGGGTATTCAGCTGTTTTGGGACTACAATTCCCATCATTCCTGACCACTGGTCTTCCTTGCTAGGGATGATGGGAGTTGTAGTCCAACAACAGCTGGAGACCCAAGTTTGGAAAACCCCAGTTTAGGGACTAGAAAACTTACTTTTGAGTGAGGAGCAACCTGTGATGCTGCCTGAAAATGTTTGCTGTGAACCGGAAAATAGTGGGTCACTGATGTTCCACAGTGCAGGACAAGGAGGACTTTTGGCACAGTCAATGGCAGTGTGGGAGAAATTGTGTGATGCAAACTTGTGTAATTCATAGTATCATACAACTCTGATGAAGTTCCACCATCCCTTTGGAGCCTTCAGAGCCAAGCAAATCAAGGTGGGGTCCATTGTTTTGGAGTAGTTCAACTTAAGCATTCATGGCAGAGAGGCAAGAAAATATCTGAAACTACCGTAGTTAGACTTCCCTGTGCATCAGATAAATTGAATAGGAAAAGCAACTCAGGAACTGAAGGAATAGGCTGGGAATGGGGTGCAGGGAGGGAGGTTTGTTGTTCTGAGCTGTTGACGGCATTGGGTAGTGGCAGCCGAGCTTTGGCTGAAGCATCTTGGACCTGGACCAGTTCTACCTTGAACATTGCACTTCCTGCTGCTGCCCAACTATTACTTCATAGCCCATGAATGTGTAAATAAGCAAATGCCCAGACACCGATGCATCCACTGCTGACCCTGGACTTTAAGGCATGGAGAATCTTAAATAGTGGAATTCAGGAAACTGCAGGAAAACTTTTATTGCTTTTTATAGTATAATGTAGAATTGGAGGGCACCACAAGGGTCATCTAGTCCAACACCCTGCAATGCAGGAATTATTACTTATTCAATTTACCTGCTGTAGGTTGAAGGAGGATTCTACTGCTTACAGCAGGTTGGGAAAGAATAATAGAATTGCAGAAAGGTTGGTGAAAGAATTGGGCAGGAGTCACAGCAGTTGCCTCAGATATTTATGAAAGGTATTGGCGTTATCTCCAAATAAGGGCTTGGCAACTTGGTCTCTGCTGCGGTCAAGAAGGTCTACTTTATCTAAGAAGCCTTGTCCATGGGGCTGATTTTCATAATTTTTTTTAAAAAAGAATTTGCTGAGTATTTCTCAGGCGCCTGATTGTCCAACTTGCACCTGAATAGTGATTGAAAGAGGAATTCTTTACTCACATTTTGCACACCTCTGCTCCACTGGCAGAATAGCAGCTGTATCCAATGTGCGCTCAGCCCAGGAGGAGAGATTGTGAAGGCATGCATGTGGGAAAGAGAAAAATGCTGTAATGGCAGCAGAGACCCCTGCTGCATCTCAGGAAATATTGGCAATGCCCACCAACCAGGGCCCGCTTTCTATACCCTCTTCTGTTGTCCTGGATTTTACTGGCCAATATATCAGGGTGGGGGTAGCAGTTCAAAAGCACGTCAAAGTGCAAGTAGATAAATATGTACCGCTCTGCTGGGAATGTAGACGGCATTTCCGTGAGCTGCTCTGGTTTGCCAGAAGCGGCTTAGTCATGCTGGCCACATGACCCGGAAGCTGTATGCCGGATCCCTCGGCCAATAAAGTGAGATGAGCGCTGCAACCCCAGAGTCGGTCACGACTGGACCTAATGGTCAGGGGTCCATTTACCTTTACCTTTATCAGGGTGGGGGTGGCCCAGCATCAGGATCTGACTGTCAGGGCCCACAGGCTCTGGAGGGCCAACAAAGACATGTATTACATTGCCATATGCCCAGGAAGCAAAACATGGCAGCAGCCACAGGAACCAAGGGAATAATTCTAGGGCACTCTCCTCAAAACCAGTGGCAAACTGCTTGCAATGACCTTCCTGAGAGAAAAAATAAAAAAATTCCTTCCAGTAGCACCTTAAAGACCAACTGAGTTAGTTCTAGGTATGAGCTTTCGTGTGCATGCACACTTCTTCAGATACCTTCCTGAGAGAAGACGCACCAGGGCAGGGGAAGAAAAGCCAACTGGACATCCATTGCCATAGCTGCAGGAAGTGGTGTGTGTACGGACAGGAAGAAGATACTTCATGAGGCCACTGGAGAACATTCACAGTAGCAGGAGCTAGGAGGTCCTACACAGTGCCACACTCACTCAGGCTGCCCTGGGCTCACTGGACAATACTACCAGAAAACATGTGTGGTTGTGGAAGTTGCATTTCTGGTATCTCCTTATTGTGGGATGTGTGAGAGAGGTGTGTGGTCCACATGATCCTCTACAACATGACCCTGAGTTGGAGGTTGGCCATCATGTCTGCAGTGTTGGGCCAGGATGCTTCTGGGATCACTCTGGTTGCTGAGGGGAGGCCGGCACCACACCAAGGCCAAGATCCTGATGGTCTGCAGTGACTGTCATCCCACCCCAAATGCTTCTGGCCCCATGACACAGCATTATTGGACTTGTCTTAGAGTAAGGATGTAGCAGCTGGATGTTAGCTTGCTGCGCCAAGGTCATTGGGTGGGTTGGGGAGCCCATGGCATGCCAACCAGGTATGTGCATGCCTGGTGGTGAGCAGCAGAGGATGGAGATCCAGCCACTATGGTTCTGGGCATGCCAGGACAGTTGAGGACAGGGGTTGCCCCAGAGATGTGCCCATCATGTCAGGTGAGCCTAAGAGGATATAGAGAAAATGGCAGCCTAGACATACCTGCTGCCCAACGATGTTTGGGACATTGACATGTTCCTTGGACCAGTGAGGCTTTCACCAAATCCTATAGCCCCCTAACTGGTGGCTATAGGTTAGCCCCCTAACTGGTGGCTATACTGAACTGCTTTCAGTATAGGAATGTGGCCTAAGAGCCTTCTTGCTTGGCGTCAGCTGCATCACCAACCTGTTTTCTAAATATCTGTCTCTAAACTAGTGCTTTTCTACCAACAAGCAGGATTCAGAGTCCAAGGACAAACCTCTGTGTTATACCTCCACATCTCCAGGCTTACTAAGCCCCTTTCAGATAGAGCAGTATGCAGATGGATATACAGAGATTAGCTATTAAAGGAGAACAAGAAGGGGGATGATTTTTTAGTTCAAGGATGCCAGTTATTGAGTGCTTTTAGGAGTCTTGCTCTTAATCAATAAATTAGCATGGGTTACCAATATGTAGTCTCAGGACGTTTAATAAAGGCAACAATTTATCTTTATTAACAAACACCAAAAATAATACAATATTTTGGAAATTGTGTTAAGCTCTTTGTCTAAATCAATGTAAGTCCAGGACTTTGTTTCAGCCAAAACTCAGTTCCAGCACCTCTCAGGTGGGCGCCATTGCCATTCTAAGAGAACGGGGGGCGGTGTTCATAGTGAGTTCCGGAACCTCTTTTTCTAGAAAAATAGCATTGTGTAAGTCCATAGATTGATGTCGGTAATCTATCGGCTACTGCAACGGCACCAGGATCCATATAGTTTGGTTTGATTTACGGTAGATACCGACTGTTATGTGTAGTTACCATTGACCCATCTGGTTCCCAGTGTTTTCTAGTTGTACCAGTGGGGATTTTCCCCAAAGCAAATGTTTGCTTTAGGGAAAGGGCTTTTCTTCAAGACCACAGCAGGAGAAGAAAGGGTTAAATCCCCCCTCTTCATCTGCTCAGGTGTCATCAACTTTTACTCAGCCCTCAGGGAGTCCTGCTTCATGCTGGACCTTGAAGAAAGGTAGTTGCAGGGAAAACTTGTGGGTGTAGATGTGGATAGAAAACAACAATCCCTATTTCCAACCTGTGCTTTATTTTTTGGACTGCCTAATCAGTTAATGTGTCTGGGACAGAGGGCTGATTTAGGTTGGGGTGGGGTGGGGGGAGGATATATTTTCTAGTTATTAGATGCAACACCTAAAGCTTCTAGTCATATTGTGGAATTCCCTACCTTTGGGGAGTGGGGGGGATATATTCATTTGTAGTTTGTTTGAAGTACTATGTTTGGTTTCGGGGGGGGCGGGGAAAGATACGCTGAGAGTTAAATCTGTCTGGAAACTCCAACCATATGTGGGGTCTCTCTGTAACTGTTGATTGGGAAATGCACTCTGCACCTGCTCAGGGAAATTTTAATCTAGTTTTGCCATCTGTTCCTGGGTTGAACCATGGCACTGAAAACTCATGCTGAGCCCCAGTCATTCCCGGCCACAAATTAAGCCCTGTTTGTAAGTATTTTTAGCTCAGTGCAGGAGAAGAGTGTAGATCTCTAGTAGTTTATTGCAGCTCTTGGTTTCCAGCCTGGTATGGGGGTTGGGTTTGGTTCTAATGAAAACAATGTGATTCCCTGCTCCCCTTCCTTTTGTTTATGCTTTTTGCAAAGAAAGCAACTGTAGCAATTCCATTCTCACAATCCTTTCATAAATAAATTAAAAAGAAGCGGATATCAAAACATCCAATTACAGAAAAAACCCACTGAGTCATTTGAGATAACATCCAGATCTGTCAGTGTAAAAGATGGGGCAATACTTGGATTCCAAGTTTGGCTTCCTAAGTCCATACTGTTCAAGGTCAGGGTAATTATTTGCAAAGTACAAGCCAATGAGATGTCCGTTCTTTCTTTCTTTCTTTCTTTCTTTCTTTCTTTCTTTCTTTCTTTCTTTCTTTCTTGTTTGTCTGACAGTCAGTTTGTCATTGTGCTTTCCTGAAGCTATGCATAAAGCAAGTAAAAGAACAAAAACATAACGAACATAAAAAAGATAGAGGTGTGTGTGTGTGGTTTCTGTGCAACTTCCATCTCAGCCCAAGACAGATGCAAAAATGATACTGAAACAGGCAAGTCTTATCTGGCTGGTGGACAGAGAGGGAAGTAACTAGATGGTTCTAGCTAGGAAGGAAGTTCCACAATGTTGGCTGAACCGCTGCTGAGAAGTCCCTGAATCCCTCCCCTAATTTATTGACTTGATCTGATGAAAGGGCATGATCTCCATCCAACCTCAGTGGATAGGGAGGGCTGCATGCAGAGAATATGATCTTCTTGACACACAGGGCTCAGTCATTTATGTTAGGAATAGGGAGCCTGGTCCCCCCCCCCCCCCGATATTGCTGCCCTACAATTCCCATCATCTCTGACCATTGACCATGTTTGCTGGAGGCTGATGGGAGCTGGAGGGCAAACAACCACAGGTTCACCACACCACATCTGCTTTAGGGCTCTAAAAGATGGTTTGCTGAAGAGGCTGGAGATTCTCTGCTGGAGATCTCCACACATAACTACCTTCCCCAGGGAAGTGGGAATAACCAGCAAACAGACAAACAGCACAACCCTAGACACATTTGTTGAGAAAGCAGCTCCATTGAATTCAGTTGGGCTTCATGACAAAGTTAATAATGCTATATGGAGAAACATCTTAGTTCATATTATGCAGTCATTTATGCACAGCTCAGATTTCTGTCTGTATTCACAAGCACTCAGCAGTGAAACATTCCTGAGCTTTGTACTATGTGCATGATGTATAAATTGCATTGTTAGAGACCACTTGATGTCTATCATGCTGAGGCAAGATAAATTAAGTCTGCACCTCCACAGGCACATACCTCCACATGTGGTGGGGATGCCCCAAAATCCAACCCTTCTGGACAGCAGTCCTGCAAGAGATATGCAAAATAACTAATCAGGTATTAGAATTCACCCCAGAACTGGCCCTACTGAACATTTTCCAAGATAATAATGCCCACTCACATTATAAAGAGCTTATAACCCACCTACTCTCAGCAGCCAGAAGCCTCATAGCCAAACACTGGAGAGACCTGCCAGAAGTGAATATGCACCACTGGTATCGAATCACATGGGAAACAGCCTTACTAGAAAAGCTAACTAACAGTCTGAAACTGACAATGGGGACAAATAGAAGAGGATGCCTTCACCCCAGTATGGCTCCCCTTTATTACATACACAGCCCAACAAGAGAACAACAGGAATCCACCAAAAACATACAAATCAATACGGCTTACTTGACACAACAATCCCTCCCCGCCTCCAAATGCAAACAAACCTCACTGCAGCCAACTACAGACAACCAACCACACCCTGCCCCCAATCCCTCTCACTACTAAGGAAATGTAATAAGCAAATAGAAAGAGAACCTACCCAGTTGACACTGACACAAAAACCACACATATACTAGGGGTTGGCTTGAAAACCAAGAAAATCTTTAATAAAAATTATTTTTAAAAAGGAAGAAATTAAGTCTGCAGTCCTATGCCTACTAACCTGAGAATAAGAGTCACAAAACACAGTTTGATTTACTTCCAAGTAAACATGTATAAGATTGTGCTGTGAAATGTGAAGTGCACACAAACTTTTGCTATCAACTCCCCTGGTAGGAAACTGCCCCCCTGATGAATTTATCCTGTTTCCTTATTAATTATCTGAATTAGAGTGTTTCATGACTTTTCTACCCTGTATGCATTTTTTTTCGTGTGTGTGTGTGTGTGTGAGAGAGAGAGAGAGAGAGAGAGAGAGAGAGAATGAGAATGTATCAATGTTCAAATTATGGCAAAAATATAGAGGGCTTAATGAAACCTAAACCTCATCACCTTAGTCAAATCATGTCCCCTGTATCCTTCTAAAACATTAGATGAGGGGCTCATCACAAAGTTAAGGAGTTGAGCCTCATTTGTGACACACATACCCAAATAATTTGACCACTGATATGTGTGTGTGTGTGTGTGTGTGTGTGTGTGTCTGTCTGTCTGTCTGTCTGTCTGTCTAGAACCATTGTGCAGTGGTTACAATGTTGGATAGCGCTATCTAGAGCGAGCCTGAAATTGTCCCCTCCCCAGCATAAAGCTCTTTGGGTGGCCTTGGACCAGTCAGTACCTCTCAGTCTAACCTGTCCCACAGGGTGGTTGTGAGAGGAAAAATGAGAAGCAGTAACCAAATACATTGTCTTGAACAATTTAGAGGAAAGGTGGGATCTAAATGTAATAAACAAAGTGTTTCTGACTGTTTGCTATCCATTGTTAACATGTTATGCATCTGGTGAGTTCGGCTCTAGTCCATGAAGGCTTATGCCATGGGTAGGCAAACCAGAGGCCGGATCCGGCCCAATCGCCTTCTAAATCTGGCCCGTGGACAGTCTGGGAACCAGCGTGTTTTTACACGAATAGAATGTGTCCTTTTATTTAAAATGCATCTCTGGGTTATTTGTGGGGCATAGGAATTCGTTCATTTCCCCCCCCAAAAATATAGTCTGCCCCCCCACAAGGTCTGAGGGACAGTGGACCCCCCTCCCACTGAAAAAGTTTGCTGACCCCTGCCTTATGCCATACAGCGGCAGAGCATATGCCCACACTGCCCAGGTGCCCTCCCGGGTGTGGGGTAGCCGCTTGGGTGCCTGGAGTGGCATGCGTGCCCTGCAGCCGGGGGCAGAGCAAGCTGCTGATGGCAGACATTCGGCACGCCACCCACCTGCAACTCCCAAGCCTCCCCCAGCTGTCAGGGGAAGGGGGAATACTGCCAGCAAAGCGGTGCAGCTCCCCCCTTCCCCCGACAGCTCAGGGTAGGCTTGGGAATTGCAGGCGGGTGGTGCGCCAAATGTCACCCCTCTCAGCGAAGACACCTGGGGCAGACCACCCCCACCGCACCCCCTTCCTCCGCCCCTGATGCCATAATCAATCCGGTAGTCTTTAAAGAAAATAATTCGCGCTCTCTCTGCCTTTCACCTTAATAACCCTAAGTAGGATATTCTTTTCCTCACATGCCACTGACAGTAAGCAAGAGGTCAAGCCTAGGACAAATTGGTGCTTAGTGTGTGTGGAAGCCTCCACATTTACATGAGACAGCAGCAACAGGAGCCCAATCAATCAGCAAGTGAGCCGTCCAGGCAGAACAGGCTCAGGATGTTTACAAATGAATGAGCAGTAGGTTTGAATGTTTTGCTGCACAGTGATCATTTCCTCTCCTGTTAATGAAGTTTCCCCCACCCCTGCCCCTGAAAATGGAAGGCTCAAGGCTCTTTGTCAAGACCTGCACTCTCCCCAGCTGTTGAGGCCATGGCTTTGCATTAGTGGTTAATCTGGCATTAGTGTGCGTGTGTTTATGTGTTTAGCTGGTTCTAGGCAATGCTCAGAGAAAGAAGTGAATGGAGACTGCCTTTTTCAGGGGTGGGGAGGGTAACAACGGTTCCTAGCAGAGGATTTCCCAGTGCAGTGACTGCGTAGTAGAATGATGCTGCAGGCTGAAGTCTGGTCCCATCTATTACGTTTCAAATCCACCAATTTTGGTATGAAAAAGCTTCAGGTGTGAGGGCAATTTGTGCCATTGCTGCCCAACCTTAGCAAATGAAGGCCCAGTGCAGTCAGGTGGTGAACACCCTGCATATAGAAAGCCAGAGTGTCAGGGTGAAGAGTTCTACACTGGCCTTCACTATGCTTATTTTCTATGTGCAGGGATTATGTCATTTTCTCACACGCTACAAAGAGCTTTCAGTCATATGAGCTTCTGGGCTTATCCACACTTCCTTTTGTCCCACTGCTCCCGACTGCGCTGTAGTGCTCAATCACAGCAAATGGCAATGGCAGCTTTCCCCAGATTGCCATTTGTTCTGATTTATCACTAATGAGTGGGTTCTTCCTTGGAAAGAAGCAGAGCAAGGAGGAAAACTGCTTGGACCCGTGTTTCTAGGCATGAAAACCTACGAGATGGCAGTGAAGGCCGCTAAGAAGTCTTACTTCTCGGCCTCCATTGCATCCGCTAGCTCTCGCCCGGCGCAATTATTTAGTATAATTTAGTATAATTCGGTCTTTAACGTCCCTCGAAGGACAGCCAAATTTAAATAACAATTTGACACACAGCTGTGAGGCATTTGCGAGCTTTTTTGCGGAGAAGGTCTTGTTGCTCCGCCATGACCTCCCTGCCAATTTGGATACAATAAAGGAACTGGAGGCCCCTCGACTGTCCTCGGGTTCAGTATTGGACCACTTTGACTGGATATCCCTAGCCGATGTGGACAGACTCCTCCGAGCTGGAAAGCCCACCACCTGTCCTCTCGACCCGTGCCCGTCCTGGCTGATTAGAGCGTGTCCAGACGAGGTGCGGGCCCCCCTGGGGGATATCATCAATCTGTCCCTTGGCACCGGGACATTCCCAGGGGAACTGAAGGAGGCAGTGGTGCGCCCGCTCTTAAAGAAAACATCATTAGATCCCTTAGATCTATCCAATTACCGCCCGGTTTCGAATCTTCCATTCCTGGGTAAGGTGATTGAGAGAGCGGTTGCTGAACAGCTTGGTAGGTTTCTGGATGAAACATCGGCTCTGGATCCATTCCAGTCCGGCTTCCGCGCTGGTCATGGGACCGAGACGGCTCTGGTCGCCCTAACAGATGATCTCCGCAGGCAGCTGGATCGAGGCGGGTCGGGGCTGCTGATTCTTCTAGACCTGTCAGCAGCCTTCGACATGGTCGATCACGAACTCCTGGACCACCGCCTTGCCGACGTGGGGATCCAGGGCACAGTCCTTCAATGGCTGCGCTCGTTTCTCTCCGGTCGGGGACAGAGGGTGGCGCTTGGGGGGGAATTGTCATCCCGCCACTCCTTGGTGTGTGGTGTGCCCCAGGGTGCAATACTCTCCCCGATGCTTTTTAACATCTTTATGCGCCCCCTCGCCCAGCTTGTCTGGAGTTTTGGGCTGGGCTGCCATCAGTATGCTGATGACACCCAACTCTATCTGTTGATGGACGGCCACCCGGACTCGGCCCCAGACACACTGATCAGATGCTTGGAGGCTGTGGCTGGATGGTTACGTGGGAGCCGGTTGAAGTTAAATCCTTCGGATACAGAGGTCCTCTGGCTGGGACGGGACGACATGGGACTGAGGGGGCAACTCCCATCTCTTGCGGGGGTGCAATTAGTGCCAGCACCGTCCGTTAAGAGTTTGGGTGTAATCTTCGATACCTCCCTCTCCATGGAGGCGCAGATTGCAGCTATAACAAAGGCGGCATTTTTTCATCTCCGCCAAGCTAAGCAGTTGGCTCCTTACCTCTCTCGCCCTGACCTAGCCACTGTGATCCACGCGACGGTCACCTCCAGACTGGATTATTGTAACTCGCTCTACGTGGGGCTGCCCTTGAGACTGACCCAGAAACTCCAGCGGGTGCAAAATGCCGCAGCGAGACTCCTTACGGGGTCTTCGCTTAGAGATCACATTCATCCGGTGCTATACCAGCTGCACTGGCTCCCGGTGGAGTACAGGATCAGGTTTGAGGTGCTGGTTTTAACCTTCAAAGCCCTATACGGCCTAGGGCCCTCGTACCTACGGGACCGCCTCTCCTGGTATGCCCCACAGAGGAACTTACGATCTTCAAATAAAAACACCTTGAAGGTCCCAAGCCACAGAGAGGTTAGGCTGGCCTCAACTAGAGCCAGGGCTTTTTCGGCTGCGGCTCCAACCTGGTGGAACGCTCTGTCACAAGAGACAAGGGCCCTGCAGGACTTGACATCTTTCCACAGGGCCTGCAAGACAGAGCTGTTCCACCTGGCCTTTGGTCAGGGCGCAGCCTGACTCCCTCCTTTGGCAATCTTTACAAAACTTTAGTTTATGGCTGCCATCAATTTTGATTTTAATTCATTTTTATAATGTTTTATAATGTTGTACTGTTTTAGTGTTGTTAGCCGCCCTGAGCCCGGCTTCGGCTGGGGAGGGCGGGATATAAATAAAATTTATTATTATTATTCTTATTATGGCACAAGCAGAAGTGTTGACCAGCCTTCTGTCTGCATTCTGAAGTGGTACAGCAAAAACAGCAAATCCCTTACATCCTCACCTGCAATTTGTAGGAACCCGTTCTCTAATAGGGATGAAGCCAAATGCAAAAAAGGGAGAAATACACACTGTAAGGAAGATGGAGATGCTGCCAGTTTTTACAACAGACATCATACTTTTGATAATGCAGATTGCCATTCTTTAAAGACTCTGAACCATTTATTCTGAATCATAAATGCACACAAAATACTTATATTCATATTTCTATACCCACAGACATGGAATTATAAGGCTGCCAATCATCCACCCAGTGCCCTAAGGCAGGATCAGACAGATTCATATCATTGCTAGGGTCTGATGAATTTACATGGTAAGCTTTGTTGGGCTTCTGCTGCTGATAAGGATCAAGGCAGATCCAATGCAGGAGATCTGATGGGTGCTCCCCCCCAGCTTTTAAACTCTACAGTAGATCTTGGGGTAGGTTTTTAATCAGAGCCCTGGTTGCGGGAAGGAGTGTTTAACCCCTTTCCCTGCACTATTTCCCCCATTGAAGTTGTGCGTGTGCGCACACACACACTGCCCCACTAAAGGAAAGGGAGTGCCTATCTTTTTTTCAACCAGTGGAGCTAATAGCAGCTGAGTGGAGTGATTTCAATCAAAAGGATGCTTAAAACACCTCCTCCCCCTGCATTGCTGTTCCAGTCAAAACTGGTTCCCATACTTTACAAATGCTGCGTGTACTTTACATTTTAAAGAAACCAACAACAACATTTATTCAAAAGTTACAATACAGTTACAATGCAATAAATTTTCAATCAATGTATCCCCTCCACAGACAACTCTGGTGCTTTACATTTTAAAATAAAAATAATGATTGGGAGTTCCATGATTGGATCTCCATCACATCACATCTGTTTGGGCTGTAAGTGTAATGACTGAGCAGTCCCCACACCCTTGAATTGTGTGGGAATTTGAAATGGCAGGAAGTCACCCGAATATTTGCATACTTATGCCTAAGCATTTACACTACATTTGTAGTGATTGGTGATTTTTAAATAAATAAAACAGCCTTCTTTTTCTTCTGCATTAGTAGTAGGACTTCCTACATTCCCCCAGATTTCATTTACTGGCAGTGTGCAGCAGCTATAAACAACACCCGCAATCAGACAAATCATCAGTTCTCCCCCCACCCCACAAGCTGTTCATTGTGAAGCAAACCTCCATTACTTCAGATCCTGGTGCAGCATAAAGATACACTTGATGTTAGGAGCAAAAGACCCCAATGGTGGACCTCAACAGGACGCTTCAAGGGGGCAGATGATGGACATTCTCCCCTACCAGGCACTCTTCATCCTGAAAAAGGATCATGGTTTTTGTGCCATGGAAAATGTGGTTTGGTGACTCATTTTTAAGGAGGGTGAAATTCAGAACCAAGCCAGGGCTAAAGTGCCAGGAACTTTTCATCTGTCCACGGAGTTTGTTTCCATGCAAACCAAGATAAAGGCAAAGAGCTCCTTTCACCATCAGCTTCCTTTCCCCATCAGCAGTATGGGTAGAATTTTCCACTTATTATGCACCCAGAGGCTCGAGCCCATTTACCTATGGTAGAAACAACAAAGACGTATAAATCTGAAAGAGGCTCTTTTGCTGTTACAACTGAATGAGTGCAGGCTTAAAGGATCATACCCATGTGGCCCAGAAGAGGATTAAGTAGATGGACACATTATGCTAGACTCTAGAGGAAGGATCTTTGGGATCAGAGGCAATGCTGGGGGACATTTAAGAAGTCTTGCGGGCTGGATTTGGCCTCCATGCCTTGTGTAGAAGCTTCTCCTAAATAGGCCAATGGCCCCCTTTGTGCCAGCAGTTTATTCTGATCCCATGTTCTGCTGCTGATACATAAGAAAGCATGGGGTTGGGCTCTTTGAAAACTGACCCCAGTCTGCACATACAATCACATTTAGCGGTCCCTTGACCCTGGCAGGAGTGAGGCATAGCCATGTTAGTCTTCTGCAGCAAAGCCATCGAAGAAACGAAGACTAACACATTTACTACGGCATAAGCTTTCATGGACCACAATTAGCCTAAGTATTTGTGTTGGATTGTAAAATGTTAGGTTAGTGGAAAATGAAATGCAGTCAAATACAAACAGTGGCAACTGCATCCTTAACAGTGATACTTGATAAAACACGTTTTGATTACACAGACATTCTGGCATTGGTAAGCCAAATAATTGGTAAGCCAAATAATGTGTTTAAAAATCCTTTGTCTCGTTTCAGAACACAATAGCATCATTCACCCAGTACATCTAGTGTATGCTCTTTCATTCTTCGTGGCTTTCCTCCCTCAACCCCTAAAATTACAGGGCTCATGGCTGAAATGATACAGTTTGCTTCTCTGCCTTTGTGCAGAGAATCAATATGAGCTTTAGCCAAACCTCATGGAAATGCTTCACTTAGCTTTGAAGGAGGCCCTCTGGAGGGGAACTTCAAACTGACAGGAGAAAGTAAAGAGTGTCAAGTCAGAGGAGAATAACATAGAAGGGGCCTCAGAATCCATCGATCTTTCATATTTTTCACAGTCTAATCCTTTGCACAGCTAATATCATCAGTTTTTATTGTGTCAAATAGTTAATCTTTTTCCTCCTCCCTTTCTAGGGTGTGAATAAAGCAGGAACTAGTTTTTTCTCCTTATGCAGAATGGCCTCAATTTATCTTGCTCCAGGTTATCCTTCTCCAGTGATTAATCGCTCTCATTGTCCAGGGGTCTATGTTTCACCAAAAATGAGATGTGCTTGTTATGTTAGATCATACAAACCTGTTTTAAATGATGATGAAGCCTGCAGATTATGTAAAGGTTACAATGTTCAGGTTACAATGCAAGTTATATCTTTTAAAAAAAACAAACAAATTCCAAATCCTCCTTAGAAAGGCTCAAGCATTATAACTCCTTGTTAGATAATAGCATGAAGTACAAGAGCAATCAAGAAGCAACTGGAGACAGCTTTTTCTCCTCTGCCCCAGTCATTCTGATTAAGTCGGCATCATCACTTATCAAACCAGTTGGCTGAGCTTGCCACCAGATGTGACAGGCAGGTGTGCCCAACAGACAAACCATCTAACAAACAGATGTGGGGATTGGGTGTGCATGTGTCGGATTCCATCCCATTCTTCCTCCCCTGTCCCTAATATCAAATCATTTATTCTGCATTTTCTTCTGCTAGGGAGAAATAAATGGGAGGGGGGAATCCCTCCTCCTCCTCCAGTCTGCAGCAGCTAATTGTAGTGGGGCGGGAACCTCATTAGGGATTCCTTTCTAAAAATTGTGAATAAGGCATGCTCCACATGGCCCAGGGAGTGCCTGCTTCCTGATTGGTTAGATTTTGCTGCAGTCTATTCCGAGCTGTCGTTTAGTGACTGAAACGTGCACCACACTTGGAGGCTGGGCTGGGTCAAAGACTAATGGATAACAGAACAGCGCCTCTGCTGCAGTTGTGGCACCCTTTCTGAGGAAGGTGTGTGCATATATGTGTGTGAGAGAGACAGAGAACGAGAGTGAGCCCTCATTGAATAACTAAAACCTTGAACAGATCTGTGCACGGCTGCACTCTGCATTCAGGCAGAGACCAAGGAACAGGATTTTCTAACTAAAGCATTCCTGGTAGCCATAGTAACATCCCCATGGTATCATTTCCAGGCATCACTCTTTAATTGGGTATCTCCTTGGCCCCTGTCACTGGAATGTCTGGGTAT
Organism: Podarcis erhardii; assembly: GCF_964252035.2. NCBI lineage: Eukaryota > Metazoa > Chordata > Lepidosauria > Squamata > Lacertidae > Podarcis > Podarcis erhardii. Next base: position 87,260,096 of record NC_138497.1, read on the forward strand.
CTCCTGGGTGCTTATAATGCAAACAGACTGTGTACTTCAGCTCTTTCACACACCCCAAGGAGCCAGGGGCTGGGCTAGATAGCAGGATGCTGGAAGCTGCTCCGGGTTTGTAGACAACATGGAGCAGAGCTCCGTATCCATGCCTGAGTCCTTAGATAGCTTCTTCTCTCTAAACAACAGTGACTCTTCTGCACCTTAAAGACTAGCACGTGGCATAAGCTTGGGTTGGCATACATAACAGGTTATTTCTAGAGCACACACATAGTAACAAAATATAAAACATGGAATCTGCCTTCTGGTTCAGAATTTAAGATACCACTAACACAAAATAAAATGGTGTAATTTAGGCTGGTGGTCTGAGTACAGGTAATTCTGTACTTAGAATTATCTAAGCACAGGGGTTTTTTTCTGGTGTAAAGCTAATTATCTAAGTCCGAAGGTTTCTTTTCTGGTGTAAAGCTTTCATTTGCAAGGAGAAGGGCAGAGTACGGACAAAGGAAGGGCCATAGTTCAGTGGTAAACTATCTGGTTTGCATGAAGAATATCACAGGTTCCATTCCTGGCAACTCCAAGTAGGGATGGGAAAGACCCTGGAAAGCCATTGCCAGTGAGCATAAACAATACTGAACTAGATGGACCAATAGGATGATTCCTATGTTTCAGCCCTGGCTTCATGGCAGAATAGCTTCATAGCCTCCAAACTCTGCTTCTCTATTGTGTGAATTCAGTTCTCACTGCTACAAGTTCTCCAGCTTACAAGATTTACTGCACTCAGCTACTCAGCATCCTCAGCTCCAAGAGGATGTGCTCCCCAAGACACCAATTGAGAGTGCCACTCACCCTAACCTCCCTTTACTAGAAGCACAAGTGCCAGCCTCGTGCCACCGAAAGGCAGGGTCCAAGAGCTGTAAAACAAACCAGCCCCTGTCCATGGTGCTGACGTCCTGGCTGACCCATATCACTTAATCCCAGGACACTCTTAGGTCACCGAGTGGTTTATTCAGCAAAGCGTTTTCTTTCCTGGGCAGACACACAGGAGAGCTGGTATGTAATGGCTATTTATTACATACCAGGGCACTTTTAAATCTCACTTTTCTGTTTTAAAATACTCAGAGTTCCTAACAGGGGAATAACAGCACACATGACATCAAACACTACCAAAATAGACTAAAGATTGCTTAAAGCTCAAACACCACAGTGCAAAACACCCACACAAACAGAATAAAATTCAGCAAGCATCCTTAGTACTCTCTTTTAAAAATGTAAATCAGATCAGTCAACTCACAGCCTGTTGAAAATGATATGTTTTTTATGCCCTCTGCTTGGGCAGAGATGGGACCAAGCAGACATCCCTGTGGAGTGTGTTTCATAACCCTGTCAAAACAACTGAGAAGATCCTGATTGATCTAGGCCCATGGGCTGGACTGGATTGGATCAATCTGTCACTCAGTCCAATCTTATCCGAGAAAGTGTAGAGAATCCCAGGCAGAATAAAAGAGTTCTGCCTTTAAAGTGTTGTCCTGAAAGAACCTGTTGTCATGACTCAACACTGAGCTGCAGCCAGGGCTCTGACTCAGCAGAACAAGGTGTTGAATCCAGACCTGGGCCCTGATGCCAGGAACCCTGTGAGCCAGATGCCTCCAGACTGAATTCCTTTTAAGTCAGATTCTCTTCAGTCACTACCTCCCTTTATATCAGTGGCCTCATGCTCACTAGTGACCTCTCACTAGTGCAGGCAAGGAACAAGGTGATTGAGATTCTAGGCTGGAGGACTGCTCTTTTACAGCTCTCCAGTCTACAGGAATGGGGCAGAGCCTGGGGGAGTAATTCAAGAAGGTTAAAATCAGGGGTCAGCAACTGTCCCTCAGACCATTTGGTGGGCCAGACTAAATTTTTTTTGGGGGGGGAGATGAACAAATTCCTATGCCACACAAATAACCCAGAGATGCATTTTAAATAAAAGGACACCTTCTACTCATGTAAAAACACGCTGATTCCCAGAGTGTTCGTGGGCTGGATTGAGAAGGCGATTGGGCCGCATCTGCCCCCCCCCCTCTCTGGGCCTTAGGTTGCCTACCCATGGTTAAAAGGTTGCAATTGCATTCCAGACTGGGGCACATGCAGACTGTTGCTTCCCCTCCCCCAGTAGATTCTCATTACATGTTGGCAAATATAGGTTGTGCAATTAAAGCTGTCTTGGAGGTCTTATGCAACATGCCTGCTCTCCCTCTAATCCCCTCCCCCACATTGTGTAATAAGGAAAGTGGTGGGGAAATGCACTAGAAAGTGTGAGATACCATTTGCTTAGTGCTACAACATTAATTTCAACAAATACCTGGCATCATCTAATCTCCCTGCAAACAAATCAGGATGAATGCTCAATAAATGAGTTGTCTGGAAGCGACCAAATTGTCTGGTTGGGGGTATCCAAGGACCTGCAACTCCAGTCTGACCAAATCACCCTCATGCATCCATCATGACCCAGAGGCAGTCAGGACGACAGAAAGAGCAAGAAGGTGCAGGTCTTCAGAGCTGTACTCTACTAGCATGCAGTGCTAGCTTGTGTGCAAGAGAGCAAATGTTTCTAAAAGTCCAGGTCTTCTTTAGTATGTATTCCCCCCACCTTTTTTAGTCAATAGTGGACCGTTTTGATTGCTTTTGCAGCAACCTCAGCAGGTGATTCTTAATGGTGCCTTGTCTCTTCTATCAAGGAAGGGCATAATCAAATTGCACAGATGGCAAAAATCTTAGCGCCACTGAAGTGAAGAAGAGCCTTTTATTGATTTTAGCAAGGCAGAGGCTCCTCCAACAACCCCTTTCCTCCCTCTCTCTCTCTCTCTCTCTCTCTCTCTCTCTCTCTCTCTCTCCAGTTCAGTGTGATCACATCTCCTTACAAGATGTATATCTTTTCACCTGCTGTTTGACTGGCTTATCATATTAGTAGGCAGAGATTTTAATCTGGGTTTCTCATAGATAAACCCAACACTCCAGCCACTTCATCATTCTGGCCCTCCACTGATTGTCTTTAACCTCTAACATTTTAAGAAACAGGGTGGGAAAGACCTGTCTGGATTATTGCCTATGTTATTATAGTGTTTACACATTTCCCACTTATGTGGGGTGATAATAATAACAAGGGGAAGCACCTCACAGATCTCTCTCTCTCTAGGAAGGGTCATTGCTCAGTGGTGCTCTGGCTTTGCCTCCCAGGTTCAATCCCCAGCATCTCCAGGTAGGGCAGGGGGGAAACCTCCTATCTGAAACCATGGGAGAACCATGACCAGTCAATGTAGTCAGTACTGAGCTAGGTGGACCAATAGTCTGACTAGGTATAAGACATTCTCTCTCTCTCTGCCCCCCGCCCCCTTGGAAGAGGTTTTTTTTTTTTTTGCACAAATGCAAAAGGTCTTGTGTGATTTAGCTAGGATAATTCTTAGTATTTGGTCTCCATCCATAATATATATTTTTTCTAGCATTTCTAGCCCACCTTTCCTCCAAAGAGCTCAAAGAGGCGTACATGTACCCCTCTCCCCATCCTCACAATAACCCTGTAAGGTAGGTCAGGCTGAGAGATGGTGACTGGCCTGAGGTCGCCCCACATGATGACCGAGAGGGTATTTGAATCATTTGAACCATGGTCTCTCAGAACATACCTTTTTTTATTCTCAGCATTGCTGAAGCAGCTTACATTACAACTGGAGGATGAAGACCCCTGAAGGAGGTGCGCACTGATGCCAGCATGTGCTAAGTGGCCAGCATGCCCTCAAAGCATGTTTCACTCCCCAACCCAGCCACGCTGCCTATCCTGAACATGGTGACTGCCCCTTTAAGTGGCAACTTCAAAAACATCTGCTGCTCTGTGCTTATGTCCTAATCAGCTTATTGGCTTGGATCAAGTGTGGATGATTGTGTGTGTGTGTTGTGGGGGGAGTGGAGGTGAGGGATTCCAAGAGAAAGGGCAGCTAGCAGTGATGTCAGCAAACACAGAGCATTAGAGTCAGGATGGGGTTTTCTCAAAGGAAGGAGAGAGAGTGACTATAGTGTTGTTGTTCTGAACATAACTCTTTCTTTCTGTGTGGCACACTGTGATCTGGACTGTGTGGTCTAATAAAGCTAGGCACTCTCCATTCAAACATGGTTAATGGGGGAATGATTTATTAACTTGCACAACTTGTACAGCTCGTGGGGCTTTCCTTTTCCTAGAGCAGAACATGGATTATTATTATTTTTTAAATGATGTTGGTTTCAAATGTTTTGTAAGTGCATTTTCCTTTCATGTAGAAAAGACAGCTTTCCATTAATATTACTAAGTCAACAAAAAATGAGAACCAAACTCTTCACTCCTAAATATATAGGAGTAATTCTATGTATTTTATGGCTTATATGCTTGCTCCTTATTTTATTTTTTCTGTAAGCATTAGCCTTACTATATATTTTGTACACTGCCTTGTACAAAATAATTTAATAAATTTAATAATTTAAATTAATAACATACAGAAAAACAAGAGGTGTGGAAAACCCTGCTTCACAAATACCCCAAAGATATCTGCTGCATGAAATAATGCTCGGAGCTCTAGCTTCAGCAAGTTTAAATGAGCATTCCCAACTAAAGCAACACCTGTCAATGAGGCAGAATGGTGAGCATTAGCGGAGGCAACTGGAGCACAAAGTGGGGAAGGAGGAGAGGGAAATGGAAGCTGCGTCCTGAAAGAAGCCCTTGAGATGAAAACAGCCACCATGCAAAAAGTACTATGCAAGTATGGACAGTTAGCAGGGGCCTGGCCTTTCAGGACAGATGATTATAAAGAGCAGAGAACTAGGTGATGGTTGGCGGCAGGACAAGAGGGTAATGAACAGAAGCTGGGAGCAGCTGACACTGCCAGTGCCAGCTTGGATAGAGGCAATCATGGAATCTGGCTTGCACCTTTAATCTACTGGCTGGCCTTTTCAGAGAGTACAGCTCCCCTGCAGAGAGGAGGCTACCTTAGCAAGCTAGGAAATGGTCTGATTCTGGTTATTCATTTATTTATGCCAAGCAAGGTTATTGATCCCTATGGAAACTTTTGGAACAGTCTTAGCAAGCTCTGGTAATATTAACAAGGAGCTACAGCAACTTAATGATTGGAGATGCCCCTCCAAAAGTTTTAGACTACAACTTCTAATGGGAGCCGTAGTCCAAAATAACTGGAGGGCACGAGGTTGGCAAAGGCTGTTCTGAAGACTTTGGTGCTGACAATAAAATATGCTCAAAGCATCCTTTTTCCACGCAGCTGTAGAGCAGCAGCCGAAGAAGCATATTTCAAATTAGTGTGCCCCCCTCCCTGTGATGCATTGCAGATTCCTTTCAGATGATGAGCTAATGTTCTGGTGTCCCTGTCTACCAGGTGACAGGAGGCATTTATCGTAAAGCCACCAAATGGCTTTGGCCCCATTATGCCAATTGCCCTCTGTCAACGGATAATTGGAAAGAAATGCAGAGTGTATCACCCCCAGATACAGGAAGCAACCTGGGCACAGCAGGTGTGCATTGCTGGAGCCTCTGAGAAGCAGGCAGCGCATCACTAGGGTGATGTACAGCAAGTGTCAAGGGCAAGAGCAGCAGGCAAGCTTCAAACACATTGTGGGCTGGGTGAGAAGGGAAGGCAGTTTGTTGAAAGAGATGCCACGTACCAGGCAAAAGTCATTGTAAGTCAGGAAGGGGGTGAGCTCCTCTCTGGGGGTTTGTGCTAATTTGCTTTCCAGTGGCTAAAAGACAAAAGGTGCAATCTAGAGGAAGTCAGTTGTGCCTAAGCACTGATTCATATGTGAAATTATCCTCTGCCCCCCACATGTCATATTTCACAGAAGTGGCTTATGCCTTTTGTCAGTGTAATGTACAAGGAGAGAATGCACACAGTCTAGCTGCAGCAGCACTCCCCCACCAACCTCAGTCCGCCTTCAGTCCATGGGCATAGGCAAGGGGGGCAGGGAGGGGCAGATGTACCCCAATAAATAAAAATCAATAGAAATACATAGCTAACTGAGGCTATGCCCCCCTAAAACAAATGGCCTGCCCCCCCAACAAAAATCCTGGCTACACCCAGGCTTTTGTCAGTCCCAACTTGCCTGCCTTCTTACTTGCAACTAGCTCTGGGGTTGAGGCTGCCTGTCAGCTTCCTTCTCCTAGTCTCAGTGTTGCCTTTGTACAACTCAGTAGGGAGTATTGCTCTTGCCATCAGTTGTCCCCAGAACCATACTGCCTCTGTATCTGGAGGCTCTGTTTTGTTTCCAGTGTTTAATGGCCATTGGTGCAAAGTGATGGCAGCATGGTTTAATTCCAGGAACGTGGCAGGTGGGGAAAAATGGGTCTGAAAATGCATTGGATTCCTAGAATCCTTATTGGATTCAAATAGGCAGATGGGATCCCCCCCCCGGAACAGAGTTCATATAAGAACCCTGCCAGATCAGGCCAAAGGGTTAATCTAGTCCAGGGGTGGCCAATTCCCAAGAGACTGTGATCTACTCACAGAGTTAAAAACTGGCAGTGATCTACCCCCTTTTTTGGGGTTCAGGTCAAAGCTGTTGAGCTTTCTTTAGAGAGGAGGAAAGGAAGGAAAGCCCACTTTTTTTTAGGAGAGGCAAAGTTTTGAGCTTCTTTGGGGGAGCCAGTGATCTACCAGTGATCTACCACTGACATCCAGTGATCTAGTGGTAGATAACAATCTACCTGTTGGACGTGCCTGATCTAGTCCAACATCCCCTTCTCATGTTGGCTAGCCAGATGCATATGGGAAAGAAGGCTGAGTCCAGCTGGACTCTTCCTACTTTAGATTCCCTGCAACTGGTATTCCTCTGACACTCTTAGTAGAACTTGGGCATTACAGCTAGTTGCTAGGTTTCTTCTAAAGGTAAGAGTATGATAGCGAAACAAGGATCTTGTTCCTGCCAGATAGTCTTCTTCCCTAATAATAAGAGTGAAGTATGTGTGTGTGTATGGGAGGGGGATGTTTTACATTTTGAAGAGGAAGGAATGGTGCTTAACAGATAACCTGCTCCCCAGTTGCTAAGCAACATAGCTCGTCTCTTACCTGCAAGAAATGTACTCAGGGAAAGCAGAATGAATACACGGTGTTCCTCTTCAGCTGGGAGGTGCTGACTGTATCTTGCTGGGGGCTGAATTTCAGCAGTGATACACTGCTGAATTCCAGCAACTAGTATTCAGAAGCATGGAGGCAGAGCATACACATCATAGTTAGGAATCGCTGATAGCCTTCTTCTCCATGAATTTAGCTTATTGGTTTGGCAAGCTAGATCTCATTGGGCAAACTAGATCTTGAGTTGCAGGGATGGGGGAGACATTTTTGATGGACTGGGACAAGTCACACACCTGATTCCATTCAACAGGATGCTTCACAACCTGCCTGCACAGCCTTCCTCTGCTTTTTGGGCTCAGTTCCCAGAGGAGAGGGACAAATCCAAGAGCCACCAGTCTGTCTTGAACAAAGAGTCTGCCAGGGCAGCCAAGTGGCATATTGATTTTGGAGAACCAGCAAAGGATACCTGACTCAGCTAGCCACCGCTACACCTGTTACCAGGTAACTGCTGGCTAGACAGACAGTAATGATTGGAGACTGACAACGCTAGCTGTTTTGGTGAAGTCATGGCTCCAGGTGTTACTCAAATGGTCTCCATGGTACCCATCAGGCCTTGGGCAGGATTACTTGTAAATCAGCAATTTGGAAAGTGACTGCAATTAGAGGGACAATGTGTCTCTGCTCTCCCCACTCCTGCCCAATCTGCCTTTGCCTCCCCTGAAGCATAATCCCTAGCTCTCAGAGGTTCTTGGCTCAAAGCCACATAGAGTTGAAGCATCTGGCCATAGCCATTTAACAAAGGCACACAAGGAGAATTGACGTCAGCACTGGGAAATCCAGGGAGGGGCTCTGTGCCAGGATCCGGGCAATGAAAGTGTGTGTGTGTGGGGGGGTGTTGCACAGTGACAGCTGCTGTGGGTGGAGCCGTGAAGAGCACAACATTTCAAAAAGCAAGGCCACTTAGGAAAGCGGCCGCATTGCTTCTCTCTCTCATTTATTTGCCAATCATGAGAAGTATTTTCTAAGAATAGCTTTTTTGGGAACATGGAAGTTTAACACACAATGTAATATCTGCCTGAAATTATTCTGAATTAGTTCTTTGGTCAACTTAAGTTTTTACTGGGTAATGAATTAGTCTCCCCTGAGGTCAGCAACAGTGGATTACAGCTGTGTACACACTATCCCTTTAAAACACCTTTGGAGGGCATTATTTCCTGCAAAGAATTCTGGGCACTGTAGTTCTGTTGAGGGCTGCTGGGAATTGTAATTCTGTGAGGGATAAACTACAGTTCCCAGAACCGTTTGACAGAAAGTGTGTGTTTTGAATGTGCTTTAAAGATATCTTGGGTATGCAGCGTATGGAGAGGTCCATAGGTTTAATGAGTTGGTTGATGGACCACCAGCCTCCCAGGTGATTCATGGCACAATGGGTCAATGTGTCTGGCTGTTAACCAGAAGGTTGGTGGTTCAAGCCCACCCAGGGACAGTTGTGGGCAGGATTCCTGCCTTGCTGGGGCTTGAACTATATGACCTGTGGGGTCCCTTCCAACTCTAGAATTCTGTGACTCTTTGTTGCTGAAAAAAGGGGGAAAGCTGAAGCCAGGTGTGGAGACATAAATAGAGGTGTGGGTATAGGAAGAGATGAACGGTCAGCTCCTGCAGAAATATAACAGGATCTCCGTGAGAGTGATGAGATTCAAAAGTTGGGCAGTATAAGTGAGGTGACTCTTTAGATATGTGGAGAGAAAAGGAAATTGTGCTATGGGGAGGAAGCCATCATGTTTAAGAGCACTCCTGTAACTTCATGGGACCCTGTATGGACAAGTAATATAATAAAACACATCAGAAGTCCCATTGTTTGCCTATATTGCACACTCCACAGCAAGACTCTTTCTGTATCTGTGATGCTGGGGGTAGTGGGACACCTTATGGTAAGATCTTGTATTACATCCCAGCTCAGAGGACAGTGCAACATTTTTCAGTTCAAAAATTATTCTCCACTTATGGCAAAAATGAAAGCTTACAGTGTTGGATTAAAAAAACAAACAAACATTATTTCTTACTGACATATTACAACCCACCCCCAAATTTATCAGAATGTTATCTTTCATAGATAACTGCCACAGATAACATTATAATTCAAAAAAAATGAAAATGTGAAGCATAAAGCGTGGTACTTAGGAAAACTGAGACTAGATTTGCCACTTCCTGGAAATTCGAAAAGTTTTGCAAGACTGAAATTTGATTTTACTTCATTGCCTTTTGAATATAAAGCATTTCAGGTATCCCGTTGCAGAGGTGTGGGACCTTTCTCAGCTAGAGGGATGCATTCCCTTCTGGGCAACTTGGGTGTATACGTGTCATCTGCTTGGGGGCGGGGTGGAAGGAGGAGCAATTAATGTAAATTTTACCTTTGCATAATAGACTTGTTTCTGCACACACACCTCTCTTTTCTCCATCCATCCAAGCAAGCAAGCAAGCAAGAGTCATTATCAAAGCAAAGGCACATTCCAGCCAGGCAGAAACAAACACAGAGGGTGCGAACCAAGGCTGGTGAAGGGTGTGGCCTGGAGAGAAAGTGTGGTGGAGGAGCTGTGGCCTGGGCAAAGTCCCAGACAGAGAGGTCTGTAGGTCGCATTTGGCCCGCAGGACTAAGATTCCTGTTCCAATGTGACTCTTAGTACTTGCAAAGCATGAGAAATTCCCCCTCCAAAACCTTGCACTGGCTACAAATAATGAGATGTTTCATTGGTAACGTCTGAACAGCAGCATCACATGTATTTTGCTCTTTCTTCAAGGAGCCCTGTCAACATGTTCATTGTGAATTGATCCCAATTAGTTTGCACTGCAGGGAGAGTAGATGATGTTGGCTACTTAACAAGCGTTCATCCTGATTTGTTTGTGGGAGAGATTAGATGATGTTTGTATCAAAGCAAGTGTTATTCCACACTTTCAAGTGCCTTTTCCCCATCACTTTTCTTACTGCAAAAAATCTTTTTGGCAAGAGGGTGTGTTGTGCAATACCCTTCAATTCAGGGGTGTACCTACCTAAGGGTGGGTCAGGTTGGCCCTCGCCAAAGTGACAGGTCCAGTGGTTGCAAAATTGGGACTCTCAACTCTGACTGAAGGGGCTAGGAGCCTGCCTGCCTGTCCACACACTCCCTGGGCTCCACCTCCACTGCTCTGGGCAGCCGGGTGAGGCACACTGGCTTCTCTGTGTGCCTTGGTGGAAGAATCCTGTCATTGGCATGGGCTGTCACAAGGGATGGGGGGGGACACACCAATACATCTCCTTGTTAAGGGCACAAGGGAGCCTATATACATCTCTGGCCCAATCAACTGTAATCACGTAACCTTAATTTTCCAGAATAGTGATGATCAGAAGTCCCCTTGTTTTGTTGATTTATCACGTTTGGAGTGGGTCACTCCCACTCTGATGGGATCTTTTATACTTGTTTTCATTTTTGCCCTAAGAAGTAATATGATCCACCTCTTTTTTGCTTTGCCGGAACTTCTCCCACTTCTGTCTGCATCCATGTATCTGCCAAGAGAGGATAACACTTCATGCATCTGATGAAGAGGGTTCTGGATCGCAGCACATTTTTAAGCCTTTAAATGCCACAGGACTCATGCTTGTTTTTACTTCAAGGGTGCCTGCAAACTGTCACTGTGTTGTAGGATGGATTCAAGCACAATTTGGGTTTGCACACCTAAAGCGGATTAAGCTGCCCTGTTGTCCTAGTGCAATAAATCTACTTTAAAAACAAACAAACTTTTTGTGGTTAGGAAAGTGTGGAATGATCAGGATGAATGCTCAGTAAACAGGTTGTCTGGAGGAGCCCCAGTAGACTAAAATAGCTGCTACCTGGAAGTGGTTCACAGTTTAACAGTATTCTCAAATATGCAATGGGGTGGCTTATCTGTGTTTCACCACTGCCCCCTGCTGGACATAACCAGAGCACTTTCTTTCACAGAAATAGCAAGCAATTTTGAGCCAAACTAGGTGTTGCCTGATAAACACAGGCGGCAAAGCCTAAATAGGCTTTAAGGAAAAAGAGGCAGAAAAGCAGTTTTTAGGAGGCAGAGTTAAGAAGCGGAGAAAGTAGCACAGCTTCCATATTCTGCACTATATCTTAGCGCAGCTGAGATGTGTGAGAATTTGTAAGTGGTACGGATTGCAAGCTAAATCCCCCACCCCAGACCTGTGTTCTCTCCTGAAGGCTTCTAGGAGGCTGCAGATAGCTGCCTGAGCAGGCCAGTGTCTCTCTCTCTCCCTCCCTCCCTCCCTCCCTCCCTCCCTGTGTCACACTCACACGAACAAACACTGCAGGGCAGGCATGGGGAACCTTCTGCAGCCTGTGGTCCTGATTCCCTTCCACACAAGCTTCCAGGGGCCACATGCCTGGTGTGAGGGAGACAAAGACACTTTCAGTAGCACTATTATGGACCAGGTTGTGTTTGCTTAGGGGAAGCACTTTCAAAAGGTGTTGGAGGAGGAGGAGTTTGGATTTGTAATCCCGCCTTTCACTCCCCTTCAGGAGTCTCAAAGCGGCTAACATTCTCCTTTCCCTTCCTCCCCCACAACAAACACTCTGTGAGGTGAGTGGGGCTGAGAGACTTCAGAGAAGTGTGACTAGCCCAAGGTCACACAACAGGTGCATGTGGAGGAGCGGGGAATCCAACCCGGTTCACCAGATTACGAGACTACTGCTCTTAACCACTGCACCACACTGGTGAAAGCAGGTGTGTGCTTCTAAGGCCATAATAAGGGTTGGACATTGTCAGGTGCCTGCCAAAGTCTACACCCCTGCAGAGGGGACTCATTGTTGATTCCTAGGGTCTCCTTCTCCTTTTTGCTGTCACTGCCTGTTTGTCTACCATCTCTAAGTATGCAGGAAGTGCCTGGCGGGAAAAGATGGGGCATCCTCCTCCGCTCAACTTGCACTTTCCCTCTGGGTGATGATCTGTAGACCCAGAGAGAGAGAATGAACAAATGACCATTGGCAATGTGAGCGAGAGAGGGGAGAATTGAGAAAGGTGGTGTATTCCTACAACACCTGGAGGGCTGCAGGTTCCCTACCCCTGCTCTAGGCTTCTGTGTGTACATAGCTCCCCCTGGATGAATGAAATAGCTTGCATTTCTATTGTGCATTTCTCCTGGGATTTTCAAAGAGGGTTTACATTTCCCCTACCATATATAGGCAAAGCCTCGAGGCTGGAACAGGACCCCATCAAGTTGCCTCTTGTGCAGGGCACTATGCGTGCTTTTCTGCCCCTGTGCTTCATTTTCGATGGAACTTTTCCTCAGGAACACCCGTATGTCTTGTGTCTTCTTCTCATTTTTAAAAATCAAGAACCCCCAGAAAGGAACCAGAACAAGTGCTATTAAAGTACACTTTTCCTTTTCCCCCTCTTTTTGCATTTTACCATGAATATATTTAAGAGTAGGTCTTTGAACATTGTCACGCACACAAACACAGAAACCTGAAATGATGTCCATCAACCTGAGAATGGGACAAAAGGGGATGAAATCATGAAAGCAAAGGAAGGGGCAGAAGCAGTCTGTTTTCCAGGACAATTGCTATTTTCTTGACTTTAGCTACCATCTCAGTTTTTCTGGCAGGTTTTCTGGTGTCCGTCATATCCCTCTTGTACACTGCTTAGAAATTATGCAATTAAAAGGTATATAACTTATTGAAATAAAAGAATCTCTGTATGCCATTTGAAGTGCATTTCCATGCTGAACAGGAGTCATCAATATAACTTTTAGGGTTCAGAGGTCAAAATGCCAATAACACATGAGGCTCATGTCACTATTTGAGCCTCTGGTGGATTTCTCTTCCACATGGAAAACAGAGGAAAGGCATTTGTAAATGCAAATGAACTTTCTGGCCAATGTAGCTTCGACTTTTTAAAGCACAAGCCTCTTTAAGTTTCATGTGTGCCCTGTTGATAATGGTAACCATTTAGTGTCTCTCTTGGGTAGTTTGGGTGCGAGATTGTGTGAGACGACACAGCTGTACTGATAAATTTGTTTATTAAATTTGTATACCGCTCTGAGATCTGTAGGTCTAGGGTGGTATACAAATGTAATAAATAAATAAAAATATGTGTTTGGCCACAGCTCCCACCCCCAAACTCTACAGTGTGTTCAAAGCAACAGATCCTGATGTTATACATGGTAGTTCCCTATTTTAACTGCTGCTCTAAGTGTGTTTTAAGTATTGTTTTTAACTAGTTTATATTACTTGTATTATATAATGATGTTCTTAGATGTTGGAAGCCACCTTGAATCCCAACTTGGGAGAAAGGTGGGATATGAATACATTTAATAATAATGATGATGATAATGATATTGATAGTTACTTAGAGTGGGCAAAGAATGAATTTCATTAAATATTTCATTTCCATTATATTGCCTCGCTATGTTTTAAAAATGAAACTTTATACATTGACAACTTTTACCACACTTGTATTTTGGTGCTGCCTACATGGAAGCAGCAACTCTTGTGTGTGTTCAGCACTAAGGGATTTGGTTTGGGGGCAAAGAAGAAGCCCAGCTGGGCTGAGAATTAGGCTGGGGCTCATAGAGGGGTATTTGATGCCTAGACTAGTTTGTGAGAACAGAGACCTCAGGCTCAGGCAGATACATTTAAATTCTTGGAGCTTGGGGAACACCATGCCACATCTTTTCAAATATTTGTGTCCTCCTGCTTTAATATTAATTCCTGTGGGTTAAGGAACTATCTGCAGAACTGCATTTTGAATAGGGATGAGCCAAAACTTGGTTTTGTCAGCACTTCGGGTAATAGCAAAGAATAAGAAAAGAAAAGAAATCCCTCCCCCTTTGTGAAAATGTCCATTCGTCCATTTCAACTGCCCTCAGTTGGTATTATCAGCCAGCTAAATCTGATGGCAGCTATGTAATGTATTCCTGTTCAGTACAGGATTCCTGATAGGATGAGATTCCTGTCCATGTATCTAATCCAGGGAAGATGAAGACACTGAAGCTAAGGGAGTGGGCTTCGTGTCCAGCAGGATTTTAAAAGGAGGAGGAGCATTTCCCCACCTCAGAAGGATGCCTAACTTTGACCTGAAAGTCTATCTCACCTCCATCATCAACCTCTCAGGATATGTGACTGTATGTGTGTTGCTGAGCTGAGCCCTTGCTGGTCTTTACGCCTGTCCATGACCAGACTTCAAAACATACAAGAGTGTTCTGAAGCCATTTCAATATAGTGGGAGAGGGGTTAGAAAAAAAGAAAGAGAGAAATTGGGAGCATTCCTGAAATGTTCTCTACAAAATGAAGGGCCCTGTATTCAAAGGGGAGGGAGCTTACCCCCCACAAAATGCCCCCTAGATCATCCAACGCCTTTGCTGAGATCCAGCCCATCTTAAAATGTTGTCTCAATACAGTGTCCCTCCCTGCTGCACACAGTTGCCTCCTTGGTCAAAATGGGAAGTGTCTTAGGATGAAATCTGAGGGCCGTCCCTTCTCTCCCCATCCCTCCCCCTTGCCCTGCAGTGGTGAGAGGCCTAGTGGTAGTGGCTGTTCATGTTGTTGATATGGGAGGTTGCCATGGCACTGAAGGGCGCTGAAGGCTGCAAGCCGTGGCTGGGGTACAGAGTGGGGGTAGAGCCTGGCCAATAGGAGAAGCTGGTTGGAGTCACCCCCGAGGCCATGATGTTGAGTTTGGAAATGCCAGAGAAGGGCAGGGGTGCCTGGAATTTGTAGAGGGTGTGGTCGGGTGTTGCTGGCTGGCAGACTTGGGCCAGGCCCTGGAAGTCAAACTTGTAGGCGTAGCGTTTGCCGTGGACCTTGGTCATGATGTTCTTGTCATAGTAGTAGCGCAGGGCCCGGCTCAGCTTGTCATAGTTCATGTTGGGCTTGCTCTTGCGCTCCCCCCAGCGCCGGGCCACCTCATCGGGATCCAGGAGTTTGAACTCTCCATTGGTGCCCTCCCAAGCGATGCAGTTGAGATTGGCACGATCAGAAAGCAGCTCCAGCAGAAATTGCCACAACTGGATCTGCCCGCTGCCTGAAAAGCCAAAAGAGGGGCAGTGAGAAAGGCCCATCTTGAAGGGGCAGACCTGCCACCCTCACATGAACATAGGAAACTGCCTTTATGCTGACCCATACATTCTTGTAGCCCAGGATTGCTGCTACAGAAGTTGTTAGAATAAAGCTCCCATGATCTTTGACTCTTGGCCATGGGCAGGTGGACTGGGGCTGACAGGAACTGGAGTCCAGCCGCATCAGGAGGGCGTTATGTTTGGCTTGTCCAGGCCAATTCTGAGGGCCAGACTAAATGTTATGCCAAACACATGCTGAAGACACCAACTAGCCACTAGATCCTTCTCTACCGGGACAGTCTAAATAAGTAAACAATGATAATGTTCTTTCTTAGCTGCCCTTCACCAGAACGCTCAGGGCAGATTACAGCATATTAAAACAGTCAAAACTAAACAACACCCCCAATAAATCTCAACATCAATAATCCTTCCAGTTAAAAGACACCAACATCAAAACTTCCAATTTCAAAGGCCAGGGTAAAGAGATGTGTCTTCAGTGGTCAATGGAAGCTGTAGAGAAGTGGTGTCAGATGCATCTCTTGGGGCCATCATCAAAAAGGCTTTGTCTTGAGCTCAACCCACTCACAACTACTGAGAGCAACAAAACCACCAGAAGGCCCTCCTTATTTTATCTTAATTCCAGGGCTGCTGTACAGGGAAGGTTTTGTTTCAGATATTTGGGGCCCAAGTCTAACGTAACACTTTCCCAAAAGATTTCTATCCCCAATGGCCTGGAAAGCAACTTCCAGATTAAAACACAAGTAAAGGCAACAACAAAAGGAAATACAAGCAACAAAAGGGTTGGGGGAACCTTCAGAACAGGCTTAGGGGGACGCATGAAGGGAGGGGAGGAGAGAACAGGGGAAGGGAGGGCAAACCTCGTTCTGCTCCTGCATACCCAACTTAATGCTATGTTGAAGTCCACCCACTGACTGCTGTGTTCCTTTCGCTGTAAATCCTTGCCATCCTTCCTTATCATTTGGACATTTAAAGGTAAACAAAAGGTACATCAGACTCCTGGCTGAGCCAAAATATGAAGTGTCAACTCTTTTCCTATTTTTCCCCTACCCATAATTACTAACCAATAAGTTTCTATGACCTAAGGCTCCCACTAGAAGAGCTCAAAATATATTGTTGCATGCCACCCCAATCTCAAAGAGGTGCAAGATTTCAGGGGTTCCAGGAACTTACCCAGGGTCCCGTTTCCTTGGAATGAGGGACAGTGGAGACTGTGGTATCCTTATTTACACATATATACAACCAGAGCTCAAGATGAAGGAGCTTACAGCATTAACACTCCAAGTGGTCTTGCTTCTTTCATAGACACAGTCTTGGAATCAAGCATGGCTCTCACTCCCTGGCTTCTGCCTGCAGTCTGCTTCTAGCCCACCCATTTACCCTCTGGCACAGAACAGCTTTCTTTGTCAGACTAAGGACCATACTTAGGTGATAACTATGGCCCTTGCCTGGCTACTGGTAATTCAGCAATAGAATCCTCCATTAGATTTTAACCCTTGCTGGATCCAGGAATTTGAAGGGACTTAGGCATTATATAGCCTAACCCCTTCCCCCAAACTCACAACAATATTTTAATCCCTTTCCCATAACCACTGTCCCACCCTCAAATATATAATAATACTCTTATTCCTCTGTGTCTGTTAAGAAAGCCAAATAGCTCATACTGTTGACTGCTTTGAACTCTTCAGAGCTGAATCCTTTGCATTTTCCCAGTCACTCCAAAACCTACCTCATTAAAAAAAATGTATCCATATTCTCTTTCTTCTCTATAGACCTTTACTAGGAAGTGAATCCATTCTATATGAGATGCAGTGCTTTTAGGTGGGTGTATATTGCAGAATCATTACCTCTATGTGTGCAGGTTTTCACAGCTTCCACATGACATCATTGGCATAAAAACACCAGTTCGTATTTCCCCCTATTTCATCTGGATTGGAAAATCTGATATTTTAAAAAAGCCCACCCCCCCCCCCATTTACTGTATCTGAATGAGCTGTTTGCAATATTAAGCCCCCATCCAGAAGCACCCTAGGATTTAATACCCCAAGTTAGTTTGCAATGAAGATCACAGCCTTACACTCTTTTGACTGTTGTGACCAATTAGATACAAACAAAGCGCTATAGAGTATTATGGTTTACACAGCATGGCACACCTATTGTGTTGCTTCCTGCTAAATATTTTTGTTTTGTTTTTAAGCAAAAATTGTAAAAAAAATATACAACTGATACATTTATTTACTACAGGTAAACCTGAGAAGTTGCTTTGTCTGAACTAATTTGAAGGAATGGAGGTCAGAAAATGAAAAACAAAATCAATGCTCTCTGTGTTTCTAGATATTCAGATAGGTTACATTACAATATGCATAGTGAACATAGACATAGTTCATATAACTAATTAATTAAATAAATAAAATATCTGAACCAACCTTCTGTATGTGTACAATTATGGAATCTCACACTACTAATGATATAATTTTTAACTTTACTTCTTCCAAGACAAGAAGAGCTGATTCACACAGCCACATGTGTCAGCTTAAACATTGACAAGTGACTGGTTTGAGTGCTATTATAAAGTGACATAAAATATTGTTCAGCATTTAACCAGTGCTAGCAGTTTCACACATGCATGTCCTCTATTGATGTTGCTGTCCTGAACAAATGGTTCTGAAATAACTTCTGATCTTAATCCTTTTCCTTTTTTTATTGTAGTCTAGAGAGGCCTCCTCTACACTTGCAACAGAATGAGGTGGTAGACTGGGTGATGGTAGAATAAATGGTACCCATTTCAGATGCCAGGTAGGGAAATCACATTTCTTAATCTTTCCCTGTGTAACCCCCCTCCCCAAGAAACCCACCACACCCTTTTGCAAGTAGAAAACTAGAACAGCAGAGAGGTGGCTGGGCTAAAACCTTTCTCCCTGAGCTGCTAGCTTTCTACTTTCAAAGGGCTTTTTTTGTTTTCCTTAGGGAATGTTTTAAAAAATGACTTTCCTCATCTACCCACAAAAACTTTATTCTGCTGCATATGTAGGCCAGGCTACAGATAAAAGATGAAACATTTCCAGAAGGGTAACCCTGTTAATATGTGGCAGTTAAAATCGACAAAGGGTCTTATAGCCTCTAGAAGACTGAGTGTGATATCCAAAGTTAGTGATACTCAGAGCAGACTAAGTGAGATCAAGGGGCCACTGGAGTCCACTGATTTCAATGTGGCTGCTGGAGTATCACTAAGGCTGGCTATCACCCTGACGCAAGCACAAACATTCATTGACTACAGCCCACTTCATCATACGCTGAGTGGATTTTAGCCCAAGAAAATATATGGCATAATAAAACCTGCTAATCTTTAAGGTGCCGCAAGGAAAAGCGCTGACAGTTTTAACCTGATCAGGCACAGTTCAAGTATTTCGTACTTGCTGCTGGGGAAACCAGTCGCCCAATATAAAATGTAACTTAAGCAGCAATTTTTTTTGAGGGGGGAGGACCACAGCTGAATCAGAGGGGATAGGAAACCGGTCCTCCAGATGTTGTTGCATTCCATCAGCCCCAGCCAGCAAGGCCAATGGTCAGAGAAAAGGGAAAGTGTAGTCCATTCAACATCTGGAAGGCTATAGCACATTTGAAGTCAGATAAATGAAACCCGGAAGAGGAAAGAGCTTTTGTCCAAGCGCTAACCCTCCTCTTCACAATTCTGAGTTCCAGGTGCGGAAAAGTGTGTTCGATTCATTTTTTGCTTTTAGGAGAGGGCGACCACGTACCAGCCTCTATAATGTTGTAAGGGTGCACGCTCTTATAAAGGGAATCGAACGTTTAAAAACCAAGACAACCGCAGTTGATTTCCAACACGTGTCAGGTTTCTAATGTGCACTCTTACTTAAAGTGGGTATGCTTGCTAATACACACTGTTACATATACGCAAATGCTTGTGTACAACCCCGTGCGCCCTAGATATAAACCCAAGGAGCATGGTTGTTTAGCACTTCTAAGGCAGAGTACTTCGTACCCATCGCCGTGGGACTACTGCCTCACCTTAACACTGCAATCCTCTACAACACGCCTGCTCAAATTTCTGCTCCTCAGAAATAAGCGTCGTTGACTGGTCAGTGAAGTTTACGTTCGGGTAAATGTGCATCGGATTCCCCCTAAAACCTCGCCTGCTTCCCGCCCCCACCGCTCTTGAGATCAACCGGACTTCAGATATCAACTCCTCAAATCGTGATTGTGCCCAAAGCTATTTAGAAATTACGCACGCTGTCAACTGGTGGCAGACTGACTTTGCAAATAGACCGAAGGGCGGAGTCCATTGTTCAGGCAACAGCAAACGAAACTACCTTGTGGAGGGAAAATATGTCCCCAAGACCCCAAAACTTTATTCCCATCTTATTTCTCGAAAAAGCGCTCTCTCTCGCTCTCTCTTAGAAAGGAGAAACCCTATCCGCTGTGTTTCGTTGATCTGCAACCTCGAGATTCAATAAATGGGCAACATTTATTTCCAGCCCACGGTCTTAAGCGGAGAAAATAACATTGTTTATCTAAGAGACTGCCTTGGACGCCCTTGGGGAGGTCAAACTGGTGGCCTACATCTTTCGCCTGGCTTTTTAATTCTTCTTTCTGGTTTTCTTCTGCTTTAAACTGGTGGGTTTTTAATCTTGCAGCGCTTGTAATTACTGTCTTGGCGGCAGAAAGGCAATTCATAAATACGTTTGACATATAATGATGTTGATGTACAGTATCACGCTTTTTTGTTTGTTTGTTTTTCAGGCTCCCCTCTGCGGTACCCGATTTTGTAGGCTTCGGCCCTATACCCACTGACGTGGAAGAAAGCCACTGAGTTCCGTGGGATTTACTCCAAGGTGAGTTAGTATAGGAATGCAACCTTACTTTTGGGCAAGGATGCATAAACTGCAGATGGAGTCGGCTCTAAAGGAAGCTTCACTCCACATTTCTCAGCAGATGAATCTGTTTACATCGGGTTTTGCCTCCGTCCTTCTGCATTATAGCATTTTTGTGTGTTTTAATGGTGCTTTTAAGTGATATCGTAATGTTATTTAATATATTTTATCCAATATACATACACTGCCCTGGTGAGGGGGGAAATCCAGTTACTGTACTGGGATAATAATATTGATCTACTTTGCAGGGCAGTTTTATGGATAGCACCAACACAAAATAAGGTGCGTGAAATATTTTGTACGCTCTACAGTGCTGTATGCATACGAATTATTGGTTCCGCTAACGTTATTCATATATTGGGCACTATTGGCCGAATTTAGAAATATTTATTTACTCTCTCTTACCGGAGTCGGTACTTGGCCGGTTCAAGAGGAACTATTTATTTTGCACTCGCGATGTACTGAGATCTGCCCAGCGATGCACCGCAGCGCAAGACACGCGTTTTGTGGATTTTGACATTTGTTGAATCCCTTGCCAATTCCCCCCCCCCAAACCGTGAATTCCTCTCCTCTCCCCCTTCGGAGTTGTATTTGGGGTAAGAGATGTACATAAAAATTGGTAAATGCACACCGACGAGTTACTTCGTTTAAGTTAAATAAAATCAGATTTATTTTAAATAATAATAATAACCTTGGCTTTATGGCGTTCGTTCATCATTTCGCCCTTTTGCCAAACCCGCTAGCCCGTGTGGCATCGTAGTTAGAGCGCTGGGACCTGTGAGGCCAGGATTCAAGTCTCTACTCAGCCAGCGGTTCTCCTTGGGCCAGTCGCTTTCTCGCTCAGCCTAGCTTACCTCTCAGGGTTGTTGTAAGAATAAGATGAGAAAAGGGGAGAGCTATGTAGGACACTTTAAGCTCCATGGAAGAAAATTGTGGTAGAATAATTGTGATGGTAATGATAAATAAATAAAAGTTGGCACTTCTGCGCCTCTTTTCCCTCAAACCTGCGATTTTGAGATGCTATAGATTATTTCTGCTACTGTTGCGAAACTGGATTCCGTAGGAAATGGGGTGTGAAAAATGCTCTAACCAACTGCGCCTAAATTGCTCTAAGCAGTCAGTCCGCGCGATCCAGGGACCACCGACGCTCCCACCTGGGAATTATGAACGCGACACCCCCGCTCCTAAGCCATTATTTGTGTAGCAGCTATTGGCATTAACAGGTTAAGAAAGAAGTTGGTTTCCTCGGTTGTAGTCCAACCTCGGTTGTAGTCGTTAAACTCAGGGGATTTACTACTTCCTAGAAAACCTGCCTGAGAGATCCCGCTGAAACGAATGCCAAAGGCTGGTCCCCAACTGCGCCAGAGGCGCACATCAGTGAGAACCGATTAAGCCAAGAGGGACGTGGGTCAGTAGCAGCTGAATCGAGGCTGATGTTAGGCTGGGGTGCTAGAGAGTCTCCCCGCGTTTGTTTGTTTTGTAATTAAGTGGCCCAAACCCCGAAACGCAATTAAACAGTTACTGTACGTGTGTTTTGAGTCAGTGGTATTTCAGCGTATTTAATACTTTCAGAGAGAACGGGATCCAAGTTCTGGGGCTTAACTGGGCTTCTTGTTTCCTTATCTCCAAGGTGAGAGAAAGAGTCCAACGGAGGGACTGAGAATTTTCGAGGTGGTGCAAGAGATGGGCGTTGGGAATACAAATAGTTCTCGGAAGCGCCATTTGGACAGAACGCTTCCTCGGGGTCTTAGGAGTCTTAGGAGTGCGGCTGTGACTTTGTTTTCACCTTCTTATAAGAATAAAAATGAATCGGCAGCCAGCCATGATACTGCAGAACTCAGAGCTGCTTTCCGGCTAAGTTCTCTGCTCCAGAAAACAGCCTCACCTTCTTTCAAGACGTCTCCCGCAGCTCCTTGCCGAATATGCCCTCGATTCTTTCCCTTGCTCTCTGTCCCTACGACCTTAGACAGGGTTGCCCGGCCGATCAGAGCTTGGTTTCTGGGGAAGCCTCCGAAAGAAGGGAAAGGGCGCTTGGTGGTGGCGGCGGGGTTGGGGATGTTTGGTGCCGGTTCTTGGAGGGCAGAAATGAGATTTAATAGGACCCCTCTTTGCCCAGATGGGCTTGCCACTAAAATTGCAGTACTGTGTATTAAAAGAGGAAGTTTTCAAGCTACACAGAGCTGGGGGGGGGGGGGGATCCTTGCCTCGCTCCACGCTCCTAAAGCGAAAAGTGTTTTTTCTTAAAAAAAAAAAAATTCACTGAAACCCGTGAATTTGAACAACGCAGTAGTCAATCTTGCCTGAAGTAGAGCCCGGTGCAATACCAAAGCTTACTATTCTGCCAGCAGCCTTAAGGAAGGGTGCCATTTTTCCTTTCCGTGGCAACCTGCTGGTCAAGATCTCCTGAAGTCCAAGGCAGGGTCCAGCTCTCCGCGCAGTTTGATCCAAGCTAGCACCGATTTCGGGAGGCGCAGGGTGATGAAGGACGTCTTCGCCGCCTTAAGCATTTGAGGAGCAGGTTCCCTTGACAGCGATGGGGAGCTAAAGCAGAGGTTTTGGAGCGGCTGTAGCTACTTCCGCTTGGCTTACAGAAGGTGCTGAGTTCAATTCCTGCCATCTCCAAGTAGGTCTGAGGAAGACCCTCTGGCTAAAACCCCGGAGAGCCGCTGCCACCCACGGCAGGCGATACTGAGCCAGACAGACCAAGGATCGGATTTCAGAGAAGGAAGTCGATATTAATTCCTCCTTTTTCTCTCTTTTTATTCAAAAAAAGCCAGAGATCTCTTCCACCATTATTTGGAGCTTTGCGCCTCCAAGTGCTTTAGAGGTACAAATCAACCAGCGCACACCCTAACCCTACTAACTGCATTATTACTGAAATGATAGATATATCAGGCAGGATCAAATCCTGCCCCGGGCGCGCTTCTTATTTTGCACCCGCAGCTGATTCGGGTACCGCGTTGCTTTTGAAGTGGTTTTGCAACCACACATGTACACCATCGTTTATTTCTAAGGTTTTGGGGGCCCACCCAACTTTAAAGAGCGTTTGCTAGAGAAAAGAGGGTGCGCTCCTTCCTATAAGGCGCAGATTCCGAACCCCTGAAGGGGAGACTTTGTTGCATTGGATGATGCGCATCCTCTGCTTAGCGTCAGGTGCAGATGAAGATGCGAGAAGAACCCCCCCCCATTGGATATTTAGCAAATTTGCCCTTCGAAAAGAACCTACAAATTGATCGCCCTTTGGCAACAGACTGCCTTGAAAGGCGCCCCAGTAGCCCCACGCACTCCTTTTTCGGTACTTTCCGGAAAGGCGGGGAAGCGAGGGTCTTACCTTTTTGGACTCCTGGCCCCAGTGATCCCCACGCCTGGCTTTTGCCTTCTTTGAACAAAGTTTCCCCAACTGGGTCTGCAAATAAGATCAGCAAGAAGAGAGACAGAGAGAAAGAGAGGTGGGGAAAATGAGCGCAAACCCAAACCGATCCCGGTCCCCACCCAAGAATCTCCCCGTAATTGGGACTTGATGGAGGGGGCGGGCGCGTTGGACAAGCTCCCTCTCTCTCTCCAGAGCGAGCCTGGTTGTATTTCAAAGTCCCCCTGCCGCCCGCCTCTGCCGCTCTGCCTCGCCCCCCCACCCATGCCAAGCCGCTATGAAGCCAGGAAACGCGTCCAGGAAAAAGGAAATCCGACTTCCGATGGGAGCCGTCGGGGCAGCTTTAAAGAGGGACGGCGAGAGAGACGGCTCTGCGCGCCTGCTGAAGAGCGCCAAGGAGCGATCTTCGTGGAGGGGGAGAAATGGCAGTTAGGGGAAACGAGCAGGAGAAGAAACGGGAGGCAGAGGTGGGAGCCTCGGGTCTGGGCTGGGAGGAAAGGGACCGATCCACCACGTGGAAAGCTGCAGTGGCGCCGCCGGGCAGCCCTCGCCTTTGGTCCCTGCCCTACCTGGCAGGTACATGTTGAGCAGCAGGGTCCGGGCCGCGCCGCGTCTCATGGCAGCTCTGCGCCCACCCCGCGCCCGCGGGGGGTATTATTGCCTTCGCCTGGGGAAGATGATGGTTGTTATTATGTATTACGGTCCCCACCCGTCGAGGCAGGGCGCGGGATGGGGAGAGCGGCGGCGAGGGTGGGGGCAGTCTCCAAGCAACCTGCGAGGGGCGCAGGGCCTGGGCGCCTGCAATTTCCTCTGCGCTTTAATTAAAGGCGCGGCGCGGGCGCTTATCGCCCCATCGGACTTTAATAAAGTTCCCCCCGTTAAAGATCGCCGTTTCTATGGAGAGAGGCAGCCGCGGCCCTCGCATTTTCCGCCTCCTTAACTCTTTGCAAACACACAGCGCCTGGCCTAGCCCTCGCTCGGCGGCGCTTCTGCTCCAGTGCCTCTGAGCCAACAAGGAAACGAGCCCCGACGGAGGCCCTAATGGGCCTTTAACCTGAAAGTGATTCTGTGCCCCCCCCGCCCCCCACCCACAAGCGGAGCCGCGGCGAAGGTGCCCCATCCTCCTCCTCGCCCTGGAGCCTCGCAGAATCACCCAAAAGGCTTCTGTCGTTTCCCACCGTGGCTCGCAAGATGCTTTCCAGAAGCTAAGAGGGAGCACAGCAAGGCAACGATCTTCCCTGATATTTGTCCTCAGTACCAGATGCTCAGAGGTCGAGCATGTCTGAATGAAGAGGTTCCATTTCGCTACCATCGGATAATCTGTTAATCGACTCGCCCATCCTTCTGCAACCTGGTGCCCGCCAGACATAGGAGCCAACTCTTAGGGGCCAAGGTCCCTTTGGCCCCAATAAAATATTTGAGGGGGTCAGGCCTTCCGAAAGTTCGTGTGCATTGCCGTTCAAATGGTGTGCATGCACTGCATCATGTGATCAGTTATGTGGGGTGGGGTTTACCTGCAAACCCCCCCCCCAATATTTTATTCAGATTGGCTGCCACCCCTGCCACCAGAGGTCTTGGGCTGCCTGCAATGTTGACTGGGGCTCATGGGAGTTGTGGCCTGACAACATACCTCATCTAAGATTTAGATGGTACATTCACTACTTGCTACTGCTAACTCCCCCCCCCCGAAATAAACTAATTGTATTTGCATGTACAGTCCAATCCCTCTCAATAACTCTGGTGGAGGAAAGCGATTCCACCTGCCCCAATATCTATACAATAGTGAATCAAAATTGTATATACGTTAGTAACTTAAAACAACAGTAGTAGTAAGTAGATGAATTTCCAAAGGGGTAACCATGTTGGATAGTTGCATCTTGAAGACCAACACATGATAGCTTTCAAGGGGGCACTCTTGGATGTGTCAGTAATACTAATTATATGGTGGGTTTCTTAATCTCAGTAAAATATAACAGTATTATAACCCTCTTATAATAGTGCATTATAGTAGTATTTCTTTCCCCACCTCTCGCATCATTCAGTCACAATGAGTTCCACATCTCAGCCTACTTGAAAGAGGTTTAGCAGGAAAACGGTGGGGGGTGGGGGTGGGAGTGGCATTATGTGAGCCAGGTTAGGGCAGGGCTCTCTTTTCCTTTCTGAGGGCGGCTTCTTTTCTGGGTACAATTCAGAGTGTTGGTGATGACCTTTAAAGCCCGAAACAGCTCTGACCCTGTATACCTGAAGGAGTGTCTCCACCCCTTGTTCAGTCCAGACACTGAGGTCCAGCATCAAGGGCCTTCTGGTGGTTCTCTCACTGAGAGAAAGAGGTTACAGGGAACCAGGCAGAGGGCCTTCTCAGTAGTCACACCTGCCCTGTGGAGCATCCGCCCAGCAGATGTGATTTTTAAAAGAAGTCTGAAGTTTTGTGTGTGTGTTTTGTGTTTTTACATTTGTTTGTTTTTGTTTTTTTATTTGTTTTTTGTAGGGAGATGGGTGGCATATAAATTGATGATGATAATGGAAGGATCTCTTTGGAAACAGGGTCCTCCTAGGCAAACATGATGGTGGTGTCAGTGCTAAGGTTACTGCCACAACTATGGAGCCGAGTGAGAAGTCTATCCAAGACAGCAGATTTGGGGTGATAGTGGTGAAACAGTGTTGCTCTTGGCAGTGGAGGCTAGGGCAAAAGGGGCAACACCCCACCAACTTCCCTCTTCCCTCAGCCAGCCTCCACCTGCCTGCCTTCTTACTTACAACCAGCCCAAGGGAAAGGGGTGATGGCTGTCAGCTTTTCCTTCCTCTTTAGTCTCAGGTTTGCCTTTGCTGAACTCGGCAGGGAGAAGGACAGTGAGAAAATTGTCCTACCTACTGTTGTCCTCCCTGTCTTCTGCCCTGCAAGTACCAATGAGCACCAGTTGCCACTGGCTTCTGGGGAGGGGCTGCCAAGGCTCTATCCTAACCTGGTGCCCTCCAGATGCTGTTGGACTCCAGGCCCAGGAGCCCCAGCCAGCACAGCCAGAGGTCAGGGATGATAAGAGCACTAGTCCGCCAGCATTTGGAGGGCACCAGGTTGGGAAGAGTTTTCTACAGAAACGTGGTTAGAAGAGTGGTTGACGAATGCAGGCTGGAGTTGGCAAGTTGGCAAGTTTGATATGTTCTCTGCCAAAATGCCAAAGAGCCTCTATCCTGTCCCCTGTTAGAATACAGAACCACAGTCTACCTTTAATTTTGGGGGGGGCAAAATATTTATGAATCAATAATCATCATATCATGCACATGCACAAAAGTTGGGCATTACCTCCTTAGGTCCTGTCATTTCCCCCAGGTTCTGTATACTGTACCTTGTCTGGGCAAGCAGACAGAACAGAGACATCTAGTGGCTAAATAAGGGGAAATGCATGTATTTCACACTGTCAAGGCATCAGAAGGCAGCAAGAAAACAACACGTTGTCTACACTCTTGTTCAGAGAGCTGAAAGAAGATGGGGTGGGCAGATGAGAAATCTGGAAAGACCAATGCCTATCTGCTTCCTTGCCTTTCCCTTTTGAGTTCTTACTTTTAATCTCAGAAAAATAATAGCAACAGGCCCCCTTGCTATGAAAATTGCCCTTGTTGTTTTGCACACAGGATCTCCCTCCCCATCTTCCATCACTACAAGCAAGTTAAATCTCACCGAAGTAGGAATTAGTTTGCAGGCCAACCCAAAGGTTCTCATTAGCCTGCAACAAAATGTAACTAGAGGCTTAACGGACAGCTGTCATGAACTGGGACACACTGGGGCAAGCTGGGGGAGGGGAATTTGGTGTAGGAAGTACTTACAGGGTGAAGGAGGTTGACAAGGGCATAGGGGTCAGTGCACAGGATCCAGAGCAGCAGGACCCATCACCAGAGTCAGAGGGGCCCCTGGCTCCACAAACATGGTGGGCTCTGAGGCACAGGGAGGCTGAGGCAGGCAAGGTTCCACAGCCCAATTGACTAGCTGGCCAGGTGGGGCTTGATAGCTCTGAGAGGAGGCATGTGATTCCTCAGCTGGAGTAGGTTTGAAAAAGATGAGGGTCACATGCCTCATCAAGCCCAGATGCTACAATCAGCATACAAAGGGCAGCAGAGTTCTAGGGCTGTGTCTGTTCATGTTGATGGATCCCAGCTTGAAGGCTCCAGGATTTCTGTGCTTAGGTTTGGACTTTGGACTTGTGGATTGACACTGGACTGGGGACTACTGACTTGCTGCTAGGTAGGTCAGGGGTTCAAGACAACAACTGTATAACTGCTAGCATGCTCATAGTCCAGGCTAAGCTAAGGTGGATGCTTGATTTAATATGGTGTTTGGTGCAATATAACATCAGTGCTGGTGGGCCACTAATCTGTAATCTCATGACATTCCTGCATATGGACAATGGGTCAGTGATGGCTGGTCTTCTCTGGTGTCTTAATGCAGCCTATGCAATGGAGGGGGTCACAGCGCCACTGTTGGTCATTGGCTTAGGGTTCCTCCACACAATCTGTTTGTTGAGCATTCATCCTGATTTGTTTACACAAAGTTTTCATGGAGGTTACAATATGTTCAGTCTCTACTGAACATTCATTTTGATTTGTTTGTAGAGATGTTACGTGACAGTGGGCATTCATCCCAATTTGCTTGCAGGGTGCTCATGCATCTTACTGTTGTTCATCCCACACTTTTCAGTGCATTTTTCAGCCACTTTCCTAACTGCATAAAGTGGATCTGCTGTCCTAGGGTGGCAGAGGGCTCCAATCCTTCCTGAAAATAGGTACAGTCTGGAGGCATGCTTTGAACTGCTTGCTGTCACAGAAGATCTGAGAAGCTTTGGGCCAGTTGCTGTTACTGGGGACTGGAAGGACTTTAATCATTTGAATTCCAAGGCCCAT
This sequence comes from Podarcis erhardii, assembly GCF_964252035.2. Lineage (NCBI taxonomy): Eukaryota > Metazoa > Chordata > Lepidosauria > Squamata > Lacertidae > Podarcis > Podarcis erhardii. Next base: position 87,288,416 of record NC_138497.1, read on the forward strand.
TAGCTGGTTTTTGCAAATTAACACTGTGATGTTCAAAATAACAATGCGATGTTCAAATGACACCTTGTCAGGGCAGCTTAGCTGCGTGGAAACAGGCTGCTGTGCTGTTTATGTGGTAAGACAAGAGATTTGTTATTTCAGGCTCCCTTGCAATGTTTTAATACGTCAAGGGCAAAAATTTCCTTTCCCCTTCCCATATATGGGCATAATGGACATCCTTCCTTTGCTAGGAGCCTTTCTTCAGAGATCGCCCCCAGAACAGACATGGCAAGCTATGTTAATGGTTCTGTGTGGTTTACAAGAGACATCCTTTCAGATGTTGAAATGGGGCCTGATATAAAGTATCAGAACCTCTTTAAGAAACTGTTGTCAGATTCAGGAATCTCATGTTAATGGTTTTCTGTACATGCAAGCTGACTGGGAGGTGGCATGCCTCTGAACATGTGCAAAGTGTCCTCTATTCACCTCTCTCTGTATGTAGAAAAAGATTAGGCTGGGTTTCCTGCACAGAGGATGTCCCACAGGCAGACAAGCTCTTCTGCTTGTGGACCCTCATGGAAACATACTCATTTGGAAGTGTCTGGGGTTCAGGGCTCAAATATCCTTGGGTAACCAATGATGTCGTATTCCAAGGTTTCCATTTCATCTGTTATTGCTGCTACTATGTGTTAAGAGGCACTTCGCCTCTTAAACATTGAGATGGGATGCTTCTGAATGGGAAGTTAAGTGGATCCTCCCCTGGAAGGTTGTCCACAAGAGAATGTGGCCCTTGGGCTTAAAAAGTTTCCCTATTCTAGGTATACAGAAACCATTTGTCCAGGTCATTCCAAATCACCTATTTGAGAAGCCAGACAAGCCACTCACATCCTGTCACCCCTGAGCAGACATGGGGAACCTATGCACCTCTTCCCCCGGATGTTGCTGGACTGCAGCTCCCATCATTCCTGACAATTGGTTTTCTGGCTGTGGCTGATGGGAGTTGGAGTTCCACCCGTCTCTGCCCTGTGTTCCATTGGTCCATCGTGTTCCACAGCTGTGCCATCTTTATGTCCTGCTCCATGTCCTGGCTCAAGTGCATCTTCTCCAGCTTGCTACATTTGATCTTTCACAAATGGAGGGCTCTCCTTTCATGCCCCAGACTTGCTTTAGCTGCCTGAGTCCTATTAATCAGCCGCAGGCAACTGAAAACAAGCCCAGCGCAGGTAGGATATGTGGTGTAGATTAAAGATGGTGGAACTGGGTTTTTGATCCCCCAAAGCTTCCCACACAGTTCCTGGAGACATAAGAAGCAAAGCAGCATTTGAGGAGGCAAAGGAGATGTGAGATAGTGACAACAGCCTCCCTCCCTTTCATGGTGGTGAATACAATGGTCTGCCTTGTAGAGCTGGTGCTGCGCCATTTTTTTTTTTATGAGGCTCCAGTTACCCCATCAGGAGGATCTACGTTACCCTGTTGAATCCACTTCTGAGACAGGTGGCTCAGGAGCATGAATGGGGAACTTGTGGCCCTCCAGGTGTTGCTGGACTCCAACCTCCACTGGCCCGTCAGGGAAGATGGGAGTTGCAGTTTAGCAACAGGTAGAGAGACCCAAGTTCCCCATCCCTTTTCTGGGGAGAAATGTCAATGGGGCTAGAAGGGTCATTTGCCCACAGTGAGAGAGGGCAGAAGGTAAATTAGGATCTACCAATAGCTTTCTGGGTAGTTTGCATGAAACAGATCACCAAGAATTTCTGATTCTCAGTAGTTTAACTATAGCAATGACCAGTGCTTTTTTTTTAAAAAAAAAATGTTTATGGGTACTCTTTTTGACTCAAGAAAAACACCATTTTATAGTTCAAATCGGGGAAAATAAATACAGCAAATGGACAAAAGTACAAAGATTCACAAAATGTTTAGGTGTATGTGTACCCCTACGCACCCCCAGAAAAAAGCACTGGCAATGACTTTCTACCAAGCTGGGTTGCTGAAACAAAGCTTGTGAAGTGGGAGTGAGTAGGAAACCAGGAATGGATTGTTGAATGAAAGGACCGTGAGCTCTATTCCTGGGCTGAGACATGCACTCAGAGGTGCCATATCCCTTAATTCCAAGCGTATGTCCAGCACAGCCCCCAGTTAAGCCACTCTTTTGCACCTCAGCTGGTGGACTTTGAGGTTCCAGGAAAAAACAAAGTGGATCCTGCAAACTTGAAATCTACTTGCCACTGCTGTGGCGCAGCTATTCCAGAACATCTAACCCCTGTGCATGGTGTGAAGGAGAAACACAACTTGGGGCTATTAACTGTTTGCAATTTGCACCCAGGTTGAGTAAGAAACAGGGGAAGAAGGAGAGCTACCACTCCAGTCTAAAATCAGCAGACTGTGTGTACTGTGTGTGAAAAATGAAAATCTACACTAAGGTAGATTTCACCAGCCACCCCCCCCCCCGAATTCTACAACATGAATAATCAAATTTGCATATATTTGCACATTTGCATATTCATATTCTGCTGGTTAGAGAGCCTCTCTACCAGTGCAAATCCTGCTCAATGCTCCACAAGGCTTCTAATATTTTTTCCAGGTATTGCCCACACAATTTGTAACCATAAGGGCTAGGAAAAGAAATAAAAAGAAATTGGTGCCTGCATGATGAAAGCATGAAATTGCAGGCTATACAAACAGCCTTGAAACATGTACAGTAACAATAAGCAGGGAACCTTAATATATAAGTAGTACATTTCTCATCTATAGATGACCATGGTCAGTCCCAACATTTCTGGGATCAGGAAAAGGTGATCCCTCTCTTCAGATGATGTGGCTTCTAGGCAAACACGCATTCTGGAACCTCCATTTTTAAAGCAAATCACCTCTATGTAGGTGGATCAAATAGCATATTATTTCCCTTTTTTATCCTTGCCAAAATCCCCAAAGGGCAAGCTATACAGAGATAAACCTAACTCAGTGAATCTCATAGCTGATCAAGAGCTGGAACCACACTCCTCCAAACACACTGGCACCAGCCTGGCTGGCTGTCTTAAAAGGTAAAGGTAAAGGACCCCTGATAAGGACCCCTGATAGTTAAGTCCAGTCGCGAACGACTCTGGGGTTGCGACGCTCATTTCGCTTTACTGGCCGAGGGAGCAGACGTTTGTCCGCAGACAGTTTTTCCCGGTCATCAGTGTTAAGTCCTAACCTCAACTGGATTGCGAATTTGGACAGAGGACAGGCTGAAAGGCTTTGGATCAGGGAAAGTAAATAAACAGAGCAGGTTCCAGAGACAGGGCAGGGGGAGATAGGAGAGTGATTTTTAGGCTGTCCAAGTGTAGTGAAAGGAAATTATAAATGATGCAAGCTCACCCAAGTGTATTTTGTGTGCACCCTTTAAACCATCATCTCTGCCACCCTGATTCTGCACTCAGTCACAAATCTGTGATGGATTGAAATCCCCACATCCCCACTTATATTCGCATATGGAAAAGAAATCTGTCTACTCCAATGATGAGTACAGCCTAGTTATGAGGTTCTAGCCATAGGCTGACCTGTCTATTCTCACCAGCACAAAACAGCAATCTTGTGGCTAGAGACCCTGAATAGGTGCAAGTTTCCCATCCCTTAAAAAAAACCATAAACACAAAACTTCTAACTCCTGCATGAGGCTCTGGAGCAGACGCCCACTGCATAATCTGCCCCCAGCTTTGTTTCGACTTACCTGTGGGCCTGCTCAGGGAAGAAGCTGACGTGGCCCTGGCAAGGAAAGCCTCAGGTATGCTACCTGCTTGCAAAAGGGAGGGAGGGTGGCCAGCTGAGCTCCAGTGGGGTGGGACGTTCTGTGTGTGAAGGAATGTTTGTGCATAGGGAGAGGCCTGCAGCAAGCACTTCCTTATTGGAGGCAGGGCAGAGGGAAAGTGCTAAGGAGCAGCCCACACGCACCCTGTGATTGAAAGGGCATGTTGGGTAATGCAAACGGATCTGGCTGCCACCTGTTTTCTTGGCAAGGCTTCTCTGCTTTACTTTTAGCAGCTGCACGACAAATAGACATTGCAGTACAGTGTCAGAAACCCACTGAATTTCTGCCTGTATGCAGTTGTTCACAGCACATGAGTTCTATCAGAAAATAGGTGATTACCCCATAATACATGATTGCAAATCAGAAATCGGAAGAACCAAAACAAGAATGGGTTGAGGCCCTCTAATTATTTACAGTGATGGAGCAGGGAAGCAAACAAATATGCAGGCCATTTCAATCAAGCACATGCTTAACTCTTTGTTAGCCAAGGAGACTTTGAAGAACTTCATTGGACTGTACCTGTGTGGCATTAGATTTATTAGATATTTTTGTTTTATGTTATGTTTTAAGTTATTCTTATTTTTACTATGTATTTTGCGGTTTTTATGTTGTAATTTAATGTTGTGAACTGCCCTGAGATCTGCAGGTGGAGGGTGATATACAAAATTTAATAAATAATAATAAAAGTAATTTCCAATGCTAAATTTTGCTATGCTCCTCTAGCTCAAGAGGAATATGTAACTTCATATGTATATGGACTCCAGGAGAGGGGCAGCTCTTAACTGTGGGGATTAAACCTACGGTCCTTGAGGCTGTGAGGCATCTAATCATAAGCCTGCATTTTTATCAAAGCTTCTATATGTTTAATCAGGGCTTGCATTTTAAAAATGAGCTTAAAAAAAGGATTTTCAAATGTTTCATGCCAGGCAAAAGACCAGCTGCCTAAAAGAACCTTGGCAAGATGTTTTTCCTCCTAAGACAAGAAGGGCCCCATTGATTTATAGTAGAAAAACAATTCTCAAAGTCATAAAAAGGGAGAATTACATATGCTGCCCCAAGGCTGAGAAAACACCATTAGGAATGGGGAAAGATAATACTAATGTGCCTCCCAGTAAAATGAGCCAGATCTTCTTTCTAAGGTTAAAAGGCCAGGAGCAAATGGGGAGAAACATTTAGCTGGAAAGAGAACATTTTTGAAGAGGCTTCTTTTAAAAGCTGTGTTTTATTGAGTTCCTTCCTTTTCACTTTGAGAAGCTTTATTCTTTTAAGAGGCTACCTATGATAAATGTATGAAATATATTAGCTTAAATATATTGGCTTAAATGTAATTATGCAAAGGATTTAAGGAATGCTAGATTCTTATTTCATATGGTTGTAAGAGTTGTATTTATCCTGAAATTAAGTCAGCCACCAGCCCCCCCCCCTGCCAGACAGAAGACGCCATCCGGGCAGTCTTGATATATAGTTGTCAGGCATTTTGTTTAGAAACATTAAATGAAGGAAATCTTTCAATGTTGATGTGAAACTCAAGATCCTTGACATCTGTTGAACATAAAATGTAAGATTAAACCATTTGTTTTAGAAGGCAATAGGGCAAGAAGGGCAAGAGGTGAGCTGGTAATTAAGATTCCATGTAAGATATATTATTACTTATTTGTCATTTATATATAGCTCTTTGTCTCCCATATAAGGGCAAGGAAATGGGTGTATCTTTTGTGGGTGTATCTTTTGTGATTGGCTCTAGCAAACAGCCAATAGGAATTTCAACCAGGCTGATTGGACAGAGGCAGCCACAGGAGGAGCAAAGGGGGCTGGATTAAGGGAATATAAGTGCTGGCCAGAATGGCAGGAGGCCAGGCCAGAGCTTGGTAACCACGTACCACTGAGCCTCTTATTTATTTGTCTGACAAATAAATTACTATTTTAATTTCTCTATTGCTGCGTTGAATATTTCATTCCAGCTAAGCGTTAACCACAAGCAGGGTGCTACATTTTATGGTGCCCTGTGACTCGGATCAGTGGTCTGCTGGAACGCAGCCCCTTCGCCCTACTGGGCAGGGTACAAGAGAGAGGACAACTGCTTACCCAAAGCGCGCACTGGTAATTTTTTCCAGGGGGAACGCAGAAGACTCGTCTGTCTGATACCCTGCTCACTGGCGGCGACGGACCGGGGGAAACAGGGAACCAACCAAGGGTAAGTGCACAAAGGGATTTTTGGCCCTCCAATTAATTAGGAGGAAGAGAAGTCTTGATCAAACTTCTGCGTCTCAGTAAGGGGAAACTGAGTACGCTAGGTGGTTGGGTACATCAGATGGTGATCTGGTGTAGGGAAAGGGAAAAATTGGGAGGTAGAGTGTGGTGAAGTATCCAGCGCATTGTATGTGTGAGAAAGTACAGAGCAATCTGTAGCTGACCTGAGTGTGGAGTGGGCAGTACTTCTGTTCCTAGTAAGGCCGACTTCACTAGGCAAGGAAACCCACGAAGCGCGTCTGTGAGTGACTGAGTGGATACTTCACAGGGCCATACAATGGGAGTTGGGGGTTCAAAGGGGGAAAATACACCTCTTGAGTGTATGTTAAATAATTTTAAGAAAGCCTTCTCAGGGGCATATGGAGTCAAAATGACGCCAGAGCGCTTGAGAACGTTATGTGAACTAGAATGGCCAAAACAAATTACTGGATGGCCATCCCAGGGAACCTTTGATATAAATTTAGTAAGCAAACTTTGGACTGATATCGCCAAAGAAACTGGAGGGTGCCCAGAACAATTTCCATATATAGATTCCTGGCTGAGCACATTAAATAAAAATCCTCCATGGATAAGGGAATGCAAAGTCAAACGATGCAAATTATTGGCTGTAAAAGCCGAAGCTAGGAAAGGAATCTTGCCAAATAAACTCAAACCCATTTTTGAGGGGCCAGAGGAAGAGGTGCTTCCACCTCCACCCTATGCTCCACATCGAAGGGAGCTTAATCCAAACACTCCACCAGTTGTAACCCCAAGGCAAGAAACTGGAATGAATAATGGGAGTGGAGTCACAGAGTTTGATTCCTTGATAGATTATGATAAATATCTTCAGGAGGCATTGGAGTCCTATAATAAAGCCCAAGCAGAAGTGGTTATTCCACCTGTGACTCCTAATAGACCTCCATCTACAGTCTCCTTTAGTGGAACAACTGATTGCCCACCCCAAACCCCTGTGCATCCAAGTCCCAGAGAAATATTACAGAAGTTACAGGGAGACCTTGCTCGGTCAGCAAGCAATACAGCCAGGCGTATAAAGCTGCTAAAAGAACGCCTTGCGACAGATACCATCCCCTATGATTTGAGGCCCCTAGAGCAAAGTGAAGAGAAAGGTCACGTAGTAGCCCCTCTTAGAAGAGTATTTGATGCACTTGAGGAGCCTGCGCTGGTTAATGGGCAACCCGGACCACGGCCACCTCGAACTTCGACCCTGCAATATATTCCATTCACAACTACAGATCTGATGAATTGGAAAACACACACCCCATCTTTTGCAGAAAAACCTCAGGCTATGATGGACTTGGTGACTTCAATAGTAAATACTCATAGCCCTACTTGGACAGATTGTCGCCAGCTCCTAAATACTCTGTTCACCACTGAGGAAAGGAGAGACATAATTGAAAAGGCACAGATATATTTGCGTGAGCAGGCCAGAGCGGGAAATATTTATAATGTTGACCGTCATCTCCAAGATAACTTTCCCTTGGAAGATCCTAATTGGGATCCAAACAATGCAATTCACCTGGCCAGACTCACCACCTACCGCCAGACACTTGTGCAAGGTATCCGCAGGGCATGCCAGAAGCCCACTAATATGTCTAAAGTCTCAGAAGTAGAACAGAAACCAAATGAGAGTCCGGGAGACTTTTTAGAGAGGCTGCAAGAAGCCTATCGTATATGGACTCCTTTTGACCCTGAAGCCCCTGAAAACAGCAGAATGATTACTGCTACATTTGTGGCCCAGTGCGCTTCTGACATTCGTAAGAAAATTCAGAAATCAGAAGGATGGGAAGGGATGCTGATGAGCCAAATTATGGCCATTGCACGCCGAGTTTATCGGAATAGGGATGAGGCTGAGAAACAAGAGAAGAAGAAGTGGCAGAAGGAAAAGATGGTAATGCTAGCCACAGCAGTGAAGCAAGACCACCGCCCCTTAAATGGAGGGCGAGGGCGAGGAAGGAATCCACCACTGGGAAGGAATCAATGTGCAAATTGCAAGAAGGAGGGTCATTGGAAGCGGGAGTGTCCTGAACCCCTGAGGTTGGAAGAAGTACGCCCAGGCCCAGGCCCAGGCCCAGGCTCCGGCCCAAGAAATCAGGGACGGGGACGGGGAATGATCCGAGATGGAAGATATCAGAGACCAGGACAGGGACGGAGTAGAGACAATTTCATTGGACTGGCAGAAGAGGATTTTACCCAAGACTAGGAACGACCGGACTCCATAAAGTTAGGCTTCCAGGAGCCCACGGTCACGATTCAATTAGGGAGCCATTTAATAGATTTTATGATTGATACTGGGGCTGAATACTCGGTACTCCCAGAACTATTGCAGAAAAAGGCATCTAAAAGTGTAGTCATTAAAAGTGCCACTGGACAGTCAGCCAAGAGGTCTTTCCTCCAACCTTTGGAATGCCAGATTGGGGGACATCGTTTAACCCATCAGTTTTTGTATATACCTGAGTGTCCAATACCTCTCTTAGGTAGAGATATGCTGTCCAAATTGCAGGCCCAAATCACTTTCACTCCTCGAGGTCCAGAAATGAAACTGCCATCAAAAGCAGCAGGAATAATTACCCTCTCAGTACCTAAGGAACAATCATGGCGCCTAATGTCAGCCTTGCAAGTCCAACCCACATTGGATACAGAATTAAACAAGCTCCTCCGAACTCTACAGGTGCCACCAGGAGTATGGGCTGAAAATAGCCCACCAGGAATGGCTAAGAATATAGCTCCAATTGTAGTAACCCTAAAACCTATGGCTACCCCTGTATCTGTAAAGCAATATCCCTTACCCCGGCGAGCAGCGGAGGGCATCCAGAAACATTTGGACCGCCTATTAAAATATGGTCTGCTTAAGCCTTGCCAATCAGAATGGAACACACCCCTTTTGCCTGTTCGAAAACCTGGGACAGATGAATACAGGCCAGTGCAGGACTTGAGGCTCGTAAACCAGGCTATCGAGACCTTGCACCCAAATGTACCAAACCCATATACTTTGCTGAGTTTGATCCCACCAGAAGCAACATTTTTTACTGTATTGGACTTGAAAGATGCATTCTTCTGTTGCCGGCTGGCACCACAGAGCCAACCTATATTTGCCTTCCAGTGGGAAGACCCTTTGACAGGAACAAAAGGCCAGCTAACCTGGACAAGATTGCCCCAAGGATTCAAAAATTCCCCAACTTTATTTGGCACTGCCTTGGCGAGGGATCTAACAAGTTACCCCTCAATACCGGGAGAAAAGGTGGTTCTGCAATATGTGGATGATCTTATACTAGCTGCAAAGGATTTTGATACCTGTAAAGAAGGGACAGAGGAACTGCTCCACTTGCTCTGGGAAGCTGGCTACCGAGTTTCCCAGAAAAAGGCACAGTTATGTTTAGAAAAGGTCAAATATTTGGGCTTTGACATCTCACACCAACAACGAGCATTGAGACCAGAGAGGAAAGAAGCTATTTGCCTTATCAAGGAACCTACCACAAGAAAACAACTTAGGGGATTCCTGGGAACAGCAGGGTTTTGTAGACTATGGATACCTGATTTCAGCAGTCTGGCCAAGCCCTTACATGAAAGCACTCGAGGTGCAGAAAAGGACCCATTCGTATGGGGACCTGAGCAGAAACAAGCCTTTTTAGTTATCAAACAGCGACTTATGGAGGCACCAGCCCTTGGATTGCCTAATTCGGAAAAACCCTTTCAGCTGTATGTACATGAACAGAATGGGATTGCAGCGGCAGTCCTGACCCAGAGATTAGGAAGTTGGAACCGTCCAGTAGCTTATTTGTCTAAACAATTGGACTCAGTAGCAAAAGGATGGCCTCCATGCCTAAGGGCAGTAGCGGCCACTGCGAGCCTTGTCAAAGAAGCTGATAAATTTACCTTTGGCCAGACGATGTATGTGAATGTACCTCATGCTGTTCTGACACTCATGGAATATAAGGGTAGTTATTGGCTAACGAACCCAAGGATGGCTAGATACCAAGGCCTATTGTGTGAAAATCCCAGGATTCATCTACGAGTAGTGAATATGCTCAATCCAGCGACTTTGCTGCCCCTACCAGAGGTAGATGATGAGGAATCACATGATTGTCTCCAAGTAATGGATGAAGTTTATTCCAGTAGACCTGATCTGAAAGATGAGCCATTAAAAAATCCAGATGTTGTATATTATACTGATGGTAGCAGTTACCTGCATGAAGGTGCCAGACGAGCAGGATATGCTGTGGTCACCAATGAGGAAGTTGTGGAAGCTGAAGCTTTGCCTGCTGGCACCTCAGCACAAAAGGCTGAACTTATAGGTTTAACTAGAGCTCTGCAATTGGCAGCCGGATGTAAGGCAAACATCTATACTGATTCAAAATATGCCTTCTTAACCCTGCATGCACATGGAGCTCTATGGAAAGAAAGAGGTCTAATCGGAGCCCACGGGAAGGCCTTGAAATATGGACCTGAAGTAGAAATCCTGTTAGAAGCAGTATGGGCTCCAGAACAGATTGCTGTAATGCACTGCAAAGGTCATGGACGAGGAAGGGATCCAATAACCAGAGGAAATCATGCTGCTGACAAAGCAGCCCGAGAGGCAGCCCAAAAGCCTGTGGGAGGATTTATAGCAGCCCTCATACCAGAGGTAGTTCCAGAAGAAGTTAAACCTCACTATACCCCAGAAGAGAGGAAGTGGGCTGAACAGGAAGGAGCGGTTGTGAGGGACGGTTGGATGATCCTGCCGGACAATAGGATTTATGTACCTCATCATCTAGCAGGCACAATTGTAAGAAATTATCATGAATCTACTCACCTTGGCGGTACTGCAACTAGAGAGAGTCTCAGTCGGAAGTTGTATATTATTAATCTATCACAATTAGCAACTTGCATTTCACAGAAATGTGTTCTTTGTGCTAAAAACAATCCCAGGCAGGGACCGGTACAACCTCCTGGAATTCAGCATGTGGGATACGTCCCCATGGAAAGCCTAATTGTGGACTTCACAGAGCTGGTCCCTTCTAAGGGATTCAAGTATCTCCTTGTGTTTGTAGATACTCTTACCGGATGGGTTGAAGCTTTTCCCACCCGAACTGAAAAGGCACGAGAGGTAACTAAAAGACTCCTCACTGAATTGATCCCAAGGTTTGGATTACCTAGATGCATTGGAAGTGATAATGGGCCAGCGTTCATTGATCAAGTAGTACAAGATGTATGTCGAGTCCTACAAGTAAAATGGAGACTGCATACAGCATATAGGCCTCAGAGTTCAGGGAAAACTGAAAGAATGAATCGGACTCTGAAAACCCAATTGGCAAAATTAACCCAGGAAACGGGATTGGGATGGGTAGATGTGTTACCCATAACACTGTTTCGTGTTCGGTGTGCACCCACAAAAAGACTTAAGTTGTCACCTTTTGAGCTCCTGTATGGGAGACCGCCCTCCTTTGTTCAGAATATTCCAGCTGACCTTAAACAAATAGGAGACCATGTGACACAGGAACAAGTGCAATCTCTCTCCCGTGTTTTTGTTTCTCTTAACAGGTGGGCCCTCGAGCGCACGCCGTGCAGCATTGCCGAGCCGATTCATCAGTTCCAGGCTGGCGATAGTGTATGGGTGAAAGAGTGGAAACGTGATCCACTTGCACCTAAGTGGCGTGGACCTTACACCGTCTTGCTCTCTACTCCAACAGCGGTGAAGGTAGCTGAGGTGACCCCCTGGATTCATCACTCTCGTTTGAAGAAGTCTGAAGGCAGTTGGACGTGCAAAGGTGACCCCTCTAATCCTTTAAAACTAACTCTCTCCAAAAACCCCTGTATCTAGCCCTACCGGGAACGGGCTAGGTCACGGGCAACATTTGACGACCGGCCTGCTGCAGCCACAACCTGGAAGCTGGCTGACCTGCGCACGCCTGAAGCTTGAGGAGCGTCTGAACCAGCGACTGTGAACGGAAAGATTCTCTAATACAATTGATTGACTGCCCCCCCCTTGTGGAACAATTATCAGAGATATTACTCATTGGGGATCCTCGGGATATATGTTTTGGTCTTGGTGGTTCCCCATTTCTGTCACTGGGGGAATTATATTGGGGCTAATAATTATTTGCTATCATAATAAGGTAATCTTTTGTGGAAGGAATGCATATACTAGACATCAACATGATTTTATTAATCCTGATCCCTTGGGAAGGGGAAGGGTCCTTGAATCTGACCAAATTGGCTAAATATGGATTCAGCCATGACCACAATATGTGGGTAGGTTTAGCTGAAATGGTAGCTAATGTTGCAAATAGGACCAATTGCCTTGTTTGCTCTCTTGGGCCAGATGATTCAGAGGGAGGTATGCCCTTATTACCGATACCATTAGATGCTATTGGTATGGTAAGCGAAATGCCACACCAAACTGAAATACAGAATTTCCCCGGATGGAACTCAACTAAACCATTACGAGTTATACCTGTACAAGGGGAATTCTGTGTACATAAATCATCAGATGCAGCTGATTCTCCCATGATAGGCTCTTCTCATTGTCACTATACTTGGGATTATAAGAAGAATAGTCATACCTGGGCACACGGTACTACCTATCGAACTCGGAATGCCTTGCCCTGTGCACCTCCTTTTATTCACGCATGGAAAGTGGTGTGGAACATAACTGTGACAGAAGAAGGCAATCTAACATACTGCACTGTGAACTCTCTACCCCTTTTGGTATTTCGCCTTCTGTATTCCCCGTACCAAAAACCTCAGACCCGATGGTTGTGGTGGATATGTGGAGAATGGGCATACAAGAAACTCCCTTCCAAATGGAGTGGGACTTGTTTCTTGGGTTGGGTATTACCACCAATGTGGATTATGCCCACTAGTTCGGCCAGGCGAACACGAAGGAATGCTGATATTTCTCATATAGCAGGAGGAAGTACCCAAAGTTGGAGCGGTACTGATGATTGGCCACCAGAGCGCATTATAGCCTATTATGATCCTGCCTCCTGGAATCCTGGTGAGCTCATACAAGGGGCACGGGATCCTATTTATAATCTAAACAGAATAATTCGATTGCAAGCAGTAGTGGAACTTGTAACCAATGCAACGGCCCAGAGTTTGAGACTTATTGCACAACAGTTGGATGAAAGTAGAGCCGCCATTTTGCAGCTGAAAATGGGAATGGATTATGTACTTGCCAGGCAGGGAGGCCTATGTGGAGTCTTGAATTTGACAGGGAATGCCTGTTGCTTTAACATTTCTGATAATGGTGAGGCAATCCGTGTGTTGGCCACAAAGATGGAGAATATAGCACATGTCCCAGTACAAACATGGGAAGGATGGGATATGGGATGGCTCACCAATTGGTTACCTAATGTCACAGGACTCAAAGGGATACTATTGTCTTGCTTGTTTTTCTTGACAGTAGTAGTATTGGTTTTATGTATGATGCCATGTATCATTTCATGTTTTAGAAGTACAATTAGCAAGATGGTTTCAAATGAAACTCTACCTCATATCATGGCCCTATACAGAGCTTTACCTCAGGAATATGATGAAGGTCAAGCTATCAAGGACACTTGGGATGAAGGTCCTTGAGCTTGAAAGGGGGGAATGAGGCATCTAATCATAAGCCTGCATTTTTATCAAAGCTTCTATATGTTTAATCAGGGCTTGCATTTTAAAAATGAGCTTAAAAAAAGGATTTTCAAATGTTTCATGCCAGGCAAAAGACCAGCTGCCTAAAAGAACCTTGGCAAGATGTTTTTCCTCCTAAGACAAGAAGGGCCCCATTGATTTATAGTAGAAAAACAATTCTCAAAGTCATAAAAAGGGAGAATTACATATGCTGCCCCAAGGCTGAGAAAACACCATTAGGAATGGGGAAAGATAATACTAATGTGCCTCCCAGTAAAATGAGCCAGATCTTCTTTCTAAGGTTAAAAGGCCAGGAGCAAATGGGGAGAAACATTTAGCTGGAAAGAGAACATTTTTGAAGAGGCTTCTTTTAAAAGCTGTGTTTTATTGAGTTCCTTCCTTTTCACTTTGAGAAGCTTTATTCTTTTAAGAGGCTACCTATGATAAATGTATGAAATATATTAGCTTAAATATATTGGCTTAAATGTAATTATGCAAAGGATTTAAGGAATGCTAGATTCTTATTTCATATGGTTGTAAGAGTTGTATTTATCCTGAAATTAAGTCAGCCACCAGCCCCCCCCCCTGCCAGACAGAAGACGCCATCCGGGCAGTCTTGATATATAGTTGTCAGGCATTTTGTTTAGAAACATTAAATGAAGGAAATCTTTCAATGTTGATGTGAAACTCAAGATCCTTGACATCTGTTGAACATAAAATGTAAGATTAAACCATTTGTTTTAGAAGGCAATAGGGCAAGAAGGGCAAGAGGTGAGCTGGTAATTAAGATTCCATGTAAGATATATTATTACTTATTTGTCATTTATATATAGCTCTTTGTCTCCCATATAAGGGCAAGGAAATGGGTGTATCTTTTGTGGGTGTATCTTTTGTGATTGGCTCTAGCAAACAGCCAATAGGAATTTCAACCAGGCTGATTGGACAGAGGCAGCCACAGGAGGAGCAAAGGGGGCTGGATTAAGGGAATATAAGTGCTGGCCAGAATGGCAGGAGGCCAGGCCAGAGCTTGGTAACCACGTACCACTGAGCCTCTTATTTATTTGTCTGACAAATAAATTACTATTTTAATTTCTCTATTGCTGCGTTGAATATTTCATTCCAGCTAAGCGTTAACCACAAGCAGGGTGCTACAGCTGGAGGGTACTTCTTCAAAGCCAAAGTATGAGACAGAGCTCAGACCTAAGTTCACATTTATAGGGCAGTTGCAGGACTACAGGCCTGGAGGAAGGAACCTCAGGCCCAGGGGCTGAATGTGGCCCTCCAGGCCTCGCTATATGGCCCTTGGGGCTCTCACTAGGCCACACTGTTTCCCAGGTAATGCCACTCATTGGCCCTGCTCCACACCCTCTCCAAGTGCTTTTGTTTAGCCAGAATGTGTCATTGAATTGCGATAATGCCTCTTGTTTCCTGAAAAGAAATGTGTGTGCACAGGTGCAAACTGCTTGTGTAGCTTACTGTATAAAGGAAAGACTTACATCTGTTGCTCTGGCCATTTTTGCAACTGCTTCCAACTCTACAGTGCTATGCTATGCTATGCTATGCTATGCTATGCTATGCTATGCTATGCTATGCTATGCTATGCTATGCCCTGCACCTACCACTGGCATGAAGCCCCCCAAAGTTCCCTGAGAGACTGTAGCCCTCAAGCTGAAGGAGATTCCCCACCCTTTCCCTCAAGACCCTTTCTTGAGGTTTTTTTTTCTGCACTGCACAGTAGTCCAGCTTTTCCAAACCTGTTTGCATGGTACACAAGGACAAGCTAAATATTGGCCACATTCACATCTTACATTTGAAGTTCTACAGTACCACTTTAAACAGGCATGGAGACTTCCATGGGCTCAACAACTTTGATTTCTCAAAAGCTCAACAGCTTTGCCAGCCCCCACCCCCAACAAAAATCCTGGCTATGGCCATGATGGCTTCCCACAAATTCCCTCTTCTCCCTGGGAAGAGGGGATTGGTTATTGAACCACCCTGGGAATTCTAGCTCTGTGAGGACAATAGGGGTTCCTAGAAATATTTGAGGAAGCCATGGTGATTTAAAGTAATGGTATAGCACTTTTCAACGTGTAGTGTGCATGTGGCTGTTTTCAGAGAGGTGCAGTATGCTCTGAGCAGCTGGAAGCTCAAGTAATGCTTGGAAATGTTATTGCAGGTACGCCATTTCAGAGCAGCGGGTGAGGGGATTCATCAGGGTATTTTGAGCACATTGAAGGTTAAATAGCATATATGCTGTGTATTTTCAGAGCATATCCAGTACTGTATATATTATATATAATCTTCAAACTATAGGAATGTTACTAACATTGGATGAACAGGCATCCCCCCCTTTTTTTTGAAGCAAGGGGGTCTGTGCCTTTCTGATGCGTATGCTATGTGGATCAGTAAGTAGAACTAGTGATCTTACCACAGGTAATAGGTCCCCCAGGAATAATCCTTGAGTCCAAAATACTGTTTGTGGAAGGGTTGCCACCCCCTGGTTTTGCCTCCCTGTGTTACCACCCCAGAGGAGTTAATGAATCAGTCATGCCCAGTTAATTGCATGATTACCGAGTGAAAAGTGCATTCACATGAAAACTGTTGCTCTTGGACATCTGTAGGTACCACTTGCACCCAAGGTACCACCTGTGTATTGTCAGCGAGGGCAGATTACTAGAATCCAGAGAAATGTGGGACCTGGAGATTAATTCTGCAAGACAAGACTCCGACCCTTTTCTGAGTCAGCAGATGGGACGCTTCCCCCCACCCCAAATCAACCGATGCAGAGGAGGGGCTTGGTGGGAATTGGTCCCCATCCTCTCCTCCGGTGACCTGGTGTAATGGATCGAAGCAGAGGGAGGGGATATTTATTTGTAACCGGCATGCAATGGATTGCAGCCGAGTGTCGGAAGGGAATCCCGGCTGCTAGTGTTTCCCCCACTTTACTTCTGGGTGGGTTTGCTCGCTGAAAACGAAAGGCGCCCAGTGCCGGATTCCTGGGCGGATGTGGGAGACTCTGAGAGGTGGAGCCTGGCAGTGTTTTGCTGGAGGGAGGAGCCCCAAGCAAGCAAAGTCAATTCAGTTCAAAGCAGCTCTGTTGGCAAGGCTTGTTTATGTAAGGCTTGCCAAGGTTCACGATAAGGGATGTTTGGAGAGGGAAAAGGAGCCATGCACCTACAATCAGACATGATCTTTTCACCAGAGGCCACACCTGAGTTTCTTTTCATTCAGTGTTGCAAAAATGGCACAGATTTTGTGGCACCTTGCAAGCTAACAAATCTATTGTATGACATGAACTGCAGAGACACATTACATTCCTGAGAACAAATGTCTTGCCAACATGGGCTTGCCAAGAGTAGTGACTACTAATTCCAGGACTGCCCAATTCAAGACCAACAAATCCATACACAAGTATAGCTAATAATCTTCTTTGTCCTGGAACAAATGAAGAAATAAAAAAGAGAATCCCTCTGAATGCATTTTGCATTTTATCAAGTAACTGCAATAACCTTAAAACACTGGGATTAGGGATAAGAGACTCCACATCAGGAGGAAAAAATTACCAACCTCTAGACACTCTGCTTGTGCATTTTACGATTCCCACACAGAGCCTGCTATCTCTTTGACAGGCTTTGACAGTATGCTAAACTGTGACCTGCAGTGACCAGTAGCAGCCCAGCTTGCTAGGACTGGTCATCTATTGATTTCAAAAGCAAATCTGAATATTAGGTGATACACTGGATAAGAAAAGTCAATAGGAGTCAAATGGGTAGTTTTAGCCTAGAAGGTGGAGGGAATGTTCATTCAGAGAATAAGATCAGCTGGTATTTCGTGTTTCTCTTTCATTTTCTAGGGCACTTCCAGACCATCACTATTTCTTGCTGGGATTCAATCATATATAGTGGTACCTCGGGTTAAGAACTTAATTTGTTCTGGAGGTCTGTTCTTAACCTGAAACTGTTCTTAACCTGAAGCACCACTTTAGCTAATGGGGCCTCCTGCTGCCGCTGCACTGCCGCTGCACGATTTCTGTTCTCATCCTGAAGCAAAGTTCTTAACCCAAGGTAAGCAGAGTCTATAACCTGAAGCGTATGTAACCTGAAGTGTATGTAACCCGAGGTACCACTGTACCAGCAAATTTCAGTGGCACAGTTAGAGTTGCACCACAAACTCACTTCCCCCCAAAATCAGACCTTTTCCCAATAAGAAGAATTACAGGAAAGGGTGGGATAATACTTGCTTTATGCTCCCTGAAAACAAATCAGGATGAATGTTCAAAAAACAAATTGTCTTGAAGCAAACCTAGTTTCAGTTCCCAGTTAAGGTTGCCCACTTTAGCCAGCCTGTGTAGCTGTGCCTTACTGTATAGAATTGGCAAGTGAAATGAATGACCTTCTGATTTCTACACACCAATCTGCTAGTAAAGCAGACCACGGGGTGGGTGGGTGTATTTGTGGCTTTTTTGGAGTGGACAAGTCTACTTCAAGTTTGTGAGAGTCTTGCCCACTTTACAGATGGTGGGTTGGCTATGAAGCAGATGTGGTGTTCTATGAAAGGACCTGTGTTGGTTTAATTGGTTGCTCACTTTTGAGTTCAAGTTATGTGATATGTCAGTGCTGCTGTTTTGATTCAACTCTGAGTCTTCTATCTGCACTCTTTGTTGCATAATTTGTCATGGGTCATGTAACCTAGGAAATAACATCCAGAGGACAGGACTAGAACTAATGTATGGAAGGTACAGGGAAGCAGTTTTGAGCTAAACCTCAGGAGAAACTTCCTAATGGTAAAAGCCATTTAACAGTGAAGCAGACTTACCTAAAGAGGTGGTGGGCTTTCCTTTGCTGGATACATTTAAGCCAGGTATGGGGAAGATTTGGCCCGCTGGATGTTGCTACAGCTCCCATCAGCCTCAGCAAGCATGGCCAATGACCAGGGATTATGGGAGATGTAGTTCAGCAAATATCTGGAGAGCTAAAGGTTCCTGACACCTAATCATAGCTGTCAACGTTTCCCTTTTTTAAAGGGAAATTCCCTTATTCCGAATAGGATTCCTCGCAAGAAAAGGGAAAAGTTGACAGCTATGCACCTAATTAAAGCAAAAGCTGTCAAGAATGCTCCAGTTGCATCCTGCATTGTAGACAGGGATGGGCTAGATGACTTGCAAGGTCTTTTCCACATTTATTGTTTTATGAATAGATTCTGTTCACGTTTGGATCAAACCTTTCGCTCCTATCTCTCTGTAATTGGGCTGTACCAAAACCTGAGTAGCTGAGAGGGGAACCTCAGACTTCTCCATTTCCATTGCGAGGGGTGAGTGAGCTATGTCTCCACAGTCACAAGGGGAAGAAAGAAAATGAGCCATTGTGCCTTTGCATAAGGATCCCCAACTAAGGTTGCCAACTTTTCAGCTGGTCTCAGGAACTGTGCCATTAACAGCAGCTTGATATGTGCAGGCATTAGCAGATAAGGTTTATCTTCATGCTGTGAAATGAAGATTTCATGCTGCCAGATTTCTGAGTGTGAAGATGCGGCTTAAAAACACAAGCACATACCAGGCCACTTTTTCTGATTGGTTGGCAATCCTACTGTGGCTCAGTTTTAGTTTCCTTCTGGTGTAAAAAAACAAATGTTTGTCTGTGCCTTGTTGAGGCTTTAGGGATGGACCTTCAGTGTGTTATTGTGTGTGTCAGAGACAGTGAATTCTGCTTAGCTTTCTCGGTTTGTATGCCAGCAGGTAAACCAACCAGCCTGCTGGGTATTAATTAATTAATTAATTAATTAATTAATAATAACAGATGCACAAAAAGAAAGATGGGTTTGGTAAATGCCTTTATTGGCTACCAGGTGCAGGTCTACTGCTTGGCGGGCCCTTGGGCGCAGAGGCAGGTGTGGGGGATGCTGGTGGAGTGCAGGAGGGCCGATGCTGCTGCTGCTGCTAAGAGACAGCTCAGTGCTGGACACGGCGGATGGACTGGATCTGGTTGGTGTGGGCCTGGGTGCTGTATTCGCTGTACTTTTTGTATTCACCATTCTGTCTGTCCCGCTCCAGGACATATTGGTAGCCCCGGTACCCTGGGTATTGATATGCCACCCATCTAGGGGATAAAGCAGAACATTGGCAATACAGGCACTTCCAGCCCCAAAAGCATATCCTACACCGAAAAAGGGATGGTTCAGCCCTGCTCCCACTGCTTCTTAACCCATATCCTTTGAGGGGTCCACTCCTCCTCCAGCAGCTCTTACTGATCAACCAGTCTCAAAAGGGCAGGACGCAATTGGGGAAGGAGACCGGGAGCCTGGGATAGTTTCTCTTTAAAAAGGGAGGCAGCTATGGCAATCCCAGGATTGCTACTGGTTCATCTAGCTAGCTGGTTCATCCAGCTAACTGGTTCATCCAGCTAGCTGTGTTCTTGGCAAAGTAAGAATGAGGCTATGGGAGGATTCCCTTCACAGAACCTGAGGGGCGGGTGGCCCTTCCAACTTTGCTCCAACTCAGAAGGCATCACTTACGCTCCAGAATTGACCTTGATAGAAGCCACCTCCTTGTTGCCCCAGCCCATGGCCTGCAGGGATGGATAGTCATCGCTGAGCTCAAACTTACGTCCTTGGAAGTTTTCTGCCTCATACAGGGTCACTTTGCTGTCACTGTGGTTCTGCAGGATAGGTTAAAGTGGAGGATGATTTGGTGTGGGACTGTCACAGGCAAAGACTTTTAATACCCAACAGATAAACCACAAGTTCACCATGAGTTGCCTAACAGATGAGCAAACACACCATGGCTTATTTCTCCTACATTTGGGTTTTTTCCAGCTGCCCTAGCCTCGTGTCTTTTGGTGAGTGTCTGCAGTGAGGTGGTGAAACACACCATGTTTATGGAAGGGTACTGGAGTCACAGATAACACCAAGCCATAGTTAAAACAAACCAAGTGTTGTAAGCCAATAATAAACCACAGTTTCATATGGTGATTTGTTGGCAGTAAACAAACCATAGATACTGCTGGGCAGGGTTCACACATAATGCTAAACCATAGTTTAATAAACCATGACTTAGTGTTGTGTGCGAACCAGGCCAGTTATGACAGAGGAAAGGAAGAAGGCAAAATCTTTGAATCTAAAAGAACACCATTTGCTATTCCTGCATTTTTATCCACCTTCCCTTTCAGCTCTCCTTTTCTTCACTTTCTTCCCTTTGCCACTGTCCTATTGGCAGGTTGGATTGCAGTGATCAGATTGCAGTGGATGGTAGAGCTCCTCAGGCATTGCTCTGAAGGGCCCTTTTCCTGCACAACCAGCACCTTCCAAAATTCCCTGATCTGTATTATGGACTTGCTCCCTTCTTCCCTACCCCCTCTAATGCCAGTCCCTTCAACCATGTGAGGTCTCGTCATCCTCTGGATGATGCCACAATGTTTATATTTGCTTCCCCTTATGACTGGACCTCTGCGTGGCCCACCTCCCTTCAAAAACCTTTTGAAAATCCCCTTTTCCTATAAGGCTTTTGGCACAACCCCTCTTAGTCCCCATCCCCTACAAAGCCTAAATGAACTGTAGACATATACTGTAAACTTCTCAGGAGCTGGAATCTGTATTTTGCTTGACACACTGTAAAACTCTGTGCACAGTGGTGATACTGCATGTGCACGCACACACAGAGAGAGCGCATGCACACACACACACACACACACCCCCCGCATGCAAAGGAGTTTTATCATCCATTGCCTCTGGTTTTCCTAGATCAGAAGTCGGGACCTCCAGACATTGTTGAACTCAAACTCCTATAATTCCCAGCCTGCATAGCCAGTGGTCAGGGATGATGGGAGTTAAGAGACCTGTAACACCCGGAGGACCTTACTTGGACATCCTTGGGCACTGTGTGTGCTGCTGCCAAGCAGCTGTTGGTGAATGACTGTCAAGCATCTCTATGGGTCTGTCTGTTAACATAGTCCCCAGCAAGCAGCAAAGAAAGGCTTGGGATTCTATCCGTTATGCAAAGAAAACCCTTCCGGCTTTGCAAGTGGTCAGGATGTGTAGTCTCTCGCTATCCTGCTGTGGACTCAAGGGGTTAAAACTGAAACTGGGCACAGCTGCATCCCCCTCCCCCCTCCCCTATCACCCATTCCTGCAGGCTGCACTCCGCCAAGTGATCCTGCCAGCCAGAAACGAGATGATATCTCACACCCCTTTATTAAAGCGCGGACATAATCTGACTGGTTGTTATTAAAGCCCAGAGATGAGGACGTGCAGAGATTTTAAACCCCGGTTAGGAACAGAAGCAACTGCTCTTCAAGATGGAGTGATATGCCATACTGGCTATAGCCTGTTTGGAGCTGGTACTACTATACATTTGTCCCAGAAAGCCTGGCTGACACTTGCGAAAAACAAAAAAAACCTTTCCTTTTCAATGCCAACCTTTCCCACCCTTGACCAGCTTTCTGACTTTAATGCTAAAAAAAAAGCACCCCTCCCAACTTATTCATTTGTCTATGGAAGCTTTTTAATATATGCCACTCCACATTCATTCATTTATTTAGTTTGCTTCTGCCATTGAGGCAGAAAAGGCCCCAAAGCCATGTGCCAAACTGAGCTGTATGTCTCTCCTTTCTGCCCCAGCACTGTACAGTGAATGAACACCTGGTTTCCCCCATGGGCTTGCCTTAGTTCAGTCCACTCTGCTTATGGATTGGGACACTTTTAGACAAAAAAGGAGTCCAAAGCATGTGGTTCATTTTAGAGTTATTTACCGCCTTGGCTTGCAGGGTGTGTATTGTTTGTCAAACAGCATGGGCCTCTTATTGATCTAGCCGAGGGACTCAGCCTTCTGACCCAAAGATGCTGCCATAAAAGCCCCAATGCACAGCACTTCTGCAGAGAGCGATCGAAATTCTTCATTCTCCTCAATTTCACTCATTTTAGTGAAAGCAAGGGGAAGGTCTTAGAGGGAATTGTTCTACAGCAGTGATTTTTCCCCTCTAAATTTGAAGCTGGCAACCCTAATCTGAGCCTTTCATTGGTTCAGATTGGGGTTGTGGGACCCCAGACCCTGATGAAGCTTTGAACAGAAGGGAAATATTGTCTCATCACTGGAGGACTAAGATGGCGAAAACCAAACTGGGAGCCACTGTAGAAGATGCAAGAGCCCTCTCGACATCTGGACCTAGCAATCCTGTCTGAGATAAAAGCTATTTCTTCCCCATAGCCACCCTCATTTGTGAAAGGTCATGAAGATAAGCAGGATTGCAACCATGTTTGGCCCTGTCTTCTCGAGTATATTGTTAATTGTTTATATGTGTCCCTTCCCTCCCCGGTTATTGAGTCACCATCTGGAGAATGGGCTTTTACCTTTAAGGCTCCCCAATGATGCAGGTGATGAGATCTCCGCAGCTTCTCCAAACCCCTTTCCCCCTTGTTCCTTCTTACTGCAGTCCTTGCCCTCATTCAACACTGAGCATAATTTTACATTTGCCCTGAGCCCCCGAAAATAAAAAGGTGGAAAACAGGAAGACCGCCATGGTTTTACTTGACTGACAGGAGGTATACAGAAATCCGCAACAAAAGAGTTCTGATGAAGAGCTCTGTATAACTCAAAAGCTTGCTTGCTACTGGATTAACAGCACTTCATTTGTCTCATAAAAGCAATCACCTTCACCTGTTGTGCATCTGTGGGATATCAGCTTGTCAGATAGCCTGTTAATTTCATTTCAGCTTTGTTAATGTCACTCCCCCTGGCAATTTCACTGAAACCACCTTTGTCCTTGAAGACTCTTCTGTCATGCTTCCACTTAATTTATTACAGGCAGCAAATGAAATCGGTATGTTCTGGAAGTAGCTTTGGTTAGAAGAGTGCTTTTCAAAGAGATGGTGCTTGATCAATGAAATATGGTATTGTTGTTGTTGTTGTTGTTGTTTTCCACCACCATTTGGGGATCCCTTTGCCCCACCAGATAGTTTTGTGTTTCCTTTTACTCTGTGCTCTCTGGAACAAGACCAGGAGGCACCCTTCTCCATTGGCGATTGGGTCCCTTTCAGGTGTTTTTTTAGAGCCAAGAGGTATATTATTACACTCACAGCACACTTGATAGTCCGGAAGGAGAGCAGGTGCTCGGTCCTGTAGCCACTGTTCCCACTCCAGGCCTCCCACCGAGGGTAGTCTCCTTTCTCCAAGATGAATTGCTGTCCTTGGTATTCAGGGTACTCAAACCCCACCCAGCTGTAAAGATGAGAAGAGAGAGAGCGCAAATGCTGGTAGCTTCAAATTTAAAACTCACAATAAAATTTAAAAATCAAAATCAAATATTGCTCAAACCATCCAATAACTGCCTGTGAAACATTATGGGGTGAAAGACTGGCAGAAGCCCCCTATGGAGTTCTCTCTCTCTCTCTCTCCTTCTACCCATCAGCCATATATATATCTGAGGATTCTCCAAGCATGCTGCTCTTTTCAAGCCAGCTTTGCAAATATTGCTCAATGGACACCGAAGCACTTACGGGCCACTTTCCACCTTGATGGAGCGGATCTTGCGGAAGCCACGTTCCATGATGCTGGGACACTCCATCAGAAACTCACAGCGCTTCCCCTGGAAGTTTTCTTCCTCCCAGACGGTTATCTTGAATTGACCCAGGGTCTCCATGTGCTGGCTGGTCATGGGCAGCTCTTCTGCTATAGAAATGCAATGTTTGTGGGTTTTTAATGCTTGTTTCTGGTGGTGAGGGCAGCAGGGTGGGGTCAGCCCTGTCCCCCTGCACTACCCACAGAAAATCCAAAGTTCACCCTGTTAGCAGCTATCATGGAGTAGCATCAGCAAGCACCATGCCATACAGTTAAGAGAATGGGTCATGGAGAAGAGACAGACAGTAGCATCTGAAATGCTAGAAAAAGTAACCGAACTCTGAGGAGGATTATCTGGCTAAGTGATGAATTGTACAGGCCAAGAGAGTCCATGATGCTTCTTTTCATCTATTCCTCCCCAATTTGTCATCTCATTTTACTAGCACCTATCCCTGGCTAGTTTGTACAATGGAGCACCCCCCTGTCCTTGCTGACCAGCGGCTGGATTCATGCAGATGGTGGAGTGAGTCAGTGGAAAACGGGTGCCTACACACCCAGCTCTACCATTAGACAGGGCGATGCAGCTCACCCCAGGGAGCAGGTTTGAAGGTCCTATTAAAGGGACCTTATTTCATTTTATATTATACAGGATGAGTCCTTTAAAAGAGGCCCTGTGGATACAGAGTACACATGTTCCACGGGGCCTCTTTTCAAAGACTCACTCTGTACTTTCTGACTCGGGAGCCAAATATATTGGGTCTTTTCTTTTTTCTTAAACAGAGCCAAATCTCATACCTTCCTTTAACCTATAGTTCAGTCAACATCTGCAAGCTCTCGTAGGGCTGTCAGTCCCCATGATCCAGCTGTATTCCTGTCTGTTTATGAGGTATGTTGTCTGGAGCTGAAGGGAAATCCAGAATCCAAGTGACAGGCCCCCTCCCCTCAACGGGAATTTTGGGGGGGAAAGCTTCCTTTACATTTTTATTACACACAGCCTGGTGCCAGAATTGTGCCACTAGATTTCTGCTCGCCCCTTCCATCTTACCTTATAGTGCACACTTACTTATACACACACCCTTCAGTGCTGTGTTTGACTTTCCTGCCAATGCATTCTAATTGTTACTTTTAAAAGAACAAAAGAAAAAGGGATAGCCCTGTTGCAGTTGTGGGTCATACAGAATTATAGAGGTAGATGGGTCTGAAATGCCGTTCAACATAGCCCTCTATCTAAAGGCAGGACCAGTCATTCAACAACAACACCCATCAACTAACACAATCCAGACCACAGCTTACTGCCAGCAAAGAGCAGGTGCATCAGGAAAGGTGCCGATAGAACAAACATCTCCAAGTAACTCATGAAAGCAAGTGAAACCAGTACAGAACCATACCCTGGAGGAATGTGCTGAACCTTTCCTGCCCAGTTCATCCCCTTTGTCGGTTGACCCAGAAATTATGAGTTGAAGTCCTTGCAGAGAAATCTTTCCCCAGTGATTCTCCAAGGGAAGGGAAGTATATAGGGAAAGGGGAGACACTCAATTCCATTCACATTTAAATTCACATTTTCCAAAGCAGTTATCCTTCAATTTTGTACTTATCCCAATTTTGAGTGCAATACTCAAAGCAAACAGTGTTTACAAAAATGCATGTATTTGGGGAAAGTGTGCATAGAAACAAAGATGTTATGGGAAAATAACATAAAAATGCATTATATTAGGGGGAATTGCTAGCAAAAATGTGTACATTAATTAAAACTGCATCCAAAAGTATGTTTATTAGGAGAAATACGCGCTAAAATGCAAATGAATTTTTATGAGAATTTAGGGAAATAAAGCACAAAATTGCTCCAGAAATATGAGGAATAAAATTTAAGACTGGAGAAACCGGGAGAACCAAAACTGATAGGTCCTTCCATCCCTACCAAGATACCACACATAAGGACACGGGGGGTGGGCCACTGGGGCTGTTTGGGGAGGGCAGGGGGCTGGTACTTACTTGGCTGGCAGTGCACGGAGGCAAGAGTGGTGGTGCTGGGCTAGGGGACCCCAGCAGCATTATATAGCCTGGCCTGGCCAAGTGTCCAATGACTGAACACCAATAGGTTGTGCTGAGTCAGCAGTGGCAGCTGTGGGAGGTGAAGCAGCCCAGCTCCAGCCCGGGCTGTCCATTCCTCTTACCCATCATGGCGAGATGCCTCTCCTCTCTCCTGAGGCTAACAATGGGAAGCACTGGGCATGTTTGCTTAGCAGCGGAGGGACACAAAAGACAAAGGCCCTGACGTGCCATTTTTCTTTCACCCTCCAAACAATGCCTCTGCTCAGCCGGAGGATTAAGAACACGGCCCTTTCCCAGGACATTGCACAGGAAAGGCTGACAGCCATTCCACTGGACAGAGAAGCTACCCCTGGCGCCATCAGGGATGGCACTCTAGAGAAATGCCTCCCTCTGCCCCAAGTGCCTCATACTTTCCTGTCCCTGGCATCGTGCCCCTCAGAGTGTGAAACCTTACTGAGCCTATACATCTGGGGTGATTCAAAAGCCCTCAAGTTAGCTCCAGGTTTTGTGACTCAGATTCCCCCTCTTGACTGTAGTTTCCTTCTCAGAGCTACAATGGGGAGCACCCTGAACAAACTACAGTTCCCAGGTTCCTGGGGGGGGGGTCATGTGCTTTAAATGTGTGTTGGATATGCTGTAAATGTATTTTGTGGGCCTGTCACACCAAAGTGATAAGAATTCACATTTCTGCTTTGGCACCCTTTACATTTTACTCTGATTGCTATACCACAAGGGTGAGGAACCTGCAGTCTTCCAGGTGTTGGGGGATTACAGTTCACATCTTCCCTGACCATTGGGTGTGCCGGCTGCGGCTGATGGGAGCTGCAGTCCAACAGCTGGTGGGTTACAGGTCCCCCCAGCCACTGTTGTACCTAGATGGGGTAACAGGTGTAGGGAATGTCTACTCCAAAGAAGTAGATAATAAGCAAGAATCCACATCTAAAGTAACCTGGCGGCATATGTCAACAACTAATAGGTAAATGTCACAAAAGCATGTTATTTCCCTTTAAGAATTCTGGGAATTGTAGTGCACAGTTACAATTTTCAATTCCCCTTAGCAAACTACAGTTCCCAGAATTATTTGAGGAAAAGATTGTGCTTTATAAGTATAGTATACACGGAGCCATAATGTTTGCACAGCCTTGTGGGGTTGCGTTCCAGCCACAGTGATGATACAGTACTTGCCTTGCACAACAATGAAGGGCTGTCCATTTGCATTTCAGAGTAACCTCTGTGGGAGCCACACCTGCTTCAGTGGCCTCCCAGCCAATTCTGTTCTTGCAGAAATCATTCCATGAAAATCCAGCACTCTGTTGTGCTTGCTGAGAATCCCACCCTGGCCCACAAGGGGGTGCAGAAGGGCAGGGATTGTTCAGGGAACTGCAAAA
This sequence comes from Podarcis erhardii, assembly GCF_964252035.2. Classification (NCBI taxonomy): domain Eukaryota; kingdom Metazoa; phylum Chordata; class Lepidosauria; order Squamata; family Lacertidae; genus Podarcis; species Podarcis erhardii. Next base: position 87,316,008 of record NC_138497.1, read on the forward strand.
GAGAAAGACAATGGATAACGATTCACTAACTGAAATGAATCAAAACTATTTCCCACTTGCTTTCCCCTCCTGATGTTCTATACCAGGCTTCCTCAACCTTGGCCCTCCAGATGTTTTGAGACTACAATTCCCATCATTCCTGACCACTGGTCCTGCTAGCTAGGGATCATGGGAGTTGTAGGCCAAAAACATCTGGAGAGCCGAGGTTGAGGAAGCCTGTTCTATACATTATTACAGTTCTGTATTGGTAGGTTTAGATCAGGGGTCAGCAAACTTTTTCAGCAGGGGGCTGGTTCACTGTCCCTCAGGCCTTGTGGGGGGCCGAACTATATTTTTTTGTGGGGAGGGAATGAACGAATTTCGATTTAGAAGGCGATAGGGCTGGATCTGGCCTTAGTTTGCCTACCCATGGTTTAGATGTATTATTGATCTTCTGAAGATTGTGACTCTGTGGGCAGAGACCTATTGTTCTATATTTGTACAGAACTTTGTGCATATTAGGTGCTTTCATAAATGACCAGTGTGTGTAGTTTGATGGGGCCATTAGAGAAGCTGTGATCTTGGGCTCACAGTTATCATGCTAGCCAGTATTTTCCCCCTTCGGTTACATTTTGGCTTTTAACCGGCTAATTAACTGATTCCTCTTAAATATTCTTACCTATTAAATTAGGCACTTCGCATTTATAAAGATGAGTGGGGTGCATATGTAAAATAAATACATGGCAAACCTCAGTGAAGTTGCTTCTCTGAGGATGCTGAAGGCAACTTAGTACCTCTTAGATGTGTGAGGTGACCCATGTGACTTCAGCATTTCTGAGATCCAGGCCCATGAGGCAGATGAGGCAACCGCCTCACCTGGAAGGATCCATATGGACTGCAAATCTGGCCTCCAAGGAATGCTTCACTCACCAGTACAGCAACGGTGCCAGCGGCAGCTGCAACATGCTCCTTGGAGGCCAGATATGCAACCTCCTTGGCAGCCCCTTCCCCATGCTGCCTACACAGCAGATCTCACTTGACTGGTCTCCAACTCCATTATGATCATTGTTAATCTTTATTTCCCCCTTTTTTCCTGATGTAGATCTTTACTCCCCTCTTTTTTGTGGCAGGGTTTGTGTGCCATTATGCGTTCGCCTCCTCCAAAATATGGGTTGGACTAGATGACCCTTGGGACCTTTTCCAAATCTACAATTCTATGGCTCTATGTATTTTGTGTTTTTATCTTGTATTTTTATGCTGTGAACCGTCCTGAGATCTTCAGATGAAGGGCAGTATTCCGTTTATACACGTGTTTGCATACTTGTGTATAATCGGAACACTCACCGAAAGCCTGTAAATACCTCATTCCAACCCTGCCCCATTCTGCCATCTTTTGTGACGTTTTTGTGATGTTTTCAGGTCGCTTCCAGGTTTGGCACAATGCACGCGTTTGCAGTTGCACCCATATGAGATGAGCCTAAAACGGCCACTGGCTGTATACAAATTTAATAAATAAATAGTTACAAGTGTTGGATTGAAGCCATGCATTCTGATGTGATGTGTTTTGTGCCCCCACCATTTTTATACTTTCATAGTCATTCTATAATTTACTTTGACCCCTAAGTTGTTTATGGATCATCAGTGTGTTAGGAATGGCTTGGGTGAGTTGAACTTCCCCCACGCTAGGAAGATGAAGGATTAGATGAGAAGACCACAACTGCCTTCATAAGGAAAGTGGGGATGAGTCTCAACAATTGTGCTGTTTAACTTTGCATCAAGTGGAAAGAGAAGGCAGCAATATGCCCCCCAGCATCCAAAGGTGATTCAGCTCCTTAATGCCTTGGAAGAATTGCATCTCATGCCCTTCTGCCAGCTGTTCTATCCTCAACAACTGGTGCTGTCTCTAGGGGTTCCTAACTAATCTGCTAGCCATACTACAAGCAAGAGAAGGAGAAGGGGGGGTGGTATTTTGTTTCCTGTGTTGAAGTTGCTGCCTCCTATTGTTAGCACAAGGCCTTCTCCTGCTTCTGTATAAGTTAATTTGATCTGTCAGGTCCATTCTATGCGGCACTAAAACAGATCATGTCTTTTGTTGTACCCAGCAGGTATGGTCAGTAAATATCCCTTCCCTGCAAGGTTTTCAGGATAATTTGGACCTCAATATTGATTGGCTGGTCTACTTGCAAGTGGTTTCCCTATTACTTCCCTCCATGTCCTTTACTGGCTTCGGATGCCCAAATGCCACAGGAAGCAATGGTTTAATTACTCCAAATGGACCCACCCCACCCCAATGACTGGCCTTGAAACTTCCAAAGGAAAAGTGTCTCTATTCCGTAGAGTTCAGTTGTCATTTCCTGAGTCCTTGGCACCCAGGCCAAGGCCAAGTAGCTTGCCATGTAAGAATAAGAAAAATTGCACCTCCCAAAACAAGTTATTCTATGCTTCTGTTGAAAGAACAACGTTGCATCCAGTTACTCTACTGTGGTATTGGTGGAAAGAATGTCTGTTGTTTGTATCTAGAAGGCTTGGCTGATCTAGTTGGTGAATTAAATGTGAGCAATCATTTCAGTTAATACATCTCTAGAGTACCTACAAAGAACTTGGCATCATTATCTTTGATTCGTTTGTTATAACAGACCAGAGTATAATTAGTTTGTTGAGCTACGGTAAATCGCTGAGTAACCAAACCTTCTATTTGACTTCATTAAAAGTGACTGAACCAATGAAATCACTTACTTTCACATCATGGGACCAACCCCAAAACCAGCCACACAATTACATCCACAAATTAGGTAAATGTTGAATAAGGAACCAAGGCAATAATAAATCCTACCACTTGTTAAGTGTATGATTGAGTAAATAGTGTCAAGCCGAGTCTGCTGGTTCTTCTGCAGATTTCCAAAGCGTGGGGCATCACATCACCTTCCCTTATTTTCAGCCCTTCTAGGTGGAATAATAGGAAGCAGGTGAGCAATTGCATAGATTTAACAGACTGCAGCAGATTCCTCAGTGTGGATTCTTGGTCCCCACATGTGTGTGACTGTCCAGCACTAGGGAGACAGTTTTGCTGCAGCCACATTTCCCCCCTCCCTCCCTGGAGCAGATGGGAGCAGCACCAACCCCTGTTTATCTTGCCACTGGTTGCCTGGTGCACTGTTTGCTCCGAGGACCATTTCCTGCTGCAGGCACAGATACAGCTGGGTTTATTTACCAGGTCTGGCTGATTAGATCAGGAATAGCTCCCACTGCCTCTCTTCTCCCTCTTCCCCCAACTCACACTCTCTCCCTGCTTCTGCCATCTGATTTCACTAACAAATCATCCTGCCGCCTTAGGAAGGAAATGCAAACAGGGCAGGCAGCCTGTCATTTACCCCAATACAGCCAGGTGCTAAGGTGGCAGGAAAAGCATCTCCTTCAGTAAGAGCTAGGAGATGTCCAGCCCACTGAATCCATTCCAAATACAAGGAAAGCTTATTAAAAGCAGAGTACACCATCTGTTATTTATCACTTTGGGTACTGTGGCAGCATTCTGGACAGGGCACTCTGTTTTTTTCTGACACTCCTTCACTCCAGCACAAATGTTCTTGAACGTTAAGCTAAGGAATGACCAGTCGCCTCTTTCTCATTCACTCACTTGCAAGTTTCTGATCGCTCATTGCCTCATCATCCTCACAGGTTGCCTGATCTGAAAATCCCAAGAGGGCAGCAAGCTCTAGGACCTCTTGTGGAGAGTCCCCATCTTCAGTCTGTTACCTCTATAGTGCCCCTTTGGAGCTCACTACTCCAAAGGCAGGTCTTTGCATCTTTAGGAGCTTTTTCATCATATTGCAGCTATTAAGGGGACATAAGCCACACCATACAAAGGTATGCCTTACCTCTACTTTCCAAAATACATCTGCCTATTCACACCTTTCCTGCCGTCATCTCACAGGTTTTCCTATCCTGAACCCCTTAATGTTAGATGTTCTTCCAAGATGTGAACCATATAACCCTTCAAGTCATAACACTAACTTTGGCTATATAAAGGTGGCGAGGAAATCCAATGTGAAAAATAAATAAATAAAAGGGTACTATCACAGCAACATATGGACATATGTTCAACACAAGTATTTGGAAGGGACATGATGTTAAGGGAGGGACATTTGGATGTGCCAGCCCACAGGGCCAGATTTCTTGGGAAGACCTTGCTTCTCAGCTTTCTGGTCTGCTTCACACCCAGTTCTCCTTGTACCCAGCCAAACTGATACCCTCTTCCCTCCCTGGAGTGAAGATACTGTTTAGCTGATTGGTTTGTTCCTTGAGTTGATGGAATGATCATGACCAGCATCATCTGGTCAGGTTACCTTGGATCAAGTTCAATTCTTGCAGTCTGAGAATACAGACAAGCTGCTTGAAGGAGATTGACTAAGTGTCCTTTTGACCCTTGACCATCATGGCTTACAAAAGGCAGATGAAAGGGTGTTGCTGGGTGAGCCCACATGGGTGAGTCGCAGGAGGGAGAAGGTGCCACTGGTCCTTAAGGAGGCAATGGTCCATTGCCTTCCCAAGAGGGATTCCCTGGATACAGAGGTACTGAACAACTATTGTCCAGTTCCCAATAACCTCTTATTGGACAAGTTGCTTGATAGTGCATGAAAACTGCCTTTGTCACTCTGTTCAGTCAATTGCTGCAAGAAATTTTACTTCCAAATTTTGTAGGTGCGTTACAGTATAAATAAAAATATGTATGTAGTGCTTTTCTAGAAAGCCCAAAGCACACATACAGTGCATCATTAATGATGCCCCTGTAAGGTAGGCCAATATGATTAGCCACATATTATATAGCTTGAGGAGGATAGTAGTTCGCCGAAGGCACCTACTGAGTTCTTGACTGAGCTGTTTGGTCTGAGGGGCATCCAGTTCAAAGCACATGCTCTTACCCACTCCCCAGATGTCTTTAGGAGAAGGATCTTTTGAGAGGAAGGCTCTGAAGGGACCTCTGAAAGGAAGAGCATCAGCTTAATGTTTCTCTGTATTTGGACACTGGGGACACACACACACACACACACACACACACACACACACACACCCTTGCCCTTGGTACACAGTGTGAAAGGAAACAGACCTGCTGATATCCTGAGCACAGCTTCTCCCACCCCCACCCTGAACATCAAGTTACCTGTCTGGCCTCTGATTGCTATGGGGACTAATCCACCTGAAAGGCCACAAAAGACCAGCCAGCTGTTACCACACAGATGATGATGTCTCAATGCCTGGCTCCCGGGACTGAACAAGGGTCTCTAATTGATGCCGCTTCCATAGCGGAAGCCTCCTAGCTCCATAGAACTGTATAGCATAGATAGACCCTAAACATATGAACTCACAGAAGTGACACTCTATGAACTACTTTGTTTAAATAAATAAAAAGTGTGCCACCTCTCTCAAACTTGAGGCAGTTAACAACAGTGATAAAAAGTGAGATGGAATTTCACAGCTAAAACAAAAACAAGGACTTGGGGGGAGGGGGAATTAGAATGCCTATATCTAAAAATTACCCCCAAAATATGTGCATTGTATTCCTCCCCCCCCCCCCGCATGTCAAGAGAGAGGGAGGGACACAACTGGATTTCTCCCTGTAAACTTGACCAGTATGTTGGAGCAACCACTGTGAAGGTCCTGCTTCCTTCCTCAGTATCAAAATGCCTCAGCAGGGCCCAACAAGAGGGACTTTAACTGGCAGCGGTACAGGTAGCTTGAGAGATGCCCCAAATTAGGAATACAGATTGGTAAAACTTTTTATGTTGATGTCAGCAACATTCCCCCAGGGAATGTGCAGATGCTTAGTGTGGTCAGAGCCAAAACTGAGCAGGCTTATTCCTTTTCTATTTCCCTTTCTGACACCCCCTTGTCTGTCTTTCTTTCTTTCTTTCTTTCTCTCTCTCTCTCTCTCTCTCTCTCTCTCTCTCTCTCTCTCTCTCTCCCTTTTTCAGCCCTCTCAGTGATCTGTCCAGGGGGGGACAGATTGCTCTTGCTAGAGGTCTGATCACTTGCAGAGCTTTTCCCCACTTCCTCCTTCAGCTTATCCCCCTTTTGCCCCCATCTCCACTCTCCCTGCAGGCAACAGCTATGTGTGGCTTTGGGGTCCAGGTTCTGCACCTTGTCCTAAAATACTGGTGGATCTAGAGGGTGCAGGCTGGAATTTGTGTGTTGTTTGGATGTGGACATCAGAGGTGGCATTTGGCTATAGATTTGCTAAATGTGTGTGTTAATGCATGTACAAAGGGTAGCCAGATGTAAAGATGGGTAAGACTCCTGTATCTTGAAATGGCTGTATATAAGAGGGGATGCTCACAAGTATAGATTGTCACTTAGGAATGAAAATACAACACTTTCAAAAAAAAGCAGCCCCAACTGTTGAAAGAATCAGGGTCCTGGTTCTCCTTTACATGTGGTAACTCTAGATATAGGACAGGATGCAAGCATTTTCATGAGCATATGTGCATGTGTTAGGATACTCAGATGTAACAAAGGAACAGGCTTCTATATTTCTTCATAATTTTGTATAATCATAATTTCTATCCTGCCTGTTCTAGTGCTTAAAGTGGCTTGCCTCAATAAGCACAATAAACACAATATAACATTACTATTAAAACAATCACACGTAAAAAGAAAGGCTCCAGAACAGAATCATTTAAGGTCATTGTCAGCAGCAGCAGCAGATCATGTCAACAGTACTTTCAATTGAAAGTCTTAACAAAGTGGTTTTGTATTTTATCCTTAAGGCAAGGAAGGAGTCAAACAGGGAAGTTTAGCTAGTGCAGTTGTTCCCCTCATTCAGGCAGCATTAAGAAAACAACCATATACTGAAATGTCTTCTATGCAACTATTAAAAATGATGGGGGCCTTGGATAATGTTTCTGCCAAAGCCTTAGGGTTACCAGCTTTCTGAACCTTTAACAACAGTATGATCTGCAGATCCCATGGACTGCAAGAAGATCAAACCTATCCATTCTGAAGGAAATTAGCCCTGAGTGCTCACTGGAAGGACAGATCCTGAAGCTGAGGTTCCAATACTTTAGCCACCTCATGAGAAGAGAAGACTCCCTGGAAAAGACCCTGATGTTGGGAAAGACTGAGGGCACAAGAGGAAGGGGACGACAGAGGACAAGATTGTTGGACAGTGCTCTCGAAGCTACCAACATGAGTTTGACCAAACTGCGGGAGGCAGTGGAAGACAGGAGTGCCTGGCGTGCTCTGGTCCATGGGGTCACGAAGAGTCGGACACAACTAAATGACTAAACAACAACAACAACAACAACATGATCTGCAGAATTAGCTATCTCCATGCTCCGGAAAGTTGAAGTCAATTTGGGGTCCATGTAGTTGCTGAGGGATTTCCCCCCTTTCTGGCCAGTTATTGGTGACCCTACGCAAAACTCAGAATAATTGTACAGAAAAGGGAACTTCACTATTCAAAGTACAGGAACCCAGTCCTCTTTTTTTCAGCTGGCCACCCTAGTTGAAGCCTTGTCCTCTATTATTTCCTGATGATATATTACCTTATAGTCAGTAAAGGATGGTTTTCAAAGGGGGCTTGGGTTGGGAAAATGTGGTGTTGGTGTTGTGAAATTGATGGAAACAGAATAATAATAAACACCCTAATTTGTGTTGGTAGCAGAATATCTACAGCTTAGGGAGTGGACGATTTCCACCTTCAGTGGTCAGCCCTGCTGGTGGGAAGAATCAGGGGCAACAGACTATTTAGCAGAGCAGATAGGGAAATTTCTCGTCACATGGGGACCTAAACCTCTAGTGCTACCTGGCCCAGTTGCTAGGTAGCACACTTCCAGGGGAGGGGCTGTTTCCCCTATGGTGATCATGGTAACACATGGAACCTTGAAAGAGCAGCAGTTTTTGTTATTTTCCTCTATGGTTACCACAGAACCTTCAAAGATTAAAAGTTGGGAACAACCACTAATCAACAACCATTAGTAGCAGCAGTAATTAATAAGGGTTGAGGTATGGACATTTCCCACTCCCATCCCTCCAGAGCTTTCACACTCACCATTGCCTTAAAAAAATATATTATCATGCTTCCTGGCAGCTGCCTTGGAGATGGTTGTGAGGAAGAAAGGTAGTGTAGACAGGGCTGTGGCACCATCACCTCTCTCTCAAATACACAAACCTGTAAACTATGGCAAATATAATCTCCCCAGATATTTTTCTGTTATGATGCATTTATCTTTCCTTGGCTCAGCACTCAGGGTCACTGGGTGTGGCAGAGAAGGAAGGATGTTGGTCTGACATGATAATCAATGATCAGCCTTCTTGCCTTCTTGATCCTCTTTCAAGCCTTCTTGACATGATAATCAATCTTGACATGATAATCAATGATCAGCCTTCTTGCCTTCTTGATCCTCTTTCAAGCCCAGTAGCCTCTGTCTCCATAGTGGTTCTTTCACTGGACCACTGGCCTCGACTGTTCCTATTGTACCTCTTTTCCTGGCCTGTGGACTCCTTGACCCTCATTCTGGCCAATGGCCTCTGACACGCTACCCAAAAAGAAGCTCTTCCTGCTGCACTAGCCTCTTGGCTGTCCATAGCATCACTTTTCCAGGCCCACTGGCCTGATTCACTGCCTCTGTTTCTGGACCTTTGTTCTCTTTGCCTGCCATGGGGCAGGATTTTCTTCCTAGCCCACTGTCCACAACTGTCTGCAGAGGGATCCTCTTCCTGGCTTGCTGGCCTCCTTGATGATCCTCTTAGTGCCTCTTAGTGTCTTCCTTCTGGACCCTGGCTTCCTCTATTGTCCTCAAACCAGCTCTTTTCTTCCTTGACTGTCCCCTCTTCTGCCCGCAAGACAGTGTCTTTTGCTGACCCACCAGCCTTTAGAATCCTCCCCAGAGGCACCCTCTTTCTAACTTCTTTTCAATCCTGCGCTAGTATCTGTGATTTATGTCAGTCTCGCAGATCTGTCTCAGTCCAGTAAGTCCCATCTAATTCCCCAGCAATACGGAATAAATTTGTGACTTCACTCCTTGGCACTTATAACTTACTGTTTTCACCATTTTTTTGTACCATATATGTGATCTGCAAGTTTGAAGTTTAATTATAGGGTCGTTCAAGATAAGCTGCAGTTGTAGGGTTTGCAACCATGCTAATTCTAGACTGTTTATAATCTTTTGGCTTTTTCCATATATATTGAGTACAAACTCTGAGTTTATCTACATTATAGACGTAAGCTCACTTAACAGCCATTTGGTCTTCTAAACAATATACTGTATCTGTCATTTTCAATTAAGCCTAGGAGTGGAGTAACAAGGAAACTATTGGATAGGATTGAGGTTCTCATAGGGTTGCCAATAACTGGCCAGAAAAAAAAAGGGGGGGGGAATCAATCAGCAACTGCTTGGACTTCGAATTGACTTCAACTTTCCAGCGCATGGAGAAAGCTGATTCTGCAAATTATACTGTTGTTAAAGGCTCAGAAAGCTGGTAACCCTAAGGCTTTGGCAGAAATGTTATCCAAGGCTTTGTGTTCTTAATAACTTTGTCTGGCAGAAATCAACAGGTAAACACTTCCCAGCAAGGAACCATGAAAGCAGAAAATGTTTTGCTTGCAGTTTCTGCTTCTCCAGCAGCTCTTAAGGGTGCACAGTGTTTCTGCCACTAAAATATATAAAACAGCAATCCTAAAGTATGGAAAATAGACATGGCTTCAGGGAGAGAATCTGAGGGATATTCTGCAGTGCTGAACAATCGCCATTGATAGCATCAGCAATAAAACTTGCCTCTGATAGCTCATGAATGAAACCCTAGCGGGTGGATTTGTCCCTCCTGTACTTGGTGACGATTGTGGTACAGTGAGAACAGAACATCCTATTGCCTGAGGGTGCCCAGACAGACAGCTCGGTGGGAACAACAACCCTGCCTAATAGAGGGGCTGAATATTTCATCCTCATTCAGCCACCTTGTGAGCTCATGCTGACAGGTGAAATTTAAACCAGCAACATTTCAGCTTGTAATGTTCTTAGCTCCTATGCCACATGGTTCAATGGGAGCTCCCCCCCCCCATTCAAATTGCAGACTTGCACACTTCAGATCAGGATCATAGCACAGAGCAAAGGATTAAAGTTCCTCTCACTTGCACTGAAAACTGGCCTGGCCTTCTGCATTGCCTATTTGTGTAAAAATAAAAACAACAACCTAAGCTAAAGGGCACAGCTCTAACGTTATGCTCTAGTTTAGCCCCTACAGTTGCTATGTGAATTTACCTTTTGGTTTCAAGCTTATAAAATTCCTAAACAACTGGCCCAGGGTTATAACTGATTTTTAAGCCTTGTAGCCCAAGCCTATGCATGCTTACCCTAGATAGTTTGGTGCCCTTTAACGTTTTGTTAAAATTGGCTGCCAATTGGTTGGCAACTTGCAGAGGCCAAACTAAAATAAGATGTTAGAGATCTGTGTCTGAAACACTCATCATTTAATATTTTTTAAGCAGCTGCTGGGCCTGGGCCACTTCCAGTAGAGACCACAGCACTAACAAAGCAGGGTGTTAACCCATTCAGCTAATGTAAAATACCACCAGGTGATTTTCTGGTATTTTCCTTCACCAGAAAGGCAGCCCTTATTTAGGTTGAGGATGGAAGGGTAAATATTATTATCTAAATCCATGGTTCCCAACATGGGGCACACACCCCAAACGGGGACAATTTGAATTTTAAGGGGGGCAATTCGAGAATGAGTTATTAACAGTTAATGCTTCCTCCACATGAATAAGAAATCACTTTTTAAATAATAAAAATTATATGTCACGGGGGGGGGGGCGTGTCAGGATTTTAGAGATGCTTAGGTGGCACATGGCCAAAAAAAGGTTGGGAACCACTGATCTAGATCCTTGGTCTCTCTCCTGCCACCCAACTCCTCAAAAATACATTAATATGAGACCAGTTGTCAAAGGTGGATTAAGTGGACTACTCAACAAACAACATATTTGGTCTGGTTGACCCCCGACATGGTTCATTTCTGCAGCCACTCCTTGTCTCCCAAACTATTGTCTCATCTCTTGTAGGTTGGAGCCTAGGAGTCCTGGTTGCAGTCCTTGGCTAGTTGGGGTTAAGGTGACCTGCTAGGAATTGAAAAGATATCAATCACTAAAGCTTCTTGCCCTGGAGTCTTATGAGCACACATATCACACCATGCAGTTAACAGGAAAGAAATTCTATAGCAGCTAAAACCTTCTCTAGGGTTTCCACAGCCCAGCCCTGCACTATAAACTCCAACTGTCTCTCTCCAGCTGCTTCCAGACACCATGGACTCACATCTGTTTGGTTGCTGGCATCTGTCTGTTTTGGGAGACAATGGTGGAATGCGCTTTTGGGGTGTTGGAAGGTTGTGGCGCCTGCTGCTGTTGTAGAGACTGATATGGGAGAATGCCATGTGCATAGCCGGGGAGGGGCTGAGGGGCAGCTGCCCCCCACCCCCAAATCAAGTTAATAAATAAAAACACTTAACTGACCAACTGAGTCTCGGATAACTTGGTTCTGCCCCTCCCAACATAAAGCCTGCCCTGAAATAAATCCTGGCTATGCCCATGGAGAGGAATGCTGGTGGCAGTGTGGGTTAAACCACAGAGCCTAGGACTTGCTGATCAGAAGGTTGGTGGTTCGAATCCCTGTGATGGGGTGAGCTTCCGTTGCTCGGTCCCTGCTCCTGCCAACCTAGCAGTTCAAAAGCACGTCAAAGTGCAAGTAGATAAATAGGTACCGCTCCAGCGGGAAGGTAAACGCCGTTTCCGTGCACTGCTCTGGTTCGCCAGAAGCGGCTTAGTCATGCTGGCCACATGACCTGGAAGCTGTCTGTGGGCAAACGCTGGCTCCCTTGGCCTATAGAGCGAGATGAGCGCCACAACCTCAGAGTCGGTCACGACTGGACCTAATGGTCAGGGGTCCCTTTACCTTTTTTATACCCATGGAGAGTGCCTCTGACTTGCAGACATAAAATGAAACATGTTTGTTTTTTCTGTATCACATAGACCCCCCACAGTATCAGTCTTACCATGTCCAAATCAGCCTTGCTCCACAGGGGCAGAAGACATGACTGCCCAGAGAGGTACTGGAGTGGGTGGGACCACTAGAGCAGTGTTTCCCAAGCTTGCGCCTCCAGCTGTTTTTGAACTACAATTCCCATCATCCCTGACCACTGGTCTTGCTAGCTAGGGATGATGGGAGTTGTAGTCCAAAAACAGCTGGAGGCCCAAGGTTGGGAAACACTGCAGTAGAGGGAATTTCATCACCCCTGCATGGCAAGCTGCATCTGCTAAACAATTTGTGTGTGTGTGTCAAGAAGACCTGTTAAACACACAAGCCTTTTCTTCCTTTGTATCTTGCTGCCCTATGAAGGACTACCTGCAGCTATATTTGCATCCCTGCTTTCTGTTTGCTCAGGGATGCATCCACAAAACATGCTGCAGTTAACTCCTAGCTACCACATCCTGGTGCCTTACCCTGACAAGCAGGAACTTACCACTACCCTCCCATTCCCTGTCTGGGCAGGCTTTTTACCCTGACCCAAGATACAGATCAAAAGTCTGAAAAACACAGGACAACTTGGGTGCACTGATGCAGAATCCAGCCCCTGCCAGCACTTCCTGTACTTTGAAGAGACATAGAGAAGAATACTGAATTTGACTAGGTGGGCTTCTTTTTAAGGGCTGGGAATGGCCGGCCCTAGAGTCCCAGCTGTTGTGCAAGGATGACATGTTGGCACCACACCTGACTTCAATTCTATTATATCCAGGTTAAAAAACAAAACCTTTCCTGATGAGGAGCTGTGACAAGGGACAGCATAAAGTGCAGAAATAAAAGAGCAACATATTTCTTTGGGACTTTGGCAGCCCTACTTACCTCTCTCCATGTCCAACATTCCTTATGACTCGTTTGTGACCTTCCTTCTTCTGGGCTAAATGTCACTTCATGTCAAGTCTTTTTGCTCTGTCTTTTATGCTGCAATGAAACCAATGAACAAAGTGAGAGCAAAGATAGCGCCCCCCCCTCTCTCTCTCTCTTAAAAGACACTGCAAATATGGAATTCTGTTCGATGAAATGTAATGGAGCTGCAGTGCTCTGAAATAACAGTCACAGATTGTGTAATGTTAATTAACATATATACCCTACTTTTCCATAAAACTCTATGATACCTAGAATAAAAGGCAGCCTTTCACGAAGGCCTTTCTTATCAACCTCTGTGTTTGTGCATATAATAAATGCACACTGGTTCCTGTTGGTTTATGCGTAATGTGAAATGTAGTTGTGCTAGTCACAACCACATTTTAGGGGTGTCACAGCTATTTTAGGTATGTTGTTGATCATCTGTGACAGGTGACACCACACACACACACACACACACACACACACACACACACCAAATACATTTTGAAAAACTATTTGATAGTTTAAAAGATTATTTGGAGGCCATGCACTCCTCTAGTTTATGAATCTAGCTGTATTCTTTCTTTCTTTAAGGAACTCCCTCCCTCGGGTCACTTCTGCATCATTTTCTGGAGCTTTCACTTTAGAGACAGGGTTGCCAACTTGGAAAAAAGTAGCTCCTGTTTTTGTGCTTTTAATGGAAACATTAGTAGGTGACAGTGGTGTGAAATCATCACCTGATTTCAAGCTGTTTTACAAGGCACAGGAGCTGATCAGTTGTTTTCTGGCCAGTTGGCAATCTAATTAAATATTATGCATTTCCCTTAGAGCATAAAATTAACTAGTTTTATTTAAGGGAGAAACAGCAGCATAACAGGATCTCACTCTTATCTATCACACTTTCATTATTAAAAAGTCACTGGTGGGCAGGGGAATATCATGAAACAGTTAAAAATAAATACTTTCAGAATGCTTTCAGGGATGAAATGCAAGGAAAAATTCTGAAGAATGATATTTGGATTCTTGGAATTATAGGCAGAAAAGTTGATAAAGTTAACAGGATGGACTTTGGTTGAGATTTGTGAAATGACTTTAGTGCATAAGAAAACAAAAGGCAATGTGGGAATAATAAGAATGCCAGTGAGTGCAGGTTGCATCTGAATATAAAGGGACCCCTGACCATTAGGTCCAGTCGTGACCGACTCTGGGGTTGCAGCGCTCATCTCGCTTTATTGGCTAAGGAAGCCAGCGTACAGCTTCCAGGTCATGTGGCCACCATGACTAAGCCGCTTCTGGCGAAGCAGAGCAGCGCACGGAAATGCCGTTTACCTTCCCGCTGGAGTGGTACCTATTTATCTACTTGCACTTTTGACATGCTTTCAAACTGCTAGGTTGGCAGGAGCAGGGACCGAGCAACGGGAGCTCACCCCATCGCGGGGATTTGAACTGCCGACCTTCTGATCGGCAAGTCCTAGGCTCTGTGGTTTAACCCACAGCGCCACCCGTTTAAATAGAATCTATGTAAATGAAGTGTGGTGTAGTTTTCAGGGCGTCCTGGTTTTTACTTTTTGAAACATGGCAACCCTAAAATAAAGCTTGAAGCATTTTCAATTTGCTAGGAGGGAGGCCTCCTAGAATGCATCTGATAGATTGAGGAGAAAAGAGGAACTGATCTGAAGGGAGCAGCCCTGATCTGTGCATATGGTTGCCTCCATGTTAGGAACCAATATTCTATGCCCTTTGCAGTTACAGCATAATAGAAATTTAACAAGTACAGCTGTCATCATAATTTCATTTCCATGCAAAAAATAAATAAATGAAAAAGGCTTGCCTGTTGGGTGCCTACCTGCCAAATAGCAATTAAAAGCACAGTCTCCTTCCATAAAAAACAGATGGCATCCCATTTGTGAAGAAGCAGATTTGTGTTCTCTTAAGCATTTAAAACCGTACATGGTTCAAGTGAAAGAGAGAGAGCTTAAATGTGTTGGTCTGTCTACAAAGTGGCCGCTTATATATCACCCCCAAAAAAGGGGCACAGATTTGCATAGCTAGGAAAAATATTGCCATAAATAAATAAACTTGTCAAGACAGTTTTAAACTGGTGGGGTTAAACAGATAGCAGTGCTGTTTGAGATTACAGTCCTTACCAGGGAGTAAGCCCCATTGAACTCAGTGGGACTACCTTCTAAGGAGACACTCTTTGTTAAATGCCTAGGGGACCTGGCTCTCAATTATCAGTTTGTTTCAACAAATGGAGACTGGCTCAAAACAGTTGAGTGTTTTTAACACACACACACACACACACACACACACACACACATGTGGGCTGTTTATCATTTTGTTCAGACTGTATTGGGGGCTTTGCTATTAGCATATTTGAAGTGACTAACAGCTTTTTATTTCTTTTTGCTTCTTTTTCTGAATAGTATTGTAACTGCTATTTTCTAATACCCACCTGTTGAGCTCTGACTCACTGCCATTTCTGGGGAAGGAGAAAATGTTTTGTTTGAATGGGGTGAATGAACTTCCTGAGAAGGTTTAATTATACAGATGGTGATTTTCATCTAACCCATGAGTTTGAAAGGGGGGTGTCTCATTTAAGTGGTACCCATTAACATGTAAATGTTGATACATATGTAAGTGGTGTTTTTGCTGTCTTAACTGCAGAACTGTTACCATGGTGTTCATGCTGTACTTTGTGGTAATTTTCCTCTTAATGAAGGAGAAGTCTTTCTGCCTCGTAATACTAGAAATCAAAATCAGGGCCATTTTATCTAAGATGAATGCTGGAAAATGCTTATTTATTTATTTATTATTAAAGATTTTCTTGATTTACAGAAGTATGTGTGATGTCTCTCGTATTTTTTCCATGTAACATTTTTACAAATCAGTTTCATTTGTTGAGACATTAGGAAGAAAAGGGGTGGAGGGGGGGAAGATGGGTGGGGTTGGGGTTGGGTGGTGATGTTTCTATTTTGCTTAATGTATGTAGGGTTTGGTGTCAGCGTTGCTCGTGCAGGTTCTCTGCTGTTCACTTGTGTTCTTCTGGTGGTGAGAGAGGTTGGGGTTGGCCTAGGGTGTGGTTGTTTGTTTGTGATTGGCTGTGGTGATCTTTGTTTTCGTGAGTGGGGGGGTGTGTGTTTTGGATCAGGTTAGCCATATTGATTTGTATGCTGTTGGTGAATTATTGTCATTGCCTTGTTGGGCTGTGTATGTGATAAAGGGGAGCCATACCAGGGTTAAGGCATCATCTTCTGTTTGTCCCCATTTCAGTTTATTGGTTAATTTTTCTAGTAGGGCTGTTTCCCATACTATTTGCTACCATTGGTCCATGCTTACTCCTGACAGGTCTCTCCAGTGTCTGGTTATGGTGTTTCTGGCTGCTGAAATTAGGTGGGCTATGAGTTCTTTGTGGTGTAAGTGGGCATTGTTGTCTTGGAAGATGTTTAGTAGGGCCAATTCTGGGGTGATGTCTAATACTTGCTTAGTTATTTTACATATTTCTCATATGGCTGTTGTCCAGAATAGTTGGATTTTGGGGCACTCCCACCACATGGAGGTATGTGCCTGTGGAGGTGCACCCTCTAATGCTGGAAAATTCTGAACAAAGGAAAGTACTTCTTCACACAGCATGTTGTAAAACAATAGATTCCGCTGCCTCAGGATGTAGTAGTGATGGCCACAAACTTGAATGGCTTTAAGAGAGTATTGGACAAATTCATGGAGGATGCCTATATTTCTACATCCATTTGTTGTGGCAGTATGTCTCTGAATCAGTGTTAGAAATTAGTCAGGCACCAGGTACATTTTGCAACTAGTACAGGTCCAATTGCGACTACGTGGAAATCTCTGGATGCCAGATTGGCAGTTGGGGGCAGCAAAATGTCACAATATTTTCCTTGAAGCGTGAATTTGTTTTATTCTGGATTGTTTGGTTTGATGTTTTAATGTGTTGTAAACCGCTTTGAGATTTGTTTTTTTTAATATAAAGCAGTGTAGAAATGAAATTGATAATAATAATAATAAACCCCACTACAAAAAATACCCAAAACACATGCCTAGACATTCCATTGTGGTGATCACAACCTATATTTAAGGTGCCATTTGACAATTAGATTTTATATCTGATTTTCTAACACTCCTGAATATTGCTGGGAATGATATGGGGAGGTGCTGTTGTGTTCAGGTCTTGCTTGTGGATTTCTATAGGCCACTGTGGTAACATGATGCTAGGCTAGATAGATCTTTGGCCGGATCCAGCAGGACCTTTGGCCTGGCCTTCTTATGTTCTTGACAACATGACATTTTAATATGTAGATTAAATAGAAGTGCAGAGTAATGGTCTATGAAAGCTCTCCACTAAGGTTCCAAACTCATTGCGAGGTATAATGTCTGTACTATTAATTGGTATAAGGCACCCAACCATGTTGCCTTCCAGATGTTTTGGACGATGATTATGGCCATGCAGGCTGGGACTGATAGCAGTTGTGTTCCAAAACAACTGAAGGGCAACAGATTGAGGAAGGCTGCAGCAAGGTCCTGAGTCGTCTGCAACTTCTGTGCTTTCCAACCTGTTCTTCCTCTTACACCCCTTCCTTGCTGGTTTTGAGTTTAATTTATGGTTCCTGCTGGCCACAGAATAGTAGACAGGAAAGAGGATAGGTGAAGGGATTTGTGAAAGAACAGAGTAGGCTGTGTGGTTGCTGTATCATCTCTTGGTGTAATGAGGCAAAGTTTTAAGCACTGTCTCCAGTCGAGAATGCTGGCAACCCTACTGTGGATACCATAGGGCAAATATTCTGTGGACCTGCATTGCAACCAGTGAACCAAATCCAGTAGCCAGTAAGTATGATTTTATAAGGAGCTCTGCCAGTTGGATCATACATATTAAATCTCCGAAGCACAAACACACTCACCAGAAAGAAACTACTTGGCCAGCTTCTGTGCCTGTAACAGCAGCTTCATAGGGAGAAATCAGCAAACGAGGCTTTTCACAGCATTGAGGGAAAATAGTATAACTTACTAACATCTGCACGTCAAGTTATCTTAAAAGCACAGTTACTGGGGCTAGTGGAAAAATTAGAAACCCTAGGGACAGGGTAGGAGTCCTCGTGGCCCAACTGTACTTTCCTGAAAGGAAACAAAATGTAGTGGAGAGTTGTCTGTTATTTGTGTCCAGGTGTTCAGGTTGTTCCTTTTTTTCTTACCAGGCAGAGGAAACTTTCCCCATTATTTGATGCTGGAAAAAGCACCACTTTGCTGAATTTCTGTTTGTTACCTAGCGGTTCAAAAGCAGAAAGGCCCTGCCAGGTAAAGATTGGCAATCTTCTTTTGAAGAAGTTCTGTGAAAGCTGAGTAATTCACATGGTTGTGATTGCTAAAATATTCATGTGTGTTCTACAGTCAAAAATTGCTTGTTGGTGCATTTGAAACTGATAGTTATCTTGTTTATGTGTTTGAAAAAAAGGGCTTTGGGGAAAAGCAAACCTTTTGTAAATGCAAATTTGTCCACATGAATATGTCTTAATATATACAAAAAATTGGTTGATTTCTAAAGTATGATTTTTGCTGCAGGGTACCTATTGTTTAGAATTGAATTATGTCTGAAACTAAAACAAAATATCCAAGATAGAAATTAGGGTCAATGAACCATTTTTATCTACTTTTGGTTGGTGAAAAGTTAAAATGTTAATGCAGCTAAACAAATACAGTACAGTACTTGCTTATTCATTTAAATAGCTGGGATTCAAGGAGAGCATCTGGAAAGTGCACAATTCATAGGCAGCTATGATTGTTCATAGTAAGGTCCCTTAATTCAATAGATTTATGGTACAATCTATGTCATGTATACAGTACTCAGATGTAAGACACATTAAATTCAATGGGACTTGGTCCTTGTCCTAGGTTAATGTGCATAGGATTGGAGATTCGGATAGTCACGTTAAAAATGTGATTCCTAAAACTCATTTGGAGTCCTTACTGGAGTCACTCTCCCTCATTTTTTACCATAGCAGTAGCAGCACTTTTCTTACATAGACCACATAAGAATTGTTGCCCTCTTTGGTTATCTTTTCTCATCCCTGGTGATAAGCAAATTTATCGCTGCACCCTGGCTAGTCCCAAAATAGCTGGCTCATAGGTAATTTTTATTCAAAACTGAAGCTAGGCTGTGTTGGCTCTCCCTTCCCGGATGCAAATCTCCTCTCCAGTTTCTGCTTGAGGTAGCAAGGACTGATGTGAGAGATAAAGTTACTGGGGACTAAGAAGAACACTCCCTAGCCCACCCTGCAACACTCTCTCTCTCTCTCTCTCTCTCTCTCGTAACTTCCGAACTTTCAGGTAAATATGGAAATGCATCCGTGCTCCTGATTCTAGGGTTTTCAGAGGAACTGTTGCTGGAGATTTCCCAACTGGAAGGCAGAAGTTTTCTTTGAGCAGCCCACAACTGCATCCCTTAATATTAATCTGATTCTGTATCCATACATAAGGACTGCTGACTGCTCTTTGAACCTCACACAAGCACCCTCTTTCAGTAGGTCCCCCCCCCCCCCGAATCTGTTTTGGTGAAAGGAGAAAAACTCATATGTGTTCATCTTCATTCCACTCTATTTCCTCCCCCATTACCGTATGGAAAGCAATTCTTTTTTTTACTACAACAAGGCTAAAGAACACAGTATCTGGGTGATGATAATTTTTTCTTTGTATATGACAAAGCAGCTAAAATAGCCAGCCAAGAAGATCCAATCCAAAGTGCTCATAATCGAGGACAGGAGTATGTGGGTGAACTGGCATTGGGAATAATGGGGGCAGTAGAAATACCCTTAAAACCCAAATTAAAATCCTAGTTTTGCCACAGAATCCCTTTGGGAATGGAGGGCAAACTGTTTAGTTTCCGCTTCAGTTTCTTTCTGCAAAATGAGCCTAATGGGACTTGCAATTAGTGGGAGGTCAAAGGCATTAAAAGAAGGTAACAAGAGTGGCAAAATTCAGTTGGTCAATAAAGTAGTTAGAGGACAAAATGGGCAGCAATGTTACAGGTGTCCTTTGTAAACTGCATTGTCTTTCTGAACATACGATTCCTCCAAGTGCTGGCAGCCTTCAATAAAACCTTTTCCCAAGCATAGCTGCTGTGTAATGCAAGACAAAGATGGCTGACAACTCACTTCAAAATATCCCATTATAGCCATGCTCAGAAAAAGGCTTGTGGTGGCCAAGCCAAGCCTTTTATAAAGTTGCCTAGGCTGTCTATGGCTGTTTTCCTGGACAGGTTGTATTGCCAAGCGTAGCTTACTTGATGCAGAGGCTGGGTGTTGAAGCAATAGGAGGGCACAGGTGTACAAGGCTCTAAGGATGCACATGATGCCCCGCGAGCACACGGTGCATGTAGGTATGTATGCTACATGCATGTCGCCCATTTCCACTGCGCAGGCATGCCATGTGTTTGCAGATAGGCTGGACCTGCCTAACGCGAGCCGAACGAACAAAACATTCACGTCAGGTCTTGTGCGTGGGGCTCGACGCGAGGCAAGCACAGCAATAGCCTGGGGAGAGGCTACTGGAGATGTGTGAAGGAGCCCATTCCTGCCATGTCATTCTGCCACGAAATATGCCCCACAGCTGCCACATGGGATTCCAGTCAGAGCATCACCTGGAAGGGAATGCCGAGGTATCTGTGGAAGAAAAAGAGCTTATAGGGAAAGGAAAGGAAAGGAAAGGAAAAGGGATGGTGGAAGGGAATGGTAAAATAAAAGAAAAATGGGGCCAGGAGTAAAAAAATACTTAACAATAAACAAATAAAAGAAAAGGAGAGGCAGGGGTCATGTCCGGCAGAACTAAACCCTCGGATTTAGTGCGGGATAGGTTTTCTTTGCCTTTAATAAATATCCAACCGTTTTACAACAGTACAATGTAGGACCGAATGCTGTCTGGAGAAGGGAAATTCCAGATTCCGTTTCCTCTGACTCATGAATCACACTGGGTAGCCACGTTGCTGTAAGCAATTAAAAATAATGACAGAGGGAAGAATTTTGCCAAGCTTAACTTCTCTTCCCACCCTGATGGGAGAAGCTGCATATGCTTAAATGCTCTCTTGTTGGCAAAACTATCGAAGGCAGAGAAGTGCAGTGCTGAATCAGGCACCCCAGCAGGTTCCCTTTTCTCTCCCACCCCCTTCCCCATGTACCAGGGATGGTCCTGGGGCACAGCAGAAGCCCCTGTGCATTTGGGGTGTTGAGCCCCCCATAACAAACCCCCACTGAGGCAGCCTCCAGCCGCCAGTCTCCTCTTCCCAGCGCCCATCCCCCCCCCCCGGCATTGCTGAGCAATAGCCTGGGAACATCTCACCTGGCTCCAGTGACACGTTGGCAGCTCCAGGTGAGGGACTCACCTTCCCAGCCGAGCAAGTGGAAAATGAGGGTGATGCTGGCCCTGCGGTGGCTTTTATAGGCCTGATAAAAATAGCTCTGGCTTGGCAGGCAGCAAGGGGGGCCAGGGCGTGGGGGGCTGCATGGAGGAGCCCGAGGGCTGGGTTGTCACCAGGAGAGTGCCGTCTCCCCTGCACACCTGTCATGGGCTCTGCATTTGCTCAGGGCAAATATTGACACAGCAGGGCAGGAAGGCAAGCCAGGCATGCAGGGTGGGGGGAGAGGGGGGCATCAGGAGCCCCCCAGATTAGCACCAGAGCCCTTGCTAATGGGGTTGATTAGAGCCAGCAGCCCGGGCAACTCACTGCACAAAGAGCAGAGAGGGGGAGGGAAGGAAGGCAACGCTCATTAAACCTTCCCTGGAACAACACCAGCTGTCGCTTTCCGCCCACCTGCCTCTCTCACTTCGCTGCCCCAGGGCGGGCAGCGTGGGGAGGGGGGAGGGAGGGAGCGCAGTCCTGGGCAGGTGTATGGCACTGCTGGGAACACAGGAGGAGAAGGGAGGAAGGAGGGGATGGGCATGGCCGAGGGAGGGACGTGTAAAACGTCCACATCCTGGTTCAGGTGCAAGGGGATTGGCAGGTGCCAAGGAGAATTGGGCTTGAATGTGCAGCTTTGGGAGGGAGAACAGGAGAGGAGGCTGTGCAGAGTTCCCTTTGTCACACCGCTGGCACTGGAAG
The DNA here is from genome assembly GCF_964252035.2 of Podarcis erhardii. Taxonomy (NCBI): domain Eukaryota; kingdom Metazoa; phylum Chordata; class Lepidosauria; order Squamata; family Lacertidae; genus Podarcis; species Podarcis erhardii. The sequence continues at coordinate 87,337,998 of NC_138497.1, forward strand.
GCAAACCAGAGGGAAGCTAGGTTGCCCATTTGTGCCAGGCAGAGGCCAGCAAATTCAAATCAGGCCTAAGTGGGAAGAGTACCTTGAGTGCACTATTGAGGAGTGAGAGGCTGGAGAAAGTCACAAACTGAATGTAACTCAGCGTGGTGTTTATACACGCACACACACACACACGTACGATATGCACAGTTTGGAGACGGTAAAGCAAAAGAACTGCACACAATGTACTGGAGCTTGGGAGGTGACTGTATGCTTGGGCTTCTGCTGGAGAACAAGATTCAGTCTTTGTATTAATCGTTTGCCTAGTCCCTTTAATTATATTAAAGTGCTTTTTACAGTTTTCATTTTGCTATGATATATTCCTCCCATTTTACATATTGGGCACCAAGGCAAGAGGTGTACTTCCTGAAGGTCTACCCAGTGATTTCATGCTGAGCGGACTTGAACCTTTACTACACATCTACAGTCATTCCGCTTGGACAAAAGTCTTCTCTCCTTGGGATCCCTCTCCCCTTGGTCTTCTGTAAACAACATCAGCATTGGTAGAGCCACCGCTGAAGTCAGTGAGACAGAGTTCTCTCTATGGAAACCAAAAAGGCCATGAGAATGAGATTTCTGAGCCAGGAACTTGGAAGAGAGTGTTGAGTTCTAGTAGTTAAGGCAGCTTTATGTGACTGAAAGGAAACATTAAAGCTAGTGTGTGCATTGCCTGTTCTGGGAATGCATTTCTGGTTCCATGTTGCAGGATTAAACTATACTCCCAAACTGAGTTAATGGATGTCATCTAACGAAACAGTATTTTAGCTTTAAAAAAAACCCCTAAAACAGAGGTCAACAAGGTTTATCTTGCCTGAGCCGGATTGGTCCCACGGAGATCCCTCTGTGGGCTGGATTGCATGCCCGTGAATGAGCGTGTGCCCCCACGCGTATGCGCCTGCACAGATGCGTTCTTCAGCGTCTGCGTCTGTGCAGATGCGATTTTCGGCGCCACGGGAGCAAGGCGCTGTGCCGGTTTAGTGCAGCATGTGAGCGGGCAGCTCGGTTCAGGGGCAGCTCATGGGCTGGCCAAATGACCTCTACAGGACGCTACCAGCCCATGGGCCTTAGGTTGCTGACCCCTGCTCTAAAACAGTGCTGGTAGTTAAGGCCCTAAGGCAGCCTGCAGTCAATGTTGCTAGGGGCTCTGCATCCCAAGAACCCACACTGAATGGAGTCTCTCCAGGCAAAACTAGAATTTATCCAAAGCACAGAACTGCTGCCCAAAACAGCTGCCACATCTGGAGTTCCTTTCCCCTGTAATATTTTGTAATGATACCATCATACTGTGCATTCACACACACATCCCTTGATCCACATCATGGGGCAATAGACATGGGACCTCTGGCCTTAAGAGGCATTCCTGTGTTTTCCATAATGCCTAGTTCTCCCCTTGTATGCTATGCCAGCAATGAAATTGTAAGGTTGGAGCGGACTTGCACATCATTTAGAGTAGCCTGTCAGAAATGAAACTGAAATTTCCATGTGCCAGCAGTCCCATAAAACAGAAGGGTGCAGCCTTTGTTGTAGACTTTATGATCACTATAGCAGAGTGTAGGTGCATCTGATGTCCATGAAAAGCTTATGTCATAATTTGTTATTCTTTCAGATGTCTGCCACAAGATTCTTGATTGTTATTGTAGTGTATGTGTGACAGCCAGAAGTGCCTGTAGGCTGTAAGTATAAGAAGGAAAGTAGAAGAAGCAAAGCAATTGGGGTGTGTGTGTGTGTGTGTGTGTGTGTGTGAGAGAGAGAGAAAAAGCTTGGTAGGAATTCAAAGAGGTTAATTTTTCATTGAATGTTGCCCTTTTTCCAGGATGACTGTGTGGTTTTTCTTATTTAGATAACACTTACAGGGTGGACAATGCTTTACAATGTTACTTGATTTCAAGACGAATGTGTGCTATTACTCTTGCTCCCATTTTGCAGCTGGAAATCTTAAGGACAAAGAGATTAGTGACATACCTAACACCATACAATGCGTTTTCTCCTACATATTTTAGAGACATTCTCACTCAATTTTCTTGCCTTAAGTGGCATGTTAGTTTCACTTTTGAGGGGACTCAATTTGTGCTTCCAATATAATGTGTGCAGTAACACCAGCAGCATTGGTGGGACCAGTATCAGTAGAAATCCAGGTGGGTGTTTCTTTTCTACATAATTATACAAAACATAAATTGAGCCATAAATTCAATATAAGACCTCTGCATAAAACTATATGTCACGGTCTATTATAAATCCCTGATTTTCAAATGATAGACAGAAAGGTGATCATTTACTTCAGAGCTTTCTAAACATTCCATGTTGGAGACATGCATCATTTTGTGACACAGTAACTCAGTTTTACTTGCAAACCGGAGGTTAAACTACCTTATAAGAGCATTTGCATGACACTACTACACACTGCAGCTGACACACTAACGTGTTGCACCACACAGTTTGGAAAGCTCTGCTTTACTTTGTTACAGTGGAACTACTGGGGCGGAAGGCAGTGAGCCCAAACAGTAGGTGGAACAAGAGACAATGGTAAGCAGAGCCAACTAATTCTTGTTTTGTCCCCTTCTTTCTCCCTGCTGAGTTCTTCAAGGACAACACGGGCAGTCAGTGTCACCCTCTGGAATGGTTCTAAGTAAAAAGATAGGCAGGTGGGACTAACAGAGGACAGGGCCTTATTTTCCGAAAGGACCAGCCAGCATCCACTGCATTGTATTTTGTTGGAACTGTCATGAACAATACAGGACATTCTAATGGCCTTAAAAGCATTTTCCTTTCCCCAAACAATTTACCTGTTTTTTTGTTATATACCAGGTGATGTGCCATGTTCTCAAAAGTTTATTAAAGCAGCCCAGGCATTCTCCAGTATGATGTTCCATTTTGTCTTACTGATGTTCTTCCCCATTCCACCACCCCCACTTATAGCAAGGATGCCATAGAATGACACCCTGTCCTAGCCAACAAAAGTGGACCCTTACGCACCAGTTGCCTGAAGGAAAGCAACAACATCATCATCATCATCATCGTAAGCCTGCAAAGAACAGCCTGCCAACAGGTGATCTATCCACTGCTTTTGTTCTTTCTCTTTTTCAGACCAACAATGGAGAGATACAGCAGGTGTTAAATGTTTAACAGGTCTGAGGATCACACCTGGCCCAAAGAACCCCCCCCCCAAAGGCTGTCAGGTGGAAAATGCACAACTGTTGTACCCCCTGCTTGTACCTGGTGGTGCTGGAAAGAGCTGCTCCTGGTGAAATTTGCCTCTCAAATATGTCTTTGTGCCTGAGTTTTCATCTTAGATAGAAATGTGCAGTAGCTGTACTGTACATACAGAATGATATCCAAGATGGCAATGTCCTCATAAGACATGGATATCATCATTGATTTTTAGCATTCTGACCTTGGACAAAGTTTTGGCAAGACATTTTGTGGTAAAATGAAATAGGTGTGTGTTGTCCATCTAATGTCAAAATTCACCAGGTTGTCTTGTCCCATTCATTGTTAAAAGCAAGACTATGAATTGAAATAAATATTATTTTGAAGTTTGTTTTTTAAAAAATGAAGATAACTCTTTTATATATAACACGTATGTATTGATGTGGATATCATTTTAAAACATGTCACTTGCATCAAGAATGACAGTGGGATAGCACCAGTTATAATTCAGATCAGAATCCACACACAGTATAATTTAGGAAGCAGGACATTAATCAGTGACCCTAACTGGTTAAATGATGCTACTATGTGTTAGAAAACAGAAGGTCCCTGGCTGGGCAGCAACTTGACCAAGAAGGATCTGGGCTTCATGCATGTTCAGTCACTTAGTGTGGAATTATCTTTTTAAAGGGCCAACATTCTTCATGATGCTTTCTGCCAGTTAACTTTGTGCATCTGTTCGAATGGGTCCTGTAGCAAGAACTATAGCCCTACTGATTATAAATGTTTGTTACTTTAAACCAGTGATGGCCAAACAGCTGTTTTGGGACTACAATTCCCATCATCCCTGACCACTGGTCCTGTTAGCTAGGGATGATGGGAGTTGTAGTCCCAAAACAGCTGGAGGGCCAAGTTTGGCCATCACTGCTTTAAACAAAAGAGGGGGGTTCCAGTGTAGAGGGGGAAAGATGGGTTTTGAATCTGGGGAACCAGCAAGGCACCAGGGAATAGGGATAGTCATTTTCCATTGAAATCAGGAATGAGGATCTAACCCTTTAAAATTCATTACAATTGCTTGGGGGGTTGATTGTCATAAGTGATGTCATAGGCACATGTGCCCATGACAATTACACAAGACCACACTTCAATTAATAAAAAAATATTGCTTATAGAGTGAGGGTAGGAGATTTGCCAGCAACAAAACCGGTTTTCCCTGTTGCAGAGCCTCAGTGTGAAGGAAGGACAACCGTGTTCCACAGTCAAAACGCTCCAGGGTGGGGTGATTTGCCAAAAAAACCTGGATGTCTGTACACACCCCTTTAACAAGAGGACCAACGATGGACAAAAGGCTACTCTTTGAGAAACAGTATGTATGGGGGGGAAGGATATTCAATTGTGCAAAGGGTCTGGGCTTCTGGTGGGCATAACCACTGATGGAAAACCAAGCAGGAATGTGCACTATGTGAAAGCAACAGTTAAAATGAACTAAATGTTACTGTAAATTTTAGGAAGTGTATGAAAACAGTGGAAGATTTTTGGCTAAACACCTCACCTCATATGTTAGATACATTCAAAATTGTTGCATGAAGTTATGAAAGATGCTCCATATATGTTGGTTAATCTTTTTCTTTCTCAACACACTCCCACATTTTGTGAATTATGATCCTACAAAAGCTGCAACATTTTTTTTGCAAGCTGGAATCCAGATAGCACAATATAAACTGGAGACTGAAATTATGCAGGTCACAATCCAGCCCTGCATCTGAGATAGATGCAAAATCCATCTTCTTTTGGAGCTATGAAGAGATTTCACACCCTTTTATATAGCAATTCACAGGATATTAGACCATAATCTTCCAAAATTTCTTTACATTGTTAGTCTTTTAATAGTAGAAGAGAGTAGAAAACAAAAGCAAATAGGGGTTTGTCTTCGTATCAGTGCATGTTCCTGTTACAGATAGGTAGCCGTGTTGGTCTGCCATAGTCAAAACAAAACAAATTCCTTCCAGTAGCACCTTAAAGACCAACTAAGTCAGTAGGAGAACACTTCAATCTCCCAGGACATTCTATACAAGATCTCAAAGTAGCTGTTTTACTACAAAGGAATTTCAGAAATAGACTGGAAAGAGAAGCTGCTGAATTACAACTTATCACCAAACTTAAAACCATGGAGAAACCTGGTCTGAACAAAGACCTTGGATTCTTATCTCATTATACATGACAAAGCCATTTTTCACCTTTTCACCCCTTGCTTTTTCCTGTAAGACCTATTGCAGTCGTTAAGAGTCGTCAACAGGCTCATCACAGCTATCTGCCAATCACCCATTCCCACCACCCTTCTGAATAATACCCCTCCCCACCTTCTCACTATATAGAAGGGTCTGGAAACTTCTGTTTCATTGTATCTGAAGAAGTGTGCATGCACACGAAAGCTCATACCAAGAACTGACTTAGTTGGTCTTTAAGGTGCTACTGGAAGGAATTTGTTTTGCATGTTCCTGTCATTGTTCCCCATTACATAAATTTTGTACAAGACAAAGCAGAATGGAACTAACAATTAGACTGTGAATCCTAAAACATTAAATTTTTATCATGGTGTTTTATCTCTTCTACATAATACATATTTAAAACCTCATCCTCATAATCTTGATTTTTTAACCATATATCCAGAATCAATTTATCAGGGGGTAATTTGTGTATTGATAAACCTTTACACATTTAGGCTATGATCCTGAGAGCAAGTTCCACTGAACTCAGAGGGACTTACTTCTGAGTAGACATGCATTGGATTGCTCTGTTTACAGGCCTGTGGTAATAATAATAATAACAATAATTTATACCCCGCCCATCTGGCTGAGTTTCCCCAGCCACTCTGGACGGCTCCCAATCAAGTGTTAAAAACAGTACAGCATTAAATATTAAAAACTTCCCTAAACAGGGCTGCCTTCAGATGTTTTTTAAAGATAGGATAACTGCTTATTTCCTTCACATCTGAAGGAAGGGCGTTCCACAGGGTGGGCGCCACTACCGAGAAGACCCTCTGTCTGGTTCCCTGTAACCTCACATCTCTCAATGTGGGAACCGCCAGAAGGCCCTCGGTGCTGGATCTCAGTGTCTGGGCTGGACGTTGGGGGTGGAGACGCTCCTTCAGGTATACAGGACCAAGGCCGTTTAGGGCTTTAAAGGTCAGCACCAACACTTTGAATTGTGCTCGGAAACGTATGAAACATGGTTCATACCAATGAGTAAGTTGTTTCCCCTCTCAGTACATTTGAACAGAAGTATTTTTATAATTCTGTGTTTTTGTATCTCCAGTCACAATTATTTCAACAATGAAGAGCCACTGACAATATATAATGCTCTTTAGAATAGAGAATCAAAAATGAATGAAGCTTGGGTCTCTAGGGGATACTAAAGGGCAAATGAGAACTAAAAGCAGTGTTGCAGTGGGTGGGGAGATAATAGACAAACTAAGAAAGGTGTGTTTTCCCGGAGGGGGGGAGGAGTGAATAAGGTAGGATAGTTAGCCAAGGCTGGGAGTCAGATTGCCTACAGTGATTGCATCATGGCTTGTGGGGTTGCCAGCTGACCAAATACAAACACATTCAACCTGGCCTGCTCTTGTGCTTTTTAACTGTTGCTTGATGTGTGATGTGTAGAAGCAGCTTGTCAAGGTAGAAAGGCAATCATTTTCACAACCAACATCTGTTCAAACTTATGTTAAAGGCACAGGAGCAAAGGTTGGTGTCTAGCTAATACCCTTTCCCCCCAGATTGGGCGAGGGTTTTTTCCTCCCCGAGAAACTATTTCATGGCAAACAGCAATTCCAGGAAGCTAGATTGCTGGCAAGGCACCAGATCCTGGCTGCATAAAGCACTTATTTGTTTCTTATTCAGCATTATGCTGCTACAATAGAACAGCACTTTGTGGTTCAAACATGAGTTGGTTTATTTTTGTGATCCTGCAAGGGAGTAAGCAAGACAGTCACAGGGCTAAACTTGACTGCCAAGTAGATGTTAATTACATGACTACAATTAATGTACACTTTTCTTTTCAGTTATGTACATCAGCCAGGAAGAAGCTTGACCATGGGACCATGTGGGGAGAGAGGGGTGAGTTTAACTCTTCAGCTTCCTTGCTGCTGACCCAGGCTTAAAAACAAAAGAGAGAGAGAGAGAGGTTTCTACACTTGAAATGCAAATAGCAGCTTCAGAAAGGCATTTTTGGGACCAGTAATGTGGCAGGAAGGCAAAGTGTTAAACTACTCTCCACATCTCGCAGGATCCTCAGACTGTGACTGCTATTTACATAAGGAGGGGGAAGTGCACAGTAATTGCATTCACACAATTATTGTCATGTTCGTTTGGCCCTGAAGCTCCTAAGCTTGGAGGCTCCATGCTCAGCTTCCTTTTGAGGGCCTAGCATGGTGCTGCTTGCCATCACATAATGAAGCTATGGCATAGCTTGGCTCTGGGGCTCTCTCTTGGGTTTAGTTAGTCTCCCTCTCAAGGCAGCTAGCTAAAACAGCTCACAGAAAAGAGAAGCAATGTGCAGGCTAAAGAAGTGCAGAAGAGCAGAGGTGCTTTACTAATAACAGCGAGGCCTCGAGCAGCCAGCCTCCCCAATAATTTAATCACATCAGACCATATTCCAGTTCACGTATACGCAACCCATGGCTGCTCTCCATGCAGTGCACCAACCCCTGCCCACCTTTCCCACCAAGCTTCAGCCATCACCTGCGTAATGGGGAAGATACTGCTGTTCCCAGGCTGCTAAGCAGCATAGACACGGCCGTTTTGGCTGCATCCTCTCTAAGTGTTTCCAATCCAGCCACAATAGATAGCTGCCCCTGTGCTTTCTTTGTCTTGAGATTCTTTCTAGGCTGTCTCCATTTGACACCTAAATACTACCAAGTGGCTAATAGAGCTGTTGCCCTGGTTTGCAGATAGGTAATGAAACTCAGGGAAAAAGAGCAGCCAAATTAAAGCCAATTCAGACTTTCTGAAATAAATTAGCTGCAGTACAAATACTTTGTTTTTTAAAAGGCTTATGGGTTCAGGTGTTAAGTCCCCCTTCTAAGTCTGTGATGGTGAGAGTTGAAGATATTGCTGAAGTAGCTACTTGAGTACTGACAGTGTGGAGGGAACAAAAGTGTTTATTGTTGAACTAAACTGCTGTTTGAATAAAGCCACTGTTTTCAGTACTCTTCTCATGCTGTTTTAGTCACAGGAGCCTCTGCTCCAGAAACAGAAGCACAATATTTGGTTGCATGGAATTTGTCATCCTGAAGGTATGTCTGTCCATCAAGCCCTGTCATGTTTCATTTAATTTTTTTGCTCTCACCAACCTTGCAGAAACCTTTGCATGTGTGACCCATATCTTCCTCCTAAAATTGCATGTTTGGAAATTGAGGGAGGGGTTGCTTTTCTCAATAAATTCTGGATTTAGACCACCTCACATACCCCAATGATTGGGGCCAGGTGTCCTTGAGAGGAGATGGTGAAATAAGTTAAAATCTTTGCTAAAAATGAACAAAGCAGCTCTGGCAAATGGATGGGTTAGGCACAATGGCAATTCAGCATTGTCAAAAAAAGGGGGGGGGGAATGTTGATCAAGGATGATAGTCATGACATTAACCTAAAGAGATAAGGCAAGACTACTGTCCACAGAAATGTTTATAATTCTATATTGAGGTAAATTTTGCACACAAGACATTGCAGTGAATGGTGTACCTGTTGGTTTATTGTCAGTCTGCTGGCTGGTTGCTGCATAACAGAGAACACAGGATCATGCTACCTCTCACACTTCAAATTCTTTGTTCCAGTTTTCATAGATGCTTATGTGTGTTGAGGTTATGCTAACAATTTTGTCTTACAATTAGAACACATTTTGGATAGATACCTCTGCAAATTCAAAAACAGGACACTCAAAAGAGATCTTTGAAAGATGCAAATCAAGCTGCTAGGAGAGTATATTTGGTGATGTTTAGAAACTGCAACACACTGCTGTTACAGAACTTCACAGCTCAGTGGCCCAAGCCCGACAATGTATAGCATTCTGAAAATGTTTGTGTGGTGATCTAGCCTTTAAAAAAAACACCTTCGAGGTTTGTAGACCTCTAGCTCCTGGAAACTAAAAAGGAATGACAGAATGAAGAGTCTCTCCATAAACAGCCTGTTTTTAAACAGCTGCATGCTAAGGCTCAGGCCACCCCAGTTGGCTTTCCGTCAAGTTTGTATTATTTTAATCTTGGTTCCTAGTGTTCAGAAAGGCTTTGTGGCTTGCATATCTGGTTGCCAGATTTCATTATGTAGGAATCGTAGCAGCAAGGAAAAGTGCACCCTGTGCTGTCCTCTGCGGAGGCTGGAGCGCTGACAAACTAGACTGCACTGCCCCTTGGTGGAGGGAAAGTTGAACACTTACAATACAAGAGGCTTGCCAAGATGAAAACAAAGTCATCTTAATTTGAAAAAATAATCTCTCTCACACATGGCACAAGTGAAACCACTTCTGCTTTGGTGCAAACCAGAGTTGTATTTTGAAGGCTGCATGATAAAGATCCCGTGCTGTTATTGAATAGGGTAGGGTCACATAGGTTTCTTTGCAAGTCACTTCTCCTTTGACCCACCTCCAAGAAAGCAGCTTTCCAGTGGCACCATGGCTCCTACAGGGACTAGCCAGATGCAAATACTGGACTTGTGTGATACCAGAGTTCTTCAAGCCCCTAGGGGGGCAAGATGATGTGCCGCTGCCCTTCAGAGTCCTTGTTCTCTCTGGAGGCACAGGTCAGTGGTGCTGTGGTGGGGTGGAGCAGAGACGGTTTGTGCATTGGAGCAATGGGACTGATAGTTCTGAAATAAAAAGCTCCATTTCAGTTTTTACAACTTCATAATACTAAACAAAGTATTCTAAAGCGCCAGGTCCAGTTTCTGACTTTAAAAAAGCATGGCTGGGCATGTTCTTTGCTAGAGACCTTGGGAAGATACCACCTAACAGGATCCCAATGGCACACTTCTCATACCTTCTTGCTTGATTTCCTTGTGTAGCAGCAGGTACCATGAGAACCTTCTATTCTAACTGATGCACACCTCTCCAGGCTTAACCTTAGTGGATTCCTTACTGCTTTTACCTCTTACCAGTCTCCTCTGGCCAGCAGCGGAGTGTATGCTGGAAGTGCCAGGGAAGCTGCTGCCCACTCTCCTGCCCTCCGCCACCAGGTCATGCCTGTTACTGCAGCCAGGCGTAAAGCCAGGTGTAAACCAAGGAGGGTGCATGGCAGCATTGCCACCAACATTTCTGCTTTCTGCTGCCGGGTCAGAAGTACCGTATTTTTCGCACCATAGGACGCACCGGACAATAGGACGCACCTTGTTTTAGAGGGGGGAGAACAAGAAAAAAAAATCTCCCCCTCTCTGCCCAGCGCCCCTTCAGCGAAGCGGCAGGAGGCGCTGCGCAGAGAGGGGGAGAATTTCCCCCCTCTTGTTTTCCCGCTCTAAAACAAGGTGCTGTTTAAGGTGCGTTCAGGCAGCTACCTTGGAAGCCTGGAGAGTGAGAGGGGTCGGTGTGCACCGACCCCTCTCGCTCTCCAGGCTTCAGGTTCCTTTCGACCTGCTCTTTGGGGCTGGCGGGGGGAAGCCCACCACCAGCCCCAAAGAGCAGGTCAGGGAGCAGCGGAAAGGCGCAGCGGAGAAGCTGCTGCCATAGTCGCGCGTCACCTCTCCAGCTGGGAGAGGGTCGCGGGGCTATGGCTTCTTTAGCCCTGCACGCGCTCTCCCAGCTGGAGATGTAGCGCGTGGCTAAAGAGGATCCTGCTATAGCTGCACGTCACCTCTCCAGCCGGGAGAGGGTCATGGGGCTATGGCTCCTGCAGGGCTCCCCACGCTGCGGATGTCTGCCCAGCGCGAGGGGCGCTCTGCTTCAGGGCGCATCTCGCGCCGGGCGGCAGGCTGCTATCCGCAGCGTGGGGAGCCCTGCGGGGAACTCCCGCAGGGCTGCCTAGGCTGCGGGTGTGTTCCCGAAGCGCCAGGCGCTCTGATTTCAGCGCACCCGGCGCTCCGGGAAGCAGGCTGCTATCCTCTATAGGGGCTCCTTCCATAGCCGCGCCACCTCTCCAGCCGGGAGAGGGTAGTGGGGCTATGGCGTCTTCGCTCCATAGGATGCACACACATTTCCCCTTCATTTTTGAAGGTGAAAAAGTGCATCCTATAGAGCGAAAAATACGGTAACCCACCAGCAGAGCTGCTGCCGCTGGGCATAAGGAGTGCCACAGTCAAGGAGGGTGGGTGGCAGTGCTACTGCCCACTCACTTGGCTCTCCTCCCCTGGACAAGCACCACAGCCAAGGAAGGAGCCTACTGTGGGGTCATCTGTTTGCGCAGACCCCTCTCGAAATTGCACCTGAGGCCACAGCACTCACCACACTACACCTCTTCCTCCCCCAGACCTTCTTTCCCTTTATTCACCATCTCCTTTAGCTTCAACCATATACCCATTTCCCTCATCTTTTGTGCTTCCATTCTGTGGCCATTGAGCAGGCCAATCACACCACAAGGTGAGACAATCAAAAAAGGAAACCAATAGCATACAAAAGAAAAGAGGGACGAACATTCCAACCACAAGGACATAAATGACCCTCTGCTACTAAGCTTTCATAGTTACTAAATAGGCATCAACCAAGTTCTTCTATCCTTTTGTTCTAGGCTCATACAAAAATGAAATAATTTATTATTATTATTAATTATTATTATTATTCCATACCCCGTTACTCACTTTTGGGAGAAAACAGTAGGGAGTGCAATGATTCTGGGTCGTGCTGTCAGCACTACCTCCCCACGACTGGCCTCCACCAGAACGTTTCTGATGGTGTTTTCCAGCACCATCTCAGTCAGATTTGAAAATGCTGGCAACCTTTAGAGAAAAGAGCATTTCAGTTCTCCCTCTCCAGGGAAGTTGGTGTTTCCAAGCATGCTTACAGAATGGTGCTACAGCATAGGGCCCACCCTACTCGCTACCTTTTTAATAGCATAGCTGACTAGTTGGCAAAGTTCTAACAAACCAAAGGCACACTGGCCTGAATGAAAAAACGGTAAACCAGTTGTATTGAAAGGGTATATTCACAGGCAGGACAGATGAATAGATGAGTCCATATATAGAACTGAATGTCTATGATGGGACTCAAAGTACCAGCACACACACACCAGGCTAGTAAATGTAAGAGAGGTTCTAGGCTGAAGCTTAGGCACAGATTCATTGCTTCTCTCTAATACAATGGAATCCTTCTCAACTTCAGAGTAGTAGGATCATCACTGTGATGGATTGTATTTACTTTTTCTCTTAGATGTCCACAGAAGTCAGGGGTTGCTCACTTCTATGGGCAAAATAAAAGCAACAGTCCTGTCAGGGAAGGGAGTAAATTTTGTCCCTTGCTCAAGTATGTGCCTGACTGCAGTCTCATTTCTTTCTCCCATAGGAATGTATTTTTCCCTCCAGTATATAAAGGGAATATACTGGAGTGGAGGGGAAAAACCATCCCTCCATCTCAGATACTGATGGGCTCAACATCAGGGATGAGGCCAAGTTTTGCACTACATCTTCAATGTCTCCAATTATAGCTGCTTTGCTTTCTCCCACAGACATGAATGGCTGCTTTTGGCTTTTGTGGAGGAAGAGAAATGCATCCCATGATATAGCAACAGGTACTTTGATAGTGCAGAATATAACCTAAAATGTGTTGCTTAGCAATATTTTGAAATTTGGAATATTGTGGCAAGAGTTAGCATTTTAAGGACATAGGTGAGCCGCAGGGACATGGAATGAGTGACATTCTTTTAAATATTTTTTAAGTCAGGACACTAGATCAAAATCATTGTTGAATCCTGCCCATTGTTCTGTGCATCTTTCACATTACGTAAGTGTCAGAGCTGCCCCTTGGTCCCAGCTCACAGAGGACCAACGCCAGGCTGTCGTTATGTACAAAAGTCTTTATTGAAGTTTGGTTTCCATTTCAAAGCCGCAGCGTGCAACTCTACGTCTTAACCCCTAGACCGGCGAAGCTCCAGCTGAGTCTCCTCCCCTTCCACACCAGTTTAAGACTCTAGCCGTGCTCCACCTCTTCCTAAGTTCCTTCCTCCTCTGGGCCCTCCTGCCCGCTGGGGTTTCATCCTTTCTGGACTCTTCTGACGCTGACCCCCCTGATTCTTCCTCCTCCTTCCGGCGGGCTTTAGGACCTGGTTCCCTATCCGGGCTACCTGCTGTGCTGCTCGCCTGTACATTTGAACTTGGCGCGCGCGCCCAGCCGGCAACCTTCCTCTTGACTGTTCCCCCGCTCTCCGATGGAGGCGTGGTCAATCCTGACTCATCTCCTCTCGCTGGTGGTGAATACGCTGGTCCCGATACCTGGGACTCCTCCCCCCCACTGCGCTCTGGTGGGGAAGCTGGTCCTGATTTCCAACTGCTGCTCTGGGAGTCCCCGCTGGCCCCTTGCTTCTGGGGTGTCCCCCTTGGGGCCCCCCTTGCCCTGGCCACCGGCGCCCCCTTCTGTGAATCTTCCGATTCGCTGGAGAGGCTCATGGAATCTCTCGGGCTACTGTCTTCTTCTCCTACGCTGCCCTCGGATTGCTCCCCCTCCCCCTCGCTCTCCATCTCCTCCCCTCCCTGCGCTCCTGCTGCGTCCCTGACAGTAAGTATTGTCACCAGAGTATAGCTATTTTGCTGAGAACCCCTACTTAGATATGCCCCTCAATTTGGCTCACCTGATAATGGTTTCTTTCTGCTCCCGGAATTGTTCCTTCCGAATAATGACACTTAGACTCTCTTGAGCGTCTGAAGTTTCTGTAGGAGATCTCTCTTGTACTCCTCCAGCATCTTCATCTTCTGCTCTACACTTAGGGCTAAACTCTGGGGAAGTTGGTGTTGTAGAGGTACCACCTGGGCTGTGCTTTTGTTTGGCTGACTCCTCACTCCAGAACTGGCAGAAGTAGGGTGTGGGCTCTGCTAGGCTTCTGATCACTGCTTCCTGGAACTGTCTTTCCTCCAGCAGCCCCCTAGAATGTCAGGAGAGGATTCACTTTGGAATGAAAGACAGAGCTGGCTGCCTTTGTCACACTGTTGCCCTCTGCCCCCAAACCCTGGGAATATGAAAAGCCAGCGTCCCCTTGAGACTATCCAGGTATACATCCGAAGGGATATGTGTAGGAAAAAGGTATTGGAAGTCTTCCCTGAATATAGGTTCCCCCACATCACACTAAATTAGTAAAATTGGCTGCAGTGAGATGTCATGGTGAATTATCAGCAAGAAAGCAGAGCAAAAGATGCAAAAGCTCAAAAGATTGCCACTCCCCTTATGAACTGACCCTGCCCTGTGATCATCATTTGAGGCCCTTCTTCATGTGCCTCCTTCACAAGAGGTCTGGAGGGTGGCAACACAAGAATGGGCCTTTTCTGTGGTGGCTCCCCATTTGTGGAATGCTCTCCTTAGCGAGGTGCGCCTGGTCCCTTCACCTTTTTCGCACCAGGCAAAAACATTTCTCTCCAACCAGGCGCTTGGCTGGTTAACATTTGATGGCTTTTTAAATGTGTTTGTGGGAGGGAGGTTATTGGTTTGACTTTGTTTTATGTATTTTTGTGTTGTGAACCACCCTAAGATCTTAGGGTGATTATTATTATTTAATTTGTATACTGCCCTTCACCCAATGTCCACAATTGATTAAATCTTCCCTTTCCTGCAGGAATTTGAACTAATTTACCTCCATGTTACTTAGTCACTACAATGAAGTGGACTTGGACCAGGACGACCTGACTTTCAAATCTCCGTTCAGTCATGAGGTTCACTCCGTGCCTTGGATAATGCCAAGTCTCAGCCTAATCCACGCAAGAGCATAGGAATCTGCCTTATCCAGAGCCCATGTGGCTCATTATTGACTGACTTGCAACAGCTCTCCAGAGTTGCAGACAGGAGTCTTTCCTCAGCCCTTCCGGGAGATGCCATGAATTGAACTTGGGACCTTTTGCATGCCAAGCATGTACCCTGCCACACCCATTCCCTATGGCCTTTCCCCACCTCATAGGATTACTGTGAGGACACAGTGTAATAACTCCTGTACACTATTGCTGACCACATTGGAGGAAAAGAAGGCAAATGTGACAAATGCAAACGCCTAGCCTTGCAATTCTATGCATCTGAGCAGACTGTTATGAAAGCATATTCTGCCTTTGAACAGCAGGATTCTGGTTGAGGAGCCACCCACTTGATCACTGTCGACAGCATGTCTGTCACTAGCTGTGCCTCCTGTTCCGTGCAGCTTGCTAACGCCATCAAACTTGGAGATCCGCTCTTGCTCCTGCTCCTGCTTCTGCTCCTGCTCCTGCTCAGCGTATTCCTTCTGATTGTCGTCTTCTTAAGTTGGCTGGAAAGAGGACAACAAGGAGAATTAAAGTGCCTTGTCAAATGATACGAGAATGCCATGAACCACAGGGTCTCTAGAAACAAGCCAAGATTTTTGTCCTCTGGCTCAGTTTGTTAAATTTCCCCACAATCCACAGCAGTGGATTGGAAGGAATCAGACTCACACACTGCTTTTCTCAATTCCAACATACAAATGTTAAGAAAAACAACATGTAAAGCAGCTTTCGTAAGAGTGAGATTTACGTAAGATTCACAATTTCCTTATGCATTGGGTTGTATTCAACTACGTCCTACCTAGAGTAGATGGTGTAGAGCAGTTGAAATTAATATGCTGGTCATGTTGTAAAGCAAGCTTCCCCTGAACTGAACTTATGATTTTATTATTTTAACTGTTTTTAATTGTTATGTTTTTAAATTATTTGTGTTACTGTATATTTTAATAAAGGAAGTTTTAGTGTACTCTTAATTATGGATTGATTTTATACTTGTAAACCACTTAGAAGCCATCATAGCATATCAGTATTACAGTATATAAATTATTAATAATAATGTCCATTAACTTCACCAGGTCTACTCTGAGTAAGACCAGTATTGAATACCACCCATTGCTTTTTGAAGAAACCGTTTTGGATGCCAGTAACAAACAGCATCTCATTTATTTGTCTTGTAGGAGAATATACAGAGAACCAACATCTCCCCTGGGGACCTGGGGACAGGGGAAGGCCTTACCGGAAAAGGAAGTGCTGGGGCAGGTCATTAGGGAAGTTGACCAGGTAGTCATCAGTTGAGTGTGACCTGGCTGTGACCCCCAAGTGCATGAGGAAGGGCTTGGGGGGCTCCGGTTTCACCCACAACCTGCTGGCATCTTTGTTCCTCGTGAGCTTCCTCTGGCTGCGGCTGGCAGGAGGGTTAGGCACATGGATGTTCCTAATGGGTGGAAGAGTCTGTTGGGGTAGATTTTAAAAGGCACTCTTTAATGAGTGGGTTGGAGCCCTCCAAAGCCAACCACCACTATGTATTTTGTGTTCCCATTTTGTATTTGTATGTTGTAAACCACCCTGTCTTTTTGGATGAAGGGTGGTATACAGATTAAATAACCACCACCACCAGAACAAATTGCTTAAAAGAGGGGTAGGGGTTTCTTTCTGTTTTATACACAGTTCCAATTTTCAGCCTTCATCTTGGTTCTCCCATGAATTAGGCTGTGCATAGACCTCTCTCTCAAACACAAATGTGTGGAGAAAAGAATGGACTATATATAAAAAAATACAGTAATTACTCAGAACCTTCACCACATCATTCTTAGGGGCTCATTACTGGACTAAGAAGTACCCTCAAGCTAAGAACCTGCTCCTTCAGCAGAATTGTGATTCCCGTCCAAGCACCACTTAACTTTTATATATATATATATATATATATATATATATATATATATATATATATATATATTCTGAATTTTTTTCTGTGCTGCTATATCACAAAATATCAAAGTAGTATATACTGCTCAAACATAAAACATCATTTAAAGATGAAATTAAAAATTCAAGAATACAGATAATCAGTAAGGCTAATCAAAATTAAACGGCTCCAAAGGTCTGTTGGCGCAAGTAGTCTTCAAGAGGCCTCCGAAAGTCAAAAGCAAGGATGCTTGCAAAATCACTGCTGAAACACAGTTCCACAGCATGGGACAGGCAACTTCTCTGGACAGAAGAACCACCCCAACAGTGAAGAAGCTGGATTGAGCTTCAGTTTATTGACCCTTATCCAGCCCATTACCAAAGTCAGGCACTGGTTTACCATGCAAAGAAACAGAACTATGTGTCCTCAGCATATTGATGACAACACACTCCAAAACACCAGATGACTCTTCTCGGTAGTTGCTGTGCCCAGGAAGCCTGCTTGCCACATTGTGGTTAGACTATATGACTATTCCTTTCTTAAGGAAGATTGATTCTGTAGGCTGGAAGCTGAAGCTGTTTTTGCACAGCACTGATTGGCTGGTAGTGGTAACTTTTGATCCCAGAGCAGCTTTGCAAATTAAACCACCACAGCCCCCCCCAAAACAATACATTTTTTTAAAAAAATGCAAAGAGATTTTGGATCACATCAACATTTAAGTGGTAGTTCAGTAAACATTTTCAAAAGGCAGGCAGCTCACCTAAACCACTGGGGAGCAGGGAGTAATGGGACACAACTACAAAATCAGTATTTAAAATGGACTATGCAGTGTAGTGGAAAGGCAGACAGAAATCTGACACATACATCAAAGTGGTGGGGACTAGCTCTTGTTTTTGGATAATCCGTATGCCCCCAAAATGCATTTTTCCTGATCATCATACTGGATTGCTACCCACCCTGCAGCAAAGCATTTTCAAATAATACAGAAAAGCTGTACAGTCAAAACAGACCCAACAAATGCTTTGATAGCAACACACAATTATTCTGTGTGCGTGGGCACTTCCATTCTGCCACCAAAATGCCAAATTCTTAATCAAGCATCCTAGCTCTGAAATAAGAGCCCCGTTGGTTCACTGCCCTATCCGTCACCCTCAGAAATCTCAACATATTCCACTTCAGAGAAGGTAACAGTCAACTTATTACCTTGTATTTCCGGATCACTGGATGTGTGGCAGAAAGCTTTGCTGACGCCAAGTTTGAAGCCCCCTATACAAAGGGAAGAAAATCATAGTAAACGTAACCATGATGCTGTTACACAATGACATAAAGTAAGGTACTCAATGGTGCAAAGTAAAGTATATGCAAATGTTTATAACAAAGCCCTGGCAATTTTGTTTGTTACTGTAAAAGAGCCAAAGGAAGGTGCAGTTTTGAGCAGAGGGGAGCAACAGTCAATGGAGCAGGGGCTTAACCCTTTCTGTACCAGCCATTTCCCCCCTCAAACTGCTTTGCTCCATGTGAGGTTCTAGATGGTTAATCTGGAAGAACATAGGGGGAAATCCTTCCTTCCTTCCTTCCTTCCTTCCTTCCTTCCTTCCTTCCTTCCTTCCCTAATTTAATAATAGCCTGCAATTTGCAAACAGAATGAAAATTCAGAGTTAAAAACAGCAATCACAACAATGTGTGTAAGAGATTTCGAGGAAATTGCCTACAGAGAAAAGGTTCAAAACTCTTTTCTCCCTTGCTCCTCTTCTGCTCACAACAGCAGCCTCCTGAGACACCTCTGCATTTTTGCAAATGCATATAGCTGTGCTTCACAACATGCCTTTTCATATAACATGTACAAGTACACTAGTCAGGGAGCTGTAATTGGCTGCAGCTGCCTGCTGAGTGCATCCTAACAAAAAATCCAAGTTTGCCTTCATGTAACTTGTGAAATGACCTTGAATTTCTGTGCTGAATGGCAGGAATTTAGTAAACTTCTGTGAAAATCTGCCAACTCGTGACATGGTTTGCATAAAACTGCAGAACAGTTATGGAACTGGTTCCCCTCTCTCTTTCTGTTCTCTTAATGTGCTCCATCTAAAAGGCACCTCCAGAATGTCAGTATTTTGAGGGAGGGAATCAAGTGCATAGCAGAATGTTAGGTTTGTGTCATTAAAGTGGATGAAAGCAACACATCCACTTAAAAAACCCCCAGACTTTTTGTCATTTGTAATGTGATGGGGAAATGTGTTGTAAAGTGGGATGGACAAGCGCCTAACAGGAGCACGTATAAACACCCTGCAAGGAAATAAGGATGAATGCTCAACAAACAGGTGGTCTGGAGGGGCCCTAAACACTCTGGCTTTATTTTCAACATGCAAATTAGCATATGCAGCTAGATGAGGACAGGTGCCAATGCAGGAATCCTGACAAGTGTTATCATCAGAAGAGGAAATTTGCAGAGCATTGTATCTGACACGAATGCAAAGAAGATGAGTTTTTATGAGTGTGAAGCAGGCAGATCTAATGCACAGGGACAATTCACCTGTAATTTCTCCTGTGCAAGTTTCACTGAAATGAACAGTTGTTAATTAGGTTTGTGCAGGAGAACTTCCTGGAGGCTTGTGTCCTGGGTTAATTAATTTGAGGAAGATGCCGCTTGGATTTTCCACCTCAAGTGCTGCAATGTCTTGAGCTTGCCCCACAGAAAGCAGCTCAGTTGCTAACAGGTTCTTAATATCACTTTTGTCTCCCCCCGATTTACATTTGGAAACTGTATGTGGGAAAGCAACCAGAAGATGGCTGAAAATACATATTTGTAAAGTCTGAACACTCACATAGCTTTCTCAATTGTGGGACTCAAGTCTCATTTGTGCCTGTCCAGTCCACAACTACAAAGATGCATATCTTCACTTAAGTCACTTTTTGCTCTACATGTGCTTGCAAAACACCAATAGAATCATGTGATACAGGTGTCACTTTGAACAGAAAACCCATCCAAAGAAGCTGTACTGTTCTTTTTTCAGTGCTAAAATCTCCCTCTCTGGAAGGCCAGCTTACCACTGGAAACTGTTTTAGGTTCTTCTGTGTATCCAGGTCTTTCTCTGTGATGGTGAACTCCACAGCCTGGCGTGCCTTCTCAGCTTCCCATTCTTGCAGCTCTTTCTCATACTGATCAAGTGGGTGCTGGGTAAAAATCTACAGGGGACAAACCTATGATTAACTCAGCATTCTGCAAGTTTGCACTCCTGCTACTTCAGTACTCTGAGATGATGAAAAACTTGCTCTGCCTATAGACATATTGTCTTCTAAGTATGAATTTCTAGCAAAACTCTTTCTTTTCTGACCTTATACACCAAATGTGTGGAAACAATAACTTGTCCAACCAATCAAAGCAAAGAGTTAACCAGGATCTCAAAAACCTCCCACCAATATCTCAGTAAGATTTAGAATTCTTAGTTAACACACAATCAAAGAGGGAACAAGGTGGTTGCAGAGCGGCAACTACAAGTGTTTGGACCAAGGACGAATCTCAACTTCAGCACCCTGAGAAATTATGAGGGGGGAAATTGAGCCATGCCGGCTCAACAGCATCCTCGTTTGTTGTATGTATTTGTCACCTCATACAATAAGTTTCTAGGTGATGTGCAACAGTGGTACTATAGGAGTAGGTAATGTACAGTGGTGCCCCGCAAGATGAACGCCTCGCAAGACGGAAAACCCGCTAGACGAAAGGGTTTTCCATTTTGGAGGCGCTTCGCAAAACGAATTATGGGCTTGCTTCGCAAGACGAAAATGTCTTGCGAGTTCCTGCGGGGGTTTTTCCCTCCCCCCCCTTTTCCTAAGCCCTAAGCCGCTTATCAGCTGATCCGCTGATAAGCCGCTTATCAGCTGATCCGCTAAAAGCCGCTAAACCGCTAATAGCGCTAATCCGCTGTCAATGGGCTTGCTTCGCAAGACGAAAAAACCGCTATACGAAGAGTCTCACGGAACGGATTAATTTTGTCTTGCGAGGCACCACTGTAATTGGAGTCGAGTATATTTCAGTAATCTAGCAACATCCTTGGGTTTTGGTGTTCAAAGAAGTGATGATCTAAAGTACACACTAATCCTCACCTCACATATCAAATCTATGTTGTAGAAGCATGGAATTTCACCAGCATACAGTGTGAGAACAAATGAGACGCTCTCCCCAGCCTGCACAACTCCAGTCTCTGGAATAATGTCCATTACCTTGAAACAAAGAAAGTGGTTGTCAGAAGCATTAGCAGTGCATATTGCATCCCCACCAGAACTTTTTCAGGGCTATGGCTTCTAACCATTAGGACAGGAGGGTATGTGGCTTTCAGTACTCCAGCATCACAGTGGGAGAGGCCACAACACTGCCAAAGGGGACCAAGAGCAATCAGACAGATGAAGCTCACCACCATGGAATTGGAAGTCCCAGTGTGCCAAGAAAAAACAATGGCCTCATTCTCGGAGGCATTGTTGAGAAAAAAGAGTCGGCTGCATTTACTGTAGACTGGGATGTTGCCAAAACAAATCCGGGGATGAGATAAGTACACCGTCTGCAAAGAGAATAAACAGAGGGTGATCCCCTATCCTAACAAGATGGGATCTCTTGTCTCCCCCTTCCCTTCCCTTCCCCACCCACCCCTCCCCGTGAAAGGAAGCTAGAACAGTGCTACCAGTGACAGACATTTAAGCAGCACTATATGCATGAAACATGTCTAAAAAAAATACAGATTAATGGTAGCAGCCTGTTTCACAAAACTCTCTCAGCTACAGATGTGATCCAATTGCAACAATGCTTTCCTAGTAGGAGGCATCCGTATGGGAGGATTGTGAAAAGACTCCTAGTGTAGCTGAAGCAAAGGGTTAACCGGGATCTCAAAAACCTCCCACCAACATCTCAGTAAGATTTAGAATTCTTAGTTAACACACAAATATAGGTCAAAACCCCAGTACTTCAAGGGGACAACATTCTGTGCTCATCCAGTTCTCCCCCCTCTCCCAGTTCTTTTCTACCCAAAGGGGAAGGAGAAAGTCATGGTCGTAGCAAGACATGCCACCTCTGCCCCACTTCCTGCTTTGACCAAAAAGAGATGGCTCTACTCATCCATCACCACCACTGCATCCATGATGAATATATTTTCAGAGAAAGCTTAAGCCTCACTGGAGAAAGAGCATGTGAGCCTTCAAATAATGTTTCAGGTGTCACATGCAGAACCTCCCTACTGTTGAATATATAACGGATCATACTATATAGTCACATTAGACTGACTTCGCCTGTTTCAACGTTGGTAAAAGGCTCTACATGGTAAGGCCTCTGCACCATAGTTATAAAATTTATAAGCAGCAATTGTGGAGATTGGTTGGGCAGCATGCTATATCCCTGCATCAGCGCTGCACCCTGTTGCAGCTGCTGGCTCTGGCATTTGAACTCTATCATGCAATCCCATGCAATCCCAATCAACCCCTGTGGCTTCCATTTACAAATGTTGCAGCAGTGGCATGAATCTTTCAATAATACTGAATTGTTTGGTTTGGTTTTTGCAGTAATCACACCACACTTGCAAAATCTGAAGCTGGCCATAGAATTCTACCAAAGGAGCATCATGTGTCATCCCAGAGATGACTGAACAAGCAGCATTCAATTCTCAAAAAGCAATGATTCATTTGCAAGTTACTTTCTTGCAATGGTCAACAATCTGGGTTTTGCAAAGCCTAGCGCTACTC
Organism: Podarcis erhardii; assembly: GCF_964252035.2. NCBI lineage: Eukaryota > Metazoa > Chordata > Lepidosauria > Squamata > Lacertidae > Podarcis > Podarcis erhardii. The sequence continues at coordinate 87,360,708 of NC_138497.1, forward strand.
ATCCTTACTTGTGGGCATCTCATAGTTGATCAAGGAGGCTAACATTTTAAAACAAAGCAAATCAAACAGCACCAGAAAATTAATAAGAAATCGCAAACAAAATAGGCCACAGAAGTGGAAATAAAATAGCATTACTGAGGCTCTTGTAATCTGAATGCATGTTGGCAAGACAACAGCGCAGGGCAAATTGAACAGATGGTTTATCCAGTAAACAACTGCTGGTTCATATCACAACATAAAGAAGTTCTTCAAAACATGAAAACCCAGAAACATCTGCAGTATGATAGGAGACTACTATTACATGCCTGGTTCTTGAAGAAAAAACAACACTGATTTTGTGGTTCATGGACCACAAGTTGCATAGGCCTGGTTTAAATTAACCAATTGCACAAAGATAGCCATTGCTGTTTGGGTGAGAGGAGGATCACACAACACATTACTCAAGAGGAAACAGGACTACACAGAGAAGTATAGCTCTTGCAGTGCCAAGGGCTCATACAATTTGAAATCTCTGTTCTACGCCCTTCAACGTTCTTCCATGCTAGAACCACACCATCCTTTGATACTTACCAGGCCAGGCACTGTTAATTTGGCAGAACCTGGTGTTGTCGCAGCACAAACCACTTTGTCAAATTGTGCTGATTCACCCATAACGTGTGGATCGAAGCCTATGCCTTGGAAGGTAATGAGAGCAGAGTCCCCTTCAAGGATGTGGATAGGTACCTCTACCTAGCCAGAAAAACGAAACACAAAGCTGCGACTGGAAGGGCTCTGGTTTTACTCTGGTGTTCAATAAGAGTCAAAAACAGCTTTGTTGGAGTACAGCAGCTATCTTGCGAGTTAAATCAGGGAAAGGATGTTCATGTCAGAGCCCAAGGGAGTTAGCAAAGCAAGGAGAGACAGAAGCAAAATAGGCCTGTTACCTTTTGCTGGGAAATGTTCAAATCAGATTTCAGTCGGTAGTTCAAATTTAAAAACAGAGCTCATAAGGCTCACAATCTCTGTCCTAGGAAGGCAAGTGTGCTTTTTACATGCTCAATGATACTCTTTTCTATTATTTTACACATGCCAAAGATGACCGCTGAAACAGATTCTGGATTGAATTCTGCAAATGAAGCCCTGGTTGCGCATGGTTCAGAGCCATTTTAATCAATTTTAGTGTTTTTGATAAGCCACTGTGCACATGAACCAAGAGTTTCTCCCCACTTTTAGGGCTTTCCTGCACCATTGTGGCCTTGGGTAATGACTGCCCAGTTGTTTCTCATTTGTTAATCTCCATGTATCTTTCTGCAAGGTTGTGTTTCTTTGCAGCTATGTTTTTCCAGCAGTCACGATGCAGTCTTTTGTATCTAATGAAAATATGACAATAATTTTCACGGGTAGTGTGCTTGTCACTGCTGTAATTGTATAGGACGTCGTTGTGTGGATTTTACGTCCACTCACTAGATTTTGCCTGAGGCATAACCAGTGGTGTATAGCCCAGCTCTTCCTTCCCGTACTCCCCAATTTGTACATTTTTAAAAGGGTTTGTTGTATAATTCTCCAGTGGCAATTAAGGATATCAGAAACCGAAACAGGAGCAGAAATTGCCACAATTCCCATGTTCGCCCAAGGTAAGGAATGAAAGTCAAGGAGGTGAATACAAATGGCCCGGCGAGTGTTGGTTCCTCCGACACCAGGAGGGGGCGCTGGTGTGTGGGCACCTGCTTCATGCCTCCTCCACCCACACCCGGGGCCATGGCCCTTCTGGCAGCCCTGATTAAAAGTGTGTTGGGAAGCATATCCTGCAAAGGCTAAAATGCACCTGGAGCTTGTTTTGGCTGACTGTGCATAAAAAGCTCTCAGATAAAAAGGTGTTGGTCACATATCAAGTTTGCATTCTTAGGAATTCACACTGTAATGCAGCTTTGGGGCAGCAATGGGGGCTGAAAGTTGGAAGGACCAAGTAGCAGCTGCCTTAGCAGGAGTTATGCAGCAATGAACAATATGGGAATGTATTAGAACTCTTGTGAATAAGGGCAGTCAAAGAAGAAAGTTCTAATCAGCTAGGTAGGAATGCTATGAGACACAAACTCCCAAAGGAAAGTGCTTGTTCTTAAAGGTGCCAGCCTCACCGAGTACATTTTGGCTTCCAATGGTGAAAAGATCCATTCCGTGTGTGCTGTCAAGCCTGGACCAATCTCTCCTCTTGGATTCAGGCAGACAAACACCCCATGCTGGTAATTCTCTTCCTGTACTTTCATCAGAGCATCCACTTGGATTTCATACACTGCAGTTGTGGCACCTCCATTGTACAGTTCATAGATCTGCAAGAAGAGAGGGGAAAGACTGGTCAGCACTGGCTTTCAAGATGCTCACATGGTCTGGTGTGGCTTCTTCTGGGTCTTCTACTATATAGTCCCTATTAGAGGGTTACCTAAACCTGGCAGCTACAATCTTAAATGTTATTCCTTAGCAGAATTCCAAAGTTCTATATCAATCTGTGACAGCTAACCAGCCAGTGGTATTTTCTCAGAATGCTTGGAACAGTTCCGGAAACGATATGAGAGAAGGATTCTCTTTGAGGTATTTTATTTACACCATTCTCTGCTATGTGGCAAATAAAATGGACTAGATGAAATCAGGATGAAGAAGGTTCTCCCACAATATGTATGCAAGAGACTGGATCAATCAATGTGCGATAAATGAACATGTAATGCCACTTTTTCCTAATGTGAACTGTTGCGTGCAGTCTAACTGCTGGGCACAAAGAAAAATTAAATGCAGGAACAGAGGGGGAGGGTTTATAGAGAAGCATCAAAAGGGAAAAAGTGGAGTCCTGAATCCTTGTGTTAAGTGATTCTCCCATGCAAATGCTCCTCCAGCAGTTCTCCACCCCCTGTCAGACATTCCAGTCTCTGGGCTCATCCACACTTCCACTTCTCCTAGGCCTAGAAAGCATGGGTCCAAGCGGTTTTCAGCTTGTCTTGTGCCTGTCAGACCCGGAGGGTCTGAGCGGTTTTCTGTTTGCCCCGCTACTGTCTGCAGGAAATCCCCCTTCTTAGCGCTGAATCGGAGCAAACATCAATACACAGAAAACCCGACGGACGTTTGCTCTGATTCAGTGCTAAATAGCAGGTTTTCCAGGAGAAAGCAGTGGGACAAGCAGAACTCTGGATGAACCCTCTGCAGGAAATGATTTAAAATGGCATGGAGTAGCTGCTGAAAAGGACAACTGGTGACCAGTCCTCCCTGCAAATGTCCCTATGCCTGCATTGGCCTTAAAAAAGCACTAGAAAACCCATGCTCACTCTATAGTTTGTTACATCACTCTCACCCAAAGCATGATGTTTCTTCTGCCACCTATCACCCTGTTACTTTTTTTTCCTTTTACTTTTTAATTTGTTTGCACATTTTTCATTCACAGTCAGTTATAATTATTCCAGTTACATACATCATCTCCTAACTCTTCTCATCTGGACTTCCCAACCTATCTTTCCTTGACATCCTAACCCAGTCACTTTAATTTGCTGCAACTCCTAAAGCTTTCCAATCCTTCCTCTCCTTCCCCTCTTTGTTGTGTTTTCTGGTGTTATGTTTAACCCTACTTGTAAATTTATATTTATACCACTTCTTTTTAAATACTCCTAGTTGTTTCCACTCACTTAATACTGTTTTTCTCTTTGTATTTTTTATTTTGGTTGTACATATTCTATTAGTTTAAGCAACCACTGATCTTTGGTCGGGGTTTTCCTCTTCTTCCACATTTTAGCATATAGTACCCTTGCTGCTGCTGTTGCGTAAAAGAAGAGGTTTTTTACTTGATCTGGAATTTCCTGTCCTATTTTAGCTAACAGGAATGCTTCTGGCATCTTGGGAAAGGAACATTTAAGCATCTTCTTCAGCTCTTAGTAAATCATTCCCCAGTAATTTTTTTTTACAAATTCGCATTACCACTACACGTGGATTAATGATTCCTCCTTGTCTAAACATTTCCAACATAAGTTGGAGCCTCTTTTATACATTTTAACCAGTTTGCTGGGCGTTAAATGCCACCTGAAGATCATTTTTGGGGTGTTTTCTCTAATTGTGTAACAGGCTGAGAATTTTATTGTGTTTTTCCATGATTTTTTGCATGCTGATAATTCTATACTAGGTAAAGATAAAGGACCTCTGGACGGTTAAATCCAGTCAAAGTCGACTATGGGGTGCAGCGCTCATCTTGCTTTCAGGCTGAGGGAGCCAGCGTTTGTCTGCAGACAGCTTTCCAGGTCATGTGGCCAACATGACTGAACCACTTCTGGCACAACAGAACACTGTGACGGAGGCCAGAGTGCACAGAAACACCGTTTATCTTTAATTCTATACTGTTCCTTCTCTTGGGAGGTACCTGCCCATACAGATCTGGACCTTTGAATTTTCTTTTCTCCTCACTGCTTTACAACATTCTGTTGGGAGGGTGGGGGGGGGGCGGTGGGGGGGAAAAGACTTTTGATGCCTCACCTGTTTAGGAGGGTCATAGGTGCCAATAGCAATAGGCGTGAACATATGCTTGGTTGAAGTGAAGTGAATGTATCGGCGCTCCATTTGCAGGGTCACACCAATAAAGTTCAGCTGCAGATGCAAAATAATTGTAGGTGTGGGGAGAGGAATAGACTTAGTTTGTAATATGCAGATCACAAACACACGGATTACAAAAGCAGAAAACACCTTGCGCTTGCTTCACTCAGAGGGGCCATGCAGAGGAAAGTGTAACAGTATGAAATGAAGGGTCTTTCACTCTTACCCTTTGAAGATAGTTGAAGCAGTATGACTTCAGGGAATAGCTTGGCAGCATTGTCAGGAATTCTCCTCTTTAACTCTCCCACTGAAGAGGTTTAGGGAACATGCGGGTAAAGAGTTTCTGGCCACCTGGCTGAATAGGATGTGTGCCCCCCAGCCGGGACCCCTGCACTCAGCTGCCCCTCTGGGCAGCCATCAAGACCTGTGCCAAATGGGCAGAGCCAAGAGAGCCCATCCAAGGGCTTTGCACAAAGGCACAGTTAAGCCTTGTGTTTTCACAGCCTGCTCAACAGGCTGGATTTTCAGCTGACAATGGTCCCTGAAGTGGGGCAGCGGGGAAAAGAAAAATAAAGGGTGATGGGAACACAATACTCTCACAGGAAATCTTGGGCACCTAGTGGAGGTTCAGTGGGCCATGAGAAAGGTGCCCACTGGAGCACAAGGTGACTCTGACTCTAACTCTAACTGACAAGTCAAAGGGGAGAGAGGAAAAAAACAGGGAAGGCAGGCAAAGTTCAGAATTTGAGGACAACCAAATGCAGGAAACACGAGTGGCATAAGGGAAGATGGCATGAAGTAATAAAAGGACTGTGGCTCATGTTTCTGCTTGGGAGGAATGATGTGTCCCACAGCTCTCCACAAAGTTATCTAGTCAGGATGTGAGCCAAAAGTGAGGTCTCTGCGTGAAGGAGGAGGATTCAGAGAGCTGGAAATGAGAGGATGCTTCCTAGAAAAGTGCTTGCTGAAGGGAAAATTCTGCCATCCATGTGGCCTTACTGTGCAGGGAGTATAATAGTAGAAATAAAATATGGCTATGCTTGAAGAGCTATAGTTCTAGGGCAGATTAAGGTGTGAATACCTGTGGTCTGCGGGTACAGGACAGGATACAAATTTAATTAACAATAACCAGTGCTTTTGGGGGGGATACTCAAGAGTACACACTACTGGAATCACTCTTTTCTTGTTGTTAAAAAGTGTGGCACTTACTATAACAACTTCATGGTGAGTATTTTTCTAGGAAAAAAGCACTAATAATAATAGTAATACCAAAAGGCATACTTTGTCCCTCCATCCAAGAGAAGGCCGCTTCAGGAAAACAATGTCTCCTACCACTATACCATTAAAGGAGCCTGACTGGCTCTAGGAAAGGGTTTTGGAAATCCTCACCAGTGAGGACCGTTTCTGAACCTCTCAGCCCAGTATCGTACCAGAATTTCTCGGCCATGGGAGATCTTCAGCAGGACTGGAAGCCGATCAGTGCCAATGAAATCATGTCTGGCGGGGGGAAACAAAAAACCAATATCAGAAACACACGTAGATTAAACAGTTCCATACTTTTAAGCAAGAGAATCCTGCCTCAAACAGCAGATTAGCGACAATACATTTACCTGCTAAGAGCTGAACTGTTGCATAAAGAGCCAGAAGGACAGATATGTCTGGACAGATATGTTCACCTAGAAATGCCTTGTTTTCTACAAACTCAGGGCACTGAAAAATTGGGCTTTGGAGGAAATAGAATCCATGCAGCTGTTGGCTTTTTCATGGTGCAAGGCTATGTTAATGATGGTGACTTTTTCTGCCTGGGTGTCACACTTAAGACAACCTTGATAATGCCCAAGGACAGAAGATGGCATACTCAAGGGGCCCTTGTGCTGGTGGATGCTAATTAGGAGTTGACCTGGGCATTTGGGTTTGGGATCAATTTCCACATGGGGAAGGAAGGAACCACAGCATGTAGGTACCTGTAGGATAAGTGTATAGCTTGCTCTTGCCCTGGAAGAAGCTTTCCTGCCTTGGGGGAAATGGCAAAAAGCTGGTTATCCTGGATCCGCATCTGATGCAGCTCACTGGGGTCAAACTCTGTGCTTTCTGCCCAGTATTCCATTTCAATCCTCTGGTCAGAAGGAAACAGAAAGGCCCTGGGAAGCAGGCAGAACAAAGCAAAAAGCATCACTTAATATTGGAAACCAAAAAGAATCAAGATATGAAAACCAAGAGAGCAGCCTGCCTTATGGTCACATTGACAAAGCTCCCCAACCCTGAGCTGGGCAATATGCATAAAATTTAAATAAATAAACTTCTGCACCCAGGAAAAGCTGACGATGGGCCACCTAGTCCAACTTCTTGCTTGAGACAGGAATTGAGAGCGAGAGTATCCTCAGCACTTGTCTGTCAAGCCTCCTAGGTATGAGTCTGCCATTGCAGGGGGCTGAACTAGATGTCCCTTGGGGGTCCCCTTCCAACTGCAGTTCTATGATGCTATGAATATCTCTAGCAATAGGGAGCCCATCTGCACCCTAGGCCATTGGTTCCATTGCTGAACTGCTCTTATTGTTAAGATGCTTCTCCTAACAGACACAATCAGTCCCTGTCTTTACTGTGCATGTATTGTTCATGGAATCATAGAGCTGGAAGGGATCCCAAGAGCCATCTACTCCAACCCCCTGCAATGCCATAAACATTTAGTTGTGCCATACAGGGGGCCAAGGAGCCCTTTGGGACATAAAGACCTGCAACCTGGCCACTAGCAGTCCTTGCAACAGAGGTTTTGTGTATCTGCATGTTAAAGAAGCCTGCACTGTGAGTCCTGTGTAAGTTCCTGCTAGGGTTGGTGGCTGTTCTAGATGCCTGCCATCAGAATTCTACATGGCTGTCCTAACTATTCCCTCCTTCGTTAGGGCCAGGAAGTGAGGATTACTCACCAGCTCACAGGTATCCCCCCGCTGTTTTGTAGCATCAGAACAACTACTGAGGGCACACTTCTGACAGGAGCTGCACCGAAGTTGAAATCCAGCATGACAGGAGTGTAAACCGGAGGGATTAGCCGTGTGCTTCAGATGAAAGAGAAACTGGATGTGAGAAAAATCCATGAGGTGGTGTTCCATGGTGGGGCTGGAAATCCCAAGTCTGGCTCACACTCACACCATATTTCCTAGCACTTGTTTGCCAGAGTAGAAAAGGGAAGGAAGCTGTTGTTTCAGACTGTGAGGAAATCAGGAGTACTGTACCCCTGTGTATGAAACAGAAAAACTAGGGGTTCAAGATCTGGCAGAAGATGAACTATTCTTACCTATGCCTGGTAGGCACTCTGAAGGTGAGCTCCTGAGGTGTTGGATCTAGCTCCAGATACTGGTTCAGAGCCTCCAAAGAGAAAAGCCGCCAGAGAAACAGCTTACTGATGCCACTGGCACTTCCTGTCCCACAGGCATCCGTGATGCAGATGGATGGATAGACACCTGTTGCTGTCACCTGGCAAAGCGGCTGCTTTTCCCCAAGAGGATTCGCGGCTTGCATGGGGAGACAAAACAGACTTGCAGACTAGGCATCATAAAAGTAAAACTTTTATTATTATTTTATAGATGTTAAATGTCTCCCTTTCCCCACATTTGTGGACAGCAAATCTCCCTCAAGGCTGTGCTACTTCTTGCAGACTCTCTGTGTTTTTCTACCGCATGGATAATAACAAAATGCTGTTCCTAGAAAGGGGGCCACAGCTCAGTGCTAGAGGATATGTTATGAGAGCAGGTGCTCTTAGGGTCAATCCCCAGTATCTCCAAATAGGAAAGACCCCTATCTGAAACCTAGAAGCTACAGCACCAGATGGACTAGTGGTATGATTTCTTTCCCCAGATAATTGAATTGAACTTTGTTCTGCAAGTGTCACCAGCACCTCCTGGCTATCATTACTGACAATGAAGTCAAGGGAGGGCAGATGTCAAGCTTGTGGGATCGACTTTTTGGGGAAGGGGTGACAAACCCTTGAGGCTCCTGCACCATAATTTCTTCACTCCCTCTTACAGTTTGGGAGCCTACAAACCAGTTTGCATTTTGGGTGAACAACAGAAGGACTATTCCCTTCTCTATTCAGTCTATTACTGCACATGGAAATCTTGGGCATTACTGTCAGTGAAGTGGATTTATATGAGCTTTCCACAAATGACTAAAGATGGTTGGCGTCCAAACTTTCTTCGATTGTGAGAGAAAGCCCTCAGGTTTAACAAAGGAGACCCTGAACCCCAATGCCAGATATTCATTTGAGGGCAGAATGGGGGAAGATAGAAGCAAATAAGATAAAAAGGGGAGCTCTCTTTCTGCCTCACAATCCCACAATATAAGCTAAACCTTCTATTACCACATCACTCATTCCTCAGCCGCACAGGTTTTCTATAGGTTTGATGTGTAGTCAAAGAGATGGAGCCTTTTCATCTGGTGCGGAATCTCTCCCTGCTGAGCCCACCCCATTAATAATATCCTTGGTGTAAGGCTGCTTTCATACTTTCCATTTCTCACCTTTGGGAGTGGAAATGGCATAATAGATTGTCCAGATGTAGTGCAATTGGCGGGTCGGCCTAATAATCCCGCGTACAAAGATCTTTCCCCGAGCAGGAATCGTCCCTTTGTAGTGGTCAAGTTCTATTGCTGTGAGGAGGAAAGACAAAAAACAAAATTGTGAGTATGGATGGAGACTTTAGGCAGCTGCAAAGCACAAGAAATCTGTCTTTCCATTAAATACCTAAGGAGTCACTGGCAACTTCTTCAGGGTCACATGGTCCAGTGATCAATTGCTCCACACTAAGGACGTATTTTAAGCAGCAGGCTCCGTTGTTAAAGAAGGCAAATTCACATGACTGTGTGCTGCCAACCAGGATGTTGCCAACAGCTACCTGCTCTTTTTGTCCCTGCAGAGCAAGCACAACACAGGAAGTTTATTAAGAGACGCTGACAATGGGTATTCCATGCAAATAAATTCTGAAATTTAATACACTGAGGGGAAAGAATAGCATCGGTGGGGTAGGCCAAGGGTCTCATTAGGATCACTATTCAATCCATCACTGCCAGCAGCAGTGGGGGTTTTTTCCCTGGTGGAACCCACCAGAACACAGTTCCAGGAAGTTATTTTTGTCAAATCTGCTCACCTTCTCTGGTGGGTACAGCTATTTCCCTGAGCAAAACCCTCTTCTCCCAGCCTCTTGCGTGGCCTGGGGGCAAATCCACACGCCAGAGCAAGCGCAAAGCAAGGGCTAGGGCACTGCTGCTGAGCATGGCCAAAGGGTGGACAGAGGAGCCGCTCGGTGCTCTGCTGTTCTGGGTACACCTCGCAGTGTTGCTTGGCGAGGGGAGGAAATGCAAGCAGTCCTCCATTTTCCCATCAGAGAGCGCGGCAGCAAGCTGCAGAAGGGCAGCCATGGGGCAATTTCACTCATGGAAGGGGCGAGTGTGTGGCAGGAAATGCTTCTCTGCCAGCAAAGGTCAACTGTGGGCTGGATGACGGCAAAAACAGTGGGCACTCTTAGGAATAAGAACCTCCATCCTGCTTTGCAAAGCCATTCCCAAAACCTGTTGGCCTGTTTGTTGGTGCCAAGTGACGATGCCAGCATTGGAAAAGAGCAGTGTGCCTCTGAGCAAGTGCAGAGTGTTCACCCTCTGACCCCCCCCCTGCAACTGAGCAGTAATTTTTTCCAAGGAAAAAAACGCACTGGCCAGCAGGTAGAGGCTTCATAGCACTACCAACTGGAAGGGATATGTCCAGGCTTCCATAAATGCCAGGTGTCATCTGGGTAGGCTTAAACTATCAGCTCTGTGATTGGACTTCCACCCTCGTCCAACATGGTCTTGATTACTTCTCCTGCCCCGTATGCTGTCACTTACTGTTAAAGTGCCCTGTGATCCTTCGCCGATAACCCGCAGGATATAGTGGGCAGTCTTTGGGGTATTGTCTTCCAGAATCTCTTGCTCTCTCCACACTATCACCCAACTCCGCAGAAGGTATTTGATTTGCTCACTGGGAGTGAAGGTCCATGTCTGAGCCTGAAATCGCATACAAGAGAGAAGGCTGAGCGGGGATTCACAGCACTCCGCCTTTCTGGGATGCAGCATCTGGGTGATCCGGTTGCTAGGGATACAGGAGAACCCACAGGGAGAACCCAACTTCCTCTCCTCCCCACTTCCACACCCAGAAGCATGCAGGGGTGAGTCCATGTATCTAACAAAACATTTGTCTTCGGCACTGGTTTCGCATTCATTGGTATCTTTGGCTTGGCTCAAGGAGGACTGTGCTATATTTCAATGCAATTGCTTCAGATTGCTTAGTGACCAAGGTCTACTCACCAAAGCTTCATTGGGCAATATAGTCCCTTCAGCAGGCTGTACAGATAAAAGGTTTTTGTCTGACTGCTGGATTTTCCACCTGAAGAGCATGGGTAACCGGGTGCAGTTCTTGATAGTGAAGGTGCGTGAGGAGGAGCCGCCCACATATGTGGGTTTGAAGTACAGGCAGCCATCCCCTTCTAATAGCAAGACCAGGGGCTCAGCGCTGCTCTGAAGGTGGAGCTCCTGAGGAAGCAAACATCAGCAAGAATCTTCAGCCAATGTTGAAAGCCACAGCACTTTCACAGGAAAGTTGAGCTAGGTTCTAGGCAGGCATGGACAGGCCAGGGAAAACTGAGACAATACACAGAAGGAGGCACAAGGCCAACGCTGCCAAAATAATTGTTTCCATTGGTGAAGTTCTAGAAGTGCCATTAAACAACGGTTTTCAAGTGCAAGGTAAACCATTATACTGAACCAGGAACTGCATGAAGGTGTGTGCATGGGATGGTGTATAAGCATCGTCTATAGCACCTAGATTGAGCAAGAATAGCCCGGCAGATGTGAAATGCAGCACTCCAAATCTCCTCTTCACCCAGGAGAGAAACAAAGCAAGCTGCCACTGTGGTTTAATTCTATATCTTCATGTCGGTCTCCAGCCTGACAATTTTTTGGCAGGCTAGAAACTTTTGGAAGCTTATTTAAAGAAGGCTGATATAAACCAAAATGTGTGCATGTGCTGGAAGGCCTTTCCTCATGAACCAATTTTCCCAATCATTAAAGGCAACGTAAGAAGCACAGGAACATAGGAAGCTGCCTTATACCGAGTCCAACCATTGGTTCATCTAGTTCAGGACCATTCGCACAGACTGGTAGCAGCTCTCCAGGACTTTAGACAAAGAATCCTTCCCAGGGATTGATCTTGCATGCAAAACACCTACCTCTGAGCAACAGTCCCTCCCCAATTCATGACAGTTTTAATTCATATTTTACAGAGGATCTAGGAGCCTCCTCTAACAGAGCACTTCTTTTATGTTTTCATAATAGTTAAACCAGTTATCTTGCACATTGGCTGTGATCACCATATAGAATGCAGTCACTTAAATGTCACCAGGGCTACCAGTGAAGTGATGGCTGGCTACCTGCCTCCAATCCATTGGCAGGTTATTTTGCCTTTTGAAGTGTTCTTTGGTAGGAGAGGCTCAGCTTCCCCAAATAGCTGAGATCTAAGCAGTCAAACAAAATATTTAATCTAGTCACTAGAATACTAGTGCATCACCTTTTTATGTCCATGATAGTTAAGAGAATACACTGAAGACATATGCAAGGTGTTTGGGCAGAAGGAGAAGGAAGTAAACAACTCCCTCCCACACACCCGAGGACTTTTGTACAGAAATCAGCTGAGCACATGGACCTACAATAGCAAGGAGCTAAATAACAAACAGCTTTCCTTTCCTCGTGGTTTATCTAGTTTATGATGCACTGCATCAGAAAACAGTGTTATTTGATGGATTCTATACATTATTGGGGAGTTTTAAATCTTGCCTGACCTAAACTGATAATTTTGATTTTAAGTGTTACAAGTTGTCTTGGGACCTATTTTGTAGCTGATAAACAGAATGATAAACAAAAATAATGTGTACTTCAACCTCATTCAGCCCATTTGGAAGATGACCAAAAACCATACTACTTTTAAAAAATAGGGTAGATGTGGTTTCCAGTGCATCAAAGAATTCTTTGTATTTATTACCCTCCCTTCACCCTAAGGTCCCAAGGAGGATCACAATAATTTAAAATACAACATTAAAAACCATTTAAAACAAATTATAGTCACACGAATAGTGTGGCTCCTCAAAAAATCACCTCAAGTATTGAAGCATCAAACTAAAGAAAAGAGATTTAAAAATGGTACTGCTGTGGGCTGAGTGGGTAGCCATTATTTTTTAAAGACTAAACAAATGCTTTCACATTGAACTATTACAGCAGGGGTGTGCTTAGCCTCCAAATCATTAGAATATTAAGATAAAGAAATTAGGGGTCACGGAATTGTAGAATTGAAAGGGACTACCAGAATCCTATTGCAGTCCAATGCAGGAATCTTTTGCCAAGTGTGAGACTTTTGCCAAGTGTGAGGCTAGTTATCTCCCGCTTGGACTACTGCAATGCGCTCTACGTGGGGCTACCTTTGAAGGTGACTCGGAAACTACAACTAATCCAGAATGCGGCAGCTAGACTGGTGACTGGGGGCGGCCGCCAAGACCACATAACACTGGTCTTGAAAGACCTACATTGGCTCCCAGTACGTTTCCGAGCACAATTCAAAGTGCTGGTGTTGACATTTAAAGCCCTAAACGGCCTTGGCCCAGTATACCTGAAGGAGCGTCTCCACCCCCATCGTTCTGCCCGGATGCTGAGGTCCAGCGCCGAGGGCCTTCTGGCGGTTCCCTCATTGCGAGAAGCAAAGCTACAGGGAACCAGGCAGAGGGCCTTCTCGGTAGTGGCGCCTGCCCTGTGGAAAGCCCTCCCATCAGATGTCAAAGCGATAAATAACTACCTGACATTCAGAAGACATCTTAAGGCAGCCCTGTTCAGGGAAGTTTTTAATCTGTGATATTTTAGTGTATTTTTGGTTTTTATGGAAGCCGCCCAGAGTGGCTGGGGAAACCCAGCCAGATGGGCGGGGTACAAATAATAAATTATTATTATTATTATTATTATTATTATTATTATTATTATTAAACCCACAACCCTGAGATTAAGAGCCTCATGCTATACCAACTGAGCTATTCCAGGGTGTTACAGACAGGGTGAAGGCGTATCTCCCTCTTCACCATATAGTGATAAAATGGGGCAGAGAATGAAAGGAAGAGTCTACCTCTTCCTGCCCCTACCTGGGTGAAGGAGGGCCAGAAATTGAACTGCATGGACAAGATGTGCTGCTGTATAGATGTTTCCACTGGGCAAGTTGAGAGGAGAACGATCTGGTGAGCTCCAGGTGCAATATACCCACAGTTGGGCTTCACTAGGATGGAAGGACACTTCTCCCGGCTTAGGCTGAAGCTTATGGCAGTGCTACCCACGTTGGAGAGCAGCATGCTGCGATACGTGGTGATGTTTGGGCTCACAGGAGGGAAGACCTAGAAGACAGGAAGAGGTTTTGGTTGGAGGAATAACTCATCTGCATTATTCTCTTCTTTGCATCTCTGCCTTGAATAGCCAGTTGGGAAAGGCTGGACTTCTTCAAAAGACAAAGAAAACAACGAGGGCCACAAAAAATGCATAAAATCCAACTCACTTTCCAAGATCATGTCCATGAGTTTAATGTTTTTATCCCTTTTATTGACTGGCATAGAAGAACAAAACTAAAATCCCATGCATGCACAGCTACCCAATGATTACAATCCTGGAGTCTTTTGCAAGCTACACCTGTGCAAAAATTAACCTCATTTTGGAAGGGAGGGGGTGATTCAGAGGTGACGTACAGATGCACATGCAAAGGAAAGTGTGCACACATGATTCTATTGTGGAGTTACCTCAGCTTCCTGTCATACTCTCACAGGACACACACTTGGGGTTTCTGTCTTGCTTTCCAAGCACCTTGCCTATTTATCTGATCAAACATTTGTTCAACACTGTTTTTAGGGGGGGGGGGGGTAAAACACTTTTATACTTTAAAACCTGCTTTGGGTGTGGGTGGGTGGGGGAGAAGATTTATTGATTGACATAAGGGCTGGCCAATCAGCACTGTGCACAGCCTTTTCAAGTGCAAATTGGAAGTATGGGTTTCCTCTGAGCTTAAATGGACCAAAGCACAAGCGTGCATCCACAGCAAGCTCACCACTCAAATGTTGTACGTCTATACACACCTAAATAGAATTAAAGGAGGTATGGTTTAGTTCAAAAACCCAGGCTTGAACAAGTGCCTCCTGTTGTAAAGAATAGGAAAAATGGCCTCCTTTGTTATTGTTCCCATTTTACAGATGGGCAAACTTTGACTCCAGAAATAAAGGGAGGGACTGCAAATATGCTTTTACCATACTTTAAAATTGGTAGGTATTTCCCCTTGGAGGTGGACCCCTTGTTGACCTCTGCTGTCACTGACTGGGTTGAGGCACCAGCAGAGACATGCTAACCCAGAAACTCTGCTAAGGAGAAAATAATAATTTCCCCCAAAATAGAAGAAGAAAGGGAAGAGATCAAGAAAGCCACTCCAATTTCAACTTTATCAGGAATGTACACAATGCAAGGCTCTGGCTAGGTTTGTAAGTACACCAAAGCAGAAAGAACGCTGGAGTGACTGAATGAGGCCTCAATCCAGTATGCCTAGATTAGCAAGTGCTCATCTCTGTGGCCACTGGGTGTCCTCGTCATGACTTTCCAAAATTTGTTCCTTTCTGGAAAACGGAAAGAATAGAAAACAACATCTCATTATTGCAGGGAAACAAAAGAAAGATTGTAAAACACATTGCAGACACACAAAACTAACAATGAATCCTTTCTACTTTGCAGGCAGTAGATGAGAAACACCCCACCCCAAAAGGCGAAGACTATCCCTCTCACCTTGTGACACTCCAAGTCGTACTTTGGGATAAAGTGCTGCCGCCCAGGTTGAAAAGTGTGTCCACGCAAGGAGATGGCTAAGTCCCAGGATGGGCACATGGTGATGGGCTCCTCAATGTTGTTGAAGTTCCGCAGCACCTGCCAGCAACAAACAAAATATTATTAATTTTAAGATTTGTTAGTCACTTTAACCTGCCAAAGACAAGCCAAAGTGACTTACAACCAAACTAGGGTATGCTGGGATTCCTCTGATGAGCAGCATGATACAGCAGGGCTTCATCTGTGCTCTACCTTAATGCCCTGCCATGGGGTTCCAAGCCAGAATTTTGTAGCAGAAAGAGAACAAAACTGCCCTTCAGCAGGAATCCCATCACTAATCATCATTTCTGATTTTAAATCTGTTCCCTCTTGTCTTCTCAGTGGACGTGGCAATTTAACGTTTTGCTAGGGAGTGCTTTTGCCAAAAGGTTCTGTACTAGCCAGCCAACCAGCCCACGTTGTGATGATTGAAGCATCTTTTTTTTCTTGCTGTCCTCATGACCAGGAGAAATTATGAACCCAGGACAATGGGACCATATATTTAAGCAAATGCACTTTAAGCACATGGCTTCACCCCAGGAATCCTGGTAACTGTAATTTGCTTGGGGTGCTGGGTATTCTAGCTCTGTGAGGAAAGAACAACAGTTTCTTAGGAGGAAGTCGTGGGCTTTAAAAGTGCATTGAATGTGCTTTAAATATATGGTGTGGATCTGCCGAGGCTAGAATTTCTGAGCCATAAATGTCAATGCTTTGGACACCAAATTTCTACTCACCTTATAGAAGGCAAAGCCCTCCAGTTCAGCTGCATACATGGAGTTGAGCAAAGAAGGCTTGAAGGTGACATGGAAAGCCATAGTCTTCAGAGGTGGGATGTCGCAAATTTCTGGGAGCACTTGAAAAGGACTATGTGGCTTGTTTGTCCATATAACCGTGATTTTCCCCTTTGTGTGATTGGTCACGCAGAAAGGGAGTGGTTGTACCTCTTGAAGCTTTGCACAACAGCCAAAATCATACTCCTTGATGCTAAGGCTAACGTGGGGAGGAAACACCGTGAGGTCACTGCTTACACCATCATGGAAATATTCAACCATGGGCTCAAGGGCAGGGTACTCTTCAGGAGGTTTATCCTCCAGCATCTAAAAAGGGGGGAAAGGAGAGGTGTATGCCTAAACCAAAGACTAACATCTTACTGAAGACAACATTCAGCCCCCAGGCCTGAGCTTCCCATCTCTGCTATACTCAACAGAGTGCGCTCTGGTACTTGAATAAGCACTCAAAGTCTAGCAACTGTGATCACATGCATACTCAGCATGGGCAGCAAGACATCACTGATTCTGCAGAATCTACCTCCAGGGGTGCAAAACTGAGTACTGTACCTCCGGTGGGAGTGTGAGAGCTCCGGTTTCATCCACCAACAGTTTGCCCTCCTTCAACATAGTGCCCAGGATGTCCGGTGGGAAAAAGGTCAGTCCTCTGGCCATGTGTGTCTTGTACCTGGTAATGTCGCTCAATCTCAGAATGTTTGGGTTCATTGTTTCCGAGTGGCAGGTCCCAATCAAATCTATGAATAATGGATCCTGAAACAGCAGAGACCACAGCAGAGTACACTTCATCTGCATTCTTTTCAGGAATATAATTTTGCAACTTTCACCCATTAATATGTTGTCCCAGGGACCCTTTAAACATTATCCCTCCCTGTCCCTCCAGGGGCACTTTTCCATAAGCAGCTCCCACACCAACTATGGGAGCCTTTAAAATCCAGATGTGAAAGGGCCAATCATGTGGGATCTGATCACAGAATAAGCTTCTTCTTTGGTTTCTGGGTATTGATTCCATGAGAAAGATCAACCATGTGGGTGGTCATTTAAACATATACTCCAACTGTACAGGAACTGCTCACAGAAAAATAGCTCCGGTTTGGTTAGGGTGACATTTATAGGGATCCTCGGTCAAATTTTCCAGTTATCGTCTCTTGCTTTTGAGAGCTGGACTTCGTTAAAATGAGAAAGATTACACACTGGCAGAGGCAGTGCACTATATGCATTTGTTTTAGTATTAGTTTCCCAACCTTTCTACAAGGAATTGCAGTGAACAAACCAGTAAATGAGGCTGGGAGATAATGACTTGTCTGTGTCCATCCAACTGGCTCAGAAGCTAAGCTGGGATGTGAATCTGTGTTTCACATGTCCACACTCAGCACTCCAGCAGCTATTCTGTGCTGGTTGTACGTATCCACAAAGCTTTCATTTAGGGGGTAGGATGCTCTGTTCCTGTGCATCCAACCTCCATAGCAAACACAACCAAGTTGCTTCCCTTTACACTGGTCCTCACAGATGATAGACCACTGCAAAATCAGCAGTGTTGTGCATTCTGGACAGTTGCCTTCTGTTCTGAGAAGAGGGCATCCTAAGGGAAAGCTACAGAATTCTTCTAAGCTTGCTTCATGCATTCTTGCTTTTATGCTACCACTTTGAACTGGAAATGCAGGAAATTGCCTTGGGAAGATGCTCTATCCTTCCCTGCATTCCAAAATCAGCCTGAAAGCCAGGTCCTCTTATCTACACAATTCAACACAGGGTAATGACTTAAAATCAAAACCTCTGGTTCATAAGAGGGACAAGAGCTATTGAGCGCGGGGGGGGGGGGAGATGCAGTAGGTCAGGGCTTGAGGTCTAGGCACACATTACAGGGGTATGGAGGTTAGGGCTTGAATAAAATGCTGTGCTTCTAGGTATGTTTAAGAAAAGCTATCAAAGATGTGGAAAATAAGGCATTGGCCTGAGAAAGCCTGAGCATTTCCATGTAAGGATATTTGCCTGATAAAGCACAATAACCAGGCAAGGAAGAGTTCTGTTCTCTCCATGAAATGGCATTCAACCACCCCCTGCTTGACTGGGGCACATAACCAACAGGCCTGTTTCAATGGAAGATGTATCCTAGCCCTCTTACCTGATGATGAACAAGGCAAACCACTCGTCGGTAGAAAATTATCGGGTAGGTGGGTTGGAAGGTGACCTTCAGTGTGATAGTGGACATCCCATCCAAGACCCCAACAGGACGGTCAAAGGAAAAGATGCTTTGTTTGCAGTCAATGTTAAATTGATAGTAGGCTGGAACGTCAGAGTTATTGGTCATCTCTAGGGGCTGAACTAAGTACTCTCCAAGGTTAATGCAGCTAAAGTAGACAACGGGGTGCTGAAAGGAAACCTCAGGACCTGGAATGACAAACAAGGCCAATTTTCACACCATTGCTGCTATTGAGAAAGGAGGCTGTTTTTAGTTTTTGTATACCAATAGTTCCTAATTCCCTGCCCTCCAGGGTTGGTTGTTATTATTGTTGCTGCTATAAAAGTGGTTGATCCTCATCACCTATCTTCATTCAGCAGTGCTCCCAAATATACAGTCTCACTCACACAGCGGCAAGAAGACATGCACAGAGCCCCACTCCCTCCACCCAGATGGGGTCAACCTCTTTCTGCTAGGAGGGCAGGGTTCCTTTTGCTAAAATCTCAAGAACAGGCAGGAATAGGGGTCCAACCCAAACAACCTCCGGTTGCAACTTAACTATAATATACAACAACTCACAACTCTTCAAATGCAAATGCTATCGGAAAGTAGCACCAGCACAGCTTTGAAATCTTTGGACAAAATGTTTTGTACATGCTCAATATCCAGCAAGGTACCATAACCCAAATCTGCTGGAATCAGGAGCGAAACACTGGTATGCGTGCTCTGATGAAGCATTGAGATGCAAAAGGGCTCTCACTGCCTTGTACCTTTGCATGAACCTGTCACCTTCAGCACAGAATGGGTGCTGCTCCCAGCAGGCAGAACAGTGAAGTAGTCCACACTCTTTACACCCACGGTGTGTGGGCTGAACCTCACAGGGATGACTGACTTCCCACGAGCTGGAGCAATGTTTTGGGTGGTGTCACAAGAAAAAACACGATCACGAAGCACTACTTCCTTTGCTCTCTCAATCCTGAATGGGGCACTGACCTGCCGAGAGACAGAAAGTGATATCCTTCCACTCACTGAGGAGAGAAAAGCCTACAGCTTAGGCCAATCCTCTAAATTGGCAGTTTTTTATTCTGATGGAAACTTTGGTACATTCCCACACAAAACACTCATAATCCCCTTTGAGTAACTGGTGATGCATCTGGAGACCAGCAGTCTTAGCTTCCGAGACACTGTATTGCATGAATATAGGAATTAAGAAGAAGCAGCAGCCGCCGCCTTTGTGGTCCTGTGCCTATAATGCCAGGGAAACTGCAGACAGAGACCAAAGACTTCAGCAGAATGGAAACTCACTAGCATCTGCCTGCCCTCTGTTTCAGGAGAGATCCATTCTACAACCAAGTGTCTCCATTAAATCCTATGTCCAGGCTCCTGCCATTCTTGGCAGCTGAACTCTCTGCACAGACTATAAATTCCCCTCAAAATTCCCAAGCAAAGGTTGCCACCTACTGTGTACATCTAGAGAAAACTTCCACATTGTGCAGATGCTTTCAGAGTGTTGCTGGAAGTGTGGTATTCAAAGAATGAATAACTTAAATAAAATAATTTATTATGGCAAATGTAAAGTATGCAGTCAATGTTTACAGCTGCTGTTTACAATTAAGTCGACACAATTTCGAGAATGGCAAAAAGTCTTGTCACGATTCATATGGCAGGGGGAAACACCCAGGATAAAATGTCAACTATTGACTGATAAGTTGAAGAAAAAGAAAAAGAGGAGGATTCTGGGTGCCAAATTTAAAGCTTTATTATGAAGCATCTTGCTTGTGTTGGATAAAAGATTGGATATTATTGGAAAACATGGACCTGCTGGATCTAGAAGGGTATAATAATAGATATGGATGGCACTCCTATTTATGGTATAACAAGGTGAAAATACATAGAGGATTTGTGAATCATATAATTAGGGGTGCTTTATATGATGTTTGGGACAGGAATAGGACTTTATTAGAAAGAAATACACCATGGTGGATATCCCCGGTGGAAGAGTTGACAGTAAGAAAGTTGAATATGGAGGGAAGGAGGGCAATTTATGAAGAAATATTAATGAGAACTGAAAAAGGATGGAAACTAAAACCTTATAATTGAATAGAGAATGCACTAACGGGATGGTTACAATATCAAGTGAATGATATACTTTAAAGAGGATAGGTGTCAGGGTTTTAGGGAGAGAGGAGACAGAGAGCGAGGGCGAGGAGGAAGAGGACGACAACGAGCCGAGGTTGTCCCAAAGTCCGTCTAGCGAATCAGAGGATTCCCAGAAGGGAGCCCCCCTGGTCAGGCCAAGGGGCAATAGAGAGGGAATCAGTCAGAGAGAGGGGAACGAAGAGGGAATCCCCAGTGGGAGTGGCAAAGCGGGACCAGCTCCCCCGTCGGAACGGAGTAGAGGGGGGGGAGTTGCCAGTGTGTCAGAAAGAGCAGGACAGGAAGGAGGAAGGGGGAGGAGTTCGGAGCAAGACGTCCTGCCTGAAAGGGAGGAGTGTAGTACCGAGAGCAGCGTAACTGTAGAAAGGAAGGTCAGAGGCAACGTACGCGCGCCAAGTTCAAATATAGAGGCGCGCGGAAATGAGGAGAGCTCTGAGGAGGAGCCTGGTGCCAAAGCACGAAGGAGGGGGGAGCAGGCGGGAGAAGACTCAGCCTCTGGGGAGTCCCGGAAAGAGGGAAGACAGGGGGGCAGGAAGACCCTGCGGAAAAGGAAAGAGAGGAAAAGGTGGAGCAGTACAAGCCTCTTAAATTGGTGCAGGGGAGGGACGGACTCAGAGGGGACTTCTAACATCTAAGGGTAACAGATGCGGAGCCACGGAGTTTGGATGTAATGACGACAATGATCTTCAATAAAAGCTTTTGTATATAGCTTGGACTGGACTTTGGTCTCTTGTGAGCTGGGACCCAGGGTGGCTCTGACAATAGGAAATTGGGTTTTAGTGATAAAATGTGAGGATATCAAATTGAAATTTAGAAGGCAGGTCAAAACTTTTATCAAAAATGTACGATTATTTATTGGAATGGAACACAAAAGATGAATTGAAAAAAGTAGTACTGATAAAATGGGCAATTGATTTTGGGTATAACATTGATTATGACATTTCGGCAAAATTATGGAACGAAGGTCTGAAATTCACAGCATGTACCACCCTAAAAGAAAATATAATGAAAATGATGTACCGCTGGTATATCACCCCTAGCAAAAATGTACAGAGTGAGGAACAAAGCATGTTGCAAATGTAAAATGAAAGATGTTGGATTTTTTGGAGCTGGCTGACCTGACTGGAAGAATCCGCGACCAGAAAGAAGAGGAGACACAAGAGGATTGGAAGAAATTTAAAGAATATTTAGCTAAATATTGCAATACAAGATAATTAGAAAATACTTATAAGCAACAAATAGGCTTAAGGGTAGAATAAGAATATGTGGTAATAAATATTAATGATTTGAATAATAATAAAGGAGAAGAGCTTAGTTAATGAAAGGAGTTAATATTATTAGAAATATGAAATTGGAGAACTGTTATACAGGTGATATAATGAAATTCAGATAGAGGGGATTCGAGGAAGTCAATTACCAATGTTAAGAGATTTAGGTATTTGAAGTAATAATTTTCTTTTGTGTTTAGTATATTGTCTTTGTTGTGTGTTTTGTCATGTTTTTTCTTTTTCTGTGTGAAAAATCTGGAAAATCAATTAAAAAAATGGAAAAAAGAAAAGAAAAATATAGGCATGTTGTAGGCACTGACAAAGCAGAATATGTACATGTCCTCTTAGGCACACATCTAGGTCATGAGAATATATCTGTTTGAAAGCTTCAAGGATCAACTTATCGTACCACAGACACATTGAAGACATCCACATATTTTTCTACAGTGCTGCCAGCAGCAACAGCACCAAAGCAGAGCACATCCCGGAAGTTTCTAAGCCTGGCATCTTCACACGAGTCTCCTGGCACATTCACCAGCAGGTGGGGATATTTAGCTGCAGAAAATAAAGATTACTTTTAAAAGCCAAAGGTGGAGGCCTTCCTACACTGAAAACATATTGGTTTGGGCATTTGAATCACTGTGTCAAATATCTAAACTGAAGCAAAATCATTCAGTGACCAGTAATCTGCCTTTTGAACAGTTCTCAGGCCATGAACTTTATATTCAGGACAGAAACCCTCTAAATTATGAGCATGGGGATTAAAATGGCTGCTCCATGGGGCCTTTTGGAGCCTACTATATTTCATAACAACTGTACTCTTCCTTGAATGGATAGCTTAGGGTATCAAAAAATGTAGCAGATACTATGATGATTTCTAGGAGGCATTAGGTATAATTTTAGGCAGCTGCACATAAAATAAGAATATGTGGCAAAATTAGATAAATTGCAAGTGAGGCAAGCGAGAGAACAGGTGAAAAATGAGGTTCAGATTAGAGATGTTCTCAGCAACCAGGAACATCTGAGAGCTAAGACCCTTTGCAAAACAGCAGATAGGACCCTCTATTACAGGACTCCTTTAGCTCATGGGGTTTCAGTGTTGCAGGTGAACCCATAGGCAAGAACATAGATACCCATAAAATCTAATGTTATGGCCTACATTGTGTGCCCTTTTGCTTTAGAGTTGAAAAATCCTCACCCACAGCTTTCAGCTGGATGGCCTTTTGCTCCGGAGTATCTCCAAAACTGCATATTGCTGATATGTTGTGCACTTGAGCCATCTCAGGTTGAAATATCACTTTCATTGTGCACTCTTCACCTGGATCCAACATGCCACGAGAAGGAAGAATGCAGAAGGAAGGTGGCACCTCCCAACTAAAGCATGTCAGTAGTTCTCTAGAAGAAACACACACTGTAAACCGGGGATGGGGTACCCCAAATGTGGCCCTCAAGGCCTCTCTGCCTGGCCCTCAGGACTCTCCCCAGGCAATACGACCTCCAGAGCTGCATCTCTCATGGGCCCCACATTGCACCCTCCTTGAATGTTTTTGCCTGACTCGAGTACATTCATGAACTACAACAGTGATTCTTGCCTGCCTAGGTGGAGGATACAGAAGGACATTTGGGGGTGAAGAAACTAGCCTGCTGTACAAAGATAAAATTCGTATTTATTGCTCTGCCTACTTTCGCCATAGGCTCTGCCCACCACCGGCATGTGGCCTTCAGGCTGAATAAGCTTCCCCACCCCTGCTGTAAACCAAAGGCTTTAGAGCAAAATTGCTTTTCTCGACATCTCATTTGACAGTGCCTTTCCACAATATCCCAAACAGATGCCCTTTGGAAAACTTAGGGGCACTCTGTGTCTCAGAAGTAGTATATGGAAAAATATGATAGCAATCTCCAATGGCAATTATAGCAGGAATGGGTCAGCTGTATGGATCCCATCCTAATCCAGTGAGTAAACAGCTTTAGAGGCTACAGACAACCGCACTCACCCATCATTGTACATGGTAAAGGAGGCCTCTGTAGAGTCATAGACAGCACATGAAGGAAGCTGGATACTCTCTTGGAAAAGCAAATCAAGGTGAGGTAGCTTGGCTACCAGAGCAACAGAAAACTCTCCTTCTGCCTTTTCAAAAAGAACGCTGTCTTCATACTCTTTCTGCATAAGAAGTGGAGAGAGTGGCTGAACTCCATGCCAAGTGTAAAGAACAGGCAGGCAACTTCTACATACACAGAGCAGGAATTACACATTCATGCATTCCAAGAGAAAATAAAAGGACTGACTGAGCATGAGCAGCTGTGCTATGCTGTGATTAGGTCCATTTGTTTCAATTATTTCTGTCCCACATTTCAAACACTTATTTTTTTCAGAACAGCTTACGTAACAATATGCGATGCAAAAAGCATATGCATACAGCAGCATTAAAAACCAGCAGAAAAAACAAAACCAATACAAACAGCAGACTCTGTCATAAAATACCACGCAGATTTAAAATATATTCAAATACCATCTACAAATGGTAGACAGAGGGCCTATTAGACTTCCAGAGAAGGGAATCTACGGCTGTGGTGTAACCTCCACAAAAAGAAGTCCTGTTCCTTGTATCTTCCAATGAGATCTTAGCTAATGATGGGCCCTAGAGCCAATATTAAGACTCAGGCAGGATTACATAAGATGCAGACTATCCTTAAGATAACCTGCTCCTGGGCCAAATTGAGCCCGAAAAAAAAAATCCCCCATAGCCAGTGGTGGAGGAACCCTCTCCGGCACCCAGGGCGGGACAGGATGCCCAGTGGCACATGTGCACCATCCGTACAAACTGCGCATGCGCAGAAGCCCGTGCAGAGGCCCGTATGGATGGCGCGAGTGAGCGGCAGTCCGTACGGACACCGCATGAGCGGCACCCGTACTGACTGCGCACACGCCCTCGGCCACTTTACAGCTGGGGGGAGGCAGCAGGCCATCTTGTCACACACACCCCAGATGGCACCCAGGACGGCTCCCCCACACACACACTTTGTATGCCCCTGCCCATAGCTCATTAACTGCAATATTTTGCCACTTTGCTGAAAAGAATATTGTGAAGTTGGTGCAAATGAAAGGTGAACATAACAGTTTTGTAAATGTCAAGGGCATATGGTATTGCACCATTACCAACAGATCAGTATTTTTACTGTGCTCAAATTCTGCCCTGCTTCCCCCAGATTTGAATTCCTTTCTGTTACGGGAGCGGGAACGGCAAATCAAATCAGAATTCATACATTTGTGACATCAAACAATTAACAAGTTTGGGCTGCAACAGGAGGTGCACATTGTCTCAATCTTCACATAGGCTCGTAAGTTCAATTGTCATCAACTTTCCTTGCTGGCCATGTTAGAAGAGGACACAGAGAGAACACTGCTCTGATAGACTGGTGCTTTTGGAAGAGAGGTAGGTATATCCCTGAACTGCTTTACCTTTTCCAAAGGGCAGAAGATGATGGGCAAAGTTATGGACATCCCAGGACTCAGAATAATTGGCTGTGGGAAAACAGTATTGAAGAAACGAGTTGTAGGAGGCCTGGAAACAAATCAGAACAAAGTGACCATGGAAAGTGGAGATGGAGGTGACACAAAACAGTACAAAAAGCATAACTATGAATATTTAAGAACATTTTGTATGCTCTTTTGTATGAAACAAAATAAATAACATTGTGAAAAGTCAAAACAAAATTTGCACTGTCAGATTTAATGATACTTAATATGCGGGGGAAAATACTTCGAAGAGAATAGTAATAAAAATGTTAAAATTCAGCACCAAATAAAGACTTACCTATTTGCCCGGGCATTTTTAGTGTTGCATTGTAATAACTGTAGCAGGCAGCCATTGCTGTGGTTTCAGCAGTTTTTATCATTAAGTTAGTTTTATTATTTATGGTTGTTTTTATGGAATTTTATGGAATCTCTTTTCCCAGTCTCAGCTGGGGAGGGCGGGATACAAATAAAAGTTTTTTTATTATTACTATTGTTATTATTACTACTATATCCTGCCCTGGGATCCACTGAAATGAAGGGTGGGTTATAAGCATTTTAAATACATACATACATACATACATACATACATACTAAAATTATGGTAAAAACCAGAATTGTTGAAAAAGTACACAGTACACCCATCAAATAATGTGAAAAACCTAACAAACCATGCAATCTGTTAGAAGTTGCTAGTAGATAAAATATATTATGCTGACAACCCTATGCATATTTACTTGGGTGAAGTCCCACTGAAATCACTGGGAGCTACTTCTAAATAATCATGTCTAGGAGCAGTATGCAGTTGAGTAGGGTTTGCAGTGACCATCCAACATGTACACATTTGTGCAATGTAAAATATCAGCAAAGTTTTACTCAGCAGAATAGGGTTGAGTGGCGAATGGTAAATGACTACTACTGCAGTGAAAAGAAAATTCAAGGGAGAGAAATGGCAGCTCCTTTCGCCTTCTACATGGCTTACACACCTGAACTTCAACTTCTGGGGTTTCAAACACACATTTCTCAAAATGAGATGTTTTGTGAATTCTTTTCCTAGACACCATCCTTGCCAGGTGAGAGTATCAGGTACTTCAATACCCCAGAAAATATTCTTGGTTTTTCTTGCAGTGAAGAATGAAGGCTTTTTCCGCACGGACACCACCAGCTTCTAAAGAAACAAAGAAAAGCAAGTTGCCATGCTGCTCATCACTTCATCATAAAGTATCCACATGAGCCCAAAGATTTTACATAATAAAATAGTATTATTTGTAAGGGATAAAATGTGAAGATTTTTATGGTAAAAGTGTGATTAAAAAATGGTTAAAATTATGATATATGTAAACTGCTAAAGATGAACTAAAATGAAAATCAGATAGGGGGGACTTGGGGAAGCTCACCTAACAATGTTTAGAAAAAATAAGGATAAGACAAGAATTTGTATTGTTTGTTTTTCTGTTTATGTTGTTCATTTGTGTTATAAAATGCATTTAAAAAATGGGGGGGGGGGGAGAGATTTTACAGGAGAAACTATGCCAGATGAGTGCCGCAACCCCAGAGTCGTCTGCGCCTGGACTTAACGGCCAGGGGTTCCTTTACCTTACACTGGAACAGATAAGAAAACATTCTTGTTTTGAAAATCCTACCCAGCTGCACAGAAAGTTGAGGTAATTTTAATCTGTTTTAGTATTTTAACTTTTGTATGCTTAAGAGTAACGTTGTGAATGTTTCTTGATTTTATTGTTTTATCTTTTTTGTAAACTGCTTTAATGTGTTTTACAGAGTATAAATTTTATTAAATAAATAAATAAAATATCAGTGGAAATTACTCACAATTTAAAGGCAATGAAAGCTCTATTATCAGCTATATAGCACAAAGATTACTCACCTGCTTGGTACCACCACCACCACCGAGTCTCTGAAGGGGGTTTGAGTTGGCTGTGTATCTGTGCATATGAGTCAGCATCTTTGCACCTGAGAGAGCCAAAGAACATCTCAGTTGTTCAGAAAATTGTAGAACAGCAAAGCTGCTGGTGACAGGAGAAGGCTGTTCTCTAGGGTGAGAATCTGGCAATAATGGAATTATGGGACCGATTACTCTGTTCCACATAAATTGAAAACAAAACATTTAAAATAAGTAATCTTAGGTTTCTGTTTGCATGGGCGTTGCCAGGTACTTTAAAAACTCATTCATATGCAAATTGGTGCCCTAAGTATTTTTTGTGTGTGCAAATTAGGTCACTGAGCAAATAAAGATGCTGGATGAGCTGGGGTCTCCCTGGCACTGTGCTTTGAAACATGCCCAGCACAGCGCTTTTTGTTTTTCGTGGGTACTCAATGGTACACAGTACCGGCACCTCTTTTTTGTTGTTAAAAAGTGTGGCACTTACTGTAACAGCTTCATGGTAAGTAACGGCAGGGCTCTCTTTCTAGAAAAATAGGTGCCCAAGAGCATGTGATTTTTCACATTTTTTAAAAAAGGGAGTGAAGGACAGGAGATCTGGAGCGCACAGTCGGTGCCACTAAGTGGAAGGAATATCCTGCTTTCGATGAGCCCTGCTAAGAGGGCGGCGGGAGTGTGGAGGTCGAGCGTCCTGGAGCGGGTACCGGGTCCTACCTAATCTTCACCTTCCCACAGCTCAGGAGAGGGAAATCCTAGAACAGGCGAAGAAGGCGCGAGAGGAAGATCAAAGCAGGCGAAGAACGCGAAACCGGCGTTGCTACAGCAACGAGACGCGGAAATGGCCTAGACGAGTAACTAAGTACGGCCGCCGTGGAGGGACATTCCTATTACAAAAGGGCGTTTGAGGGCCGTCCCGGGAAAACGAGGCCAAGGTGTGCGCGTCGTGAATGGGGCAAGCAGGGTAGCAGCAGCTCTAGGAGGTTTAGTTAAAAAATAAGAAGAAAGGAAAGAGGTCAGACCCCACCCTCTCCGCTCCCCGTACCTCATAACGAAGCTGGCCTGTAGAGAGAGCCCTCGAGCAAGAAGTGGCATTTCTCCTCCCCCCCAAAAGTGGCTTCTTGTCCAAACCACCGCCAACTTGAAGAGGGTTCTGTTCCGTGTAACTCCGGCATTTATTAATTTTTGCCAGCTGCGGCTCATTGAACTAGATGCAGCTGTTCCTTAGCCTGATCCCGCTCAGGTGCTTGAAGAAGCGGGTGGGTGTGTCGCGGGCGGAGCGGGGAGATCTTTTTTTTTTTTTAAGATTTTTATTAAAATTTTAAAGGTTACATAAGTAATAAAAAAAATAACAACAGAAAAACACCCAATTAAACCAAAAAAGAAAGCAATACATAAAAACAAGTCACATCAAAGAAAAAAGATAAAAAATGGAAAACAGACAAAAAACAAAAGAAAGATGCATAGAATCAAGGGGGGGGGGGGGAAGAAAAGAACAAATCAAACCTTTACATGACTTTCCTTCTTTAACTTATTTCCTTGACCTCCTCACACCTCCCCACTTTGTATTCTGGTTCAGTTAGATATTTCAGCAAATCCTTCATCTTTGTTTTTATCCTAATAATTTATCTTAATATACTGTAATTTAACATTCTCTTCTTTCACCAATTAATCATCCATTTTTACTTTATTTAATCTTGTTTCTCATTAAAACTAATATATTGAACTTAATCTCTTAAGACATTTCCCCTAGGGTAATAAAAATTTCATTCCACGATTTTTCCATTTCTCATAATTATTTTTTTTAATCTCCTTATATACACTTTAAATTTCCAATTTCTTTCCTCCGTCTCCCCTCCCCGGTCCCGGCCCCTGCCGTCAGTTCCATCAACCTCCCAGCGTCCATCAACCTGGAGATCTGATATCCGAGGCTCTTAACTCTTCTTCATTTCCCTTCTGCCGATCTTCTTGATAATCTTTGGTGCTAAAAAGCAGATCTCGGGGGAGCTCCAACCCAACGATGCTTATATTCCTTCTTGACAAGTCTGCCAGGTTTCCATAATTAAAGCTAGGGCCCATAAAGTATTCCAAACCTTGTTTCACAATTCTTCCAAGTCCAAAGGCCCCCGAAGCTCCAATCTCCTCCTGGCTCAAATTCATATTCCAAAAGTCATTTGATCCCTGCATAAAGGGATCTCCACTTTTCCTTTTCCAGATCAGGCCAGGCACCCATCTTCAAAAACTGGCTTCTCCTAATTACAGTCATATAAGGCCTCAAGTTGTAATCCTCCATTTGCCTCTTTAGGGTTAAGGCTCCCCCATGTTTTGCTTTATATTCAACAACAGCAACTTTCTCCTTCTCTAATTCATCAATTTGTTCAGTTAAGAAAGATTCTTGTGCCGGGTTCTTGTCGACTTCTATGCTGATGCCCACTTTTGTTCCCAAGATATCAATATTAGTAGCCATGACATCTATCTGTTTATGCAGCTTTCCCAGCAGATAAATTGTCCTATTCAGAACAGACGCCACTTCTTCCTTTACCGACATTCTTAAGATATTCAAGGTCAAAACTAGTTTCTCACAGTCCTTATCTTCGGACCAATTTCGCAGCTGCACACTTATAACAATGTCCCAAAACTCCCTCTAGAGGGAAACAGTCTCAATTTGTATCAATCCTTTCCAGCACAATTCCAAAAGTAAATTAGTAACAGTTCCCAGTTACTTTTTCTTCTTTTTAAGTGCAGAAGCAGACAATAGAAACAATGTCTTTCTTTTAAAGCTAGCTGTCAAATTAATGCCAGCTGTCAAATTAAAGCTAGCTGTCAAGTTAAAGCTAGCTGTCAAATTTGTCCTGTTTACCATCGATGAACTTTTTGCAAACCGTTCCCAGATTCAGAGACGTGATGCTTCAATTTTTAATTTTCCACCTTCTCCTGCAAGTTCACTTGGTCAGAATTGATGGTTTCAGTCAGTGGAGTTTTAATCCTTTACGTGAGACTTTCCAAAACCTTAGTTAATAACTACTTTGCTTCAGTCTATTTACAGAAAGGGAAGGTGGACTTCCTGTTTAGACCTTCCCTGTTCGGTGCCAAATTAAATTATTTAAAAGCTCAATTTCCCGTTCTACTCACGGGTTGTTGTTTAGAATCCAATTGTCCACAGGAAAAGAGTCAGCGCTCTCCGACAGCGGCAATGCAGCTTCGCTCCGTGAAATAAGCGGTCAATTCAAAGCACCGTGCCTCTCACCCCACGTCACTCCGGATTCCCGATACCAGGTCTCCCCGCGAGTAGGTGGGCGCTGAAGGTGCCAGCCAAATCCCAGGTTCACAGACTTCGGAGCGGGGAGATCTAATGATCTTCTAAAATGCTGTGGTCTTCCAGATGTTTTCACTCCCAACGCCCACCAGCCCCAGCTACTATGACTAATGGGCAGAGAGAAACCATGGGAGTTGTAGTCCAGCAACATGTGAGGGGGCAAAGCTGGGATAGATTAATGGTTTCTTGTTCGTTTGGTGTAAGATTTTGCATAGAAGTTTTGCATGGATGAAGGAATAGATAAAAATAAATCATAATGGGATTAAATAGCAGTGTGACAGTGCTTTTTTTAAAAAAAATCCTTCAAACTGAGAGCAATAGTTTGATGTGGAACATATTTTTTCATATGATATTTAACCCCTAGATCTCACTCCCAGGGTTTGATAGATTTTAGGTGATAAAGTGCATAAACAAACCATACAACTTACTCAATACCTTGTGTGTCTGATGCATAGTCATGAGGTTTTCAAATTCCATTTTGTCTCATACATGGCAATATTTTGTTACAAAACTATTGACTATATTTATTATATGTAAATATTGGGAGAAATACTGGAAGTGCACACTGTGTTCAAGAGACAGTTTTGCGGGACACAGGTAGGGAATTCAAAGATGGAATGGGGAAGAGGGTTTATATACCAGTTTGATCTTTGGGTTATAGTCAGCCTGGTCCTGCTCAGAATAAACCCACTGAAATTAATCAACCTGAGGTGGTCATGTCCATTAATTTTAATAAGTCTACTCTGAGTAGGACTAACATTAGATACAACCTTTTGGCTAATTAGATTCCCCCTCCCAAAAAATGTGGCAGCTGTGATCTTAGTCATTCATTGATGAATTCTAGATGTTTGCTGCAAAGCTGGGTGATAAAAATATTATCAGCTTTTGTTCACCTGACAAAAACTACATTTGGACAAAAGTCCTTTTTAAAATTTTATTTTTCAGTTTAACAACAATAATCATACATTAAAAAGGTAGATACATACATATTTATTTTGACTCCCCTTCCCCCCTTCCCTGATTTCTTATAAAAGAATTTTTAAAACTGCATCTCCCCCTTAACACCTTTAACTTTGTTACTCTCTGAATTTCTTTTAAATTAACCTTTTAACTGCTTCGTTTTTAAATTAATCCTGCTAATGTGTTTAATTGTTCCTTCTTGGCTCTTCATTCTTCCTGTAAGTTTTGCCATTTCTGCATAGTTCACTAACTTTGCCTGCCATTCTTCCTTAGTTGGGACAGTATCTTCTTTCCATCCCTGCACAATATGCATTTTTTTTCCTCATCTTTCAGTATCTCTCATTGGGACAAAAGTTCAATAGGCTTAAAAGCAAATAGCTGCCCACCCCACTTAAGATATCCTTATGCTATTTGAAGGCAGTAGGTGGACTGTTCAATATCCTTGGTGTAATCCTTGATGCCTCCCGTTCCATGGAGGTGCAGGTTACAGCAACAGCTAAGGCGACATTTTTCCATCTTTGCCACATTAAGTAGTTAGTCCCTTACTTTTCCTGCCCCGATCTGGCCACAGTGATCCATGCAATGGTCACCTCCAGGCTTGACTACTGTAATTCACTCTATGCGGGGCTGCCCTTGAAACTGTCCCACAAACTCCAGCGGGTGCAGAATGCTGCAGCGAGGCTCCTCATGGGGTCCCTGCCATGGGAGCATATTCACCCAGTGCTTTACCTATTGCACTGGCTCCTGATGGGGTATAGGGTCAGGTTCAAGGTGCTGGTTTTGACCTTTAAAGCCCTTTGTGGCTTAGGGCCCTTGTATTTACAGGACCGCCTCTCCTGGCATGCCCCGCAGAGGACCTTAAGGTCCATGAATAACCATAATTTAGAGGTCCCAGACCCTAAGGAAGTCAGACTATCCTCCACCAGGGCCAGGGCCTTTTCAGTGATGGCTCTGACCTGGTGGAATGCTCTGTCGCATGAGACTAGGGCCCTTCAGGATTTAACCTCCTTCCATCGGGCCTGTAAGACAGAGCTATTCCACCTGGCCTTTAATTTGAATTCAGCCTGATTTTTTATTTCCCTTCTCTTCCCTCCCCCTCCCCTTTTATGAAGATTACCCGCTCTGAGACCCCACAGCTAATTCTCCCCTGGCCTCCTCGCTGGCCCAAGTAGGACTAATTCAGCCAGCTAGCCCTAATGCTTATTAGATGGATTTTCCCCAAATTGGTTTTTGAATTTTGAATTTTATTGTTATTCATATTTTTATACTGTATTTTATGCTGCTTTTACAATTAGGTGTTTTAAATTCGGGGCGGGGTATAAATAAAAAATTATTTTTATTATTATTTATTATAGTATCCAGCATCTTCTCTCCCAAAGGTACTCTTGGGAACAGTATTATGATAGAACATATCCCAGATCTGTTCCTGAAAAGAGGTTTTGTTCTGATGGCAAATGCACAGGCAACAGTGTCCAGATTCCCAAGTTCCCCATCCTAGAGAGAGATCCATGGGATCTAGAAACAAGGGCCAGTGCCCTTGGTGTTGTAAAATTGCATTGGTTCTGAGATACGGGGAGAAGGGTAAAAATGTGTCTTTAATGGGGTATGTCTGTTTACATTCTGAGTCATGCAGCTAAATGACCATAAATCAACCCTTTCCCCTCTCTCCTCAATACCACCTCTCCCCCCAAACTGGACAGGTGCCCAGATGCAGCAGAAACAATCTCATAAATAAGAGCCACTAAATAACATGCTTTGTGCAGCGGCAGGGAGCCACAAACAAACTCTGCATGAGCTGAATGCCACCATCCATCACTTTAATGGGTGTACTCTGGAAATTAAACCTGTCATGGCCCATCAGGGGGAATGTTTCAGCATGTGACATCCTGATAACACACACTTCTTCCATCTTTTTCTCTGCCTCGTGCCACCTTCTCCATGTGCTTCCACTTAACCTGTGACCTTTGCTACTTTGAAGCTCTGGTGTCAGATTATGAGGTCAGTTCTAAGGATGTGATAGGGCTTGGCTCTTCTATCAGAATTCATGGGTGCTCATGTGCCTGAGAGAGCCATTATTTGCTACCCTGCTGTTTTAAGCACAGTTCTAGAGACACAGGGTTTGCAGAAGAGGACAAGTGGAATCTCATTTATGCCACTTGGGAGAAACACAAAGCTTACCTGAATGCAGGATGCTGAAGGAACATGTTCCTTATTATTTCTATCTATCTCGAATATGCATGCCTGGATGACAGGGGCAAGGCATTGGGCGTAATTGGAAGAATCTTATCTGCATGAAAAGTGGTGGCGGTGGCTTCCTGAAAGTAAGAAGATCACTTCAGGGAAGTCAGTAATTTGAACCTAACGTAAAACTCCTCATTAATAGATTTACATTAGCAGCAGTTCTTCTCAATAAATTGCAGGGGAATGCAGCAAGGAAATTCTGTTGGCATCCCTGCGTATAACCACCCTGCAAACAGATCAGTATGAATGCTTGATAAAGACCAGACATAGTCTACCCTCCATGCAAGCTTTTTCGGAAGAAAGCAAATCCAGATGAAAGCTCAATAAATGGATCATCCAGAATAGCCCTTTGGTGTAAAACAGGCTTCCTCAACCTCGGCCCTCCAGATGTTTTTGGCCTACAACTCCCATGATCCCTAGCTAGCAGGACCAGTGGTCAGGGATGGTGGGAATTGTGGTCTCAAAACATCTGGAGGGTCGAGGTTGTGGAAGCCTGGTGTAAAACGATCAGGGCTGCATTTCTTCACTTCAGCCGCTGTGTGTCACTGTTGCTCTGTGCCTCTTATCTGTTTGTAAGGAGCTGTCATTTTATGGCACTACCTTTGAGGCAGGCCTTCCTAGGAAGCTGAAGGCAATAGTTAGGGAAGTTCTTCCCCTCTCCTAAGATGTAGTACAGTATATCCCAGGTTCTGATGTCATTACACTACTCACCAAACCAATGTCATTAGCTGCTGCTGTTGGCAAATGTAATAATGTTCAACAAAATAGTGTGAGGATACAATGCAAGTTGTGCTACATATTACTGAAGGAGAGACGTGGCTTTTAACTGAAATAAAACCCCTCATCTTAGAAGTAGCAATTTGTATTCCACACTGTGGTATACTCTATACCACAGGAAGGTAGAGTCCTCTTGTGCTCTAATCCTGCTTGTTGTTTTCCCACAGGCATCTGGGTGGCCACTGTGAGAACAGGATGCTGGACTAGATGAGCCATTGGCCTGATCCAGCGGGCTCCTCTTGTGTTCTTATTTTGAATGCTTCAGTGCTAGGTCTCCAGCTTGTTGAGATCACTTTAACTCTTTGGAAATCTCCTCACTCAAGCTCCATGAGCTGCATTTTGGTGGTGTTTCTGAAAGGAAGCAGCAATCGCCTCCTTCTGTATGAAATATATACCTCAAGTTTCCTCCAGCCATAGTGGTCTATGCTCAAGACCTCAGGGCCAAACTGTGATATTAATTGTGTGGCATTCAGCAGCTATTTCCATTGAGAGGGAAGGCACAGGAGAAAATGGTTTAATTCTCCCTCCCAATTTCTTGCAGTTCTGATGCTGGTCTGATCTCCTTTGCCTGATATCTATATTGTGGGGGGGGGGGGATGCAAAAAATGTTGATTGCATTCCTGCAGGTCATGTGTACTTTGGCCCTTAAGATGTGCCTTGCTGTATTGGCTGGAGGCCCGCCCTGTCCACCAATCTTTTCAAGAATCCCAGCCCCCCCCCCAAAAAAAGAATCCCAGCCCCATTAGCAGCGGAGACATCAACCTCTGCCCCACCAACTTCAGGTTTGAACTCAAGCTGCACTTGAGTTTCCAGGAGGATACGAGCCAATGCAAGTGGGGCTTCAAGTCTTGATGATGACTTTAAGGCCCACTTGGACTAGCTACACATTGGAGCGCCTGATGTTCTGAAGCACAGTCAATCCCAGCAGAGCCTAAAGTCACCACTGATCAGCTGATTGATGCCGGCTTTAAACCCTGCTTTCAGCTGGGATCAGGTCCACTTGGATACTCCAATTTGGAGCTCAGAAACTCTGTGAATACAGAACTCTGGAAATCTGGGAATAGAGATTGCATGAAGCCTAGGCTAGATGGGGAATTGAACAGTTGACTCCTGGTGATACATGTTGCCAAGTGTTTAGCAGGATGCTTGTGAAGAAGGAAGTCTTTATTTGTGGAACAGGTGAAGTACCAGCTGATGAATGTTTGTGGTTGGATGACTAATGAACATTGAGGTTTCTGAGGTTTGTGGCTCAACAGCATGACACAGGTAACGATTACATCTCTTACAGAACCATCTTTTGTTATTCTGAAGGCTTCTAGACCACACACAGTCCCTTGTCAGAAAAGGAGGTACAGAGCAAAAATAATATTTGACTTGCATGTGATATCAGGATGGATGTGTGTACAAACACACACACACTTAATTTTGATTTGCCCAAGGTAAAACAGTTTCAAGTCTTCAAAGTGGCTCTTTCTTGAGGGGCGGTGTCTTAGAATGATCAAGATATGTAAGAACACCCAGCCTCTTTTATTTTTGCACTTATATTTTAAGTATCATTGTGAGGAACTAATAAACATTAGATGTGGAGAAAATATGACTGAATTATGAATATTGCTATGGGGGGAAGGAATGAAACGTTGTTTGCCCACAGCTATTCCTTCCTCTATGTCAGATTTCTACATGCAACCACTGAGTTCCTCACCTTTTGTGTGAGGGCATGGGGCCTTGGAGTGCAAACATACTTTGCCCTGTCTATACAGTATTACATGTGTCCTCTTACTTTGTAGAGCAGGAGTACCCAACATAGTGCCTTTGAGATGTTATTGGACCACAACTTCTGTGGGATGTAATCCACTGAGAGCAGTCAAGTACAACATTCCTTGTTTTCCTAGAGTGGACATGCAAGGGAATATTTGGTCCAGCCAGTCAAAACTTCCTGTTCCTCCTGGCCTGGAGGACATTCCTTGCATGTGACTAGGGGGTGAGCGTGAGCTTTCCAGACCTGGTAAAAGGACAAGGCATGCTGCCTCACTGCCCTCCGCTTTCCATCTTCCTTTTGTCCTGCAAACTTCCCAGACTGCTACCTGCAGTCATTGGGTCAACCCACATGTGGGGTAAACCTGTTTGTATATGCTTGTAACTTGAAGCCTTAAGCCTGCCTTCAGGGATCACACTGTGCTCTGCCTGATTGTGAGTATACTTTCTTTTTATTGTTTATGAATAAGACTGTGGTGTCTTTATTCTTTTAGGAGGGATTCAAGGGGTCTTAACAGGAAAATAGTAGAACACATTGCAATGTGGGCAATCCAGATTGAATTGCATATTGTCTTAAGGAACTCACACGGATTTGCAACTAGTTTTCTGCTGTGTAAAGGGGAATGCACTCTGCTAAGTAAAGGAATTTGCTAGCGCAAGTTAGGAAGGATATTAATAAACAATATATCTTCTCCTGCCACCCTGAACATTCCCAGAACTTCCATCGTTCCTGATGATTGGCCCTGCTGCTTAGGACCACTTGGAGCTGTAGACCAAGAGCATCTGGAGAGCATCATGTTGGCTACTCCTGGCATAAGCAATACAATATCTGAGTGAAAGCACATCAATACCTGTAGAGTTAATATTGATAACTCATTCCCTGGAAGACCACACACATGGAAAGTCAGCATATTAAGTAACCTAATCTGCTTCCTACTTGCAGCCTGATCTTATGCATGCTTATCTTCCTGGCATCATCATATGAGCACCAGAATGTACAGTTTATAACCCCCTAATGGCCATAAAAGGGGCTTTTAATTCCTACTACCTGGGTTACTATTGCAATCCATCTTCCATGCAGTATCTCTAACCTCAGCATGTTCCAAATGGCTCCTAAGTACTTCATTTCAATCCATTTCAACTATTTGTGAATATGTCAGGTTCTGGACCAGTTTTTCATTACCTCCAACTACATGTGTTCTTTTTTTCTTATTTCTCCAATGAGAGGGCTTCTACCCAGGAGGCTAGGATATCCTCTTTTCCTCACCAGCCAACATTGTGGAGACAATATCTAGAGCCCTCTCTCTTCCTCATTAGCGAGGGCTGAAGCAATTAAATTGCAGGGTGGAAAGGTTCTGTTATGAAGGGTTTTGTCAGAATACATGGATGGGGAGAAAAATGCCTTGAAACCACAGCAAAGCAAATCGCAGCTTGCTAGTATGCTGAAGTAAATGCCTTTATACCATCGTGAGGAGAATCCCAAGGCGTGTGCTTCCCCTCCCTGCTCCAAATACACTAATAGAACAATTACAAGATAAATATATTCCAAACACACATAAGTTAAGTGGCACAGTTTCACCAGGGCACCAGCCCAGGCAGAGTCTTTTTAGTCTATGAGCAAAGGGAGGGCACCAATCCTTTTTCAGTGATCTAGAGTTGGTTGCTGGATGCCCCCCCCCCCCCCGCTTGTTGGGCTTATGGTCCACTCATAGCAACAAGTTCATCTCCCTGTGAGTAGGGCTTCGAACCTCCTCTTCCTCCTCTGAGCATGAGGAATCTGGGCTGTAGCTGAAGGTGTCAGCACTGTGGCGCAGGAACTGTGTGCCAGCACTGTGGCTGCTGCATTCATCGCCACCGCTCTCCTCTTCCTCCTCCTGCCCTCGCCCTTCTCCGGACAGCAGTTTCTCAGAGGCCTTGCTCACGCCCCTCTGTTTCTCAGCCTCAGCTTGTGACACCTGCTCTTTGGCCTTCCGGCTGCGTTTCCACTTCATCCTGCGGTTCTGAAACCAGATTTTCACCTGTGTGAGATGGACAGACAGACAGTGACAGGTACTCTGTTGGGAGATTTCTTCCAACACTCTGGCATTTCCATCCTTCTGTCCTAACCTTAAGACCCCAGATCAGCCTTTTTCTCAACCTGCTTGCCCTCCAGATGTTTTGGACTGCAACTTCGATCAGCTCCAGCCAGCATGGTCAGGGAGGATGGGATTGCAGCCCAAAAACACCTGGAGAGCATCAAGGGGATGATGGCTGCTCTAGATATTCCCATTGTCTGTGTCACTGTGCCTTCTACTGTTCTCCATACGTGGAACCATACCTTAGTTTCACCTGAACCAGATTTACTCCCATACCATAACCTATGACTGATCACCTCCTCTTTTTCTGATAACAAGCTACCTATTTTTGCTGCACCGCACAGGAGCTACTTTCTTTCTGTACATTTGTGTAGCCCATCAACGTTCGCCACAATATTTCCTGCAGTTTTCATCTGGACATTTGTAAAGCTACAGGCCTTGCCCTTCCAGTGTTTATGCACTAAGTAGTACAAAATGTGTGTGATATACACCTAAATATATCAATAAACCTAGTGTGCTCACAGTTGACATTGTTTATAGAGCCCAGAGGTTTGGTCTATCTATTTATTGCATGATATACCAAAGAAGTCCTTTTGTAGCTTTCGTTTCTGTGTGGTAATTGGTGCAAATATCTTTATGGGAAAGTACTAGGGGAAGAGGAGAGTTCCCTTGACTGTTGCGAAGGCCATACACCCTCTCCCCCTCTGTGATGTACCTGCGTTTCAGTCAGCATCAGAGACGTGGCCACCTCAAAGCGCTTGGGCCTTGATAAGTACTTGTTGATCTTGAACTGGTTCTCAAGTTCAAGGAGTTGCTGGCTGGTAAATGCTGTCCGGGGTCGGCGGCACTTGCCCATCAGGCCAGACTGTGGGGCAACTGAAAGGGAAAGAGAGTCAGGAAGAATAACTTTGACCCAGAAGGATGTTACAGGGGGCAGCTGCATAGTAAGTGCAATTTGTTTTAAACTGGTTTAATATTATATTTTAAAACTGCTGGATGGGTAATAAATCAGATTGTTATTATGGAAGAAGGAGGAAGAGGAAAGAGTAGGAAAAGGAGGTGGAGGTCTGGGCTGTATCCTTAGCTAGAGAAAGAAGGGAACACAATACACTTTTTAAAAAAAATTGCCAACAGAAACAAACTAAGCAGCATGTTTATGGAGCAGGTTAAAACAAAACAAAACCCTACTCGTGGACCATTGTATGGACAAGTAAGAAATTCCTACTCAGCCCCAAAACAGCCAGTGGACTGGGTGGGGACCAAAAATGAAGAGTGAGGGCAGAAAGTCTTAAACAGTCCCTCAGCTCCAACAAAGCGAACTGGACTGACTCCTTGGCAGCTTTTGAATAAACATTTACAATTTTTTTACTGATAATAATCAGCTAAACAGTTTGAAGATCTATACAACTTTGTAACATGCAAAAAACAACATTATTGGAGAAACCAAAGACTGGAACTGAGGGAAGTCGGGGGGTGGGGTGGGGTGTTCTGGGGGGGGGAGGAAAAATGGGGGGAAATAAGGATATGTTTTTAGATATGTCTTGTTATAACTTTGAATAATAATAATAAAAAATTAAAAGTCCCTCAGCTCCATTCTTCACACCAAGCACCAGAGCATCACACGCCTTTCCCTTGCCCAGTGGGGTGTGTGGGAGAGCTTTGCTTAAAGGTGCTTATGGGAGCACCTTTCTTCTGCAGAACAAGACACTTCTTTCTGCCCAAGGAAGTGAGATCCGGTGTGTGGTGTTCTGGTCAGAGTGTCAATCATCTTGATAACCTTCATGTTACTAATCCAATTTGGCTACTTTATGTCATAGCAAAGCCAGTTCAGAGTGAGAACAGAAACCATTGCCCTCACTCTAGGCAAAGACTTTCATCCCTGTTCAAAGACAGCCCTCCAAAAATCAGCGAAAGACTGGTGATTTTTTATTTTTTATTTTTTTTGCAGGGAATAGAAGTCTCTGAAAAGAAAATAAATAGATCTTATTTTGACTCGTTCCTAGATACCACACCTCTAATTAATTCCACTGGAAACATACATAGATCCAATAAGGAAATAACACCTGTGGTAGTATTCCCTAACCAGCAGTGGCATTTGGTGCTGTATATGAGGCCCAGCAGATGCTGTGAGGAGACATAAGCTAGACGCATGGAGCCCACTGCCTTCCCTTCAAGTAATGATTTTATTGCCTCACTGATATTAACCTGCTTGATATGTTATCAGTGCTCATTTTAACAATCACAATCAATTCCGTTGGTGAAATTAAACCTCCTTTATTAGCCTAAGGTGTATTTAATTACCTCCAGCTGTCCTAAGGTGGTGATAAAGGCAGCCTGACTCCACAGAGGCCTTAGAGCACCTATCT
This sequence comes from Podarcis erhardii, assembly GCF_964252035.2. NCBI lineage: Eukaryota > Metazoa > Chordata > Lepidosauria > Squamata > Lacertidae > Podarcis > Podarcis erhardii. The sequence continues at coordinate 87,401,487 of NC_138497.1, forward strand.
CACTAATGAACCTTTATCAGAGCAGCCTGCTGAATAGAGGAAGGAGCGGGAAAACTGAACAAAAGAAGCTTTGAGGGAGAGCATTTGCCCCACACAGGCAGAACAGGAAGGGTGCTGCTGATGCCCCTAATTATCATCAACTTTATGGGCTTCCACCAGGATTAGCTTTTACTGCCCTTCACTAAATAGAGAACAGACTTTCAGTGGTGGAAGTGGGCGAGGACAGACAGGTACAGAATGCCCGGAAAACATTGTGGGAATTCTATACAAACATGCTTTGATCACGGCACACATTGGAAACGAAAGAGGTGAGTTCCTAAAGGGAAACTCTCACACCCCTAAAAAGGCTCCCCATCGTGCAGGAAAAGACAATGCACTGCCCTCCCATGGACTACAAATCCCATCATCCTTGTCCATTGGTGATGCTGGCTGGGGATGATGGAATTTGTAGTCCAAAACATTTGGAGGGCTACCACATTGGCTGGCAACATAGGAAGCTGCCTGATACTGCATGGGACCAGTGGTCCAATAAAGCTAAGTCCACACTAACTGGCAATGGCTTGCCAGAGTTTCAAACAGAGTAAATTCCCAGTCCTATCTGGAGATACTGGGAACTGAACCTGGAATCTTCTGCATGCAAAGCAGTTTCTCTACTGCTGAGCTATAGCCCTTCCCCATACTCTGAAACATATCTCCAAGCCCCAGTTGTCAACAAGGTGGTGCTTAATTTGCAGAAGCTGAGTTAAATGAATGCCTCCATGTAAAATAAGCTAACCTGCCTGATCATAACCATGAAGGTATGTATGCATGGCAGTAACCAGCAAGGCGTTTTATTTGGCATCCACCTTTGGATTGCTTTGTACTTTTGAATCTTTGTCCCTAAGGATCTGTGTCATGGAGCTCCTTGCTGCTCCTGTATATGCCAAGAAGATGCTGAAATTAAGTTATGGGAACATGGGTAAGATTGCCTCCTGATTGAATTCCTGCAGCAAACTCCTAGGTGGTTAGCAGGAGCTGTCTGGAAATTCCAAGGCATTTCAATATTAAAATAAAGTATTTCAACAGAGTACAACATTTCAGTTTTCAGATCGACCAATTGACAAAATATAGATATTGTAGATAATTTAAGGATGATGACCCTAATCTGGCTAAAGTTAGTCATGATTAACAGCCGTCCCTATTTATGATCTTGCAAAAACCATTTATTTCAGTGGGCTTAGACGCACCTCACCCTAGGAGTCGAGTTGTAGGTCCACTGAAACCCATTGCTTGCAGTATAACTTGCATCTTAATTAACTTGGACTGAAGTGTTTGTACATTATGTACAAATTTAAGCTGAAACAAAATGCGGAAAAACATATTCGCATTTGAAGATGCCTATTTGACTGTCACCATGCAAAGGGAAGGTGGGATCCCAAGTCAGAGTGAGAACCTACAAGGGCAACTGTTTTCTGAAAAAAAATAAAATATGCCAACGATCTAGATGTACAGATGCAAATGAGGGCAGGGGGTGTCTTCCATGGATGCAGATAAATGCAGATGATTTCCAGGAAGAGGAGTAGGAGTGTGTGTGCAAGTGGGTGGCAGCAGTGGGAAGTCATGTTTCACCAGGATGCTATGTTTTATTTCCTCTTGTTCATATTTTGAGCATTCGTATGAAATTAAATACACTTCCTAGGTGTTCTGCAGACTGGAGAACTGCCCAGCTTTCTTTCTCTTTATTCATTTTTCATGTTGGAGAGCAGCACAGAAACATTAAGGCAATTTGAACAGAGCCTTGCAAGGCAGTTCGAAGGGAGCACTATCAAGCATAAGGAAAAAACAAAAACAAATGTGCCTCAGATAATGATAAAGTGGAAATGAATATTCATGAGTATTCAAAATTCACTAGAATGTCCCGTTTCACTTGTCAGTTTTCTCATATCTGTGACTTAGGCTGTGATCCTGAATACACTTACTAGAGAATACCGGTAAGTATTGCTGAACTCAGTAAGAGGCACTTCAAAATGAACTTTCAGATTATTTTTTAATTTTATTTTTTGATACCATGGGGTTGGGGTGCTATTTAGATTTTCAGCCACAGCAAGACTCACATCTTTTCACATGGAGCCAGGATGTCAAAGATGCTCCTGTGTTCTGTTGAAACAAATGTGAATTACTACTAAGATCAAAATATTCTCCTGCTTTTTCCCTTTTTTTATTTGCCTCTGCCCATTAACTCAGGTGCTGGAAATGTAGCAAATCAGCACCTTATGCTTAACGCAAACTGTTAATACATAGACTTACTATTGGCCCTTTGTCTGTGGAAGGAAAGAGAAACCCCTCCATATTAAAAAACAACAACACACCTGCTTGCAATATGCTATTTTTATTGGAGTTCGTCGTTATTAAAATATTAAACTCCACCCCACCACACACCTTCTCTTTTAATAATCATCTCGATCATCTAGGCATCTTTGTTTCTCTTTTATTTTTCAGGTGTACAAACCAAAAGTATTTTAAACACAGCAAGAACGAGCATAAACAAAGGCTTTAAAGGGGGACAACTGATATTAGTAACGTGCTAACATTTCTCCTGGAGAGTTGTAATTTTATGTTGTGAACCTCCCTGAGACCTACACATGTAGGCAGGTATGCCAATTTAAACAAACAACAACAACATGTTTAAAGTGTACGTTTTCCCGAAGCACCTCTGCTTGTAGTCGGCTGTCTGCAAGTTTTACAGTAGCCGCGCAGGGCAGGACACACCTTGGCATAATAATGGCTGAATGGCCTGACTGGGTGTGCCAACAGGATGCCAAATATACCAGCTGGTACGCGCGATCTTCTGGAGGCTGCCCTGTCCCTGTGGAAAAGGGGAGCTCGGGCTGCCTGCGATGCCATCTCTGTTTCATGGTTTTGCGCATTTGCTGTTTCGTTTTTATTTTCCCGGTTTGTTTTATTGATGAAAGGCTCACCTTCAAAGGGCTGGGAGAGAGAGCATCCCCTAGTTATCAAATGGGTGGCCTAGAGAGGGTAATCCGGGGAGGCATGTGGCGTTAACATATCAGAGTCGAAGAGCCCAGCAGCAGATATGTTGCGGAGAAATGGTACTGGGCTATGAAACACTCATATTCCCTGAATTGGATTATCTTGGAAGATCAGAACAGGGGCGAAGACTTGATGACAGAACAACCCACAACATTCGGCACAGTGCAGCCAAACCGAATGAGACAGTCAGGCACGGGCTTCGCTTTATCAAGTTGTAATTCATAGGAGCCAATCCGGCTTCACTGCTGCTCTCTCCACGGAACGTATCCGAGTTGGGGATGGCGCGTGCCTTAGATGCGGATCTAGGTCTTGTTTGCTTTGAAACTGGAAATTTGGGGTGCATATTTTCAGGAGAGGCCTATGCATACATGCATGCCCACAGTTTCCCCTGCTGCTAGCTGCCAAAGAGGCTGAGCAAAACAATACAGAAATAAGTAAGTAAGTAAGTAAGTAAATACGTATAACTACCGGTATATCAATCCAACACGAAAACTTGGTGGGTGGGTGGGTGTGTGTGTGTGTGTGTGGAGAGAGATAGAGAGAGAGAGAGAAATAGAGGTGTTAGAAACGCAACATGGGATTACGCTATGGATTTGCACACGGTTCATACTCCTTGCATATCTTCTCCTTTGGGCACTTCAAAGACAACAACAGTGTGATGATATGCTCACAGTTTACGGACGTCGTGTCGTCGTCGTCCCCACTCCCATCTCCTTGCCAGTCAAATACTTCTGAAAACTGCGTTGGATTCGCTCCCGATCCTTTCGCGCTGGGAAACCACGAAAGCACAGCGGAGCGCCTTGAGAACAAACCTCCTGCGCTTCGTCCTTTTCTGTTTGTGCGGGTGAGGAGGGAGGGAACCACGCTTTAGGAATCTGCCCAAGGAGGACCTTGAAGGGGTCACTTTCTTAGCCAAGAAAGCCTCCTCTCCTGACGAACAACGCGATCCATCCAATACACATTTACTGGAGAGTAAGTCCCATTGATTCAACTGAACCGGGGCTCAATTCCAAGAGAAAGAAATGCGCTTCGAATGTGCTTTAAAGGTCTCGCGTGCACGCAGCCACAAGCTGGCAAGTCCAGGTTGCACAACTGACGTTGATTTGGCGCTCTTGAGACAAACCTGCTTCGCCTCCTTTCGTCCGCCCCCCAAATCGGATTTCAGGGGATATGGAACGGGTCGGGAATTGCACTGAAAAGCCTTGGATAACAATTCCTTGAGGCTAGGTCCAGGCAAACAAATCTGAATGACAATGTCGCCCGGAAGACCATTCAGCAACACAAGCGACCCAGAGCCGCTTTAAAACCGCACCGGCTGCGGCGTTTATAATGAAATAATTAATACGCAGGTTTTGGCCGGGGCGGCGGCGGCAGGAATCCATCAGCTAACTGATTTGCTAGCCTCCCAAGGACGATTGTTGACAAGGATGCCCGTAGCTACGCAGATGACGCAGTTTAGGATGGGAATAAACTTCCCTATTTAAAATCACAGTTAATGAACATATTAAATCAAGGGAGCGATTGATGGGTGCATTCAACCTTAATGTACGAAAGCCCCTAATGCACAGCCTCTTCAAATGCACAGCCTCTTCAAAACCACCCACATTTTCTTTCTTTTCTCTTTTTTCCCTTCGTGTTCCAGGAAGAGACACCGTTTGGGTTAGAACCAGCACAGCGGCAGAGACAGAGCTAATCCTAACTGGGGGAAAGGGGGAATCGGCGCACACGTGGATCTGCAGCTCAGTTACGCTGCTGGATATTGCTTTTTTTGTATTTGTTGTTAATTTAAGTAAAATAAAAATGAGACCATTTTTTTAAAAAAATGGCGCACATCTGCTGGAGCTGCGGTGTGATGACCCGACACAGATGAACAAAAGGTCAAGAAAGAAAGAAAGAAAGAAAGAAAGAAAGAAAGAAAGAAAGAAAGAAAGAGGCATATTGAGTTCAGAGGGACTTTAAATGTCCTTGGAGTGTTCAGAGTCTGACTAAATACCAGGAAGAACTTTCTGACAGTAAGAGTTGTTTGACAGTGCAACGGCCTCCCTTAGAAGGTTATGGACTCTCCCTTCATTGATGGTAGATTTTAAGTACAGTGTACAGTATTGGGGCAGGGTGATGCCTGTTCTCCAATCTTTCCCCCGATGTCGTACAGCTCTTGAGACAGACCCATCACAGACTGAGTGTGGGACTTGCTTCTGAGCAAACGTGTACAGGGTGGCCTTCCTAAGCGCCTTTATCCAGGAGCGGCAAATATCATGGAGTTCACGAGAACCTTAGGGATGCCTGTGTAGCGATGCCTTTACTGCTCACACTGATGGCGTTTTCACACACGCGCACCTTGCTCCCTAAGTGCAGCTTTAAAATAGTGGCTTGCGTGTATGAATGAATATGCCCCCCCCCCCAAAGTGCAGAATAAATGGAGTCTCCGCGGGTAATACCCAGCGGTAGTTCTAAGTAACTAACCTAACGTCCGTTGATTTCGCTCGGTGTACTCCGAGTATGAATTAGTAGGATATTATCATAGGCATTCAAAGGGCAAAGAGTCGGAATGTCTTCCTGTTTGTTTGCAGGTGATGAGGAGCATCTCCTAATTCCATAGCTACATCATTGGGGGCAGTAAGAACCGGGCCAAAACTGAGGCTTTGACCATCCTCTCTGAGGCAGAAGATAACCCGCGCGGATGCGACTTTCAGTTGATCGAGCGACCATCTCGGAAAGTTGTGGTTGTCGATTACATGACCGAGTTGTCAAATGGCCCAGTCATACGTGCATGGCAATCACATCGCTAGATCTCCCTGTCAAAGCTCTTTCTTCTCTTTCCCTTGTTGAGTTATTCTCTGCGCTTGCGAACGAGACTCGCAAGCGCGGAGATATGCGCAAGGATGACCAGAGATGGAGGCTACAGGTTGGCAAGGCGGCTCTAGAGTCGAAGATTGCCTAACTGCGCCATTGCCAGATCTCGGCGGTTCGTTCGCCCCTGAAGGCTCTTTGTAGTTGGCTGGTTGGCTACCTAACCAGTCTTCTGCCGGGTCTTCCTCCTTTAATGCAATAAGCCGCAGACACTTGTCTCGCGTCGTTGACCGGCGAACAAGGCGTGAAACGAGGCTTGTCCTTGCGCGCTGGAGCAGAAAGAAGGACAATTGCTCCGGGAACAATTTCCTCTGATGGGAAGTGGCAGCTGCGGAACTACGCTGTCACCTCTTCCTCTCCAGCTCTGGGACCCTCCAACACCACCACCCGTCACGTTCCCGCTTGAAAAGAGTGGGGACAGATCGGCCGATGAGCCCTGGCCATTAGCTTTGGTTAGTTTTGGTGATCTTGCATGACCAGGTAGTCCAAAGCGGCATGCGCGAGATCCGGGACGCTACCCAAATCTCCAGGCAGATGAAAGTAATCCCCGAAAAAGGGCAAGAAGCCGTTCACCCGTTCATCCCGCCAAAGGGCCCATTCATTCACACGTGCACGGCAGGTGCTTCGCTCGCTGTCACAGCTGAACGTGTGAACTGCCTCAAGCTGAAACCTCTGAGTTTGAGGCGACGCCAGTCAATGCTCCTGCCGGTTGCCACGTAGACACCCGTGTTGCCAACCGAGTGACGAACCTGGTTTTGTAAACTCAGGACCATCTCTGTGATTAAAATCGTTGCAAATAAGAGCTGGTAGAAGGAAGGAGGGCAATCGCAAGCGCCACCCTGCTAACCTGGGGATCCAGAGACCATGAAGGCAGGGCAGTCACCATCACCACATCCCCGTCCCGGTCAGCTCCCACAGTCCAGGCGACCAAGGGCTATTTACCTCTGAGAGATTAAATATCTGAGCTGCAGGTTTAGTGTGGCCAGGTTCTCTTATACCGAGTTAGAAGTCCCATTGTGTTTCAGTGGAGCTTTATCTCAGAGGAGCGTGCACAGGATTTCAGCCTGACGGGACGACCCTCAACCTCCCTACCTGGAAGTAATCCTCGTTTAACTCAGGAGACATACATTTTACCTAAACCCACATAGGATTGCACAGTTAATGTTGTTTTCTGTCTGCTGTCTGTGGCAAGGGACATAGCGAGCTACAAACACAAAGAGTTAGAACTGAGAGCAGAACCACCAGCACCACCGGCTCCTTCTCGGCATAAGGCTACCCCTCTCGGCATCCCAGCTCCACTGGTGGGCTCAGGTGGCATGCGCTCATCCCTTGCAGCCATAAACTCTGTAATCTGAGAACTGACTGCAACCTTTCCTCCTTGTCCTGCTACAAGAATCTGGAGTATCCATGTGTGTGTTTTAAAGGATACCATAAAAATACTCCAGAAAATAATAATTGAAAATGTAAAGGAATGACATTGGGGGTGGGGAAGAGGGAGAAACAGGAAATCAAAGTGGTTTATTGAGATACTGGATCAATTGATCTCCAATTTTAAGGAATGGAAGACTGATATTTGGGGCATATCTATCTTACTATCTGAAGACATTTTTTAGGGGCATGGTTTTTTTTCTATGTTGAGATCGAGCACAGAATTTTAAACCATTCGCAATCATAACTAAATGCACCGCCCTATTAAATGTAGTTAAAATACTACCGTTGAAAGTGAAACAGACAGTGTAACGTTAATATCGACCAATGTATTAATTGATGGACCTGTCAAGATGTTTTATTAATCCACTGCTCAATTAATAAGGAATGCTTTTCAGCTGATAACCAATTCAGTGTTTAAACGAGGTTTATCAAGCTGTTTAGTCGCTGCTGCTGCTTTTCTTCAAACGAAATCCCCATTGCTTTCTCATTTGGCTCTTGGCGACCAGACGCTGGCAACACCTCTCTCTCTCCCCCCCCCCGCCCCGTTCTTTACTGAAGGGCAACTTAATTTTTTTTCGAAACTGCGAGGATTCTATTTCTTTTGTATAGCAGACTTTCTGAAATGTGAATGATGGAACACTTAGCCTCTCAGCCAGTTAGGAAGCCTTATAAAATCGCCTAGGTTTTTAAAGAGAAGCCAGTGGTCAGATTGAAGCTGGACAGCTTTGCAATCGGCATCTTAAAAATCTCCGATAAGGAATATGGAATGTGTCTTTCACAATCTTTCACACCAACTATTTAGATGGGGCGGGGATAGCCATCACCACCCATCCACACCTGTAAGCTGCATTCCGAGAAAAAGAGCCTAGAAGATGAAGAAATAGCGCAACATAACACACACGCAAAAGCTGCCGCTTTCTTTCTTCGCTTGTCTGCGTCGCCTGCTTCCAGCTGACAAGACAGAGAGACATTCTTTTTTTCTCCGCCGTTGGTAACAAATTAACTGCACCAGCCCTCCGTCAGCTCCAGCCTAAGTACCCGGAGACCTTGGGCGGATTAAAGTTCAAAACCTTTTACAACTTCCCCTGCCCGGGGTCGAGTGATTGATGTGGGAAAACTTGCCGGCAGGACAGCAGGGCTCCAGAGGTGGCTCGGCTCAGCTCAGCTCTGCCCCCACCCCACCCCGTCACTATGCCTTAGAGCCATGTTTGGGTGCAATAAAATATCACAACCGCAGTTGCCTAATGCCTCTGAACAGGTGAATCCTGCCGCGGGGAAGCCTGGAGTCTTGCCCTAGTCGATTCCAGGCTCCTTCATAACTCCCCTCTCTGTCTCCTAGGCAAAAAGGCGCTCGGGTATGAAGCACTCCCAAACATAGACTGTCTGCATTCGAAGCGGTGTCTGGAGCGATTTAAGCAAAGCACATTCCATCCATCGGCAGGAATAAATACCAAAAGCGGGGTGTTCGACTTCCAGTTGCCTAAATGTAGTCTTTAGGATCAAAATATTACTATGGGGGAGTAAGCCCTCTTGAATTCAGTGGGGCTTGCCACTGCCTAGACACGTCTAGGACTGCACCGCAAAATGCGTTGAGGACCAGAGAAGGCCCCTACGGAAGGCAAAGAACATTCCGCCCTCTCCAACCAACCTCTTTAAGACAGCTGGCTATTTTCATTCAGGAGCAGTCAGACCTAGTTATCACAACAATAGAAGCGGGTGGTAAATTTTCCTCTGGGCACTACCACATTACACAGAGCGAGGACTCACATAATTAAACGCTGTCCCAGAACGACACACACACACACACACACACACACACACGCAATCACGTACTTGGGGGGCAGGTTCAGTAACGTAGCCGGACATATATGCCTAGTTCTCTCAAGCATCAGATGGGATGGTTATGCCCAAACTTACCTCTGGACTGTACCATTTCCAACTACCCATTCCGACAGGTACGACTGCATGCTTCTTGTGACAAGCCGTTCCCTTCCCATATCAAACTTGATGTCAGGAAAAAAAGATTTTAGCCTAGCCTTCTCCTTCAAATTCTTATTTTTCTATTTGTAGAAGTGTCAGAAACAAATGACTCTCCGTGAGCGCGCGAGACAGTTCAAGGCGGCGTTGCTAATGAGGTGGTTTGCTTTGTTTTTAAGGTTTTTAATAGCATTTTAAAGTAATGTCAACAACTACTCTAAGTACACCTGAGTTCCCCTCCCTATTTATTATTTAATTTTATTTGTAAGATTGCTTACCCTATCTTCACCATGAGGTTCCAGGTTAATCTTTAACAGCCTCTGAAGACTGCCATTAACCCGCCCATTCTAAAATCTGACTCAATGCTCCTTTTTTGAGAGACCAGAATTCTGGCCTTAGGCTGCAATCCTATACACATTCCCCGGGGAAGAAGCCTCGTTGAATTTAATGGGGTTTACTTTCGAGTAGGGATGTGCAGGAGGAGTGCACCGTTATTCCCTTTTTTCTTGACAGCAATTCCCTTTTTTCTTCACTTCTCTCCAAAGCAAGATTCCTGGAACCACAGTTTAAATCATTTTCATGTCTTAGACACTTCTGCTTAACTGGGATGTAGAAGTCGTGGGACGATATTGTAGGGAAAAAAGCTAAGCATTAAATCTGCGAAGGCTTGCTTGGGAATCAGCCTCACTGAATGCAGTGTGGTTTGGTTTTGAGCAACAGGAACACATAAGAGCAGGCTGAACGTCACGCTGATGGGGGCTTCGGGGGTCACCTAGTCTAACTGCCAGCTCAAAACAGGAACCTAGAGTTAGAGCACCTCCAACAGATGGCGGAAGCGCCCAGCTCGAAGACTTCACGAAGGAAAAGCCCCAGCTTTCCCCTCTCCATGACAATTGGCTCCAGTGTCGAATTGCTCTTACCATTAAAAGGTGTCTCCAAGTGTATTTTTTTCCAATAACCATTTTTTAAAGCTAGGAAGAGCTAACATGTGTCATTTAGATTAGGTTGCGATGAAGGAGGATGTTAAACGTTTCAAAATATCTGTTAATAACTTTTTTTTGGGGGGGGACACAGATACCAGTCTTTTCACTAGGTAAAATTGGTCGGGGGAAAATACATCCCAAAAGTTGATATAAATATTCCGTTCTTATCAGGACGTTATTGGGAGAGCACTATGGGTTCAAATAACAAATCCAGGGTACAAGTACTCTAGGCGTGCACGCCACAGGTGCGATTAATAATTTTGCTAAACTACATGAAAAACCAGCTTACTTTTTGTTTTTCTAAGATAGGCTAAACTATAAACAGAATCCATGACTGACAGAATCCAATTCATGCCTCAAATGGTAGAGGCTGAAGCTCGGTTTTGATAAGCAGCGCGTGAGGGCAGGTGGGGATGCTGTGATGGACTTAACCCATTTGTTGAGTCCTGTAGGATCGGATCAAAGTCCCGCCGTTCAGCACCCTAAGTGCCCACAGCGCTTCACCAGACGCTTCTGGGAAGGAAATCGCCTTCCAGAAAGTGTCATTCAGAAGCACGCAGCCATCGTGACTAGGAGCCGAGGACAGACTCGTATCCTTTTAACCACCTGGTAAGCCAGCGGCGAGAGCCACATCTTGTGACAGTGATTACTGTCCACAGCCACAATGACAGTGATTGCCACTGCACACCCTGCAATCTTTACCTACAGTTTTTGTTTTAATGGATGTGTGTGTCGTTTTTAGCCTCTTTCGCTTTTAAATAACGTCTTCGCAAGATGCCATGACCTTTCCCGCGCGCTCCTACTACCTGCCCAACCGAGAAGCAGAAACTGACCCCTCCAGAAGTAGAAATGGATCAAGAGGAAACGCGCAGTTAAGGAAGATCGCGCTATATACCGGAATGTGTTTCTTTTCCCAGGCGTAGCTTATTGGTCTCCACCAGTGGCCCTGGAGAGACTTTCGCCATGCGCCCTGGGCGCACGGTGTCCTCCCGGCTACCGGAGGCTCCGGAGCTGGGGTCTTACTCACCGTGGAAATCGGGAAAGCGGGGGGCCATGATCCCCGCGCGAATCCAGTGCTCCAGCGGGACGGCCCCGGCCACGGCGGACGCCTTGAAGTGCTCCGGACCCGGCTGAGGCAGGTGGGGGAAGGCGGCGCTGTAAGCGAAAGCAGGGTGCTGGCCGGCCAGAGCCGAGATCGGGTAGAGAGGGGGCGGGTACATGGCGGGCAGGCCGCCCAGTCCCGGAGGGGGAAAGTTCAACAAGCCGGGCTTGGGGATGAAGGCGGCAGGAGGCAACGGGGCCACCATGGAGGGCGCGCACGGCGAGGGCGTCTCGTTCCGCGCGCAGGAGCCCGGGCTCCCCGTCGAGCTTTCGGGGGAAGCGCTCTGCGCGGGTCGCGGGGGCTCCTCAGCCAGGAGGGCGTCTATGCGGAAGCTTTGAGATTTCTCCATGGCTTTCTGCATCATGGCCCCCTCTCCCCAGGAGCCTTTGGGGAAAGCGGCAAGCCCCTTCGGCACGCCGTCGCAAGGGCGAGATCTCCTCCTCTCAGCGGCCAGGCAGACTCCAGGCTCCTTCTCGCGCGGGGTCGGAGGCTTGGAAAGGCTTTCGCTCCTGTACGCGCACCTGCTCGCCCCCTCCTCTGGAGCCACTTCTCCTCGGTCGCTCCTCCTTTCCCTCCCGCCTCCGATCTCGCCTGACACGCGAGGCAATTGTTTGAAATCTCCTCCCCACCTGTCTATTGGCTCCCGGCCCTTTTGTCCATACCGCTGCGGATCAGGAGCTGCTGCCCAAGTCATGAATAGCACACTTTGGAAGGCAGTTCTGAAGTAGCCTGAATAAAAGGGTAGGCTTCTTTAGAAGAGGGAGCGCTCACACCCAGCGCATTTACTGCAGAACCCTTCAGGCATGTCCAAAGTCCGTTTCGGGGGCCTAATCCGGCCCGCCAGTCTGTTTAATCCGGCCTCTGTGGCAGTTTATTTCCTGGGGTAAAATCCTAAAAAAAACCCTCAACTTCAACCATTAAAAAAGCCCAACAACTTCAATCCTTATAAAAGGTTAACAACTTTGGTTGGCCCTTTGGTCGGCCCTCACGGTCCTTCACTTCATCAAATCTGGCCCTCTTTGAAAAAAGTTTGGACACCACTGCAAGGCTTACAGAAATAGCGGTAGCTGCTTTCAGAGGATACGGTCTTGAGAACCATCGCAGCCCCTTTCACAGGGTAACATGGAGATCACCCTGGTTTTTCAGCTGTTCAGCTGGAAAATAGGGGGCAATCCTCCTCCACTGGTTGACAATACATGCTGAGGACTAGTAACTTGTGGGCTTATATTGCAAAGCTACAGTAGCCCCCCCCCCGGCCAGCCTCCTGCAAAGCCTTTTTAGGACAGAGGCTAATTCTTTGACATGTGGCCACAGTATTATACTCAAGAACTGTTGTCCCGGTTGCTAGAACTAAACCGAGGGGCGCCCTTGTACCCCTGGGGATGTCTGTAAATGTTCCTTTATAAGAGAAAGACACAATAATCTCAGTCTCACGGGACCCTAATTCTGCGCATAAACCGGCCCCTGTTCCTTCTGATGAAGAGCTCTGTTTGCCCCCCCCCCAAAAAAAAAACAACTACCAATTTAAACTGGTTCCACAACCACAGAGCAAAGCTTTTTACGTTTTTTGCTTATTTTGGTGGCAGATTAGGAACACGCAGATAACCAACTTGTGTTCTACATTGCCTCTAGAAAACGCTCAGTGACACTCCCAAGATGAAGCAGCCGGTTCCCCAATGGTCTTGACTCTCTGCGGATGCGAACACCGGAGGAAGCAGGAAGGAGGCAGGTGTTGGGGGCAGGGCACAGCCCACTAGCCCAGTTCTGAAGTCCCAGCAAAAAAAAAGAAAGTGGATCCTTTTCCCCACTTCTGGGAGAAGAGATGTCAACTCAAATGCGTTTCATACTATAAAACTAAAATGTGTCTTCTATTTGCCAAGATGATTGATTGATAGCTATTCCGCGCCCAGAGTCCTTCGGGTGCCTGATATTTAATAAAACTATTTATTTATGTGCTGTATTACTCCGTTGGACTTGTACCCTTCCTAGAGCTCAGAACGGAAAGAAGCATTCTTCACAGCACATGCATTTTATATTGAAACGTTAAATTTACAACACATGACGCCCACAGAACCCCAATCACATAATAATGAATCAATATTAAGAAATAAATTTGTCCATGATGCCCAATGAGATTCCATTATCATTGGAATATTAATTATATAATCACCCCTAAATTCATATTGCCCCCCCATATAGTTGCCACTGAAGCAGCAATGTCCTGTTCTCATTGGACACAATGGGACTTACTTCCGAGTAAGCAAGATCTTAATACAATAAATCGGTGGTGAATTCCAGTGCATTGCTTTATTTTATAACTATTACTATTGATTCAATCTGTTTGCAGTTTAACAAGGGCAGGGGTTACTTTCTTTCTAATTTTTCAGTTTCGCACAATCGCATTCTATCCTGTTTGCCGAAAGGACTTCTATCATTTGTCTTACATTTATAGAGAGCATCGAAGAGTGTATAAAATCAAGATTTTAATCGCGGTTGCCAGCTAAACACACCAACTAGCAATCGGTTAGCAATCATTAGTCCCGGGACTCGCCGCCCAGTTTGGGGTAATAATATAGTAAATACATTGAGATCATCGTTATATTAGGTCGTGAAAAAACAGTCATTTTTGCCTTCTTCAAAGCCTATACTTGCCTTTTCCCCACCTATCCCCCGTCTGAAATCCTGGAGCCGGTTGCGGGATGACCTATAGGTGTCCTCACCTGTTTTGTATATCAGACTTTGCAGGAAGCCCCGAACAATTCAGCTTTCTTTTGATATACTTTCCCTTTCCTTTCTAAGTTTCTAGTCCTTATGTGAAGGATGCATGGAATCTTTTGGAAGAGCAATGAAGGACAGTTGAACACACTAAATTTCATGTAATATTCCTTTTAAGCTCCTATTTATTGGGAGTTAAAAATTAAATATGGTGCTGCTATTCAAAAGTGGAAGTTTAATTTTATATCAATGCGTTTCATGTTTCACTCATATTGCTTCTTATTTTAACCTTATTGGCATATTCATATCCGGTGACGGTAATGTCTGAACAGTTTAATACTTAGCATAATTTATTATCAATGTTCTATGTATTGGATGGTTTTAGATGCGTAGGATATTTTATTTATCCTTCCTCTTCTTACTTTTGTAAGAATGCAAATACCTATTTCAGCAGAGTAATTTCACTATCTGTGTGCAACTTATCTTTAGAAGCTTTTAGAGACAAAATGAGGGAGGGACTGAAATGAGATCAGCAACCCTCAGTGCATCAGTCTAGAACTTGAGGGAAAGTCAATGCAGGTTTGTTCCTAAAAACGTTTAGGAAACTTGGAAGTTCCTCTCACTATCTAATCTTTCCCACTGCACACACATCAGCCTCCAGTGCAAAGCTGAATTCCATCCAAAAACTTCCAACATAAACTGTACACATGGCTGAAAAACCCAATTGCCACCTGCATATTAAAGTTTTATGGGTGCACCTAAATGCTTTGTGTATTCTCCCTAAAACCATAATGTGTGAAGTGACACTTAATGGATTGTCAATCACTTTAGACCAACTGTATTTAGGCTTTAGATAAAGGTGGTGGATACACCTATGAATGAGTTCACAATTTCTTTAGAGATGGTGGTGGTCCATCCAATGAGCAAGGAAGTCTCACTGGTTCCATGCTGTCACTTCCCAGTCTGTCACTTTCTGTGAAGTGCAGAATGGAAACTAGCAGGAAAATGCTTGTTGAAAGGGAGCAGGGAGTCATTTGGTAGAATTCAACCTACATGGAGGTGCAAAATATTTTCTATGGCCACTCACAGTGGGAAAAATCCAAGCTGGCTTTAAACCAACATTTCCCTCCCTGTCTCCTGCCACTGGCCAAGGCCATAAACATTTGGGGAAACAAGCTCTTCATAACAACAGGAATCAGACAAACAATTAATTTTGTCCTTATCTCTCCTGGGGGTAATTTAGCATTTCATATACACATTTTTTTCCTTCAAGGGAGAGAAGTGGTTGGATCAAAGGTTAATGATCCCCAGCGTCAATCTAAAGTCAACAGTTTGCTCTGCATGAAGGATCTCTTTAAACAGCAAAGGAAGGCCTTGCTGATTATGTCTCAGTGGGAAAACTGGAGAGAATGGAAAATAATGTGGAAAGCGATCAGCACTGGAGGCTGGTCCGTTAGAGTGAATGGGGGAATACCCCACCAGCCTTCATCTGCCTTCAGCCAGCCCCTTCCTCAACAGATAAAGCCAGAGCTTTGAGTAAGGAGTTACAAGTTATGTGAGCCAGAAGTGGGAGGCAAAAGAAGCAAGAAGAAAAATAGCAGGCAGAGCATGATGGTTGATGTCTATTGAAATCCTGGGCTGTATTTATGGGAGAAGCAAGACCCTCTTGGGGTGATTATGCTGTGAAACCCCTCCATCGTAGGCTCAGGTTGTATATATGCACAAATAAACGATAAAGACAGTCTCTGCTGGGTCTCATTTCCAAAAGGAAACACAAACCCTGGGTAAGCGATCCTGGAAACCCTGTAATCTTGGAGCACTCAGAGATGGCAGTTTCATACAACCACAGTTTTTTCCAGCTGGAACTCAGTTCTGGCCCCTCTCAGGTGGGCGCTGTCGCCATTATAAGAGAAAAAGGGAGGCATTCATGGTGAGTTCCAGCACCTCTTTTTCTAGAAATATAGCACTGCGTACAATAATATTAATTGGGAGGGCAGTTTGGAAGCTGGAAGATCCCTAAGGGAATCATTCATAGAGCAACTCATTCCAGTGGCCACCTGATTTCATAGCCAACATTTCTCTGCTTGACAATTAAACATGCTGTCTTTAAGAGTCCAGGGCAATGGGGAGGGGTGAGTGGCAGACACAGTCCTAAAAGGCAGAAGCTAAAGCTGTAAAAGTTCATACTGTAAGGCCCCAAGCAACGATTAGGCAAACCTCCCAGAGAAAAAGATGATGTCTACTCCTCCCATCATTCCTACTCTGCAATGCCAAACAGGGAACTCTGACAGGGTAGCCCACGTGGCGTGCTACACTTGTTATTGGACTCTGATTCCCAATAGCTACAGCCATCATGGCCACTGGTCAGGAATGATGAGAGATGTAGTCCAGCAATATTTGGATGGCACCACATTAGCCATCTCTGCAGGACATTCTTTGGTCACACACATGACTATAAATCCACTGGAGATTGGTTGATCTGCATTTGCTGAGGATTATATCTACCGCCAATGTCTAATTGGCCAGGTGCTAGGATAAGCCATAGCACAGGTCTTCCTATTTAATGTTAACAGTAGATCTGAGTCCAGGAAACCCCAGCTGGGACCAGGTGCCCTGGAAATCCCACAATCTCCTCTTGCAGTGGAAGAGCTGGGCCTAAAACTAGGGCAAGGGGTCTAGGCAAGGCTCAAGACAGAATAGAAGAGCTGGCTGGAAGGGGCGGGCACCAGTCAGTGATAGATGCCAGCAGCACTGATGAGTTCAGAGTCTGCAGGGCATCAATCAGACCCAAATCAGATTAAGGTGTCCAGGCTCTGATTAGCTTCATTTCCCATTGAAGGAAGGTGCGAGTCCATTGCCATCCGTCACAACTAGGCTGACAGCTCACTTGGCCAGCAGCAAGGATGCATGGGTGATTAAAGTCAGCAAAAGAGCAAGTGTGGTAGCATTTCTACCCGCACACCCAACTAAAAGGCAAGGAGAATTGGAAGAGGTTTCACCTGAATGTGAAGGCCCTGGTAATATGGAATAATTGGCAATTTGGGAAGGTTCAAAAAGAGAAGGGTGGGTGGGGAATGCTCAAGGTAAAAGTGAGTTTCCAGCTAGATATCAAAGGTTAAATAGGACACCAAAATCAGATGGAGATAAGAGGTTCCTTCTTTTGTTCTCCCATTGCTCAAGGCAATCAACAACAAAATATCCAGTAAATCTGTTAAAATAAAACTTTAAAGCCACTATAAGAGAAAACAGTTTGAGAGTAATCATATAAAAAACGTTTACTGCTTGGTCAAAGGGCACCAAATTTTATACACAAAAAGAAAGACTTTTTCCTAACCTCATCCACCTCAATGAATGGGAGAAAGAAATGCAAGAAACAACAAAAAATAAAAATGATGGGTGAAAAGGCATGTTGGATAGGAAATACCGTCCTGTCTCTTACCCACCCAGCACCTTTTAATATGCCACCTAGCATCTTGTGATGATCTCTCTCTTGAAGCTACGTACCTTTTAATGCCCTTGACCCCCGGGGCCATTAAAAAGGACTACCTTTTGCTATGCACTTGAGTAAGTTTTCTCAAAAGGAAAACTTTTTGAACCAGGTCCTTGTGCTTGAATGGAAAACTGCATTTAGTGCAGAATACCTGCAGTACAATTGCTGACAGAAGTGAGACCTTGTCAGCATATAATACCTGTGCTCAGATGTCTGCACTGGTTACCAGTTCACTACTACTGGGGCAGGTATGTTAGTATATAAAGCCCGTAACAACTTGGGACCAAGTTTACCTGAGAGACCACCTTACCCATATGTGCCCACTCAACCATTTTAATCTGTAAAAATGGCACTGATACAGGTACCGCCTAATAGCTATTCTGCATACGTAAGAAAACAATCTTTTAATGTGGTAGCACCTATACTTTGGAACTCCCTGGTTATTGACATCAGGCAGGCACATTCACTGTTTTTGGTGTCTGCTGAAAACATTTTTGTTTAGACAAGACTACCTAGCTATGTAGAATGTTGATGTCTGTTTCCATCTGTTTTTAGTTTATCACTGATTTTAATTTTTCTTGAAATGTTTTAAATTGTTGTTTAACTGATTTTACTGATGATTTTATTGTATTATTCTTTTTGTAAACCACTTTGAGGTTTTTTATTAAAAAAACAGTGTATAAATATTACGAAATTTTAAAAAAATAAATGGGGGGTGGGGACTGATGCCATTTCCCCCTACTCTCTATCTTTGCTACGGACATGAGCCCACACCCTTCTTCATAGAAGCTTTTCATTAGCACACTTTTCCACTTGGCCTAGCAGTTCATTAAAGCCAGAGGGGTTTGTTTGAGGAGTAGCTTCATTAAATAAACAGTATCTTTGAAGAGTGGGCTGGTTGGGAGGAAACCTGCCTTGTTTACTTTCCCCATTAAGTCTGTGTGCTGGGAAGGGTAGTTCTTCTCCCTGCTTTGTCAAAATGGTTTGTGCTCCTCAGCCACAGGCCTCCTTCCTCCTACTCCATCCTGTGCTTTAGCTCCCCCATATCTTCACATCCAAGTGTCTCATACAGATTCCCTTCTATTCTTCCACTGCTTATTCCAGATAGAAGATCACAGTAGCAGAACTTAGGGTGGGGGCAGAACAGCCAAGTATGTAAACTCTTTTTCTTTTCTTTCAACACAGCATCTCTCATGGCCCTCCACAATGAGCTGTGGGCAGGAATCTGAGTCCATTGAAAACATTTTGCTTACCTGAGATAAGGTGCATAGTATCCATCAAGTTATTTTGGCATGTAAGGCAGAAAATCCCACAAATGCCTCTCCCCTTTCCTGGTAGCAAAAATACAATAATAATACATTAAATAACTAGCAACTTGCTGTCCTTTCATGGCACCCAAAATCAGCTGCCTGAGACAGCTGCCAGACTCTGCTATACTGTAAGGTCAGCCCTGCAAATAGGGAATAGGGAATTTCAGCATTTGTGACTTATTCTTACATAGAAAGTTTCCTTTTCCTAAACTGTTCATGCAGCCCTGCTTCAAATAAAGACATGAGAAAAGGGGATATATGACGAACAGCCTGCACCCATATGGGCCTGCCTGAGCTTTAGGATCTGCATCAGAGGTCCTGTTCATTGATTTGCTATTAAGAGCTATTAGATGGACGCATACCAGGGACTGTAGGAAAATCTGCAGTCAAAGTGACAATCATGTTTGCTAAATAAGCACATGAAAGGGTTAAGGCTCACAGAGTTCCTGCATTCCTAGAGAAGACAGGTTGGTGTGACATCATATCTCTTACTTCCTGTGGCAGGAAATAGGACAAAGGATCTTAATCTTTTCTCCTTGCCTCAGTCTCTCTCTTCTTTCATGCCAGCAATGTGAACACTCCATTTTGGAAACTAATTTTGTATTTTGTAACTAAGAAGCATTTTCACCTGCATACTGCTTTGATATATTTGCTGCCTGCATTGAAATGTAAGTAAACATTTTTTTGCTTTTATATCTGGTACATTCTAAAATGTCTTTTTTTAAAAAAAGTTTTTATTGTTAAAATAATTCAACATTAATACACACATATTGCGAATATACAAACATACAAACATACATTTCATACAATCCTTAAAAATGTTCAAACATACCTACACTCAATCCCACAGATAATTCCTTTTCCCATCACCATCCACCACCCCTCACCCCACCTTTGTGTTAGACTTCCAATCTACTCAATTGCAATTCCTTTCCACTTCTATTACTTTCTTTCACACACTTTAACCTAATTTCATGCTTCTTTTTCTATTACACATTGTTATCCATCTTATTTGGTATTCCAGTATTTAAAACGGAACTTGTTTATTCTAATAGGAGTTCTGATTTTTCAATATGGTTTTGCAAGTATCCTTTAAACACCTTCCAGTCCCTGTCTATCTTCTCTTTTGAGGTCCTTCCAATTTCTCCCATTGTTTTGGATATATTGTAGCACTCCATTCTAAAATGTCTGGAACATTCTTAGCAACAGGGACAGAGAAGGGAAAGGTTAGCAGACCACAAGTAAACTGGAATAAGAGGTGTAATTGTCTAATCCATAGTTTCCAGCAAGTTGCAAAAGCACATGTGTTTTTATTCTGCTAACAGGGTTTCACAGCCTGTTTACTCTCATATTTCTCCCACACACATGGGACAGGAGGTTTAAATTTAAATTTTCAGATTTAACCCTCAATTCATCCACATCAGGGACAAGGCTTTTTCAGTGGTGGTCCTGAACCTCTGAAATATATGTGATTTCATTGTTGTTGGTCTTCAAGCAGCCCTTTAAAACATTTCTTCTCTCCCTCCTTTTAAAAACAAAAACTGATAACTTTTAGTAAGTTGTAATACAGTGGTGGCGCTGTGGGTTAAAGCCTCAGCGCCTAGGACTTGCCGATCGAAAGGTCGGTGGTTCGAATCCCTGCGGCGGGGTGCGCTCCCGCTGCTCGGTCCCAGCGCCTGCCAACCTAGCAGTTCGAAAGCACCTCCGGGTGCAAGTAGATAAATAGGGACCGCTTACCAGCGGGAAGGTAAACAGCGTTTCCGTGTGCGGCTCTGGCTCGCCAGAGCAGCGATGTCACGCTGGCCACGTGACCCGGAAGTGTCTCCGGACAGCGCTGGCCCCTGGCCTCTTGAGTGAGATGGACGCACAACCCCAGAGTCTGTCAAGACTGGCCCATACGGGCAGGGGTACCTTTACCTTTACCTTTAATACAGTGGTACCTCGGGTTAAGAACTTAATTCGTTCCGGAGGTCCATTCTTAACCTGAAACTGTTCTTAACCTGAGGTACCACTTTAGCTAATGGGGCCTCCTAAATCAAAGTTCTTAACCCGAGGTACTATTTCTGGGTTAGCGGAGTCTGTAACCTGAAGCGTCTGTAACCCAAGGTACCACGGTACAAGCTTTGCATGAATCTATAACATTCCATGTAAAATAAAGATGGAGGAGAAAAATATAGTAAATTCCATTTACAGAAGATGGAAGGAAACAGAAGACAAGTAATAAGCATTTGTGATTATTTGTGGTTGCACATTATTTTGCACTTGATTATTCCACTCCATTACAAACAATGACCATTTTTCAATAGAGTTTTTGCTTCCTTGCTGACATTCTTGATTTCTCTGTTTTTGATGTCTCTCTGTCAACTTTAGCATATCTCATGTCCTGTTCAACCATTCTCTTAATGATGGGGAATCTTTCTCTTTCCACTTTTTGCAAATTGGCATTCTGGCAGGTGTAAGTAAATAAATAAGCATTTCTATTTTCTCCCCGTTTCCTTTATTTTTTCATGTTACCAAACAAAATGACTAATAGGTCCTGTGTTAAATTATAACCTGCCATTTCCCCAATATTCCCCAACAAAATTTCTTAATAAATGTACATTCTTATCCTCCTCACCCTATCACCAACATTTGTCATCTGCTGCAGGACACATAAATACATATCAAAATAGATGGATATTTCAATTTCAATTCCTTGATGCATTTGGTTAATTTTTTTTAAACAAGAAAATAACTTCAAAAAGTTTTTGAAAACTGAGTTTAACATACAAATATTAGATGACAATAACGTCTGTAACAGTACATTAATGAGAGAATTGAGATGGTACTATGATGAGGCATCAAGGTTTCTGAGTAGAAAAAAAAGTTCAGTCGAGGAAGGTCTTTCAAATGTTGTATTAACCAAGATCAGATCTCCATGGGTTCACAGTGGATTATGATTACTTTCTGAAGTGGAAGCATATTCAATAAAGCAGTGTTTCCCAACCTTGTGCCTCCAGCTGTTTTTGAACTACAACTCCCATCATCCCTGACTAGCAAGACCAATGGCAAGGGATGATGGGAATTGTAGTCCAAAAACAGCTGGAGGCACAAGGTTGGGAAACACTGCAATAAAGCAATACCACACCCATGGAATGTGTCTAATTCTGCTCCTTTTCACCTGGCCACATCCTGATACCAAATTTCTATTACATTTGTGTGTGAAGTTTTCCATTTTTTAAAGCAACTGTTAATCCTGAAGTTATTGCTACTGTTGTTGTGTGTTTTAAATTACAGTGGTACCTCGGGTTAAGAACTTAATTCGTCCTGGAGGTCTGTTCTAAACCTGAAATTGTTCTTAATCTGAAGCACCACTTTAGCTAATGGGGCCTCCTGCTGCAGCCGTGCCGCCAGAGCACGATTTCTGTTCTTATCCTGAAGCAAAGTTCTTAACCCAAGGTAATATTTCTGGGTTAGCAGAATCTGTAACCTGAAGCGTATGTAACCTGAGGTACCACTGTATTGCAAACTATCTTGTGAGAGTAGTGTGCCCTGAAAGGATTAGAAATCCTTTAAATATAGTAACTAACTACAGCCTCCTATGGAAATGGAGGTTATCATCATCACATTGCAGCACAGCCAAGAAAAGAGAGCAGAGGTGAAGCCCAGCAAGATGGATGGATGTACATAGAGACATAGTCAAGGCTTCTCCTACACAAAGCTTATTCCCACCACCACTCCAGCTGATAGCACACTCCCCTTCTTCATTCCATCTTAATGCTCTTTTCATTGAGTAGACCCTCCAGCATGGGCAGGAGGAGTTGAATAAATCAGCCCCCTTTCCCACGACCTTGAGCTCTAATTAATGTCAGCTCATTAAAAAGATAATGGGCATTTATTACTGTTTCTCTGGCTTCTGATTAACCCACTTCTCCCTCCAACACTGCCAAAGGGAGGTGGGTACCTGCTTCCTCTCAACCAGCTTAACCCTGAAGCAGGTGAGATTGACACCCATCAAGAAGCAGCGGGGAGTCTGGCAACGAAAAAGCAAGGGGGTGGAGGGAGCCCAGCTAGTGAAGTTGCCCCCCATCCTGTGCATGATAGGAATAAATTGCACCAAAGATAACTATTTCTTTTTGACAAAGGAATCTATTGTGAGCAAAACTTCACCTGCTCAGTATTTGATTGTTTATTCCGTGGGTTGACAACATGGTGTCTGTGGGCACATCCACACCTACAGAGGCCTTCCCTGCCACCCCAGAATCCACCCTCTGCTGAAATCAGTCTTTAGATAGTCCTTCTATTGCACTCAACAAAAATTTCATTCCTAACTATCAGGCCCATGCAGAGCTTGTCTGAGGCCGTCAGGAAGAGCTTGTCTGAAGCTTGTCAGGAGTCTAATTAGAATAAAATTATAAACTTAAACAACAAAGTAGCCAGTCCCTGGAAGGTGCCACCATCCAACTTAGCCCTCTGAGGCCAGGAACAAGCATACCCAGCTCCCGCCACCCCTGCCACACAGGCCTGCTAATTGTGGTGGCATGTGTGTTAAACTTACTTCTGCATCTCTGTGCCCCCACAGAAAACACTCCTCACTACAATTAGGGCTGAGAGAAGCCTTATACTGGTGCCAACAGAAGGCTTTTTTTTTTACACAGCCCAATTGCAATGGAGGAGGGGTGGTTTTTGGAAATCAACTGGTGAAGGTAAGATTTAATCCCTTCCTTGCCCACAGTATTTATTATTATTTTTTGTATTTTTCAAGTCTAATTGTTGGAGGGGGGCATCTTCTTGGAGATTGCCGCTGGATAGGGAAATGTAACTCTTGCCTCCCCATACTTATATTCTCTTCTTGCCCTCATTATGCTTGGAGAGGAAAACAAAAACATTTTTTCAAGCCTAATCGCTGTCACAGTTACCTGTTTGTGGTGTGTGCCTGGTGCAGTGTATATATGCTTGTGTGGTTGCAATATGTTTGTGGCGTGTGTACAGTTTGTGAGAATTTTTCTACTTCAGCCACCAAATAATTTGATGCTCCTGGCATACTCTGCACTTTGCCATTTGCTGCTCTGCCTCAGGTAGCAAAATGGCTTGAGCTCTATAAAAGGTAAAGGTAAAGGACCCCTGACCATTAGGTCCAGTCGCAGACGACTCGGGGGTTGCGGCACTCATCTCGCTTTATTGGCCGAGGGAGCCAGCATACAGCTTCCAGGTCATGTGGCCAGCAGGACTAAGCCACTTCTGGCAAACCAGAGCAGCACATGGAAATGCCATTTACCTTCCCAGACAGAGGCAAATCAGGAGCCAAAAGCCCTGAGGCTGACACCATCTCTCTTTTTTTACGAGTTTATTTTCTGTAGCTTAACAACAGCTGGATGTGGCTGCTAGACATGATGGCTGCATTCTTCTGAATACCAGTTGCTGGCAAGTGCCAGGCTTCCCACAGGCATCTGGTGGACGGCTGTGAGAACAGGATGCGGGACTAGCTGGGCTTTTGACCCCATCCAGCAAGGCTCTTCCGATGTTCTTATCATGATAATCTCCATTAAATGAAAAGCTGAGGCTTTTGATTTCTGCATACCAAGTGGAAGGGAGTTTATTTGTGTTTCTGGCCAGTTGGCAACCCTCATTTGTGGCCCAGGCAAGAGCAAGGCGTCCCTTCTGTTCCTTACCCTGATGAAGCGAGACCCTCAAACGACCTTCCCTTCCAATCCAGGTGCCATCGTGTGGGTGTGAACGCCATAAATAAAGCGCCGGCTCGCTTCTCCCCCGGCAGCCTTTAAGGCTAATGAGCCCCATTATATCAATCACTCCGCTTAGCGCGGCTCTATTAGCCGGAGCGGTGGCGGATCAATCAGGCTGAGGACTTCACCTCGTCACGCTGACACCTCTGAGGCGAGGGCCACGCCGGGCGCTGCTCGCTTATTGACTCCTTGCCTAGGGAATAGATTAAACAAATTAAATTTCTGGGGCGTTTCGGATCGCCGCCGGAGGGGGCTGCCTGCCTGCCTGCGGGGGAAAGGAGCGAGGCGCACGGCTGAGGCGCACCATTCTCGCCCCGTTGCGTTCTCTAGCACTTCTCCCGGCTGCGTGACAAGCAGAAATTCAACAGGTGAAGCCCCATATTGGCACGGAGGGGTGGGTGTTAACGATTGGCCTTCAGCACTGGAATCATCGTGTGTGCGCCTTGGTCATGTCAGGTCACCTAAATGAGACAGGGATAGGCTAATCTGAAAACTGGGGAACTCAGGATAGGGTTACATATTGATGGGTGCTTAGATGTGGAGGGGAAGCTGAAGATCAGCCCCCCACATAAAATTTGGGAGTCGATATAACTGGAATGGCATCCCAACCCCTCGGAGTGAAGGCCTCTGTATGCTATTAGAAAGCTGCATGATTGCTTCTGCCTTGTTCTGTTCATGGACCATCGGGCTCTATTTCCATTTCCCGAAGAAGCGTCAATGGGCAGAAGACAGAGCTGTACTTGAGAATGAACGTGGCCTGGGTAAACACAGGTAAAGGTACCCCTGTCCGTATGGGCCAGTCGTGACCGACTCTAGGGTTGCATGCTCATCTCGCTCAAGAGGCCGGGAGCCGGCGCCGTCCGAAGACATTTCTGGGTCGCGTGGCCAGCATGACGAAGCTACAACTGGCGAGCCATCACCAGCGCCGCACATGGAAACGGCGTTTGCCTCCCCGCTATAAAGCGGTACCTATTTATCTACTTGCACTTAGGGGTGCTTTCGAACTGCTAGGTGGGCAGGAGCTGGGACCAAATGACGGGAGCTCACCCCGCCGTGGGGATTCAAACCGCCGACCTTACGATCAGCAAGTCCTAGGCACTGAGGTTTTACCCACAGCGCCACCCGCGTCCCTAACTCTGGATTAAACTCGAGACGCGGAATTTCCTCTAATGATCCTTCAGTACTTTTCTGTGCCGGACAGTTCTTTGCTTCTTAAAAGGCTATGGAACTGGTTAATCTAGCCCAGAAGCCTGGAAAGAGGTGGAGTTCACCGTCAGCGCTCTAGATAGTTTGTCTGTCTGTACAGTATAGAGAAGCCAGAGTGGACAATAAATGCAGCATGTACTCCACACAAGTTGAAGAAAAGATTTGGGGTTGGTCACTACCAACCTCGGTTGGTTTTTTAAAAGAACTCTATAAATGCCATTGGAATAACACTAATCTAATTTGCTAGGCTGTTGCAAAAATGAAAGGGAAGGGTTTTAAGGCACAGAGATGTGAGCTGCAATCCCACTCTGCAATGAGGGTTTCCTGGGTGGCCTTTGGCCAAGCCGCAACCTCTCTGTCAAATTGATGTGAGGAGTCAAGTGGGAGGGTCCTGCAAATGCCACTCTGTGTTCCTTGGAAGGAGAGCAGTTCAGAAGTATTGTTGATTCATAACAATGGGTGCAACAAGGAAGTGAGAGCAGGAGGCCTCTGTACAAAGCAGTTCTGGATGTGGAATGTGAAGGAAGATCCTGCTAGTCTTTGGAAACCCAACAGAAAGTTGTGAGGTTAAAGATGAGAGACTATGAATCCCAGATACAGGGTGGAAGAGGTTGGTGTTTCAATGTAAATTGTTTTTAATATTGTATTTTTATATTGTGGTGGTGCTGTGGGTTAAACCACAGAGCCTAGTACTTGCCGATCAGAAGGTCGGCGGTTCGAATCCCTGCGACGGGGTGAGCTCCCATTACTCGGTCCCTTCTCCTGCCAACCTAGCAGTTTGAAAGCACGTCAAAGTGCAAGTAGATAAACAGGTACTGCTCCAGCGGGAAGGTAAATGGCGTTTCCATGCGCTGCTCTGGTTCGCCAGAAGCGGCTTAGTCATGCTGGCCACATGACCCGGAAGCTGTATGCCGGCTCCCTCGGCCAATAAAGTGAGATGAGCGCCGCAACCCCAGAGTTGGTCACGACTGGACCTAATGGTCAGGGGTCCCTTTACCTTTACTTTACCTTTTAACCAGCGCCAACACCTTATGGTAGAAAGTGGATAAGAAATAGATAGGTAGGTCATCTGGAGCAGGAAAATGCTTAAAACTGGCTCAAGGGAAGAATCTTTTGTGGTCTTCATAGTTTTCTGGCCACCTCTGTTATTCCTGTCCTTTTTCCTAACCCTTTCACCACCACTATGGTCTCCTAATCCATGCCTTCCCCTATTTCTTGTGTTCTTCTTCCCCAGTCTTTAACAACATATTCATAGCTGTTCAGTGTGTTTGTTAGGGTTTTATTCTTTTTTGGGGGGAGGGGTTAATTCAATACACCCAAATGTCTGTTTTTCTGCACCCACATATTTATTTCACAGCACAGAACAGATGTATTTAGTTCATTCACTTTCCCTGCCAATGCCCCCACTCTATGCTAAATCCTCATTCTTAGCATTTGCCAAAGGAAAACACAGGAGATTTTAATACACTCATGCATTGCCATTACCTCCTGTCTGCAAATGTCAACGCATTCCTGTTCAGTCCTTCAATTGCCTGTTTATTTAAAGGAATGGTCCCACCTTTTCCCAGTGGAATAGTGACTCCCGCGAGGTTAGTGAGGAATTAGAAATAATTTAATTTCCGTCTCTTGACAGGTGCTTTGAGCAGAAAAGCCTCTTGTCAGGAAGCAAATCCATCTTGCTGTGGACTTACATCAAATTTCATTCACTAATTAGAAAGTCTTGCTCCCCCTCACCTCCCCAAGCCCATACAGCCCTGCCTGCCGCCTGCCCCTTTTCCTTGCTCACAGCAAACCCGGCACCATTATGAAAATAAATTGTTCCATTAGCCGCATTGTTGCTGCAGTTGGGTCCCTGATGCCATGAGTTATTAGCTGGGGAGGGTGGGCATTTGATTAAGACAAATGATTTATTAAGGGAAAGGGCACTGATTAGATTTGACTGCCCCCCCTGCTCCACTGTGTAGGCTGTCAGCCAATTCCAATTGTGTTTCTCTCTCTCTCTGTCTCACACACACACACACACACACACACACACACACTCCCCAAGGAGTCATCCACTCGAAGGTCACCAGGAGATGGCTGTTGTCGGCACCGCAAGCACGTTCATTGCATATCATACATCGGAAGAAAGAACTACTTGTTGATTCAGCCAGGTAGGCTTCAAATCAGGAACCGTAGGCCTCTGAATGTATTTATTAAACACAGATTTTCTACTTCAGTAGGGATGGTGATTTTGGCCCACACAGGGCCAAAAGAACACCAGGCTACTGATTCCCTTGGTTTTGCTGCAACCAGAGGAAAATGCTATGCTTATCTCCAGCTCACAGGTGAGCAACTTGCAACCCTAGGGCTGCATGTAACTTTTAGACTAATTTCATGGACTGGCAAGAGGTTAACCAAAAAAGGGGGGGGGAGGGTGGCAGAGAGATAGGAGCAGCAAGCTAGTGGCAGAAAGAGAGAGTAAAAGGGGGCTTTGTCTCTAGCCCCACCTACTTTGGGATCCAGCCCTGCCCACTGCTAGTATGCAGCTCTGAGAACAAAAAATATTACTGTTGCACTGAGATCCTGCCTATAGTCCTCTCATAGGGATCTAGCTGGCCACTGGACTAGATGGACCATTGGCCTGATCCAGCAAGGATCTTCTTATGTTATTGAGGTTGCCTACCCAGTCCCCATCTTGCTCTAAATCAGGGATAGTCAACCTTTTTATACCTACCACCCACTAATGCTCCTTTCTTGATGGTAAAATTTCGTTCTCGATGGAAGGAGGATACTTGTGCCATAGAACAATCTACCGCCCACATAGAATCCTGAAACACTCACTAGTGGGTGGTAGGGACCAGGTTGACAACCCCTGTAGTAACAAGCTTACAACTAAGCAGTAGAAGATGTGATTATAGAGATAGAACTTTTCCCACAAGGGACTGTCATACTAGCTGTGCCCCCACCTAGAGTAAAGGAGATTTGGGGTTAGAAGTAGTTTCCCCAAGAAATCATTACTTTCTGCCACTTGAGCCAAACTCAAAAGAGCTGGTCTCTGAAGGTCTGCAAGGCCCATACTGTAGGCCCTTAGAAAAGAAAAACTTTGTGTTGTTCCAAGGAGGAAATAGGGAGCTTATTTATTTGAGAGAGGTTTAATGTGGACAGTATCCTGTTTATAAGGGACTGTCCATGGTACTGAATATTTAAGAAAAAGAAAGGTCTCTGCTGTGACCAGATTTGGATAAGCAATAGATAAAGCTGAAAGTGGTAACTAGTTCTCAATTCCTAATTCAAAATAGAACTGTATTAACAGCCTGAATAAGGTACAGTACTGAACTTCATATGTGCCTGTCCCCCAAAATAAGCTTTGTGTCGCCTCATATCATACATCTCATTGATCAGAAGACTATCCCCTTCAGAACTCACAAGTAATAACTCTGATCAAAAGTGCTATAACCAGCTAGGAAACAACTTTAGCCTTGTAATACATGGCTGGGGGAACTTCTGCAGATGTTGGTCTGTAGGTGTTGTTGGACTCCAGCTCCCACCCACCCCAGCCAGCATAGCCAAAGGTCCAAGACAATAGTACTGTAGCCCAGCAACATCTACAGGCTACAGGTGACACATTCCTATTGTGAGGCATCAGAATTCAGAATCCAAAATACAGGGTTTCTTGGAAGGAGTGACATAGGAAGCCCGTTATGTTTAGCAACAGACTCCAAGCCAAGTATTGATCCTTCTTTGTTTTGGCTTTAAGCTACTTGGATTTAGTGCTTTCTCTTCTATTTTTCATTTAACCTAATTGAAAGCTCAGAATTGTGGATGGCTCTACCAAAATGCCATCTTTGCTCAGGGTGGGGAACCTCTGGTTCTTCTGATGTTGCTGGACTCTCCTAATCTCTGACCATAAGCCATGCTGACTGGAGCTGAGTGGATTGGAATCCTGCAGCATCCAGAGTGCCACAGGATCCTCACCCATGCACTATATTACACTGATCATGTTCATTAATCCTATACTGGAGTAATTTCAAAATGAAGCTGAACCCAGTCATGTTCCCTTCCTTTCTCAGCTCCTCTACTAAATCCAGTAGCACCCGATTTAGGATGGTGTGGGTGGATCTCTTGTACAGGGTGCCAAGGGGCACAAATAATAATAATAAGATCTATATTTTAATATGGGTGAGGGGGCACACCAATTTTTGTCCTTGCTCAGGGTGCCATATTACCAAAGCCGACCCCCGTACCCAGCAAAGCATTGCTTGCTTGTAGCTGATACAGAAGTCTCACTGTTCCTGCCCCCAGCTCTTTCCAAATCCTGGTAGAACCCACACAAACATCAATATCAATTAGACTGATTGAATCATTAGTGTGTGACAGAAAGCAATAGTGGCAGCAGATCCCTCTCCCAGCAACCTCAAATCCATTTCATGGAGCTCAGAGTGAGCCAGTCTGAGTGGATTCAAAGCTGGCAAAACCCTTTTCTCTCTTCTGCCCTCCCTCAAGCACTGCATATTGCCACACTGAAACAGCCAAGTTCAGCCAGAATTTAGGAGAAGCGCTGTCCCTTGCCTATTCTTTCTCAGAGAATTGTGAGGAGATGGTGATATCATCAGAATAGGTTATAGCATCACAGGGAGCAGATTGCTTAGTCAGGCACTCTGGACAGAACAATGGAAAAGGAGGCTAAAAGGGGCAGTCATTGATGTTCAAATAATAGCTCTTATCTTTTTGGTCATAATGAAGAACCCCATGAGAGAAGTAGTAGTGGCTGGTGCCATTGGAAGTGGTAGGGCAGAAGGTAAAGAGCCCAACAGTTGGTGGATCCAGCACTAATGATTTGCAGAACCATCTAATTCTAGTTTTGTCCCCATTCTCTTTGCTGAGTTCTATAAGGGCAAGATTGGCATGAAGGAGGAGAGAGCTGGCAAGTAGTGCCATCCGGTGGTCTATAAGAAGGCCGGCCGGTGGAGGCTAGCTTCAGACAGTGGTCAGTGCCCCATTCTTCCTACTGGGCCTAAATGGTTGGCATTAACACAGGGACAAATTCAAATGACCCCCCAAAACCCCCCCCCAAATGAAGTTTAATGCATGATGACCATTAAGAACCAAGTCAACAGACTATAAAGTCTGTCCCTGAAGAGAGCCATCAAATGTCAATGTTGTGAAACTTCTCAGGATCAGTGCAGACCCTTTTGATCAAGTATAAGCCAAATGTCTGTCCCACTGAATGAATATTTAATTGTTAGTACATGTTAGATGTGGACCTTTCCAGTTCATGTCCAAGATTTGTTGTTCTGTGGCCCTACTTGGAGGTGCACAAGTTCCTTGATTCAATACAGTGGTGCCTCGCAAGACGAAATTAATCTGTTCCGTGAGGCTCTTTGTATAGCGGTTTTTTTGTCTTGCGAAGCAAGCCCATTGACAGCTTAGCCTATTAGCGGTTTAGCGGCTTTTAGTGGATCAGCTGATAAGCGGCTTATCAGCAGATCAGCTGATGCTTAGCGGCTTAGAAAAAGGGGGGAAAGAGGGGGAACCCGCAGGAACTCGCAAGACATTTCGTCTTGCGAAGCAAGCCCATAGGGAAATTCGTTTTGCGAAGCGCCTCCAAAACGGAAAACCCTTTCGTCTAGCGGGTTTTCCGTCTTGCGAGGCGTTCGTCTTGCGGGGCACCACTGTACTGTCTTTGACCTGTGCTGGGAGGGAAGCAGGTACACTGACTGGCATCAGATTTTCAATATCTCAGACAGGGGATATTCCCAGCCCAACCTGAAGATGCCTGGGATTGCACCTGGGACCCTTTTCAGGCACAGCAGATACTCTAACCACTGAGCTACGACCCTTCCCCTAAATGAAAGATCAACAGGAAAATGTGTAAACACTGCACAAGGAAATCAGGATGAATGTTCATTGTCATATAACTGCCTGTCAATGAATTCAAATGAATGCTCAACAGATACCATAGAGTCTAACCTCTGCATAAAGCTTGTGCAAGTAAATTGAGATGAATGCTGAATAAACAAGTCTTATCTGGAGGAGCCCCCATTAGTTTGTGTTCCTGCTGCTACTGCTGCTGGGCCTGAGTTCCCAGCGCTGCCCCTCTCCACATCAACACCTCTCTCAAAAATAAAGAAAAAAGGAAATGGTTCTCTTATTTCCTCTTGACTTTGCATGACTAACTCAGCATGCAGTGATGACTTTGGGGGTTACAATGAAGGGTCAAGCCATACTTGATCAAACAGCAGGGCTGACATGACAGCAGGACAGAAGGGAAGACACCTCCTTGTTAACAACCCAGAGCTAATGAACCTTTCCCTCATTGCCTAAATGGGCATAAATAAATATACATACTCTGCGGGGGGGGGCAGGGGGAACACTGGTTTTGAAAAAAAGGAGTCCCAAAAGAGCACCATGCCCCAATGAAGGGAGTGGTGACTATCCCAGATGGGACCAGAAGGTCCTGCCCCCACAGCTGCCCATTCTTACCCATGCCATTGACATGGAAATGAGGACAAATTGATGGGAGACATTTCCATTGTAATGGATCTGTGGCAGGCAGGCCCACCCAGCCAGCCACCCACTGCCAGAATTATCCATCCTCCTCCTGCTGCCTGGAGGAAATGCTTGCAATGGATCACAGCACCAGGCCCTGGCTAATAAGATTAAACGGGCCATAAATAGCCCTTAATAGAGTGGAACAGCTCCCACATTCCCCTCCTTGTCCTGAGGCTTGCTTTACCAAAACTTATGAAAGTGGCAGGATATCTGAACATAGCCTATAGTTCAGATATTATTAATTAATTAACCTGTCCTTCCCCATAAGACCCCAAGGTGGATTACAGCAAAAAAATATAATACAACAAAACAAATAAAATAATCCCATGTTTTCAGTCTGACTGGATTTCTCCTGCAACTTGAGATTTGTTGTTCATTGAATATCTATTTAATAAGCATGTGAGTTCACAAATTTTAAACATTAAAAAGCAGGGTTGCTCATATTAAGTCCTCAGAAGAAAATATCCACAGTGCCAATGCCACATACATTTGAATTTACAGAATTCATTGTGAGGAGCAATGCAGTTGCAGAAAGATATGAGCAAGTGATGTGTAGTAAGGGCTGGAGGTCATGAATAGAGGTCACAAAGAACAGACAGGTAGACATGCATGGCAGAGATTCTATCCTCATGACAGAGATATTTTTTACAGGCAGTGAAATCATAACTTGCATGAAGACAGTATACAATACAAGTGTGTACATCAAGCATCCAGCCAGATAAAAGGGTATTTCAATTATACATTAGTGTTCAGCAGATATAGAACTCTAAACATGCAGCCAGTGCCTTTGAATAAAGATCATTTGCTAGATAATCCATTATCACATTGTAGAGGGCCTGTCATTGCAGCAAACCTGTGCTTTAGATTCTCCCATTTCAATCTCAAGTGATATTCTATAGAACCAGCTTCTTTCAGAATTCCTCCAAGCTCCTCTACATATGAGGCATCCATTGCTGCTCTCTCACTTTATTTATAAAAAATAAAAATAAAAATCTGTAGTTAATATAAAGCTACAAATTAACTTTAATTTTTACTGATGTCTGCTGGTACCTACTTATTCTGCAAACATTTCTGCAATAATAATGTAAACATGCAACTGGAGCTATATATATGTGTCTCATTTTTTAGGTA
The DNA here is from genome assembly GCF_964252035.2 of Podarcis erhardii. Taxonomy (NCBI): domain Eukaryota; kingdom Metazoa; phylum Chordata; class Lepidosauria; order Squamata; family Lacertidae; genus Podarcis; species Podarcis erhardii. The sequence continues at coordinate 87,434,969 of NC_138497.1, forward strand.
TAATTTTGTATTTAAAATATTCCTAACTCACAGAATAAATAATTGTAGACCCTATATAAAAGACAGCTACTTGTAATGTCAATATGTAGGGAGATCAGAACAAAATAATTATTTTAATTTCAAAGTAATTATATTATGAAATGTCACTAACAGAGGATAGGTCTACGCATAAAGTGAAGAGCAAATGTCAAACACTGAAGTTGTTCCTGATAAGGAACAATAGTTTGTTGGTTTAATGTTTTAATTAATAAAAAATTTACAAATACCACTTTGAAATTATCAACAATTTAGCTGAATATTTGTTACACTAGCTGGATAAATACTATGAAAAATAAATTAATAAAACAGTATACTTGCCTTAAAATATGAACATATTTTGATAATAGAATATTTATTTCTTTGCTTGTATCTGTTAATATAAATATTTGTTTTAGTAAAAAGTAGATGTAAAAGTTAATTAAGTGATATTTATTACAAGTTGATATAATTTTATATACGTCACCATTCAAAACTTTTTCTAGGGCTTCAGTTTTGAGAACTGCCTGGGAGCTTTCAGAAAGAGACAAATCCATTTTCTCAAAAGAAGACATTTGTGGATTTTCTGAAGATTCATTCTGTCAACAGAAAACAAACAATGGAAAGCTGGAATAATCTTTCAGCCTTGCAGAACTGTGCACATACTTGTTTTCACACCACACTTATCACATGTGACTGTATGTGTCATAGAAAGGCATTTTTGGAAAAGAAAAAGAACCAAAACAGAAACTGCAATCATTTCACATTTAAAAAATAAAAATAGCTATTTAAAACTGCTCACCTTTTCTTCCTTTTTACGTTTTTTTCTATTTTCATCAGACTTTACTGGGTTACTTGTCATTGTTACCTGATAAAAAATGTAATGTCATATTTGATAAACAATATTTTTTTCCTGTGAAGGTATTGCAAGATGTAACTGCAAAATAATATCACAGTGCTGTCCTTACTCTAACAAAACTAGACAGAAACTTTAAAAAACAGGGACAAAATAATTTGCATAGCGACCAGTCCCAAGGTCTGTATTCAGGCAACAATTTTTATTTTACATGAATGGTACTGTTAACAGTTGTACAATTGTTTCCTAGAACCTATCACCCATCACTCACTGGAAACATTACAGTTTGAAACATGGAATAGATCAAAAGCAAGGAAAAACAAGAACTGCTGTTTAGGAAAAGAGTGAAATGGTTTTTATTTGGAAATGAGGTTGGGCAGCTCTACTTAAACATATTGGCCCATCAATACTGAGAGGTTGAGCAGATCTAATCGGTTTATTTCATTGTGATGACCACCGCATGTTTCATATTTTCATTTGAATGTGCAGTCAAAGGAGTACAGCAGAGCTTTCCAAACTGTGTTGCGACACGTGTGTCGAATGCAGCGTGTAATTTTGTCATGCGAAAGCTCCCCGTGCTCCTTCCAGGGCTGGAAAAGGGTTACTTTAAGCTCTGGTTTGCTAGTAAAACTAATCATGAGGGGGAAAATGAATCCCTCATCAACATGGACAAACGCGCGCTCTTCTCCTTATTAAATGTAAACATCCTTCAATGGACACCCTTTAACTTTTATCATCTTCATATGCGTGCGTGTGTTTCCACACGCTCCCTCCGCCCCTCATGTGAATGCACCCCATGGGAGTTTTCCCGCATTTTCGCCCCCTCATCACCTCACAGCTCCCTTAAATGCGGTGGTGGCGAAAGAAGAAAGAAGACCTCTCCGCGGATCCCCGCTTCCGAGCATGCGCATTCCCTGCAGCGCGGGGAATAGGCGGAGCGAGGGGGGCACGCGCCGCAGGGCTCAGCTACCCCTCCCTCCTCAAAATTTTTCTGGTGACCGTTAACGATCGGCTCGCGCTCAGGGAGTTTTGGCGGGAAGCGCGTGTCGTGTTTGCTCTCCTCAGCTCGGGAGAGAGAAGTCGAAGCGGAATAACGGTACAAATTGTCTTTAAGAGAGTTTATTTTGTTTGCAGCAAGCACGTTTGAGGCAGGCTTCCTGTATAGGAACTATGAAAAAAAGTTGTGAGCCCTCCCTCAGAGCCAACTCAGGTCTCCTTTTATCCTGGAAGTTTATATATAATGACCTTGTTTACAAAATCTTATTTAAAGCCTTACTCATACTCAAAGTCAGCCCGTTGAAGTGAATGGAGATGACTAACTTTTCCAATTCTGTGAAGAATTTAGTGGGATGCAACCCAAAAACAGGTAGCCATGTTGACTCATTTGAGAAAGGAGAAGGCACAACAATAAAGTAATAGTGAGGACCAACTTTTATCAGGACAGCTTATGGGTTATTTATCCTTCAGCGACTTTTGAAGGTGTATTTATCTAATATGAAACTCCCAGTTTGTTTGGCTGTCATTTAAAAGCACAGAAGCAACATGCTGTCTGTTCAATTTGTTGCACCACATCAAACACATATTTTCTCATAATTGCCACATACACAAAATTGCACACTGCTCTATATTCTTAATTGAGGATCACTCCTTGCAGATTCTGTTTTCAGAATTACAAGAAGAACAAATTAGAATCAACTCATTCAAAGCAGGCTACTGTAGTTATTTTTGTTTACCACATTTATATCCTAGCTTTGCTCTCCAAAGATAATCTCCCGCTCCCCAGTTTATCCTCACAATAACCCTTTGAGGTGGGCTAAACTGAGATACCCCCTTCATGGATCACTGCCTTGCCGTGGCGAAGGGGCTTGAATAACTCAGAGAAGCTATGAACTATGCCGAGCAGGGCACCCAAGATGAACAGGTTATAGTGGAGAGTTTTGACCAAACGTGATCCACCTGGAGGAGGAACTGGCAAGCTGCTCCAGTATCCCTGCCAAGAAAACTCCATGGACAAAGACAACAGGTATATAAAAGTTATGACGCTGGAAGATGAGCCCCTCAGGTCGGAAGGCGTCCAACATGCTACTGGGGAAGAGCGGAGGACAAGTACAAGTAGATCCAGAGCTGATGAAGCGGCTGGGCCAAAGCCGAAAGGATGCTCAGTTGCGGATATGCCTGGAAGTGAAAGGAAAGTCAAATGCTGTAAAGAAAAATATTGCATAGGAACCTGGAATGTAAGAACCATGAACCTGGGTAAGTTGGATGTGGTAAAAAATGAGATGGCAAGAATAAATATTGACATCCTGGGCATCAGTGAACTAAAATGGACAGGAATGGGCGAATTCAGTTCGGATGACCATCATATCTACTATTGTGGGCAAGAAACCCATAAAAGAAATGGAGTGGCCCTCATAGTCAACAAAAGAGTGGCGAAAGCTGTACTGGGATGCAATCTCAAAAATGATAGAATGATCTCGATACGAATCCAAGGCAGACCTTTTAACATCACAGTAATCCAAGTTTATGCACCAACTACTGGTGCTGAAGAAACTGAAATTGACCAATTTTATGAAGACTTACAAGACCTTATAGAAGTGACACCAAAGAAGGATGTTCTTCTCATTATAGGGGACTGGAATGCTAAAGTAGGGAATCAAGAGATAAAAGGAACAACTGGCAAGTTTGGCCTTGGAGATCAAAACGAAGCAGGGCAAAGGCTAATAGAGTTCTGTCAAGAGAACAAGCTGGTCATCACAAACACTCTTTTCCAACAACACAGGAGACGACTCTACACATGGACATCAGCAGATGGGCAGCATCGAAATCAGATTGATTATATACTCTGCAGCCAAAGATGGAGAAGCTCTATACAGTCAGCAAAAACAAGACCTGGAGCTGACTGTGGCTCAGATCATCCGCTTCTTATAGCAAAATTCAAGCTTAAACTGAAGAAAGTAGGAAAAACCACTGGGCCGGTAAGATACAATCTAAACCAAATCCCTTATGAATACACAGTGGAAGTGAGGAACAGGTTTAAGGATTTAGATTTGCTGGACAGAGTGCCTGAAGAACTGTGGGTGGAGGCTCGCAACATTATATAGGAGGCAGCAATGAAAACCATCCCAATGAAAAGGAAATGCAAGAAAGCAAAGTGGCTGTCCAATGAGGCCTTACAAATAGCGGGGGAGAGAAGGCAAGCAAAATGCGAGGGAGATAGTGAAAGATACAGAAAATTGAATGCAGATTTCCAAAAAATAGCAAGGAGAGACAAGAAGGCCTTCTTAAACGAGCAATGCAAAGAAATAGAGGAAAACAACAGAATGGGAAGAACCAGAGATCTGTTCAAGAAAATTGGAGATATGAAAGGAACATTTCGTACAAAGATTGCCATAATAAAGGACAGAAGTGGTAAGGACCTAACAGAAGCAGAAGACATCAAGAAGAGGTGGCAAGAATACACAGAGGAATTATACCAGAAAGATATGGATGGCTCGTGCACCCCAGGTAGTGTGGTTGCTGACCTTGAGCCAGACATCCTGGAGAGTGAAGTCAAACGGGCCTTAGAAAGCACTGCAAATAACAAGACCAGTGGAAGTGATGGTATTCCAACTGAACTATTTAAAATTTTAAAAGATGATGCTGTTAAGGTGCTACACTCAATATGCCAGCAAGTTTGGAAAACTCAGCAGTAGCCAGAGGATTGGAGAAGATCAGTCTACATCCCAATCCCAAAGAAGGGCAGTGCCAAAGAATGCTCCAACTACCGCACAATTGCACTCATTTCACACGCTAGCAAGGTTATGCTTAAAATTCTACAAGGAAGGCTCAAGCAGTATGTGGACCGAGAACTCCCAGAAGTGCAAGCTGGATTTCGAAGGGGCAGAGGAACCAGAGATCAAATTGCAAACATGCGCTGGATTATGGAGAAAGCTAGAGAGTTCCAGAAAGACATCTACTTCTGTTTCATTGACTATGCAAAAGCCTTTGACTGTGTCGACCACAGCAAACTATGGCAAGTTCTTAAAGAAATGGGAGTGCCTGATCACCTCATCTGTCTCCTGAGAAATCTCTATGTGGGACAAGAAGCTACAGTTAGAACTGGATATGGAACAACTGATTGGTTCAAAATTGGGAAAGGAGTACGAAAAGGCTGTATATTGTCTCCCTGCTTATTTAACTTATATGCAGAATTCATCATGCGAAAGGCTGGGCTGGATGAATCCCTAGGCGGAATTAAGATTGCCGGAAGAAATATCAACAACCTCAGATATGCAGATGACACAACCTTGATGGCAGAAAGAGAGGAGGAATTAAAGAACCTTTTATTGAGGGTGAAAGAGGAGAGCGCAAAATATGGTCTGAAGCGCAACATAAAAAAAACGAAGATCATGGCCACTGGTCCCATCACCTCCTGGCAAATAGAAGGGGAAGAAATGGAGGCAGTGAGAGATTTTACTTTCTTGGGCTCCATGATCACTGCAGATGGTGACAGCAGCCACGAAATTAAAAGACGCCTGCTCCTTGGGAGGAAGGCAATGGCAAACCTAGACAGCATCTTAAAAAGCAGAGACATCACCTTGCCAACAAAGGTCCGTATAGTAAAAGCTATGGTTTTCCCAGTAGTGATGTATGGAAGTGAAAGCTGGACCATAAAGAAGGCTGATCGTCGAAGAATTGATGCTTTTGAATTATGGTTCTGGAGGAGACTCTTGAGAGTCCCATGGACTGCAATAAGATCAAACCGATCCATTCTTAAGGAAATCAGCCCTGAGTGCTCACTGGAAGGACAGATCCTGAAGCTGAGGCTCCAATACTTTGGCCACCTCATGAGAAGAGAAGACTCCCTGGAAAAGACCCTGATGTTGGGAAAGATGGAGGACACAAGGAGAAGGGGACAACAGAGGACGAGATGGTTGGACAGTGTTCTCGAAGCTACCAGCATGAGTTTGACCAAACTGCAGGAGGCAGTGGAAGACAGAAGTGCCTGGCGTGCTCTGGTCCATGGGGTCACGAAGAGTCGGACACGACTAAACGACTAAACAACAACAACAACAAAACTGAGATACAGTGACTGGCCCAAAATCACTCAGTGAGTATCATGACTGAGTGCAAATTTGAACCCTTGGCCTCCCAGGTCCTAGTCTAACAAACTGCTACACCCTGCAACAACCCATTTGTGCTTACAAGTTTATTGTCAGTGCTGTAACAAGAACATGTGTTGATGGTGGAGAATTCATTATGTTTATGTATGCTTATTGTGTGGGGAATCTTATCTGTGTTATTAGATTTTGCAAGCTGGGAATCCATGTGCCTGTTATTCCAGATTAATCCACACACAGATTGAAAGTGTGTTTGTGGCATGTTACTCAGCTTCTAAATCTTTCCAGAAACAAATGAATCAGAAGAAGAGGAAATTGCAGAAGACAGAAGTATTGTATAAGAGACTACTACAGAAGTATTTCTTAGTTTTAAATGTTGCATAATAATTACTTTTTCCTACCAGCAGGTGGCTTCTTCACTGAAAATTCTGTGTACTGACACCTCAGTTGTTGAGGGATACCCTTGAGGTGACTGCAGCTCCATTTCCGGAAAATGAGTTAAGATAGATGCAAGACAGTTTTCAGAAACCTGTGAGTGGAGAAATAAATCATGCATTAAACAATCGGAAAAGGTTTCCGACACAGAGCTAGGACTGCCAGCTTCTGAAGTGAAACATTTGGAGTCACTGCTCAATCCCAGGCATTTCCATCCACAACCTCTTTTCAATGTCAGAATGCAGCTCATGGGCAAGTAAAAAGCGTTATTGAGCAGGGTCAGAGTGCACAGACTTTCCTGATCAAGGAATGTGACTACCAAGCAACCATCAGCTCCATCACCACCCTTGAGAAATAAGCTACTCGTGAAAAAATGAGACGTGGCTACTGAGTGAGTATTTTAAGGAATTTGGTTCTCAAGTTTAGGAATAATGAGAAAAGATTAAGGATGGAGGCATATGCTACAATCCTAAATCATGTTTATGTAGCTCTTCCATCTTGTGCAGTCATTAGATTATTAAATGTTTAAATTTATTTCCCCTCTTTCATTAAAGTTCAGCAAAATAGGAAGGAACATAAGGCACTGCATTATATGAGTCGTCATACCATTGAGCTATCTAGCTCAGGACTGTCTGTGGGTGGTGGACTTCATGCTAGCAGGATCACCTTTGTTTTTGGAGACACACCAACTACATTTAGAATTATAGAATTTGGAGGCCAGGGATTTGATATGAGTGGCAGAAATGAACTGACATGACAGTCGTTCCATACACAAACCCACGTCTGGTTACCTCCTCCACTTTCAGTTTTCTTCTTTTCAGTAGCAATAATTTTTGTTGTCGTTGTTTTGGGGGGTTTTTTGGGGGAGGGGGGTCATTTTGTTGTCACTGTTATTCAGCAATTGGAAGTCGGAAATCCTTCCCTATCTATGATCTCTTTTGTCCATCCTGGTCTACTGCAATGTCTAACAGCAGCTCTCCAATGTTTCATTGGAGATACAATAATCTTTCCCAACCCTGCCTGGAAATGCCAGTGAGTGACATATTATATCCCCAAGTGCCATTCTGCTCCAATACCATCGGGCTCCTGCGAATTCCTTCCCAGGTGCATTCTGTCAGTATTGGTCAGTGAGTGGTAAAGAATGAGCTTTTGGATCCAGGTACCAGAATTGTATCATAAGGCACTTGAAGGACAACCCTGACCTAAATGTTACATTCCATTTTCTATGTTGGATCAGGATTTTCTGGCAACAAACCACTACTGCTTCATTACAGAATATGTAAACAAAATCATTCTAGGTTGGGACATTCTTGTATTCCCTGGTACCCAGGACCAAGTATTTCACATTAGTTTCAAAACATTTTACTTCTGGGCAGATGGGACATGCTTCTGATGTGAGTTTACTGGTGTCTGCTGTGGCCAGCCATGTGAAGAGAGAACATCTCTTCTTCAAACTCAGTAGCATTCTGCAGACCTGAGAGCAACGTTGGCTTGAAGGGACAAATACAATTTCCATGGAAGAATCTTCTGACATGCAGCACCCCCTGCTGACCCTTTGGGGAATGTTCAAGAGTAAAGAAATTAATTAAAGCACTGCCACTAAAAATGCAGAAGGTTGGAGGGGACACAATTCTTTCAGTCCCGTATATGGAATGTAGGGAAATTGCTCATTTACATATCCAGCCAGCACAATCACGGCATTCTTTTACCTCCTCTAAAGACACTGAATCTTTTCCTTCAGTGCTTTCCTATCAGAGTGTTCCCTTTCTGTCACTATTGCACAACCTTCACAGTTCTGCTTACTGCTGTTACCTTTGTTTAATCATTTGTTCAATGTTTCTTCAAGACCTTTAGTGAGATATATTTGCAGTTTTAAAGCATTTGGATTTATACCCCATTCTGTCAACAATGATCCTGGGCAGTCGGCACTAGTCATGGTCTTGGGAAGCTAGCAGTGAGTGTAGTGTAGTGTAGTGTAGTGTAGTGTAGTGTAGTGTAGTGTAGTGTAGTGTAGTGTAGTGTAGTGTAGTGTAGTGTAGTGTAGTGTACAGGTTAAGAAAATCAACCAAAATTTGGGAAAGTTGAAGTTCAAATTTTTATTCTGCCAGAGGCAAGCCATTATCTCTAAGCCCCTGCCCCCATATGTAGCATGGAGGGGGGAATAATATATACATAATTTATAGTACTGTTTTCATTATTACTAAGGTAGTAATAAATACTGAACATTGTTAGGATTGTAGGATGCTATCTTATACCAAATAAGACCATTGGTCCATCTAGCTCAGTATTGTCTATATTGGCTGGCAGTCAGTCTCCAGAGTTTTAACAAAATAAAAAAAAATCCTTCCAGTAGCACCTTAAAGACCAACTAAGTTAGTTCTTGGTATGAGCTTTCGTGTGCATGCACACTTCTTCAGATACACTTCTTCAGTGTATCTGAAGAAGTGTGCATGCACACGAAAGCTCATACCAAGAACTAACTTAGTTGGTCTTTAAGGTGCTACTGGAAGGAATTTTTTTATTTTGTTTTGACTATGGCAGACCAACACGGCTACCTATCTGTATCCAGAGTTTTAGACAGCAATCTTTTTCTAAGTCCTACCAGGAGTTGCTGGAGATTGAAGTCTCAGGTGATAAATTTATTAGTCTTTAAGAAACCAGGAGACTTTTACAGTAGTTGTTCTTACTGAATGTGTTAAATGTTTGATTAAACTACCACTGTTTAATAAGGACACAAAAATGTATCCTACGAGTGATTTAATCTCTAGTTTAAGCATTTCCTTTCATAACCACTAGGTGGCGCGCTTGTGCTTCCAACAGTTAATTACTTGGTTGTGGCAGTCCCCATACAACAGTCACTGAGAAAAGCAAAACTGCCTTGGATGCATGTCCATTAGTTAGTGGTGAACCTCAGGCAGGGCCATCTTGCACATGAGACAAGGTAAGGAAGTTGTCTCAGGCTGCAGATTTGGTCTCTGAGGAGTGTACCTCATCTTTGCCACCTCCCCCAGGCCCACCTATTGCCTCTTCTCCCGGGCTCCCCTGCAGCTGCCCTCTGCCTGCTCCAGGGAGCGCTGCAGAGGAGGAGGAGGCGGGGGGGGCAGTGGAAGGGGAAGCAGCAGCAGGTGTGGGGAGGCATTTTCTGTTTTGCCTGAAGTGAGAAACATCCTAGGCTGACCCTGGCCTTGGGACAAGTTTGTCTGAAAGACTGCTTTCAGTACAAACATGTTTGACCACTTAGGTCAGTAGTGGGGAACCTCAGACCCAGTGCTTCAATTTGACTCTAGGCCAGGGGTCAGCAGACTTTTTCAGCAGGGGGCTGGTCCACTGTCCCTCAGACCTTGTGGGGGGCCAGACTATTTTGGGGGGGGGAATGAACAAATTCCTATGCCCCACAAATAACCCAGAGATGCATTTTAAATAAAAGGGCACATTCTACTCATGTAAAAACACGCTGATTCCCAGACTATCCGCAGGCTGGATTGAGAAGGCAATTGGGCCGGATCCAGCCCCCAGGCCTTAGTTTGCCTACCCATGCTCTGGGCTCTATCTGGCCCACAGACATTTATATTAATTGTTTTGTCCATTTTTGCTTCTGATCATGCCTAGTTTGTCTGTCCATTGGCATGTGCACCCTCCCAAAAGATTGCCCAGAATAAAATACAGTTTTCTATCTGAAAATGTTCTTTTCTCCTGATTCAGTAAAGGTTCTTTACTCTTAATGGTGGCATCATGCTCTACAGATCACTGGAGTGGGCGTTTTCCATGTTTGCCATCAGTTGTTTTACATTTGTCCAGGCATTTCCTGACCTCCAAGATCAAATTTTTCACTTCTGTATTTCTGCCACTACATTTTACTATGTTTTTATGATGTGTTTAACACTTTTGTACCTTGTTATGTTTTATTATGTATTGTGAACCCTTAGGTTTTAATACTAAAGGGTCGAGAAATTTTCTAAACGAATAAATAATATTCTAATCATGCTAAACTTAGGTTGACTCAATTGCTGAATTGGAGACTGTCTATTGCTGTATATATGAGTCAGTTAACGTGGTTGGATTTATTGTGGCATAAGCTTTTTCGGGGACAGAGCCCACCTCAGGATGCTCTCCTAGTTTGTAGGTATCAAACTATAAGGACATAGAGAAAAGTTTTGTTTCCTGTCTCCCAAATGAGAAAAAACTGCCAAGCAATGTATGATATATCAGTGGTATGTAGTGTACTAATGAAGATCAGATCTGACCATATTAGGTGTGATATACTTCATATAGGTGGCCCCTGATGATAAATTGGCATAGCAAGTTGAATAGTGTAAATTAAATGGTGCTAAAGAGGGACAATTGCTTTCTCAGGTAGGCAAGCTGCTCCCAGACTTGGTGTGAAATTTGCTGGCAAGTTATAATTCAGCAGCTGTAGGCTGGAGTCTCTCTTTGAAGGAGAACAAATAATTGTTGAAGAATGATACATAATGTCTCCCAATTTACATCACAATAATATTGTGATACTCCACACACCTTCTCAAATAAGATAAAGATTGCAGTCTAAAATAGTTTAAAATCATAGCTGCATATTTTAAAAACTATCCAAAAGCCACAGCAGAGCAAGACCTTTATTAGTAGCAACTGAAATGTCATAAAGTATGGTTTGTATGGTTTTATGTACTATTGTAAACCAATTTGATACTTTGCTATGAAATAGCAGTAGTATATAAATATTTTTTATAAGTAAATAAAATAAAAGTATGTAATCTTCTCCAGTGCTTTTCTTCAGGCTGGATGTCAAGTAAACCTACAAAAAGGTTAGGAAAGAGGTAGCTGGGCATGATGGAGAAGGCCCAAAGACTGCAGCCTGTAAACATCTTAAGATGGAGTACAGGACATGTCATGCAGACTTAATTTGCTTAGCTCACACCAATTTGCTTCAATGGCAACTGGGACCAAAAAAAAAAAAACCCACAACAGTGAATAACAAATAATGCATTATTATCATCAGGATAAACACTATTTTTAAATGTCTTGTCCTTTAAGGTGCTTCAAGCTTGTGTTTCTGCTGTAATAATAGATATAAAAACTCAGTCTAGAATCTGGCTGAATACTTTTTTTTTTTACTGTAGCACTTAATTGAAGTTAGTTCAGGATGCTGCAGGGATTGTCCATCTTAGATGCTAGTTGGCTCAGTGAGAAAATTTTAGACACTATATTCAGTGCTCTTACAGCTACTTCCTTTTATATGGTGATACGTGTATCTTCACGTTCTTTAAAATATGGGTAAATGTGCTGCATTTGGGGCCCGTCTGGCTAATTCTGAGGCCCTCGACTTCTTTCCCAAGAACTTGTCTGATGGCAACAGTGCTTTTAAGCTCCTCCCCTCATAACTAAGCCATGGAAACCCTCTTTCATGCCTACATGGAATACTCCATTGGGGTCTGTTCAATCTTGATTAGCTCTGCTCCAGAAATGGCTGGATTTCACAGTCTATTTAGAATTTTTGTGTTTGCAAGTGCACATGCACAAAGTGCTGCACCAGTTCCATTTGAAGTGTGGGGCAGAGATCCCAGGCATCCTAGAAGCAATGGATGGGGTACAGCTGCTAGCATCCTACTTATCTTAAGAGAGGTGTCACCAGTGTGGCATAAGTGCCCACATAGGCTTCTCTGGTTCCCACAGGTTCCCCTCCCTCTATTGAAATTAGGCTTGAAAGAAGCATTCTAGTGTCGCCTGTAGGGTGTTGCAGGGTGTGCTGGCTTGCGGAGGTGGTGACAGTTTCTCTGGTTTGCAAACATACTCACAAAAAGGTTGGCAACCTCTGTGTTAAGAAATAACATACTTTTCCTTCAGAACACTTGAACTCTCCTGATCAATTCCATAATGTCTGTTACAGTAGAGATTGTATGCTGGGAGCCAGACCTGTGTGTGTGTGTGTGTGTGTGTGTGTGTGTGTGTGTGTGGTCTTTTGACTCAGAGAAAAAAGACACAGACACCAAGTGTGGGTCAAGAGATTTATTAGACTTCTTGCCTGTTTAGGACATCTACATCCAGTGAAGAGACAAAAAGCTTTGCAATTCCCAATGGTCCCATTAAAGTATCACTTCTGAAATAATTCTTAAATACTTTTATCCTTAGAAAAAAAATGTCCCATCCCACCCCATTTGGTGTCATTCAGCAAAAGGGTTTCCTCACCAGGGAAATCTTTTGAGCACCCTGCAAATGCAAGCAAATAAATAAATGTCATGGGGTAGGAGATGATGCCTTCCCAGATGCTACCACCCCAGTCACAATATTGGGACTGTGGGGGCCTTCTGAGCTACGCTGCTAGCAAGGGACATGCTTATTCCTTGTTGTCTTGATGACTTAACTGGTACCAGACAAGGAAGAAGTAAGAGCATGGGGAAGGGGCAGATTCTGGTTCTGACTAGTGCACAAAGTGCTATGGGATTTCTTTAAGGAGATGGATGAAATCAGGGCATCTGGAACCCAGCTAAGGGCTGCTTCACATGTGACTATTTTCAGAATGGATATTACTTGCTTGCAGGAAAAGATTGTATACAACAGCTTTACAACTAAATTTTCAAAGATTAATAGCCTGAGAAAAATATAACCAATTTGCCCACAAAAAAATCTATTAGTCATCTTTGGCACATGGATGGTCCCAGGGAGAAGGGGGCGGGGGGCAGGGGAGAGAATAAATGAACTCTTTTCGTTAGAAGACTTAACTGCCAAATCACCTGAAAGTTGTTATTACACACAATTGCACAAGCAGCTATTTGTAAGCCTTGTGTACACTGCCACCTGGGGTGAGCATGAGGGTCTACTGTTCTGCATGTACACACAGCACAAAGCCACATTTTCCAACACACATGTGCACATGCGGAAAACTAGTGTGAGTGCTCATCAGACACTGTTGTGTGCATGATATGTATTTTTCCTACACAAAATTTATTTCCTTGGAATAAAATTTCTGACACATGAAGAGGCTCCAAGAATGGACCTGTGCATCTCCTTGGCAAATGCATCTTCCCAAACCCATGTTTACCAAGGGATTCTGATTGTTGTGTGCATGCATGTGTACAAGGATGAATCAGTAGATGGGAGTGTTTAACACTCCCCCTGCCTACTGCTTCTCCTTGGCAAGTGCTCTCCCAGGTAATCTCTGTCGTCATCGTTCCCCCCCCCCCAAAAAAAAAATCTGGGTTTCTTTCCTTTCTTGAAATGTGGCTGAGCTTTTTTTAAAAAGGCCAGGGAAGGGATTGCATCAGAGAATTGGTTGGTTGGGAAATTGTTACATAACGCCCCGCCGAAAAACAATCAAACTGATTCTATCCCACAAATGTTACCCCCACGATGCTGCATAAGTGTGGTCCTATAGGAACAAGTAGTTCCACCATCCTGAGATACCATGTTATTTCTGAGAATATCCAGGACAGAACAGCTAAAATTGAGCATGTAGTAGACAGTGCATTTCTTCCCTCACATAAGCACAGGCATCAGAACCTTTGCCGGGTTAATAGAATGGGGACTGTTAGAGTGCTGTGATAATGGAGGAAGATTATCTACTCAGTAATTACAACCCAATAATATATATCCTTCTCCAGTACTTTCAGGAAGCAAGGGATAGTTTTACAAAAGGAATCCATCTCTCCTGTACCTCCATTTCTCCTCCCCATGTCCCAGTTTGCTCTAACAGAAACTAGGTATTCCAAGTCCTGCCCTCCTGCAGGACAGTCAATATGTCCTACTTTGCAGAGGACAACCTTCTGTTTGGAGGGGTGGCAAAGGACAGTTCTTTATTTCAAGAGCTGCCTACTGTGAATCTGGATTAAAAAGAAAGAATCCTAAGAAAGGAGAGCAGTAGGGGAGTAGGGAGGCTTGAAGTTGCCCATCTACAGTTATCACCTGGAAACAGCACACAACACTCACTAGGTCACTGTCTTCCCTGCTATGAAGAGATGTGTGTTTCTATTTAAATAACAAGTCATTATTTCTAAATTTGCAACTACATATAAATTAGTATATGCAAATCAATGGTTTTGATGTTGCATTTCCTGGGGGGTGGGGGGATTGTCTAAATGTCCATCCTACCCTTTAGGTGATTTCCTTTCAAGATTACTTAACATGGGTTAACATCCTTAGTTAAACTGTTTTAGCCTCCTTTTGATGAGCGTTCCATACTTAAAGCACATTGATAAGGCACATTTCTCTCCCCTATACAAACCCTTGTTCTTTCAGTGCATGGTTATTGGTAGTAGCAGATGGCATGGTGGGGTGGCGGTGTTCACCTGACCTCCCGTCAGTCGGATCTACTGGTTACTGTGAGGTAGAGGGGTGAAGTGACAACACTGATGCAAATGCACTGGGAGAAACACAAATTTGTCTGGCTCAACCTCACCACTGCCTTGCCCCTGAGCTGCCTCCTGGGAAGTAGCCGCAATGCAACCAACTGGAGGTCAGGTGCAAGCTGCCAGTGTCCACTACTGATTATAGGTGGAGTGATTCTTTACTGAATCTGAGAATGAAATGAGGCATTATAAGTATTCCAGGCTTAAATTCACCTGATCCAGAGAAGACGGTGTGATTTTATAAACAACCTTCACTTTCTACTGCCTCTTCCCTCATCATAACTGGTGCCCACCTCTCCACTTCAGGGTTGGTGCACTACCTCTTGTCCCACTCACTGCTCACAAGCCCAGTTGACTGGCAGCTGGAAAGAGCAACGGAAGAGTCCCATACATCTTCCTTACAGCTACTTTGCCTGCCACAGTGCTAGGAGGAGCACCACATGGATGTCTGCCAAGAGAAAGTGTCCTGCAGGCCCCCCATACTCAGCCCTCCCAGATACCTTCTTGTAGCAGCCCACCCCCTCCTACTTCCCCAGTCTGCATATTGAGATGCAGGATTTCCTTCCCCTCATTCATTCACCCCAGGCTTCCAGGCCTCCACTCACTACCCGCATCCACCTGGTTAACTCCCCCTCTATCAGAGGCCCCTGAACCAAAATAGCAGCATACAACCCTGTCATTGGGCATCCCCTTCTGTAACCTGCCAAAAAGCGGGCAACTCAGAGATAGAGGTCAAAACCTCTCTTTGGCCCTTATGCCTGGGAAAGGGTATAGGGAGACAGTGGCCTCACCTTTCCCCCACATTCAGGATTCTGGCTACCATGCAG
Source organism: Podarcis erhardii (assembly GCF_964252035.2). Classification (NCBI taxonomy): domain Eukaryota; kingdom Metazoa; phylum Chordata; class Lepidosauria; order Squamata; family Lacertidae; genus Podarcis; species Podarcis erhardii. The sequence goes on from NC_138497.1 coordinate 87,450,537, forward strand.
TCCCTCCCTATAACCACAGGAGGTGACACCTGGTTTCTCCCTCTTTAAGGGGCACCTGATGACGTCGTCTCATCTCTCAAACTGTGCTGTGGCCAATGGGTGGAAGCTGTTCGAAGCCAGGAGCATTCGGCCTAGGCGATAGAGAAGTGCAGGGTACCAATGAACGCCTTCTGGTTGAGTCTGCTCACCCCCTGCCAGGCTGCGAAAGAGTCGAAGGGGCCAAAAGGCCAGCTGGGCCAGGTGCTGCTCCTGCACCAAAGCAAAACAAGATGCTACCACTCCATCCACCACCACCGTCCCATGGCGAGTGAGGGGGGCATAGGCCCCAATATCCATCTGCACTGAGGCTGCTGCTACCCTGGCTGGTCTTAGCTCACTCCCATCTGTCACCAGCACATATTGGCCTGGGTGTACCAGGCTGGCAAAAATAGCCTTCATGGGTGCAGTGGCATTCTCCCCCACAAAAAGGAGGTGTGCTGCAGTGAGGGCAAGGCGGCGGGGTGGATCCCGCGTCTCAATGACGTGGAAAGCAGTCCGTGCCGATGATGCCTTGTCCAGAAATGCCAGGAATTCACTGTATATGGGACGGCCTTGCTCATCCATGGCTTGGACCCGCTGCCCAGGCCTCAGTGCCCACACTGGAATCTTGGTCCCGCTTTCTAGAGTTGCCAGTGCCTGGGCTGGGAAACAGCCTCCTGTCTTTGCCGCTGCTGAATGCTCTAGACAAAGAGAGGGAGAGGGAGAAACAAATAGAGAGACCAGCCCAGTTACTAGAGGGAGGGAGATTCGATTAAGGTGCAAAGAAGTAAACATAAATGAAATTTGGTAAGATTTAGATGAGCTATGGGTGGTTGTGATGAGGGTAAGTTTTGTTATGGAAGCCTTTCAACTGGAATCAAGTGGCCTCTGTTTTGTAGGTTGGTGGAGAGTACAGTTCATATAGACTACTTATTAATTCATCTAGCAGGGGAGTTGGGAAACTTTGCAGTCCAAGGACCACATTCCTTTCTAAGAAACCCTTTGGGGGGGGGCACATGCCAGTGGTGAGTGGGGCCAAAGACAATGAATGTAAATTTCACCTTTGTACAGCAGGTTAGCTTCTACACATACCCCTTCCCACCCTCCATCCAGGGCAGAAGTTTAATTGGAGTTCAATGACACATTTCAGCCATTCAGGAACACTCAAGGAGGAGTGCAAAGCAGGGGAAGTAGGGGCAGGATTAAGAAAGGGGTGTGCTGAGGAGAGTTTCTAGTACCAGATAGAGAGAATGGAGGGCCTGATATATGATGTCACATGCACAACAGCACATTAATCATTCATCTGAAATAGCCTTTCCCATCTGATTGCCCTCCAGAGGTTTTGGACTGCAACACCCATCAGCACCAGCCAGCATGGCCAATGGTCAGGGATGATAGAAGTTGTAGTCAATCAACATCTGGAGAGCTACAGGTTGGGAAAGGCTGATCTTGATTAACCAACACCTAGGATCCAATGGTCTTATTGAGTATATCCACACAACTAATTTACACCAGCTAAATAAAAAACATTGGTTAACGGTCATGTCTTCCTCAAATATGCTGGCAATTGTGTGGTAAGGGTGCTAGCAGGCAACCCCTATTTCTGTTTCCTCCTTCCAATTATAGTTTGAATGAATAAATGAATAATGCACACTCTCAAACATCAACAACAAATATTCTACCACTGATCTTTTACACAGTATAACAAAGATAGCAAAGACTATCTTTGCTATACTTGGGAGGAAGTGATCATGCTCTCCTGGGTTTCAGGATACAGAGGCAAGGGAAAACTGAGTTTAGTCAGACACACACTCTGGACTTTAAGAAGGCCAATTTTGAAAAGCTGAAGGAGCTACTGGGTGTGATTCCATGGTCAGAAAAACTCAATGAGAAGGGAGTCCAATAAGGATGGGAGTTTCTCCTTTTAGAAAGCCCAAATGCAGACAATACCAACAAGAATGAAAAGTGGGAGGCATCTAAAGAAACCGGTGTGGCTGCATAAGGAGCTTACAGATGAACTGAGAGTTAAGAAGGGCATGTATAGGAAATGGAAGAAAGGGGAAATCACAAAGGAGGAGTATACATGAGTCGCCAACAGTTGCAGATGGAAAGTCAGGCTGGCTAAAGCTCAGAATGAGCTTAGGCTTGCAAGAGAGGTTAAAAATACTAAAAGGTTTATTCGGCTATGTCCAAAGTAAGAGGAATAACAAGCAAGTGTTGGGTCCTCTGCATGGGGAACACAGATAAATGCTATTGGGTGACAGAGAAAAGGTGGAACTACTCAACACCTACTTTGCCTCTGTCTTTACTCAAAAGGAAAGTGATGCCCAACCTGGTGATAACAGAATAAATGATGTAAGGAGGGAGCTGCAGCCTAAGATATGAAAAGAGGTAGTAAGGGAACACCTAGCTACTTTAAATGAATTAAAATTTCCAGGGCCTGATGAACTGCAACCAAGGGTACTAAAGGAGCTTGTGGGTGTAATTTCAGATCCTTTGTCTATTATCTTTGAGATTTATTGGAGAACAGGTGAGGTCCCTACAGACTAGAGGCCGGCAAATATTATCCCCATCTTCAAAAAGTGGGGAAAGGAATAGCCAGGCAACTACCGACCAGTGAGCTTGGCATCGATACCAGGGAAGGTCCTAGAACAGATAATTCAACAGTCGATCTGAGAGCATTTAGAAAAGGATGCTGTGGTGGACCAGGGAAATGCTATGGACATAGTGTATTTTGATTTCAGTAAGGCTTTTGACAATGTCCCCCAAGATATTCTTGTGAGGAAACTGGTAAAATGTGGGTTGAAAGAGGTAACTCTTAGGTGGATTTGTAGCTGGTTGACTGACCAAACTCAAAGAGTACTCATTAATAGTTCCTTGTCATCCTGGAAAAATATGACAAGTGGGGTGCCGCAGGGTTCTGTCCCGGGCCCATTGTTGTTCAACATCTTTATAAATGACTTGATTGAATGAATTGAGGGGATGCTCATCAAATGTGCATATGACACCAAACTGAGAGGGGTAGCTAATGGCGCAGAAGACAGAATCAGAATTAAAAATGACCATAACAGATTGGAGAACTGGGTGCAAGCTAACAAAATGAATTTCAATAGGGACAAATGTATGGTTCTGCACTTAGGCATGAAGAACCAGATGCACAAATATAGGATGGGGGTAATCTGGCTTACTAGCAGTACATGTGAAAAGCATCTATGGGTCTTGGTGGACCACAAGCTTAACATGAGTCAACAGTATGATGCATCAGCAAAAAAGCTAATACTATTCTAGGCTGTATCAACAGAAGTATAGTGTCCAGATCAAGGGAAGTAATAGTACCACTCTATTCTGCCTTACCTCCCTGCTCACTGTGTCTGAAGCAATAATTTGCTCTCCACTTGCAAATGCAGACACTCAAAACTGGCTTGCACTGACTGTAATTCCAAGTGCACACACTTGGAAACTGTGTCCAATTCTGGGCACCACAATTTAAGAAGGATGTTGACAAGCTGGAACATGTGCAGAGGAGGGCAACCAAGATGATCAAGGGTCTGGAAACTAAGCCTTATGAGGAGCGCTTGAAGGAGTTGGGTATGTTTAGCCTGGAAAAGAGGAGACTGGGAAATTAAGAACAAGATCAGCAGAAGACAAAGTAAAGTGCATGTATAAATATGAAGAAGACATGCAGAAGGGACTTGGAAAAGAGTTAAGAGCCTCGGACAGAAGATTGATGTCCAGGTTGATGGACTATATGGAATTGACGGAAATGACTGGCAGAATCCGAGACCAAGGAGAAGAGACGGTGGAAGAAGATTGGAAAAAGTTTAAAGTTTATTTATAGAAATATTGTAAAATTAATGAGTGTTAGAAAAATGTTGGAATGAAATTATATGGCTTTAGTAGAAATGTCATAAGGAGTTAAGCATAAATAAGTATTATAGTACAGTATTAATGGAAAATAAGTTTAAAATAAGTCAAGATAATTATAAGACAGAAAATAGAGAAAGATGGAAAGGAATTGCTGAAACAATTAATAGAATTGGAATACAAAAAGGGAGGTGAGAGGAGGTCGAGGAAACAAGGGAATGAAGGATAAGACATTGAAATGGTATGATGTATGTTTTTAAACTGCTTTTGTTCTGTTTTGTTTAGTTTAATGTGTTAATGTTGTATTGTGTATATTGTAATGTATTGTTTTTTCTTTCTTTTTCTTTTTCTTTTTTTCCCTTTTTTCCTTTCTTTTGTAAGGTTTAAAAGTAATAAATATTATTTTTTTAAAAAAGAAAGAAAGAAAAGAGGAGACTGAAAGGAGATATGATAGCCATCTTCAAATATCTTAAGGGCTGTCACATGGAAAAGAGAGAGTGCTTGTTTTCTCCTGCTCTGGAGGGTAGGACTTGAACCAATAGCTTCAAGTTGCAAGAAAGGCGATTCTGACTAAACATTCAGAAAAACTTTCTGACAGTAAGAGCTGTTCAGCAGTGGAACAGACTCCCAAAAGAGGTGGTGGGACTCTCCTTCCATGGAGAAACAGAGGTTGGATGGCCATCTGCCATGGATGCTTTAGCTACTGCATTGCAGGGGTTTGGACTTGATGACCCTTGGGGTCCCCTCCAGCTCCAAGATTCTGTGATTCTATGATTCTCTAACTGCTTTATAGGTTTGGCAAATACAGTTTTACTGCCCTTCAGTAAATCTGCCTCAGTCTACTTGTAGTGCTTCTTTGGTTAAGATCTGTATTTACTATTTGGCTTCTGCTTGGAAGTAGAAAAGATGGGAAATTAATGACATGTAAAGCAAGAATCCATTCTTTAGCCATCAGCCTTCAGTGAAAGGGTAGGAAAAGCCACCCTCTAAAAATGGGTGGGCTCAACAGCCAATTAAGAGCATCAGAATAGATCTGCTCAGCAAGTAGCCTAAGAAACAAGGACCACAATAAGAAGAAATACTTACTTTTCAAGAAGGCAGCTATGGCTTCTGAAGCTTACATAACCCAGCAAACAATCAGAAAGCTGGTAAAGCACACATAGTTTCTAAATAGTACTGATTTAGGTAAATTTCTTTAAAACTTAACAGAAGCCCTGCTGGATGAGGCCAAGGGCCCATCTAATTCAGTATCCTGCTCTCACAGTATCCCATGGAAAACAAATAATAATAATAAAAAATAATACAGCCTCGGTCCTGTATACCTGAAGGAGCGTCTCCACCCTCATAGTTCAGTCTGGACACTGAGGTCCAGCGCTGAGGGCCTTCTGGCGGTTCCCTCATTGCGAGAAGTGAGGTTACAGGGAACCAGACAGAGGGCCTTCTCGGTAGTGGCACCTGCCCTGTGGAACGCCCTCCCTTCAGATGTGAAGGAAATAAGCAGCTATCTTATCTTTAAAAGACATCTGAAGGCAGCCCTATTTAGGGAAGTTTTTAATATTTAATGCTGTATTGTTTTTAACACTCGATTGGAAGCTGCCCAGAGTGGCTGGGGAAACTCAGCCAGATGGGCAGGGTATAAATAATAATAATAATAATTATTATTATTATTATTATTATTATTATTATTATTATTATTATTATTATTATTACCTGCTAGCAGGACCTCCATACAACAGTGCGATGATGGCAATATAAAGCATATTGTATCATGTGTGATTTATGCAGCATTGACTTCCCTCTAGATAGTTCTTCAGATCCCGAAGATAAAAGGAGAGCCTCCCCAAGGTAGCAGAGAATATGTCCTGCTCTCTCTAGGCACTTTTCATGTCCAACTTCCTTGCACTTAACAAAAACAGTACTCTTTTCCTCCAATTCTCAGTTGGTTGTTTTTCAGTAATGATTCTAAACAGTTCTTTTTTCAGGGAGCACTCAAGGGTAAACAGTATCAGTAGCCCCCATCCACCCCTGTTAAAAGTGTAGCGCTTACTGTAACAACTTCATGGTGAGCACTGGCATCTTTTTTCCCCCTTAAAAAAAGCACTGATTCTAAAATGAACAAACAGCCATCCACAGCCTTGCAGAAGAGGGCCAAGAGGGCAGTGCCTTTCTTTCTCCTATTCACTTCACCATTTGTAAGAATGGGGGTCCCTGTCTACAGGGAGCAGCCAACACAGCCCCAAGCTCACCTTTGGATCTGGCATGCAACTGATTTGTGAGATAACCTCAGTCTTGTGCAACATCTGCTACTACTGTTGGTCAGATTTAGCCACATGCAAACAGATGTTGGCATGTAGAGAACAATGGAGCTGGTACGGCAGAGCAACTCAGAGAGTAAGCTGCTATAGGCACGTTCTCCCTTTCATTCTTTCTCTCTCTTAGTCCCATGTGTGCAATAAGTAAATAATAAAAACGGTCTGCCGTACTCATATAATTCATTTGAAACCAATTGCAATGTCTATATGAAATGCTAAAAATTCTCACCATGTGGAAAGAAGACACTTAAAAATGGAGAATTTAGCAGATGCCATGCCATAGTCATGCATCTGCATATCTCCATTGTTCAGTCTTGCCTCACAGATGATATAGTCATGGCCAAGTGACCAAGGGTGCCCTTTTGAGCATACCATATGTCAATTGAAACAGTAAAAATCAATACGCAGTGTATCTTCATCGTTTGGGAAGGGTCACAGCACAGTGAAAGAGCACATGCTTAGGTCCCAGGTTCAATCTCCAGCATTTCTAGGTAAAACTGGAAGATACTCCTGTCTGAAACCCTGAAGAGCTGCTGCCAGTTAGTTTAGATAATACTGAGTGGTCTGACATTGAAAAAGGCGGCTTCCTCTGTTATTATGACCTGCTTGCTACATGGATGATACAGTCAAGAAGGTGTTCCTGGTACCATGAGCAAGACTGTGCCATCTCTGTGCCAAGTCCAAACAATGAAGATACATAGAGGTGCAATGAAAGAATCCCCTTCCAGAGTCTGATAAGTGCTTTACAGGAGACATTTTTTGTGAATGTTCAGTTAATTGACATTCATCCATGGAACAGAAATCAAACGAACATTTGAGCCTGTGTAGGATGTATGTTCATTAAAAAAAATATCATTTTAAGCCTTCTAGGTAAAAATACACCGAGCCTGTTCTAAAAGAGGGTTTTGTGGGTTTTTTGCTATGGGATCAGGTTCAGTGGCTATGGCCAAGCTAGTGTGCAACCTGGAGGGATTGTAGTGGTAGTTATTCTTAGTTTGGTTTCAGCCCAACTTCTCCAGAAAAAGGGCAAGTTCAAATATAAAAAGTTAGTATAGCTCATTTTTTAAAAAGGAGATAAGATTTACAGAAGCCAAGTGGATGAAGAGATTGGGGGAGGGCAGAGGACAGACAGACCAGGCCACACAAATGGTACAAAAATAAAGGCCATTTATTAAGGTACTTATGGCAGGCCAGCTGCCCTGAATACACACCATCGCCAGACACTTAAAAGTCCTCCATTAAACCAGTGTTTGCTTCTCTCACACTTCATCTTACACAGGCCAGGACATTCCTTCTATACTGAGTATGTTCCACTGCATCAGGAGTAACAAACCCAAAGCCCTCCAGATGCAGCTGAACTACAACTCCCATCAATGTTCATTATTGGTCTTGCTGGCTGGGGCTGATGAGTGCTGGAGTCCAAATACCTGGCAGGCCACAGGTTAGCCACCCTGGCACTATATATTTGCCCTACCCACCATCCATTAGCCTGAAATACTGAAGCAATGCTTCCCTTCCAGAAGAGCCTGTACTCAAGTGCTTGTCTCCACCTGTAGTAAAACCTGCACCCAGGATAAACTCCTCAGTGTTGGCTCACAGTCATCCTTTTTGCCCCACCCAGTCTCCATCAAAGCTGTTGCCAGCCCTCCAGCATCCAGTGCTTTCCCTGCAAGATTGTGCTGCTCCTCTAGTCATTTACTACCAAGAGAGTTTCCCAGTCTTTGGCACTTTGTACGGTTGCAACATCCTTTTGGAAGCATGGGCACCCAGAAGCAGACACAGCATCCCAGGAATGTGGCAGCATCAAAGAGACAAATGAAAAGTGTTTTCCTACTCCTGCTAGTGGAGCTCAGAGGAAATTGACAGTCTGTAGAGCTCCACAGTCAAGGTGCCCAGCTTGGAGGTGGCAGGCCACAGTACCCAGTGCAACCATTTGAAGATTTGTGCATAATTTTTTATATCCACCGCACTTAGACCTAACTTGCAGCTTTGTAGATATCAAGGCTTTGGGGACCCAAAGTCCAAAGGGACAAAAAGTGCTTGTTTCTTAGCCACTTGGCTGGCACAGCTACTTCCTGGAGAGTATAAAGTGGCACAGTCCATATTGGTGCCAGAGGGGAGAAGGTTGTGCTCCACTCTGGCTGAGCCAGTCTCTTTCTCCAGCGCTGATCTCTCCTGGTGTGCTGCAGTCAGGTAGGTGGAGACTCGGCTGTTGGGTCAGGCAGTATAAGCTCAAGGCAGGGCAAAGGCACTTCCTTCCCATCAACCAGAGACCCTGTGGGTCTGGAAAGGGCCGGAACACCAGCAGCTCATGCTAATGGTCAAAGGATAGGAACAAGATGCCACAGTCAAAGTGTGGTACTCTGGCCAACAGGGGGAGAACCTCAGCACCAAATCCCAACAAACAACTCAGACCCCTACTGTCCTTAATATACCTAGGGCTGGACCAAACCTTTTGCTGCCCGCTGCTTGCAGAAATCTACATTTTTTTTCTGGATGAGAGGATGTGCAGCTCAGATGAAAAATATTAGCCAGGTGTTCAACTGGGAGAGTATTTGCAGGGAAATATTTCCTGTGCTTTAACAACCAGATCTTAGAGCAGGTGTGCTTGTTCCTAGCCCAGTGAGGGAGACACTCAGGGGAACTAAGCCAAACCAAGATTAGCTAACACTAACATAAGGTACTTAACTGCATGCAGGGATGGAAGAATATCTGTGGTTCACCAGCTATTGCTGGACTACAACTCCCATTATCCCTGATCATTGGCCATGCTGGTTGTGGCTGGAGGGAGTTTGAGTTCAACAATACTGGTAGGTCCACAGGTTCCCCAGTTCTGATGAACAGTAAGAATGGAGTACAGCATTGCTACTGTTATCCCACGGTGACCCACACAAGCAAAAATGTGCTCTTCAACCTTATAACTTACCCACTCCACCTTCCATTACCCCAAACCTTTCTTCAATTGTGCCTATCTCCCTTATTCATGATTCACAGATACTCTCCCACTACCTCCCCCATTCCTACCAATCTCCCTCAATCCCATCTCAAAACTGGTCCTTACCAGATTTGACAGAGCAGTGAATGTGAGCCTTAGATTCATAGTAGACCCAGTCGAAGCCAGCCTCAACAGCTAAACGTGCCAGCATCCCATACTTGTTGCGGTCACGGTCAGAGGTGGTGATGTCAACAGCACGGCCTTCATAGTGCAGCGATTCCTCTGAGTGGTGCCCATCTTCATCCCAGCCCTCTGTCACACGCAGCTTTACCCCTGGCCACTGGTTCATTACCGAGATGGCCAGAGAGTTTAGGCGATCCTTGCAGCGCTATGGGAAGTGGGTGAAAAGTGACAGAATAGAAATAGATTAGCATCAAGCACCTACACATAGAGGAGAGCATTACCTGGAAGTACAAAACTTGGATTAGATTGGGGTGGCCATGTGTCGTTCTTGACAAAGGACAATCCTTTCCTTGAAAGGGTGGCAGAGAATAGTAATAGTAATACTGTAATAATAGTAATAGCAGTACTAGTAGTAAATAATAATAATAATAATAATAATAATAATAATAATAATACTTTTTTTATTATACGCCGCCCATCTGGCTGGGTTTCCCCAGCCACTCTGGGTGGCTTACAGAATATATAAAACATCAAACATTAAAAACTTCCCGATACAGGGCTGCCTTCAGATGTCTTCTAAAAGTTATGTAGTTCTTAATCTCCTGAACATCTGAAGAAATGGGATTCCACAGGGAGGGCACCACAGTGAGGGAACCACCAGAAGACCCTTGGAGGAGGACCTTAGTGTCCGGGCTGGATGATGGGGGTGGAGATGCTCCTTCAGGTATACTGAAAATCTGTTTTTGTTTTGTTTTGCAATGTGTAAATGGGTAGCCTAGATTAAATTCCCCACCATATCAAGCATTGCTTAGCCACAGTCCAGAACATTTACCACCTGGGCAACAAAGAGCCACACCTGGGTCAACACACATGCAGCCAAATGATGTGATAACATCCTGACATGGTAGCAATTCAGTCCACTACTAGATGTTAAAGTCACTTTGCTTTTCAAAATGTATTCTACATTCTTGTTAAACCCCTCTCTAATTTTAATAATAATAATAATAATAATAATAATAATAATAATAATAATAATTTTATATACAACCCTTTATCAAAAGATCCTAGGGTGGTGTACAACATTAAGAACACATTTTATAGAGCATAACAATAAAAACCTAATAAAAAGCACAATAATAGACAGCATAATAATAAAATAATCATAATAACAGCCACTCCCCCAGCTTTAACAGACCACAGATTATTTAATGGACAAAGGCCATATAATGATGATGCCAGGCAAGCCTCTCTGGGGAGAGCATTCCACAGATTGGGAGCCACCACAGAAAAAAGACTCATTCTTGTGTTGCCACCCTCTGAACCTCTCAGGGAGTGAGGACATAGAGCCTTGGATGACAAGTGCAGGGTCCAGGTTGGTTTGTATGGGGAGAGGCTGTCCTTAGGTATTGAGGTATTGAGCTGTGTAAGGCTTTATAGATCAAAACCAGCACTTTGATTGGGTTCAGAAGCTAATTGGGGATAATAATAAAAACCACCTTACATCAAGGGCACTGGCTCCTGGGGGCCAAGGCACTGTGGGCCCCACAATCTCTTTCTTAGGGGTCCAGACCCCTTCAATGTTCAGAGGGCCCCACGTGTGATGTCCTGATGTAGCATGACATTGTGTGTGTGTGTCATCAGGACATAAAGACATCATGTCATAAAGATGTGACATAAAGACGTTGTGTTGGGCCCCTTCAATCCTCCAGAGAAGGTGGTACCTCTCCCTTACATAGAGACATAATGGTCCCTCTAGATTGTCAGGATTTTGCAGGAGGGATTCAAGCACATACTGGGACTTTAGGTGTGTGCAGTTAAGGTGGATTAAAAGTCTCCAGTGCACAACAAATCTGTCACGGCTAAAATGGCCGCTGTTTCTTTAATGCGAATAAAGCTGGGTCAGCATGACTCAGCAGCTTGCAGCAGGTTGTGTATATATATAGTGAGAAATGTTAGTTCGGTGCTGAGGCTGGTGTTTGGGTTGGTTGGTTGATTGGTGCTGGTGTGTATAGTTGTTCAGTCGTGTTTTGCACAAAGACTTTTAAGAATAAAACTCTGCAAGGATATTCTCGTGGACTCTTTTATGCAGACAAGGGTCCGAGGACCAGGCTGAAGAGACAAAGGGAGGTCAGAACCCTTTCCTTTTTCCCCCCTTTTTTTTTCTTTTTCTTTTTTGCTTTTTACAAACACTGACAAAATCCTCCTTAAAAAAGACTTTCTGCAGTTTGGAAAATGATTGGAGAATGCATTGAAAAGTGTGGGATAAACTAATGACTAACAAGATGTGTAAACACTGCAAAGTAGATCAGGATGGGTACAAGATGGGAGATGATTACCATATAACTGCCCTGTAAACAAATCAGAATGAAAACTCATTAAAGAGTAGTCATACTGTAGTCTAATCTCTGTGTAAAGCAAGTCAGGGTGAAAGTTCAAGAAACAGGTAATCTGGAGGGGCCCAGTTTCTCAGATCAGCTCTTGTTCCTGCACAAGTAACATGGGTTCACGCACACCACTTTTTAAAATGCATAAGAGAACTTTTGGCAAAGTTAGAGAGATGTTGTATGCATGTGCACAGAGTTGCAGGATTTGTAGATAGACCTCAATTATTTTTGTAGCATCCCCACGCCATTAAGTTTTTTCTAGGTATCAGGAACTCATTATTAATATATAGATATACACACCATATGGGCATGTCATGCTCTATTGCTTCTGTCCATACTGAACAATATTAAATTCATTGCTTTACTGTCCTATTTTCCCTCCATGCCCTATTCCTGAACCTCACTGATTTGGCTTACAAGTAAATGAGTCACGAAATATGTCACTTGTGACTAAAGTCCTGCACAGACATAAAAGCTTACATTAACCCTGGGATACCTGCACAGGCCATTCTGAGAGCAGCCAAACTGAGTTTCTTGTAGGATGCCGATTGATTGGTAATGACCCAGGTGATCACGTGTACATTGGTGCTGTCAGGGCAGGACTTTGAGGCAGAGGTCCAGTGCCCCTTTCATCAGAACAAGTGGAAGTCCCCCCATCCTGAATACAGCAGTGCTGGTTTCCCACAACTGAAATAAAATGAAATATAACACATTTCTATCTAATGAGGGTGTGTGCGTGTGCTAAGTTCAGAGTCAGAAATGTCCTAAAACACCACTTCACTCATGCTGCAATATTCACACATACAGTGGTACCTTGAATTACATACGCTTCAGGTTACAGACTCCACTAACCCAGAAATATTACCTTGGGTTAAGAACTTTGCTTCAGGATGAGAACAGAAATCATGCAGCAGCAGCAGGAGGAGGCCCCATTAGCTAAAGTGGTGCTGCAGCTTAAGAACAGTTTCAGGTTAAGAACAGACCTCCAAAACGAATTAAGTTCTTAACCCGAGGTACCACTGTATTTCATGAAATCCTGGGACATCACAACAGAGAAGCAGCCCCACATTGTAATGTGTGGTTTTGTGTGTGGAAAAAAAGGGGAGAATCATCCCAAACTGCAAAAAGACAGCAAAGCCCTTCCATGTGTGACCTTGGAATGTGGCCAACAATCTGCAAGGATGAAAGGCCTGACCCTCCCACTCCTTAGGTCACGTTTCACTCAGCCTTGAGAAGAGGGCAAAGAGCAATGCAGCAGCAGCACAAGGGTGAGGCAAAAAACCCGCCCCTGCATTCAGAGGAAAGGTCATATATGGCCAGGGCTGGCCTTTGTCCCTAGTAAAACAGGGCAGGCACAAAGGGCTATCCCAGTTTCTACAACCACACACACCACTGTTTGTTCTGGACCTCAAGAGATAAGGTGCTACAGAAGGCAACAAACAGTGTTTTATATATGAGAGAGATTTATTTATTTCCTTAAAATACCATAGGAAAAATACCATAGGGTTACATAGTTTGGGGTTACATAGTTGGGTTCCCATCCCCATCTCTGGCTCACTTTTCCTTGTAACAACAGTTAACAAACCACTCCAAATCATCTTAACTTTGCATACTGTAGAAACAAACAAGCTGATGAGTCCCTTGGGTAAATCTGGCTGCATCAGGTTTTGTGGGATTATTATTATTTATTTTATTTTATTCAATTTCTTACCCACCCTTCACCATATGGTTCCTGGGTGGAGTACAGCAATGCTTTTTTAAAAAATAAAGTACAATATTAAAACCAGTTTAAAACAAATGTTAAACTGCAGACCAAGAATAAGGACTAGCTCTAGACAGAACACCATGTTAAAATGCTAACTCCTGAGTTAGTGAATCCAAATACATGGGCTGTTCCTCTCATCAAAATAACTCCTCTTATTACAGCCTTCAGACAAGACTTTGTTTGTTATTCCTCACAGTCAGCTGCACAGGGAATAGCCATTGTACCCATCACCTTCACCTCACATTCATACTCTTCCAGGCTATATCATTTACCCAGAGCAATGGGAGAGCTCATGGGAGAATTACATAGGGAATCACAGGGTACATATTCTTCTGCATTGGGAATAAATTCAGAACTGATTCACATATATGCTAATTCCAGCTGTAGCCAGAAGGTGTCAGGGTAGAGCTGCAACAGGAAAGCCGATTGGCACAAGGCAGGTGCTTTAATTCATTGACCACAAAGCAAGTTCTAAAGAAACACCTCTGATGCCCAGATATAGGAACAGATACTCTCAGAAAGAATGCCCAACATTTGGTGCTGAGGCTGCTGTACCATGGTGCAATATGAGCTGCAATGAAGGGTTTGGAGAAAGCAGCAGAAGAGGAAATGGGTCAAACTATAGTACAGTAGCTATGTAAGCCTCAGTGCCCAATCAATTCTCCCAAGGCTAACAGCATAGGGGCTACATGTTGAGCAGTAAAAAAGTGGGATTTTGTTAACAAGGCGCTAGATATTTGGTGAAGCACATAACACGTCTGCCCTTCCCACCATCCAAGGGGATAATCATAAATTGTAAATATAAATACAGGGCACATTTTCAGACTGCTGCCATTTTCTGGTGGGATTCAACCACATATTGACAAATTCAGGCAGCACAATTATACCTGATTGGCAGCTCTTGTGTAACAAGCCCATTTTCTCCAAAGACTGCACTTTTTGCAATAAGGGAAGTTACAGAAATGCACTGGAGGGTGTGAGATAACACTTGCTTTGATGCAACATCATTCAGCCTCATTAATGTTGTCTAATTTCTCTGCAAATAAATCAGGCTGAATGCTCAGGAAACAGCACATGGAGCGGTACATGCTCACATATGAAAGGGATGAGGTTCTCCTCATTTCTTGCCTCAGTTATTGAGTCCAATTCATCAGTAAAAGCACAAAATTCAGCAAGCCCTAATTCCAACACTATACCCACATATATTCAGCCACAAATATTCTCCAGGGTTCCCTCTCCACACCCTTAGAATGGAAGCCACATTCCAGCGCATGCAGTCAGTGATGCTATGAAGAAGTTGTCCATGGTGAAAGGTGGGGATAGGAACTATATTTACTAATCATTTGGCAATACCAGCACTGTCCATTTGCTCCTTGTCCAGAAAATGTAACCTACAGGAGTGGCTAACCTGTGGCCTTGCAAACATTGTTGGATTCTAACATCTATTAGCCCCAGCCAACAATCCCAATGGTCAGGGGTAATGGGGTTCACAGTCCAGCTGCTGCAGGTTAGCCTTCTCTGATTTATATTATAGTGGACAGATCTACAGTACACTTTAGAGAAGGGCTGGTAAGTGTTAGTGTGGTATAGAGCCTAGAAAACAAGGAATACCTGGGGTTCAAATCCCCACTCAGTAATGAAACTCACTGGATGACTAGTCATTATCTCTCAGTCTAACCTACTTCTCAGGTTCCAGTTACAGATAGATAGCCGTGTTGGTCTGCCATAGTCAAAACAAAACAAATTCCTTCCAGTAGCACCTTAAAGACCAACTAAGTCAGTTCTTGGTATGAGCTTTCGTGTGCATGCACACTTCTTCAGATACACTTCTTCGTACCTGAAGAAGTGTGCATGCACACGAAAGCTCATACCAAGAACTGACTTAGTTGGTCTTTAAGGTGCTACTGGAAGGAATTTGTTTTGTTTTGACTACTTCTCAGGGTTATTGTGAGGATAACAGGGATGAGGGAGAGAACTACATATACCACTTTGAGATCCTTGGGGGAAGAGTTGGGTTTTAAAAATTAGCAAATAAGCCTTAATGGCAAGGTAAAGAAATGGCAAGTGGCAAGCAAGTGCAGGAACTACATTGTTTCTGTTTTATACAGCACTGTACACGTTGCTTGTGCTAAATAAAGGTTAAATACAACCCACAGTATTAAGTAGGCAGAGCTGGAAGTTTCTGCATCTCAACTTCTTGGAGAGGACCAGGGCTCTGCTAACAGGTCTTGGATAGACAGGGGGAATTTACCCAGCCTGCATATTTCTGTGCTGCTCAGAAAAGTATCCACTGTTGTACAAATTGATACCAGCTCCACTAAGTTGCTGGCAACTTTTGGTCTGGAAAGCAAAGAATGGCACTTATTCCTGCAGGAGCACTGAGCAGTGAATAGACATCATGGGGACCATGAAAGCCACCTCCAGGAGGGACAGTTGCTTGAGGTGCTTGGAAGATCAATTGTCTTGGTAGAGTCAGAGGACGATGGCTGGAGCTGAGCACTAGACCCTAGAACTAGTACTCTTTCCCCTATCAGTTTGAGAGGGGGAGAGACCAGCAGCAGCTCACAAACGAATACCAGCAGCCTGTTCATAAGCATTCATGATGCTTTGTGCTAATGATGGTATTGGGGCTGTTGTCCCACTTTCAATAATGTATGCACTTGCAAAGGTTTTGGGGTGGACGTACTACTTTGTTTCCAGCCAATCTATATCCTGTAACCTTTTGATGGAATTCTATAACTTTCTATACCATTGGTGTTCTGGGTTTGGTGGCTTCTTCTTCTCTTTCTGCCTGCTTTTCTTGTGCTACTGTGCAACAGTATCCCGCCCAGATGGCAATAATGCAATCATATTGAGGGAGCATCACAGAACATCTAATAAAGCAGAATGATGTGTGAACAGTTCAGTATAAATCCACCACTAATGCAATATTATTGCATCAATCACATGTTGCAGAATACACCCACAAATCTCCCTACCTCTGCCCATGCATGCATGCACCCTCCAATCTGGAGGAGCCCAGAGGATGTTGGCCTGGCCTAACTTAAGCTCCCTGCAGATCATGGAGAGGGAGCTTTGGTTCAGAGAGCAAGGAGAAGGAAGCTGGGGCTGGGGGGCGGTGATGGGTGGAGAAGAGGTGAGGCAACTATTCCTGGGCCTTATCTCCACCTCTGAGCTCAGGCACCAGAAGCAAACAGAGACTGACATTCTTGAGAAAGATGGAGTGATAAGGACATGTGGGCGGGATCCTGTTGCCCGGGGATATGCAGACCCTTGGACTTGATGAAACTCAAGTCAAGAGCAATAAGAAACCAGCAATGGGGGTGGGGGTGGAGAGGTAAGGAGGGGCTGAACAAGAACACCCCTCATGCTCAGGTGATACATTTTGAACCTCGCATCATGCCTCAGAAGCTATGCCTTCAGCATGCCTGCCTGCTCTGGAGAGAAGGTGGGGATGCTGACAAAAGTCCAAGTATTATCAGGTTAGCTTGTTGCTGTAAACATACACAAACATCATTTGGTTTCAGTTTCCCTCATCCCTAACCACTGATCATGCTGCCTGGGACAGATGGGAGATGGAATCCATCTTCTGACGGGCCAAAGGTGGTTCTTCCCTGAACTATAACATGCTAAGTGATACTTCTAGCAGAGTCTCTTGAATGGGGAGCCCTTGTTGAAAGCCACATAGATCCCAAGCCCTGTTAATAGAGGCAATGCATGATTTTATGTTATGATTGTTCAGCCAGATAATCCATCCCTATGCCTAGTCAAGCTGCCATGTGCAACACCAGTGAACCTCTTTGGTTTTGCCTACTCTGTCACACTCTCTGTATTTTAACCAGTGACAGACCCCACCCCCATGCCCCTAGGGTGGGTGAGAGCACTGACCCAGCAGACCTCCAGCTGCATCCCAGAGGTTTTAGGAGACTCACCTGCACCATAACCCTGACTTGTGGCAGGCAGGGTGGCAGACCAGGAGGGGAAAATAGCTCTTTATCTGCATTCCTGGAGCCCACAGGCATTTCTCTGGTGATACCGAAAGAGTCCTACATAACTTCCGGCTCCACAGTACCCATCCCCCAACTATCACCATCCCAGGTTCCAGCTCCAACGGGCAAGACTTGTGGAATTTACAAGAGGGAATAGTCCCCTGTGTAAGCATCTCAGTCATGCTTGTGTCAACATCTTCACAATGCTCAGCACTCACCTTGCTCAAATATCCTTCCAGCAACCCTGGCCAGCAGGGGAAACTGAGGCATGGGGGAGGGGGGAAATAAGCCCCATTCAGCATCTTGGTGTCAGAACCGAAACCTGCAGGTTCTTGCAACTATGTCATTTAGGGAGGTGTTAGGAGACCCCCTCCCTATTTCCCCTGTCTTTCAGAACACAGGGCTCTGTACAGAGCAGTAGCCACATCTCATTGGGTCTATAATCCAAGAGGCAGTTCTAAAACATTCAGTGGGCCTAGATCTTTCTGACATCCCCTGTCACTCCAGAGGTCTAATCTACTACAACCAGTCTATTGTACTTCTTCCCCTACCCCACCACAAAAAAGAATAGCTGGCCAAAAGTAGCTGGACCCTAGCAATTCACCTCACAGGCCTCCCTCCCAGCCTTTCTTCCCCCTATGCATTGGTTATCTCAGACTATTGTCAAAACTGAGGCTTTAATCAAGGGTTGAGGAACCTGTGGCCCTCCAAATGTTGCTGGTCTACAACAACATCTGCAGGGGGCATAGGTTCCCCATCCCTGCTTTAAACGTTAGGAGTTTGTTTGTTTTTCATTTACCACATCTGTAATGTAAAACTTCCACTTGGCTAAAATGGACATCCATACATGCACACACACACACACACACACACAAACACTACAGGGCTTTTTTTAAGGGTCCAATATGAAAACGCTCCCAGACCTGTGGACAGAAGGCAGATTGTTTTCCCCAGTCCTTCCTATTCTAGATTTAGTATATAACCCTATTTGGGGCCACCATCTCCTCAAAACAGGCTAAATGGAGAATCCGGATGGTTTTTAAAACAAAGATTAGACTCTCAATAGTTTGCTTTTTAAGAATTAGCTTTGATATTACAGTATGCTTAGAAGGTGGCCTAGTGAACTCTAGGCTGCCTATAGACAGTCAGATTCTTTGCTTCCAACTTAATAAGCAGGATCACTTTGCTATAACAATCCCCCAAGACAGATTCTATCCCAGTTATGTTAACTGGAAAGCTAGGGCATCCTTTTCAAAATGTCCCAAACATAAGGATCAGCCTACCAATTTCCCCCACAACTACTTCCCCCAGGTCAATTCCCCGCAGACGTTAGCCAGAGGTAAAGCAGTGGGTAGGCAATGAGGTAAAGCTAAACACCTCCCTCCTGCCTACTAATTCTCCCCTGCAAAACCTCCTTCCCCTTCACATGGTAAACATAGGATTGGAAAAACCATGCTACCTGTGCAATAATGTCATTCCAATCTCCATCTGAGTTAGCATACTCAGGATCCTGCTCCACACTGTGTTACATGATTCTTGGGTAAGCACATTATAACAACCTTTTTTGCCCTAGGACTTATAAGTGAAGCGGAGGCTCTTGGGAAGGGAAGGGTGTGATGTTTCTGAACAGGTATCACTTGCGTATTAATTCTACTGGCACTTTCAAGGAAGGAAATCCCACTGAAGTTACTGAAACTTATTTCCAAGTAAACACATTTCAAATTGGACTCCAAAGACTAAAATGGATCTCGATATTTTTTATTTTTAAATAATTTTAATTAATAAATTCTTAGTTTTCAAAAATACGTGCATTGTGTCTTTTTCAAATTGTGTTTTCTACAAATCAGTTTAATTTGCTGTGAGACATTAGTGTT
The DNA here is from genome assembly GCF_964252035.2 of Podarcis erhardii. Classification (NCBI taxonomy): domain Eukaryota; kingdom Metazoa; phylum Chordata; class Lepidosauria; order Squamata; family Lacertidae; genus Podarcis; species Podarcis erhardii. Next base: position 87,469,861 of record NC_138497.1, read on the forward strand.
GCATGCAGTATTAGGTTGGGGAAAAAAGAGGTGGAAAGAGGGGAAGGGTGGGCATGGTGCATGGTGCATGGGGTGGGGTGGGGATGCTTCTATTCTTCCATGTAGTGTATGTGTGGGATTTTGTGTCAGCATCACTTGTGTGGGTTCTCTTTCTATTCACTTGTAATATTTCTTTGGTAGTGAGAGAGGTTGGGGGTAGCCTAGGGTGTGGTTAGTTGTCTTTAGTTGGCTGTAGTGAAATTTGTTTGTGTGTGTGAGGGGGTGGATTTTTGGGTCAGGTTAGCCATACTGATTTGTATGCTGTCAGTGGATTCTTGTTGTTGTCTTGTTCAACTATGTATGTGATAAAGGGGAACCATACTCTTCTATTCCATGCATCTTCTTCTATTTGACCCCATGTCAGTAATGGATCCCCATATTTAGCTTGGAAAGGGATTTTCCCTTCCCATAGTCAGAGACTGGCTGGGGACTAAAAGAGTCCGGTTTCAGCTTTTGCTGTAGCTGCATGTGACATGCTGAGCCTGCTAGGCATGTTTTACAGGGCTCTAGCTCAGTGGTGGAGTATCTGCTTTGCATTCAGAAGGTCCCAGATTAAATCCCCAGCATCTCCAAGTAGGAGTGAGCCTCTCCCATTTGAAAATCTGGAGAGCCACTGCCAGCTGGTGTGAACAATACTGAGCTAGATGCACCAATGGTCTGATTTGATGTAAGGCAGCTTCCTATGTATGCTTATCCCTAGTCCCATAGGCTTTTCTGGCATGGCATACTTGAATCCCTCCTGCTCTATGGCTATGACAGCATAGGAGCCAACTCCTAGGGGCTGTAGGGGCTTCAGCTGCCACAATAAAATATTTGAGGGGGCTGGGCCCCCACAAAGTTTATAAGCATTCCCATTCAAATGGTGTGTGTGCACTGTGTCATGTGACTGATTATGTGGGGCAGGCTTACCTGGGCCCCACAATATTTTATTCAAGTTGGCACCGCTGTATCACAGTAATTGCCAATGTGGTGCCCTGCAGATTTTTCAGACTACGACTCCCATCATGTTATGCTGGCTGGGTTTGAGGAGAGTTGCAGTCCAAAATATCTGGAGGGTAACAGGCTGACGAAGACTGCTCTGCCATGTCATCTGATATTGAACTGCATTTTTCTTATATTGTTGGGTTTAACTGAGTGTCAATAGCATCTGAAGAGCATAATAAATAACCCACTACCCTCTAGCCTGGCCTTCTGTTTTCTGACATGACGAAACCAGCACAATATTCCTAGGTGGTTCACAAGCAGAGCATGTCCTCAGAGCTTTCACTATCCCTTGTTAATCTCTATCATTTGATATGCAAAGTGGGCAGCAGCCTCTGAAAATGAATGTTAAAACTTTTGACTGTTGGAGCTAACAGCTGCCAACCACCACCTTTGATGTTTTCATCTAAGCCAGGAGTGGACAGAAGGCTGATCATGATTAACCAGTGCAATGGCACAGGTAATTGGACTTAACAGCCTAACAGCCCATCCACTCATTAGATGGTAATGTGCATTGTTTCACTTGCTTCAGAATGTGATAAATCAACCCCAACATATTTGGAGCCATCCTGCTTATTCTCCCAAGTGGGGCCCCAGACTTCTGCCCCCAAGTCCTGCCCCTGTTGACACAGCTGCACCAGTTTCTGGTGATCCACCCAGTACATGCTGGCTGCAAGGATTCTTACAAAGGATGTTGGACAAGATGGACTTTGGCCAAAGCCAGCAAGGCATTTTTTATGTTTGTTTGTTTGTTTGTTTGTTTGTTTGTTTACATATTTAAATATTTATATCCTGCCCATCACACCACAAGTTATGTGAAGGGAGCCTGAGTACAGTATGCAACTTAGATCACATTTGTAGAATACAAGAATTATGTTCTTTCTTTTTTTAAGTAGACCACTCAAGACTGATCTATTTTTAAAAAAGTTTGGGACATGGTGGCGTCTGCCTGTTGCAGGGTAGATCGAATTAGGTCACAATTAAAGATACATTGATTGTTCTTTTTATTTATTTAAATAATGCTATTAAAACCAAGTGGCAAAGGTCATCTTCAAGATAGGGCATTCCTGTCAGTTGAGACATCCAGAATATAGCCTCCCTATCCTAAAATCCAGTTTCTGGGATTGATTGTACCCACAAAGCACTTATCCATGCCTAACCACTTGCCCAAGTGCCAATATTGGGTACTGCTTCCCTACCTATCACACTTTGGGTGCAATCCTATGCATACTTACATGGGAGCAAGCTGTACTGAACTTAGTGGGATGTAGTTATGGCAAGATGAGCGCTGCAACCCCAGAGTCATCTGCGACTGGACCTAATGGACAGGGGTCCCTTTACCTTTACCTTTCCACACTAAAGCTGCAGCCCTTAACACACTTTCTAGGATGTAAATCCCATTGAACACAGTGGAATTGACTTTTGGGCAAAGCAACATAGAATGGAACTGTGGGGCTACAATCATCAGTCTACTTGAATAGCTGCCAGGTCCCCTTTGTGGAGAATGAGCAAAACAGAACTCTTGGTAAACCCAGTCTTAGGGGAGAAACCATAGTAAAGGGGCATTGGAGAGAAGCCAAAATAGTTTCCAATAGGGAATGTGCTGCTTGAATTAGAATGCTAGGGAAATGCTTTCTGCAGTGATGGGGAGGACAAACAGCAGGTCAGGGGGCACATATGCCCACCCTTGCTGCCTTGTAAGGCCAAATATGTGCAACCACTGGAGGTAGGTATCAAAGTATCCCCCCCCCACCCCGGACAGGTTGTTTTTGCTAACAGGCAGGTGCCTTGCTATCACAGCCTACTCTCTATGCAAACAAGCTATAATTGGACAGTGGCTATAGAGCTGGACCTAGATCAGAAATCGGGATCCAGTGGCTCTCCAGATGTTGTTGGACTCCTACATACAGCAGTCCCAGTCTGCAAGACCAATGCCTAGGGATATTGGGAATTATGGTCCCCCAACCATACATGAACAGATCCCTGTATGAAATCCTCTCAGCCACAAAGCACTGTACTTTTCAGCCTAGACTATCTCACAGAATGGCTCAGTCTATAATAAGAAATATATTGCAAATCTGTGCTGTGGTGATCACCTCTATGGAAAAGGGTGTGGGGAAGAATAAAGTTCATAATAATAATGATTCTTAATGCACTTCAACTATCATTTTCCTCCACATTACAATATGTTTCCATATTTCAATTTATGCTGGTGCCTGATGAGACATCTCATTTCTTGAAAGAAATTGAGAGCAGGGATGAGAGAGGGAGGGAGAGAAATGAAAGGATTTAATGCTGTCTGTGAAACTGAGCAGGCAGGCAATCAATCAATCCCCAAACACCTCAATTTCTCCCCATCACCATCCTACCAACCCTTCAAAGTCCTGGGCGCCTCTGCCGGATTGGGACCACGCACACATAGAACTTCATTTGTGGCAATCCTTTGTGTAACCACTCCAAGGGAAATGCAAAGGGTAATGACACAAGAACTGGCCTTCACAGTGGTGGCTCCTTGATTGTGGAATGTTTTTCCCAGGGAGCCTGAGGGAGGCAAACCTGACATCTTGACTAGCTGTTTTGGGCACCAGGTAAAAATCATGTTTATTCACTCAGGCCTTGGGAGTTTAATTTCCTGAACATGTTTTTAAGTGGGGAGGGATGGAGTTGGATTTGCTCATCTATGCATGTTATTTTATGTTTTTAATCTTGTTTTATATCTATTTTGTTTTTTAAAGTTGCTTTGAGTTCATCCCCCCCCCCCGAAAAACGCAACCAATATATATAATCAATAATAACAAGAAGTTGTCGCGGAACGCATCCGCCCTCACAACACCTAAAGAAGGGTATTTTTCCCGTGCTACTGCTACCGATGCCAAGCGGATAAAAGGATCTGGCATTGATTATGCACCATCGCCCCTAAACTTTCATCGGGGTTTCCACCGGCAATGAGAGTCTAATAACTTTCCAGGTCTGGATTGGGGAGCAGGAAAGTGATCGGAACCCGGAGCTGACTTCCAAAAAGCCATTCCAAAGGTCCCGGTAATCTCTCCATGCTTCCACGGTCATAGTGCCCGTAGCTACGCTTTGCTTTCCTCGAAAGCCGGCGAAACCCACAGGACTGGGTATGGAGGTGGCAGCAAACAGGTGGCCAGAGCCCACACGGAGTGAGCAGGTGCCCTGGAGAAGGGAAGACGAGTCGCGAAGGACTCCTTCCCTTTTTCCGAAGGGCTCGCCGGCCACTTGGCACAGAGCAGCTGAGCGGAGCGCGGAGCGCGGCGCCGTGTTTAGCTTAGCCACGGCAGAGGGCACGTGGGTTGGGGTTCTAGCGTGCCGCTCAGGTAGACTCGAATGGAGAAGGCAAGGCAGCGAAAGCGAGCGAAGGCGAGAGACGCGGCTGGAGTTGGTGCCTACCTGGGTCATGAGGCGATCGGCGCCCGTGTTCTCCTCGTCCTTGAAAATGATGTCCGGGTTGTAGTTGGGCGTGAGCTCCTTGAAGCGCTCGGAGTTGCGGGCGATCTTGCCTTCGTACCTGCCGCTGGCGCCCAGCGTCTTCTCGGGCACATTGGGGCTGAACTGCTTGTAGGCGAGCGGGATGAGCTTCCTGGGCGGGCGGCGGCGGCTGCCTACCACTCGGCCCGGCCCGCAGCCGCGCACCGGCGGCGCTAGCAAGAGCAGAGCGCAGCCGCTCAGCAGGAGCAGGAGCCGCGCCGCCTTCATGGCTCCGACGACGACCAGCCGGCGCTCAGCAGCAGGAGGAACTGCAGCGGCGGTGGTGGCGGCGGCGGCGGCAGCAGCAGCAGCCGGGCAGCCCCGGGCAGCGAGCAGCGGCAGCGTCCATGCGGCGAGCGGGGCAGGTGCGCTGATGGGCCGCTCTGAGCCGGCCCGCTCCGGCCGCTGCCAATAAATAGCGCGGGCCCCGTTTGTTTTGGCTGCCGCGGTTAAATCGCCGCCGCGCTCTAGCGGTCAGCGCCGCCGCCGGAGCTGCTGCTCTCGCTGCCGCTGCCTCTGCTCGCGGCGCACGAGTGAGCGACAGAGAGGGGAAATTGAAGAGATCCGGGATCGGGGACCGCCAGGACCGCACCCAACCCGTGGCCGGCCCTCCCTCTCCCTCTTTCCTTCGCCTCCTCCCCGCGGAACCTGCCTGCCTGCCACTACCAGGGCCCGACGACGGGGAGGGGGGGCAGGAGCCCGACCCACCCCCGCGCCTCGCTCACCTGCTGTCATCCGGGGAGGCATGCGCCACGGCAAAGAGGGCCGCCCCTTCTCCCCCTCCCGCCTGGCGCCCAGTCCCAACTCCACGTGCGCCACGAAGAGGGGCCAAAAGGCTGCGGGCCGAGGCACACGCTTACTTGGGAGTAAAGCCCACTTCTGTTAGTGTCAGTTCGGTCGCCGGAAAAAAACCCCCCACCAAGTGCAGGATCGGTCTGCAAATGCCATTCTCCACCCCACCACAGTCCCAGGCTGCCACAGTTGGCGCCAGTTCTAGCTGGGGGAGTTGAAACGGGTGCCCAACCCGCTCTCATATCCCTGGCTGGGATTACAAAAAAATTAAGAGGACAGAGAGTTGGGTGCGGGTGCCCTCAGCTCCTCAAAGCTGCTTCCCCTGCTGATCTCTTAATGCCCCCCCCCCGCCAATTTACCCCCATCTCCGCCGCCCCGTGTTGTGTTTGCCTTGGGATGTCCCCGCCTGGCTCGCGTGCCCGACTCCCTGGGTTCCGACGGGGAGGGGGGGAAGTTAAGCTGGTTGAAGTTTAACCACCACCTCCTGGGGCCCTATTGTTCGGCAGGAGGCCCGATATTTCCACAGCGACTCGTAGGATCTGATTAACCGGCTGAGACAACAATGCCGCCTGGGCCGGGCTTCCCCTTGCAGCTGCCAGCGGGCAAAGTCAACACAACGCCCGGGAGCGCAGCCTGGAGACATAGGAGCCAACTCCTAGGGGTCGACGGGCGGGGCTTACCTGCCCCCCATATTTAATTCAAGTTGGCACCTCTGTCTGGAGAGGAGCAAGGGCTTTCTTATTCAGTCCCGGGGCCGTGTGCCTAGCTTCAGAGCGCATGCAAAGTGATAGGGAGGAAGAGAGCGTGAACCCGAGCATGTGAAAAGTTCTTTTTGGATTCTCTCTCATAATCGAGAAGTCAGAGGCAGACTTGTGCTTCAGGGCTTGGGGAGAAGAGAGTTCTCAAAACATACTGAAGAGCTTCGGCTTGATCGATTTTCTTTTATATAATAAATGGACTTCCCGGAGGTCTGCCCTCCTCTGGACTCTGTTGCTCCTCTCCTTTAATTCATCCATCCAGCCATGGGCGTAGCCAGGATTTTTTTGGGGGGGGCAGGACTTTGTTAACGGGGGGAGCAGGACCGACGTGATTGGTCAGTTAATTAAGTATTTCTATTGTTTTACTTGATCTGGGGCTGCTGCTGCCCCCCTGCCCCTCCCCCTTGGCTACGCCCAGGCATCCAGCTCTCTGCCACTTCTCTGCACTACCCAGTTTTCCCTTTCCTTACCAACCTGAGATTGCACGGGTCAGGGGTCATTCCAGTTGTAGTCCAACTGGATCTAGAGGGTGCCCGTCTTAACTACCAATGCAAAAGAGTGTATCTGAAGGGCCCCTCAGATGTACCTTGATGGGACCCCGAATGGGCTACCCATAACCTCTAGTAACGCCCGCTCCCTCCTTTCACAATCAGAACATCTGCCGATTATCCATCTGCCACCTACTTACTGCTTTCTGTCCTACCTACCACTGATGCATTTAGGTCCATATTAGTCTCTGGACCAATAGATTTCGCTTTTTCAACCCATAGTAAGACATCCCTTCCTGGTCCTTTTGCTGAGTGGGGTCCTGGATTTGCTCTGATGGCACCACCTCGACCTACACCTACCTGGGTTACATTCTATCACCAGGCTCCCTATATGAGAGAGAGAGAGAGAGCGCGAACCAGCTACAGCCATACTGAGCTGTACGGGAAGCTTTTCCTGGGGATGCCTTTTCCTGGGCTGGGCCTTCTTACCAGTGTTGGCAACCCATCCGGTGACCCTAAACCAAGATCTGATCCAATATTACCCTAGAAGGGTGCAGGAAGAGGTCGCTTTTTGAATATGGCAACCTATTACTGCAAATACTGTATAAGCATATCATAGCTATTGGTGCCTGCACAGCCATTCTGCAGGCAATGTGGAATTTGCTCTAAAAAAAGAAAATTGCAGGGTGAGCTTATGACTCGCTTTAGGTCACTCACTGAATCAATGGCAGAAGCGGAGGGGTGGTGGAGAGATTTGAATCCAAATCCTCAGAGCCAGCTCCAACTATCTAGGCACCAGGAACACACTGGCTTCCTGGGTTTGGTTGAACACACGTGCACGTCCATGCTGGGGCTGTGAAATAATCATGTCTCCTGCAAGTTCAGTGGAGACTGGATGGGATGCAGCATGGAGGGCACTACTGAGGCTGCAACTCTATCCACTCACTGGATACTCTCCATGGGTCCATTTGTTGCGAAGAGGACATCAGCAGCCAGCTTGCCCCCGCCCCCCTTGTTGCGGCTGCTGTGGCAGACAGCTAAGGTAGGGTGGAAGCAAGAACAAGGCAAAAGGATGGAAAGGAAGGAGCCACAGAAAGGCATATGGGGCAGTCAGTGGTTCTGGCTATTAGGATGGGCAAGAGATGTGTGGACTTAGAGTGGGGGTGGGCTTCAAAACTGGCACGATTCATCTCTAGGGGAGGGCAGCTGCTTTGCATGCAGAAGGTTCCAGATTCCAGACATTAATACGTATCTTTAGGTAAGGTTGGCAATATCCCCTGTCTGAAATCACGGAGAGCTGCTGACAGTCAGTGGGGACAGTAAGGAGCTAAAGTGGACCGAGTGGATGGTCTGATTCTGTATAAACCAACTCCCTAACTTCCTGTCCCTTGAGCCGGCACCCAGAGGCCAGCAATCCAGTTAACCTGTCAGGGGAGGATCGGCAGAGGAAGTAGTAACAACCACTTGATTTTAGTATTGAGCACCTTCAAGCACGGGCTGGTACAAACTTTCAGGGCAACAGAGCGCCAACCATGAGGAAACAGGTCCTGGCTCTTCGTTCGCTGTTCCCATGAGATCAGGCATAATCCTTGCGATTTAGGGATTATTACCCCGTCTAGGTTGTAGTCCCTTCCCTGGACTGTATCAACTCTATCAAAGCGTGAGGTGGGTAGTGGGAGTGAAGAATAGCAGATAGGCTGAAAACCACCCTGCGTCCTAGCCAATTCTGCCAATCCAACTTTCCCTTTCTCTCCCCCGCCTCGCAAGAGGGGGGTCAGTTTGTCTCCACACTGTAGGGGGAATCGACAAAGAGCCTACACAGCCAAGAGTTCCCGCCCTGAAACGCTTCCTCTTTACTCCCAAACGGCCCCTGATCAACTTCTTCGGGCTTAACACAGCACGGCCCACAGGGTTACCATGCCTGGGAACCAATGTCCCCACTGTGGAAGGACGTGTGGGTCCAGAATTGGCCTCCACAGTCACTTACGGACTCATTGTTAAAACCGTGTTTATGGAAGACAATCTTACTCGGCTACGAGTGATCGCCAAAGAAAGAAGCTGTGCTTCCCAAGTAGTTTGAGAGTTGGGTTCTTCAGCCTCTGCCTTGGATGCAGGGGGCCTCTCTGGTTCTGACGTGAGGGAGTGGGTGGTGGCGTTGACTGACTCGAAAAGAGACGTGTAGCAGTACTGAATGGATCCCTCCCTCCTCAGGCTGGCACACGAAAAGGGCAGCCGGAAAAATCCCCATAATCACAACTGGCATTGCAGTCCAGGGGGCACTATTTCCTTATTTTTTAAAACCGAGGCGCACTTCTGTGACAGGAGAGGGGGAATTTTCCTTGCATTACTGACCATCCAGATTGAATTTTTGCAAAGCGAGGCTGCCTACTTGGACGCTGTCCGGCTCCCACGTGCGCGTTGGGTTCAGCACAAGTTCTCGGTATAGTCACTGCAAATCTAATGCGCGGGAGATTATCTGCTCCAGGTTTATGAGTTTCCATTGGCTTCCACTGAATAGCTCTGCCCACAGATAAAAGAAGCAGGTATCCAGAGGTAAACAGAATTGCTGCTATCTCGTGGTATCTCCAGGTAAAGATTGAGGGCGTGCTATTTTCTTTTTCTTTTTAATAGACGCTGAGTGCCAATACTTTTAAAGACCTGTTTACAGTGTGTAAAACTAATATTACTAAAAATGTGTCAGATAAAACTATCACTGTAAAATGAACCATTCTATGCAGATTTGCACCAATCAGCTCATACTAGATTATATGAGGGAGATATGCTATGCTGGGCAATTAAGATCCATACCAGAAAATTTAGCTCAGTGCACCCTCCCCTTTCTCCTGGGCTTCTGAGACATCATTACACACCATACATAGTCCCATTGTCAGTCTTAAGGGACAGAAATGCATTAGAAAAGAAAGTTTAGACTCCTGAAACTGCTGCAAATCACAAGTGGAGAGAGCTCTGTTGCACTCAAGTCCTGCTTGTGCACTTCCCATAGGAATCTGGCTGGTCATTATGAGAGCAGAATGTTGGACTAGATGGGCCTTTGGCCTGATTATGATGGGGCTCTTATGTTCTTATGTGTGGTGTTCACTTTGAATACACACACCCCAAGTAAATAACAAGGTATATGCCCTGCACTAGGTGGAAGACTGGGGGCTAGAACTTAAGAGGAAGAAGTGGAGAGAGAAGAGTTAAGGCTGATGGGAGTTTGGGACATCAACCCAAGAAGGGGCGTGGATGGTATGAAGTGCATTAGCATACTCTTCTCTACCCTCTTCTCAGGGCCTTCACGCTCAGGTTACTGTCTCACTAGAAGACTGTAGCATTATAAAATTTTATAATACAAGCAGGAGCTAATGGAGATCACTCACAAAAATATATAGGCAGTTTTGCAGACTCCCTACAAGTTAGTTAAACACTGGAAGGCAACTCTTGCATCTGTAAACTAAGAGAACAAGTGTAGATTAGGAAAGCATGTGTATAACTTTGCTCTGCAGCTTAACTAATTTTACCCTCCCCAACTGCTTCCCTTATCTTTCATTAATGTTTTCCTTGGTTCACCGTAATAGTGTAAGTGGCCATGAAGAACTGTATAGTTATTGGGTGGGACACTGAAGGAAGTTTTTCAATATGGGGTACTATTTCTATGGAGACAGAAATCTATTTTTGTATTCTTGAATGAATCTTTGTATTCAGGCACTGATGTGGACCAGAGGTAGGGATTTTTCTCAGCCTGAGGGCTGAATTTCCCTTCTGGGCATTTTTCTGGGGGCCATATGCTAGTGGTGGACAGAGATAGAAGCAAAAGTGGGCAGAGCAATGAATGTAAACTTTGCCTTTGTACAGCAGGCTAGTTTCTGCATGTACTCACACACCCCTCTCTATCCTCCATCCAGGGAAATCAATGACACATTCCAGCCAGGCAGTAACATTCATGGGGTGAAGCAGGATGAGTGAGGGTCCTGCGTAGAGTTCAGTGGGCCATACTAAGAGGACTGGAGGGTCTCTATTTGACACCCCATAAACCTGAGGTTCCCCACCCATGCTGTGGAGACTAGAAGGCAAGGGTGGAGACTGAAGTTGGTTCCTGGGTTTGCAGTTCCTCATTCAAGAGAGGTGCTTCTACTACCTGAAGAAATCGGGGCAGGGGAGATTTCTTCCATAAAGTAAGTTTTCCCCCTGCAAGGTGCCCTAGTATTGCATTAAACCAAAAGCTTCACCTTTGTGCAAATAATGTCCCTCCATGCAATTTGTCACTCATAAACATATGAATAAACTAAGAAACATAAGAAACAGCAGGATTTACATTTGGGAATAAACCCTGGACCATCCCAAGCTATGCCAACTGTTTCTGATTTGAGTGTGGACTTATTTTAGGGGACAAATATTGCAGTAGGGGGTCCTATTGTTCCTTCACTTGCGGGTACATTTCCACCAGCTGGTTCAAAACACATTGACTATACTATGGCCAGCACATAATTCAGGTGTTTAAACACTTGCACTGGCTGCCCATACACTACACTACCAGGCCGGGTTCTTGTATTAATTTACAAGGCCCTTTACAACTTAGGTCCAGGATACCTCAAGGACTACTGAATCCCTTATATCCCTGCCCAGTCACAGAGGTATTTGGGGGAATCACTGTTAATGGTCTCCATGGTTCAGCTGCACGACTCCTACCCACCAGAAGCAGTGCATTCAGTGTTGTGCGCCCAATTTTATGGAACTCCCAGTTGAGATCAGGTAGGCCCCCACTCTGTTGAACTCCAAGCACCTCTTTTATCCCAGCAGGAATTTTAACAGAAATATGAATTTATCATGTTGACAATTTTTAAATCTTTTCTGTATTGTATTTATTGTACATGGGACATGGGTGGTGCTGTGGTCTAAACCACAGAGGGCTTGCCGATCAGAAGGTCGGCAGTTCAAATCCCCGCGACAGGGTGAGCTCCCATTGTTCGGTCCCTGCTCCTGCCAACCTAGCAGTTCGAAAGCACATTCAAGTGCAAGTAGATAAATAAATAGGTACTGCTCTAGTGGGAAGGTAAACGACATTTCCGTGCACTGCTCTGGTTCGCCAAAAGTGGCTTAGTCATGCTGGCCACATGACCCGGAAGCTGTCTGCGGACAAACGCCGGCTCCCTCGGCCAGTAAAGTGAGATAAGCGCCACAACCCCAGAGTCGTCTGTGACTGGACCTAACGGTTAGGGGTCCTTTACCTTTACCTTTTTATTTATTGTACACCACTTAGAGACAATTGTAGTTAAGTTGTAAAATAATTGTTTCAAGAAGTAAAAATAAATAAGTGGCAATAAAAATATATATAAAAGATACACACTAGAAAACACCTTGTACAAACATGCAATTTTGGCAGAACACAGTGGACCCTAAGGCTACTATCCTATATACAAATTCTACAGGGCTTTCATTTGAGTAGTAAAAACAACTATTTAAAAATAATTAAAATCAATGATAAGCTGAAAAACTGAATAAATCATGTGTCTACATATCTGGATAGGCTTGCCTAAACAAAAATATTTTTAGCAGGCACCAAAGAGAGTACAGTGAAGGCACCTGCCTGATGCCAACAGGCTGGGAGTGTGGGTGCTGCCACAGTAAAATATCTATTTCTTACACTGTGAGATGAGTATCATGCGACACCTGTAACAGTGCCAGTTCTGCAGATTGGTCAAGTGCCATATATGGATAAGGTGATGTTTTACCATAAAGTGGCTTCCACTGCTAATAGTAAAACCAGCTAATATAATATTTTAACATGAAACTAGAGTGACTGGCACAGACACAGTAGTTGAGTATTACTTTGTGTCATGGTAGTAGCTGTCATTAAACTCGTCAAACAAATTAATAATGTCATAGTCTTGTCAGCATACTCTGTGTCATTTCTCTCTGCTACTTAGCCTGATGAGCAAGAACGCTCTTTCTTAACGATACACCAAGTCCTAATTGCAATGGCTGCTTTTGGACCCTTCCCAGTGTCACTTGCCGCCTGATTTCCTAGCAGGAAATGTCTAATGCAAAGGTGAAAGTAGCTCAGCCAGGAGTAGTCACTGAACAGGAACACCACTACTTCAATTTTTTATTTTATTTTTACAAAAAACTCTTTCACTTCTCCTTATGCTGATGATGTCTCTTTAATGACAAATGCAGATGCTTGTCTGGGCTGCACCACTTGGGCAGGGCCGTGTGGTGGTCAGGGACTGTGTTCTGCAGACAGAGCTCACACCCATTCTGCCTGTTGCCTGTAGCGTGTTTGCTTGGAATAACAGCCTCTAGGACATCCTCAGACATGAGCCAGATGATTGCTTTAAAGAGAGCTGAAAGTGGTTTGAAAGAGGCTTTGCTTCTTGTGGTGTACAAACATGTCCCTTTTGTCACTTTGTTGCTTATGTTCAAACAGGTTGTGCAGGTTTTTTCAAAAATGAAAAGCCTGCCAAACTTATTGGATCAAAGATAACAGTGGAATGAGTATACACACCTAAGCAGTGTTCACTCTTTCAAGCTGCCGACTTCTTGGGAAGGGGGGGAAAGATGTTTGTTTGCCTCCTCAGTTTGTATCAGATGTGCAGTTTTGTCCCTTACTGTCTCAGTACAAATCTTTGCACACTTCCCCTACAGGCATGTTTCCTTTGCCTGAAATTGTAGGCTTAGGGCTTGGGGTTTTGTTTGTTATGTTTGGAGTTTTATGTGCTGTGTCTTACCCATGTGGATGAAGACAGGAAGTTGGTACTTTTGTAGTACAAGAAGTTACAGAATTGTTATCAAGAAAGCGCAGGACAAGCATCAATTGCAACTAATCTAGTTTAATCACCCTGGAACATTCACAGGCACATTATTGAAAGTGCAATCATGTACAACTTCACCATTAACACATTGGGGGCAAATCATGATGAATGTGCAATAAAAAAGACATCTGGAGGGGCTCTACGTTTCAACAATTTCCCCCCTCCCCCCAATATATATTCAGATGTAATAAACATAATCATATTAATTACTTTAAAAAGACAGATATGTCAACAATAGAAATGGAGGGGTATGAAGTTTGAGTATAAAATTAGTGTTAGATAAACTAGGAAGCTAAGACTGACTGCAAGTACATTGTACACTGACAGGCAGTGGCTGACTATCTAGGGTTCCAGACAGGTGCATTTCCCAAATCTATCTGGAGGTACCAGGGATTGAACACGGGATCTTTTGCATGCAAAGCATGTGCCCTCCCAGAACATTAAGTTATATATTATGTAAGGACTCATTCTATATGGTTCAAAATATGAATTTAAGACTCCAGATTTCAAGATTTCATAAACTCCAGATTTCATTTTAAAAAACATTCAGTAATGTAAAACTGTACTGTTCTGGTTAATCAATCTAAGACTCTACAATCAGTTCACTGAACCTTTTGGTCCTTCTGTTTCTGCAGTGGGAACCATAGCACAATGTGTCGCACTATGTCAGTGGACAAACCCCAATATGTTAGGATGAATCTTTAGATAATTCCAGAACTCTGCATCTACTATTCATTTTTCCAGAACTCTGCATCTACTATTCATTTTTCATATCAGTATCTTGTTAACAGGCAGCAGAGTTGAACTATTCTGGCTTCACTGGGGAGGAAAAGGAAGAGACTTTTTAGCTTAATTCCCTCTAAGGTCAGAGGAGTTAATTTCATTGTGAATGGTTCTGTGGCTATTGGGTGTGGCCCAGCAGGACAGCATGAGCACTACTTGACTGACAGCCAAAGTGGGCAGGACAGCATTTGGGGGAAGGTAATTCTTTAGCATCACTTGCTATAGCAGAAGCCTCTTCCCCTTCTGGCCTCTAGGATGTGGTTTTCCAGCTTGCTTGCAATGATAGCCTGTAATTCCTTTGGCCAAGAGCAATCTGTTTTTATTCGCCTTTTGATCCTGGAAGCAGGTATGAGGGGGTAGTATGTTAGAAACCTGCTTTGCAGCTACAGTAAACTGCTTCCTTTCACAACACTAGGACTTCATGGGCATCAAATGACACAACGTTTGCTATAAAAATCTGGAGGTTTGGTATAGTGAAGTTCTGCAGGTTGAAGGATAGAAGAAGGGCATAAGAATGGAGTAAAAGTTAGTGCAAGAAGAGAACTGTACTCCAGTGAAGACAGGACTATGTAGTAATGAACTGTATGAGTAAGAAGGGTTTACAGCACAGTCCTGTACAACTCATGACTGCACAAGCCAAACAGAGCCCAGAAGCCTAATGCTATCATTGCCAGGTGCTATACAACCCCACTGTTCTTGTGGTCTCAAATAGCAAAAGCAATAGATGTACTGAGATCTCAGTGAGCCCTTATACTCGTATGGGGCAGAAAGGTGATTTTTAAATATACTGCCCTGTGATCCTCAGATGAAAGATGTCATTCAGCTTGGCAAGTCTTAAGTTGTGTAGATCTATGTTGCAGAAAATGTTTCAGGATGTGTGGAACTTCAGCTTACAAACATGATGATATTAAACAAAAAGTCCAAGAGAACCCCATATGTGCTCCGAGTTCTGGGTGCTGCAGTTCTAAACTTGTTGTTAGACATGGTATATGGCAAGTTTTGGAATATTGATAGGCAGCAAAAGATTTAAATTATTATTATTATTATTATTATTATTACTAGGGAAGGTGTCATTTTTCTACCTCAGGCACCAGCATCCCTTGGACTGCCTCTGTGCAAAAATAAAGGTAGAAGGTTATGTCCTATCTCTAGCTATAAGGGCAGGAAAAGTCTGATCAGTCAAAGGACTAAGGTTTCACAGACTTAGCATTAGATATTTAGGGAAGAGAATATTCTGTGCCTTAAAAAAGCAAATGTTTGCATCAAGGAAAGTGGAGCCCAGGCTAAAATTATGTTTGTGTGAATTTGCTTGAATCAGTATAATGTACCTTCATTTCATCAAAATTTAATCCTCTGCAGTATATTTTGTGAAAAATAGAGTAGAACTAAACAAAGGATGAGAGGAAGCAAGTGCTGAGTGGAAGAGAAGGAAGACACAGATTAAGAGACATAGATTCTGTGCAGAGACAGAAGAAAGACCATGCAAATCACACAGACCAACACAACCCCAACCCATGCCCTGCTTTGGGTTTTGTACCTTTGTTAGACGATGTCCACATCCTTTTTAAACATTTATCTACCACCAAGAAGGCTGTAAGCGTGTAGAAAAAAGATGTGGTTCAGCTGATTGATGCTGGCAATGCTGCATTGTATAGTGCATGTGTAAAAGACACTGCATCAGTAAGCCCAACTTTTTTTATCCAAGGTCTTCATTACACACACATTAACAAAGTGGGGTATAGATTTTATGGACAGAATAGGTGTAGTAGGAGCCCAGATAACTATCAATCTTGGATTCCTATCACTGTCCACTTTCTTTTCCCTGCTTTTTACTTTGAATGCATCATCTCCAAGTTTCAAGGCTAGTATCTGTACTCCAGAAAATAAGAAAAAAATAAGCAGAGGTAGGGCAATAGACAGCTGTAGTGTGGAAGGGGATACTGCCCACTATGGTGCCCAACATGGCAAGAAAGAGGGGAGAGGGAAGGAACAGAGTGGCATAGCTGTATTCTGGAGGAGAAAAGTCCATCTCTCTTCCAGTTGTTCCAGGAAGAGGGAGAGGTTCAATACAACAACAGCATTTCTGTCTCTGTGGAAGAGTCATTTGCATCAGCCAAATAGCCCTTTTGCCTTCTTCCTTTTGCTCTTGGCAATGGGCAAATGAACCTTCTGGGTCTGGGAGGAAGGTACCTGGAAAGAAGAGGCAATAGTTAGAACCAATCAATTCATCAGTAGGAACAAACAAAAACAATTACAGCCACACAGGATCTCTCTGGTATATTCACTTCAAGCATTTGGCTATCCAGACACAGAGCTTACAGTTGTTGCATGGGTTGTGAACAGTAGCAAGTAGCTGGTAGTAGCACTTGGTAATGTTGGTTGGTCATGGGATAAATGTGTTTTTTGTATATCTAACTTATGAAGGTTACATCTGTGGGGCAAAAAGAAGCTGGAGGAGTCCACAGGACATCCATGAGTTAATCAATCTCACAGTGAACAAGGGAAGTCCCTACTCCAGACACCAGCTAGTCCTCTTGATGCAGGGCACTCAGTAAGGGGATGGTGAAGCATGGTTTGGATTGACCAAGACCCCCTTGCCTATGCCATTTCCCCTTTGTTTATATGAAAACTACATTCCTAAGGACTCTCTAGTTACTCTTTTTCATGCAGTAAATCAAATCTTGATTTTGCTTTGCACTGACATTTTAGTACTATTGTTTTTCCACATGGCCAAACTTATATTCACTTATTTATACAACACATGCAATTTTTACTCATTTGTAACAGGGATAGACACCTTTCCATTAGGAAGCTCCGCTGTGATAGAACATCATATTTTTCTAGCATTCAAAATGCAATATATAATCACTGGGGAAATGTAATTCTCTCTCCCAGTCACTGCAATCTGGAATGCTGTCTGGAATGCAGTTGTATGAATGTCACATACACTTATTGCCTAGTGCCTATAACAACACTACTGGCAAACGACTTAACTCCTCGCACACACAAATGCCATCCTCATTTTATGAGCTTTCAAAAATTTGTATGCGCTGGCAGGGTCAGTACATGATCTTCTCTTCCCATGTGACTTTGCTACTTCACATATCACTGGAGCACTGCGGGATAGAATAATATGAAAGTGGCAACCATACTGCTTCAGCAAACTAGGCCTTAGGTTTGCTTTCAATTCCTGTTTTGTCCCCTTCTCATTAGTTTCTCCTTATTCTGTAAAACCCATCTACCCTTTTAAGTCTTTCTTCTACCAACAGCATGTTACTCCACTTGCCTGGAAGAGCCTCCTCCTTCTAATCTATTAAGCTACCTCCCAACACTTTTCCTATTTCATTTCTCCCCCAGCATAACATGTTTCCACTGCCATCCTTGGTCACATCCTCGATGGGTGACTGCACAGCTCCTGTGGCTCCCAGTATGAATCCCTATGAAACTGCTGCCAGAAGGATGAAGGCAGATGTACATTTTAAAATGTCTAAATGAAGGGACCATAGCTTAGGGGTAGAGCACATGCTCTGCATGCAAATGATCCCCAGATTTAAACCCTGGCATCAGGTAGCAGTAATGGGGAAAACCTTTGGCCAAGAACCCTGGAGAATCATTGCCAGTCATAGTAGAGAGCACTGGACTTGGTGGACCACTGGTGAGTCAGAAAAAGACACCACTTTTCCCATGCCTTCTGCTGCTAGGGAGCTCTCCTCCTCTCCTATTTACATTACAAATATACCTTGACAAGCCTTTTGCCACGCCGCACCCCCAACCCACAGCTGGTATTCAGTAAGCGGTGAGCAACAGCACCTCACACTCTCTTGTGTTCGTTGCCAAACTGTAGACATTCACCTGCTCCTTTCTATTCCGAGATTGCAGGACATACATGGGCTATGGTTTGCTTACTCCGCCACACCTCTGTGGAGCTGGCAGACCACTATATAACATAACAGAGCTGCAAAATCCAGCAGATGCATCAGGATCTCTGGGAAAGTTCCTGTGTCTCTCCATCCACATTCACGGCATGGTTACCCCGAATCATATCCTCATACATCTATCCCTTCCCTGGCCCATTCCCACATGTATGCTGAGGGGCTCCTCTCACCACTGTGTCTTGTGTACACTGTGCAGCTGCTGACTGCGATTCAGTCTTCTTCTCCTCAGTTGGCAAATCTGCAGCCTTCTGGGCAAGGTCCTGGAAGCTGGCATGTTCAGGACTCTCACAGTCTCCTGATAGTGTCAAATAAAAACAACATAAATGGGAGCGAGGAATTCAGTAGGCCAATGTACATAAGAAAGAGCAGGGGCAAGGGATAGAAATCAAATAAATATATTTTTGTAAATTGACATCTCCTATCTACCTAGGTACCTACCTATACAGAAATATAAATCCTTCCCCCTAAGATCACAGAGCTGTAGAGTAACAACAGTAGCGTCCCGGGAAAGGATAATTTTAGTTTAACAAGAGGCCATCTCTTCTGGCTTCATGTGATTCTGGGGGTAGCAGCAGCAACTAACCCACAAGTCT
Organism: Podarcis erhardii; assembly: GCF_964252035.2. NCBI lineage: Eukaryota > Metazoa > Chordata > Lepidosauria > Squamata > Lacertidae > Podarcis > Podarcis erhardii. The sequence goes on from NC_138497.1 coordinate 87,488,531, forward strand.
ATCCTCCCTCCAACATCTAAGGAAGATAATTCACATCCTCACTCTATACCACTTACATAAGTTTAAAACTTGTAAATGGAAACAGCTGGAAGGGGTTGGGCCATACTGAAATGTGCAGGGGAACACTAACAGTAGGGAAGGCAAATATGACCACATTTTATTTAGTTATCCAAATGTATAGCTTTGCTCATTAAATTTCATAGTATTTTACAAAATTAAAAGTATCAACAATAAAAGAATAAAGAATAAAAAGTCAGCAAGAGTACATACAGTAGCAGTCATAGAAGAAATCAGTCCTTGAAGATTTTTTGAAACATAATTTTTATTGGCTTCCATAAAGGACAGAAAGGGAAAATATGTGTGTCTCTTTTTTGGAATAATTCCAAAGAATTAGGACTGCCACTGAAAAGGCACTGATCCTTGTAAAGACCTCAACTGCCAGGAGAGAGAGCATAGGGAAGGAGACTTTCCCTAAGATAATCAGGACCCGAGCATTTGAGGGCATTAAAGGGTTAAAAAGCAGCACTTTGAACAGGGGCTTGAATCAAATAAGCAGGTAGCTCGCACATGGCATAGCCAGGATTTATGTTAGCAGGAACAGGATTTATGTTGGCGGGGGGCAGAACTGAGCTATCTGCAATGTGATAGGTCAGTTAGTTAAGTATTTTTATTATTTACTTGATTTAAGCGGGAGGCAGCTTCACACACATACACCCCGCCCCCTGGCTACTCCCATGAGCACAGATGCCTCAAAACAGGTGATATAGGACCATACTGATAGGCACCAATCAACAGGCAAGTAGCTGCATTATGTACTAGCTGAAGCTTCTGAATAGACTTTGAAGGCAGCATCATATGGAGTGCATTATGGCAATCCAACCTTGGAATAACTAAAGCAGGGATGGGGAACCCCATGTCTAACGCCAAATGCAGCTCTCCAGGCTTCTCTCCAGACCACACTCCCTCCCCAGGCTACAACCCTTGCTGGCCTTCCTTCAGAAAATCAAGTCTTTTTGCCTGGCCTTAATGTCTCTTTGTACACTGATTGACTCTTCCTTGCCTACATGGAGTATAGAGAAGGGTATGCAAGTGTGTATAAATTAGGGGTCTTTACCATGGTGTCTGTGAAGGTTTCCAATGGTGTGCCTGGGCAGGTGCAACAGACTCTGAGCTTTCACTTCTTCTTTCTTTTTAAAGTAAGTCTCTAGCTCTTCTAGAAAGGAGTTATGGGGCAGAATGTGCAAATTCCTTTTTAAAAAATTAGTTTTTATGAAGGAGTTTTTGTTTTAGAAAGCAAACAGATAAACAGGGAAAGGTACATCTATTGTCTCCACGTTCAATTCATAGTCTTTTTCATAGTTCGTTTATGTTTGGTGAGAGACCCTTTTGTCATAGACATATCGCAGTTTGGGGGGAAGGAGTGGGGGAGAGAGATGGGGGGTATTCTTTTATTCTATTGCCTATTACTGTATTAGTTTAGGTGGGCTGTGTCAGCATCACATGGGTAGGTCCTTTGTTTATGTATTATTTATTATTGATAATGCGAGAGGTTAGGGCAGGCTTCCTCAACCTCGGCCCTCCAATGTTTTTGGCCTACAACTTGCATAATCCCTTGCTAGCAGGACCAACGGTCAGGGATGATGGGAATTGTAGTCTCAAAACATCTGGAGGGCCAAGGTTGAGGAAGCCTGGGTTAGGGGTTCCCAAGCTTGGTTGATTTCATTCAGCTGAATGCAGTGTGGCTTGTTTTTTGGAGGGAGGGCTAGGTTGTTGGGTCAGGCAAGCCATATTGATTTTTATGCTGTTGTGGGGGGATAGGTCATTGTCCCGTTGTGCTGTGTTTGTTATAAAGGGGAACCACACCGGGGCATAGCTGTCAACTTTTCCCTTTTCTTGCAAGGAATCCTATTCGGAATAAGGGAATTTCCCTTTAAAAAAGGGAAACGTTGACAGCTATGCACCAAGGTGAAGGCGTCCTCCTTTGCTTGTCCCTGTGTTAGTTTGAGTTTGTTGGTTAACTTCTCTAGTAGCGTGGGTTCCCACACATTTCGGTACCCATGGTCTATGTTCACTCCCGATAGGTTCTTCCAGTGTTTAGTTACGATATTGTGTAAGCATCAGGTTGTTGGGGGTGGTTGGCTCTCTAATTTTGTGTTATGTCATGTCCTCCAACAGCAGTCATTTTGTGACTGGCTCTCCCAGTATTTCTTCAAAATTCAAAATGTGCTCACAAGTCCAAAAAGGTTGGCAGCCCCTGGTACAGATTCTAGCCTATTGTACAAAGATACGTGCCAGTGGTGGGCAGGAGCCAAAGGCAAAAGTAAACAGAGCAATACATGTGAACGTGGCCCTTGAAAGACTGCCCAGAAAGGAATGTGATTTGGGGGCTGAAAACGGTTCCTCATCCCTGTACTAAAGCATGAACGATAATGGCCAGAGTGGCCAGTGCTTAAGACAGATGAGCAAGGAGAAATGGCAAGGGTGTACAAGAGAATAATACACATAAAAATGGCACATCAAGAGGTTGTTTCACTCTCTTGTGGGTAAGATTAGTTTTCTTTCTTTTTTTGAGCTAGAAGCAACCCATCTGGAGATGCATCAGGAAAATTGCATGGCTATTTTGTGGCAGTTCAAAAACATCAAAGTTAAGATTATTCCTGTTTATGGCCATTGCCAGATGTATTCCTATCTTCACAAGAGTAGTGCTGCAGTAGACACATCCTTCCCATTGCATGATTCATTTACTCACCTTCCCAATGCCGTTTGCAAGCTGCCCTAGCCTGCTTTTGGGACACTGACACATAGAGCTCTTTCAGGTTAGAAGTGAATTGGTGCCCATCTCCCAGGCAGCAAGCCTGGGGCAAAATCTGTGAAGCAAAAGGGGAGCATGTCAAGCTAGCTATGAAGCATGTCAGAGGTGGGAATACAAGAAACTAGACTACACAACACAAGACAGCCTCATTTCAACTACAGTGGTACCTTGGTACTCAAATGACTTGGCTTCTGAACAAATTGGCTCCCGAACGCTGCAAACTGGGAAGTAAATGTTCTGGTTTGCGAATGTTTTTTGGAAGCCGAACGTCCGACACGGCTTCCTTTTGAGTGCAGGAAGCTCCTTCATCCAATCAGAAGCCGTGCCTTGGTTTTCGAATGTTTTTGGGCAGTGCTTTTTTCTCAAAAATTGTTTAGGGGTACTCTCATTTTCCTACTGATATTGAAATACTGCCCCTCAATGAGGCCAAACTTAGATTCACAAAATGTTTAGGGGTATGCGTACCCCTGCATCCCCCCAGAAAAAAGCACTGGTTTCGGGAGTCAAACCGACTCCCGAAATGGATTAAGTTGAGAACCATGGTACCACTGTGCAGCTCACCAGATAGGCACTTAGAAGGATGCTGATTCTGTACTACAGTGTTACCAATAATGCTTGTAGTTGTACTGCATACTAAACAGCCATAATTGGGGAGAGATAATATTTTAGTTGTAAAGCACATGCTTTGCATACAGATGGTCCAGGTTCAATCCTTGGTACCTCCAGTTAAATGGGTGATGTAGCAGGGGAGGGGAGGGATCTCTGCCTGATATTCAGGAGAGCAGGCAATACTGGGCTAGATGGACAAAAACACTGACCTGATATAAGGAGCCTCATAGATTAATTCTTGCAATGGCTCTCACTGCGAAACAATCAGTGCTTCGAGTATCACTTCCTGGGGAAATTCTCACTATACATTAAAGGATTTCCAATTTTCAATCTGGAAGCTAGAATGAAATGGGAAAGATACCCAGTTTCACCAGATCCAAAAGGGGGTAGCTACAGTGTTTGGAGGAGGAGATCCTAGCTGCTGCTGCTGCTGCTGCTACCTACACCAGGCATGTGCAAAGTCCATTTTGGGGGCCTAATCCAGCCCGCTGATCAATTTAATCCAGCCCCCGTGGAAGTATATGTCCTGGGGTAAAATCCTTTTTAAAAAAGCCCAGCAACTTCAAGGTAAACTTCAATCCTAAAAAAGCTGAACAACTTTGGGGGGAAATTGTAAAAAGCTCAACAACTTTGGCTGGCCCTCACACATGTTCACTTTGAAAAAAGTTTGGGCACCCAGATACACACACTGATGAGGAAGAGCTGTGAAACAGTCCCCCCCCTCTCTTTTATGACAAAATGGTGAGGAGAGCTATCATCACAGGGTGAGGGGCACAAGGCCTACACCCAACCCCTGAACACAGTGAGCCCAGCCTGCTGCCTGCATATCAAAGGCTTCCAGAGATAACTTCTCTGTGCACTGTGCCTGCTCCACACCCAAACAGTCGGGAGAACAAAGTGTAACAGATAACAGGGCAGTTCCTCTCCAGGCACTCACCCACTGAGCTGCTCAAGGCCAGAGTCCAAAGGCAGTGCCTGTCACCCACTCCTCCCACTCCAGGCCATAGGAGTGGCACAAGGCTCCCAGCTAATAGTAGAGGGGACAGTAGGCTGACAGAAAGGGGTGGGGAGTGAGAGAGGAATGTCACACAGGTCTTGATACAACTCCCAAACCACCCTAAACTCTTTCAGGACCATTTGAGCATCAAGTAGGGCTCCAGCTTCCCTCTGGCAACTGGTCATTTGCATATATTAGATTAAACATGTTAAGCTGCCTTATACTGGGTTGCACCATTGCTCCAGTATAGCCTAGTGTTGTCTGCTCTGACTAGCAACCACTCTTCAAGGCTTCATGCAGTGGTCTTCCCCACCTCTGCAAGATGAGATATTAGGAACTGAACCCAGAACCTTCCTGTAAAGCAGGTGATCTGTCACTGAGCTACAAAGATATTCCGCTACATGTGGCGGGGTGAGGGGAGCTTATTCTTCAGATGTGGAGATCTTCCTCTTCTATCCAAATGCCAACATCCTAGAAAATATTAATGTGAGGTCCAAGGAACTAAAGGAGGCTGGGATCACTAATTTGGGAGATATCTTACTGAGTGGCAGAAGTCATGTAAAATAATCTGGGGATAATCTGACGTCATCAATTTCTGTTGTGTACAGAAGTCTGAATGGAAGCCTCAGCTTCATGATGCAGAGTAGTGGGACTCTGCCTATCAACTCCCTTCCCTACAACATGAGGTTTGTGACTTGAAGCTGGGTCCATATGAATCACTCTCACTGCAATGCAAGCGTGTGTTTCTCCTTCACCAAAATGAGCAGACATTTGCCTGCTACAAGTTCAGACAAAAGGCTCTGCCATTGCATTGTGACTAGAGCACATTCTGCAAATGATATAAATAATGCACCTGCTCTTTGATCTATCACTTTGGGTTCAATGGAAGCAAATGGTTCCACATCAACAGAAGAGGCAACTACACAGTTGGGAGACGACCACACACACCAAATTAAGCTGTCCTGATGGCAAAAGTACTGTTAAAGAAAGCAAGGAGGTTGGGATGCAGAGGATATAATCACCAATGGTAGGCAGTTAAGGAGTATTGGAAATGAACCTATAGGCTATGACAGGGAATAACAGGATGAAAAGACTTATTCTTGCAGTTGCTAATGAAAGGCCCTTCCAGTGTAACCAAAGCCTTCACAGAAAATGCTTTTATTTGTATGTGCTTATGTTACTTGGTTCTTCTGAGGAATCCAGACACTTTCCTTCAAAGTGCTTCTGCTGCAGGAAAATCACATATTCCCTGTACTGAAAGGATAATGTTATGCCACACAGCAAATGCAACCACTCGTCTCCCCTAATCATACACACATTTGGATTGCAAATGCTGCAGGATTGTGGGCACCTACTGGAGATGAGTGACAACCCTTTGCCATGCCGATGTTATCATATTTTTTGTTTCTCCTTACCACTTGGAAGTTTTGAGTACTCATTTGCTGTTCCATGAAGCCCTTTAACAACTGTGCCTGCAGCACAGCCTCTCACCATTTTATTACACTTTATGATTTCGTTTCTCTTTTCTTTGGAGGCTATGCAAAGGAGGACACAAATATCTCATTTTACCAATACGAGCATAATGAAAAGCTGCTCCTTTGAAATAAAGCTGCCCCACCCCACACATTATGTTGTACATTATGGCACCGAGTTGACAAGCATCCAGAATAATATGTGCAACCACTGGAAAGGCCCACAGAGTCTTTGGCAAATGCTGCATTCACCTTTTACAGCCATAAAGGCTAGAAGGAGGTGCTTTTTCAAATGAAACCTAGTGTTATGACCTATTCATAGTGACAGTGTGATTATATCCACCCAGTATAATTCAGTACCTCAGATTATGATCTGTGAAAGTGATCAAGGCACGGACTGAATGTCCATCTTGATATAGGTAGTCTATACTGTCTATGTCGGTTGCTTTAACTGCCCCAGGTAGAATGTTGTTTATAATAGTCAGCAGGTGCCTCACGCGGTCTGTCCCTGTGCGAGGACCCAGTGGTTTTGGATAGTTCGTGAATACCATCTTTTCTGGGCTTAGGACCAGGATCCATTCTTTCTTTCTACTGGGGGCTTGGAGTTCCCGTGGGTTCCCGTCTATATTGGAGATCCCCAACTTACTTCTGTTTGCAGTTGCTACAGGGGTCCTAGGTGAGTTCAAGACAGGAGCATCCAGCTGTAGTTTGGTTGCTTTTGTCAGGCTGGGCGAACACAAGGGGAGAACAGCCGTGGGGGGGGGGGGCTTATTTCTTTGAATGTACTTGGGGAATTATTTTCACATATGGGGAGGGGTTTGGTCTTTGGCGAGTCTCCCTTGTTGATCTCTTTGGTGCCTTGAGCTTTGATTTTTTGGGGGGGATATAGGGGGTGATGATAATAAGTTGCCACTGTTTTTTACTGATGTGTTGGGTTTTTCTAGACGGCTTAATTTTTTTGATGTTTTTAGTTTTCTTCGTCTTGGGTTCCAGTTTTCTTTTGTGTGAGTTCTTTTTGGGTGGTATGTGAATTCTAGCATCTGAGTCCAGGGACTGATCTGTGGCCCTTTTTGCTTGTTTGAAATTCTCCACAAGCGTCAGGAGTAGGCCATTTGTTACTACTAGGAAGTTTTTTATATTGTAGAGGTCTGTGCGTATCTGATCTATTTGATCGTGTAACTGGTCACCCCTCTCTTCTATACTGTTGGCATTCGCTGTGGGGTGAGGGTCTTGCTGGTTTTCCCTGAGATTCTGAGGGTCTTGCTGGTTTTCCCTGAGGCTCTGAGTTGATTTTTGGTGCTTGAGGTCATTGGGGTTGGGGGAATTGGTCATCAAGGCGTTCTCAGCTAGATCCAGTTCCTGCACCCAGCTCATGGAATAATTTCGTCTTTCATGCTCAGTTTGTAAGTCTTTGCGTTAAATTGACCAATCCAGCACTGTAGGGGCGATTTCTTTTGGAGTGCTCTCGTGCTGTGGGTTCTTAATCCCTTCTTTATGGGGGAAGTAATTGATAATTTTACTTTGTTTCCTTCGGGGCTCCCACTCCCCCTGGGGTGATATTGGTGTAATTCTCAGGTCCATCTTTTTTTAAAGAAAGGAATAGATTTATTAAGAATCTTTGAAAACAGAGCCCCGCTAACCTCCCTACTGGCGGCCAAGGGGGAAGGGAGACCAGGAACAGAGGAACAAAATGATAGAGTGCACATGCAATAAAACCAGCAAAACCAGAGCCTAGTGCACAAGCAGGAAAATATAGCCCCTATTGAGACTCAACCTCATTTGAACAACAGAGAGGACTCTTTCTCCATAGAAGAACATGCCCTAATGAATCGGTTCTGGTCACTGCAGATGCCAGCCCAAAAGGAAATCTTGGTTAGATTGGACACCCTGAGAAGCAGACTGACCAAAAAGGAGGCCCATGTTGAGACTACGGAAGGCTCACACACACGGCCTATATCCCCCAAGTGCCTAGTGGACAAGAGGACGGTGGGAGGCGCCTTTAAATGTGTAGATTCGGAAGACCAATCGCAGCCCCCGCTGGTGTATGGTAAGGCAAAATTAAAACAGACTGTCACATCTCCGAGTACCTGGTTCAACTATCTAAAACTCTCCCCAAATGAAATAGCTACTCCCCCAAGTCCAAACCACCCCCTTAAGTCCCCAAGAGCTATGGATAATCATTCCCTTATGCAGCAGATGCCTATTGACAAACTTAATGGGAGTGTTTTTTCAGATGTAATGGGGTCACTGGACACCGTGGACCCAACAAATCTACACCATGGAGGGACAGAGAATTAAAGCTGTTGTCCTGGAACATTGCAGGATGGCGCGCTAAGAAAAACAATCAACAACTTGCAATGTTTCTTAAGCAATTCGATATCATCCTCCTGCAGGAGACTTGGCACAGCGACCCCATTCTGTTCAATGGGTATTCTTGTCACTCCCTATTTGCTACTCCATCTGTGAGGGGAGGTAGGCCTAGTGGAGGTTTAGCTAGCCTTATCTCCACAGATCTTGAACATTCCTTAAAAGCCCTCCCAAACTGCAATTCACTAGCCACGGCAGTCCTACTCCAATTTAAAAGAGATGCACTGGTAGTGGTCAATGTCTATCTGCCCCCCTGCCAAAAAAAATCTATAGTGAAAGCTAACTGGGCAGAGTTAGAGGCATACCTAGAGTCCATAGAATCTTTCCACTCTTCTACACCGATTATAATCGGGGTGGGGGTGGGGATTTCAACGTCCGTATGGGAATTGATGATAACAATCTTTACAGCCAATATAATCAGATTCAGGACCCTGAAAGTCCAACCGAAGCAGGCGTTTCACGACTTTCTAAAGATAATAAATGCAAAGGTGGGATTAAGGCTTTCTGGGAAATGATATATAATGAAATGAAAAAGATGTTTAAATACACTTTCTTGAAGAAACCAGAGGCCTTCCTCCTGGGTATGGTCAGCCATGTGGTGTTAAAGAAGGACAGAACTTTGTTTTTATATGCCACAACAGCAGCAAGGATCCTTATCGCAAAGTATTGGAAGACATCAGATCTACCCACTCTGGAAGAATGGCAGATGAAGATGACAGACTACATGGGACTCGCAGAGATGACGGGCAGAATCCGAGACCAGGAGAAAGAGACAGTGGAAGAAGATTGGAAGAAATTTAAGGACTATCTCAACAAATATTATAAGATTAAAGAATGTTAGATTGACATGGATTTAAAAATATTGTGGTTTTCAGAGACATTAGAGTAAGAAAAGGAACGGAATTCGTAAAAAACTTTTGGGAAATAAGGGAATGGAGTTGCTGATGGGATAATGAAACTAGAATACAAAACGGTGAGGTATGAGGAAGTCGGGGAAATTAGGTTGAGAAAATAAGTTTTGGAATTATACTTGTTTTTTGTTTGTGTTTGTCTTTATTGTAGTTGTTTTGTATTTGTATGTTTTTATTGGAAAGTTCAATAAATATTATTTAAAAAAAAAGAAAAAAAGATAATAAATGCAACTTCTCGGGGCTATGTCTAGCCCAGGTTGCAAAAAGAAGGGAACTGATGATATTAAACGGTAGTAAGGAAGAAGATCACCCATGGGAGTATACCCATTTTTCAAAGATGGGAGGAAGTGTGATAGACTATATTCTGATATCAAGATTCGCCTATAACTCTGTGTTGAAGTTTCAAGTGGGACATAACACCGAAAGCGACCACCTCCCACTAATTTTAGCGCTCAATGGCCCATCGTTTAACAAACCCACGGCTAACCTTTACTACACCCCCATCGTTAATCTGGGATCACTGGCCCCCAGAAGAATTAAATGGACCCCCATGCTCAATACTGAGCTAACTCATCTCCTCCATTCGGAAGACGTGAAGACCATCTACTCAGCCATTGTATCAGCTAATACTGGGGGAAAGGCCATGGACTCGTTCAACGAGTTATTAGCAAGACTAAAGACCTTCCTAACAACTGAGATACTTAATTCTGTTGCAAAGCGGGCACAGGATCAAGAGAGATGGTTTGATTCGGAGTGTAGACAAGCAAGGAAACGTCTGAGATCAACCTATCGGAATTACAGAAACACCAGAGCACCATCGCTATTTATGGCTTACATCTATTTAAGACGAAACTATAAACAGCTATTAAAGGTAAAAAAAAACAAAAAGCTGAGAGATTAGCCTGGTGTAATTTAGTGAAGGTCTCGAATGAGAAAGACTCAACCTCCTTCTGGCGTACCATTATGGGCCTCCTGGGCCAGGAGCGGACTGGTCCCACATGTACTGTAGAACCTCAGGAGTGGATGAAATATTTTCAAACCCTCTTCTATGACGACAAAGCTCAGCACAATGATCCAAGTGCCTACCCCGAGAATTTACCATATTGGCCTCCTGTCTCCATAGAGGAGGTGGGGAAACTAATTGCCCAACTGAAAAACAACAAAGCCCCGGGCATAGACCACATTCCAGCAGAGCTCATGAAGAACAATATCAGTTGGTGGGCTCCTATAATGGCGTCAATATTTACATACATCAATTCAACAGGCATAATCCCTGGTTGCTGGTCAGAGGCAGTAATCATCCCAATCTATAGAAAGGGTCCTATGGCAGATCCAGCGAGCTATAGACCCATTAGCCTCCTTACTATCCCCAGCAAATTGTATGCCAAACACCTCCACATCAAACTAATTGACTAGATGGAAACTGAGGCAGTTCTGGCAGAGGAGCAAGCCGGCTTCAGACAGGGCAGAACAACAATAGACCATTGCTTCGTATTAGCACACCTCATTGACAAATACGTCAATAAAACACGTGGGATTCTATATGCAGCATTTATTGACCTGAAGGCGGCCTTTGACTCGATCTCACGAGTCAAACTTTGGGCTAAACTCAATGCTACCAACATTGACAAAAGATTACTATTCTTGATAAAAAGCCTATATAAAGACTCCAAGTTATATGTAAGAACCTCAGTAAATGGGCAACTAATTGGCCCTGTACCAGCCACCAAAGGAGTCAAGCAGGGCTGTATTTTAGCCCCGGCCTTATTCAACTTATATATAAATGACATGGTCAAATACCTAACATCCCCGGAGTTTCATGCCCCCAAACTGGCCGAAAAATCAGTTTCAGCGCTCCTCTATGTGGACGACGCGGTTCTCTTATCACAAACTAAAGTAGGCCTCAAAAGGCTACTAAGAGAATTCTCAGCCTACTGCAGGAGAGATCAACTGGTGGTTAATCACCAAAAAAACAAAGTCATGGTCTTCGCTAGGAGACACAGACATCACAGATGGGAGATGGACAACCAGCCAATAGAACAGGTCAAAATTTTCAAATACCTCGGAGTAGTTTTCCAGTCAACAGGGGCCTGGGAGGCCCATCATAAATATGCTAGGGAAAAAGCATCTCAAAGCGCCAAAATACTGTCTCGCTTTTACTTCACGAAGGGGGGCAGACATATCCCAGCAGCTCTGGAGGTCTTTTAAGCAAAACCCTTGGCACAATTACTCTACGGGGCCCAAATCTGGACGGGAAATCATTGTCGCACACTTGAAACGGTCCAGTCTAAATTCTTAAGACAGATTTTAGCCGTTCCACCATGCGCACCAAATGCGGCCCTACGGCTGGAGACTGGCCTCCTCTCCGTCAAAACCCGGACCTGGTTAAGAACCTTCAACTATTGGCTCCGCTTAAATTTAAACCCATCCAGACTACTACCTCTAGTAGCACGAGATGCTCACAGAAGTCGGTGGTCCAAAGTAGTGCATCAAAAACTACTTACATGTGGCCTCCAAGCACAGCATCTCCTGAAAATGGGTCTCCCCAAGGCAAAAATCATTATTGACCAGCGCATGAAGGATATTGAGCAGCAGAATAATCTGGCCTATATTAAGAAATTTAGTGCTTGGTACGCTTATCTGCCCCCCTCCCATTTTGATTTTCGGGCACCTTATTTGTCTACCTTAACCATTCCAAAACTCAGACGGGCCTTTACACTGGCCAGACTAAATATGTTACCCTCAGCTGTTCTTGAAGGTAGATATCAAAAAATTTCATTCAAGAACCGGCTCTGCCCCTGTGGAGCTGGCTACGTAGAGACTGTGTCACACGTTCTCTTGTCTTGCTCCCTTTATAAAGATCTCAGGGACGAGACCATCACGCCGCTCCTATCTGCCATCCCGGGCCGCTCTTGTGAAGCCAAATTGTTCTAGCCGACCAGAACAGCTCGACAACAGAGAAGGTTGCCAAATTTATCGAGAGAGCAATGAGATTGAGAGTTGCTATCTGAATGACATCAGTGTCGTCACCCGGATTCCTTGCCTAGGATATTATTATTATTATTATTATTATTATTATTATTATTATTATTATCATCATCATCATCATCATCATCATCATTATGTTTTATTATTATTATTTTATTACCTCTGCCAAGTTTTAAGTACTGAGATTATTAATTTATCTGTATCTGGTTATTATTATCTTTCTCCCTGTCCTGACCATCCCTCCGAGGTTATATTTATATTTATAATCTTTCAATTTGGCTGGTCTATTTACTTAACCGACCTGGAACAATCTACCAGAGAAAAGGCCACCGCCCATGGGACAGAGGGTCATTGATGAATGATAATCCAGCTTCTACCTAGGGTTTTAATAGGTCATAAGATTTTATGGTAACTACATTTGTAATGTATTTTTGTCGGTGTTTGTACTTTGATGCTATGGCCTGTCGGCTACGCAAATAAAGTCTATTGATTGATTGATTCAGTACCTCAGCAATTTTAGGGAGCGTTTACCCTGTTCACTGATACAATATGGTTCAGAATACCATATTCAAAACAGAAACAGAACAGAACTACTGTGTGTTTTCCTGCATGTCTCTAAAAGGAGAAGGCAAACACATTGGCCAGAGGTATACCACTAAGGAAAATGAAAGGAAGGGATTGCCAGGGACTTGAGCAATTGTTAATGGTCACTGCATCTACAAACTGTGCTTTTCTCTATAGCACATGGTTTGTCTTGCTTGCTTGAGCCATCTTGTTCAATCTGTTCCTCTGTAGATGCTTTTTGCTGCAGTACCCCTGCTCTTTTCCTGAAGAACAGTGGACTTGTTTGCAGGGAGGGAGTAGTGGGTGGACTTGCTTTTGAGAGGAGCCTAGGTTTAGATAAACCTTTGTCCCCTTCATACCCCACAAGAGGGACCGCAAACAAAAGGTTTTGCTTATAACCATTGAGATCAGAATTTTCATCAAGTCCAGCCTGTGGTGAGTTGTAAAACTGGCAGGTGAATGAACCCCAAAGGTAGGGCAAGAATAGCCAATAGGCAGTTGGAGGTGCCAGATCAAAGGCAAAGACATAGTCATAACTCAAGGAAAAGTAAACAGCAGGGGACCGGCACAGAACAAAAACAGTGTACCCAGGGCAGGCACCGTGGCAGGTCATTGCCACCCTTCCTTGCTTTCCCCATCCATTCACTCCCCCCTACAATGGTAATACTGGCAGAAATCAAGGTGGTAGTAAATCCCAGGGCATGGTGACCCCCACTGCTTTCTCTAAGCCACTGCCAGAAATTGTGCTCTGTGTATCTCAAAGCCTATGGACTCTCACTAAGACAAGCACTGATTCTTTGCACAAAGCTAAGGCTCAAGTGCCCCATGTTACTCTGGACTGTAAGCCCCATGATGGCAGAGGACATTATGGCAATGACTGCAGAGGATGAGCAAAATCTCTGCACTTGTCATTCTAGAAAGGGATTCTCCACATATTCATAGGAGAGCCATTAGACCCATTTTGGCATGTAAGTGGTATATAAATAAATAACAGGAACATAGGAAACTTATACAGTGCTGCACCATTATCCCATTTAGCTCAGTATTGCCCACACTGAGTGGCAGTGGGTCTTCAGAGCTTCAGACAGGGGTCTTTCCTGGACCTATGTGGAGATGCTGGGGACGGAACCTGGAACCTTCTGTATGCAAAGCATGTGTTCTACCACTGAGCTGTAGCCCTGTCCGTGAGATCAGAAGGTATATATTACACTGTGATGCCCTTGGGGCTATTAAGGCAGCAAAGATGAGTTGGGGTTATTAGCATGTCTCTGTAGAGCAGAAACTTGCCTAAGTAACACAAAATAAGGTCATCTTGCTTAAGGAAGCTCTTGTGCCATCTGGTGTTGACAATGCTCCAGATTTGTTTTTTAAAAGAAGTGTCTCAAGGCTCAATCCTCATTAGGTAACAGACCACTATGAACCAAGCACGGCTGAGACTGAACAACACACCAAAATCTCAGAAACTGATGTTCCCTCTGTTAAAACTGCCCACCCAGTGGATTCATAGCACCTGTGCACTCACTATTTCCATAGAAAGCCCATCCTTATAGTGCATTTTAACCCATTTGGAGGGAAAGGGAGAGCAGGAGAGCACAAAATACCTTCTTTCCTCTTTGTAACGTAACGGAACACAAGATAACATCTGCTTTTGGTGTCCAGTATCTGAGCCCTGTTCAGATGGCTAGCCACTCTTTGCACCCAAGTGGCATCTACACAGTTTGGGTAATCACCCCAGTGGGGGTTACATCAAGCTGCTAGATGTGTTAATCATCACACATCATTCTAGTCTTGCATTTAGTTTAATTCCTGCAATAGCCCAGGATGGCAGCAGACTGTTGGTGGCAGCTGGTTAACTGTAAGACAGCTCAATCTCAATTTGCTGCAATCCTAATTGTATCTACCCAGAAGACAAGTACTTTTGAATTCAGTGGGACTTACTCCCAGGTAAGTGGGAATAGGAATGCAGCCTCAGTTCTTAAAGCAAGTTGGATTCTCATAGCAAAAGACTAAATATGTAAAACCAGGTTAAAATGTGTCCAGTACAGCATATTTGAATGTCACGAATTCCTAACAAAACTTTTGGAGTAAAGTTATTATATAAAATAGTCAAGCTAGTAAACAAACAAGCTAACTCTCAACAAACAGAACCATTCCAAGACACAAATACTAATTGGCTAACAAGGCACATTATACTTCCTCACATGATGTCATCATGTCTTCCTCCTCAAGGCAAAACAAAACAAGGAGACATTTTTCAAGGCTGTCAGAATTCAAAACTGAATGTGTTGTTCAGATTTTCAGAAATCTGCATTGTTTACAAATGAACAACATAGGTCCACACCCCCATTCAACTCAGGATTTCCACAGCAATCATTGTCTAAAAGAGAGGTTATAACTACTCCGCAATGCCATGATTTATGAAACCTTAGGCCACCTACAAATGTCACCTAGTTCATTACTAATAGGTTACTTAAACAGTCCAGAAACTGCCCCAAGCAGCCTAAACTGTCTCCTCAGTATTCTGCTCATTCTCCCCCTCCCCCCCCCAACAGATAATTTATTATGGACTCCATGTGCCTGAATCCAATGCACCAGCTCCTTCACAAGATAACCAAAGCTTTCTAGGACACTGCAGTAAAAAATGACCCAAAGATAGCAAAATCGCTACCAAGCAATGTCCAGAAGGGAGTCACTGGGGAAGATGCCAAAAAGCGCACATGCCATTCCCTTGCCTGGGAGCTGTTGCTGAGGTGGGTGGGTGGTTTGGATTGTCCCTGTACAAAATCAGCAAAAAAAGTTGCGTCTCAGCCGAGCATGACGGATGCAGAGTGCTCGCCAGCATGAGTTAAATGGGGGTATGCTGCTGCCTGTGTTATGACTACCTGACAAGGCCAAGTATGTATCAGATGCCAGCAGCTCAAGGCTAAGGTTGGGAGGAGGACTACAGGATTTACACAGTATGCCATCTAGGAACTCAGTGATCTGCAGGACACTGGGGCAGAGATTCTGAGCCTTCAACTCTTAGGCCAAGAGGGCAGAACTAAGGTTTGCCAGGGAACAGGGGAGCCACAGCACAATCCATTCTGCAGCTGTGAGATAGGCAACACTTTATGAAGGACATGTCAGAATTCCTTTCTGTGGGACAAAGGTGTAGAATAGTCATGAGACCCCCCCCCACCCTGGGGGATGGACAGGCTGATGTTAGATCTCATGAGGGGTTGGGTGGAAGGCTGATCTGTAGCAACATTCCTCAACCTGGTGCCCTCCAGATGTTAGGGACTATACCTCCCATTGTCCATTACTAGTGTCCACGCTGGCTGGGCTGATGGGTCCCATAGGCCAAAACATCTTGAAGGCGCCTCCTCTATTATTTGTCCCTAGCATCCGGTATTCCAAGGCATCATTTAATATCAGCTTCTATGGGCAAGACATGGTGTGGCAGATAGAAGGATTTTTAGGGAGCCAATGAATGAGTGGTAGAATTATTTTAGCTAGGAAGCATCCCCACTTTTTTTTTTAATGGTACAAATTTAGAAGGCAGGCACTCAGGCCTGGTTACCTGTAAAGTCTGTAAGTCCAGACAGCTTCTATCTAAGCCAGGGGTCAGGCAAACATCTCCATACTTTATTCCAGGTATAGCATGAGTTTCAAAGATTTGAGACAATTGATAGTCAAGCAAATAATGAAACAAGGTTGGGACCAAACAGCAATGAGAGCAAAAACAGCAGTTGTCTGGGTCTCCAGCATCACAGAATCAAGGGCCTGTGGATGATCAGAGAGCACATTACCCATAGGCCATATGTGCAGCAAACTTCCATTTCCTTCTGAAGTCAGCAACTTAATTAATGCATGCAGATAGGGTAGCAAAGGCCACCAGACAATATACATTTGCTCTGCAGGAAATGATCTAGGAGGGACCACATCCTACCTTGCAGGGATTATTTATGATGGTGAATTAAAGCCATTTATCTGGCCAGGAAGGAATATTTAGAAGTACAGCAAAGACATTAATGTGTTGAACAGAAGCGATGATGAAAGAAAGGTAATCATATCTACATTTGCATCTTAGCTGACACAGTGTTGCCCTGTTAGGGGCAGATAAGTCAGAAGAAGAAAAAATACTTTTTGGAGACAGCAAATATGGACGTCTTTTTGGATTCAGGGGAGCAACATACTGCCCTCCAAATAATGTTGGACTGAAATTTCCATCAGCACTGACCATTGAACATGCTGCCTGGGACTGATAGGAGACCAACATCACCTGGAGGGCAGTGCATTGGGTACTCCTGGATTAGAGCAGTACTTTTCCAAATGCGTTTCAGGAAGCCTTGGGTTCCTTGCAAGTTCTATAGAGATTATTCAATGAGAAAACCAGCAAAAAGAAAGCTTGACCACCATTAGCAATACTCTCCATTCAATGTACAGGAGTGAGCGGGGATAAGGGCCTGGTCTGACCCAAGCTAAATTCATTGAGGGGAATTGCAAAGGTGATTAGAGTTGGCCTGTGTCCCACAGGAAGTGAATGTACAGCCTTGAACATGTCCCCAGCATCCAAGGGTTCACTGGAAGGCAAGTTGGTGTGGAAGAAATCCCCTCAACAGATAGAAAACTGGATCAGAGAAATATGAGAGAAAATGCAGAGCAACCTTATCTGTAATAAGTTCACAACATAACTGTTAATTTAGGCTTGTCTTAAGCTGCATCTGCCTGGGTATAATTTAATGGAACTTACTTTGCATAGGATTGTGCTGCACATTCTACTAAAGTTTAGCCTCAAAAAGTGTTTTGGTTGACTTCGGGAAATTAATCAAGTACACCTAAAGAGAAAGTATTTAGATGTGCAGGGAGACTAAAATTCTGAGCAACATGGTATACTAGCATGGTATACCAGCACAGACATATCAGAGGAACAGGCAGGAGAAACTGGTAACCTGAGTTTGGCAAACAGATGACCACTTGCTTACCTCAGATAAATAACAGAAACTCTCATATCTAACCTCCTTGCAATACTTATGGATGGAGTTTCTTATTGTGCCTATATAGCTGTTTTCTGACTCCCTTGAACACAACAGGCACTGATACTTTACACAGCCTGCAGCACCAGAAGGTGACTAGGCTGTGATGACCACTGCCTGGTAAGTCCTAAGGCAAAAGCCCATTCCTAACCCTTTCCCCTCCATGATTTGTGTTCTTTTCTCCCCTCCTCTATATGTTCAAATAGGAAACAAGCTGCTAGCAGCACTGTGCAGTGGTTTCAGAGTGCTGTGTATATATTTGGGGGTGGGAAGGGGGAGTATATTGGCTAAGGTTGCAGTGCCCAATGACCAAGTCCCTATGTGAGCGCAGTCTCTAAATCGGTCATTCCCCAGGAGCAGTCTGGACCCTTTCATTATCACACCAGAGCTTGCCAAGTGGTTACAAACATTTTCCCTGGCAAAGCCCATATTCCAATTTTTTAATATATTTTTAACTGATTGGGGCTGGCTTTGAAATTATAGCCTGGGCTGTGGCGGTGCGACTGTCAGATCTGCCCACATTCCCGTGGGCAACCTCAGCACATGTTCCATTGAGGGAGGGCATGCTTAATAAATCACCCTGTGGCCAGGGGAGCATAGGGGTTTGGGCTGAGAGGGGGGAGGGGTGTGGGGAGGAAGGAAGAAAGGGAAACAAGGCATAAGGCATTGAGCACTGGTTCGTGGCAGAGCAGTGTGGAACCCAGGACCCAAGACTGGTGTCACCCATGACAAACCATAGGGAGTGAACTGGAGGTATCCTCAACTTTGGCATGACAGAAGAGACTCAATATAAAGCTTCTTCTCAACCACTATGAGACAATAAGGCACTCTGGGACCACTGAAGAGGGCTACTGCTCCCTGGAGTGTTTTGCCTTAACTTAATCCTACTGAAACAAAGATTTATTCAATTTTTGCCACTTAAGCCACTGTATTGTAAAGAAGATTGGGCATGAATTTGCCAGCCGTGCTAGAAGGGGATGGCACAGCTGGACTTGAGTCCATGTATCTTAAGAAGGCAAAGTACTGGGCTCCTGCTCTTTGCATGCAGCTATCAGACTACATGTTGCACACACCCCTGTAAGACAACTCATCGAGAGCTGGGAGTGTTTGGGAAAAGCTGCTGATTGCAGGACTTTCAGTTAACAAAGCAGCACAGAGCCCCGATTCTAGATTTCCCTCTGCCTTTGGTGCAGAGGATAAACATAAGCTAACTGACACATTCAGGAGAAGTCCTACACGCACAGCTAGAGTCAAAAAGCCTTGCAGGTCTGGCCTCCATAAAGGAAGGAAATGGATGTTTCTAAAGAGAGAGAGAGATTAAGTAAAACTTTGAGAAGCAGGTTTGAAAGAGCTAGAAGTGATCCAGGCTTGAGGTATCGAACAGGAATAGGAAAGAAGCTCTGATTTCATCCTGGCCCAGTGCCCCATACGCATATGGGTCAGAAGGGGGCAGCAAAAGCAAATGAGGGGTGGTAGAAGTGTTGGCTGAGCTGCTAGGCATCTAAACATGTCCATGAGAGCCAGGGACTGATTTGCTCAGAAGGCCAATGTACAGGCAACTCTCAGCTTCCAGGTCATCCCAGGGACCCCTCCAGGCAGGAAAGCTCTAGGAGGGTCAAGCAATGGCTGAGGGGGACTGAGGGGTCGTAGGCAGGGCGGCCAGTGGGGCAAACAGGAAGAAGCCAGCAGGGCGGAAGTGGGGAGCGTGACAGGCCAGCGTGGCTGAGCGCTGCACACAATGTTTTCCTTTCCCCCCTGTAGCCCCGACGCTTAGAGAGTAAATGTCAGGCACATAAAGGCCGGCACTGTGGAACGGGGAATGCAGGGCCGCTGTCCCTGTGTAACTGCCGCATAACACATAATCAAGGCAGTCTTTCCCCGCTGAGGCACCCACCTAACAACTGACAGTCTATGCTCGCTCTGAGACCACAGCAGCCCGGCCTGCTGCTCAATAACCTTTTCTTTCCCCGTTTGCTGCTGTTTTCCTGGCTTGGGTTACAGGCCTTTTCTCACAGCTCTCCATTTTGAGGTGTGCATGTGGGGGTGGGGGAGAGAAACATTGTGAAAGCCCTATGTGGAATCATCTCCACTCACAGACCCCTCCCCTTTGTGCAATTTTGGACAGTCTACAGGAGAGGTGGAAATATTTCTACCCCAGGAATAAGGCCAAAGGAAATGGGACAGAGTTGCAGGAACTTGGGAGAAAATGTATCAAGGGGAAGGGGATAGCCCTCTAGGTCAGACACTGAACCAGAGTTTAGAGGAAATGAGTTAAGTTTGCTGCTCTGCCACAGAGACCCTGTGTCACCTTAGATGTGGCACTTAACAGCAAGGCTTTTGAAAAGAAATACTCCAGTTTTGACTAAACAGTGCCAAGAAGAGCATAATAATCATACCAAAGCTCTTCAATAAAGAATGGCAAGTGTTACTGTAAAGCAGGAGTGGGGAACCTTTAGTCCTGCAGATGTTGCTGCACAACAACTACAAAAGCAGGACCTGAACACAATAACACTCTCCCCTCTCTTCTTAGCAACTGGTATTCAGAGGCATACTGCCTCCAACCGTGGAGACAGATCATAGTTATTGTAGTTAGTAGCCACTGATAGCCGTATCTTCCATGTATTTGTCTAATGGTTGGTGGCCATCACTATGGGAGCTAATTCCACATTATAACTATATGTTGTGTGAATGAGTGTCTCCTCTTATCTGTTCTGATTGTTCCAACGTTCAGCTTTGTTGGATAGTCTTGAGTTTTAGTATGAGGAGCAAGGCAGAAAAAAACGCTTCTCTATTCATTTCTCCACATAATGCATTATCTTATATACCTCCACATCCCTACCCCCTCATTTCATTTCTACACTAAAAAGCCCCAAATGTTGTAACCTTTCCTCATAGCAAAGTTGCTTTAGCCCCTTGTTCGTTTTAAGTGCCCTTTTCTGAATCCTTTCTAGCTCTACAATATCCTTTTTGAGGTGAGGCAACCAGAACTGAACACAATATTTCAAATGTGGTCTCACCAGATTTGTATAACAACATTATGATACTGGCAGTTTTATTTTCAACTGCTTTCCTAACGATCCCTAACATGGAATTCATCTTTTGTGCTTTGTACTTAAAAACCACTATGAGCACAATGTTTTTGTGGAAAATGTAGTATATAAATAAACTGACTTGGGATGTGTGTGAGAGAGATTGTCATTAGTGCCCCTTTCACCCTTGAGCTGAAATGCCTCACATTCATCTTAACTCTTTCCTGTGCAATGCAATACTAGCTTTGGACAATACTTCCTTGTTGCCTTTTAAGACTAAGAAAGATGCCAGGGGTCTGACATCCATAAAGATGCATAGTTTTAATAGTTATTTGGTTCTGAAAGTTGTACAAATTGGCAAAGCAGACTGACATGGTCATCTGAGCAATTGTTCTGTTGCTATTTGTACATGAGGTCAGAAGCACTTCTGGGGTCAGGTCTGCTATGTGGAGTGTGGGATTGCCATTAGTGTGCATTCCATCCTTGAGTTGGAGGCCAGGAGTTGCCAATGGGTGCACATGTGCCCACTGTGCCCTGGTACCCACAGCAACCCCCTATTGACTGAAGTTGGGTGGCGCTTGGGGGGGAATTGTCATCGCGCCACTCCTTGGTGTGTGGAGTGCCTCAGGGTGCGATTCTCTCCCCGATGCTTTTTAACATCTTTATGCGCCCCCTCGCCCAGCTTGTCCGGAGTTTTGGGCTGGGTTGCCATCAGTATGCTGATGACACCCAACTCTATCTGTTGATGGATGGCCATCCTGACTCGGCCCCAGACACACTGGCGAGATGTCTGGAAGCTGTGGCTGGATGGTTACGTGGGAGCCGGTTGAAGTTAAATCCTTCGAAGACAGAGGTCCTCTGGCTGGGGCGGGACGATATGGGATTGAGGGGGCAACTCCCATCTCTTGCGGGGGTGCAATTAGTGCCAGCACCGTCCGTTAAGAGTTTGGGTGTAATCTTCGATACCTCCCTCTCTATGGAGGCGCAGATTACAGCTATAACAAAGGCGGCATTTTTTCATCTCCGCCAAGCTAAGCAGTTGGCCCCTTATATCTCTTGCCCTGACCTAGCCACTGTGATCCATGCGACGGTCACCTCCAGACTGGATTATTGTAACTCGCTCTATGTGGGGCTGCCCTTGAGACTGACCCAGAAACTCCAGCGGGTGCAGAATGCCGCGGCAAGACTCCTTATGGGGTCTTCGCTGCGAGATCACATTCATCCGGTACTATACCAGCTGCACTGGCTCCCGGTGGAGTACAGGATCAAGGCTCCCGGTGGAGTACAGGATCAAAGGTTTAAGGTGCTGGTTTTAACCTTTAAAGCCCTATACGGCCTAGGACCCTCGTACCTACAGGACCGCCTCTCCTGGTATGCCCCACAGAGAAACCTACGGTCTGTAAATAATAACATCCTCAAGGTCCCAGGCCTCAGAGAGGTTAGGCTGGCCTCAACTAGAGCCAGGGCCTTCTCGGCTGCGGCTCCAATCTGGTGGAACGCTCTGTCACAAGAGACTAGGGCCCTGCGGGACCTGACATCTTTCCGCAGGGCCTGCAAGACAGAGTTGTTCCACCAGGCTTTGGTCAGGGCGCAGCCTGACTCCCTCCTCTGGCAACCTGCACAGAATTTTGCTTAATCGGTTGCCATTAATTTGATTTTAATTAATTTTTATAATGAAATATTTTTAGAATGTGTGATTATTTGATTGTTTGATTGTTTGATTATTTGATTGTTGTTAGCCGCCCTGAGCCCAGCTTCGGCTGGGGAGGGTGGGATATAAATAAAATTTATTATTATTATTATTAAGTTCAGAACTCCAAAATCAGAATAAAACTAAGTCAATTTGCATGGTTTTAGCTAATTTTCCTACTTGGTTTATTGATTTTAGACATTTCAAAGCTGTATTTCTGGACCATATGCACCCAAGGTGGAGAGCAGCAATAGAGTAATGAAACTCAATAAAAACAAAACAGCATTAACAAAATTTTCAAAATTAAGAAAGATAAACCCATCAAAATGCATTAAAACATACCAGTATAAAACCATTCCGAAGGCACAGCAGTAAAATAAAAATGTCAAAAAAAGAAAAGCAACAAAAAAGTTAAGAGCCTTTTAATAGAAAGACCTTTAAAAGTCTTTAAAAAATATAAACCCTGTTTTAAATCAGCTGTAGTGGCTGCCAGTTTGTTTCCAGGCCCAATTCAAGGTGTTTAAAGACCTAAATGACTTACGCCCCAATGGTAGAATCCAATGTAGAAATTCACCACAAGGATTTCTGCTTGCTCAATGGTGTGTTATGCCCCTTACCTTATCCCGTGCACCCCCTAAATCTGTCCTAGGGGTCCCCCCAATCCTCTGAAGCAGATTTGGTGAGGGTGTAGGGGGAGGGGAGGGGAAAATCCCATTGTGCAAACAGAAATCCCAGCACTGACAGGATATGGTAGCCAAATGCTGCTTTAAATATCTGAAAAACTGTATTCTGCCCTATAGAACCTCTCAGATGTTTTTATCAGCAGAGGAGGTCCTCTTGGTAGTTCCACTGCCTTCAGAAGTTTTTTTTGGGGGGGTGGCCCATCAGAGGGCAGTCTCTGCGTCAGCCCTAAAGTTGTGGAATTCCCTTCCCATAGAGGTATGGCATCTTAATTATACAACTTCCATCATATGCTGAAGACACACTTTTTTTTACTGTGGGCTTTGACACCCAAGATAAAGATTGTTAGGACACACCCTATTCTTGTGGCTGTAATTTGTTTTAAAGTGTTTTAATATTAGATTTTTAAGCTACTATAACCTGTCCTAGGACCTTATGGTGAAGGGTGGGTAAGAAATCAAAATCCTACTACTACTACTATTACTACTGCTGCTGCTGCTGCTGCTGCTGCTACTAAATAATAATAAATAATTATACTAACATCACCACTATACCTGAAGGGGCCAACCCTATTTCCTGTAGGAAGAGTTCTATAAGGTAGGTGCCACTGCTGAAAAGGCCCTGTTATGGTGACCTCCAGTTAAAAGTATGATGGAGAGAAGTGAGTGGAGGCTTAAGAGAGTATTGGATAAAAGTGCACAGCACAAACCCTGTTCCGATTATCTCTCTCATAAAGAAAGTGGAGTTTTCATTACAAGTTAAACAGGGGAGTTTGGGTTTCCTTTTACAACAAGGGAGGAAAAAGGCAGAACTGCATCATAAGCATGCCAAAAACAAACAAACACCTGAGGTCCAAAACTGTAGGAAGCTGCAGAACCTTTAACGTACAGCTTTCTGGGCAGGCCAGTATGTACCAGTCAATGGCCTATGGGAGGCTAGGGTTGTGTCAGTTAGGGCATAGGAGAGAAGATTCCAAGCCTTCACACAATTAAAGATCCAAGCAGCTTTGTAGGAAGTGCTGTGACTAAAGTGACTGCCCAGAGCCAGTTAAATCTGCACAACTCAACATGTGCCATTTTGTCACTGCAAGATCTGCTCCATATTCTGAAAACATATGTATATCTTACCTTCAGGTAACTCAGTGTAGGATTTTTGCTATGCGATATGATATGCCATGCTACACTTTCTGGATTCTCCATGTGCAACCCTATCATCCTCAAACATTATTAACTGCTCAAGAATCCAGCTCAGCTAAGTGGTCGTTATTAAAAAGTGGCCCTCTCTGATCTGACGTTAGAAAAAGTTCAGCCTGCCTTTGGAATGGGCCATGTAGAAGAGGATGCTGGACTAACTGGTTTGGGGAAAGATGGATGGTGCAGTTTTCCAAGAAAAGAGAAAGCCACACTCATTAGCAAAGTCTGGAAATTTGGGCATAAAAGTATGAAGATTTTGGACTAGCTATTCACACATCTAGGATGGAAACTTCAGGGGGAGTTTTCACCATGACAGGAAGATCACAACCCATCTCAAGTTGGCATATTGGGCAACCTTTATGCTTTTACCCTAGGAAGTAGGCTAGAGGTTTGCATTTATATTCATTTTGTTTTATAGCGTTGCATATCCTATTTATCCCATACAAGTACCTTCCCTGTCCTCCCTATACAGGAGGATAGGTGAGTGGTAGAGTATCTGCTTTGCATGCAGAAGTTCCCTGGTTCAATCTCTTGCATTTATAGGTAGGACTTAAGAGAGACTCCTATCTGAAACCCTGAAGAGCTGCTGTCAGACAGTGAAGACAATACTGAGCAAGATAAATAACTGACCTGATTTGATATAAGGCAGCTTCTTAAGTTTCATCTTCAGCTGGCTCTTGTTCCTAAAGAGTAAATCAAAGTACTATGACATCAGAGTGAAATGCTGAAGTGAACTAGTAAACTTGTTGGGGTTCTAACTCTTCAGAGCTAACAATCCTTCTGATTCTTCTTTTACATTCTTCTTTTACACTCTTATGGGCTCTTGGCTCAGGGAAAGCAGTACCAGATCCCCCTTCTCCTGCCCAAGAGGAACACTGTAGTATTTCAGAGCAATTCTACCCATGAGAGAGCAAACTGAGTCACAGATCATTAGCAAAGTGTGCACTTTGCATGCAGAAGGTCCCAGGTTCCATTCCTGGCATTTCAAGCTAACGAGATCTCATTGGAAAGCTACCATTAGCAACAGTATGAACCATATGAGCCAATGGTCTGACTGACTATAAGGCAGCATCATATGTCAAGTGGAAACTCGCTTGTGCCAGTTGGCTCCTGGTGGGGCTGGCCAGATCCTTAAGCACAGGAGAGGCACAAAACACATCTATGACGAATTGACAACGGAGAGGAAGGGTGTTGTTTTGCTCTTCACCCCTAATCTAGAAGAAGCCTTGTAAAGAAAGAGCCATTCATGCACAGTGCTATGCCATACAGTGCCTGTGAAAAGCCACTAGCAATGGAGGGGATTGCACATGCACAGTAGGGAGGACAGAGAGTGGGTTATTCCATGCTGCACAAGGAGAGAAAGCAAAAGGTAAATAAGTGGCTGGCGAGGGGGCAGTGGAAAGAAAACACATTGCAGAGCAGCCGGTGGAATCCGTCCCACCCGAGCCAGGAGAGAAACCTTTGATCCTGCTGCCCGCCCTGAGTCACTCTGCAAACCACATAGCGTCAATAGCATCCAAAGGCAGCTCCCAGCAAGCAGTGAGAAGTGAGAACCGTAGCATTACTCTCTATCACCAGGGACAGCACAGGAAAGAGGGTACCAGCATCTCTAAGCATAGAGAGTTCTCATGAAACACACTGATATTTGCCAGAGACTGTATGGATTTATTGATCACTGCTCCGCATCCTGTTTGCAGTAGGCAATGCCCAAGTTCTGATATCAGCTACAGTGCCAAGCTGTACCAACCTTCACTGGACATGGCTTCAGTCTCACTTGGGTTTTCTTGCTCTTTCTCTGGTAGTTGTGTGACCCAAGTATATTATTGAAGACACTTTAGACTATTTATAAATGATCCAAGGGTTACCAAAACATAAGAGTTTAGATGATTACTATGGAATCTGCAAGACAGGAAGAACCTACACATAAGATCCTAGAAGGGACGTTCTCTGTCCATTTCAGTTGTGGATCCACACACAGGTTGAAATGCCACACAAAGCTAATGACATCTTTGTTTTAGATGTCATTTTGTCTTATAAGCATTCAACAAGGAGGCTGCAGCTTTCCTTTCAAAGCACCAAAATACATCCATATTTCTTTGACTTAATTTTCATGTTATGAATGTGACATTGTGGTCACTCTTTTTCTGCATTCAAATGAGCCTTATGCTTCCCAGATTGCAGCTCTCATTAGTAGTCATAGGCTTTATTTGGTGGCTGTCTTTTATACATCTGATTGAGGTGAAAGGTATTCTATAGATGTTTTTAAATTTCCCAGACCCAGAAGTGACCACACACCCTAATATTCAATGGAGA
This sequence comes from Podarcis erhardii, assembly GCF_964252035.2. Classification (NCBI taxonomy): domain Eukaryota; kingdom Metazoa; phylum Chordata; class Lepidosauria; order Squamata; family Lacertidae; genus Podarcis; species Podarcis erhardii. The sequence goes on from NC_138497.1 coordinate 87,515,172, forward strand.
ACTATGGGTAGAATTCAATGTCTCGCTCTTCCAACCGTTCTGTCTGCACAAGCATTGCAGCTTGCCAGCTGGGACAATTCCCCTTCTTCTCCCCTTGTGTGCTGTTCTGGGGGTTCTCCTGACTGCCCCAAGCCAATTTGTTTTTTGGGGGGGTATGGGGGCAGGCAGAGAGAAGACCTGTTCCACAAGTGGTAGTCCCTATACTGGGTTAGGTGAATCCCATCCCTATTTTTAAAAATAAAAAGTTGAACTTACTTAAAAAATAATAATTGGAGCGTAATTTTCAATAGGCAATGTCTGAAACAGCACAGAAACTTAACACGGAGGCCTGGGCTGATGCATGGCTCCCAGAATTGCTAATGCTACATGTGCAGCCAGGCACACTGCACCTCAGAAGCAGCTTTTCATTCAGCCATTGTTTTTCTTCTTCTGGGTAAGCCAGGAGGCAAGTTTAGACACAGTAAGGAGGAGACTTTGCAGTGACAACCAAATATCACTCCTAGTGCTTGCGTCTTCCTTCCAGGATCAAAGCCCCAACAGAGACAACCTCCCTGCTCCTTCCTCTTCCTCTATCCCTCATCAACAACAGGAGGCATAGGGAGGCAGGCTGAGGAGAAGAAACTACAACAGCAGAAATGTACACCAAGGCATCAGCTAGACTGCATCAGAAAGGAAGCTGAGGCTTCACTTTAAAAATAAAGGGCCAGATTCAACTAAGTTGTTATGCTAGCAGAAGCCAGTGCAAAGAGTTGTGCTAGCACAATGGGACTGTTCGCCTCCTCTTCATTCCTGCACCCTCCCCAAATTTTCTCAGAAGTGTCAGAAAAATCCCTGGAACAACACATGGGAGGAAAAGAGAGGAGATCCTTCTGTCTGGCAAGCAGAAATGCTTGCACTGCTGAAACAATCACCTTGAATTCCACCATATATTTTTTTAAAAAAGTAAAGAAAGTGGCAATAGTGCTGCTGTTGTGCCTTAGGACAAAAACCATCCCAGTTGTGAACTGAGCCCTTTCAACTGAAGACCAGTGTTCAACTATGGAGGGAGAGTTATGGCAACCTACGACACTGACCACCAATGTTTCTATATAGTGCTACAATTTTCCATTCTTCTCAAGTCTAGGTACCTTTCATATTTCCTGCAATACAAAGGCTGGTAAGGCACAACCCATTACTTTTGTTAACTGGTTTAAGCAAAGATGGGCTGAAGACCACAGCATGGCATCAACCCCTTCTGTAAACAAGGAGCATAATAGTAGCATTGCGTCATCTTGCAACTTCTTGAAGATGTGGAATGCTGGCAAGAGACTGGATTGGCGAGACAGGAGCCTAAGAGGCACAGAGCAATCAAAGGCCATGGGGATGGGCTAAGCAACAGCCAGTACACCTCCTATTAGGATTAGGCAAGACAACACAGATGGAGAATGCAGACGCTTCCAATGGAATCAACCCAGATTATGGGCTTAGGGAGGGAATTTGGGTGCGTTTGAGAATGAAGTGGGCACAGCTGATTACCAACCATGTAGGCCGGTTTGAAGGATTTGTGGTTTTTGGGTAAACTCAGAGCACCCATTTCCCCTTTATCAGTGACTTGGCCTGAAACATCACAGGAAGTAGAAAGCATGCGGGAACACTGTCCCATCCTGACCTAAAACTTCAGCAGGAAGTAGTGGATACACCAATGAGTCTACCACTGAGTCAAGTGTCTCAGTCACAACAAAAACAGGAGGGAGAGAAGGGATTAACCATAGAAACATATATCTGCCTGCAACTTCCTTGTTCCCATATACATCTTCCACGGCACCTTCCATTCTCCAAGAACATGAACACCCAGGACTCTGGCACACCAGACATTAGTCTACATTGGAGTTTCTAGGTGAATACCTGTCCTAGCCTCTGGAAGGAAGGCACAGCCTAAACATTTCTCCAAAGAGACACATATCCAGGCAGTGCAGGATTGGCTGCCCTTGAAGTGCCCTCTGCTCTCAGCTATCAAAATGTGAGAAGACAGTACAACCTGACCAACTGGCTTCCAATCTTCAGAAAAGGAGCACTACCCAAAGCACCTTGCAGCTAATGTTTGGGAGAGGGTTGCTGTCCAGTTACCTGGATGTCTGCATTGAGAATGGAATGGAATGGAATCTGCACAGGCATTTGGCTCCTAGTTGCTGGAGAGGGGACCTCATCCAGGCAGTACTTGGCCATCTGCCTGGTCCCTTGCACTGAATGTTAGTTCAGTGCTTTTGGTACAGAGGAGAAAGGTAGGCCTACGAGTGCACAGCTGTCTCATTCATAGCCCACAGAGCCAATGGTCTTTGGCCCAGCTCCCTCCCTCTCCCCATTTATTCAGGCTCTGGGACACCTGCCCCCACATCTCCTCTAGCCTGGATTCTCTCAGGCAGAATGGCCCTTTCTGTTGCGTAGGTTGCAGTGGGATTCTCCTCTGGCCAAAACACACATAACACAGGACGAGAAAGGTGATGTAAAAATTCTGAATGGCCCGTGAGTTGGGCAGGTCCTGGGTATGCCAACAAAAGCTTGCAAGCAGCCACATGAAAAAGGAGGCTTCTCTCCCTGCTCAAGACCCAGCCAAACATTTGGCACAAGTGCAAATACCTTAGATTGTTTCCTAACGGGATCTCCCCAACAACAAGGGTTCCACCCTATAAAGGAACACTCCTTACCCTGCATCCTAACAAAGGTTTCTCCTGTTTCCCATGCACAGCTCTCCCCTCTACACAAAGTTCAGGACTATATTGCTAGAAGATAGTATAGTGCTCTGAAACTAATGCCCAGAGGCACTGCCCAGAAACAGAAGGGACTGTTATAAAGCAGGAGTAGCCAAGGTGGTACCGTCAAATGATGTTAGACTCCTATCTCCTCTCAGGTCCAGCCAACATGATCAGTGATGATGGGAGCTGCAGTAGAGCATCAGGAGGGCACCAGGTTGTCTACCCTTGTTAAAATACATTTCTGCTGACACCACGACCCCACCAAGCCAACCCTTGCAATCATGGTAAAGCCAGCTTACAGATATGCCACTGGGAAAGTGCAAATCCGGAATTTACACAGAATGCACTTTGGATGCTGACAGTGCTATCCAAGTACAGAATCTACAGATGTAATGGAAAGGGGCAGGTGTAAACTGGTTAAACTGCAATCTCTACACAGTGAAGTATTCTTCCAGGAAGCACTCGATTCCGGGGAATAGCCCCTTGAACTTTGAAAACAATTTGCTCCCAAATGAATAGGAACCTCCCATCAACAAAGATGGCATATGATACTAGGAAGTGCTAAGTCAGCACTTGCAGAGGGAGGGATCTCCTAGCAAAGTTCAGGCTACACTATAGGGAGTAATGGTGAAGAGTCCATTGGTGGACAGGCAGTGTCAGGTTTGATTCAGGCACCATTATGTTCTGGGAAGAATGGGGCCTACTAATTTTAGTTCCACCATACCCATACTGTCCTCAGAATCTTGGCTTCGCATGTTGTGACTAATGATTCAGATGCCCAACCCCAAAGATGGTGGTATGATGGGTTCAAGATTACTTCACTCCCAAGACCCTGTTTCCTGCCCACAAATAAGATAGATAGCTATGTGAAGCTAAAAACTGTAATTGTTGTAGTCTTGACAGAGGCATGCTTCAAACTTCATACACCTTCCTGAGCAGCCAAGAAGGGCCTGACTAGCCTAGTCTCCATCAAATACCAGAAACCTGAGGCCAAAGAAAAGGCTGTTGGCTCCCCCTGGTGGGAGCCACCACACTGTGAAGGAATCACCCTGATCAAGATACCTCCATCAAGCTTCCATGGGTAGTTTCCTCCAGTCACACTCAGCACAGAAGCTAAGACAGTGTCAAAAATCACCCTGTTAGGAACTTTGAAAGGGGCTCAGATGTGAGAGTAGGGGAGGGATATCAGACTTGGAAAGGATGGCTATATGTGCTCTTATGAGGTGGTGCTTCTGAGATGGGAGCAACTATCTGAATCCCAGGATTCTGGAGTCAATTAAAAAAAAGGAGAGTAATCACAGTAGAGATGAAATTGCTTGCATCCCTCACTGCCTCTGCCAGCTTTGATACAGACATCCCATGGAAGGATGTGGGTACAGCAGGCAAGCAAAGGGTTATTGTAGCTACCAAAATGACTGAATGGGCCATGGAGACAGGGTGGGTGGCATGTGGAAACCGTTACCTGCCTGGCGATAAATAGAGGATTCAGTCTCTGAGCTTGTCAGTCAGGGGCACCTTTCACCGCCTGAGCTAAAAATTCCTTTTAAAAAGGAAAAGAAACAAAACAAACTGAAAACACAAAAACAAAAAACAGAAGGTGAAAAATTCCTTGACATTTGGAGCCTAAAAATATCCGTGGCCTGGCTGGCTGGCTGGCAGGCAGGCAGGGAGGCGACAGCACTCTGAGTTTGTCAAGCAAAGGCTTTCACACCCTCTGCGTGCTGCAGCTGGAATGCCAAATATATAGTCAAGCCCCTACCCATCAAAGCAGTCTGCTTGTAGTCGGTCTCGGGCATGAGGCACTGTGGGTTTGGCCCACAGAGACGCTGAGAACATTTCATAGGGATGCTAAAGGAAAAGAAACACACACACACACACGCACACACACACACACACACACACACACACACACACACACACGATTAACGATGGCCTCTAAGGTCATGTGGTGGGAGGGTTATGGGCTGGGCATAAGATACTTGCCCCTCCGTGAGGGATCCCAGCCCACTCAGAGCACTCATTCTTATCACCTTGTGTCGTGCACTAGGGTGGGGATGTTTGGGCTGGCAGGGGGCCAACATGGCCCTGCATTCCAGTCAAGGCTAAATGTCTCAGCCAACAAAGCCGGCAGTGCTGGATCTAGAGAAACAGCGAGGAAGTGACACTTTAGGAAAAGCCTGGCAGCGGAAGAGGGAGGGCAAGCTCTAAGGCTGAGTTGTACTTGGAAGAGTAAGTACTGTTACACTGTCACACACAATGCTTCAGAGCACATAATGTCAGGCTTGACATGGTGGAGAGAACAACAATGACATTGTTTTACGGTGGCCACAGAGTGCACTAACATGGGACAGGACAGCCTGCAGATCAGGACTGTATGGGGGCAGTTATGAAATTAAAAGACACACAGCTGATATAGCACACTGCACACATTATTCAGCAAATATGCTTCAGTGAGATGTTGCTTCCCTAAATATAATTGGTCGGACAGGACTTCCCAATGACAGTGCAGCGCATGGCAAACAGCTCAACAATTCAGAGGACACCATAATCTGCAACTCAGGTAGCCTCAACAATCTCAATAGTCTCTCATTTGTCTCCAAAACAATCCTCTTGTCTTGCAAAGTCAAAGCAACTGAGAATCCCCAAGGAATTCCTTCTTGTCCTGTTCCCTCTCTGCCTATTATCTCACTATTCTAAACAGACTAGGAACATTTCCAGGAGATTGGGAAAAATGTGGAGAACACTGGCTCTCCATTCTAGAAAGAGAGGCCTGAATCTAATAGCCTTTGCCTAGATTCTCAGACAATGTCAATAGCCATCTCTCTATTATACCATGTACTGATAAGAGTGCTTTTCACCACATTTATTATGGGTGAAGCCTCCAGTGGCTAATGCCCAAGTCCAGTTACTTCTCATAGGACTGCTGAATTAACCTTAAGCGCTAGAGAATTAATGTCACTAGGTAGGGTCTGTTTTCTGCAGATTTACTCCTGCTCTTAGGAGGATTACCCTCACCTCTCACACTGGGTAGGCCTCTCTGTCTGCAGTGGCAATTTCACTTGAATTCCAAGGGTGGTTTTCCCTTTCGCTTCCTGCCAGACAGTGATCCAGTCCCTGAAGAGGTATTAGTGGCAGCCAATAAATCGTGGTCCTAATCCCAAGCTGACAGCACCCAGGGCTACAGGATGGGGAGGGCCACGATAGATCAGTGCACCAAGCAAACAGAACGCCATGCCACTGAGAAATTGCACATTATACGCCTGTCCCTACCAATAGGATGATGTTGTCAGGTTATGGGCAGCAATAATCTCTGGCACCGGGCAGGGATGCCCTGGTCCTGAGTTCATTGTCAGGTGAGGGGACAGAGAGAGCTCAGGTTTCAAGGGATACTCAGACACCTGCTACTAATAAAACACTCACTGTCATGGGATCACCCTTACAGGCTCTAGGCAAAGGAATCTTCCACAGGGCACAGAGGGGCAAAAAGAGTATGTTGGTGATTTTAAAGAGCTTCCAGATGATCCCAGGGTTTTATATATATGGCACAGTTTCCTGACGGAAACAGCATGGCGCCATCACCATCATTCTGGTTCCAGCCTCTAGAGAGAGAGAAATAAGAGATAGAAGATAGAAATAATAATAGAAATAACCATAGCACTGAGCAGGAGCAGCCACATAAGTAGCATTCCTTAAAGGGGTCGTCATTTCTGTAGGACTTGTGAAGAACTATGTGTTTCACAAACTTTATGTCATTCACATCAACACCAAACCTGTTGAGACAAGTCATTATCATGTTTAATTTACAAAAGGTGGTAATTTACCCATGGCCTGCAACAGAGCTGGCACTTGAACTCAAGACCCCCAAGGTCAAATCCAGAAGTGACCCATATATAAAGGTTTGCTATGGGGTTCACATAATACAGACCCCTGAATGAACATGAAGCCAAATCCTATCATCATCATCAGGGCTACCTTCACATGTAACACCCTGAGGGGTAGTCTATTGTAGCAAAAACAATAAAAAGAGTCCTAAAGCACCTTAAAGATGAACATGGACTAGAGGCTACTTCGTGAGAGGCAGAAAATATTGTCCTCACCTGGACACCTTCAGGTACACACAGAGGAACCATGGTGTAAAAGGAGCTCTTTCCTACAAAGAACTACCTTAATGCATGTATTTCATTTCACAGTAATACATCTCTGAGAGAAAGCCACAAGTGGCTGTGGGAATCTTGCCATCCCTTAGCTTAGCTCAGCTTCATCAGTAGAAGGTGACCCCAGGACCCATACCGGCTCCAACTAGACACTATGGAAAACTGTTTGGTATTTCTCTCTGCATTCCATTCTCAGGCTCAGTGGAGACTGCTTAGTAATCAAGGTGGCAGAAGAACACTGAGCACCTTGCTTATAACCCATCTCTGCCGCTAATGCACACCCCGCCAGCTAGTCCTTCAAGGGAATTCCCCCCCCCCAATAAATCCTACAACACTGCATTAGCACAGGAAATTCCCTTGTGCACCCCTAAAGCACAGTTTTGCCACTCCAATAACACTATTAATTCTTTTATTTATTGTTGTTTATTGGTAGGCATAATGCCAACACAGCAAAGGTCAAGGATCTGTGCTCCAAAAGAACAATAGAGACATAAAAATGCACTTGTGTGTAGTTATAGCTTGTTTGCACTACCAACAATCCTCCTGCTGCTTCTAACATCAAAGGGAGATGGAACGATGACCACACCTCCAGTACTGAACATAGGACAACCACCACTGGCTTAACTTAGATCATACTTTAAAATACGATACAATATCTTTATTGTCATTGTCCTATACAGAACAATGAAAATGAAGATCTACATAAAACATTCAAAAACCCCTAAAAACTCTGAAACCCCATTTTAAAATACAATATACTAAAAAGCTAAGAAATGTCTGAATAATGTTTCCATTGTGTGAAATCAGCTCTACTGAAGTACCAATAGGATAAAAGAGCTGCTCTTGGAGCTCAAACCATTCTCCTGTATTTCTTATTTGTCTCCATTCAGTACAACAAACAGAAAAGGTTAGTTCTATGTAAAAGAATATGGTTCCCATAACTATTTCTTCTGTGGCTACTTTACGCCACATCAGTTGGCCATCTAGCCTAATATTCTAGTATTCTCTGCATTCATGGAACACAAGGCTATCAAGGGTGACTAGCCACAATGGCTATGTTCTACCTTCACTGTCTGAAGCAGTGTACCTCTGAATGCAGTTGCTGGGAGTCACAAGTAGGGGGAATGCTGTTGCACTCAGTCTCACCATTTATCTGGTTGGCCACTGTGAGAACATGCTGGATTAAATGGGCCATTGGCCTGATTCAGCAGGCTCTTCTCATGTTCTTATTGCTTTGACTGGAAAGAAGCTATCCAGGGTACTAGGCATAAAAGGTAAAGGTAAAGGGACCCCTGACCATTAGGTCCAGTCATGACCGACTCTGGGGTTGCAGCACTCATCTCGCTTTATTGGCCAAGGGAGCCGGCGTACAGCTTCTGGGTCATGTGGCCAGCATGACTAAGCCGCTTCTGGCGAACCAGAGCAGCGCATGGAAACGCCGTTTACCTTTATCTACTTGCACTTTGAGGTGCTTTTGAACTGCTAGGTTGGCAGGAGCAGGGACCGAGCAACGGGAGCTCACACCGTTGCGGGGATTCAAACCGCCGACCTTCTGATCGGCAAGTCCTAGACTCTGTGGTTTAACCCACAGCGCCACCTGCGTCCCGGTACTAGGCATAAGTCTTTCCTATTACCTACTCCATATTAACTGGAGATATCAGGGATTGAACTTGGGACCTTTTTCTATGCAAAGCATTTGCTCTACCACTGATTAATGGTCCCTCCTCACCTATCAATCTAGGGACAAAAGGGTGTTGAGGGAATGTTAAGCATGACAACAGCACTTGCCACAGCTAGGTTGGGCCACTTTGGGAGGTAAGAGTCAGTGCCTCGCCTGAGTCATTCACAGAGCTGATCTCCAGGGAATCTAATTGATGAGTGGAGCACCAAAAGGTGTGACATGCAGACTTTATTAAACTAAGGACTAGACGGGGGCGGGGAGAGAGAAAATATAGCACAACCTTTGTGAGTCAACATGAAGAAAGGGTACTGAAATATGTGTTATGCAGCCAATTCATATATTACCTTCAAACCCCTACATGAATACATACATAAGTAGGGAGGAATGAAAGAAATCTCTTCCAGAGTAACAGTGCTTTGAAAGATTAACAAAGCACACATTACTACAACACAGATTTTTGAAATCCGCATGGCTGTGATCACACCCTTGGACATTGAAACTGTTCTTCCTTTTCATTCTGATGCCTTCTCATCTTCTTTCATTAGTAAATCCTCTCCTTGTTGGGTGTTTCAATGACGAGCATGGGCCCAAACAGGTGACTCCATAGCCAGTGGAGTACTCATTTGCAGCAAGCAGCCTATGAAAATCTCCCCCATCCCCATGATCCTTCATGTTTGGAGATGGAAAGGACACCATGCTTTACTATTTTGATGTGTTGTTCCTGGACAACATTTGAAGATTGAGATTTTCAAAACCTGACAAGGCCTCCTTACCATAACAAACCCTGCATAAAGTGGGAGGGGGGGTAATGATGTTGTTCTGAGCTTCTTGAGGGAAGCGTAAGTTTATTACTTTTTTAACTTACCCTGTATACAGCAATTTATTCCAGTTTATTCTATATGCTGTGTACCTAAACAGAAAATAACACTAGAACTAATAATTTCCATAACGTCTAAGAAACATTCTGTGGCTATGGATACAGGCAATATCCAAAGATGTCAGCCCACTTGTGCAATGGAAATCTGCTTGCACAACAGGACTTTCAGCTTCTCTCCTCCTGCTCCATTCCCCAACGTACCCACCAAAACTACTCTAGAGGAACTCTCCAAAGCAAGATTTAGGGGCACCCAGTGGCTGCAAGAGGGAAACAAGAAAACAGAATCCCCACTACCTAAGCAAATGCCCACTTGCACTATGTTGGATCTCACCCAGAGGCACGAGAGCTCATTTTCATGTGCATAAATGCTGACACTTATGCAACAGGATTTTTAATCCTTTTTTTGTAGTAACATTAGTGAACCCTGCTTCTCTGTGCCATGTCACAAACAGCTTTGGAAATTACCTCAGCTTTCCAAAGCAGCTTGCCACATAGCAAGTTGCAAATGGCTATTACCAAGTCCCACTTGGCCATGTAGCATTAGTTGTGCAGGCAATCCTTGTTTTGCGCAGGGGTTCTGTTCCACCCAGACCCTTTTCACAATGTCTTTATAACTTTTGGGGCTACTTCCAGGTTCAATGCCATGCATGTGTGTGTGACTGCGTGTCATTCTGACGTGCCTAAGTCAGGAGTTCCTTGTACAGTTATTTGGATTACATCCTATATCCAGGATCTGGATAAATCTGTGTATCTCCCCAGAGGTCACTGGAAAAAAAGGAATGGGTAATTTGGCATCTGATTATTATGGCGATTATGTATGCCTCTCTGCAGAATTTTTATTTTTCATAGAAAGCTTAGGTGGCTCAAAAGGGTAAATACATGTTTTATATCAGTTTCCAGAGGCAGTCATGTTAGTCTGCTGAAGAAAAGGCAACATAAAGTCTTGTGGTATCTTAAAGACTAATAACTTTTGTAACTTTTTAAATTTTATTGATTCTAAGTGTACTTCAGGAAAAGATCCTGTAGGACAATGGTTCCCAATTAGCTAATCTCTGAGGATCCTCTTTTTTCCAAAAGCCAAGCCACGGACCCCCTACTTTTGAAAATTTTGATAACTCTATGGTAGCTACCTCTGCAAAGCAATTTTTTGAACAAAATATGGGGTAGCCTCTAAAAAGCAAATGATTTTAGGTATACTAAAAGAATAGACTAGGGCTGAGTGACATCTGGTTTTCAACACTGTGATATATCAGCAGCTAAACATCACGATATTCCGATATAATGTCTGAAATTGGAGATCAGGCATGGGGATCAACTGTGGAGATGGGATGAGTGAGGGTAGGAGAGGAAGCGGAGTAACCTCCACCGCATGGTTTGTGTGGGAGGGGACCGGGATGGGGGGGTGCATCAAGGCGCCATTAGCAGGGCAGCCAGTGAAGATGCACATCCACTGTGGCTGCTGCTGCTTTCCTGCTAAGAAAAGGTGCTCCACCTCAGTGCCCGGGGAAGGTAGTGCCACGGTGCCTTGAAATGAGGACAGTCAGCTGCCCTATTCTCCATCAGCATGAGGGAAAGGCAGCACCAATGAAGGGTTGCATGTCCTTCTGGGCAACCTTCCATAAGTACATGCCAGTGGTAGAAGAATGGAAATGACTCTTAGCTTTGCAGAGCAGGGCAGCTATATTTGCAGGTAGCAAAGATGGGGGGGGGGGGAGAGAGAGATCTGAGTTTTGCAGCTTTTACCAGTTTCAATTCTGCTATTTGCAAAGGTGGCACATATCTCTCAACAAGATCTTCAAATGAATGTCCAGACTTGCAAATGGATCCTGATTTGAGTGTGTGTGTAAATGGTGTGTACGTGTGCTAGGCGCAGCCACTTTGGGCATATACCTCCTCCTCCAGCCATGTTTTGTCAAGGGAGTTTGACCCTTGAGAGGAAAAATATACCCAACCCTGACTTACAGCATCAAATGCAGATATTTAAGCTGGGTGAATAAGTGACTAGCAGTAAGTAGCATTGCCAGTAAGGATTTAGGGGTTATGGTGGATTATCAACTAGACATGAGTCAACAATGAAATGCAGTGGTTCCAAAAGCAACACTGCATCCAAGACTTCAAGAGCAATAGTATCACTCTTCTAATCACAGGAACTGCAAGCACTGCATTCAGTTCTGGGAACCAGAATTCAAGAAGGATGTTGACAAACTAAAAGGGATTTGCAGTGCAAAAGGAGGAGTCATACGAGCAAGCAGTGAATAAATTAGATACATCAAGCATATGAAAAAGAAAAAATATGTTGAAGGGATAGAGAACAGAGAACACATCGACAGTTTTTCAAATATTTTAAATGACTTTGAAAATAAAGAGATGCCCAGCCATGCCCATGGGTACATTTTCAGAGAGATACAATCAAGATAATCATAAAGGGTGGACAAAATCCAATTATAACAGCATATCAGCAGTGAAGCAGACTACCTAGAGAAGCCGTGGAATCCTCTTCCTTAGTCCCCCCCCCACTTCAAAAGTCCTGGACAGGCCTATGCCTTATGACAGTGGTTGCCAAACTTTTTGGGTCCTGGGGAGAATGTGGGCCCAGATTCAACTAACCCAGTTGAAGTCAGTGTAAGGGCTCCTTCCTCTCATCCCCTCCCTGATGCCCCCATGCCTCCCCCAAATCTACTCTGGTTGATCAGGAGACTCCTCAGAATAGCACTGGTTGGTTGGCAGATGGGGCTCATTCTGTCTGGCAAGAAGAAAAAATGTTTGCACTGATGAAACTGATGAACTGATTTTGGGAAGGTGCCATGGGTACCGGTTAGCTGCCAGGGGTGTGTCCTATCACAAAATGGTTGTTGCATAAAAAGAAAAGAAGCAGGAATATAAAATAATAATGTTCTGCTTTTGCACTGATCTCTCCTCTCCACAAACTACTTGGGAGCAATCCCTGATGTGGGCCAGGGAGAAGGAAAAGGTAATGGTAATAATGATATGTCTTATTGCCCCTCCCCAAATAATACAACTTTGGAACAAAGTTTCCCATTTACTGACAGAAGCAGCTACCTGCTCTACCTGCCAGGTGGCAAAACAAAGTAGTGACAGGAGGATTCCCATGTTTCTTCTTGCACATTTAAAAAAAGTTTCCCAAGCAGCTATCTGCTGCCTGTTCCACATCCCTGGCAGGCAACAAAACGAGTGGCAGGCAATGCTCACACTTCTTCAAACCTCTACAAACATGTTTTAAAAAGTCTCTCTGGTAGTTGCCTGCTGCCTGCTTTATGTGGCTGGCAGTAAGAAAACAGAACAGAGTAACAAACAAATGGATCCAATAACTAGAAAATAAGACAGAGGCAGGAAAATTGCACAGGAAGGTGGGAACAGTAGCTTTAGGACACCAGGGATTTGTACTGCCTGGTGTCCAAACAACTCACTTATCACTCAAAGCTCTGACTTTACTCATTGGCTAAAAACACTGGTAGGCAGGAGCAGCCAGGTTGGTTCATTTCACAGTAATTGCTTAGAAGGTTACCTGTACAGCGTACTTCATTTTTTAAAAAAGGAAGGTTAGAGACTTGACTTTTTTTTAAAATGAATGTTCAGATCCTGAGCCCCCTACCAGGGGGTGCTAATAAAGGCCTTCACAGGCAACATAGCTCCCACAGGTACCAAATTTGCAGCCTCTGCCATACAAAGTGTACTTTATTTATTATAGTATCAGACTCCCTCAGGAATGAACATTGGCTTACATGGTCCATGAAATTCCTTCAGATCCTCTAATTCTATGAAGATTCTACATCACTACCTAAAGGACAAATAGTGAAAACAACTACATCTGCCCTCGAAAGCCAAACCCGGGGGGGGGGGGGAGTTTCCATTCCACTTCACGGAAAGGGTTAGGTGCAGACACCTTTGGTTTGCTCAGCCCAATAGATCTGACTGCCATTTATTGCCAGAAGCACTGGAGGCAGTCATCAAAGGTCTTTAAGCAGAGGCTTGACAACCATATGTCAGGAGTGCTCTGATGGTGTTTCCTGCTTGGCAGGGGGTTGGACTCGATGGCCCTTCCAACTCTATGATTCTATGATAGGCAAGGCCCAGCAAGGGATTGCTGGCAGAGTCCGCACCTAGAGGTTGACTTCAAGTACAATGTAAACATATGGACAAAATGTGTTTATATAACAAATCCAGGCAAACTTCCTTCCAGGAACTTCACTGCAGCTGCCACACAACAGGCTAGCAATCATGACTTGAGCTAGGAGAACGTTGACAGGATTGGGAACTCAGGCTCAAGTACATCAGATTATGGAATTGGCCTGGTTCACACATAATGTAAACCATGGCTTATTAAACCATGTCTTATAAAACCATAGCTTAGTGTTTTGTGTGAACCCAAACCAGCAGCCTAACTACATGTCTTAACTACATGTCATTCATCAGCCATGGTCTATAACTGCTTTACAAATCTTATTGTTAACAATTGCTTAGTGTTATGTAAGAACCCTGCTGCAAAGATACCTAGTTTTGTGTTAAGAGCATCTTCCTGGCTTGTATCTCCTTTAAAGGAGGAAAGAGGGAGAGCTCAATACACCAAGGCTTAAAGGATGTGTGCCAGATGCCTTAGATTTAACTTTGGTTTACTAACTGTGATTAAAATTAACATTAAACTTGGTTTAGTATTATGTGCAAACTAAGCTACTGGCATCTGACAAGATCAGGATGCGGAGGTAGTCCAACAGAAAGTAGTCCAAGATTGGCAAAGAAACAGAGACCAAACTTGGATCTTAGGACCAGATACAAGAACATACAAGACAGGGCCCAAACCCAGGCCTTCAGGAGCAGAATACAATGTCAGGCGACCCAAGATGGGGGGGAAGTAGTCAGCACAGCAGACACAGAAGTTTTTTCTAGATACTGCAATTCTAACAAAACTCTAAGCTTCAAGCCTGCAAAGCACAGATGTGGCAGGTCACAGAGCCTTAAAACATAAGAACAACCCTGCTGGATCACACCAAAGCCCCATCTAGTTCAGCATCCTATTTGCATAGTGGTCAACTTGATGCCTATGGGCAGCCTGCAAGCAGGACATGACAACAGCACTCTTCTCCCTTGTGCTCCCTTGTGCCAAAGCTTGAGTATCAGCAACTCAAAGTGTCGCAACAGACACTGCTACTTGGAAGAAATTTGCTATCTCCCAGAAAGCTTCTTTCCTTACACCATCCCACAAATATGAGGACGGATAGTTGAAAGACCCACACCTGCTCCCACACAAGCCTGCCCAGCCTTTAAAATCATCTTCAGAGGACATGCTTAGATGATACCCACCTTCTGAAGTGGGGTGAGTGTTAATGAAGAACAAAGCCATTGATGTTTGTTTTTTAAAGGTAAAGGTAAAGGTACCCCTGACTGTTAGGTCCAGTCGTGGACGACTCTGGCGTTCTGCACTCATCTCGCTCTATAGGCCGAGGGAGCCGGTGTTTGTCCGCAGACAGCTTCTGGGTCATGTGGCCAGCATGACCAAGCTGCTTCTGGTGAACCAGAGCAGCACATGGAAATGCCGTTTACCTTCCTGCCGGAGCGGTACCTATTTATCTACTTGCACTTGATGTGCTTTTGAACTGCTAGGTGGGCAGGAGCTTGGACCGAACAACGAACTGTCGACCTTCTGATCGGCAAGCCCTAGGCTCTGTAGTTTAGACCACAGCGCCACCTGTATCCTTTGTTTGTTTTTTAGGAAGAGCTTAAAACATATTGGTGGATTTCTGCTTCTTCTACTATGAGTTGCTGTTGCTGCTTATTTTATCTGCATTTGCTGTTTATTCCTTTATTGATTACGGTTTTAGTGGCTGACTGTGGTTTTTATTACTTAGATGAAGATGTGGGATTGAAATTTGATAAATAAAAACTTACGTGCATCTTAAGTGTTAAATATTCCTAATACTTGGAATATATGAAGATTGGCACAGTCTTACAGAGATGAATTAGCCAAAGCTTGTTATAACACGAATCCTGACTAAATAAGGTTCAGCCATGCAACCTTTAGAAATGCGGAAAAAACTTTAGTCACTTCGCCACATTGCCTCACTGCTGAATCACCAATCAGCTGTGAATGCAACACTTATTTACCATTGCCATTCCCCCAATCCACACCCCTTCCCCACAATTGGAAGACAAAGAGCAGACTCCATTTGAGGATCTCTCCCTCATTACAGTCGATCAGGTATATGAAGACGAGCAGCAAAGTCAGTCCTCAGGGAATGTGCAGGCGACCTTGGAACGGACAGCTCACGGAAGAACCCCGACCAGACCTAAGATGAGGCGTGTAGTGGTGATAGGGGATTCCCTACTGAGGGGAACAGAAGCAGTGATCTGTGGGCCTGACAAGATGTCTCAGGAAGTGTGCTGTCTCCCCGGGGCTAAGATCCAAGATGTAACTGAACGACTGCAAGGAATCATAAAACCCACTGACAAATACCCCTTCCTCTTGGTTCATGTGGGAACCAATGACACTGCAAGCAATAGCCTCCAGAAGATCAAAAGAGACTACGAGACTCTGGGCAGGAAATTGAAGCAATTAAATGCACAAATTGTCATCTCATCTGTCCTCCCAGTTGAACGACGTGGCCCAAGGAGAGAGGGAAAAATAGTGGAAGTGAACAGCTGGCTTCGCAAATGGTGTAAACAGGAACCGTTTGGATTCTTAGATCACGGACTGCAGTTTCTTGAAGATGGACTTCTGGCAAGCGATGGGCTGCACCTCACAACGGCTGGGAGGAATGTTTTTGCCAAAAATCTCAGAAACCTCATCAGGAGGGCTTTAAACTGACTAATGTGGGGGAGGGAGACAGTGCTCCTGAAGGTAGGAGACTATCAATTGATGAAGATGATCATCCAAATGTCATAGACCAAATGGAGCAAACAGCACGCAGACCTAGTGGTGGGAGGAAAAAATCCTTAAATAAGAGACACGGGGGAATGATTAATGGACTTCAATGTCTGTACACTAATGTGCAAAGCATGGGAAATAAACAAGATGAGTTTGAGCTCTTGGTACAGCAAACTAAATATGACATAATAGGCATCACTGAAACCTGGTGGGATAAGTCCCACGATTGGAATGTAATAATGGAGGGATACAATCTATTTCAGAGAAACAGACCAGACAAGAAAGGAGGAGGAGTGGCGTTATATGTCAGGGATGTGCATACCTGTGAAGAGATCCAAGATTTAGAACCTCAAAACCAAAGTGAGAGCATTTGGGTCAAAATTAAGGGAGAGAAGAATAACAGTGACCTCATTGTGGGAGTTTACTATAGATCCCCAAGCCAAACGGAAGACATAGATGATGCCTTCCTGGAACAGATGGCCAAGCATGCAAAAGGAAGGGAGATAGTAGTAATGGGGGACTTCCAATTACCCGGATATTTGTTGGATGTCAAACTCAGCCAAGAGCATAAGGTCAAACAGATTCCTCACTGGCCTTGCAGACAACTTCATTGTCCAGAAAGTGGGAGAAGCAACAAGAGGAACAGCCATTTTAGATCTGGTCCTAACCAATGTTGATGACCTGGTTAGTGGGGTAGAAGTGGAAGGATCATTAGGCGCGAGTGATCATGCTCTTCTGAAGTTTACTATACAGCGGAAAGGAGCAGCCAAGCATACTAGGACTCAATTTCTTGACTTTAAGAAAGCCGACTTCATAAAACTTAGGGAAGTGCTGGGTGAGATCCCATGGACAGTAATACTAAAAGGAAAGGGAGTTCATGATGGCTGGGAGTTTGTTAAGAGGGAGATAGTAAAAGCACAACTTCAGGCAATACCAATGAGACAGAAACATGGAAGGTGCCTAAAGAAGCCAGGGTGGCTATCTAAAGAACTTTTAACTGAGTTAAGATTAAAAATGGATGTGTACAAAAAATGGAAAAGGGGGGAAACTACCAAAGAGGAATTCAAACAAATAGCCAGCACGTGTAGACACAAAGTCAGAAAAGCTAAAGCACAGAATGAACCCAGGCTTGCTAGAGAGGTTAAAAGCAACAAAAAAGGTTTTTATGGGTATGTTCGTAGGAAAAGGAAGAACAAAGAAACAGTGGGGTCACTCAGAGGAGAAGATGGTGAAATGCAAACAGGGGACACAGAAAGGGCTGAACTCCTCAATGCCTTCTTTGCCTCAGTCTTCTCCGATAAAGAAAACAATGCCCAACCTGAAGAATTTGGAGCAAATGATTCAGCAGAGGAAACACAGCCCAGAATAACTAAGGAGATGGTACAAGAATACTTGGCTAGTTTAGATGTATTCAAGTCTCCAGGGCCAGATGAACTGCATCCAAGAGTATTAAAAGAACTGGCAGATGTGATCTCAGAACCACTGGCAGTCATCTTTGAGAATTCCTGGAGAAGAGGCAAAGTCCCGGCAGACTGGAGGAGGGCAAATGTTGTCCCTATTTTCAAAAAGGGGGAAAGAGAGGACCCAAAGAATTACCGCCCAGTCAGTCTGACATCAATACCAGGGAAGATTCTGGAGCAGATCATTAAGCAAACAGTCTGTGAGCACCAAGAAAGGAATGTGTGATCATCAATAGTCAGCATGGATTTCTGAAAAATGAGTCATGTCAGACTAACCTGATCTCGTTTTTTGACAGAATTACAACCCTGGTAGATGAAGGGAACACAGTGGATGTAGCCTACCTTGATTTCAGCAAGGCATTTGACAAGGTGCCCCATGATATTCTTGTAAAGAAGCTGGTAAAATGCGGTCCTGACTATGCTACCACTTAGTGGATTTGTAACTGGCTGACTGACCGAAGCCAAAGGGTGCTCATCAATGGTTCCTCTTCATCCTGGAGAAGAGTGACTAGTGGGGTGCCACAGGGTTCTGTCTTGGGCCCGGTCTTATTCAACATCTTTATCAACGACTTGGATGATGGACTCAAGGGCATCCTGATCAAATTTGCAGATGACACCAAACTGGGAGGGGTGGCTAACACCCCAGAGGACAGGATCACACTTCAAAACGACCTTGACAGATTAGAGAACTGGGCCAAAACAAACAAGATGAATTTTAACAGGGAGAAATGTAAAGTATTACACTTGGGCAAAAAAAATGAGAGGCACAAATACAAGATGGGTGACACCTGGCTTGAGAGCAGTACATGTGAAAAGGATCTAGGAGTCTTGGTTGACCACAAACTTGACATGAGCCAACAGTGTGACGCAGCAGCTAAAAAAGCCAATGCAATTCTGGGCTGCATCAATAGGAGTATAGCATCTAGATCAAGGGAAGTAATAGTGCCACTGTATTCTGCTCTGGTCAGACCTCACCTGGAGTACTGTGTCCAGTTCTGGGCACCACAGTTCAAGAAGGACACTGACAAACTGGAACGTGTCCAGAGGAGGGCAACCAAAATGGTCAAAGGCCTGGAAACGATGCCTTATGAGGAACGGCTAAGGGAGCTGGGCATGTTTAGCCTGGAGAAGAGGAGGTTAAGGGGTGATATGATAGCCATGTTCAAATATATAAAAGGATGTCACATAGAGGAGGGAGAAAGGTTGTTTTCTGCTGCTCCAGAGAAGCGGACACGGAGCAATGGATCCAAACTACAAGAAAGAAAATTCCACCTAAACATTAGGAAGAACTTCCTGACAGTAAGAGCTGTTCGACAGTGGAATTTGCTGCCAAGGAGTGTGGTGGAGTTTCCTTCTTTGGAGGTCTTTAAGCAGAGGCTTGACAACCATATGTCAGGAGTGCTCTGATGGTGTTTCCTGCTTGGCAGGGGGTTGGACTCGATGGCCCTTGTGGTCTCTTCCAACTCTATGATTCTATGATTCTATGAACTACCCACAAGGCACAGCAACACTTGACTCCTCTGCTTGTGCTGAGGACTTTGAAAGAGAACTAAAGGAGTCTTATTTTATCTATTAAATTTGCATACCGCCCTTCATCTGTAGATCTCAGGACGGTTCACAACATAATTCACAACAATATTCACATATTGATGTCCATAGGCAGACTATACAAAATTGTGCTGCAAATCCACTTTCTTAATCTTAACTCCACAGCGAGACACGTAGCAGTTATTATTATCTGCACAAACATATTTGGACTCCAGCTTGTAAAAGAGTCTGTATTTTTTGGGATTGATCTCCTAAGCACCTTACTAGTGTACTGGGGACAAGCTGCTCAACAGAGGCAGCAATTTTCCCAAGCCTGATGCACCTTGAAAGGTTGTGGTTTGGGGATAAGCACTTCTGTAATCCCCTAGAGAACAGATGCAAGGTTGTTAACTGTCCAGAGGAACTAGCTTTCAGCTTGGTGCACTTAGGGTCTGAGAGCTGGTTTACAGCTGTGTGTGGGAGCAGTGGGGTTCCAAAAGGTTCACACCGGTTGAACTTGTAGCTATTATACTAAGCATTTCACCCCTACACCTCATTGCATCTAAGAATACTTCATTCCCATCAAGAACATGGCAGAACATTACACAATTACAGTTTATTTGTGGTCTCAAATTAAGTGAAGCTTTCTCAGTTTTTCTAGCAGCTTTAGCAAAATTCATGCTGGGTGTGTGTGTGTACCACAGGAGGATACAGCCTCATGCTACTGTGTGCCAGTGAAATGCCGACAGCTCAGAGAAAGCATCCAATTCTCTCCATCCCTAAGAATGGCTAAGAACAGAACCATTTTCCCTTCCAGCCACACCCCACTCCATTCCCCCTTCCCCCAAGGGAAGCAGCTGTACAAATGGTTGATGTGGAAGGAACATGCCAACCACTTGAAAGGAGCATGGTATGAAAGCATGGCCACTCCTCTGCCTCTCAAGATGGGAGCTCTATAAATAGAGATCCTGGTGCCCACCCTGGGTTTTCCCTCAACCATTGTGGCACAGCCTTCTGCCAAATAATCTCCCCCACCCCTTGGCAGTTTATCCCACCATAGACAGCTGCTGCTGGACAAGCCTAGGATACTGAAAGGGAGTGACATGAACCCACAGCTGGTTCAGAACAACTTGGGGATTTTTAGGAAGAATCTAAAGAGGTTAAATGCCTACCTGTATGCACACCTGATATTTCATCCAAAGTGTTCTCATAATCCATCAAACTGATTTGTGCAGAAGTGTAATTGAGGAAGGCAGGGAAGTATTGCTTCCCTGTGTCCCACCCAACATGGATCCATATCCATCTACCCCCATGCAGCTCACGGGTTCCTCCTGACTCAGTTCAACTATAAAATGCTTCTGGGTCAGATCTGGGTCTTTGCCTTGGGAACATCCAGACTCTGTGTGACTCTGGTCTTCTATGTGTGATTCCTTGGGTACTAATTAGGTATCTGTGCATGCTGCTATTGCAGTCTGCTGGTTTCCTATATCTGGCCACCAGCTCTCCTGTTTGCTTCTTCCTTCTCCCATTGTTCTAGCCCCCTTCAGCAACACTCCTCAATTTAGATTTTTGCCTCTACAATGACCTCTTGGGCTGTCTTGATATGAAACTTTTTCCAAGGCTCTGCTTCAAATCCCTGGGACATTTCCCCAACCCAACCCTGGTAGAAGTCACACCTCCTTCTCTTCCCATGCCCAACTACCTACACCATAGCACTATCACTATCACAAACGCATCAGACACCAACACATCATAATCCTGTTCCTCCTTTCACACTCACACATTAAATGAACACATGGGATGGATTATGCTTGATGGTCCTGTCCACAACTTCATTGTGTGGCCATAAGGTGAGAACTCGACTAATATGTGCACAGTGAGTATAGCCTTGAGCCAACCTGGAAAGGAGTAAGTGATATATGGCTCAGGGCGAAACAAGCTTCCACCACATAAGTAGCAAACTCAGGCTCATGGGAATAGGAGTGAGAAGCTCCTGAAACATGCAGAAGCGAACAAAACAGAATAGCAAATATAAACCAACTTATTTTGGGGTATCCTTTTTGTGGTGGAGCAGCTCAGCCTTGAGTGAAGGAGTATTTTTTAACAGAACCAGACCAGAACTAGCAATTTTTCACTTTGTGCACCAATGATGTAGATGAGGGGAAATGGAAGGGAAATGCAACTATAACTTTTTGTTAGAGCAGGAATAATGACATCATCTCCTAGAGCACTATGGTAATTGGCAAACCTTCCTTGCTCTGACAAGGGAATGTACTAATAATAAGACTTTCAAGTTTGCTTGTGACAGATTAGCATGGAGGAAGTCAGAGAATAAGGAAAATAACAAAGCAGAGGCTAGGTACTTCTTTCCTTTAATTTGATGGAGTTCCTACTTTATGCCAGCAGTTGAAGTGGCAACACCTCTTTGCAAGATTGGTCACATTTATAATTAAAAGCTAAAGGTTGCATTTCTGCTAGCTGAAGATCTGTTGTATTAAAGCTCTTTAAAAAAATAAATAATCTGAACTATGCAGTCACAAATAAGCATCAATTAGTTCCATGAAGCTTACTCCCAGGATGCATAGGATTGCTGGTATCCTGATCCTAATAAAACAAGTATTATGTTATATACTGCTTCTCCCTCCCCTTCTCCCTCTCCCTCTCCCTCTCCCTCCCCCCCCCTCTCTCTCTCTCTCTGGAACATCACAGCTGCCTGTGTTTTAGGACTCCCCTAGGGGTGGGGGGTGTCTATACACTCTACTTGGGAACATACTATGGAGACTGATGAGTACCTACATTTATGAATGTACCACTACATCACTGATGTGAGCAAAACAGACACATGGCAGAAATAAGAGGTTAGGCCCCACATTCTGCAGATTCCCAGAGGGGAGCCTTCCTTAAAGAGACTAGAGGATCAAATGAGAACAGTATGCACAAGCCACAGCTCATGATGTCCAAATTAAGTTAATTGCATGTGAATATGAAAATTAATTGTGGAATTGGGTTATTACTGGTTGCCACTGTAGATTTTTGATTGAAAAGGTTGCTGTCCTCTAGTCTTGAAAGGAGTAATTTGTTTCTTTGCCTCAAGTGAAGACTGAAAGCTGCTGAAGACATCTGGGTCTGTTTTACTGAAGTTATTTCTTGCCATGTAAAAGCTTTTGGCATGGCATACCTTGTTCACTCATACCATCTTCCTGAACTACCGTTAAATATGAATGATCTTAGCCAAATGTAATAGGGGTATGGGCGTATTTTTGCTTATGGAACATCCAGCTTCTATGCATGGGGTTTGGACTAAACTCCTTACCATTTCGACAGTTCTATAATTTCAGGTATCCAAAATAGGGATGAGGATGTCCAGTACCGACTTCCGGTGCAGCGCGATCTCGTCGCAAGCGGGGATTTTTCCGTGAGGGAGATCCCGGGCTATTTTGGAGGAAAAAGGGGTGCTACAGGGCGCGGTGGCCCCCAAAAATACCACTGGTGGGTGTCCAGAGGGTCAGGATCCCAGCGGACCAGGAGCGGTCAGCCCGGCCGTCAGGTAGCTCCGAAAGGAGCGAAGAGAACGGCGGAGCGGACTTGCGGGTCGAGGGAAGCCATTATCTGCCTCCAGAATAGCGAAGCCCCGAGCTTGCCGAGGAAGCGCTACGCTCTCAAACTAAAGAAATCCGGTACCGAATAAGCAGAAATTCGAAGCTATAAAACAAGGAAGTCCCGGAATAAAAAGGAGAAGCTGCGGAGCTCAGCTGACAGCCGAAATCAACTTCGACGCAGCACTTTTTGCAGAGCTGGGAAAAGTGAAAGTGAGTTGCCCCAGCGGATACCGCTTTTCCCCCTTGTCTGAACTCTGTTAAAAAGTAACTGATTTCAAAGATACTGTTATAGCAAAGGGGGGAACAGAAGTTTAACTGTCTCTAACTGAAGTCCTGGGTGAATCGGAGGGTGTAAACGATAAAAGGGACGCTTCTCTACTTGTACGCAGCAACAAAAAGCAGCGAAACGGAAGAGAAGGTCCCGACGCCATTACAGACATTTTATGCGTCACGTATGGACATCTCAGCGGAATATTTTTGAGCAAGATCGAGCAACATCAGTTGGTTGGTGCAAATCGTCCTGCTTATTTTTTTCTTTTTTTTTCTTTTTTCCCCTCCCCCCCTTTTTTTTTTTTTTTTTTTTTTTGTCTATTTTGGGCTTTTCTTCCTTAATTACTTGTGGAGTTTATTTTTTACGAATTGGGGACGCGGAGACTGACGGCGACGGATACTTTCCTTTGCTTGCCTCTTCTTCTCCTCAGTTGGAGTAACGCTATACAGACTAAGACCTCTAGTGGATAAAGAGAGGCAGCACAATTTGTTCTTTATTTTTCATTTTTTACTCAACTGACAGACTTTGATTGTCGTTCAGCAGTTATCTAAGCGATTGCTCCTGAATACATAATAGGACCACCTTACTTCAAAGGGGTAGAGGGCTCTGAAATACCCTTCTTCCATCCCCCTCCAACTGAATCTGATGAACTAGTTACTAAACTGTTATCTCAAATATTATACCTCCCCTCTTTGTGTTTGATAGGACCTTACTAAATGAACATCATTAAAAAAGGATTAGCCTGAGTGGAGGCAAGAAGACAATACAGCGGACTATTATTCGAACTTCTGGTGGTATATTCATAAGTTGTAAAAGCCATAAAGACTACTTAAACTTAAATAATTGTTAAATTGTACATAACTGTGAAATAACTGTGAAAGGACAGAATTGGGATAAGTTGATAAACTTTGTTGGGAGGAGGTTGTGGCTGAGGGTTAGGCAAGAAGTTGTTGGTGTGAGGGGAGAACCACTGGGTCATAATGTCAAACCCAACAAAGAAAGGGGCTGAGGGGGGGACACCGGTAGAGAGGAAAGGATCTAAACAAGAGATAGACTTTAAAGCAGATATTCTAAGAATGTTTGCGGAAATAAAGCAGAGTGAAAAGAATCTAGAATCTAAATTAGAACAAGTAGATAATAAAATTGGAAAAATGGATAAAAAAATTGACGAAACAGTAAATGAACTGAAAGGGCAAATGAAAGAAGTGTATAGAAGGACTCAATCGGTTGAGGAGGGATTAAAGAAGACAAGATTAGAAATGAAAGAGGTTAAACGGGAAGAAGAGAGATTAAAAGTAGAAATGACGGATCTAAATAAAGCACAGGAAGAGATAAAGGATGTGATAGCGATGAACGAACTTCGGATGAGGGAGGTGAACCTGAGACTTAGAGCGGTGCCAGAGACTCAAGGAGAGAATATCAAAGACAAACTAATAACAGAACTGGCAAACTGGATGGAACTACCTACAGGAGAGATGGCAAAGGCGGTCCAAAGTGCATTTAGAATGAAAGTGAAGACAAATAAAGCAAAAAGATTTACAGGGGATTGCTTGATTACATTCAAGGATAGAGAGATGAGAAATTTGATCCTGCAGAAGAACAGAGAAAAAAGATTGAATATAGATGGGAACTCTATAATCATTTTTAAAGATATACCAATTAGGCTGCTTAAACGAAGAGACCCCTACAAACTGCTGACCCAGACATTAAAGAGAAACAATATTGAGTTCAGGTGGGAATTCCCAGAAGGAATTTCATTTATGTATAGAAGTAAGAGGCACAGACTGACAAACCCAGAAGAAACTGGGAAATTTTTGAGGAAATATAAAGAACTCAAAGTTGATCCGGAGGAAAGTAAAGGAGCAGAGGGAAGAACACCAGAGCAACTAAAACCAAAGGCGGTGGAAGGAGAGAATAGAAGGGAAACGGACGAGGAAGAAGACGAGGAAGAAGAAGAGGAAGACAAATTATAGGCAAACAGCTAGACTTTATTCAAAGTAAGATATCATGGCGCTAAAAATTTGGAATTGGAACATAAATGGGATGAACGAAAAAAAGAAAAGGAATAGTATTGAACAGTTTCTAAAAAGGAAAAATTTAGACATCATATGCCTACAAGAGACACACGTAGCAAGAAGACACAAAAAAATATTAATTAATAAAAGACTGGGAAACGAATTTGTATCGTTAGATAAGGAGAAAAAAAGAGGAGTGGTTTTATATATTAGAAAACAAATTGAAGCGAAACAAATTTTCAAGGACGAAGAAGGAAGGATAATTGCGGTTCGAATCAACTGGCACGGAGAAAATCTGATTATTGTGGGGATCTACGCACCGAACGGAAATAAAACAGAATTTTATAAGGTGTTAGAAGAGAATCTATCTGAATATATGGATCAAAAAATCATTTTAATGGGTGACATGAATGGGGTGACCTCATTAGAAATGGACAGATGCAGAGAAGGAATAAGTAAAGAAGGAAAACTACCAAAATCCTTTTTTTCGATGATTGAGAGTTGCAATTTGATAGATATTTGGCGCCTCAAGCATCCATTAGACAAACAATTTACATTCTATTCTGAACCAAATAAGTCAATGTCAAGGATTGACCAGATTTGGATCTCGAGTGAACTGACACCAAGAACCCAACGGATAGAAATTCAACCGAAAGTAATCTCTGATCACAACCCGATAGAATTTGAATTAAGAAGCTTCGAAGAAGGAACCTTCAGATGGAGATTGAAAGATTATCTCCTAGATGATCAGAAAATAGTAGAAAAAGCGCAAAAGGAATTATCAGAATATTTCATAGCCAATTGTAACAAAGGCACAAAGGATAAAGTAGTATGGGATGCCAGCAAGGCAGTAATGAGAGGCTTCTTCATTCAGCAAAATTCAATCAAAAACAAAAATAGAGAAAAAGAGAAAAAAGAAATTTTGAAGCAAATTATGGATAATGAACAAAAATTAATTAAGAAACCAAACAACTTGGAGATAAAAGAAAAAATTAAAATTCTACAATCACAGTTTGCCATTATAATAAATAGAGAAATAGAGTGGAATATAAAGAAGTTGAGACAAAGAAACTTTGAATTCGCGAACAAATCAGGAAAATGGCTCGCATGGCAATTAAAAAAAAGGAAAGAACAGAATACAATAAATAAGATTATAATAGAAGGAGAAGAGATTACCAATCCAAAGGAAATAAGAAAGGGATTCTTGGACTATTATAAAAGACTATATAAAAATACAGAAAGAAACAACTCGAGGAAAATAGAGAGATACCTGAAAGAGAAAAAGACACAAAAGATCCCGACTGAAAAAAGAGAGCAACTGAACACTCCAATTGATATAGCAGAGATAAAAGAGGTGATTAAAGAGTTAAAAAGGGGGAAAGCACCAGGGCCGGATGGCTTCACTGCCTGTTATTACAAAGAAATGGAACCAATTTTGATAACACCATTGAAGGAAGTGATGAACAATATTCTAAAAGAGGGAGAAATCCCGGAAACGTGGAAGGAGGCGTACATTACATTCATCCCAAAACAGGACTCAGATCTAACCCAAGTCAAAAACTACAGGCCGATTTCACTCCTAAACCTAGATTACAAGATATTTGCTGCAATTCTAGCAAACAGGCTGAAAAAGATTCTGTCAGAAATCATACATAAAGACCAGGCCGGCTTCTTACCAAACAGACAGATGAAAGACAACATAAGATATATAGTTAATGTGATGGAATACCTGTCTGATAGGATTGATAAAAGAGCCGCAATGATCTTTGTAGATGCCGAGAAGGCATTCGACAACATAATATGGGACTTTATGATGAGAAACCTAGAATACATGGAGATAGGCGAAGACTTTCTTAAGGGAGTCAGAGCTATCTACACAGATCAGAAAGCTAAACTGATTATAAATAATGTAGTTACAGAAGGAATAAGGATACAAAAGGGAACGAGGCAGGGATGCCCTCTCTCGCCGTTACTTTTCATAACGGTATTAGAGGTTCTTTTGAATTCGATCAGACAAAACAAGGCTATAAAGGGAGTGACAATCGGACAGAATGAGTACAAGACCAAAGCATTCGCAGATGACTTGGCTATAATGATAGAGGAACCAACAAGTACGATAAAAGCAGTTTTGGAGGAAATGGAACAGTTTGGAAATCTGGCAGGCTTTAAACTCAATAAGAAAAAAACAAAAATAATAGTAAAAAATATGGATCAAGATCAAATAGAAGCAATGCAACAATTAACCCAAATAGAGGTGGTCAAAAAGGTAAAATATCTGGGTATTTGGATAACTCCCAAAAATATAGATTTATATAAAAACAACTACGAACCAGCTTGGAAGGGAATCAAAAAGGACTTGGAGGTGTGGGCAAAATTGAAATTGTCATTTTGGGGAAGGATCTCTACAATCAAAATGAACGTGCTCCCAAAATTACTGTTCCTATTTCAGACTATCCCCATAATTAAGGGAATTAAGATCTTTAAGGAGTGGCAAAGAGTGATCTCAAAATACATCTGGCAGGGCAAAAAACCGAGAATCAAATTTAAATTGCTAACAGATACAAAAGAAAGAGGAGGTTTTGCCCTGCCAGATCTGAAATTGTATTACGAGGCCTCATGTCTTTGCTGGACGAAAGAGTGGATTAAATTGAAGAATAACGAACTGTTGGATTTGGAGGGATTCAACAACAGATTTGGGTGGCATGCTTATTTATGGCACGAAAAAAAGAGAGTCCATAAGGGCTTTGAGAACCACATATTCCGAGGTCCCTTAATTGAGGTCTGGGATAGATACAAAAATCTATTAGAACTCAGAACACCACGCTGGTTTTCACCCTTAGAAGCAAAGAGTATAAAGAGATTAAATATGGGAAGTAAATGGATAACATATGACCAACTGTTATATAAAGAAGGGGAAAAGTGGAAAATAAAACCGTATGAGCAGGTGAAGGAATATGTTTATGACTGGATGCACTATTTCCAAATGAATGAGGTGTTTAAAAAAGACAGTAAAGAACGAGGTTTCATGGACAAAGAATCGTTATTTCAAAGCGAGGTTATAGGTAATGATACGAAAAATTTATCAAAAATGTATAAACTGTTATTGGATTGGAATCTGGTAGATGAAGAAGTTAAGTCGGTAATGATTAGTTGGGCAAAGGATGTGGGCCACAATATACAATTTGAGGAATGGGAAAAATTATGGAAGGAGGGCTTAAAATTCACGGCATGTATGACGTTAAAAGAGAACACGATGAAGATGTTTTATAGATGGTATATGACACCGGTGAAATTGGCGAGGATGTATAAGACATGCAATAGATGCTGGAAGTGTAAGGATAAGGAGGGTACATTCTATCACATGTGGTGGGGCTGTGGGAAGGTGAAAGACTTCTGGGAGAAAATATACAATGAGTTAAAGAAGATCTTAAAGTATACGTTTAGAAAGGAGCCAGAAGTCTTTTTACTAGGACTAATAGGAAAGGAAATAAAAAAGGAAGATTGCAAATTTTTTAGATATGCAATCACAGCCGCAAGAGTGTTATTGGCCCAGAGATGGAGACAACAGGAAATACCGACCATAGAGGATTGGAGAACAAAATTGTTAGAATACGCAGAGTTAGATAAATTGACAGGAAAGATTAGATACTTAAGAGACCAAAAATTCATCGGGGACTGGAAGAAATATGTAGATTATCTGGAATGCTTAAGTAAAGGAAAGATGACGCTTAAGGGATTTAAAGAAGCACTGTAAAAAAGTAACAAGTATTGATTAAAGGGAATAGGAGGAAAAGAGATAAATAATGTCAATACAAGATTGAGGAATGCGTAATGAAAGTGATGAATACGGATGATTTACGGGACAGCTGAGGGAAGTTTGAAAGAAAATGTAGTGATGAAAATGATGTGAAACTACTGTATATATATATATTATTTTTCGTTGTTGTTGTCGTTTGTCTTGTTTTATGTTTATGTTTTATGTTTAATAATAAAAATTATATGAAAAAAAAAAAAAAAAAAGAGGATGTCCAGTACCCTCTCAGCTGTAAGAAAATGTGGTCCATCAACACAGACAATAATGGTTTAAGATATATGTGTCCACATACACATAAATACATACACTGAAAGTTATAGCTGAGACAAAATAGCCCAGATGATTCATGTGTGACAATGCAGGGCTCCCCTGCGAAGCTTTCCACCCAAATGATGCAGTGGGAGGTGGACACCCTCAATATGTACAGGAGTAGAGGGTAGGGGTGGGGAATGACAATGATCAAGAATTTCCTGGCCTGGCTCTTGCTCCAACCCAGCCACCCCATCCAACGTCATAAGCAGCCGGAGGTGCTGTCTCCTCAGCACCCACAAATCCTCATGACTGGCCCCAAGCAGCCTAAGACCTTTTCCTCCGCATGACCACAAAGGGAGAAAGTTTCCAAATTAAAACACTAAATCTGGCACCAAAGTGCCCATGGCAGGAACCATTTAAACTGGCCATTAAAGTTTATACGTTAGACGGGCACTGAGAGCAAACCATCAACAGCAGGAAAACAGAGCCGCTCCTCTGGGAATGGCTAACCACTGCTTTTCCCTGGAGCAGCCACAGGCCGGCTGTCATGAGATGAGTTCACTGGCCATCAAGAAGCCTCTGTTTACTCACCCAAGCTGCCCACCCCCTGCATGCTGTCACTGACCGAAGCAGCTTCACTGGGGCTGGCAGTCTAGCACTTGGCACAGAGAGAAAAACAAGCAACAAAGAATACTAGAGTTGAACACAAACCCACAAACCACAGCACCCACAGGTCAACCTCAGAGCACTGGAGGAGGGGGAGAAATGCAATGAGTAGCCTCAAGCGGAGAACACAGCCTCCCCCACACTTGCATTTCTTATATTCCGTCTTTCTACCTGCCTCATTCTCTCTCTTGCCTTATCTTTCCATGAAAAATGAATGAAGCAACACAGAGATATCATAGGTTACTGGGAGGTGTCAAGATTAAGTCTGCATTCCCACACAATATACAGTATGTTAGAGAAACACACACACGAAGTGAGTGACCTTCAGACAAAACAGACAAGGGCGGCAGAGCTCATGAAGGACAGGATAAATGAGAAATAAGAACTCAGTTTATTTGGGGGGAGGAGGAGAGAAAGTGATGTCGGTTTTTGGGAAATTATGAATTTGCTTATTTGCAAATTAGGCAAATTCAAGTAAGGGAATTTGCATCAGGAATTTTTCTCATGCCCTAGAACAAAGATGAGCAACCAGATGTTGCTGGACTGCAACTCCCATAGTTCCTGACAATTGCCCCTGCTGGCTGGAGTTGATGGGAGCTGGAGTCCAACAACAGCCAGAGGACCATAGGTTCCCCAGTTTTACTTGTATTTAGTCAGGCAACGGCAAAGGACTCCTGGACGGTTAAGTCCAGTCAAAGGTGACTATGGGGTGCTCATCTTGCTTCAGGCTGAGAGAGCCGGTGTTTGTCCACAGACAGCTTTCTGGGTCATGTGGCCAGCATGACTAAACCGCTACTGGTGCACGGAGGACTGTGACGAGTGCCAGAGTGCACAGAAACACCATTTACCTTTCTGCCGCAGCAGTACCTATTTATTTACTTGCACTGGTATGTTTTCAAACGGCTAGGTTGACAGAAGCTGGGACAGAGCAACTGGAGCTGCTCACCCCACTGGGCGGATTCGAACTGCCGACCTTCTGATCAGCAAGCCCAATAAGCTCAGTGGTTTAGACCACAGCACCACCCGTGTCCATTTTACCTATTTTACCTTTTGTATTCAGTAAACTAAGCTAAACACTTTGAAACTGCCAAGCTTACCTAATAATGTAATTGTGATTGGTACCCATTTACTGTTACAAAACTAGTCTGTAGATGCAAAGTTGATTCTCAGCAATGGGAAGCTTCCAGCCAGTTAACAGCAGCAGGCAGGTGTTAACGGAGAACTGCAAAATAACCAAAGGAACTAGACAAGGCTGCCCACTGTCACCTTTATTGTTTATATTAGTTTTAGAAGTTTTGGCGCAAAGAATAAAATGTAACTTTGTTGACCATAAAAATGAATGTATTACCAAGGATGGTATTTTTGTTTCAAACAATAGTGGTGATCGGCAAGACAGATTGTTTCAATAAATAGGAAAAATATATTTCTAAATATATCTGGCAAGGGAAAAAACCAAGAATAAAATATAAAATATTGATAGATGTGAAAGAGAGAGGTTTTCCCCTGCCGTATATGAGATGATATTATGAAGCTTCCTGTCTGTGGTGGTTGAAGGAATGTTTGTCCCTGAAGAATCCACATATTTTAGACATGGAAGGGCATGATAATATATTTGGCTGGTATGAAAAGGTGAAACCACATAAAGAATTTACAAATCATATACAGTTGTACCTCGGTTTTTGAATGCCCTGTGACTTGAACGTTTTGGCTTCCAAACGCCGCAAACCTGGAAGTGAGTGTTCTGGTTTGCAAACGTTTTTTGGAAGTCAAATGTCTGATGTGGCTTCTGACTGAGTGCAGGAAGCACCTGCAGCCAATTGGAAGCCGCGCCTTGCTTTTCGAACATATTCTGAAGTCGAATGGACTTCCGGAATGGATTTCGTTCGAGAACCAAAGTACAACTGAAATTAGGAAACATTTATATAGAGTATGGGACAAATAACAAATTTATTGTTATTGGTATGGGAGACAAGTGAAATCCTCAATGATACACTGGGTAATAGATATTGGTCATAACAAAGAAATGGAGGCATGGGACTGATTGTGAAATATAGATATAAAATTTACAGCATTTTATGGTTTAAGAGAAAATTATATGAAAATATTATACAGCTGGTATTTAACACCTAGTAGATTGGCAAAAATGTATAATTCAAAATCGAATAAGTATTGGAAATGTAAGGAGAAAGAAGGTACCTTTTTCCATATGTGGTAGTCATGCAATAATGTTAAAGCTTACTGGGAAATGATATATAATGAATCGAAAAATATGTTTAAGATAACATTTGTTTAAAAAATGCAGAAGCTTTCCTTTCAGGGATTATGGGATCAGAGTTACCTAAACAATATAGAAATTTATTTATGTATGCAACAACAGCTGCAAGAACAACATTTGCCCAAAAATTGAAAGTAGAAGTAGTCCTGACGAGAGAAAAATGGCTACAGAGAGTAGAAATGGTGAAACTTACCGTATTTTTCGCCCCATAGGACGCACCGCCCCATAGGACGCACCTTGTTTTTTTGGGGGGGGGAATAAAGGGGGAAAAAATTATTTCCCCCCCAGGCGCGGGGGCTGGCGCGGGGGAAGCCTGAGCTTCCCCTGACCCCAGCCCCCAGAACAGGCTGCCGCCCCAAGCCTTGCATGCCCGGCGGGACCTCCCACTGGGCGCGCGAGGCTTGCGGACATTTGCCCGAAGCAGGGGGCGGGCTCCTCAGCTCGCCCCCTGCTTCGGGCTGTAGGCTGCTGCCCCAAGCCTTGCGCGCCCAGCGGAACGCACCGCCAGGCGCATGAGGCTTGCGGACATCTGCCCGAAGCAGGGGGCGGGCTCCGCAGCTCACCCCCTGCTTCGGGCTGCAGGCTGCCACCCCAAGCCTAGCACGCCTGGCGGGACCTCCCGCCAGGCGCGCGAGGCTTAAGGATATCTGCCCAAAGCAGGGGGCGGGCTCTGCAGCTTGCCCCCTGCTTCGGGCTGCAGGCTGCCGCCCCTGACCTCCCGCCGGGCACGCAAGGCTTGCAGATAGCTTCCTGAAGCCTGGAGAGCGAGAGGGGTCGGTGCGCACCAACGCCTCTCGCTCTCCAGGCTTCAGCGAAAGCCTGCATTCGCCCCATAGGACACACACACATTTCCCCTTCATTTTTGTAGGGGGAAAAGTGTGTCCTATAGGGCGAAAAATACGGTACTGGAAGAATAAGAAATGAAGACAACAAGCTTTTTACTAAGGAATGGAAATGGTTTATTGGATTTTACAAACAAATTGTAAACATATTAAGACATTAGCAGGATTACTGTAAAAACTTGCTGTTTCTAAAGCACATATGAAAAGAATAACTAGAGATAATTGGGATGTACAGGTAAATATGAAAATAAATTTTTGGAACCGCAGGAAGATGGGGAGGGAAGTTGAGGTTTGAAATGTTAAATTATTGTTGAAATGTTTATTTGTTATAAAATAACAACAACATGCAGTTGGGATGCTGAAAAACTTTTCACATACTCACTGTGATATTCCAGAAGGGTGGCAGAGTTGGACTGATGCAGCAAATGCAACACAGAATTTTGTGGCACATTAACAACTGACTGTAACTTGAACTTTTGTGGACTATCCATAGTTGGCATAGGAAGAAGCAAAGATCACCAATGTTGAAGCAATGATTCTTCAACATCAACTTAGTTGGACTGGTCATGTTGTTTGGATGCCTGATAATAATCTTCCAAAGCAACTACTTTATTCTGAACTTTAGGTGGTCAACAAAAGAGGTTTAAAGACTCACTCAAGGCAAATCTTAAAAAATGTAGGATAAACACCAACAATCGGGAAACACTGGCCTGTGAGTGCTCCAACTGGAGAACAGCCTTTACCAAAGGTGTCATGGACTTTGGATGAAAGGGAGAAACGTGCTAAGAGGAAGGCACATTTGGCAAACCCTCACCATGATCAACTCTCACCTGGAAACCTACGTCCCCACTGTGGAAGGATATGTGGATCCAGAACTGGCCTCCACAGTCACCTACGGACTCATTGTTAAGACCGTGTTCATGGAAGACAATCTTACTCGGCTACGAGTGATTGCCAAAGATGAAGGATATGCAAAAAGCAGCAGAAATGTAAACAGGGAGACTAAAAGGCTATGAAATGCAAAAGGGCCAGAAGGCCTATGACATTTATGTGCAAAGCTCAAGTGCAGTGCTATAGTGGGCAAGAAATCCATGGTTCCTATTAAGATCTAAAAATATCAGATTTGATGACAAATTCTAATCTACCAATCCACAGGGGAGCCTTTGATTTGATTTGATTTTTTATGGAATGACTTTTTAGGAAAGTAGAAGGATATTCTCCAGGTGGTTTCTGAATGTTGCCAACTTTGATGTCAGATTTGTGTCTTTCTATTCTTTAGAGCAGGGACTGAGTTGTCTGCCCTATGCAGACAATAAAAAAAAAGGTAGGATAGGCGATTAGAGGATGAGCAAGTGAAGCGAGCCTGAAATTATGTGGTCATTATTATTAGCATTGCTTTCTTTCAGGGAGTAGGTAAAGGTAAAGGGACCCCTGACCATTAGGTCCAGTCATGACCGACTCTGGGGTTGTGGCGCTCATCTCGCTTTATTGGTACAGCATGACTAAGCCGCTTCTGGCGAACCAGAGCAGCACACAGAAATGCCGTTTACCTTCCCGCCGGAGTGGTACCTATTTATCTACTTGCACTTTGACATGCTTTTGAACTGCTAGGTTGGCAGGAGCAGGGACCGAGCAATGGGAGCTCACCCCGTCACGGGGATTCGAACCATCGACCTTCTGATCGGCAAGTCTTAGGCTTAACCCACAGTGCCACCGGGGTAAATAGTACTGGCACCTCTTTTTTGTTGTTAAAAAGTGTGGCACTTACTCTAACAACTTCATGGTGAGTACCGGCACCTATTTTTCTAGAAAAAAAGCAATGACAACCTGAAATTGTACTGCCTGGGTAGATACAGTGACAAACATAACATATAGCAGACTTTTTTGGGGTAGAAATTTGTAGGTCAGACAGACCAGTCTCTATACCAGGGGTCAGCAAACTTTTTCAGCAGGGGGCCGGTCCACTGTCCTTCATACCTTGTGGGGGGCCGGACTATATTTTGAAAAAATATATATGAACAAATTTCTATGCCTGACAAATAACCCAGAGATGCTTTTTAAATAAAAGGACACATTCTACTCATGTAAAAACAAACAATAGGCAGGCCCCACAAATAACCCAGAGATGCATTTTAAATAAAAGGACACATTCTACTCTTGTAAAAACACGCTGATTCCCGGACCGTCCATGGGCCGGATTTAGAAGGTGATTGGGCCGGATCCAACCCCCGAGTCTTAGTTTGCCTACCCATGCTCTATACCATGGGAGGAGAATCTTTTCCAGGCTAAGAGTCACATTCCCTCATGGACAATCTTCTGGGGGCCACATGCCAGTGGTGGATAGGGCCAGAGGCAAAGTGGGAGGAGAAATAGGTGTCCCTTTTACCTATGTACAGAAGGCCACATTCCAGTCATGCAAAAGTCAGTGCTTTTTTTTTCTTTGTTTTTTTTAATAATATTTATTAAGTTTTTAACAAAAAGAAAAAAAAGAATAAACAGTTAACAAAAAACACACAAAGAAAATACAAATACAAAGAAAAACCGGGATTTAACATAAAAATAAAAAATAAAAATCCCTCTTTCTGATATCTTACAATCATTTACTTATTTTCCTGACTTCCTCACACCTCCCTTTTTTGTATTCCATTTAAAAATTTGTTCAGCAAATTCATACCCTCTTAATTACTTGTCCTCACATATTCTAACTTCAAATTTTCATCTAATATCAATCGCTTCATGCATATTCTTATTTTTCCTTATTGCTAGAACCACTTCGTTTCATTCCAACGTCATTAACATTCAATAATTTTACAGTATTTCTGTAGATAGATTTTAAATTTCTTCCAGTCTTCTTCCACCGACTCTTCTCCCTGGTCTCGGATTCTGCCGGTCATTTCCGCCAATTCCATATAGTCCATTACTTGCATCTGCCATTCTTCCAAGGTGGGTAGGTCTTATGTCTTCCAATGCTTTGCAATGAGTATTCTTGCTGCTGCTGTAGCGTACATAAAGAAATTTCTATCCTTCTTTGGCACCAATTGGCCGACCATGCCCAGGAGAAAGGCCTCTGGTTTCTTCAAGAAGGTATATTTAAATACCTTTTTCATTTCATTATAGATCATCTCCCAGAAAGCCTTAATCCTTGGGCACGTCCACCAAAGGTGAAAGAATGTACCTTTAGTCTCTTTACATTTCCAACATTTATTATCGGGCAAATGATAGATTTTTGCAAGCTTGACTGGAGTCATGTACCACCTGTATATCATTTTCATAATATTCTCTCTTAAGGCATTACATGCCGTAAATTTCATACCTGTGGTCCACAACTGTTCCCAGTCAGCGAACATAATGTCATGTCCGATATCTTGTGCCCATTTTATCATAGCAGATTTTACCATTTCATCCTCAGTGTTCCATTTCAACAGCAGGTTATACATTCTTGATAGTGTCTTAGCTTTGGGTTCTAACAATTCTGTTTCTAATTTTGATTTTTCCACCTGGAAGCCAATTTTTTTTATCCAAGTTATAGGCCTCCCTTATTTGAAAGTAGTGAAGCCAATCTCGCACTTTATCCTTTAATTTCTCAGAACTCTGCAATTTCAGTTTGTCACCCTCCAGTTCCAAAATCTCCCAATATTTTGGCCAGTTGGCCTCCATATTGAGTTTTTTCAGAGCCTTCGCTTCCATAGGTGATAGCCATCTTGGGGTTTTATTTTCAAGTAAGTCTTTATATCTTGTCCAGACATTAAACAATGCTCTTCTGACAATATGATTTTTAAATGCCTTATGTACTTTAACCTTGTCATACCACAAATATGCATGCCACCCAAAAACATTGTCAAAACCTTCTAAGTCCAAAATGTCTGTGTTCTCAAGAAGCAGCCATTCTTTCAGCCAGCAAAATGCTGCTGATTCATAATACAGTTTAAGGTCCGGCAGAGCAAATCCACCTCTATCCTTTGCATCAGTAAGTATTTTAAATTTTATTCTGGGCTTCTTGCTCTGCCAGACGAATCTAGAAATATCTCTCTGCCACTTCTTGAAACAGTCCATCTTGTCTATAATTTGCAATGATTGAAACAAAAACAGCATTCTTGGCAATACATTCATTTTGATAACAGCAATTCGGCCTAACAAGGAAAGCTTCAGGCTTGACCTTATTTCAAGATCTTTTTTCACTTCTGACCAACATTTCTCATAATTATCTTTAAACAAATTCACATTCTTAGCAGTCATGTTCACCCCCAGGTATTTTACTTTTTTTACCAATGTTAAACCTGTCTCCTTCTGAAACCTCTCTTTCTCAATTGGTGTTAAATTTTTCTCCAAAACCCTGGTTTTTAACTTATTCAACTTAAAACCTGCCACCTGACCAAATTCCTGGATTAGTTCCAAAACCCTTTTAGTACTAGATTCTGGCTCCTGTAATGTCAGTACTAAGTCATCTGAAAAAGCTTTAAGTTTGTATTGTTTAGCTCCAACCTGAATACCTTCAATCATATGGTCCCTTCTAATCATGTTTAACAGGACCTCCAGGACCGAAATAAAAAGCAATGGGGAAATTGGGCAGCCTTGTCGTGTCCCTTTCTCCATCTTAAATTCTTCTGTCACCACATTATTGACTATCAGTTTAGCCTTTTGTTCTGAATAAATTGCACCTATACCATTTTCAAAGCCTTGACCAACCCCCATCCCCTGAAGATTTTTCTTCATGAAACTCTAAGAAATATTGTCAAATGCTTTCTCCACGTCTACAAATATCAAAACTGCTTTGGTGTTAATATTTGTTTGAAGCTTTTCTAAAATGTCAATTATGTTCCTCGTGCTGTCAGACAGATGTCTACCTGGAAGAAAGCCAGCTTGATCTTTATGTATCTCCTCCATTAATACTTTTTTCAATCTTTTAGCCAAAATGTCTGCAAAGATTTTATAATCCACATTAAGCAGGGATATGGGGCGGTAGTTCTTAAGTTGTGTCTTTTCAGACTCGTTTTTCGGTATAAGTGTAATGTAGGCTTCTTTTCACGACTCTGGCGCTTTTTCCCCCTCCAGAATTTCATTGCACACCTCCTTTAGTGGCTGAATTAACCAATCTTTCAAAGATCTATAGTATTTAGAGGTTAAACCGTCCGGCCCTGGAGATTTACCCAGCTGCATGTGCTTTTGATCCCCCTGCTCCAATCCCTCCATCCTCCAGGCAAGCAAGAGGCATTATCACAGTTGAAGGACATATTTCAGCCAGACAAAAGTATTTGATGGGGGCAGGGAGCAGGATCAGTGAAGAGGGCAAGGTCTGGGCAGAGGCAGATCTAGGGGAGCATGACTGGTTCGGTCACACTGGTTGTGAGACCTCAGGGGCCCTGTAGGGGACACCGTAACTATGATGTAGAATAGAAGGTGAGAAGGGGGAAGTGATGGATTTTGGCATCGCACAGCGCACCACTGAAATTTGAGGCCCCTAGGTTCGCCCCTGATCTAGGAGGCCACATATGTTCCCTGGACACAAGGTTCCCTGCCTCTACTCTACACAAAAGAATAAATGGACAAAATCTGATATCAGAAAGGCAACAGTCTTCAGCAACAACAAAACTCATTTAAAAGAAGGCACCTTTTGCTGAACTACAATTCATTAACAAAGCTGTCGCTGTTCATTTACTGCTGCTGTAAATGGTCACTGTCCTTATGTTTTATGTATCTGTGCTTTGCACAGAAGTGTCACAGATCTGCATTTCCCAACTTCTTC
Organism: Podarcis erhardii; assembly: GCF_964252035.2. Classification (NCBI taxonomy): domain Eukaryota; kingdom Metazoa; phylum Chordata; class Lepidosauria; order Squamata; family Lacertidae; genus Podarcis; species Podarcis erhardii. The sequence continues at coordinate 87,553,960 of NC_138497.1, forward strand.
GCTCTGCTGTTTACAGCTGTTGTTTTCTCTGTAGCCATGCATCCATGCCAGCCAAGAAGAACAATTTACACTTCTCCGTGTTCCTAATGAAGTGGGCTCTAGTTCAAAAGCGCTTCTGCTGCATTAACTCTGTTAGTTTTTAAGGTGCCACAACACTTTGTTGTTTTTCCCTGTGGTATGCGGATATGATAGTGGCTCCTGCTGCTCAACTGGTTGCCAAGACCAACCTTCAAGCCAATACCCTGCAATTCCACCCTATATAGATGGTGAATGATGACAGGGCAACACTGGAGAACAATCCCCAAGCAGAACCTTCCTCATTGCCCCAACCATTTTCTCCCCAACCTGCTATGAAGGGTTTGGTGTGGAGAGTGAGAACGGAGCCTTCAACCTCACAGAAACTCCCCACAAAATAACTTTTACAATATGGACATGGGACAGCAGAGAAAAGACTTTCCTCCTCTTCCATTAGAGCTTATTGTTCATCTGCTAGCTAGAAAGCCAAGCAACCAACAGCAATCAGTAACTAAGTGGGACAATTTCCTCCCCCAAATGGATCTCCCAGTGTATGTCACTGGTGCATGGTGCCGAGTCTTGTATGGATATGGAGACTGAAGTGGGAAGGGTTTGCTCCATATGGTGTGTGCAGCATGGCATCAGGCAATAAATACTACCTGCAAAATTTCACTACGATACTGTGCATACTTTCAGTGAATTTGCTCCCTGATGCACAAGACAAGTAGTTCAGAGCCTGTGTTAACAAAGGGCACTAAGCTCCTAACAAAAACATACAAATGAAAACAATCCCATGCTACAACTTACTAGTATTTCTACATCACATCTAGCTTCTACATCAAAATTAACATGCTCAGCTTTGTTGCAAGCAAAATATTGTTACGGCCACCTGAATCTCTGCTGAGCAGTGTGCGAGATTCTAAGGGTCTTGGCACTTAACAAGAGTTTGTCTTTCTTTCAGAAAATTAGGCACACCGGAGGCTACAGTATCTTTATGATATATGGTTTATTTATACATATATACAACCTGAAGCTTTCAGGGAGGAGCTCACAGCAGCAGCACCCCAAAACATGCCAGCTTATTTCATAGTAGCAGTGCCAGTATCCTCTACCTTGCAGGGCACATCCCAGCTCAACTGCTCCTCTTTGCTTCCTGGTTACATCACTTCCAATCCTCCTTCCCTAAACTAAGACCCATTATATACAGAGGGAGGGAGGACTTCATTCATTTGCATTCTAACACCTTTTCCCTTTGATCCTCACAGGCTGTCATCTCACAAAGAAGTGTGCCTGACTTCATAAACACTTGTCGATTTGGCAGGATTACAATGACCAATACACAACCCAGGAAGTGTGCCTACTTAACTAGCTTTTACATGCACTAATAACAGAGGCTTATCAGTGGGTCTACTACCTCTTAGTATGGTACTATCTCTTAGTACCTCTAATATACACTTGGGTCTGGCTATTTATTGGTTCTAACATGCCAGTTCTAATTAAATTCCAACATTTATTAAACCCAAGCATTTAGCACCCACAGATCTATAACAAGATTTTAACACCAGAGACTGCCAAAAATGACTGCCAAAAAAGGAAGACCACTACATAAGGCAATCTTCATGAGAAAAGGTGGCTTTCTTCAGTTTCTGCACACTTTCCCCAAAAGCACATTTACTTATAAGCAAGCATCCCAAATTGGTGACTAAGGCAGATTAGACAGTTTCCCTAAGAAACTATTTGAAAGAATGCCACTGCAATGCAATGCAAGCACAGTAAATGTACTTGGGGGGGGGTGTTTGGATGCCCATGCACCTTCCTAGCCATTGGTTGAGCTCCTGTGGTATTACAGAATATTCAGCAACATTCCAAGTGCTAAGGCAGAGCCTTCCAAACTTTTCATGTTGGTGACACACTTTTTAGACATGCATCATTTCAGTTTTACATCTTTTGGAGACACAGTAATTCAGTTTTACTAGCAAACCAGGGATTAAACTAACCACTTTCCAGTCCTGGAAGGAGCGGGGGGAGTGTTTGCGCGACACACCTACACACTGCAGGTGTGTCACGACACATAGTCTGGAAAGCTCTGTGCTAAGGGGTAAACATATCAGCACAAAGGGCTAGAGAACAAAAGTATAGTGTGTTGGTGGGAAGAGGTGAAGAAAGCAAGGGAGCAGCACTTTCTCAGTAGTGATCAACTGTTAAGCTGAATGTGTCAATGAATAGTAAGTGGTCTCTGTGTAAATGGAGAAGATGCATTTTATTGATTTTCACTTTATTACTTTCTATGCCACTTTTCATTATGAATACTTCCAGGGTTTACAATAATTGTTAATTGGCAATGGACAAGTAAAACACATGCCTGCAAATGTTCACTTTTTAAAGTACTTTACTGAATTAATAGTATAACATAAAAACAAAATGCATCACACTTGACCTCATGGTACACCTATGCTCACACCATTAAGAGTCTGCATCAAAAACTTTGGGCACACACTAGAGTGCGTAAGAAACTAAAACAAGAGAGCAGCTCAGCAAACAGCTGCTTGTTAAGTTAAAATTAAACTCTGCACAAATATTGACCTTTGGAGGGGAAACAAACTGGTTGCAATATATTTACTAGGTTTATAAATGGGGATGACCATATCTGCCTTATGTGCCTCGTCAGTTGGCTGGGCAAAGGCTGAAGTGCCACCAGCACATGGTGAGAGTGTGAGGGACTGTGAGGTGCAGGAGGACAGCAGCAGCCTACTCGGTTGCAGGTCAGTGTATCCTTCCTTTGGGCAATGAGAAGTTGCAACACTTTGGATAAACATGAAGCAGAACCTCCAACTTTTGTTACAAGCTGCAGAAGGGCTGAGCCAGCAAGAAAAATTACTGTGTATTCTGTGGAAGGCTCAGTGACATTACAGCCCTAGGGTTGTTTCATCATATTCCTCACCCCACATGTCAGATGTGGGGAACCATTTTTAAACTCAAGGACCACATGGGGACTGCATATCAGAAGTGGGAATGGCAAAAGTGGGTGTGGCCACACACACCACTCTTCATCCTCCATGCAGGCAAGAGGAGTGCATAGGTGTGGACAGAGAGGCCAGGGAGGGGGTACATTTGGCTCCTGGGCACAAGGTTCCCCACCCCTGCCACACCTAAAGATCAGGAAAAGATTTTCCTATAGATCAGTGGTTCCCAATTAGGGGTCCAGGGACCCCTGGGGTCCACAGAATGCACCAAAGGGGGCTGTGACATCATTCCTTTCCTCCCCCCCAACCAATCAGAAGTCGCGCCTTGATTGTCAAACATTTCGGAACCCGAATGGTCTTCTGGAATGGATTACAGTACATTCGACAACCGAGGTTTGACTGTATTGGCCAACCGGTTTTGAATTCACAGCGTGATAACAATTTTGACCCAGCAATACACAGCACTATATTGCTCCTCACGCAAGGGAAAGCAGGGCAGCTGATTTCAAGGCACCACTGATATCGCATGATGATCTCAGCCGATAACGCTGTTGATCTGAGCTGCCTACCCTTACGCTGAGGGAGACCAGGGCAGCCAATAACACTGCAGCCTCCCCTCAGGCTGAGGGAAAACAGGGCAGCCAATTGCAAAGTGCTGCCTTTCCCTCACACTGACAGAGAACAGGGCAGCTGACTGCCCTCACTTCAAGGTACCATGGCACTACCTTCCGCTGGCACTGAGGCAGACCACCTTTTCTTAGGTAGCAGGAAAGCAGCCTCCACCACAGTGGATGTGCATCTTCGCTGGTGTGCCACTGCGGACTGCCCCGCTGATGGTGGCTTGATGCACCCTCTATCCCCATCCCCACCCGCTCAAACCATGCGGTGGAGGTTACTCTGCTTCCTCTCCTCCCCCCACCCATCCAATCTCCGTAGCTGCTCCTTCCCTCCTCCCCATGCCTGATCTTCAATTTCAGACATCATGATATATTTGAATATCACCATGTTTAGCTGCTGAAATATTATGATGTTTAAAACCAGATATCGTTCAGCCCTCATCTGTTTTTTAGTATACGTAAAATCCTTTGCTTTTTAGGGGCTACCCCACATTTTGTTCAAAAAAATGCTTTGCAGAGGTAATCACCATAGAGTTATTAAAATTTTCAAAAGCAGGGGGTCCATGGTTTGGCTTTGAAAAATAGGGGGTCCTAATTGGGAACCACTGCCATAGATGACAAAATTATCTCAACACCTTATGAGTAGCTCTCTGCAAATGTACCATTTTGCCCCAAGAGTGGTACTAGCCTGATGACAGAGCTCTATTGTAGATCAATATATCATAACTGCATACTGAACAAATGAGCCTCGTTTTGTAAGTTGCTGTGGAGAAAAAGCTTTTGAGCTAAGTATGACAGGATATATAAAAATGCATTTTTAAAAAATGTAAATTGCCTTCTGCATATCTGCCCAGTCACAGCAGAACTTCAGAAACAAAGGACTCTCTGGGTTGAATAAAGTTTAATAAGCAAACCACGCTCAGCTTTTGAATAACATTGAACATGTACGAAAATCACTACCACCCGTTTTTATATTGCATCCTTCCAGCTCTAATTTGAACTTTAGTCACTGACATAGAGAGACAGTTCTAGGGTTACTGCCCCCCTAACTGACTGAAGAAAGTGAGGTTTTCACAGTTTCTTCTTCTGATTCCTGCCCCCTAGTGCAGAGGCATCTCATGGGCATCAGAATAAGCTGGATCCAACCTCCCCAAAGCACCTGGGGTCTGAGGTTTGATTCACACAATCACTTTGGACACATTTTCATTTTGCGCCAATTCTCTTGGGGGAGGGAGGGGTCAGGCTATTATTTGTTTATTACATTTATAGGTGTAGTGGTGTTGTTGTGGCTAGAGCCTCAGATTTGAACTGAGGAGGCCTGGGTTCAAATTACTACCCTTCCATGAAGTTCATGAAGTGACCTTGGGCAAATTTCTATCTCAGTTTGATCCACTCACAGGTTTGTTGCAAGGAGGAGGGGAAATAACCACATTTGTTGCCTTACGCTCCTTAGAGGTAAGGCAAGACATAAATTCAGTCTATCAGTCAATCAATAACGCTGCTTTTTCCCAAGGAACCCACAGAGATGTACACAGTTCTCCACCAAGACACATACATTTTATTTTCATAAAGACCCTGTGAAGTAGGTTAGCCTGAGAAAGATAAAGAATATAACTGACCCAAGGTCACCCAGTAAGCTTTAAACATGAAACTTCCCAATCATAGTCAGACACTCTGACCACTATGCTGCATGTTGTTGTTTAGTCGTTTAGTTGTGTCCGACTCTTCGTGACCCCATGGACCAGAGCACACCAGGCACTCCTGTCTTCCACTGCCTCCCGCAGTTTGGTCAAACTCATGTTGATAGCTTCGAGAACACTGTCTAACCATCTCGTCCTCTGTCTTCCCCTTCTCCTTATGCCCTTAATCTTTCCCATCATCAGGGTCTTTTCCAGGGAGTCTTCTCTTCTCATGAGGTGGCCAAAGTACTGGAGCCTCAGCTTCCAGATATGTCCTTCCAGTGAGCACTCAGGGCTGATTTCCTTAAGAAGCAATAGGTAAAGGTAAAGGGACTCCTGACCATTAGGTCCAGTCGTGGCCGACTCTGGGGTTGCGGCGCTCATCTCGCTTTATTGGCCGAGGGAGCCAGCGTACAGCTTCCGGGTCATGTGGCCAGCATGACGAAGCTGCTTCTGGCGAACCAGAGCAGCGCACGGAAACGCCGTTTACCTTCCTGCTAGAGCCGTACCTATTTATCTACTTGCACTTTGACGTGCTTTCGAACTGCTAGCTTGGCAGGAGCAGGGACCGAGCAACGGGAGCTCACCCCGTCACGGGGATTCGAACCGCCGACCTTCTGATCGGCAAGTCCTAGTCTCTGTGGTTTAACCCACAGTGCCACCCGCGTCCCATAGTAAGAAGGAATAGGCTATGCTAAAAGCACACTCAACGAAGTGCTCTTTTTAAAAAAATAAATTAAAAAGTCATCACAGCTTTCAGAAGCGCCAAACATGTGAGCTGGTCCAAATTTCATCTTTCTTGGCAGACAAGACTGAGTTCTGACAGAAAATGCACATCTCAGAGTGGTATTGGGGGGCTATGGAGGCAGGAGGAGGATGCTGGGGGTAAAAGATTCACAAAGGGCAAGCGGGACTGTGTATTGCAGGGGGCTGCACAGCCAGGAAGAAGGAGGATAAAAAGCTCACATAGATTTGGGACAGGAGGGAGTTGTATGCTATTTTCCGGATAAGAAGATTGGAGAAGAGGGCTGCATTTCACATATTGATTCTAAAGACCCAGCCAAAATGTAGAGCTACAGATCTCTAGTTCTACTTAACTCCCTAACTGACAGCTTTCTTCTTTAGGTATTTGCTTTATGCCTGGCTATTTTATTTCTAATTGTAGCTACCCACTTCCCCTCTGTACCAGGATGGGATTTTGACCAAAGCAACCATCTTTTGCAATTGTGGCTTTCTGGTTGTCTAGTAAACCCTCCCAATTATTGTTCACATTTCCCTAGTGAAAATCTGCCTTTCCAGCGCATTTGGCTGGTGATGTTTCCAAACCCATCTCCAGGAAATCTGCCCTTTCAAAGCCCCAAATAGTTGCTAGCTGGCTTGAAACCAGCATCAGGTAATGACTGGAAGCTACATGCTACAACCAAGTCACTGTTACTTGCTAAGACAAGGCAAGAAATGGAGCTAACATAAATGAGTTGTCAGCCTTCATATGTACAGCTTGCTGTTATCCATGTATCAGAGGATGCTTTGCACCACCTATATGTTGATCCCCATGAAAACATAAATTGGATAGGACTTGGCAAGGATATTTCTTGAAAAGAAATGTGAAGAATTCCATAGATTAGACCAGTTAGAACTGGACTACAGAACATCTCAATTAAATTGCTGCCTCCAAGAAGCAGAGACCTGAAATGTGAGTAGGTAGCAATCTGTTCTTTACTCTTTCAAAACATTTAACTCTGTTTTGGATTTTTAAGATGGGGCAATTTGGAGAGACTTAATCTTTTTCCAGTGTTTCTTTGGGTTTCTCCATGTGCTCTCCCAACTCGTAAAAAAGCAAACCCCAAAACCTCAGTTCCTGATTCCATAAAATACAATAAATAGGCATACAATATATTTTGGCCAATGTAAAACTTATGGAGAAAGACTGGAGAGGCAAAGTGGAAGGCTCCAATCCAAGTAGCACTAGTCATGATTAAGGCCCAGTGAAAGCAATGCAACTCAACTGGGAGAAACTCAGTATGGTAACAGACAGAGTATTGGACTAGGAGTGTGGAGATCTAGGTTTATATCCCCACTTGGCCATGAAACATACTGGGTAACTTTGGGCTAGTCATATATTCTCCTCTATGACCTGCCTCACAAGGTTGTTATAGGGACTGAAGGGATCAGAGGAAAGAACCTTGCAAACAATCCTAAGATCCTTGGAGGAAGAAAGAGATAAAAATGCGATAAATGAGCAACATAAAATGAGTCACAACTTGTTCCATTGCTTTCAATGGAATTTCACTGAAGCTCAATTCAACTCATATCCCTAAGTTATGCAAGTGAAGTTACAGAAATTTTAAATGGTGTACATGCTAATGAAAGTCCCCAATCCAGTTAATGTTTGTCACAACAAAGGTCCATTGATAATGGACAGTTTATTTAGTCTAGAAAGATATCGAGATTAATCCAGTTTCTAGGTTCTCTTACGGTTTCTCTCATCAGCACAAAGTTTAACAAAATGCTCATTACAAGCAAAAACAAAAACAATTGATGCAATTCTGGGCTGCATCAATAGGAGTATAGCATCTAGATCAAGGGAAGTAATAGTGCCACTGTATTCTGCTCTGGTCAGACCTCACCTGGAGTACTGTGTCCAGTTCTGGGCACCACAGTTCAAGAAGGACACTGACAAACTGGAACGTGTCCAGAGGAGGGCAACCAAAATGGTCAAAGGCCTGGAAACGATGCCTTATGAGGAACGGCTAAGGGAGCTGGGCATGTTTAGCCTGGAGAAGAGGAGGTTAAGGGGTGATATGATAGCCATGTTCAAATATATAAAAGGATGTCACATAGAGGAGGGAGAAAGGTTGTTTTCTGCTGCTCCAGAGAAGCGGACACGGAGCAATGGATCCAAACTACAAGAAAGAAGATTCCACCTAAACATAAGGAAGAACTTCCTGACAGTAAGAGCTGTTCGACAGTGGAATTTGCTGCCAAGGAGTGTGGTGGAGTCTCCTTCTTTGAAGGTCTTTAAGCAGAGGCTTGACAACCATATGTTAGGAGTGCTCTGATGGTGTTTCCTGCTTGGCAGGGGGTTGGACTCGATGGCCCTTGTGGTCTCTTCCAACTCTATGATTCTATGATTCTAATTCTATTGGAGATAATGGAAAGCTCCGGATACTACCCTCCCCAGCTCCATTTCCACCCTAGCCACATTGGGAAACAGGATTCAACTAACTCAGTAGCCAGAGTATATAGTTTATCAGATTTTTCACAGATATATTCTGCCTACTCATGACATAAACATATCGTACCAAGAACCACAACTCTACTGGCACCCCTACACAAGAAAGGAAAGGGACACAGGTAGCTTATCTGAAACTGAATACAGTATTCTTTTAGTAGTCATCTCTGCAGTGTCACATGTGGATTCTGCACCTGCAGAGAGCTCACCCTAGGAACATTTTTATGGAACATACTTATGGTCTCTGCGTAGTTCCACATAAGGCTGACTATTCAGCAATGCAGGGCCAGCTCAAGACATTTTGGCACCCAAGGTGAACCACAAAATGCCGCTCCCCTCTTCACTAGGGAAGAAGGGGTGAATGATCTACAACAAGAACAAGGGAGGAATAAAGATCTACATCAGGATCTGCTGCCCCTGTGGATCCTGCCGCCTGAGGCAGACGCTTAATCTTGCCTCATGGGTGGGCCAGCCTTGCAGCTCTGTACCCAGTGGAGGGTGCAGGGAAACTCAGGAAAGTAGTTTATGAAAAGCATCTCTACTAAACATTGCATCTGCTCTGGCATGTACATGTTTAGTGAGCATAGTGCTTCACAGAGGTGAAGTGCTTCACGAAAGTGGAAGGTGTGAACCATATAGCAGCTTTACCCAAGTCAGTTATGAAAATACCCCAGCAACTTAATTTATTCCCAATGCACTCCATTACTATTAATCCTGGTGAGATATACCATGCTACTGCCTGAGATAGGGTGGGAAACAATAACAAGACCTGCAGACAAAACATTAACCAGGGGGAGGAGAAACTGGAGGGGGCTAGGTCAGGGGCCAGCAAACTTTTTCAGCAGGGGGGCGGTCCACTGTCCCTCAGACCTTGTGGGGGGCTGAACTAGATTGTAAAATAAAAATAAAAATGAACGTATTCCTATGCCTTACAAATAACCCAGAGATGCATTTTAAATAAAAGGGCACATTCTACTCATGTAAAAACGTGCTGATTCCCAGACTGTCCATGGGCCGGATTTAGAAGGCGATTGGGCTGGATCTGGCCCCCAGGCCTTAGTTTGCCTACCCATAGGCTAGGTAAACGGAAAGGTCCTTGGGGCCTGACAAAGGCAGACTGTTGTCAATGTGAGACCAAGGAGCATTGCTTGGTACTTAAAAGATTTGCGGCAAGGGCGCATAAGCACAATTTTGTGTATGTCACTTTCCATCTATAGATGAAAATCTAGACTTTAAATGTCACAGAAGGCATGCCAACTAATTTTCCATCCAAATCACCCCAGATAAGTTATTCTACTAATTTGCACCCCACCACATATCATCCCAAGTCAGTTCTTCTTCCCCAGTTTCCCAACAGATCCGATGCTAAATCAATTCAGTTCCCTCTATTCACTATCCTCCACAGCATCTCTAGATAAATAATCTCAAATTCATTTATTTCCCAAAATTCATAACCCAGCCAGAAATACCCAGGCACTAAGGAAAATATTCAGTCCCACCCCTGGCAACGCCAGTGGTAAAGTCACTAGTCCATATGCTAATCAATCTTATTAGCTATAGCCAATAAACAATAGCACTGACGGATAAGGGATTTGCCAGCTCTTTAATCTTGATAGTCTATAGCGTCCTCAGCCCTGAAGAATTTACAACTGAGGTGGGCCAAAAGGTTAGAAGAGAAAGCAGAAGGGGAGAAGAAATCAAAGGAGATAAGTAAAAATAATGGGAGAAATGGCAATATATCTGAGGTGCACCATAGCTGATTTCTAATGGGCAAATGATTCTGTGTGCTTTACCTGCTGGATTTCCTGGTTTTCCCCCCATCGCAACCTTTAGGCTTGCCAGAGATCTGAAAACCCCCAGCTAGACATGCTCCTGCACATTTAGCAAACATACAATATAGAAATAAACAGAGGGGATTGTATGGCATGGGGAGTACACTAGATGACCTTCAAGGCCCTTCTAACTTTTATCATTCTATGTGGATGGTACTGGTTGCTTGTTGGATTCTTGCAATGTGGAACAGTAGATCCAACTGCATGATAGCTTCAGTTGCACAGATTTCATGTCTATTCAAGCAATTAGGCAAATCTGGGAGCTAGGTCCACTCCTCTCCCACTGACAGCCATCTGGCTTCAAGGTAGTAGTGAAGCTGGAACCACAGCACAGAACTCCATGCCATATCAATATTGCCTAAATAATGTGTCTGTTGAGGGTGTTGTCCTTAGCAGCTGTAATTTTTTGGCATTTTGGAGCTGAGTGAACCTTAATATAACATATTAAACGAAAATGATTTTTTGTAAATTGAATTTATTAGTAGAAGGAACTCAAGGTGGCATAGGTGATTGTCTTCCTCTCCATTTTATTATCATAACAATGCCGTGAGGTAGGTTAGACCAGTGACAAGGGGGGCGAAGCTGCCCCCCTATAAATACAAATCAATACAAATCTGAGGTTCTGCCCCCCCAACAAAAATCCTGGATATGCCCATGCCCCCATCCTACCAGTAGAAAGGTAGGTATTTAAATGTTTTGTTTGTAAATAGAACATGTTTTATTTATAATTTATATAATTTATACAAAATACAATTACATAAAATGATAAAAACATAATGAAATATTGTTGAAGCAGAAAAACATAGAATCGTGGAGTTGGAAGGGACCCCAAGTGCAATCTTTCTAGTGCAACCCCCTGCAATGTAGGGAACTCAGCTAAAGCATCAATGACAGAGGGCCATCCAACCTCTGCTTAGAAACCTCCAAGGAAGGAGAGTCCAGAACCTCCCAAGGAAGATCCATCTTCCATGTATTATAAAAAGTAAACAACACTTATTTGACCCCAGTGATTTGACACAGAGAGGGAAACCTACAGACACAGTCCAAAAGGCGCACAGGGAGTTCTGTATATATGGAAGAATTTTAAAAAGCAAGTGGTCTTCACTGACCTGGTGCAAAAAGATCTTGTAATCTGGAGGAGCCCGGGCTGCCTAGATAAAGCACTATAGCCCCCCACACCCTTACCTGGGAGAAAGGCCCACTGAACTCAGTGCAGCTTTCTTCTGAGTAGACACTTAGTTATTTACAAGATGCAAGTCAGCAGCACCAGACAACCCCGCTCAATTAGGTGCTAGGGTAGATTTCATCCCATGTCTTGCAGAGCCAGGCTAACACTGCCAACAGGCCCTATGCCCCGTGGCAACATCCGAAGGCCCTGATCCACTAGTCGCTGGGGTGAACTGCACCCTGCGCCTTGCAGAGTTAGGCCCACTGGGCCCAGCATTGGCAGCAGCAACAAGCAGCTCCTGTTTACCCAGCCCTACCCATTGCCACTCCACCACTGTACTTACCTGACCTGGTTCCGGATTGCGGGCTCTACTGGTCAAAATGGGAGCCTTAACAATTGCCCTCCCCCACCAGAAACGAACCAGGACTGCTCCAAGAAAACACATGTGGCAAAAAGGAGGGCTAGTCCCTGGTGGGCCACTCCCTTACCCACTTGTGATTAGCCAAGCAGATAGCCAGCCAATCAGGATTTTAAAAGTGTGCGTGTGTTTCCCCCCTTCACTTCTCACTTCCCTCTGTGGCCCCCTAGCCTTGTGCTGTGGCCCCCCATTTATGCATTTTTCACCTATGGCCCCGTTAGAATATTCTGGGGGCTCCAGGGGGCCATATGGCCCCTGGTTGGGAAACATTGGGTTAGACTAAGAGACATTAAATGGCCATGTCACCCAGCAAATTTCATGGCCGAATGAGGATTTGAACTGTGATCCTAGTCCAGCACTCTAACCACTACACCACACTGACTCTTTATCAGACACACCCTGCAACAAAGACAATTTCCTCTTTAATATAATTTAGCTGCGTAACTCACAGATATATATTAAAAAAATTACTGCCCATTATCTTTCAATGCCTTAACCCAGGGGTAGCCAATGGTGTGCCCTCCAGATGCCGTTGGATTCCAAGTCCTACCAGCCCCAGCCAGCGTGGTCAATAATTGGAGGTTATCACCACTGGCTACCCCTGCCCTAACCATAAACCTATTTACCCAGGAGCAAGCCCTACTGATTTCAATAGAAATAGTTTCCTAATGAGTATATGAATGACAAGCGCATGAATCTGTTTTGCAAACAGAGTGGCCATTAAACCGTGACCGAGTGAGACAAAAAAAAGAGACAGCAGTAGGTGTCAAAGGACAGCAGAAGAAGCCCACCTCTAGTAGTACGCTAGTCTTCCCCAAGACCAAGCTCTGGTTATGCCTCTGGAGAAAGTTTCTATCTATAGGGAGTAAATGTGCTCCCCCACCTCATTAGCAAAGCTCCTGTACACCACCACTCCTCTAATCCAGCGGGTAGGTCCTGACCTCTATTAGTAATATGGCCTACAAAAAGGTGTGTACATGTATGTGTGCATATGTAACACATGCACAAAAGTTTGCACAAAAGGCATGTGCATGTATGTGTAACCAGGAGGAGTTCCTCCCATTAAGCATGCCCCAGGCCTTGTGCCATTCAAGAGCCAGTGGGGGTGGCAGTGCAGGAAGATACAGCCTGCATGAAGCGAGGAGATGCTTTGCTATCCCAGGCCTCGGAAATCCTGAATAGAGTCTTATTCAGGCTGAAGCAAAACTCTGTGAAACACACAAGAATCCTTTGAGTAATGGGCGTGCGGGAAAGAGGCTTCTATAATTACCAGCAACTGTTTGAGACGCATGCTGCCCAGAGACATGTACTGTGCAAAACCACATGAAAAGGGGCCTCGTAGGAAAGGCAAAGCCTGGGGATTTTTTTTTTTCAAGGAGTCCATCATGTAAGGATCCCGGCCGTTCCAAAATAATTCTGCCATATTAAAAAAACCCTCCAAAACCTCAACTTAATCGCTTTGTCCCGCTGGGACTGGTGAGCCTTGTGAAGGGGAGAAGGGAAACAAAATCGGCTTCCAATTAGAGACTAATCCCAAAGTAAAGCCCGGGAGCTATTACAGAGCCAAAAGGCAGGCATACAAGCAGTGCAGGCAGGGGAAAAGGAAAAGAGAGAGTCAGGTCTATTTGCATTAGGCATAGCCTTAGCCACTCTGCTCATGGGGGTTGAGAACAGGGCCTACTCCAGCTCCCTGCGCCTCTGCCCCTCCAAATTGGACCTGGTACCAAATAGCTGTTTACAGTCAAGGCAGCCAGCAGGTCCAGAGACTCCAGACTAACTCAATGGAGAAACTTCCAGGGATCTCAAATCAAGACTGGAAGTGAGCAAAAGCTTTACAAAAGTAGTACAGTTAGGAGCACAATCTCTGCAGTCCTCAAAATCTGTTTTGTGGACTGCTGTGGGTTCAGAAACTGTTTTGTGTACTGCTGTGGGTTCAGAATGGCAGCATGGGAGACACATGACTGGAGGGTGCAAGAATGAGCCCCAAACCACTTTGTGAGAGTGTGCACCGAGAGAGCAGACAATGTTAACTTTGGATGTTGGAGAGAAGCCTGCAACAAGGTACTTATAGCAGCTTAGGATTCCTTGTCACTTTTGGCAACTGAAGAATCCAGTGAAGAATCAATAAAGTAGAAGCTTCCCCCCGCCCATCCCCTCTCTGTGTGAAAACCAGAAAATAGAGCAACATCCTTCCACAGTAACACATCAAGCCTGAAGCAATTCCCAGCCTGATGTTAGGTTTAGAGGGCAGAAAGGCAGATAGAAGAGGGAGAGCACATTCAGATCCCTGTCACCCATGAACCTCACTGAATATTCTTGGCTCCATTATAACAGACCTCACAAGTTTGTTGTGAAAATTGGAGGTAACCATGTACGTACATCACCCTGAACTTCTAGGAGAATGGGCAGGATAAAAATGTAACAATGAGACAACAAAAGGCAATGATCTGAACAGAGGAGCATGTTGTGAAGTGGGTAGGAATCCACCTCTCCAAAGTGACCAAAGGAGTTCCTAAACTGACACAACACAATACAACTACAGCAGTGAAACTAGGTTTTATGAGGAGAAAAGTCCCCAGGCTAATCATCCTTCTGGCTCAGGAGTTCCTGCTTTAGTGTGACAGGCCCAACCACAAACGATCAAGTCACCACACCTTTTAGTCACTCCTGTCTGTGCGGAGCTGTGTTCTACTATCAAACAGAAAAGCACAGCCAGAGCAGTAAAGGAGAAGACAGGGTTAGAGTCAGAGGGGAGTTACCCTTTCTACTGCACAAACCTTCTAACAATTTGTGCATTCTTGGTGTGTGTGGATGCCATGTCAGCAAAATATCATGGAAGTTTTATGGTACCCCATCCATGCTCAAATGCATGTCACAGTCCCTTTTTTGAAGTCTTGCCTTTCAAGGATGTGCCTCCAAGTCTACTTGCCAGCAATTCAATCTGTAAATGCTTCCTATCACCAGCAGGAGGCTTCACCTCCCAGGCACAGTAAATGGGAGTTGAGGTTAAACCTGAAAGCAACTGTTTTTGCTGCTCTTGGTTTGCTCTCTCTGCATCAAGGGGCCAGCCCAAAGCCTTAGAATCATGGGGCACAGCCTTGAGGGGCAAGATCAGATTTGGAAGAGAGACAATCAACAAGGCAGGGAGAACGGAAAGTAGGGAGAAAAGGCTGTCTGAGGTTGCACAGTCTTTCCACTCTCTCGCAGCTCATGGTCTGGGGCCCGTCCAATGCAAAGCCAGCATCTCACCGTGGGTAACCACCAATGCCAGCACCCAAATGATTTATCCCCCTCTCTGTCCGGGGGCTGCTTTATGAGCTGTGCAGCCATGCAGTTCTATAAAGGATAGGCTTGTGTTGCTTGGTCTCCTGACCCCCATGTGGCCATATACCTCCCCCTCTTCTCTCACAGCACCCTATGCTATAATGGAAACCCCTTAGCCCACGAAAGAACAGTAAACAGTGCAGGTAATAGCACGTGGTGGGACATGACAGGCTGAGGCATGCTCACCTTGAGAGCCGAAAGGCAAAGCCATGCACTGGGGTCTTGACAGGCGAAGAGCTTGGATGGAGGGTGGGTAGCCATAGAAGAAATGGGTGGTAATTCCTGAGCAAGCAAGGGCCCTGAACCTGGTAAGAAGAGGAAGCTGAGGTGGTAGTGAGACTGGAAATTGGAGAGGGAGCCATAGTCAGATAAGGTTCACTGAGAGCGATCCAAATACTGAAATTTTGTGGTAAGGCACAGCTGGACTCCTATCTTTCCTCACAACAAAGCAGAGTTTGGGGTCCTGCAAGAGACAATGCTGTGCCTGGTCTGCACTGTGAATTCAAGAAGGCCTTACCTCCCATCCTGACATTCCTCCAGCCAAGAAAGAAAGCCACCCTCACTTTCTCAGTTCTTTGTTCAGGGCCCCTGTGTTTCCCTCCCCAAAGCATATTGCATTCAGAAATGGCTGGTTTTTTCTACACAGAGCAAAATATGTGTCAGTGCAGCCTCCTGCTGGCTGCTCATCACAGGTTGCAGAATTCGACCATCTCTTCTACCATCCATATTCCCTAGACATCTCTTGCTCATACTATCAATATACACCTGGCCTGTTTATAATAAGCTAGAGGGAGGAGGGCATGACAGAAGAAAGCACCTTAAAGATCACATAAGAAGTCAAATTCCGTACCAAGGAAAATCCTTGGAGGGAAACCTGTAAAGAGGCCATTCTTCTGTATTATTTACACAGCGACAAGGGTGATCAACTCTAAACCATTCTTTGGACAAAATAAAGAGCTGCAAGAAATCTTGAAGGAAACTAACAATAGGTTGGAGCCAAGACCCTGGAAGAAAAAAGAGACAGTGGAGGAACCATAGCTTTGCACACAGAACATCCCAGTTTCATTCCATGGCATTAGAGCATGAGGCTAAGAGCAGATGAAGGGAATGACCCCTGCCCGAGATCCTGGCAAAGTATTGCCAGTACTGGGCTAGATGGGTAAATAGTTTAACTTAGTATAAGGTAACTGCCTATGTTCATAAGGCATTGCCCCAAAATTGTATTGATATTGTCATGTTAAATTTATTACCCATCCTTCACTAGCAGATCCCAGGATGGGTTACTACAATCTCAAATTCAACATTGAAAACAGGTAAAACAAATCACAATCACAGTAATAGGGTGGGTCTCAAAACACATATCTCAGTTGTCAAAAGCCAGGGCAAATAGGTGTGTCTTCAGGATATGATGAAGTGCCAGATGCACCACTGTGGGGAGGAAATTCCATAACCTAGCAACTGCTACTAAAGGTGCCCTCCCAGGCCACCACAACCCAAGCTTCAGAGGGCAATGGAGCCACCAAAAGGGCCCCCTCTGTTGACAATAACACCCAAGAGAGTCTGTAAACAAGAGACGGTATCTCAGAAATTGGAGGTCTAAGTCATCTAAGGCTTTAAACACTAACAAAAGCATCTTCAACTGGGCCTGGAAACAAACTGGTAACCAATGCAGATAAAACTGGGGTTTTTAAAACAAACTAAATTACCAAGAAGTTTGAAACCTGTCACACTCCCAACACTCTGTTTTTGACTGGCATCAGACAGGCAGGAGACAATATATGTGGGTGCCTGCACTAGAGATGGTCCAGCAGAAACCTCTAGGCATTGGCATACAAGTGGCAAATATTCCATCAGGACAGAGGAAAACAAAAGCATCTCACGACTGCCACGTGGCAGCAAGACAGCTCCCCTGAGGCCTGGCCTAGCCAGCCAGTGTGTCGTCCCCAAGCGCGTTCTGACACTGATAGAGAGGGAGAGAGAAGAGAGCCTTGTTCTTGGGCCAAGACTGAGCCGATTCAGGCACCATCTCCCCCGGGCTTTCTTGGGAGAAACGTGTCTCTGTAACAGCTGTGTCTGTAAAATGTATGGAAATGCCAATAAAACCTGTATCAAAAAGTATATGGATATGGATGGAGATATATATATATATATATATATATATAACTATGAAATTAAGAGTACACAGGGAATTCAGCAAGGCTGCTTCCCTCGGAGCCGTAAACACCCCAAACAAGAGGCCAAGCAAAGTCACTGCGTCCAGTAGCTAAAAGGAGCAGCTCAGACAGCCAGGCGCTCCCAGGGATTGGGAGGAGGCGGGGGGGTAGGCATATATTCAGTAGGTTGATGGGAGAAGTCTGTGGGTTGGATATGGCTGAAGTATAGAAGCAGACAGGCAAAGGGGAATTGAAGGTGATATCCTCTGCCTACCTTGTCACCACTTTGCTCCAAGAGGATTCCTATAATCATTTTGCACTCACCTCTTGCCCCAGCATTACTAAGGCAAACAATAAAACAGAGGGGGGGACATTATTCAGCCCAGGGGCCACATTCCCTTCTAGGCAACCTTCTAGGGGCCATATGCCAGTTGTGGGCAGGGCCACAGACAAAAGTAGGCAGAGTATGAAATATTAATTTTAACTTTGCATAGCTGATTTCCACACACATACACACACACACACACACACACAGCTCGCTCTCTATCCTCTACCCAGGCAAGCAAGGGGCATGATCAGAGTTCAAGGACACGTTCCAGCCAGGCAAAAAAATTAAGGGAGACTACAAAGCAGGGCTGGTTAGGGGTGGTGCTTTGGAGGGTGTGTGGCCTGAAGAGTCTCAAGAACCAGATAAAGAAGACTGAGGTTCCCCCATTCCTGCTATAAAAGTTCTGAGAAGCATGGTTATCAGGGAAAACCCACAGATGCAATATGGTGTCGCTTGCCCAAGGAGAATATAAAGCTGCAGTTGTTAAAGTTGCCCAGTTGTAAGGAGAAAAAGACAAAGCCTATAGCCTCAGGGCCAAAACAAAATAACAAAGTGTAAGGATGGGAGTAGTATATAGCTGTAAAATAGGAGCAAGCCAACTTAACTCTCTTACAACAGCAGATACCAGAAATGTTTACAAGCGACTTGGGGTCTGGGCTAGATGGACTGCAAATTTCTCCCAGCAGGACAGCAAAAGAGTGAGGGACAGAGGTGGTGGTGGTTGTGGTTAATCACTATGGCAGTTATGAAGTTTGGGGTGAGCCAAAGGAAATTGGGGAAGCTGATTTAACAAAAAGATTAACTCTTCCCTAACTATGGTCAAGCCAGGTGTGTTTGTGTATTATCCAGGAAACGCTGCAAGCCTAAACTTTTGCAATCAGTGTAACGTGAGTGACTGTATGTACTCCACTCATATTGATTGGCAGTTCTTAGAGTCAGTGGGACAGCCATCTACCTGCCATGGGCTTTTCGTTTGCAGAATACTCTTCCACAACACCATTAAAGCACAAGGCAACAACATACAGTACTCTGTGCACTCACTCTCATCTACATAGAGCTAATGGACAGAGCAGCATTATTGCCCAGCTTTAGTTTCTCTCTTGGCTCCAGAGGAAATGACAGTATAAGCTTACTTCTTGGACAAAACTAACAGTTCATATTGGTATTGAGAAATCAGCTCCCCTGATCAAATCTAGCTGGATCCTTGTCTCTCTTATTACAGGAAAGCCAAGATCCATGCTGTCCAAAGATTGTCAGAGAGTTGACACTTGAGTTCCCTATTTCATAGAAACAAAAGAACTTCATTTTACCCACCATCCTATCTCCCAATAGAGTCAAGTCCTCTCAGCAACCTCCTGTGGGAACCCCCAGTCCTGGAGGGAGAGTACATCATTGCTACAAGTTGCTCTACTCTTTGGGAGAGGCCAAGGGATTCTGTCTAGATCAGTTCTTTGTAGGGGGATCACATTCACCCCTGAGCAAAGAGGCCTCTCCTATTACAGCTAAATTCTCAGCAGTAAAAAGGATTCTCACAGTCAAACTTTCAAGATGATTCAGTAAGATCTGAAGAGACAGCTCAGAACAAGCCTTAAACCTCAGAACTCAACAGGAAGGCTTCTGTCCCACCAGAAAACCTAGTCATGGAAGATTAAGTTTTGTGGTAATAGTAGGGGCCATGGAGAAGCAGCCAGAACTATTTCCAAATTGCTATTTCAGAGCTAGGGGTCATTTTCTTCCTAAACACCTGCTGTTCACAGATTCAGCATTAGAAAAAGATCTGTTCCTCTTTCAGTGTGACTAACAGCAGAAAACCAACAACCAGTGTGGTGCAATGGTTAGAATGTTGGACTAGGACCTGGGAGAGCAGGGTTTGAATCCCAACTCAGCCATAAAGCTCACTGGGTGACCTTGGGCCTGTCACCATCTCTTAGCCTAACCTACCTCCCAGGGTTGTTGTGATGATGAAATGGGGAGAAGAACCATGTACACCACCTTGAGATCCTTGGAAGATAAAGCTGGTATATAAATGTAATAAAAAAATAATAATAAACTGCTAACAAAGTTACAGAGGACCCAGGCTCGCAATGCTACCAGCCTGCAAAACGTGTTATTAGCCTACAGTGAGCAGGGAGGCAGGGAGACTAGGAGCTCCATCCCTCCTGCAGCAGCACACTATATTTCTATGCTGGGTACAGGCACTGACTTGCCTGAATGCAATTCCTTCTCATGTATGGCGACCAAGAGAGATGGAGGAATTCTTGCCTTCAATAGGTCACCCTCCTGCTTCCATGTCAGTCTCTAAAACAATTGCCTCTCAACATATTTCTGTATCTCAATGTTTTGTGTCCTCCATGCTGTCCTTACTAATACCCAGAGAACGCCACTCCGCTGAGTGTTGAGTTCGAGTAGTAGTCTGTTGACTTCTGCATACTGGCAAGGGGTGATGGAGGAGATTTCTAGGAAGGAAAGCTGCAGGGTAAACTATTTGGGGCTGTGAATGAAAGGTGAGGAGAAGAGGGAGTTAAGAGACAGAATGCAGACGTTCTATCCCATTCATCTTCAAAGCTTATCCTTGAAGTAAGAGCTGAGGTTGCTACTAAGGGGAAAAGCTTTTCACAAAATCTACTCTCACAGAGCAGCAAAGGGATCTGCATTTTCACTCACTCCTGTGTAACAATTCCTGCTCCTGCCTTTGGTCCCACTCTGACAGAGTCACTTTGTGGGCTGGTATGTGCCTCACAGGTGAGAAGGGTGAGCGCACACACCGCCACACACTTGTGTACGCGCTCATAGATATATGAAGGCTTATGAATATGGATGAGACTCTGTGGATTCATGAATATGGATGAGATGCTGTAGGCAGCAGAAACATCAACAAGACTAGTAAGAAGTCCTAATATTACTCTTGGCGAGGGAGCATATCAATATCCACTCCAGGGAAACTGAGAAAGCTCCATAACACGGCCAGGGTTAACAGGGAAGTCCCAACAACCCCTCCTCCCCACTTTCTCTTCCTACCCCCCCCCCCAACAGCACCATAAAGAACTGACCCAAAGCCTGAACAAGGCCACTACACTGATTACCTCTCCATGAGGTGGCACCAAAATGATCAGTGTCTATTGCACAGATGGGATTATTTGCATCAGACCTAAAGAAGATGTGTCTGGAAGTCATGCCAGACTATGCCAGCTGCACAGCTGTCTTGCAGGTGAGAACAGCCCCAGTGGGACCGATAAGGGATAGAGCAAATAGTATCGCTCATACTCATTGGTGGGACCAATAGTGTAGCTTACTTGGGGGGAAGAAAGCACAGCTCATCAGCTACATCTGCTGAAGAGGACTTGGGAGTTAAACAGCTGGACCAAGGATGAGGAATGCCCTCCTAATGTTGCTGGGCTACAACCCCCACAATCCCTGACTATTGGCCATACTGGCTGAAGCTGATAAGAGACAAACAACATCTGGAGGGCTACAGGTTCCCCATGCTTCCATTAAATAAAGAATGCCTAAAAAGTATCCAAGAATGTTTTTTACTCTAAATCTCATATTCAGCAACACAGTCTTCAAGCCAAACAACATAAAACTGCTAGCACATTTGCAAAGCTAAGCAGAGTCCAGTACGGTTTCAAATTGGATGGAGGATTGTGTGTTAAGATGCCTGCATTGCTGGGGGTTGGACTAGATGACCCTCAGGATCCCTTCCAACTCTACAATTCTAACATTTAAAGCATTTGAAAGGTTGGAGGAACCTCTTGCACATGTACATTTATTTTGCAGTCAAGGCCTAAATCATCCTGATTTCTGCTACAGGACCAGAACCAGCAGAATCTGAGTCACTATCAGCCTGGTGGTTAACTTTTTGTTCTTTGCATATAAAAGCATGAGATCAGGGTAGTCCCACAGTCAACCAGATGCTGATGCAGAAAAAAGAACAGTGCGGGACAAATGCAAGGATATACAGGATATTTGGAGAAATTGTGTGTGAAATGATAATCGGGCTCCATGTGAAAGAACATAGCAAGGAGAGAATGCAAATGGAATATTTAAGATAAACTAAATGAGGAGAACAGTGTAGTTGGCTTGGGATTCTAAGGTTGCTCTCGCAAGAGTACTATAGAAGATTGGTACTGTGGACACCAAACTTACAGAGACACCCCCCAACCCCGCAACACTTGATCATACTTTCCCCAAATGCCCTGAAGCTCCCATTTCCAACACTCTACTATCGCCTTCCCCCTGTAGCTTTCCTCTGTCAATCATCAGGGCACAGGGTCACACCCAGGAACATGAACCCCAGACAAGGCTCAGGAATCACACTTAAGCCACACACAATTACTACACTATATGCAGCACTAATAAAAAGGCTTGAAGTTTTCCTAGTGCCACACAGTAAAAGTATTTATAGAATTCCAGGCGTGAATGGGCTGCTCAGAGTCACACTCCTCCTCGGCGTCAGTATCTCCAGGAATTATTTGGCCTTTTCACATTGTTGCTTTCACCCAGAGATTGCACTCGACCTACAGGCACCCGGGCAAACAGGCCAGCAGTGTTCCAGCCTTCAGACACTTAGAGGGGGAAGGGTAGCCCAGCACGGGTTAATGAAGCTAGTTAATGTTCAATGTTTTTAGAAGGAATAATAGGGTACATGGAGCTGCAAGTCAGGAATGAAGCATAATCAAGAGAGTCAGGATTTAAAGATAGTGGTAGAAATGGGGGTAGGAGACAAAAAATAAGGAAATATGAGAAATACTAAAAAAGGGGGGTGCTTCATACAATAAGGATATTGTGGGCGATAGAACTTTGAGCAATATAATAAGTGATAGATCTATTAGTTGCATTGATGTCAACAATGAGGCTGGAAACTACAAGGTACCTGCACGTCAGCATTAGAACATATTTGTGATCCAAACACAGATCATCACCCTTCAAAATGCAGTGGAGCCCTCATGGCTTGCAAAATAAGTGCATGGCTTGCAAAGTAACAAGTTGACTCCCTATGGAAAGTGCTTCTGCATAGAAAACAAAGCACAACCCCTGTGCAGATCACCACATAGAATAATAGAAATGTAGAGTTGGAAGGTACCTCTGAGGGTGATCTAGTCCAACCCCAAGCAATGCTGGAATCTCAACTAAAGCATCCATGATAGGTGGCCATCTAACCTCTGCTTAAAAACCTCCAATGAAGGAGAGTCCACTACCATCTGAGGGAGTCCATTCCACTGTTGAACAGCTTTCCTGGCAGAAAGTTCTTCCTATGTTTAGTTGGAATCTCCTTTCTTGTAACTTAAAGCCACTGGTTCAGGTCCTACCCTCCAGAGCAGGAGAAAACAAGCTTGCTCCATCTTCCATATGACAGCCCTTTAGATATCTGCAGATGGCTGTATTATTTCCTCTC
Source organism: Podarcis erhardii (assembly GCF_964252035.2). Classification (NCBI taxonomy): domain Eukaryota; kingdom Metazoa; phylum Chordata; class Lepidosauria; order Squamata; family Lacertidae; genus Podarcis; species Podarcis erhardii. The sequence continues at coordinate 87,577,084 of NC_138497.1, forward strand.
AGCCTCCTCTTATTCCTCAACAGTTCCCCATAAAGCTTGGTTTCCAGACCCTTGGTAATCTTGGTCGCCCTCCACTACACACGTTCCAGCTTGTCAATATCCTTCTCATATCATGGTGCCCAGAAATGAGCATAGTACTCCAAGTGGGGTCTGACCAAGGCAGAATAGAGTGGGACTATTACTTCTCTTGATCGGAACACTTTACTCCTCTTGATGCAGCCTGGAATAGTGTCAGGGAACTGCCATCGGAGCCAGAGGGAGAGGGAGGGCTCCAGAGGGATTCCGGAGAGCGTACCGGGAGGGAGAGAAGCAGCCCATCTTCTGGGGAAGGAAATCAGCGTAACACTAGTGGAGAAGGGGGGCAAATGGGGGAATCGGCGAGGTGGCTCCATGACTCCTCGTTGGAGACCAGCGGTGAGAGCATGGGTCCTCCGCTGCCCACACCCTCCCTGCGCAGAAGGCTTCCGCACAGGGAGAGTAGGCGGAGACTAGGCGTCAAAGAGCTTCTTTGCTGGAAGAAGTTCAAGAAACGCCCACTGATGGATTCTGCCAGCGATTGAGACAGCCACGGGTGAGTGGTTGTCCGGACAGAAAGGGTTCACCCAAGTAACTCAGCCAAGCGTGGCGCCGATTTACGCACGAGCAACCCCTAGAACCATTACAAATAGCGTTAGACTTTTTTTGCTGCTGTATCACACTGTTGCTTCCGCTGCAGAATCCAAACTGATGTGACCAGAAAACACCATCACTTACAACAAAATTTAACCATGCTGAAAGGAGGGCCATAGACAATCTCAGGAACAACCTGGACATTATAATTAAAGAGGCAGACAAGGGTGGAGCTGTTGTCATCATGAACAAAACTGATTACATCCAGGAGGCTCACAGACAACTCTCCAATACCACCTTTTGCAAAGAAAAGAAAGCAACCCCCCCCCAAAAAAAACCAACAACAACTGGACTCAGACCCCACACAGGAATACAAAAAAGAACTGAACAAGATTGTTAAGGAGCTACCCCCACACATCCAAGAACAGATCCTCTCAAACACACCAGCAGAACCTCGACCAGAAACCTTCTATCTTCTACCCAAAATACACAAACCAGGAAATCCAGGATGCCCCATCATCTCAGGTATCAGCACTATCACAGTGTGTGTTTCTGGATATATGGACTCTGTCCTGAAACCGTATGCCATCAGTGCTCCTAGCTACATACGTGACACCACAGACTTTCTGAGGAAAATACAATCTTTGAACAATCTACCTAACAATACTATACTAGCCACTATGGATGTGGAATCCCTGTACACCAACATCCCACACAACGATGGATTACAAGGTATAAGGAACACCATTTCAGATAAAATCACAGTGGACTTTGCTACCAAACTCTGCTATTTTGTCCTCACCTACAATCACTTCAAATTTGGAGGTGACCTGTTCCTCCAGATCAGTGGCACAGCAATGGGCACCCACAGTATGCCAACATCTTCATGGCAGATTTGGAACAATGCTTCCTAAACTCCTACCCACTCAAACCTCTCTTGTACCTGCAATACAATGACAATATTTTATTACCTGGACACATGGTCAGCAGACCCTGGACACGTTCCACCAGACATTCAATGACTTTATTTATTTATTTCAACTGTATCAGACCAACATGGCTACCTACCTGACTGTTGACTCATGTTAAGCTTGTGGTCCACTAAGACCCCTAGAGCCTTTTCACATATACTACTGGCAAGCCAGGTGTCCCCATATTACATTTGTGCAGCTGGTTCTATCTGCTTAAGTGTAGAACCTGACATTTGTCCCTATTGAAATTCACTTTGTTAGTTTCGGCCCAGTTCTCCAATCTGTTAAGGTAATCTTGAATCCCGATTCTGTATTTTGTAGTATTAGCATCCCCTCAATTCCTTCATCCAAGCCATTTAAAAAGACGCTGAACAACAATGGGCTCAGGATAGAACCCTGTAGCACCTCACTTGTCACTTTTTTCCAGTATGAGGAACTATTAGTGAGAACTCTGAGTTTGATCAGTCAACCAGCTACAAATCCCCCCAACAATGATCTTGTCCATCCTGTATTTTATCAGCTTCCCCACAAGAATATCATAGGCAACTTTGTCAAAAGCTTTACTGAAATCAAGATGCACTAACTGAAATCAAGAATCAGATGTGCTAATTTGCCACACAAGTACGTCTTAATGACCGCAGTTTATATTCACTGGGAAGCTATAGCATATACACAGTACATCATGAATCGAAAACATGACATGATGTTATCTATTTGTCACTTGCATGTTATTTCTTAAATGCTTTCTATTAAAGAGAAGGAATCAGATAAAACAGCCTTCAGGCTATTCCTTTCCTGCTTGTTTGCTCTATTCATTCTCTAAGGTAAACCAACATAAGTATTTTCCATCCTAGAAACCAAATGTTGTTTCAGATCCCATTTTAAGGCATCATTTATAGCAATCAATGTAGGAAATTCTAGGGCTTCTAGGGCTAGAACATAACTACTTTATACAACTCAGTCACGGTTTATATAGCAGACAAGTTTTGCCCTGGCATGAAGGGAAGGTGTGCATCACAAAACACTCATGAATGTGCATTGCAGATCTGTGACTGATGTGTCTTCCAAGCACATAGGTGCTGCAAGTTTGGAGATGAACATTTTCCATTCTCACAGTATGGCACTGCTATCTATGCATATGCAGTTTGAATTGGCTCCAAGAGCATGCTCATACACAAGCCTCCTAGTCCCTCCATTTGGTACTTTGATGCAGTCAGAAGTATAGAAAGCAGCTTCCAAAACCAGCAAATGCAATAATGCACAGGTTTGTTTACATCCATTCCCTATAACCTTAGCTATCTCTTGCTATTTCCCCAGTCTAACACATGAACTGGCTATATAGTCCACGTGCAGGCTTTGTATGGATGTCGTGCTACCTGTGAAATTTATTATTTATTACATTTATAACCAGCCCTTGGAAGAAGGAGCTCTGGGCAGCATACACTGCCTCTTCCCACACACAGACACATTATCACCACAAACTCCCTGTGAGATAGCTCAGGCTGAAAGATAGTGACTAGCCTAAGATCACCCTGCAAATTTTATGGGTGAGTCAGGATTTGAACCTAGGCCTCTCCATTCCTGGTTTGACACTCTAACCGCTATACCACAGAGATCCTGGGGGCTTAGCTGGAATCTTCCAGTCACATAATGCATATTAGGATAAACACTGAAATGCCTGTTTAAATCTGTGATTTATGGAAGCGTAGAATATTCCCTGAAAGGAAAAGGTTTTAGAGAAAAACCTGTATAGAAGGGTAAAACAAACAAACAACAACCTTTATACGGTTGTAGGGTACAAGAAAGTAAAAAAAAGTTTTGCACAGGGCCTTTTGCTCTGGATCCCTCCCAAAGGCAGAAGGACCTCCCATTCTTTTCCTCCAGATTCAGAGATGGGATCTGTCTCTCAGCTGCACATGTTTAAAAGAGAGCAAGCACACATGGTCCTTGGAATATCCACAAATTCCTTGCTGCCTTCCAATCCCCCTCCAGCCCAAAATGGGGAAAGGCCGTTTGAAAGGCTCCCTGCACTATTACAGGGCAAAGGATAAACAGATGGAATAAATATAGAATTGCTTTATTACAAGGACGGCCCACGCTGGTGGCTGGCTCATTCCAGGGCACATCCCTCTTGTGCCACACCAGGCCAGACCTCAATAAAGGCCAGATTGGAGATGCCTTGTGCTCATTTACCACTCCAGCACACATCCCCACTCTCCTTTATGTGCATGTGTGGGATGGAGGCTTAAACTAATAGCAACAACGCACCAAGCATGATATTTCAACAGGGAGTAGCTAAAAATACTTTTTGTTTTCAGTTCCTAAAACTAGAGATTTTGAGGGGGAGGGGAAAGTCATAAAACAAATTACAGATCTAGAGCAGTGTGGGGGTGGGGAGGGGAGACCCAAGAGAAGGGAAAGAAAAACACCCACAATGAGTAAGAAGTGATGATGAGCAAATAAATAGACAGACGCAAGCTTCCTTTACACTGGCACACGTGCAGATTGTGGTAAAGAGGACACACTGGCCGTCTTTTCCTTTTCCTGGGCGTGCCATAGGGTTGGGGTAATCCTCCTTTCTGTGCTATTCTTTTCTAACAGTTCTTGGAGGATTTTTTTCTTTTTAAGTCTTAAAAATAATTTGATCAGAACACCAAAATCCATGGTAAGGATCCAGAGTGTGCATCAAATTCCCTAGGCCATTATGTTGTAGATAACTATTTGTAGGAGATCCGAAAATAGGCAAGTTCCTCACACAAATCTTAGTGGCAGGCACAAGGCATGAGTGAGCTTGGTCCAACTATAGCTAAAAAGCAACAGACTAGACTGGCAGGGTTGCACACACATGCTGTGGCTCTCGTTTGCCTTGATCCCCAGGTGGGAGGTCATCAAGAAGACCCTCCTCTCTCAGAGACCCTGGAGAGCCATGGCCAGCCAAAAGAAAGAGGGCAAGATTAGACAGACTAACCGTCTGGCTTGGTATAAGGTAGCTTCAAAGATTCATAAAAAGGTAGAGTTGGAAAGGCCCACAAGGGTCACCTAGTCCAACCCCCTGCAATGCCGGAATCTTTTTGCCCAACTTGAGGTTCAAACCCACAGGCCTGAGCTGAAAAGTCTCAGGCTCTGGAAACATCTATTCTGTACAGAAATCATATTGTGCAAGGTGTGCATAAAATCCTCAAATACCGTATTGGCCTGAATAGAAGCCTCACTTTCCCCCCAAATTCTGACTGTGAAAAGTGCGGGTTATATTCGCAACCTTACAGTGTGCAGCCAGGAGCATGGGGCAAACAGTGCCAGGAGCACGGCAAAGCGGCGCCCGCCTTGCGAGTAGTCCCCTGTCCTCTTCCCTAAGACCAGGAAGAGAGAGAGCACGGAAGGGGAAAGGCCACCAGCAACGCAGCACAGCTCTCCCTCCCCCCCCCCCCCAGTATGTTTATATTCGGGCCAATATGGTAATTAAAATTTTCTTTTCCCAACAGAAAGAGTAAGAACTTTGCACATTTGGAAGGACTTTTCTGTGTAAAGACAGAGGTTTAGAAATATTTTTTAAATATTAAAAGCTGAGATTATAAGAACAAAGAACTGCAGATTTCACCCTATGAATACAGAGGAAGCGGAAAAAAATTGGTCTTGTTCCCCAGCCTGGGAAATGGGGGTACTAATAATGTCACCAAAATTAACCTTATCTGAGAATACAGTGCTAAATTTGCGCATCCACCCAGGCAGGACTTCCGCCATCAAAAAAGCATTGGAATTTTAATGTTGAGGCCTCTGTTCATGTGCAGCCAAGGGTTGGCAGTAGAGCCCAGAAAGAGCAAGAAGTTCTAGAATCCAGCAGGAAATTTCAGCAAGTTCTGAATACAAAATCTTTGCAGAGCAAATCTGAAGGGCCCTGTCCATCTTGAACTGAGTTTTTTTTTAAATTTATTTCTTTTACTTACTACACACTGTATTCTCTCTTTTTTTCATAGCCTATGTAAAAGCACACATTCCTACTGGTGGCAGGACTGTGTGAAATCTGTGAAGGTGCTCCAGAAGGGCCCTTAGTACCACAGTTTTTATCTTTAATAAGGCAAAGTTCCCATAACTCAAGGCTTGTGAATATTGGCTTGAAAGTGTGAGCAATATCTGCTCTAAAGTCCACAAGCCATAGCTTGTATTTTTAGATATTCCCTGCTGAAAAGTGGGAAGCTGAGCAGAGGTAAAACTTCAGTGTTCTAACTACAGGATGAGGAAAAAAGCTTTGGAGATGCAGAATAAATTATGTATAATAAATATATGTACATTTTATTAATTTGTATAATTTATGCAGGGTGCGTACTGCAGCTATTCTTTGTACATTTTTTATATAAAAAAACCCACACAGCTTTCACATACTACATTCGAGCTATAAAGCTAAACAATCTCCTCCTCATATCCCTCATTCAACAAGATCTGTGGCTGAGTCAGATCAACAGCCCACAGCCCACAGCCCAAATATGCTTTCTCCAGTCAATGGAGACTGCATCATTAGCAACCTATCAATGGATGATTTAACAGGGCAAGAGACATCATATTTAACTGCCTTGTATATATGATTTTATTGTTGTGTTTTGAATGTTAACTCTGTACACTGCTTTGAGATTTTATAAAATGCGGTATAAAATATTTCTAATAAATAAATGAATTGTGCCATTATGAGTGACTTTCAGACGTCTTTGGGACATTCCAAGTGTGAAATTAGAACATCATTCTTAGTATAGCTACCCACAATTTTATAAAATCCTTTCAGAAATTGCAAGTGTAAAATAGCCATTTGATGATGTTTGATGCATGATGGGAAATCTACCCTTCCATGGTAGCCTGTCCACAGAATTACATCACCACAGGGCTGAGGAAAGCGAAGATAGAGAAGGTTCAGAGACACCTCTCCTTAATGCTATCCCTGCATGCGTAACACACACACCATGCTATGCTATGCACTGAAAGGAAGGTGAATCTGTGCACAAGGGCAAGTGTGCGGAAGCTGTTCACATCCCCTAGCCCGAGGCTGCCGGGTGAGGAGCAGGGCAGCGCCAGGGTCGCCAGGTTATCGGATGATAACAAGGCAGCACAACCAAAGCACGCGACTTCCAGCAATGCAAGGCTGCTTCCTTTGTTTTGGGAAAACAAGCCCAAGAATGAGACCTTTCCTGGAATGTCGTTGCCCAGCCTAAAAGTGTCCCCCAATTGCACCAGTGCAAGCACAAGTCATTCCCCTCTGAACCCCTTCCCCCCTCCTTGTCTTTTTTTCCCCAAGGAGGCTCATAGAGACTGGCCATGGGGAAGGTGGAAAGCATAAAAGCTATTTTTCTTTCTGAATTCAGAAGTCGCAAGAGAGTGCTGCTGAAACAAGTTTGGTCTGGCATCCTGCTGGACAGAAAGAAAGACAAAAATCACCAGCTAGCAAGGGTTCCCACTCATGAAGCTTTGCAAATACTACACGAGACCAGATTAAAAGCTCCGCAGAGACATGATAAATCAGAACATGGGTCCAAAACATAGGTCTGAGTAAAAGACCATTTAATAAAGATAATACAAGGGATCACAGCGCATATTTAAGAAAACGAAGAAAAAGAGGTAAATGCCATTTTTTAGGGTGCATTAACAGAATACAGTGGTACTTCCAGTTATGAACTTAATCTGTTCCGGAGGTCTGTTTGTAACCCAAAACCGCTCATAACAGGAGGCGCGCTTTTGCTAATGGCACCTCCCACTGCTGCTGTGCTGCTGGCGTGCGACTTCCGCTCGCATCCCGGGACAAAGTTCGCAACAAGGGGCATCTACTTCCGGGTTAGCGGAGCTTGTAACCCATCGTTCCCAAAGAGGACAGTACGTAACACGAGGTTCCACTGTATTTGCATGCATGCATACAAAGACAGAACTGCTTAACTCAGAAATGGCTTCCATGTCCAGCTTGGGTCACAGATGCACTGTAGTGGGAACTGTGATGTCTTTGTGAACTCAGGAAGCTGCCTTAGGGTCTCTCCAGGTTGGCAGTATGTCCACCCCAGAACTATTGCAGGTGCAAACATTACTGAGAACAGCATCATGTATCAACCCGATACCATCATGAACACAAATAAACGTGACCATACAATTAAAAGGACATCTGGAAGGGCCCTTATCATTATTTAACTCATTATTGTCTACACTGATTAGCAGTAGCTGTCCAAGATTTTAGTTTTTTCCCTGCCCTTTATGGAGATGTCAGGGATTAAACCTATCATGCAAGACAAACATGGGAACATTGTTAGACAACAACCGGTGAGTGGCAGTGGTGCTGCCCTGCTGTGGTCTTTTGCATTTGGATGTAGCCTACCTTGATTTCAGCAAGGCATTTGACAAGGTGCCCCATGATATTCTTGTAAAGAAGCTGGTAAAATGTGGTCTTGACTATGCTACCACTCAGTGGATTTGTAACTGGCTGACTGACCGAAGCCAAAGGGTGCTCATCAATGGTTCCTCTTCATCCTGGAGAAGAGTGACTAGTGGGGTGCCACAGGGTTCTGTCTTATTCAACATCTTTATCAACGACTTGGATGATGGACTCAAGGGCATCCTGATCAAATTTGCAGATGACACCAAACTGGGAGGGGTGGCTAACACTCCAGAGGACAGGATCACACTTCAAAACGACCTTGACAGATTAGAGAACTGGACCAAAACAAACAAGATGAATTTTAACAGGGAGAAATGTAAAGTATTGCACTTGGGCAAAAAAAATGAGAGGCACAAATACAAGATGGGTGACACCTGGCTTGAGAGCAGTACATGTGAAAAGGATCTAGGAGTCTTGGTTGACCACAAACTTGACATGAGCCAACAGTGTGACGTGGCAGCTAAAAAAGCCAATGCAATTCTGGGCTGCATCAATAGGAGTATAGCATCTAGATCAAGGGAAGTAATAGTGCCACTGTATTCTGCTCTGGTCAGACCTCACCTGGAGTACTGTGTCCAGTTCTGGGCACCACAGTTCAAGAAGGACACTGACAAACTGGAACGTGTCCAGAGGAGGGCAACCAAAATGGTCAAAGGCCTGGAAACGATGCCTTATGAGGAACGGCTAAGGGAGCTGGGCATGTTTAGCCTGGAGAAGAGGAGGTTAAGGGGTGATATGATAGCCATGTTCAAATATATAAAAGGATGTCACATAGAGGAGGGAGAAAGGTTGTTTTCTGCTGCTCCAGAGAAGCGGACACGGAGCAATGGATCCAAACTACAAGAAAGAAGATTACACCTAAACATTAGGAAGAACTTCCTGACAGTAAGAGCTGTTCGACAGTGGAATTTGCTGCCAAGGAGTGTGGTGGGGTTTCCTTCTTTGGAGGTCTTTAAGCAGAGGCTTGACAACCATATGTCAGGAGTGCTCTGATGGTGTTTCCTGCTTGGCAGGGGGTTGGACCCGATGGCCCTTGTGGTCTCTTCCAACTCTATGATTCTATGATTTGACCAAGTTATCTCTTGGTTAAAATTAAAGCAGAAATGCTTTCCTAGCACCTCTGCAGAAAATTCATTAGCTCTCAACCACGTTGTGCCAGTACTAGTAGGACCATGGGTTTATTCTCCAAGTGAATTAATCAGAAACTAGCTTTCACAGAGATGGATTATCAACCAGCAGAAAAAACAGAACTAAAGGTGTCTGCTGATACATCACTTGCCTCATTCTCTTAGAATGGTAGGGGTCTTCACCTGAAAGCCATACATTTAAGCTCACTTGCATTCATGATGGAGCAGTGGCCACAGAACAGCTGTATGACCAGCCTGCAAAATTAAGGAAGTTGTGTAGTAAAGATAGCATCCCAAGTGCTTACTTTAGTTTCAGCTGATTTCCCAGCTACCAAACTGAAATTAATTGCAATGGAACTGCTCTGAGTAGAGCAAAAATTGGATACAAGTCATGATACATATATTTCAGATAGATAAAAAATAAGATAGGGTTTCTAGTACTTTTATGTTTCAACTATATATTATTTAAGAGAGAAGGCATAACCTGGTTTAAAATTAAATCTAAGTTCTATTTTTAAAAGTATGTTGAAGTATCTGAGCAGAATTCAATGTAACGCTAAGGAGATTACTCTGTGAGCACAAGCATTTCCACTTGCCTGATGGAATGATCTCCTCTCTCCTCCACCTGTGGACTGCTCTGGGGTTCTTCCAACCACCCCAGAGCCACTTTGAGCAGGCCACAAAGGGGTGAAAGCCACATTGCACTAGTGAAAGTCTTTGCATGGGCTTTTGCTAACAGAAACCATTAGTGAATCTGTCCCTATGCATCAAATCTCTTAAACTGAACCCATGCTCCTCTTTCAAAGACACCAAGATAAATGGCAAAAATATTTGTAATGTTTGACCTCAAAGGTCAAATAATAGATAAAATATTAAATGCATTTTGCAAGGTTCATACTGGGTCCAAGAAGTGGCATGTAAGCACAGGTGGCAAGATCCAGGAGACACAATTCGGATTCCCATCAGGATCATCTGCTAACCCCTTTATAGGATTCTTTACTTTTATTTTATGCTCTCTGAGTTTTGCAGAGTATTCATTTCTCAAATAATGAATGATTATAACTATCAAAACAAATGGGATAGGTATTTACTTGCATGGAGAAACACAGATCTGCCCCATTAACTTTTCAGAAGTTCTGGACATGATGCGTTGGATACAAGGAACTGAGAGAAAGGAAGGTAGGGTTAAGCCATTAAACACTGCTCAGCAAATGCTGCTGTAAAAAGTGTGTACAAGTGTTCACAGAGTGCTGCAGCAAATTTGATAGCCGTTTTTGTGGTTCACCAAGTCCATGCACATATAGAAATAACATATCAGAATCTTCCCCTTGTATCCTGCCACAGCTCTTGTGCTGGGATAGGGAAACAGGGGCCTTCCAGATGTTGTTGGATTACAACTGCAATTACCCCTACCCACTGGCCATGCTGCAGGTGGAGTTCAACAACACCTGGAAGGCTACTAATGGTGCTCTAGTGAGAAATTGTTCTAATTGGAAGGCACCTTCCGCATGTATCTTTGGATTCACCCCTTTCAGTCTAGTCCTATGTGTGCTTATTTTATTTATTGAAACAGTTATATCCTGCCTTTATGCCCCAATCCCCAAAGTGTTTATCCACGAGTCAGTTCTACTATGTTCAGTGAGGCTTACTCCCAGGTATGTGTGTATGGGACTAAGGAACCTATTAAGTTCACAACTAGCTGCTTGTCTCTGAGGGTAGCACAAAAGGTGTGTCAGCTGCACGATCAAAGATTTTGAAATATGCCCCTAGTAGTACAGTATAAAGGCTCTATTTAATGCAAGCAAATGTGTTTTAATTATAGCAGCAACCAAAGAGTGTGCTCATTTATTCAGGAAACACGTGAAATACAAAATGAAGAAACTTGATTTAAATAACTGATTTAACTCAGGTTTTTGGGTAGTGATTTAAATCCATCCATGCTGCTGCCAGTTCTTATGGATTCCAGATTCCTTGTTTCAAGGATATGGGCTTGCAGGCCAAAGTAGACTGGGAGTGCTTTGAACTCTCATCCAGTGCTGTGACCCACCATCCCTCAAAGTAACAACGCTAACCCACTGCCTCAAAATGTATGCTCCCCCCAGCCCCGCCCCAGAGAGATCCCTGCACTGCCCCTGGGTTCTGCCCAAACTTTCACTAAAACTGCAGTCTTGGTGGAGGCACACAGCAGATCACTGCCCTTGGGCAATTCTTGCACCATTTGGGGAGAGGAGGCAACGTAATAAGAAAAATAAAATGCATAAGGGAAGCAGTAATTACTGCGTGGCCGACAAGAGGCTGCTTCCTCAGGGCCGTCATTATGTGGCTAAATTTAACGCCCCACTTGGAGGGGGGAGTGAAGCACCCGCCCGCCGGCTCCTGCTACCTTCCCCCGGTGCCTGCTGAATGGCAGCCAAGAAAGCCATAAAGCAGGTCAGCAGGGTTTTTAATAGTCTATTTACCAAGATGCTGTTTTTACTGCCGAGGTTTTGCTCTTTTTATCTCTCCATTTTTACTCCTTTGCTCTTGAACAGACTAGGCTGTATTTTCTGCTTTGGTCTCTCTCTTTCTCTCTCAATCTCTATTTTCAGGACTCTAAATTTATATGGTATGTCCCTTTTTTGGTAAATATTTGCCATGACTATGCCAAAGCCCATCCAGTTGAAAAGGCCCCTCGGCCCACAAAACATCAGCCTGGGAAAGACACGAATCTCATTAGCACCAGCCATGAAAAGGGGCCATAGAGACAGAGCATCTCATAGACCCTCTGAACTCTCCACATGTGGATATATATTTAGCCATGTGTGCTGTACAGTCACAGAATGGGACAGTCTGGGCACATGCACACTGGCAGAATAATGGGCATTTCATCTGGCCAAAGGGGCTGAGGGGAGGGCCTCTGAGAGATGGGGTCTGTGGCTAGTGCTTCTCCAATATCCTCCTGTCTGGGATTGGGTTTTGGAAGAGCTCACTCCCCAGTGGGCCCATCCTTGTCCCAGAAAGCACAGAGGAGCCTCAGAAATTCTGGCTTAGTCAGGTCTGAATCTCCACATCTCCCATCTCACCCAATCCCAGGGGCAGCCCAAAAGACCACATCATGGTCCTGTGATCGAGGCTAGCTGTCAGGGATTACAGTATAAGCCATAGATAGGAGATCAGATGGAGAAATGACATATGTCACTAAGTCTGGAGAGGTGGGGTTGGGTGTAACATGTGGGTCTGGTCTTGGATGGCTTGAAGTCCCCAAAATATCACTGGGTAGCTAGCAAGTTGGTTATCCCTTAAGTCTAGCCATTGCAATAGCAAACACAGATTTGAAAACATTAAGAAAAATAAACAAATAAAGCCCACACTGTTTTTAAAATAGGCACATTAAGGATTTTTAAGGCAAGCCGATTTCCTGATTTTATAGCAACTATTTAACAATGATATCAATTCAGATCAGAAAGTAATTGTGATAAGAACATTGACTGAGGCTTGGCATTTATAACATCAACATGCTGAACTTCATGTCACAATGCTGAAAAACCAAAACGATTAGACTATAGATCATTTGTGGAACTAGCTAACCTGCTATAGCTCCCTAATAAATCACAGTTGCCTGACAAAACCCAGCAGTTCTGAGTTTCCTATCAGGTGTACTACTACCTTTGCTTCTGAGGTCCAGGATGGATATCAGGTTGTCTTGAGATGACTGTAGGTTTCTCTAGGTCCTCATTTATCCTGAGGTACTCCCCAATGTTCCTCAGAAGAAGTCTCTCCAGGGTCTGGGTCAGTAACCTCTTACTGCTACCTGGAAATGCCAAGTTCTAACATGGACATCAGCCTGCCTCTTTGTTACCACTGATGAGATGCTACCACAACTATGCATTCAACACCCAATCCAGGCAGCAGGTGTGATTATGTATAGCACTGGAAGATGAAACTTACAATTCATGACTGTAAAGCTACTTCTGCAATGCAACTGGCTAAGCATTCCCTGTGTCCTCCTAGGGCAACATACCAAAGAGCCATAAAAGCACCACAGCTCCCATATACAGCCTGCCCTGATCTCCCGGCTGTCCACACAGTCAATATTGTCAGATACTGGGTTGTGAACAGGACATAAGTGAAGTAAGATTTTGGTGCAAGGAATCTCTTATCACCTCAGACCTCTGCTTCTCTGGAGCTGCTTCTAACACCGCTCATTGTGTGTAGCTGCATCAGCTGGGAGCCTGGGAAGCTTCCTGTGCAGGCATGTCCTAGAGCTAATAATCAGTTCAGAGGCCTGATCTGGACCTCCATGATCCCACAGATTTTGGCAGAAGTGGTAGCAAAAAGGAGACCAATTTAGACACAGCACTGGGGAAGACAAATCCCAGCACCCTGATGAGGATGCAAATTGCTCCCTCCCTAGTTACCTGATCAACCATTTGATGAGCAACTTCATTCCTCAGTTGTTCTGCGCTGGTAGGGTGTGGGTGGGTGTGCTGCCTGTTAGTACGTGAGTGTGTTCAGAATGGCCACACCCACTAGTGGCATGTGGTCCAGTTAGCCATGGGCAAGTGTGAAACTCTAGCTAAAATAAAAAAGTTAGCCACCTCTGCCATACAGGAGAGAGAAACCTTTTAGCTTGATGCCTCTCCCAACTTTAAGTGCCCTCTTGTACTTTCTCTTCTCCCATCTCCTAAACAGCCAAATAATATTCATAATTGCAAATATGAAATATATGAAAATAGGCTTCGTATTGCCTCATTGTTTTCAAATGACAGGGGGCAGGGTTTGTCAAATGCTCAGATCGGATCCCCAGAAATGTGCTGGTCACCTTACTGTGAAGCCAGGAGAATTGGGAATGGCCAAATTTTTCTCTCCCTCTCTCACAATGCTAGAACTTGGGCATCATCCAAGGAAGCATAATAGTAGGAGATTCAGGACAAACAAAAGGAAGTACTTCTTCACAGAAGGTATATTTGTAATGCAAGGTGTGGTGATAGCCACTAATGTAAACGTAAAGGTACCCTTGACCGTTAGGTCCAGTTGCAGATGACTCTGGGGTTGCAGCGCTCATCTCACTTTATTGGCCAAGGGAGTTGGCATACAGCTTCCGCATCATGTGGCCAGCATGACTAAGCCGCTTCTGGCAAACCAGAGCAGCACATGGAAACGCCATTTACCTTCCCGCCGGAGCAGTACCTATTTATCTACTTGCACTGAGTGCTTTCAAACTGCTAGGTTGGCAGGAGCAGGAACCAAGCAACAGGAGCTCACCCCGTCACGGGGATTTGAACCATCGACCTTCTGACTGCCAAGCCCTAGGCTCTGTGGTTTAACCCACAGCACCACCCGTGTCCCTAACTTAGATGGCTTTAAAGGTGGATTGGGCAAATTCATAGAGGACAAGGTTATCAATAGCTACTAGCTATGATGGTGAAATATTAGCTCCAGTGTGCCTCTGAATATCGTTGGTTAAGAAACATTACACTCATGTCTTGCTTGTGGGCTTCTGAGAGGCCTCTGGTTGGCCACTAGGAGAAACATAGTGCTAGACAAGATAGCTCTTTGGCTCTTTTTAAGTTCTTAATATGTCACTAAGCAATCTATAAGAAACTGTGGGCTACCAAGTCATACAAGAGGCTTCTGTTGATTCTCTTAAGACCAGGCAGCTTGTCTGAGGGGTACAAGTAATGCCCTACAACACCCTTCCTGTCCAAAAGCAAAGTCAGGTGAGTCAGTATCCTTGGGCAATCAACGAAAGGAGACATGTTCTCATCCCCCAGAGGAGTTCCAAGGGAGTGGAAGGCCAATTTGTCTCCAGTGGTAGCTTGGTCAGCCACAACACCCTTTGATATGGAGGTGTTAGGCTAACTACAGCACCCACCTCTTGACCATATTTACATCTACACATCACAGCAGTAAAAGTATATAAACACTACAGATGTACATGCATGCAGGTCTGTCTCCCTCTAAATAAATATTGGCACGCTGTAAAAATAATAATGCATTGTACACATGTGTACACTGCCAGACTAATATTCCTTGTCTGGGTGGCTTCAACATATATATTCCAGGGATGACTGGTAAAGGACTATGGCCTAGATAGATGTGGGAGCTCCAGGAAGACATCAGACGTTGATGAACATTGGGAACGCAACCGGGAAAGGGGGGAGGGAAATTTGGAATCCAAAGGGCGTAAAATTATATTTGATTATTTTAATTATATTTTATAATTTTATCCTAATTAATTATATTTGATTATTTTAATCTGTATTGTATATCAAAGGGGGGAACACGTGGAAGGGAACAGGTCGATTTTAGGGGATGGGAAAATATTTTTAAAATTGGGCTAATGATAATAAGTTCAAAATCTGGGATAAGAACTTGCTGAATTTATTTGTAATAATTGGAATACAAGAGGGGGAGGGGAGGGGAAGTCCTGGAAATATGTTATTGAAAATAAGATCTTAAATTCGGATGTTTTGTTTTTCTTTTTATTTTGTTGTAATTGGAAATTTCTAATAAATATTATTAAAAAAACACAAAAAAACACATATATATTCCAGGGATGGGGTAGGGGAGTCACACAACCGCACAGGCAAGACCATCAGTGAAGCAGCTCACACGCATTTGGAAAAGTAGAGGTACAAATAGAGGAACCCACAAATGGTCTAGTATCCTGCCACTGAGGACATCTATGGAGGACAGCACACTACAGACAGGCCTAATCCACTGACAACTTGACAGTACCTCTTTAATATGGACAGCATCTTCTTTCCAGTGTTTCCTTCAACCCACAGAGGTACATATATAATCTCAGGAGGTAGATACAAATGAACACAGATGGGGAAATGGAATGACAAAAAGCAGGGTAGAACAACATGGAGGGGTCCTTGTTTCAAACACTAGCAAGAAGTCCAGTTTCCTGTTATGCCTTGATTCAGACCTTGTCCTATTTCATGGAAGAGCTATGAAAATCAAACACGAGCACAGAACTCACTTATGACAGCAAATGTGGACAAATAACTTTTTCCAAACAGTGCAATTAACTTCAGCAGATATGCCTGCCACCAATTGATAAAATTAAACCAATATTATATTTGTTTTGCTGCAAAACGATTTCTAAAGACCTGTATCCATTTCCCCCTAGGGCAGGCAATAGACAATGAGCCTGAAATTATTGAAGTCATATTTGCTAGATCTTTACACTTTGGCAATTTGGTCCTTTCCAGCCAAGTTCACCCAGCACACATCCCTGCAAAGTCCCACTAGCCTTCAACCAACCTTCTGCTTCAAAATGTGCTCACTAGTTTTCCTGCTGCAGGAATCCAAAGCTGTACCATTACATTAAGATAAAGAACACAAGAAGCATCATTACAAACACAGAGAAGGTGGCAGCAAGTAGCTATTACTGGCAGAAAGATCAGTACAAAGTGTTTTTAAATGTTGTATGGCTCTGATTTGTCACATGCCATGGATACCGCTTTACAAATTAATCCACCCCAGGCAGAACTTGGCACATTCTGCCCCTCCCACCAGATCCAAATTCTATACATAATTTATACATCTGGGTTTTTACCTAGACATTTGCAAAAAGGTGAGGAAAGTTATAATCAATGACAAGGAAAGGAAAGGCAGAGAGCTAATAGAAGGGTGCTCTACATCTCTCTCCCTTTTGACAGCTGCTGGAAGTCATATGCAAGGACCCCTTTGATTTCTGAGCCTTACAGAAAACACTGACTGCTCATTTTCATACTACCTGCTGAAGCATAGCCCATATATCACACTGCAGAGAACACAAATAAGATCTGTCCGTGGATGCTTACACACAAAAGATCAGAATCTTCTTGTTCCTCTTGCCTGCATTTTCTTTTTCTGCACTGGAATAAGATTGTCATCTTATTCTAATCCCAGAAAGGCCAGCTATTGCTTATTGGAGTGGGGGAATATGTACAGGCCTGCAATCTAATCCACTATGCTTCTTTCCTTTATCTAACAACAACAACAACAACAAGAAAGTCAACACACTTTCATGCTCTGGTATTGAGAGGAAAGGAGAGAGATTTAAGAGTTCATCAGCTGTCCTTGCATCAGAGAAAATGTTTGTGCCTTAAGAGTAGGAGGACTAGATTCTATTCATGGTATGCCTTGGAAAGAAAGGCAACAAGGCCTTTCCTGGCCAGCACTAGCAGCTGGGGCATGGCCAGAAGCCCTCAAATATTAAATGACGTAAGTGCTGAACACATGGGGAATAGCCACTGCCCCAGCTCCAGTATTGGCCAGCCCGCACATCCTCCACCCTGCAAGGAACACAAGCAGAGTACCCCATTCAGATGCTCACTATGGTGATTCACTCCACATTTCAAGAATGGATCCCATAGAAAGGAACCCAGGTTTGGCAGAAGTACACCCCAGGACAGCAGCCAACAGCAGCCTTGCTGCTCCTGCCACTGGGGTTTGTTCTCAAGCTTGTGGTCTGGCCTCTATTTCAGGGGCTGCTGTGCCCAGTCTGGTTTCAGCAGCATGCAGCCCAGCTGACTCACAAGCCAGGGTAAACGGTCTGTGGTTCCTGCTCCACGCCAACTCCCTCCTCACCTGATTATGCCTAAATCAATAAATAAATACAGCGGCTCACCCTCTGAAAGACGCCTGGATGGCAAACAAATGGGGTAGGAGAGCCATAAGATCATGCCAAGTGGAAGCATGAATACATACACAACCCCGTACATAACTAGCTTGGGCAACTCTATACTGAGTCACTGATGCAGGTAATAATTACCCTTCCACAATATTGACAATATTATGCATTGACAGAACCTTTCTGTTCCATTTCATGGGCTCATCTGCACCTTTCTATGTCAGTCTACCTTTCACCAAGGTTGTTTTTCTAGTTGCCCTATATATAGGACCAGCTGTAGGATCTTTTCATTTGTGGAAAAAGTGTAAGCAGGGCTGTGTGCGCTTTGTGCTTTTTTTAAAACAAGAAAAAAGAAAAGATGGCTTCTGCAGCCTAATAGTGCAAATTAAAATATGCTAGCTGTGTGGGACAATGACATAGGCAAGACACTGAAATCCTACTCCCTGGCCACTGGAAACCCTTAATTGCTTAATGCTCCGCTTCTGAGATTTCACCAGGTGTTGACCACACACTTCCAGGCTGGGTTGAAGTTCAGTGCCAGAGCACTTGTTGTGAAAGCAGAAGGTCCGTTTCAATCCCTAATATCTCAAGGTAGGACTGGGAATGATTCCTGTCAGAATCCCTGGAAATTCATTCCCAGTAGATAAAACTGAGCTAGATGGACCAATTGGTACAAGGCAGCTTCCCAAGGTCTGATTTGCAACAGTTTAACTACAATTTAACACACACAAGCATTTTGCTCCTTCCCTTGCGCCTGACTATGCTGTGCAGGGGAGAAACAAGGCAGATTCCAGCTTCTCAAAGTGCAAACATGAGCTCGTGGTGTCTTTCTCCTCAAACAAGCCATACCATAAGCAGAAGCCAATGTGTATTCAGTGGCTTACTGCTCACGGTTTACACATCACGACAAGCGAACTCATAGAACATGGGAAGCTGCCTTGCATTGTCAGACCACTGGGTCCATCTAGCTCAGTATTGCCAGCAAAGATAGGCAGCATCTCTCCAGGGTTTCAGATAGGGAGCCCCTCTCAGCCTTACCTGGAGATGCTGAGAGTTGAACCAGGGATCTTCTGCTTGCAAAGTGGATGCTCTACCTTTGCCCAAATCCAACCTGTTTCCTCCCCCTTGCATATTAAACCATACAGTTTAATGCAGCATGCAAAATGGGCTGGTCTTCCTGTGTTCCCACGTCTGCATGTTTTCACAGCCATAGGATCTAGAAACTTCAAAAAACAAACCAACGAACCATGATGATCAGGTTAGTATCAAAGATTTTGTACTTGTGTGGGATCGCAGAACACACACAGTCTTAAATGTTAGAGCCAATTTAAAGATGTAGAAGTAGCATGTGGTACTATGCATTTTAGACTATACTTCTTCTGAATATACTACTACTATACTACTCTAACACCTCTTTTCCTATATTGAGCTGCAGATCCTTCCTTGCATCGTTTATTCTTTTATCATCAGATTGGGCATTGCTTTCCTTTTGGTGTTGAGGTTTTTCTCAAAAGGCAAAGTAGGGGTTGAGCAGTTCCGCCTTCTCTCTGTCACCCAATACTGTATAATTTTTCCATCTTCTCTACACAGAAGACCAACTATTTGCTTATTATTCTTATTCTGAACACAGCCAATGAATTTTTTAAAAAATTATTTTTAACCTCTCTTGCAAGTTTGAGCTCATTCTGAGCTTAAGAAAACTTGACCTTATCCCTGCCAACTGTTGGCTACTCAAGTATATTCTTCCTTCATGGTTTCCCGATTCTTACATTTCTTATATATGCTCTTCTTAAATCTCAGCTCACCTGCAAGCCCCTTATGCAGCCACACTAGTTTCTTTAGGTGCCTCCCACTTTTCTTTCTTGCTGGAATTGTCTGCATTTGTCTCTTCAGTAGTTCACCTTTAAGAAACTCCCATCCATCTTGGACTCTTCTCTTTGAGTATTTGTTGGACCTTATACTCTTGGCAGAGTTTGAGTTCCAACAGATATTGGGGTAGTTGAAGTCTCTTACCACTACTATATTTCTTCTTTTTTGAATATTTGGTAATCTGCTGTAGGAAGGCATCATCCAAATCTTCAGTCTAGCTTGGAGGTCTATAGCTTACAACCTCAGTGTCACTGTTGTTTCCCTCTCCTACAATTTTTACCCATATCCTCTTAATCTGTATTCCATTTTCCAAATGGATGTCTTCACAAGTGTACACATCCTTTACATATAATGCTGCTACTCCTCCCCTCTTGTCTCCTCTATTCCTTTTGAATAGGTCATTCACCTCAATTTCTACATTCCAGTCATGATTCTCATCCTACCAAGTTTCAGTAATGCCTATTAGCTCATGTTTGCCATCCTGTACTGAGAGCTCATATTTATCTTGCTTGTTTCTCTGTTAGTATAGAGAAAACTACAGTCTACGGTCTGAATAATTTGTATCTTTCCCTCCTGTTAGGAGTTCAAAGCAGCATACAAGGGTTTTTCTCCATTTTTATTCTCACAAGGTCTCTGTGAGGAAGGTTAGTAGGCTGAGAGACAGAATTTGGCCCAAAGTCACTCAGGAAGCTTTAGAGTTAAGTACCACTATTTTTGAAAGTTGCTTTGAGTTGCTTTTAAAAGTAATTAATAAGTTCAATAAATAATTATAGTTCACAGAGAAGGATGCATCAAAATATTTATTGAATTCTCAGCTTGTGGATAATTTCCTAGCAAGGATAATTTCCTAGCAAAGGTTGCTAATAACTCTTTTTTTAAGAAAAAGGGGGGGCTAGGTAGAATCATAATTTTAAAAAGCTAGTCCCTCTCCCCCCCCCCTTTATCCCAAACTCACAGCCAAGTGATACAGGAGATGGCCAAGAGAAATTCTACAAGACATTTGCTTGCCAACTGTTGCAGGTGGTGCCCCTCAGCCATGGAAATTGCCATGTTTTCCCAGCAAACCCAGCTCCCATGCTTCTCTAGGCTGCAAACCACAGCCACCTTTTGCTAATGAAAACCATTCCCCAGAAGGAAGGAGGTGACAGGAACAGTAGCTTCCTCTCCCTCCCTCTGCAAATGGAGCTGGCAAACGGAGTGAAGGTCACTGCCACGGCCGTCTGTAATGCAGGAGGATCACTGCTGCCTGCCAAACAATAGCTGCTTCTCTCAAGGAGAATATTTTTAGCACCAATAAAAATGACAGTGTGGTGAGCTGGGCAACAAGCAGGCAGGTGCTAGGTGAGGCCAGGCTGAGCATTTCAGCGACCTGGGAAATCCAGGGAAGCAGGGCTTTTTCCAGAACTGTCCTACCCAGAGTTTTCTACTTATGTGCCATCTAAGCCAGTATGAGACAGCCCCAAACTAAAAAGGAAGAACCCTCACCCTGCTGTCCCAAGCCTACTTCCCAACACAAAATAATTTAGGCCACTCTCAGAGGAACCCCATATTGATCCTTCTAGTTCAGTATTATCTAACTCACCAGGGTTTCTGACAACAGCCTTTCCTAGCCCTACCTGAAGATACCAGGGATTGAAACGGGGCCTTCAGCATCCAAAACATACAGGTCTATATTACTTATTATTGTTATCACCACCAACATTTCTAGGTTAGATTACTGCAACACGCTATATGTAAGGCCGCCTCTGAAATTCAGCTGGTGCAGAATTTAGTGACCAGGTTGCTCACTTGGACAAGACAATTTGAGCATATTACACCAATCCTGACCTGACTACACTGGCTGCCAATTAGTTTCTGGGCCCAATTCAAAGTGCTGGTTTTGATCTATATAGTTCTAAATGGTGTAGGACTGCAATACTTCAAGGACTGCCTCTCCCAATATGAACCAAACCAGACCCTGTGACCATCATCTGAGGCCCTTCATGAGAGGTCTGGAGGGTGGTAACACAAGAACGGGCCTTTTCTGCAGTGGCTCCTCATTTGTGGAAAACTCTCCCCATGGAGGCTCACCTGATGCCTTCATTACATATCTTTAGCTGCCAGGCAAAAACATTTCTCTTCAACCACACATTCTGCTGATTAACATTCTATGGCTTTTAAAATGTGTTTGTAGGAGGGGGTTATCAGTTTATTTTTGTTTTATTCTGTATTCTGTATTCTCATTTTGTATTTTTCTGTTGTGAACCACCCTGGATCTTCAGCTGAAGGGCGGTATACAAATGTAATAAATCATCATCATCATCATCATCTATCCACTATATAGTATAAAACCAACATATAAGTGTCATGGATTCCCCCAAATAACTGTAATTTGCAAAGGTGTTGAGGATGTTAGAAATCCTTAGTATCTCTCTCAAAATTATAGTTCACAGAGTCTTCTGGGAATGATCATTCAATCATTTTAACAGCACAGTTGTAATTGTGCGTATTCAGAAGGAAGTCCTATTGAAATCAATGGAGCTTATTTCCAAGCAAGTGGTGTTAAGATTGCAGCTGAAGTCTAAGAATTAAAAGTCATATGTACATATATATGTATATGCCACTAACATTCCTTCCACACTCTTTCTAGCCCCTACAACAAGCATGGCAGTGCCAAAGTGACTTCCCAGATCAGTTCTCCCAATTCCTCCCTCCACAATCCCCAGGAGACTTTCAAAACACTGACGTGCACCCCTTGTCTAGCCCTCTTAACCCTAATCCAGGGGAGGGAACCCCCCCTCCTCCCTCCGTTGTGCTAACAGCAGCTTTGACCCAGTGCTTACTGACATCAGTGGGAGGGTGCTCTTCTGCAGATGTCCACACTCCCTGCTCTATCACTCACTTAGCCTGCCCAGCTACAGCAGTGACGGACACACTGGGGAGCCGCCTGTTTGTTTATCTTCCTCTTCAGCATTGCTTATTTTGATGGCACATCCTTCTGGTCCAGCCCAGGTTGACCCATGAGCCCTCCACATCCTGTTTGCTGGAGCTAACTGCGCAGAGACGGACAAAGGTGCAGCACAAAAGTCAGGACCATGGTACACAAAAATATTCTGGGGAAATATTCTTGGGGACAGGCTATATTTGAATCAACAGTTACTTGCAAATGAGCAGCTAAGACAAATATGGTTCCGGACCAAGGTCCAGGCTTGCTGTGCAGCTTGAGGAATTGTAGGTACAATAGCTCTTTGCTGCCCAGACTTGTGTCTACCGATAAGCAGGCTGCAGCACAAAATGCCCATAAAAAAAGCCTCCTACAGAGCAGCATAAGAAAAGTAGAATAGGGAACAGCAGCTGCCCTTACCTGGCATGAAAACCCTTAAGGACTGCACAGAAGTAGAGGTCTTCAGACAGTATTCATGCACTGAAGAAAGATTAGCATGCATTGCTGAGTACTGCCCACCCTTCCTCCATCAACACATTCTCTAATAGCCCAACAACTCATCTAATTCTCAAAAGGAACTCCTAAAACCCTGTCTGCAAATAGCCTCAAGACATATTATTAGAATCTCTGTCAAAATAAAAAAATTAAAGCCACCTAGAATAGCCTCCTTTTTCTCTTCTGGACTCTTACTAGGGCCAGGAAAGAACAGGTGCTCCCTCTTTCTTTTTCATTACCTTTCATAAAAAGGAAAACACATTTATTATTATCCATCCCTCTTCTGAAGGGAAACTGCCCTTCCAGTCTCTTGACATCTTTCATTCTATGCTCAGCACCCTCTTCAACTTGTCTTCAATTTCTCAATGCACCAGGCCCTCACCAGCTGGTCTCACCTACCAAATTGGGCACTGAACCACCAATCCTTGTTTTCTCAGCTCAGCTTTCCACTCAGTTGTATACACTATGGGTGTGATTGTGCAATGGGGTTTCCACTTCTCTACAACTGAGTCCCTTCCTCAAAAAAAAGGGGGAAAAAGATGGCCCAGAAGGATCAGAAGAACCCCTGTAACAGCATGTGGGGGGAGGAGAGGGAGAAATTGCTCTTTCTGGCAAGCCAAAAAGTTTCCTTGATGTAATGATAGCCTTAGTGTGACACTAAATTCCTCCCTTCGTATAGTAGCCCTTCATAAGCTATTAAGTTTTATACAGGGCAGACACACTGAAATTAATGGACCTAACTTAGTCATATTCATTAATTTCAGTGGGTCTACTCCAAGGAAAACTTAGCTGAAAACCACCCCAATTTTACTTTTGGAAGTGTCCCAGACAATTGTGTCAAAAACTTAAGTCGATAATTTAAAGAGGTCTGCAACTTCATCCTCTGAATTTGAACAAAGGAAACTGCTTTATACTAAAAAAGTCAGGCCACTGGTTCATTTAGCTCAGCATTGTTTACAACACTGACTGGAAATGGCTCTCCAGAGTCTCAGGCAGGGAGAGATCTTCCCCAGCCCTACTTGGGAGAGTCCAGTGATGGAACCTGGGACCTTTTGCATGGAAAGCATGCATTCTACCACTGAAATATTGGAAGTAGGCTACCCTGATGTCCACTAACTAGCATCATACATTCACAGGAGTATAGCTGTCAGCTACACCCTAGACAGGCCTGCACAATGTATGACCCACCAAACCAAATGCTGTCCAGAACGAAGACAGGAAAACCAGAAGATACAAAGGTCCTGGTAGGATGCCATACATGGCTGGTGGCCTACTTTTAGTCTGGTGGGTGACTAGTTGCACAGGCCTGATTTAAAGGAAGTGGCAATATTATCATAGAATAATGAAGTTGAATGGGATCTTAGAGATCATCCAATCCAGCCTTCTGCTTGGTGTTGGATTCTTACAGCATCTGACAAATGGCAGTCCAGTTTGTGTCTTAAATATCTCCAGGGAAGGAAAGCCCATTATCTCCAGAGGCAATCTGGAAATTTCCCCTAATATTTAGCCAAAATCTGTTTCCCTGCAATATCCACCCATTGGTTCTAGTGCTGCACTCTGGAATCCTGTCCCTACTATCATAAAACAATTACTGTATTTTTGGCCCAGAGGACGCACTTTTTCCCCTCCAAAAATGAAGGGGAAATGTGTGTGTGTCCTATGGGGCGAATGCAGGCTTCGCGCAGCTCTCCGCAAGCCGTGGGAGCTCAGCACTGGGCTCCCACGACTTGCGAAGAGTTGTCTGCATGCCGAAGCCTGGGCATGCTGAGCTCAGCGCGCCCAGGCTTCAAGCTACGTGCAGCTCTTCGCAAGCCGTGGGAGCCCGGCGCTGGGCTCCCACGGCTTGCGGAGAGTTGCCTGTTCTGGGGACTGGGGTCGGGGGAAGCTCAGGCTTTCCCCGCCCCAGCCCTGTGCCTGGGGGGGAAATAATTCCCCCCCTTTATTCCCCCCCCCAAAAAATTAGGTGCGCCTTATGGGCCGATGCGTCCTATGGGGCGAAAAATACGGGACTACTGAAACATACACACACCAGTCATTTGACCGACCTTGGATAGACAGTGTGGAAAAAATGGAAGGACTGTCCAGAGCTTGCCAATTGGCAACTTTCACAGAAAGCCAAAGACCATGTTTATTGCTCTTCACATCATGGTTTGGCTGATAAATGTCTTCTGTAGGATTTGACTTTTGCCCTTATTACTCCTTTATTCATTCTAAAATCAAGATGTCTCAGTCCCTAGGTAACTCTCATGGGCTTCCAATACAGGCTCTTTCTCAAGGCCACTTTGCACATAGTTCTTTTGACACAGAGATTAACCTTGACCAGTGTGAACAGCACAGCAGTTTGAGCCCTGGCACGTGCCAATATAACCAACACACAGAGAGAGAACCCCAACTTTCCATCTCTTTCAAGTGCATGCCAACAGACCTTACTCTATAACCCTCCACTCCTCAGCCTTCAGGGAATAAGAAACTTTCAGTCACGGCACGTGGCATTGGAAAGAGAGCATGAAATCACTGCAGCCGGTAAGAGTAGGAGCGTGGGAAAATTCCACAAGCCATTTCCTATTACATGAATTACAAGCTTGTACATTGTTAAGAGCGGTGAAACTCTGGGGGCTCTGATACATAATCAGCAAGCTCCTATGCTGAAACCCCGACAGACAGGTGTGCATATTGCTTAGGCGTAACCTCTCCTTGGGCTCAAACCAGCAGCCATGTTCTGGAGCAAAGTAAAAAAGGGCTGCTAAGGGACCTGCTCCAAACAGAACAAGCTCATAAACACTAACATCAATACCCTGGTGGTTGGGTATCAGCAGATAATGATACACACAAAATGTAGACAATCCACATGGGCCAAGATGGCCTAAGAGCAAGAGCCAACCACTTCAGACACCACTAAATGCATAGCACTCTATAAATGTTGGCATTAGCATAGGACTTCATTTGCTGCTTATTTTAACTAGTAGATGGAAGAGGCAGAAAACCAACCAACATGGAGATAAGATGGCAAGGGGGAGGAGAGTAGTTACTGCCCAGAAGAAAAATGGCAAAATGGGAAGAATGGGGTTGGAAAGGGGTACACTCCATAAAAGCAATAAGGAATGTTCAGGATTCTCAACTCTGACTGCTGGAAAACAGTCTTAACACCTGCTTTATCAAGAACAGCAGAAAAGCTAACAAGGGTAAATTGTATTTGCTTGCATAGGGGAAATGGGAAGCTTCAGTGCTAGCACTGGTGGGAAGGGCGTAAAAAAATTACTTGACAAATGTACAGATGCCATCATTTTGTCCAAATGTATAGTACAAACTAAGTGCGACAGTTCCCCAGAGATTATTGGGAATGGTAACTGGTGAGGTTAGAGGGATTTCCAATAGAGATCCCTAGCTTCATCTCATAAAATTACAGTCCCTGGGATTCCCTGAGACACAGTATGTCTAATAAATCAGTTTTACATTTGCAGGAGAGATATGCCCTAAATAAATTCTCACTTAGATTCCATATTAATCCAAGCTCCGTGACACAATCACATATTATGCTAACTGCAGCTTAACCTAGCACAACACAACAATGGCTCATTTACTCTGGCACTTCACAACATGACTGTACAACAGATTGGAAAGACAACATTACACAAACCTATGCTAAACTAATCATACCTGCCTACAGTTAACCAAAACCAAAGCACACCTACATGGCACAGTCATGCTCATGCATGTATAGCTGCAGTTCATGATGCCTATTAGTATAACTTTGCAGGGAGAAGAAGAACCAACCAGAGGCAAGGGGAGAAGGAAACCAGTGAAGAATTGGAGAATCAAAATATCCCACTGGCAGACCACCACAACCAGAAGCTCTGAGTACATGTCACTACTGCCTACAATACTACCATTTACCAAATTAATTAGGAGAAGCAATTTATCCTATACAATAACTTAATGAAAACATGAAGATTCTTGTACCTTAGTCTCAAATGTCTGTAGGAAAGATTCTTCATTGAAAGGTTCTGTCTTTAAACGTTCTGCAAGAGAAGTACCAACAATAGAAGAGTAAGTGGTGCTCCAATCTGGCCAGGTATACAAGCTCTCTTTATTCTTCAGATGCTACATTACCTTGGAAATAGCTATATATCACCTATTGAAAGATAACTCAAGCAATCTTATCCCATTCCCACCTGAGAACACACAAAGATTAGTCAACACCCTTTTCCTGTGTCAAGCCCACAGCTAGGCACTGAGTGATTCAACTGGTATATACCTGGGTACAACTGCATCTAACTATGTCAACATGATGTAATATGTATGGCCTGATGCATAGTGTTAAACCCAAGAGACTGAAGTCCAAACCCCAGTTCAAACAAAGGCTCCACAAGGGAGTCTGGAAAACTTTCTCTCAGCCCACTCCTCTGCTAATAGGGACAACCTACCTCACAGGGTTGGTGTGAAGAAAAATGAAAAGGGTGAATAAGAGGACCATGCTGCATAGGTAATGACTAGTAAACCTCCAAGAAGAGAGCGCTTTACACCTCGCTCCCAGGAAGGGGCCTGAGGTCAGTGGTCTATCTAGGGCAACTGAGGACAAATGTAACACATCTGTGTTACATCCTATTTCCTAGCTCTGAGAACACAGAGCTCTCCCCTGTGGGGACAGAACATATCTCCGGTTCTCTGTGCCTCAGGAAATCCCTGGCCCAACTCAGCCTGTCATTTTAGACTAATATAGAAGTGGGGTATGACAAGTCACATGTATGGAGTTCAGTCTTTGTAAAAGATCCAACTGTGCAAAATACCACCTCTAGCTAAATAAATGCAAGAAAGCACAGCTGCGTGCATGTGTACATGCACATATATAGGAACCATGTCAGACCCCTTGTTCTTTGAGCCAATGATGTAAGATCTTGCACTACCTGATAATTAAAAAAGGAAACTGGAATCTAAGACCAACTTTCCCTGTCCAAAATGAGGTTCAAGCAGATACCCAGAGATGGCAACTTGGCCAGGAAGGTGTAACCCTGGTAATGTATGACCTGCAGAGAGCCTTATTCTTGTCCTAGGTTTCCAAGGTAACTTGCCATTTCTTCTCCCTTATAGCACTGGATGGTCTCAGATTGAAGCAGTGGTTTTTGATGGACTAAAATGTTGTCTGCTGTTAGCTGTGCTGCCAAAACTTGCAGGTGCTGTTACTGGTGGCTGTTTTGTATATTTTTTTATGATTTGTGTGTGGCTTTGTGTAAATGTGTTTTATTATAATGTGTTTTTCCTATGCTTGGTATTCTACTCATTTGTCTGTAATGCAAGGATTACTGCTAGCGCAATGGGACTTCCCCCAAAAGTATCTGAAACAGAACACCTGTAGGCTTATCTGCAACTTTGCAGGGGGTAAGAAGAACCAAGCCTTATGAGGAATGGTTGAAGGAGCTGTGTATGTTTATCTTGGAAAAGAGGAGACTGAGAAGAGATATGATAGCTATCTTCAAATATCTTAAGGACTGCTACATAGAAGATGGAGCAAGATTGTTTTCTCCTGCTCTGGAGGGTAGGACATGAACCAATGGCTTCAAGTTACAAGAAAGGATATTCCAACTAAACATCAAGAACTGATGGTAAGAGCTGTTTGATAGTGGAACAGACTCCCTTGGGAGGTTGTAGACTCTCCTTCATTGGAGGTTTTTAAAGCAAAGTTTGGATGCTTTAGTTGAGATTCCTGTATTATAGGGGGTTGGACTAGATGACCCTTTGTGGTCCCTTCCAATCTTTGATTCGGGGAGCCCCCATTTGCTCCAAATGCTTGCAGAGCTCCTACAGAGCAGAAAGAACAGCCTGACTCCACTCAAGCTCCTTTACAAGCTGGCACTGGCCCCAGCCTCCTGGGTTGCAGCCAGATGCTCAAAGGAAAGGAAAGAGCCCTTTGGCTAGCCCCCAAGCATTTCAGCTACTGGTCAGTGTCCAGCTCTTTCCACCTTCAGGGCACTGACCCCAAAGCTTCTGGTTAATAGTCTGGAGCAGCTGTGTGTGAAATCCAGGTCAGGATGGCTAATGGCCAAAGACTGCATGCTCGGTGCCAGCCATGAGGAAGGAAGGAAGGAAGGAAGGAAGGAAGGAAGGAAGGAAGGAAGGAAGGAAGCTTGTGTCCCAAAGTGGAGCAGAGTGCAGGCAGCACCCTCCCTCCTTACCTCGACTGAGAGTAGCCCCACTCTCCCGGTAGTCTTCGATCTCGGCATCCTTTCGGAGCAACAAAGATGCCAGCTCCTGCACTTGACTCTGCAACACCAAGCTCATCGCCATCAGGGGCTGCACAAGGTGGTGGAACACCTGTCATAGGGCACAGAAAAGAAGGGCAAGGGTCAACAAGCAGCAATGAGAGTAAAGGGCCTGGTGCCAGCAATGGTCATTTAAACCAAGCACAGGGATGACAAAAGTGCCAATGAAGCCACACACTATCTTCCGCTCCATCCCCTTCAGAGAGGGACACTATAAGAACCAGCAAATGTATATTTGCAAATGAGAAGGAAAGCTCTGCCATGTGCCATAAACTCTATTTGGGACACTGCCATGATCAATAATGGTCCTCAGACTACAGTAGCAGAGTTCTCTGCCTTTTTTGTTGTTTGCCACAAGAGGGCTCTGCAACAAGGTTTTCAACCTGGTCATTTAAAAATAAAAGCTCATGCTGGACTTTGAGTGAGAAAGGTGCAATTCAGACCTAGAGCTCATCCAGACTTGCCTGTGCCCTGTCACTTTCGCCCTGAGTGAATCTGATGTTTACTGCTGAATCAGAGCAAACGTCTTTCAAGTTTTCTCTGGATGATGTTTACTCTGATTTACTGCAAAATAATGGATTTTCCAGGAGAAAGCAGTAGGACAAGGGCAAAACTGTTTGGATCCATGACTAGATTTACCCTCAAAGCATTATGGCATCAAGGTCTAAAATACTCTATGGATTCTTGAGCTGTACTTGCCATCATGGAATATGGACTTTGGAACAATATGCTTGCTCCCTAAAAAGTCCTAATTAGCTCTGTTTTAATCGGAATAAAAGAAAACCCGCCCACCTTGGGAAACAAGAACAACCTCAACTGTCAGCCAAAATACTGGTTGCATACACCATCCGAGACATAAAGTAAGTGGTGAAAAAGCTAAAATTAGATGTGGAAGAGCTATGGCATGCAGCTTGGCAGCCCTGGATCACTCAGTTCTCAACTGATTCTAACATTTAGGGACCAATGCCTGCCAGACAGGGAAGAAAGAAGAGATATGCCACATAGGGGAACTCAATCAACCTGCCCAGGCAGCTTTCCCCAGGCAGAGCTGTTACATTTCACAGCATAAAAGTGCAAGAAACAAATACTTGAGTTAGTAACCCAGTAGCATAACTCAGTAGAATATCTAAAAGTGCAAGGTCCATCAAACACTTGACAGCTGACAAGAGATGCAGAATGATGCATAAGCAATACATAAAATAGCTATTAACTCCCAAGTGCTAGTGCTCTTCGGAAATAGCACCAGCCTAGAAAGCTACATTATCTCAAAAAGGTGTTTAGGTTCTATACAGCTGTCTGTTATTTTACTTTTTTAAAAATTATGTCTCTCAGGCTCTCTGAGATGCAAGTAATAACAAATCTCAAGTGAAATAACACAACTAAATTCTGTATCTCTAGGCCAGTCAGAAGAGAATGTTACCTGGGTATGCAGTGCCCCCTGGTGCACACATGGCAAAACTGTAACCAGTCAGCTAAAAACTATATGAGAGCAGAGCATTTAGGCATTTATCTGAGCAGAGCTGGTCCTAAGACGACATCTGCTTCCACATCCTAAGTAGTATTATATAAACAGACAGACAAAACATACAGAGCAGGAAGGCAGCACTCTGCAACTGAGCAGAGGATGGCATAGGATGAGATGCCATCCAGAGACACTAAAGCAAACATTAAATAAACAGAATGCAATTTTCTAGTTTCCAGGCAGCCTAAAAAACAGTAGTCTAATATTTTCAAACCTGGGACCCACTTTCAGCCAAATATTCATTATGGACTTATTCGTTAATGTTTTACCATTTAAATGCTTGGTGGTAGTGTCACCAGCATAACACCTTAAGTGAGGCATGGGTAGCCAACATGGTGTCCTCCAGATATTTACTGGCCTACAATTCCCATCATCTCTGGCCATTGGCCATGCTGACCTGGGCTGATGGGAGTAGAGCCCAACAACATCTGGAGGGCACCACTTTGGCTACCCCTGCATTAAGGTGTTCAAGAAATTGGCTCCAATTCTCACATTGTATTAGGTCTCACACTCTACTACAAGGATCTGCTTTTTGGCAGGTGATGGCTGATGCAAGTACAGTGATACCTCAGTGTAATAGTTCTAGGGGTTGCTTGTGCGTAAACTGGTGCCACACCTGGCTGGGTTGCCTAAGTGAACCTTTTCCGTCCGGACAGCCACTCACCCGTGGCTGTCTCAATCACTGGCAGAATCCGTCAGTGGGCGTTTCTTGAACTTCTTCCAGCAAAGAAGCTCTTTGACGCCTAGTCTCCACCTACTCTCCCTGCATGGAAGCCTTCTGCGCAAGGAGGGTGTGGGCAGTGGAGGACCCGTGCTCTCCCCACTGGTCCCCGGCGAGGAGTCATGGGACCGCCTCGCCGATTCCCCCATCTGCCCCCCTTCTCCACTGGTGCTACACTGATTTCCTTCCCCAGAAGATGGGCTGCTTCTCCCCATCCCGGGACGCTCTCCGGAATCCCTCTGGAGCCCTCTCTCTCCCTCTGGCTCCAATGGCAGTTCCCTGACACTCAGGTTAAGAACTTAATTCGTTCTGGAGGTCCATTCTTAACCTGAAACTGTTCTTAACCTTAATCTGTAACCTGAAGCATCTGTAACTTGAAGTGTCTGTAACCCGAGGTACCACTGTACACAATCCTACACTTTAATAACAAGCAGATCCAGAGCATTTGCCAATTAACTGATAAGCAGGGCTGAAACCAAAACCATGACTATGAAGGGGAAGCTATATCCTCAGAACATCTCAGCTAATAGCTAAGAATTATTCCATTAATCCATTTGCTGGTCTGTGCCTAGAATCCTCTTAGATCTAGGCAAACATATCTGAGTTTCTTATCGTCACTCAAATATCTTTATCCCTTCCCTGGAAGATCCAGAAACCAAGAAGTACTCCACTGAAGCACTGACCTTCCTTCTCAATCCAAGAGCCAACTCACCATCTTAACAGGTGCTGCTGAACAACGGAAATCCCAGTAGAAGGGTAGCCCTGAGAGCTCACTCTTCACACGAAGAGTCAGTGTGCTGCAGCTGAGCTGGCAGGAGAAGATGGTAGAACTGCTCTTTTCTCCTTCCAGAAGGGGACATATCAGACTGCGCAGGCGGCTCAGGAAGGAGGATACATGAGCTGTCAAACGCTTATTTAGCTCCTGGATGAGATTTCAAAAAATACAATGAGACTGTATTATTCAATAAAGTTATATTTTTTTAAAAAAGAGATGGGGGCAAAATTACTAATGCCCACAGAAGACTGGGCAGGAGTTTCCCCATTATCTCCTCCCTCTTCCCCACCCCCACCCTGCCAGTGGATAACATTGAAAGGTGTGTGCACACACCTGCTATCCAGAAGATCCCAGAAACCACGCTAAAGGCATTTCTGCAAAATATGTGTGCATCTGAGGCTTATTTGTTTCCTGTTTATTTCTATTGTGCTCCATCTCTAGAGATATGGAATGAGTAAGAACATTTTTTAAAAAATACATAATAAAAACGGAAGACCTAATATTGCAAAAATTGCTTTTGTACAGACTACACATCTTTCCTAATAGTTTTGTCAGGAACCTAGGAAGCTGCCTTCTATTGAGTTAGACCATTGGGTCCAGTTACTCAGTATTGTGTACACTGACTGGAAGCAGTCCTCCAGGTTTTCAGACAGGTAATATTCCCATCTCTACAGGGAGCCATTGGGGATTGAACCTGGCAGCTTCTGCATGCTTTGCCACTGAGCTGCAGCACTTTCCCTTGTTGCAAGGATATTGCATCTTCTAAGCATTCAATGTACAATAACCTGTACCTGAGAAAACTCTACTCTACTCATTGGCAACTTGGAATATGGAAGTATGAGTGCTAACAGACACCTACTGGATATGGGTTGTGGTGAAGTCATTAAGAGTATTGAACTTGAATCCAGAAGATTAAGGTTCAAATTAACACTCAGTCATAAAGCTCATTGGATAACCTTGGGCCAGTCACTCTCTTTCAGCCCAACCTACATAATAGGGTTGTTTTGTAGATAAAATGGGAATAGAAAGAACCATAAACATCACTTTGAGCTCCTTGGAGATAAGGTGGAATATAAATGCAATGTTAGATGAAAAATAAAATTTCTGAGAAGTGATGATTCCACACAAAATCCCCAGTCACACTCTGGGCTCATCTGCACTTCCTTTTGTCCCATGATTTCACCTACAGTATTAGTCCTGTGATTTCCAGTCATGGGTCCAAGAGGTTCTTTTTTTGTCTTGCCACTTTCCCCAGGAATGAAAGTTAACTCACATAAAATCCAATTGATGTTTGTTCCAATTCAGAAGTAAACAGCAGGTTCTCCCACGGAAAGCGGTGGGACAAATAAAAAGAACCTCTCAGGCCCACGACTAGAAATCACGAGACAAACAGAAGTGTGGATGAGCCCTCTATGCCACTTTGAGATTCTTTTTAGTTTTAGTGAAGGCTTCTACTGATTTGGAGGCTGTGCCTACTGATAGGATAGCAGTCGCAGTGTAAGAATGCAGAACATTTACAAAACAGGGCTAGTGACAAACAAGAATGTATTGTCTGTGCAGAATTGCCTTGCTAAGGTTTCTTTTAAGCCTGAGCTGATAGAATAGCTGCTGAGGTGGATATACCATGTGCACATTTCACAACCCTAATTCTTTACTTACCTTTGATCTCTGTTGTATCACCTCAGTATCTACCTTTTCGTACCACATACTGCTGAGGTCAGAAAGGAGCAAGGCATAGCCAGCATCTCCAAACCAAACCTTAATCATCAGTTTTGTGGACTCATCAAAGCAGACTGAAGTCCAGGGCTGCAGGAGGAGTCTGTTTTCTGGGTCCTCAGTGCTCTCCATCCTATAACAATAATGAAATACACTTTCATACACTTAATCACATTATTTCTACATGGTAAACAAATTGAAGCCCTTCTGTGATGCCTAATCCTCATTTTTTAAGAAAGAAAAAAATGAGGGACATCTGAGTCATGGAACTCCCACATAAGATCAAGTTTGGCCCTTCATCAGCTGGCATATGTAACATTCCTAGTGTGGCAGAGGAACCTCAATCATAAGAACAGACTGCTAGATCAGGCCAAAGCCATCTAGTCCAGCATCCTGTCCTCACAGTAGCCAACCAGATGCATGGGAACCTCCAAGCAAAGCCTGAACACAACAGCATTCCCCAACCTGTGATTTCAAAATACGAGTATTCAGAGGAATACTGCTTCCGACAGTGCAGCACTGGCAGGAGAACCTGCTGGATGGCTGGAAAAAGAGCATGTGAACCAGGAGTGATTTGCTATGAAAAGAATTCCAGGTGTGTACCCACCTACACCACAGCAGCCAAATGTGGAAGAGTTTCTTTCCCCCCCCCCCCCTCTCTCTCTCTTTCTTCTCAGGTGGATTGTAAGCTACTTCTCCCTTCTTATAATGCCACTGGGAAAGCAGAAAAGGCATTTTGTTTATCTGTTGTTGACATTTTGCACAAAAGATTAACAAGAGGAGATAACAGAATAGAAGAACCAACACTTTCTTTAACTAACTTAGGCAAACGGGGCAGTGATGCGCCTGGGTCCTCTACTGCCCAAGGTGAGGAGGGGTACTAGGTGAAGAATGTGGCAGCCTTTCTGCTTACTGTTACTCTCCTGAGATGAGGGGGATTAAAGTGTTGCTGGATGGTGTTGGAAAAGTTGAGGATGGGGAAAAGGAAGTACTTTTTCACGCAGTTCATAGATGAATTATAGAATTTGCTACCACAAGATGTAGTGATAGTCACCAGTCGTTTTAAAGTGGATCAGACAAATTTGTGGAGGATAAGACTATCCATTGCTAGCAACCATTATGGCTATATACTACTTCCACGGTCACAGGGAGTATGCCTCTGAATACTGGTTGCTGGGAATCACAAGTGGAAGGAATGCTGTTGCACTCAAATCCTGTTTGCAGGCTTCCCATACTGTTTCAGTGGCTTTCTGTTCTTCTTTCTTGTTCATATAGGTGATGGAATTATACCAGACTGGCATACATCTATCCAGTTTTGACCTTTAACCTGCTTCAGTTTGTAAGCCAGGTTTTTGACAAAGTCCCATTTACCAAACTTTTCCAAGCCAATTGTACATCATGGCTCCCTTCAGGCTTCACAAACACCCGGCCACTGTTTAAAAAGCTGCCATCAACAAATGTCCTTTAAGTTCTTGACTTTTTGGTCTAATTATATCCAATATATATATTCAGTAAGGCAAGCTTTGGGGCGATATCTATGGTCTGTCTTGTCATTCCCTCTATTTCCTTAAAAACTATAAACCAATATTCTTTTGCCAGCAGGGCTTTTCTTACGTGGGAGAAAACAGAGGGAGAGTGAAGTCAGTGCTTTGCTGCCCTTTCGTTCCCCTCTTCCTGCATCTAGTTCTTCAGGAGTGACTCATCAATTAGCCCCAAATAATTGTATAAGGTTGTAGTTATGATGACTGTACTTGTCTTGAGAGGGCAGAGGGGTGGCTCAAAACCTCTTTCTTGCTTCTGCATAAATCTGAAGAGGCTCAAGCTGCAAGCATCCTGTTATTAAACATTTTAAAGCATACAAGGAAAAAAGGAGTGTGTTTGTTGATTTACTAATAGGCTTGTTGCTCAATACCCTATGAATACAAAAAGAGAAAGCATTGTCCCATTTGGTATCCTCCTTCCAGAGCCTCAAAATTCTGGGGTCCTCCTCGGAATTTTCCGCGGGTAAGGATTTCAACCTGAATCAGGGGAGTAATAATTGAATCCGGGCTACGAAATACCTTAACATACTGTGACTGGAAGCTGTGGAGGCGAGAAATGTTCTGAGGAAAGCCCAGCGCTACACCTTGGAACCAACCCTGACTAAATCCCACTGAACTGAAAATCGGGGTCGGTTCTCCCGCAAAGGCAAAATAGGGGCGGGACCCAAAGGCATTTAGCAACAACAACAGCCCTGCTGCTCCGACTCCACTCCCACAACCAGTTTTGCTCGGCCCGGGAGAGAAAGGGCCGCCTTTGGCGCTTCAAGCCTTTCCAAGCCCAACCCTCGCCCACATAGCTATAAACACATAAACACGACATAGCCTCGCAGACCAGTACAGCACATGTAAACTACAATTCCCAGCGTGCCATTCTCGTCTCTAAAGGCATGCCGGATGATGTAGTCATGGAGATGCCGGCCTGCCGCCGGCCGGAATTAGGCCAAGACGGGAATTCCAGTCTTTCATCCCTCAAGTAACTGGGGCAGCGGTAGAAAACAGGCTGGGGGAAAACCTTATTAAATTTTCTGTCCCCATTTATTTCCCGCCTTACCGTGACCTTCGGCTCCCACAGCAAGGAAAGTGAGGCCGCGCCGAAGAAGGGGGAGGAGATTCAGACGGCGCCGGAAACTCTCCTGTGGCTGCTGTTCCTCAGAAGCAGTTTCCCACCTATTTAATTTACATTAAATCCGTCGGTGACCGTTGGAAGCGGGGGAGTTTCCCTCGTGTGGGTGCGCGCGCGACATCCGCTCCTGAAGTATCGCAGTAAAAACAGAGCGAAGCTTCAAGAGCCAAATATCCGTGGCAATATAAAACGCAGTGCTGTTTATCATGTGAATATAAATAACACAATTGACAGATTATTATTATTATATTTGCCACTTTCAGTGAACATGGCGTTTCAAAAGAGTGTCCAAACGAAAACGAAAAGCTCCCTGCCTCAGGGTGCTTACAATCTAACCTTGCGATCCTAACAGTGTCTACCTATTTATTCTATCTTAATTGTGTCTGTCTATTTATTTATTTATTTCGTAAAAATCACACAGCGCTTGATTGTAAAAAAATACAAAAGAAAAAAACAAATTGTTTACATGTTGACTCAGTCCTATTGAATTCAGTAGGGCTTGCAGGTAAAAGTGAGGCTAGAACTGCAGCCTACATTGCTGTTTGAGAGGTGTGAAACCTATGAGCAACTAAAGCCTGGCTATCCCTGTCTGGTAGGGTTAAAATATCAGCTTAAGTTTAAAAGGCGAGCTGAGGCTTAGAGTCCACTTCCACCTCGTGACAACCATAAGTTTGGCCCTTGAGGGAGAACTGCTCCCTCAAAACAGGCTGAACAGCACTCCCCATGAATAGACTGCCTTTCAATAAGATGTTCCCAAAATGACATACAGCAAAACAAAAACAACAGTCAACTGCGTTATCTGAAAAACAACAAAACTAACAGGTGATTTTTAAAACACCTAGCAAAATTTAAGTTTTCACTGCCCTTCTAAATGATGTTGCCAATGGGGTTGCTTTACATAGTAGGAGATTGGTATTTCATATGATGCCTCTGTTAGGGTTGCCATGTGTCCTCTTTTTGCAAGATACATCCTCTTTTTCCAGGGGAAAATTAGAGACAAATTGCATTTATTTGATTTGAAAGGCTATCATAGCATTCTCTCTTTTGCTCTTCAAAATATGCCCACCCTGTTATCTTCTATGGTGTTGCATATATCTTAGGGTCAAGCCTTTACTCCAGTTAAGCTAGCTGAGTGGCCTTTGGAAGCAGTTTAAATGCCACTCTCTGCTAGTGGAGCAGGAACTAAGTCAACAGAATGATGGTTATGTCCAGTGCTGTTTTTCTAGAAAAAGATGTGTTGGAACTCACCATGAACCTTGTTGTAATTGCCATTGTAAGGGCAATGGTGCCCACCTGAGAGGTACCGGAACTGGGTTCTGGTGAATTCCAGCTGACAAAAAGCCCTGGTTATGTTAATGGAGCATAGGGCTGCTAATACATCCGGAATTTCCCAGACATTGCCGGAATTCATCCTTCTAAGATGGCGTCCAGGCAGAATTTTCAAAAAGCGCTTGAAACGTCTGGGGAAACCCAGGTGTATGGCAGTCCATATCGGAAGCTGTGGTTTTTTTCCAGCAATTTTTTATAAATACCTAAAAAAAACCCCACAATTTTGGGTGGAGATTTTGCAAAAAAATACTCAACTTTTCTGTCCAGATTTTCACTTTTTGAAATATGCCAACCCTAATGAAACACCTCCTACAAAACTGGTGTATCTGTGACACAGAGAACCTGTTGTGTAGTACTGCTCTGCCCTCTAATTCTTTGCTTGCATTTATTAACTTTATTCAGGTGGCGTAGTATTCAAGCCTTTGATGTTTCAGCTGAAGGTGTTTCTTACCAAGCCAGTGTTTTATCTGCCTTTGCTACCTTACCACAGATCAAGGAAGCCTGGTGGTAGACCACATGATTTTCTGGTTTGGGAAAATAGGTTATCTTCTGAGCACCATCCCCATTCCCAGTTATAGAATGTGGTACTAAAATTAACTTTGTGAACAGGAAAGGAGTGCATTTTTTTTTATTCATATCCAAATGAGACTGAAAAAAGAACAAAGTGGGGTAGGATCCCTCTAAGGGTTTCATTATGCTCACAAATTCCTCAGAAATCCAACTACTCAATTAATGTGGGGCAGCTGTTAGAGTTCAGCTTCATCTTTACCAAATCTGGGTATATGTGTGATTAAACCACATGTCACAAAATGCCAATGAGCTGCCAGTTACCTCATTCAAGGGAAACAAAACCCAACTATACACGGTGGCCCTCACTGCCCAGAGAACTGGGGTGCACATAATATTTTCTAAAGGTGTGACTAGTGAGAATCTTTACATGCACACACCCTCAGGTTGCTTATGTGTAGCAGAGGGCCGACCCAGCCATTGCGGGGGAGGAGGAGTGCTGAGGCTGCCATCTTAGGCAGCAGAAGCTCCTAAGGCAGTGCCCTGCTTGCCCAACTGTCTCCACCCCCAGCCATGGGCATAGCCGAGGGAGGACAGGAGACAGCTGCCCCCCCAATCAAGTAAGACAATAACTGACCAATCATGTTAGTTCTGCCCCCCTTAAAAACTCCTGCCCCCCTCAACAAAAATCCTGGCTAAGTTCATGGGGTCAGCGAAGAAGCAGCACCAGCACTGGTGCCAATTTCTGGCAATATCTCAACGATTTCTGAAACTGCAGAAGATGTTGCAGAGCTGCTTCTGCAACAGTGACGGGACAGGTGGCAGGGTGGGGCAGTACTTCCTGTTTCACCTTAAGTGGCAAAACAGATCATGCCACCCCTGGCAGTGCATCTCTATACTTCTGGAAGAGGGAGACACCAAAGGTCTATTATCTCCTTGACACAGAAAGCGGGTCATGGTCAGCTAAAAAATGGTAGCCTCCTTGAGGGATTCACGACAGCTCCCTCCCTCCCTCCTATGAAAGGAGGAGAGTCCCACTTTGTAAGAAATATACAGTACCCAACAGGAAACTGGGTTATAAAGTGTGTTAGGCAAGTTATTCACTTGGAATTGAGTTGGTGATACATTTAAAAACAAAAGGGCAGAATTACAGAAATTATGTTCATCCTCTACTCTAGCTTCCCTGGGGCATGCTACAGTAATGCAGGCCTAGTTCTTGCATGCTGCTATGGGATAGTTTCATTCCCACACGCAGTGACATTAAATGGGAAGTCTTAATGCAAGTTGTCACAAAGGTATAGAAAAGAAATCCCAAAGATGATGCTGCAGAAACCATTTTAGACTTGTAGAAGCATGCATGGTCTCCAGATTTGTTTCCATATTTGTCTGAAACCAGACTCCTCTGATGGATTTTCAAGTACCTGTCCTTGAATAATGTTTCTGTTTAGAGATCAGCATAGAGAGGTCATCTCATTAGCTGTTGGTCTGCCATATTTATGATTCTCCAAATTCCTTTGTGGAATGTTAGGCTCTTGGCACTGTCTCCAGCTCCAGTTCTGACTCCAGCACCACTGTTTCTGGTTTCAGCAGCAGATCTGTGGTTTGCTCTTCTGAATGCCGCAATTCTTCCAGTGGGTAAGTGTTCACAATCTCCACTTTGTTGTCCCCCAAGGGACAGAGGAAACAGAAAGGAAAGCCCTTACGCCATGAAGGTGTTGGATGCTTTTGTAGGACTAGAGGCAGCTGATTTCTTTGTGCAGAGCCGTTTCTGCATTGCTGCAGGGAATTCTCTCTGGCCTCTGGTTTGCTTGCTGATGAGTAGTTGAGCAGCCCACGCTCTTGCAGGGTGCCTTGATAATAACAATGACAGGACAACTTAGAAGAACTATGTATTGTGGAATATGGATTGCAGCCATTTAGTATCTCTGTCCAACCACCATAATTCTTTATTCATTATGTACATACCACCTCTCAGCCCCCCAAAGGGTCTCCCCAACACAGTCGGCAAAATTATGTAATTTATTTAAAGTAGATTGTTTTAAACTATCAAACCAGACAGCAGTAAAACAAGGCAATAATACCAAAATGTGAGCAGGAAGGAATTAAAATATATCAAAGGTCTAATGGAACAAATGCGGCATATTTCCCAATCTAACCATTCTTATTCATGGCTGTTATTTTTTTCCCATTTGTAAATTTAATGAAAAATGAAAGGAATAAAAACATAAAAGAAAATAAATAAACAATCTAAACTCTAGTGGGTGAGAGTTCCATAGTTGGGGGCATCACAATCAAGAAGGCCTTGTTCCTCTCTTTAGATAAGTATACTTTATCTGGTGAGGGAATGAAACAACGTAATGCCCCCATATATCACTAGGATGTTGTAAGAAAACAATTTTGAGACTGAAATGTTTTAGGTTGGTATGTTCCTGTGCCAAAATGCTTACAGTCACCGTAGTAACAACTGCTACTACAAATCAGGCCATGTTTAAAGAATTCCCACCATAACCCCTGCCATCCCTTAAGGTTTCCCAGGTCTAAATGGTATCTATGGTCAACATGTCAGCAAACATGGACACTACCAATTCTTATCTGCAGTGATTATTCTATAATAATACCATACAACTAATTAAAAGACCCACTGCAGACACTCATCTGGAGTTGAGCACTGAGAGAGGGATAACAGTAAAAGTATAAAAACGAAGTAACTGGTGACTTCCTCCTTACCGGAAACTGTGTTCTCTAAGAAAAAGGATAGGAATCCAGTTATAAAGGCAGGAACCATCAACAGAGAAAGGAGGAAGAGGTCTACAGGGACACAACCTGCAGAGAGAGCATCACAGTTATCTTAGAAATGCCATAATGTGGTACCTTGCATTCAACATCCCTAAGTCGATCCAACAGAACCTCAGATAGTTATTCATTGTAACTAGAATGGTTCAGAAATAATTTTCTGTGGCAAAAAGGCTTCCACCCAAATGCTGAAAGTGTGGGATAACCATCATGCTTAAGTCTAATTAATGCACGAAGAGATTAAATAGAGTAAGATGTCCTGCC
Organism: Podarcis erhardii; assembly: GCF_964252035.2. Classification (NCBI taxonomy): domain Eukaryota; kingdom Metazoa; phylum Chordata; class Lepidosauria; order Squamata; family Lacertidae; genus Podarcis; species Podarcis erhardii. Next base: position 87,618,637 of record NC_138497.1, read on the forward strand.
AGGCTTAGCTCACCTTGTGAGGAAATGAGTAATCGATCATATTGTTCACCCCCAGTCTACTAGAGGATGTGAGGAGGAAAATAGGGACACTTGGAGAGTCTGACATAGTCCTTCCTCTTTATGATTCTAAGTACTTCCTACATATCATGCAAATAAAAATATTTGGCTTAAAATGAAATAACGTGTAGTGTAACATTGATGTACAACTAATAAGATTATTATTATTATTATTATCATTTCATTAATCAGTTTTAGATAATCAATAAATAGGGGATGCAAAGAACCAAAAGGGCACACTCCACAAAGTGCAAAAATGTCCAGATAGCTTTGGAAATTTAAATGTTTGTGAAAACTTTTAAAATCCCCCCCCCCCCCGATCTAGCTGCTTTTTGCAAGACAGGGACACAACCTGAGGGTCCTGTTATGGTTCTGAATTTCCTGCAGAAGGCAGTCTCAAGCTTTTCTTCTCACCACAGCTCTGATCATGCCAGCCCCTGCCCCCCTCTTGGCACCTGTAGCTGTGGCCAGGGATCCTGGTGCCGTGAAGAGCCACTTCGGAACCAGCAGACCCATGAACATAGTGAAGCCCACAATGAAGATGTTCCTGCCCGAGTCAATGTTTGTGTACTGGAAGTAAGAGACACCGGTGCCCACAGCCATGCTGTATGTGACACACAGCACTCCTCCTGAGGATAACAAGGGAGAAAGAAGCATAACAAAGTAGCTGAACTGACTTTGGAAAAGGGAAAGGGCAAAGAATGGAGAGGGACTTAAATATGAGTAACCATAAGAATAGAGCAGGAGCCTTGAATTTGCCCATAAACAGCATCACCTGGTATCTCCCCCACTCTGGTAAGATGCAGGGTTTTTTAATTGAAATTATAGCTATTATTTCTAAATTTGTACACACACACACATCATCATCAACAACAACAACATCATCATCTTATGAAAATTGCTGTCCTTTTCGGCAATGCATAACTGGTAACCTAGCCAGGAAGTGCACCCACACTATAATAATATAATAATAATTTATTATTTATACCCCGCCCATCTGGCTGGGTTTCCCCAGCCACTCTGGGCGGCTTCCAAAAGAATATTAAAATACTGTGATACATCAAACATTAAAAGCTTCCCTAAACAGGGCTGCCTTCAGATGTCTTCTAAAAGTCTGGTAGTTGTTGTTCTCTTTGACATCTGGTGGGAGGACGTTCCACAGGGAGGGCGCCACTACCGAGAAGGCCCTCTGCCTGGTTCCCTGTAACTTGGCTTCTCGCAGTGAGGGAACCACCAGAAGGCCCTCGGTGCTGGACCTCAGTGTCCGGGTAGAACGATGGGGATGGAGATGCTCCTTCAGGTATACTGGACCGAGGCCGTTTAGGGCTTTAAAGGTCAGCACCAACACTTTGAATTGTGCTCGGAAACGTACTGGGAGCCAATGTAGGTCTTTCAAGGCTGGCTCTAGATTATAGAATTTGTTGGCTGGCAATGGCACCCTTTAGGATTATAAAATATCATTTACAAGGATAACCTTGACTGAGAACTTAAACTCATTTAAAATTACGTCACCATGGAAAGAGCATAGGACCCTCATTTATGTCTAGGGTAGCCAATGCCTTACATAGTAGTGGAAGATAATGGTTGCTCCAACATACATTATAAAGAAGGCAGCTGTGAGAGATGCCCCAAACAGGGAGGGGGTGGGCTGGCTAGGTGGCACGGCGGTATAAGGAAAGGAAAGGAAGCGTTTATTACCATGAACTGCCAGAGGGATGGTGGTAAGAATTCCCATGAGCCGAGGAGACAGTCCCAACAGTACACATGCCAATGCACTGATCCACACTGCACGGCATGAGGGAGCCTGAATGTAGGAAACAGGGCATGAGACTGGAACCTTGAAAACCCATGACCTCAGGTCTCTCCAGGCATGGAACCCCACAGAGCATTCTGCATTCTACAGGATGACTAGTGGGCAGGGTGGGGGACTGTAGTGGATGGAAGAAAACAGGAGGAAAACCTATAGATGAGAAAAGACTATTCTTCATACTGCAGTCTCTGTGGGAAGACATTCACATGGTAACATTTCCCCCTCCTATTATCTCACAGCCTGTCCTGGGTCCTCTAAGATGCTATCCTATCCCCAGGGTTGAAGTAAGAGTCAATCGTCCATCCAGTTGGCTTCTGTATGTGCAGTGGAGGCTGGTCCATTCACTGCCCCACCAAACTCAATCTGCCCTTAGCCAACCCTCATCCGCCTCCTTTCTTACAACCAGCCTAGGGGGTGGCACCATCTGCCCCCTCCCCCTCCCTAGTCTGTGCCTCTTGCAGAACTCAACAGGGAGCAAGATGGAGACAAAACAATAATTACCGTATTTTTCTGTCTATAAGATGCCCCCATGTATAAGACGACCCCTATTTTTTGACCCCAGAATTAAGAAATAAGTATTTTAAACATTCTGCCTATAAGACGAACCCCCCCCCCCCATTTCTAAACTTAAAAAATTTGGGGGGAAATATAGTCTTATACACGGGAAAATATGGTAGTTGTCACTTCCCATCATTGGTTCTGGTTCCACTTACTGTAGGTCTCCCTGTCTTACTTCACCACGCGTTCTGTAGGGCAGAGCTTTCCAAACTTTTCATGTTGGTGACACACTTTTTAGACATGCATCATTTTGTGACACAGTAATTCAGTTTTTCTAGGAAACCAGTGGGCAGCCCACTCCCTTTCCAGCCCCGGGAGGAGCACAGGGAGCATTCGCACAACACACGTACACACAGCAGCCAATACTAATGTGTTGCGACACACAGTTTGGAAATCTCTGCTGTAGTGTGTGGTACAAATGGAATTTCTCCAGATAATTAATATTGCACGTGTATAACGTTGTTCAGGGTTTTATATGTTAACAACAAGGCTTGAACAACAAGACCTTTAGAAGACTGCTGCCACTACCAGCCAGAGAAAACAATACTGGGGTAGAAGGACCAGTTGCCTCTGACTCAGCATCAGACAGCTTAAGATGTTAATGGGGAAAGGCAAGACTTAAGGCAATCTCTGAAACAGGAGCTCATGTACCAATTGTTGGAGGAGAGTGATCCATGGGACATCTCAGTGCCTACTCTGAACCTGCATAAAGGAATCCATGATCTCGACCCATGCTCTTACCTGGGTCAGTCTGCCGGCACAAGCATTGGGCATGCTGGATGCAGTTCCAGATACACTGCCCAGCACAGCTGCCAGGAGGGTGCCAAGGCCCTCAGTACAGAGCCCTCTGTTGCACAAATGCTGTGGTGGGGGTGGATCCCATAAGGACTTGCTGCACAGCAGATAGCAGCCCACAGAATTCACGCTTGCGGTAACACCCATAGCAGCACCAATGCCAATGGCACGGGTACTAAGTACTGGCCAGCCCTGTGCACCTGCGGGACAAAGAGATAGAAAAGACGAGAAGTGAAGTCCAGTCATTAAGCCAATGAAAGGGCAAAGTATGGTTAAGCCATTTATTACCTGGGTAAGGCAGCTTGAGCCATGGGGACTGCAGGGTGCTATTGGTGAGGGTTAAGTGGGGTGTGGAAGGATGCAACACATCCCAAGAGGTTGGAACAGGTCTCAGCATCCCACAGACAAGCCAGATCCCAGAGAAGGGCAGCAGAATCTATAAGAATGCAAGACTGAAAGTGAGAATTTGCCTACCTGCCCCTCTTGCTGTCCCTGGATCCATCTGCATAATGCCAAAGGACACAGGATTAAGCTGTGCCATATTTCTCAGCTCAGGGCTTTGGAAATATTGGAGATTTGGGGAGTGGGAGATAACAGGGGAAGGGGAAGAGGAAAGTGGAGAAGGGAGCCAAGTTTGGCTGTACCGTTAGTTCATTAATTCATACCGAAAAAAAGTGCAGGGCTGGGCTGCCCGATTTTATAGTGAGCCCTCTTGCTTGGCTCCACTGGCAAATGGGCAGTCGGCAGGAAGCCAGGTGCTGGGATAGCAAAACGCACAGCAACACAAGCCTAAAAAGAGATCATGAGTGATATTCAGCAAAGCACTGCCCTAGGAATATAGGTTGCTTGGTCCTAACACAGAGAATATGTAAATCCCAAGAGCTGCCATGAGAACAGCTCGGCTCCAAGAGGTTTCTCAGTTGAGTAGCTACTCCTTTCCCCAATACTACCCAATGTTCTATTTCCATTCCCTAATGCAGGCATCCCCAAACTTGGCCCTCCAGCTGTTTTGGGACTACAACTCCCATCATCCCTAGCTAACAGGGACTATGACCGGGGAGCCCAGGGTTAGAATCCCTATTCACCCATGAAGTTCACTGGGTGACCTTGGACCAGCCACCATCTTTTAGCCTAACCTACCTCACAGGGTTTTTGTGAGGAGAAAATAACCATGTACACCACCTTGAGTAGCTTGGAGAAAAAGGTGGTATATAAATGTAATAAATAAATAAAATAAATATTTTTGGGAAAACTCTGGGAATGAATAGTGTTTTCTGGGATTCTCATCCCAGCACTAATGTTAGAGCAGAAACAAATATTAAACAAATTACTCCAGAATCTCAAACATTCTACACAGCTTGAGTCACATCCGCACCAGACATTTAAAGCACATTGCTTCCTCCAGGGACTCCTGGGAACTGTAGTCTGTTAAAGGTGTTGGGAGCAGTATATCTGTGCAGTGTAAAATGCACTTCACAGGATTCTTACGGTGCTTTATGGAATGGATGTGACCTTATCCCATAAGGAGGACCTCAAGTTTTGAAACCCTATACTTTTTATCATTGGGGAATGGCTCCTGAATGGGGTGGGGGGTGAAAGGAGAAGATAGGAAAGCCACCTTTCCCCCACCCCCTTCAGCTGACATGTCTCTGGTTTGAACCTTAGGTTTTGTGGGATTTAAGACTTTTGGCTTAGATTTGAATTTGTATCTGGCAGTTTTTGTGTGAGAAAGTTGGTAACTGTCTGAATTTCAATTCCAGCCCAATATGCCTCATTCATTCACTTCACAACCTCCTTTTGAGAGGGCATGAAGCACAGTTACTGGAGCTGGCTGGTCTTTTGAAGAGAGCTAGCAGTCAGCAATCTGAACTTACAGCAGGGCGACTCCCCAGTTTTCAGAGCAGAGAAGAGCAGCAGGTCTGTATGCTGAAAGTCCAATGACAGAAAGGCTTGGGGCCAGAACCATGGGTCCGCAGCGATGGGTAATCCACCCACAGGCACCTGACATCCCCAATGCCGCCTGCACCAGAGCGGAAATCAGCACTGCACCTGAAACCTGGAAGGGGAAAAATAGGCAGAACAGGGTCAAGTTACAAAACAGGGATGTGGAATTTTAGGACTGGGGGCCAGATGTGGGCCTCCAAGCATCTCTATCTGATGCTCGGGACTCTTGCCACACCACACACCATCCCTCTCCTCAGGTGACACCCCTCATTGGCCCTGCTTTACCCTTTCCTGGAGTGTTCTTATCGGGCTGAAAAGTGGTTAGAGTGATTGACTAGGCCCAGCACCAGGGTTCGAATTCCCACTCAGTCATTAAGCTTACTGGGTGACCTTGGGCCATTTACAGTCTAACTTACCTCACAGGGGATAAAAGGGGGAGGGAAAAAATGTACATTCCCTTAAGTTCCTTGGAGTTCCTTTCCTTGGAGGAAAGTGGGCGGGCAGGTGTTAAATGTAAAAATAAACAAATTCTCACAATGCCTCTTGCTTGCCTTGATGGACAAGAGAGGGTTGTGTGAGAGTGTGTAGAAACCAGCTGCCTTACAAAGGTAAAATTTGCATTTGTTCCTCTATCCACTTTTGCCTCTGACTTCACTGACCACTAGCATGTGACCACCCCACCCATAAGGGCATGTGTCCCCCAGGTTGAAACAGGTCCCCCAGCCCTGTTACTATAGGCCTCCATTACATGCTTCCTTGGGGATATTTTTTTTCATGCAGGCAAGGTGGTGTGAGAGGCACAGGCAGAGCTGGTGGGACAGCTATGGTAGGATTGGGAGACACCCCAAAGCAATTGAGAGCAGAGTCCAGCAGCATGGTGGTGAATTACTTTCCATCCTTCATGGTGGCAACAGAACATGCCATGTGCTGCCATGACTTTGGTACACCCACCAAGCTGGTATCTTATGTCCAAAGGGATCCAAGAGACCCTGTCTTCCTGGTGTCTAACCCCAACCCCACCACCACTGATGCCAGCCTCTCCGTATTGGGTTTAACCAATCAAAGCTGCCAACCTCATGGAGTAACTGGTCCCAGTTTCTTGAGTTTTCACAATCTGGCCCAGCACATATGTCAGGGGCCTCAGTGCCTGAAAGGGAAGCAGGGACAGATAAATGAGTTGGGAATACAGTGAAATGAAGAACACAATGAGGAGAAGAGGAAGATCCCAGAATTCAAATTAGTGTTAAGCAGATTTCATATTTTTAAAAACTGATCTGCAGAAGTCATAGCTTCTGAATGGAATGCTGATGTGAGGGATAAGCAAGGATTCTCAAGGAATATGTAGTGGAGGAAAACAAGGATAAAGGGCTGAAACCAGTCACTGGCGTCAAACACTGACAATTGCATCCCTTTGACTACCTACTGTATACAGGTGTTTTTCCCATTTAGAAAGACAGACAACTGAGGGAGAACATGGCAAAGAATTGTAAAAGAACTGGAGAGGATGTGTAGAGAAATTTCTTTCACACAATACTGGTCACCAACAGACAAAAGGAAGTACTTCATGTAATATACAAGGTTCATGGCTAAATAATGTGGTGGTGGCCACACTGACATGGGGAGAGGCTTCTAAATCTGTGGAAGCATGGACTTGTCAATGACCACTAGCCATGACAGTGAAATTAAATCTATAAGATCTGAGGCAGTACACCTTTAATTGTCAAAAGCTAATGACAAAAAAGCAACAGAGAATAGCTTGTGAGCTTTTCAAGAAGCACGTGATCGACTACTGTTGGACAGAAGGCTGGACTTGACAGCAATTGTTCTGATCCAGAAAGGCAAATTACACACCTAAGTCTGCCCAATCGAACAAGAGATGGTTGTGCTTATTTTTGGAACATAGGATTCAGCACTAAGACATGAGTATTCACTGTGCAACAAAACAGCAGCCACCGATGGCTGGTTACCATTCTTGCTGGATCCAAAACTCCTCAAAAGAGATGGCATTTGGAAACCTTGCCATCATTGCCCTGTGATTGCAGTGTCCTGTGCTGGTGGCTGAGTATTTGGAAGAGGACTGGGTACTTTTGCCTATAACTCACTATTTCCATTTGACTGGAGAATGGGAGCCACATGTTGGGTCTGTATCATGGCTGGGATAAGGAACTCAAAAGATGGAGCCTGAACCAGCGGCAACCTGCAGGGAAGACAAAGAGGAGATCCTGCTACAAGGAATGGACAAAGCCTAAGTCTTGGGAAGGAGCTGCTAACTAGAAGCTGTGTAGAACTAGGCATTTTCCAGAATACTAGTCCCTGCTTAGACTTCTAGTAATAGAAGGCCACACCCAACTCCCCAACCAAGAAGGCAGCAAGGCTGTGGGATTCCAATAGGTCAAGGGTTGCCTAGAGCCAGCTTACCTGGTTCCCAATCCACACTGAAAGGCTGTGGCTATGCCGCAGGCAAAAAGGTTGCATGCTAGAAGTTCATTCCAACATGGAGTACCATTCAGCATCTTGCCGGGAAGGGTGGCAATGAAGAAAAAGTGAAAGATGCAGAGAAAAGATACCTGGACCAGGAGATGCTAGGAAGGAACAACAAGTTGGTCTGAGCCATGGCCTTGTGAGCACCTTCACCCTTCCCTAGAAGATGGCACAACACACTTAAGCCCAATAGTGTGTCTCAGTCGCTCCCAAAGCTTCAGATGCTGGCTTTGCTGCCACTCATACATTGCCACTTTCTTTAATGAGACCCACATCAAAGTACAGTCGCTAACACCAATTTCTGCCTCATCGGCAGTTCCAAACTTCACCTAGTATCTGCAGGTCAGGATTTAATGAAAAACAGCCCAAACCCTGGAATCACATTCCTGCATATATTGCATCAGAGATGACCACTGGTTCATCACTGCTCTTTTTTTCACAAGATGCTCCTCACTTTTTGCAATTCTCCAGTTGCAATGTTTGTCTGCATTGCAGCAAACACAACACAGAGCCTTGTGACACCCTTTTTGCGGAATATGTTTCCTCTTGGGTGTTGTGCTACACCCGCCCTCTCCAAGCAACCCAACTCACCTGCAAGGCCAACAAGCAGATCAGGGGCCAGGGAGGAAATTTTGGCCCCTTACGAGCATGGGGAAGGATGCTTTTAGAAGCCCTGTTGACTTTGTTCATGATGTCTGTCTTTTTCCTTTGTGCTGGAAAGTGACCTAGCAACTGAGTATATCTCCAGTTCCTCCCCTTCTTTTATTTACACCCTTCACTAGCCATATGCATTTGAACTTCCACCTTTGGCCCTTCCAGGCCACAGTTGCTCAGCCTGTTAGCTATTAACTTGGCTTGCCCAGTAACTCACCACTAGTGCTGAGAGATAAAAGGCATGACTGAGCAGGGGTTAAACTACAGCAAGCTGGACCGCCCCTGACCTATTGGACAGTATCAGCAAGGGATAGTGCTGTGGTTGGCCATCTATAACCAAGGGGCAGTGTGCATATGATAAACATGCCTAGGCACTTGCTTATTTGCATAAAAGGGACCTATTACATGTTATTATTTCTCACAGAGACCATACTTAAAACAATTAAGAGAAAGAACTATCTGGGTGGGAAAGAGCTTAGACTAGTCAGTTTAAAGCTGGCCTGGGGACATTCTTGGGGCATCATGTGAAGGCACTGAATATTACCACCTTGCAGGTATGTTTTGTCAGCATTTGAACTTGTTTACTTAATAAAATCCTAAAAGAAAAACAAAAGATTACTTTGCTGAAACCAAGTAGGTCTGGTCAGTGTATGGATGAATTACCATCCGGGAACTGTAAGTACACTCTACTGGGTTCCACAAGAGATGAAAGTTAGAATATAAATTTAAGGGACAGCTAAGGGAGTGTGAGAAAAAATTAATAGAACATCCGAAAGATTAACATAGCCTACAAACAATGAAATTACTACAAACACAATACTCGATGTTAACGAATCAAGAAATCGAATGGAAAATCAAGTCAATGAGGCAAAGATATTTTGAATCGGCGAATAAAACGGGGAAATTTCTGGCCTGGCAGTTGAGAAAAAGACAAAAGCAAAATATGATAAACAAAATAATGGTTGAGGAAGAATTGATAGTAGATCCAAAAAGAATACAAAATAATTTTCTTAAATTTTATGAGGAGCTGTATAAGAAAGGGGAAGAGGACCCAATCAAAATAGAAAGATATTTAGTGAATTGCAAAGGGAAGATTGTTACAGAAGAAGAAAGATCCCAATTAAATAGACCCATAAATATAGAAGAGATACAGAATGCAATAAAAAAAATGAAATTAGGTAAGGCACCAGGACCGGATGGTCTCTCGGCCAAATATTATAAAGTTTTGGGTAATCAACTGACATCTGCGCTCTGTGATACTATGAATAACATCTTGAGAGGAGGGAAAATACCCGAGTCCTGGAGGGAAGCCTTTATAACATTAATTCACAAAGCAGACACAGATAAATTGAATATGAAGAACTACAGGCCAATATCTTTGCTTAACAATGACTATAAAATCTACGCGGATATTATGGCAAACAGACTGAAAAAATGTTTAACAAACTTAATTCAAAAAGACCAATCGGGCTTCCTGCCAAATAGGTTCTTGAAAGATAACGTGAGACAGGTCATAAACATAATCGAACACCTGGAGATCAATAATGACATCCCGGCGGCTTTGGTTTTCATAGACGCTGAGAAGGCGTTCGACAACGTCTCCTGGTCGTTTCTATTAAAATCTATAGAAAAGGTAGGGATAGAGGGTGAATTTATGAAAGGAATACAGGCAATATATTCAACTCAATCCGCTAAACTGGTAATAAACAATAACCTCACAAATACATTCAAAATTGAGAAAGGAACTAGGCAGGGGTGCCCCCTCTCCCCGCTCCTATTTATCATAGTGTTAGAAGTTTTGGCGAATAAAATAAGATCAACGCCTGAGATACAAGGGATAAAAATAGGGTTTAAGGAGTTTAAACTAAAAGCCTATGCGGATGACCTGATGTTATCCCTGGAAGAGCCGCAAGGAAGTTTGGGCAGAGCACTGGAGGTCATAGATGAGTATGGCAGGCTATCTGGCTTTAAATTGAATAAATCCAAAACCAGAATGATGATAAAGAACTTGGGTAGAGATATAAAAGAAAATCTGGAGAGACAGTACGGAATCAAAGTGGTAAAAAAAATAAAGTACCTAGGAATATGGCTCACACCAAAAAATATAAATTTAATTGAAGATAACTATTCGGCAACGTGGAACAAAATCAAAAAAGACCTGGATGTTTGGAGCAGAGTTAACCTTTCGTGGCTGGGCAGGATGGAAGCTATAAAAATGAATACACTCCCTAAGATGCTGTTTTTGTTTCAAAATATTCCTGTTATTAGAGGATCCAAAATATTCAAAGACTGGCAGAAAACTCTCTCGAGATTCATATGGCAGGGAAGAAGGCCAAGGATCAGGTTTAAATTACTCACGGATCGAAAAGAGAGAGGAGGGCTGGCAGTCCCTAACATGAAATTATATTACGAAGCGGCTAGTTTGTGCTGGGTTAAAGATTGGATAACCTTGGAAAACACAGACCTATTAGACCTCGAAGGGGCAGACAATAGGTTTGGCTGGCATGCCTACCTTTGGTCGAATAAAGAGAAAGCCCATAAAGGTTTTTCGAACCACATCATCAGGGGACCCCTGTATGAAGTCTGGGGAAAAAATAAAAAATTGCTGGAAGGGAAAACACCCTGGTGGCTATCCCCAACAAATATCTTAACAATCAAAAAAATAAATCAGGAAGATCAGAGACTGACGTATGAAGACCTACTAGTCAAATCTCAAAACGGCTGGAAACTAAGACCATATGAGGAGTTAAAAGAGAAGCTGACGGGTTGGATACAGTATCATCAGATCAACGCAAGATGGACGGAAGATAAAAAAGCAGGAATGAGTGAAAAGAAATCAAAATTTCATATTGAAATAATTGAAAGTAATTCTAAATTATTGTCTAAAATGTACAATATATTATTAGAGTGGGATACAAAAGACGAAGAAATTAAGGAAGTCATGGTCAAGTGGGCGATAGATCTGGGGCATAACAAAGAATACGAGAAGTGGTCAAAATTGTGGAGTGAGGGTATAAAATTCACGGCAAGCGCTGCAATTAGAGAAAACTTAGAAAAGATGATATACCGATGGTATTTAACACCAGAAAAACTAAGTAGAATGTACAAGACTGGAAATAAGGCCTGTTGGAGATGTAAAATAAAAGAAGGCAATTTCATACATATGTGGTGGGCATGTGAGGCAATGAAAAAATTCTGGAATCAAATATATGACGAGTTAAAAAAAATATTCAGATACACATTCCCAAAAAAAACAGAGGCCTTCTTACTTGGGATTGTCGGAGATGAGATAAAAAATGAAGACAAAACCTTATTCCAATATTCAACAGCAGCGGCCAGAATGCTAATCGCCCAAAACTGGAAAGGTACAAATACACCAACAGTGAGGGATTGGCAATCCAAATTATATGACTTCATCGAATTGGCAAAAATGACGCAAAGAATCAGAAATCAAAAAAATGCAAAGTTAAATGACGACTGGAACAAATTCATGGTATATATTGAAGGTAATTTTAGAAACTTACCAACTATAGCAGGTATGGTATAAAACTTCTGGTGTATAAGATAAATACCAACACCAGCGGTAAAAAGGAATCTAGTAAAACTGGAAACCCGAAATCAGCAGGGAAGGAGGTCAGGCGATATGTGTTAATTGTTATACTGTATATTCTAATTTTCTTTTATGTATTTTTCTCGGCCTTTTTGCCTTTTTTCTTTGTGCTTTTTTTTTTCTTCTAAACTCACTTGTTACTGGGATAGTGAGTAGTCGCACTATGTGTTTTTTTTTTTCCTTTGTTTTTCCTTTAAATGTTTTTTCGCTTTTCTGTTTTGGTGATGTTTGTGTTATGATGAAAGTCACTTAATAAAAAGAATTTCAAAAAAAAAGAAAGAATATAAATTTAAGGGAATTGTATGGCCTTTTTAGCACAATTCTTCTTCTCTCAATGCTGGTGGCAAGAATCGGTGCTTCATCCCTCTTACAATTCAAAAGCCATTTTGGACAGCTACAAATGCCAGGATTGCTACTGTGTGTGTTTGTGTATACACACACAAGCTACGGAAACCCCTGCCCGAGTGTACGTGCATAATACCTAGCACATGCATTTCTTGCTCACACTTTACATTTTTAGATGGACAATGGAAGCATCTTAGGCATACACCTAACACTGTAATGTTTGAAGTGGCTCCAACACTCCCACTCCAAGAAGGCTTCAGTTCTCTTTGTATTATTGTTACATTTTAATCTTGGGGTTTTTTTTTTTCAAAGAGCTCACAGTGACATACAAGGTTCTTCCCACGCACCTCTACCATTTTATCCTCAGAACAGTCGTGAGGTGGGTTAGGCTGAGGGATTCGGTCACGGCTACCCACCCAGCTCCTCCTATTTGCAGTCCTGGCTCAACCGCAAGAGCACTTCACCCCTTTCCCCAAACATTTCATACACTGTAAAACTTTTGCAAGTTGTGCTCACTGTGACTCTGCAGGTTTTTCTGTTTCCAAAGAAAGGGAAGCTAGTAGGGAACTGGCAGCACTTGGCTTGGGGTTTAGTACAAAAAAGAAAAGGCAAGACAGTTGCACATCAACAGTTATATTTATTAGAAGAGATCCCATCTACAAGAAATAGTGAAAAAACTACAGCAAAAATGTGCTGGTAGGAACAGGGCGTAAGAAGTGGTCGCCATCCCTCCACCCCCTCCCAGCCCAAGAAATGGAGGGGGCAGTCAAGCACTCACAAGCAGAAATCCCCAAACACTGACCTGACGGATCATGAGCCTCCCCCTGCAAATCGGTGCCCTTTTCTTCTCAGACTTATGGCTAAGAAAACTCCAGGCTAGTCCTGCATGGCTCTTAGAAAGCACACTGTCTTCATAAAGGAAAGCAAGGTAGGCAGGCACAGGCCAAAGTAATGTTAATTGTGTGGCAATCACTTGGTGGCCTGAATGTGTAGAATTGCTGGTATTTTTCACCATGATAGGGAGTCACCACAGATGATTACTTCCAAGTGCCCCTGGCAAATTCCCACACAATAAGAGCCAAGCTAGAGGGCCATTCATGGTGCCCTATACTAGCTCTCCCAAGGTGTGTGAATTCACCCCAAGTTTTACTCAATATAGCCAGACAAAAATAGAGTCAGGCCTTTCAGGCAGGTAAATGGCTCAGCTGTAGCAGAAGACTGGTTCCAACAGGCCCAGGCCTCGCTGATTCAGTCCTTCATCCTACCCAGCCTTACACAGCTAAGATGGGATGCATCATTCCAGAAGACTCATTGTGGCCCCTAGGCAAAGTGACCATTTTGGAGGGCAGAGAAGTCCTGCAGTCAGAAAGGGAAGTTGACATCCAGTGGGGCACAGACTGATAGGTACCTCCTTTCCCACTCTTTCCTGCCTTGTGCCCTACACTTTCCAAACACCCAAAGCATTTCCCATCAAGGTGCCCCCACCCCAGCCCCAAGCCCAAACTACATCCCCTCCCCTGCAGCCCTAGCTAGGAAACATGAAAGCCTCGATCCTCCCAAGCTCCAAGGCAGGCTGTGAGGGGCACTGCTTCAATGCCAGAGGTTCAGGCCAGTCTTTGCAGTTAGAGGACACAGGAAGAGGCCAACCCCAGCATGAGCAGCTGGTGCAGTGGGCAGAAAGTCCAAAGGAGGCCAACTGTGGAGCAGGGTGGGTGCAAACTGTGAGGTTGGCTGCCATGCAGGTGGTGGATTGACTGCAGTGTGGACAAAGCAAGGGACTGGTGGGCGCTGGTGGCTGATAAGGTAACACATTAAGGACGCTGCCCCACAGGTAGAGCGCTGTAGCCATTACACCATTGCTTCCTGGTTGCTGCCGCTGTTGCTGCTTCTCTCCTTGAATGGTTCTGTTCTCTGCTCCTGTGCACGGAGAGCCGTTAGGTAGCACTAAGCCATGATCCAGATGCTGGGCTGAAGAGGGGAGAGGCAGGTATGCAGCTAGAGCATCCCTGGTGCTGGCAAACTCAGTAGGACTGGCCCTTTTCACATGTATAGTGTGATGAACCACTGCAGTAGAAGCAAGGACAGCAGCAACACCTGTCAGGTACATCACACCTAGAATGCAAGCCAGCTGTGAAAAGAGATGACAAATGTCAGTATGCAGCATGTCTTCTGCCCCACCTGGAACAATCCACCTGAGAGCACGTATAGATGAACTCAAGGAGATTCCTGTGAGAGCCATTCAAAGGCCCACCCAACCCAGTGTCCCACTTTCTCACAGCAGCAACCAGATATACACTGGTAAGAACACTGCCCTGGACACTGTCCTTTTCAAAGGCAGATGTTTGGTTTACCTAGCACATGTGTGGATAGGAGGGTACAAGTTAGCAGAAGAATATGTTTTCATCCAGATTCCATCATTTGGTGAGACCAGATTGGCTGAACCTTTTTAAAATAAAAAATAGTGGCACCCTGGGTTGTGGAATCTCAACCCTGGGAGGACTGGCACACCTGTTTGCTTTTTCTATTCAATGAATACCTTAAAAAACTTTGATTCACTGATGTGTTAGGCTAGATGAATAAATGATGCTAGCTCTGTTGCTTATCTTTGGGATTTTTATATTTAGCCATGCTATGGTTGGTTTAGTTGCTTTGTATGTCTCCAGCAGATTTTTTGTTTGACTGAGCTACTTAAAGGGCCTATATTGAAAAGCAGCCTAGAAGGAAAAGGGTAAATTTGTTATTTACTAATTATCAGCCAACAGTATAACACTGCACAGAGGCATATCCGGTCCTATCTACTAAGTCTCAGTCTGTCCTCTCTCTCTCACACACATGCACAAACCCCATGCCCTGGCATCAAGAGTCTATTCATTTCCAGCATCACTGCACCCACATAGGACAGCTGATCTCTGTCCCCCAGCCCCCATCCCATCCAGTAAGATGGGCCTAGCTTGGCCTGCCTTACCTTTGCCACCTGCTGGTAGAAATGCCCCAGTGCCTGCTGCCACAGTGTTTGCTCCATTAAGACACACAGGTCAGTGTAAGTGAACCAGCCACGCCAGATGCCCTGCCTCTCAGCCACACTGCAGGAAAGGAAATAAGGAAATAAAGTTCTTTTCTCAAGAACTTGTATCCTGGCAGCATTCTGCACCATGAACAGGAAGCATTTCCCTGGGGTTTTTTTGTCCCCCCCACCCTTATAATGTATTTTTATTAAAGATTTTCTTGATTTACAAAAGTATGTGCAATGTCTCTCTCTCATCCCCCCCCCATGTAACATTTTTACAAATCAGTTTCATTTGTTGAGACATTAGGAGGAAAAGGGGGAGAGAGGTGGGGGGGAAGGATGGGTGGGGGGGTCGGGTGATGATGTTTCTATTTTACTTAATATATGTAGGGTTTGGTGTCAGCATTGCTTGTGTAGGTTCTTTGCAGTTCACTTGTTTTCCTTTGGTGGTGAGAGAGGTTGGGGTTGGCCGAGGGTGTGGTTGTTCATTTGTGGTTGGCTGTGGTGGTCTTTGTTTTCATGTGTGAGTGGGGTGGGTGGGTGTTTTGGATAAGGTTAGCCATATTGATTTGTATGCTGTTGGTGGATTATTGTCATTGTCTTTTTGGGCTGTGTATGTGATAAAGGGGAGCTATACCAGGGTCAAGGTGTCTTCTTTTATTTGTCCCCATGTCAGTTTCAGTTTATTGGTTAGTTTTTCTAGTAAGGCTGTTTCCCATACTATTTGGTACCCTTGGTCCATGCTTATTCCTGACAGGCAGCATTTCCCTGTTTAAGAACTCACACAGATGCCCATTACTGCTCTCCCCTATGCTGCAAAGCCACATAAAGAAGACAGCAAGCAGGATGGTATGTTGAATAGCCCACTGCCCTGCAGCAGGGGTAGCTAAATGTGTTGTGTTCCAGAAGCTGCTCAATTCCAAACTCCCATGAGCCCCTGCCAGTGATCAGGGACTATGGGACCATTCCTGCCCTGGGGAACATTGTTAACATTAATGAAGCCAATCCAGGTATTTGAGAGGCATGTTGAAAGGGACTCTGAGGCCATGTTCAGCCTATTCATAATGGACAGCAGCAACTGCATATACCCAGAAAGAACAGAGAACCCGAAAGACTCCTTCTATGCCAGCTGCAGAAGGACAATGCCATCCTGAAAAAGCAAAAGTACTTACCATCCCTCCAGCCAGCTGAGCATTTCAAAAAGCTCCTTGGGATCTGTATAGAGGCTCCAATCCTATAGAAAGTAACAGGAATTATTAAACCAGGGAGCTAGAATTCTCTTCCTATGCACTCACTTGCAAGGTAACAAATCTTACTTGAATGATGCATGGAATACACAATTACCCTGTTGGGAGGGCAGATCCCTCTACAAGAAGATTAGGAGTGGGAAGGGTCAGAGAAGCCATTATCACCACGCTATCCACGTCTAATTGAAGAAGCTTCCCAAGAAAAGTTGTTGGGGTAAGTTCACCCCTATGAATATTTTTTCACTCAGCCCCCCTGCCCCAATTTGGCAACATTTCTACAACAGTGACAATACTCAATGCCCACCCTGGTCAAGTGACAGAAATATTCCGGCACCAGGTTAAAACCAGTATTTTCTACACAAATTGTTTTAGTGGATGCTTTTGATCTGGTGTAACTGCTTTTTTAAATAGTACTGTACTGATCGTTTCATCACTGCTCTCTCTTATTGCTTGTACTAGTAAATTTAGATTTTTTTTGGACATTTTAAAGAGTTTTATGATTTAATTGTTTAATGAATTTATTGTTGTGAACCATTCTGTAGGCTACGAAGAAAAGCAGTATATAAATTATAACCAACATGCACTCACACCCTTCTAAACACAGTGACTGGTCTACATTCTGCTGAACTTCAGCTGAAAATTCCCCAGCAGCCCTCCCTTCCTGACATGGTAGATGTAGCAGACTTACAATGGCACTGAGGAAATTCATCTCCAGTGTGTTCATGGTCTGTACATCTACTTTGCCTGCGGCACCCCATTCATCATTGAAGACCTCCTCCTCTTCTCCTTCGTCATATAAGTATTTGCTGGCAACCATCTGAAAGCAACAGGAGAGACACTAGGAGAGCGGCACAAGGTGAAGTTTCAAAGGAGGTGGGACAGATACCTCCGCTTTCCTACTGGAATCAGTTGCTCCATTTAAGGATGGAGGAAAACCCCATGCTCAGCTTACCAAGATTCCCAGGTAATAAGGAGAGAGGGATCTGTACAGACCATAATCTGTACAGCCAGTGTGAAGAATTCAACACCCTCAGTTTTTAACAGGTTAGACAGACAGACAGGTTAGACAGACAAGGAGCCAGCCATTCAAAAAAGGCAAATATCTGGTTTGGTGGGAGGGGGCCTATGGCGGGAAAATCTCTGACTTGTAATCAAAAAGAAAAAGACAGAGGTCACGTTACGGAGAAACAGGGAAGTTACATTGAAGTTTATGGCCCAGGGGAAAGGGAAGACAACAGTTTCCATTCACACAGGACCAGCTTATTCAAAGCACTTTGTATAAATTTCCTCATGGATCCTTATAAACCATTCAGATCATGATAATATCAAATGGGAACCAGCACCTCAGAGATTAGCAGCTTGCTTAAAAGCCACCCTATAAGTTCAGGGCCGTGGCTAAAAATTCAAATAGTATTTCATGAGCAGCATTCTTAGCAACTACATCACAGCACCTTCAAGATGGGGATCCACAGGCTCCTGTAGTTGTATTGTAAGGAACGGAAGGCAAGCAAATGCTCTGAAGTGCTGAAGGTTCAAAATGGATATGGCAGCTGCATCGCCAAGAAAGACAGGAACCCTTTTTCCAGCATTAAAAGCGTATGTTCCTTGTGGCAGAGATCTTTGGGCCAAACAATCTCTTACTACTTAACCATTGCTTTCCCTGCTCTAAACCAACCCAGGCACCCACCATAGAGATCAAGAAGAGGTCAGAGGAGGAGATCTGCTGTAGATATTCAGGATTGCGATGCCGAAGCCTCTCAATGTAAACCAGGGCCAACATCAGGGAGCAGGGGGAGATGCAAGCCTCCCTAGGATGAAAGGTTAAGAGACAACCGCTCAAGCACTCCACCATAAGTTCATCTGTAAAGCAGATCACCTATACCCCAGAAACCTTTGGAGCTTGAAAATCCCACTTTAAAGAAATCAAGACTTTGCCCGTTCTTGGGGCCACTCTAATTGTACAAACAAACCATCCTTAAACATCCATATGTCATATGTACTGCAAGTTGGATACTGCACAACCCCAACATCTTTATCTGCAGTCAAACTCCATACAGATTCACAAAAGATGAAACACAGCTAAGGAGGCTTGGAAGTATTAATGAGAATGGATCAACTAAGTGCCATCAAGGTGCTGCAGGCATAGAAAATTCATGTTTGCCTTTGCAAGGGCTTTGCAACGGCTTTGCAAGGACACAGATCCTCCCTGCAACCAGGGAAAAACCTCTTAGGCTTATATCCACCCCAGCTCATTTTTCTATGAGCTCCTACTGAAGAGGCCACAGGCTGCTTTCTAACTGTCCTCAATTAGCATTCAATTTCTTTCGTGAAGAAATTAGTACTTCATCAAAAACTCCTCCGCAGCCACTCTAGGCAACAGCCTCAAACTTCTTCCCACCTATTGCTGTTCCCATAAAGGGAGGGCGTTTCCTAACTTAAGGCTTCCCTCTACCCATCCCAACTCTTTTTTTAATAGAAAAGCTGATTTTGTACAAAGTTATTATTATGTTTATATAACTTTATATTTCAATAATGCATATGCTGCCTTTTATGAGAATGATCCTCAAATCAGCAGGGATGCAATTGCACAAATTTAAACATTGTTTAAAAAACACCCCCCCCCAGTCCACAGAACAGGAAACAACTCTGTATGGGCAACAAAGAAACAGAAAATCATTTCTGAGCCGTACCGGGAGACATGTGATACATATTTTTTCTGGAGCCTGCGAATCGGGCTGGGAGCAGCCTTCTGGAGCAATTCAACAGCAATATCTAGGAAGGAGAAAACAGCAGGGTTCAACTCAGTGCACAGAACCCCTTGTCCCCAAGTCATTGTCATACTCTATAGTTTAGCACCATCTCTTTTCAGCAGATAATACCTGCTTCCCTCTGTAGCCAACCTGGCAAAGAAAGGTGCTTGCAAATGGAAAACATGGGGGGAGGGGGAATTGGAGTCTTACCCGGGGGGGGGGGTTCAATTTCATCTCCAAAGATGCAACATCCATTTGGAAAATCATTTTTTAAAGCAGAAAATCATTTTTTAAAGCAAGTTTATGTCAACAAGAATATGACAGCTGGATAGAAAGATTAGACAGCTTGCCCTGGTTTCTCCCAGATCTGAACACACCTATCTGGAACTGTATAAGTATACAGTTGTCTTATTTGTCCTTGATGTTATTTGTCCCTGATAGCATTGTTCATGGCCCATGTGTCTTTTGTTGCAACTTGACAAGATCAACCATATATACATTCATTCCTGCAATTCAAGGCCAACTTTAGACTTCCGCCTCTGAAATACTTGTCTCTTAGCAACCACAAGGAATCTACTGAGTCAGTCACTCAGAAGTTCATGCTGTATGTTAGTATCCATTATTCCCACCCTACCCATACATACACAAACAGATAATAAAATTACCAGCCACAGTTGCAAGATAGCTTGAGGGCAGGGGGGAAACCTCTGGTAGCTCATACTAGAGATTAAAATGGGAAGAAATCATTGTATACTACTCTGGATATCTTACTAGAAGAACAGAGTATACGTCAACGTTCATCAAATGGAGGATGGGATATTTTTAAAAGTACAAGAGGCCTACAGCAATTATAGAGCTGTTTAGGAACCAGAGGCCTATGGCAACCTGTTGCTCTTCAGTTGTTGCTGGACTACAAGTTAATAATAATAATAATAATAATAATAATAATAATAATAATTTATTATTTATACCCCGCCCATCTGGCTGGGCCTCCCCAGCCACTCTGGGCGGTTTCCATAGAAACCAAAAATACAGTAAAATATCACACGTTAAAAACTTCCCTGAACCTTAAGATGTCTTCTGAATGTCAGGTAGTTGTTTATCACTTTGACATCTGCTGGAAGGGCATTCCACAGGGCGGGCGCCACTACCAAGAAGGCCCTCTGCCTGGTTCCCTGTAGCTTTGCTTCTCGCAGTGAGGGAACCGCCAGAAGGCCCTCAGCGCTGGACCTCAGCGTCTGGGCAGAATGATGGGGGTGGAGACGCTCCTTCAGGTATACTGGACCGAGGCCGTTTAGGGCTTTAAAGGTCAGCACCAACACTTTGAATTGTGCTCAGAAACGTACTGGGAGCCAATGTAGGTCTTTCAAGACCGGTGTTATATGGTCTTGGTGGCCGCCCCCAGTCACCAGTCTAGCTGCCGCATTCTGGATTAGTTGTAGTTTCCGAGTCACCTTCAAAGGTAGCCCCACGTAGAGTGCATTGCAGTAGTCCAAGCGGGAGATAACCAGAGCATGCACCACTCTGGCAAGACAGTCCGCAGGCAGATAGGGTCTCAGCCTACATACCAGATGGAGCTGGTAAACAGCTGCCCTGGACACAGATTTGACCTTGCCTCCATGGACAGCTGTGAGTCCAAAATGACTCCCAGGCTGTGCACCTGGCCTTTCAGGGGCACAGTTACCCCATTCAGGATCAGGGAATCCTCCACACCTGCCCGCCTCCTGTCCCTCAAAAACAGTACTTCTGTCTTGTCAGGATTCAACCTCAATCTGTTAGCCGCCATCCATCCTCCAGTATCCCTGATCATTGTCCATGCTGGCCACCACTCCCTGCCTTTCAGGACACCTTTAAATAAAGGGCTTGTTCCTAGCTATGAAGTATTCACACATATTTGTTCTCTCTCTCACAGCAGTTCTCTGGCACATGACTCAACATTCCACCACTTCAATGATCTGGAGTGTTTAATTGGACAACAATGCAGACAAATGAACAAAGCAGGAAATGAAGTAATTAACCATATTAGAGCCAGGCAGAATTATGGCAGAAGAACACATTATAGCAACCAAACTTGGTGGTGGGGAAGTGAGCAGTGCTGTTCCAGATTATGTGAAAGAGAAAAAGAGGGAAGCAAGGGGAGAAGAGAGATCTCAGCTCCGAAAAACTTCTACCACAATCAATCAAAATGCCAGAAAGCATAGATACAGTCAAATTCTTAAGTATTTCCCCTAGCTTGTACCCAATTCAATTGAATGGTTTTTTTTACCGAGGATGGTAAGGAGGTGGTGATGTCGAGTAGAAAGTAAGGGAGCTTTTAACCCTTATCCCCTCCCCTTAAGACCCATTTCAAAGCCAAACTCACCGGCAACTGGGCTTGAGAGGTTATCAAGGGCACTTTCTTTATCCCAGCCATAGTAAAGTCGCTTGCGTACCCGATCACTCAGCTGCTGGTGCCTGGGAAGAAACTGAGAGAAAACTGGCAAATGAGAGTGTGGTGCTGTGAACCTCCACCTTTCTCCCCAAGTGACACACAACACCTCAGTATCATAATTCAATGCATAAGGGTATAATTAGCATCTGTAGGAGAAAACAGTGTAATTATAAATATCTACCAACAAGCTTCCATTTTAGGCAGGGCAACCTAGCCATACACGCTAACCACTGAGCTGAAGCAAAAAGGCATACCGTAAGAATTCATTTAAAATCTCCAGGAAAGGAGATTCCAAAAACCCCATCCTATTTATTCCACCAAGTGCCCCCTCTCTTTCTATTCCTACAAATCTGCACTGTTACCCCCAGATTGCTTTACCCTCAACAACTATGCTCAACAGTTATCCTTCAATACAGTATTTGTTTATTTATTCAAGTTATAGGCTAGCCAAACTCATTCCAAAAACAGAAGAAAAAAACCCTTACCAGAGTTAAAAGTCCAACCTTCATACCACCCTATCCTGCTTAAATAGCAAGAAGCTGAAAACCCCAGTTTTCCCAGTTAAAATTGCCTAGCCCCCTCAATCTTCCCTTATATTTTGTTTTAAATAAAAGAACTTCTGAAATTATTTGAATGCTTTTCACATCCTTAAAGTTGTGGCCAAACTGTATAGTACCAAGTGACATTTACATCTTTATGTCAAAAAGAACACTCACTTTATAGAGTCAGAAACTCAGCAATATGGTTGGGACTTATGGGGGAAGCACCAGCAGTACCTTTGTTAAAAGGGCCACACTAAAGTGGCATGGTCCACATGCTCAGAAGAATTACAGGCCGACTTAATGCGGAAAGGGATTTTTTAAAGTTATTATTAAAAAGCAGGCTGGAAACACACCTCAGGGTGGACAATACAAGCTTGAATGGTCTGGAGAGAAGTATCCCCTGACTCTGAGGCCATAGATCGTGTACATGGGAGAAAACAACAAGGAGGAAGAAGATAGCAAAGGTTTTTCTGGACTACCACACATCCTCTTTTATTCCTGTAACAGGCTGCTCCCTCCAGACTTCTATGCTCCCAGGTCTGTGCTTGAATAGCATCTCTCAGCTCTGGGAATTTTTGTTCTTACCAGTTATTGTGGAAGATTTGCATCAACCAATACCAATTGTTATGTGCAGTGCTTTTTTTCTAAAGAAAAGTTTAGGGGTACTCTCTTTTTGACTCAAGAAAACCACAATTTTATAGTTCAAATAGGGAAAAATAAATACAATAAATGGAAAAAAGTCTGTCCCCCCCCCAGGAATAAAGCACTGGTTATGTGGAAGCAGAGCACAGTAGGGGGAAAAGAGAATCCCATTATGGTTGCATGACTGAATGAGTGCCTGCTCTTTTCCTTTCCTTCTCCCCTTTTATCAGTGTTCCCCAGCCAAATGCAAGTTCGGTGATAAAACCTATCAACTTGCTTTCCTTTATATTTTATGTCAGCAACCAATCAACAGGCCCACGTATTGACTGAAAACACCAAACCCTATGCAGCCACACACAAAAGTACTATTTCTAACATTCTTCACCAGTTCTTTTTTGTGCTGTTGTCTCATGCATTTTCTTTATAGCCCTCCTTAATGGCATTCTTCCTTTTGTCTCCTGGTTCTGTTTTCAGGATTTCCAAACACACCTTTATTACCCCTTGATTTCTCATGCATCCCCAAACCTGCAACCCCAGAGTAAATAGAGGGAGGAAACCACAGGCCCTGAAGTCCCTTTTACAGCACTTGAGTGCTGCAAAAACCTTAATAAGTTTTGAAGTACAGTAACAAACAGAATGGATTTTCCTTTACCCTTTTAACCAAGTTAAGCAAGTCTGCATCTAACACTGCCAGGGAAGCCCGCCCAAGCATACTTTGAAGAAAGATTAGATAAAGTTGAGCAAATAAAAAATTAGCATGTTGTCATTTACTATATCAGTATGGCCCCTTTGGCATACCAACGTACACCCTTCTAGTGATCAGTCTGGACAGACACTAATAGTTCCCATACTCCTGTCATTAACAAACAGCCATAGATTGAACCACTAAGTAACAAGGGATGGGGAATCTGTGACCCTCCAGCTGCTGGGACTACAACTACCACAATTTCTGAATATTAGCATACTGGCTGAAGCTGATGGGAGTTGCAGTCCCAACAACATCTGGAGGTAAACAATGTGCTGAAAGCCAGGAAAAGACGGTCACGGACCCCTTAAGATTGCCTACGCATATGCCATATCTACACTGAAGTAATAAATCCCACCGAGCCTGGGAGTAAACTGGGATGACAGCCCGCGCTTACAGAGGTGCAGCAAAGCCCAATTATGGTGCCTTGAAGCTCAAGGCAACGGAGGGAAGGAATGGCCACAGAATGGCACCCGGTGGGCGTGGCCACCCAAAGAGCAAAATACCGAAGTCCTTCGCACCCGCCGAAGGAGAATGACAGACACCTCGCTGGCGGGAGGGGAGGGGGGGTCTCAATCAGCAGGCGAAGGCCGGCGTGTGCGGGGGAAGGGAGTGCGGTTCAGTCTGGTGACAGCAGCTCACCGTGAACTCCTGGAAGCCGCTCAGAGAGAAAGCGCCCTCCTCGTCCAACAGGAGCTCGTTCAGATCCATCCTGCCGCGCGTGAAAAGGGGCGTCAAGCGAGGCTATCTCCTTGCTGCTGCCCCCGTTGGTAGGTAGGCAGGTGCCCGGGTGGGAGCAAGACGCCTCCTCCGCAGATAGCACCGCAAAAGGAAGAAGAAAGGGCTCGGCGCAGCCTTCCTCTTCCTGGGGCGGGAGAGGAGAGAGGGAGGGAGGGAAGGAGGCGGGCTTTTCTGCGGCCTCCACTTCTAATAAGCCGAGCGCGAGGGAGGGCAAAAGGGTTGCCTTTAGGATGAGTCACCGCGCGTGTGGCGCCTCCGTCCGGTCCTGCCAACTCAGGTCGCAAGCAGCCGAGATGGACGTCTCTGGCGGCAAAGGAAGCGGGACTTGGCTTTTTTCTTTTTTCTTTGCAGGGTTGGGATCCGCCTGCTGCAACCCAGCAACCCCTCAAACAGAACTGGAGGGATGGAAGTTTGACGGAAAATAGAAGTACTGGTTGTACATAGGTATACATGCGACACTCGATTTCTCATCGTTGATATACTGGCCGCGAATAAGTGAACTGACTCCCGTTTCAAAGCTTTGCGTCAGTCACATTGGTAATCAAGGGATGAACACATCTATACGAATTAGTCCTTTGAGCGAGCGTGTCAAGAGGATAGATCCTGGCACATCACGATGTTATTTTTTCCTACACCTGTAATAAGAGAGTATTTCTTGTTTTTTAGGCAAGCAAGCCTATCCAGACATGTAACTTTATTTTGGACATTTATGTTAAAACTGCTGTTTTTATCTGTATTGTGCTAAATGTTATGTCTGTTTTTTTTTAAAGATTGCTTTTATCAGTACTTTAATATATATTTTATATTGTTTTACGTAATCTGCTTAGAGGTTTTTGTTGAAAAAGCAGGATATAAATCTTGTTAAATTGGACTCCATATGTACCAATTTGATTATTTGCGCTACAAATAACCATAAATTGAAATGGTGGGAGGAATGGAAGATAACCCTTTTGTCCATTGTGATCATTCTGACTGCATAGAACATACTGTGGCACGCTTGTGTTCCACCATCCTTCTGTCTCCAAAACAGAATCTCCTCATGGTTACCAAGTACTTCCTTTCAGTGGAAGTAAATGATATTTTGTACTGAGGCATTGCAATAGATATAGAGATGTCTCACTTTCTCTTTACATCCATCAGACAACAACATATTATGCTAAAAATGATTCTGGCCTTGTATAGGTGAACTAATATCTACTACCACCAAGCCACTGGGTGTCTGAAATGCCACATATGACCAGAGCCACATGTGTACATTACTTTTCTGAAGGCAGTTAATAGCACACTGCACAAACAGAAGTGGTGAGAGAGGGATCCCAGGATTCGCTCTTGGTTCCACTTCCCAAAGCACAAGGTTGAAGTTGATTACTATTCCCAGTTTCTTATTTCTAGTCCCTATAAAAATTCAAAACAGCAGCATGAACAGCCTCAATAAAGAACTGAAGTTTATACAATGCCTCTATAATACAAGTAACCACAGCCTGGCAGGTAACCTGGCAATAAGAATATTACACTTGTAATGATCACACCAGCAGTAGAGGAATTCGGATTTTATTTTTCCAAAAGAGTCTGTTTCTAATTTCTTCAACTGCTCTGTTAGGCTGTGTTCACAAAACAGTCCTTCAGTTTATTAGATGTACTTCAAGTCACCAGCATTCTTTGTGCTCATTCACATAAAGGAGTAATTAAAAATGACTATTACTCATACTTAAATCTAAGCACAACCACAAAGTCTCCTGATTAGGCATTTGGTTTGTGATGTTGAATGTTGTCTGTTAACTCTGTTCTATCCTTTGTTTAAACCAATTCATGAACCAAGAACTTATACATTCACTGCTAATAATGAACCATATGTTGTAGATATTACTCTACATTTATTATGCTATTCTTATGATATGCAAATGACATGAGAAATCTTGGTATACTTATTTATATAACATTCTTGTTTATAAAGCGCAGTAAAAAGTTATTCAAAAAAGAAAAGAAAATATTAGTAATTTAATATGTAAGCTTTTTAGTTCTCCAGAAATTGTTCATCAGTAAACAAAGCAGGGGAAAGCGGGGGGGGGGGGGGGTTAAGTAAAGCCACGAGTGCATCATTCCATCTTAAGCCTTTTGCAAGATACCTTGTGGCTTTGCTACCAGTCTAAATTTTCTCCCATCCACCCTGCTGTTTACCATTTTGCCTCATGAAGACTTTTGGAGAACTCAAAAGCTTGCATGCCATTTTGTGATATTTTTGTTGTGCTAATATAGGTTCTGGAATGTCGCAGTATTGAGAGGCATGCATTTTATTTTATTTTATTTTTAGTGAGAAATGTTTCGTCTTAGTTTCACCTCTACGCTGCAAGCTGTCAGAAGCCACTGTCACTGCCATAGTCCCCACCTGCAATATAAGGACAATGGATTGTGTTACTATTGGCACAGCAATTCTTAAAACGTTTTAAACCCTTCTTTAAACACACACACACAGAGACATTTTTTCCACACGAAATAACCTAAGTTAAAAAAGAATACGGCCCGTCCCTTCTTTGTTGGTTTTTATTTTCTTTTTAGAAGGGAGCGGCGGGCATACTCCACCACAGCCCACTCGTAGCTATAATTTCTCCATGGTTTCCCAATAGACGGCCTTTTCCTTTTAGCCATGGAAGCGGAAGGTTGAAACAGCCTCAAAAGAAACCCCAGGATTTCTATTTCTGCAAGAAGCTGAATAGTAGCCGCTCTCAACTTTTCCTATCTCTATTCTTGAATAGGAGGGACTGAGCGGCTTGCGCATGCGTGTCGCATGAAAACATCCCGCTTCACGTTCCGAGGCCGATGCACGTGATCGCTGAGTCGCTCTGGCTCGGCGTCTGTATGGCTGCTGCGGCTGCTTCCGGCCGCGGCTGTCAGGAGGACTCCTCGCTCCTCCCCCGCCCCCTTCCTGATCGGTGACTGAAGAGATGGCGAGCGGCGGCGGCGGCGGCAGCTTGGATGTCCCGGCGGCAGAGGCAGGGGAGCCGGTGCCGGTGCCCGGTGGCTGCGCGGCCGGAGGCGAGGAGGAAGAGGAGGAGGAGCAGGAGGTCTTGGCTCTGGCCGTCCACCTGAGGCGGCGCCTGAGGGGCTGGGAGGCGACGGTGGCCGCCGTGCAGCGGCTGCTGGTCTGGGAGAGGCCGCCGCAGAGCCTGGCCGGGGCCGCCGCGCTCGGAGCTGCTCTGTGGTGAGAGGAGGCGGAGGCCACTCGGGGGGGGGGCGCAGGATGGGGCCTCGGGTGGTAGCGCGCGCGCGCGGGGGGGGGCGGTGTTGTTCACGTGCGTGGCAGCGGCGGCGGTTAGGAACCGCGCGAAGGGGGCTGAAAGTAGAGCCGGCAGGTAGATGGGGTCGTGAATGCTCCTGACGTGGTTTCAGCTGGGCGGCCGGTTCTCTCTTGGCGAGAGGAAGCAGGCCAGGCTGCAAGAGAGCCCCGGGCTTAGGGTCACCTATCCTGCTGCAAATTTAATACCACATGGAGCTGTTTTCCTACGCGTGCTTACTTGGGAGTAGACCCCTATTGAAATCCGTTGGACTTACCTCTGAGTAAACGTGGATAGCCTTGTGCTACTCATAATCTTCCAGTTGTCTGCAGGGAAGCTTTCTAAGGGAAAGGAGTTGCCAGTCTGATGTGAGGTGGGCAGCTTTAGGGTAGCGTTTTCTGATGTGGGTCAAGGGTAGGATTGCTCAGGAATAGCCGTTCTGTTTCATTCTGAGTGTCTGCCATGCATTATTCTGGAATAAGTTGATAGCCCCATGTGATTATGTTTAACTTATGTATGTAACCCTTCCTTTCTCTAAAGATCTCAGGTTTTCATATATAGGGTTTCTCTGGCTATTCTCATAGTAACCCTGTAGGGTTGGTTGAGCTTAGTAATAATCAGTTGCCCAAGTCAGTAAGCTGGAGCTTGGACCAAGGTCTCCCCAAATCAATCAAAACACACATACAAAAAGTAGAATAGGTAAGAAATTTGCAGTTGTGGAAGGGAATCTAGGGCTGTGAAGTTGAGTGGTAGCTGCAAGGGAGAGATCTGGTAAAATGTAGTTATGCAGTGGTGATGGAAAGGCCTTGCAACAGGTAAAACTACACAGTGCATGTGTAAAAGATCAAAGTTGATATGAGCAATAAAGCATTTGAGAATGGAGGATATTTGGTTGTGAATTCCCTCCATGGCCAAGGATTATCCTATTTTAAAGGAGGCACAGGTGTGCAGGGACATCCCCCACAAGTTGGAGTCATTCTGAAAAGAGCAGCACTTCTCCCAGAAGTAAGAGCAATGTGAAGGAACGCTGAGATGAATTGCTAATTGATAGTGGGTGGAATGTGCATTAAGATTGTATGACTGTCTGGATCACTACTGCAGCCCCAAAGTAATTCAGATGGGCCTTTAAATGTCATCTGACTTTTGGATTCTTGGCCTTATCTTCTGAAAGTTAAAAAAGAACTGCTAGATACCTTTAAAACCAGCAGATCTCTGGACACCATACTTTTGCCCAATTTTGGTATCACTCTCTAGCAATCTAGAAGCTTCTGTTTGGAAACAACAACAAATCATAAAAGCAATGTAAATCCTTCTTTTGTGGTTCTTCATTAGTATGAGAAAAGTGGCAATTCTAAATATTCTTTCCTGGGACCAATTTTCTGTGCACTATGAAGGGAGGCAGATGACTTTAAAATAATGGACCCTGAAAGCTTAGTCAAAGAAACTCAAAATCTTTGCTTCTTCGTGTAGATCTGCAAAAATTGTGAGATGACATGAGTGATTTAAAAGATAGGAAAGCATGGGAAACTTTCATTTGCTCCTACTTGGCACTAACATTACATTTTGGAGCAGTTTTCAATATCCTTTATAAACAAATCCAGAATGGTGCCTCAAGTTATAATTATCGTTGGGAGTGGAAGGATGTTGGGTCCAGACGTCTAGTGAAAAAATGATTGCACCCTCCTGTAGCAAACTTTTGCTTATCTAATTGTTAAAATTCATCCCAGATATCTGGGGGTAAAAAAGTAAGTTCAACACCCTTCCCCCTGGATTACTTACTTATTTCAGCAATAAGAATCTACTTTACAGGGAGTCAGTACTGGGCTCAGCAGGTCAATGGTCTACTACTTTCACTGGCAGAGAAACTCTAGAGTCGCAAGTCAAAAACTTTCCCAGCCCTAGTCCCTGAGACTCTTAACTGACGATAGCAGGGACTTAACATTGGACTTTCTACATGCCACACATGTACTCTGCCTATGAGCTATAGAGAAGAGTATAGAACAAGCTGCATGCATGAGTCAGTAGTGGGGTTCCCTCCTTGAAATTTGTCTGTCTGAGACTACTGCTGGTCTTGTATGGATGAAATTCTGTTGCCCCTGGCCACAGTGCAGTCATGGATTGATTAAGTCCCTGGTGGACCCAAGAAGGCTTCGCTTTGAGGCATATTTTGTGGTGTCTTCTACACTTGATCTAACAAGGATTGCAGTCACAAGCTTAGGATGTGGGACTTAACATTGGTTGGGTTTAGCATCATGTAGACTTCCCTCTTCACTCTCAAAGTATAAACAGACCTCTCCCTGACGCACGGGTGGTGCCAAGTGCGCCTCCAGGACTTGGCTTGTGATAAACACGGACTGCTACTAGCAGCTGCAGATAATTGGAGACTCGCCCAGGAGTGTTTCTACTTAGAATTTGTGCACTCACTGTGTACAACCCACATGGTTCATACTATCCCCAGCTTGGGCCTGGTAGCTTAGTAGTAACCCCTGGCAATGTGCCAGGCTGGGAGTAAGCCCTACAAGCTGTGCTCTTGTTAAGCCTGCAGTGGATGAGAACTGTAGTGCTAGCACATTCCTCGCTTTCTGCCTATCCTGCCTCTGCGCACACAGCAACATTGAACAAGCCCGTGTGGTGGAATCCAGCATACAGCTGGGAGGAAAACATCCTGTTTACTCTTGCAGACAATGAGCTGACTGTCAGCAGAGCAGATTCACAGGCTGGAGTCAAGCAGGGGTTGGTAGTACACTTCCAGAGACTGCAGTTTGTGGAGATGTTAATTTAAACTAGAAATGTTTTTTGTTATAATACTTAATAACAATTTAAGAGAAGGGAGAAAGATCCTGCCAGAAAATATTTTCTCATTAAAAGAAGAAAAATTCTCAAACAGTAATACATACAGGGCTAGAAAGAGAAGAAAACATAACATAAAAGAAGCCAGCAGCATATTTTTAGGTACCCGCCATGCTCGGGCTAATATATTTCAAATTACTAGGCACCACTCATTTTTCTAGTTGACTGGATGCCTGTAATTTTTAAACCTTCAATTACATGAGAGTACAGGTCTCTAAACTGTACACTCATGGTCCGATGCATAGAAATCCAGTGTTTATAATAGATTTCAGTTGGAAGCTGTATGCAAGACTTTCAAGGATGTGAACTTCTGCCAGTGATAGCTCAAATAGGTAGAAAATAAAAAGGAACAGGTGTGTGCATCCCATTCCCACAATAAGCTTTGGGTGAACAGAAGAGTGTATTTTGTCAGAGTGCATTAATTCATTTCTTGCCCAACACTTTCGTTCAGTGTGTTTATGTCAATAATAGTCAAAATGTAAAAAAAATTAGGAACTTGGTGTTTCCACCTCAAATTGTGGTTTGGGCCACCCCAAATCATAGATCCACACATGCAGGAGAATGTTATCTAGAGATGACAGACTCATAGACTCATATCCAATGCAAGTTTTTTAAACACAGGACACTGTCAAATGTGTTGATCTAAGCCATTGCCAATGATAGCCAAACACGCATAGAAAAGAATAAAGAACTGGGGAAGGGATTCAATAAACTTTGGTATATCACAAATCATACACCCACATCTGCAGGATGGTACCCTCTATTGGACAGCATAGAATCATGTCAGGCCCAATGCTTTTTGGAGTAGCAAGGTGCTATCAATTGCATGGGTCTGCACCAATAATTGTCAAAATATGTACAACTCTACTGAGTATATGGTTTGGTGGTTCCTAAGTTCCATCTTATTTTTTACACATTTTGGTTGTCGTTGGCATAGTTTCACACCACACAGTTTCTTGTGTCCAAGCACTGTGTTGCTAGACCAAATGCAATTTGGGTATAACCATTGTGGTGGTCCAAAGCAAGTTTGGGTTGCACAAACCCAGTTCCTTATTCTTTTCTACATTTGCTGGCTATTAATTATTTCTTATATTAGAATAATATAATTTCTAAAATAGGCTATCATTGGACTACCTAAAAAATTATAATCCGACATAAATTTTATGGATGTCATTCTTCATGAGATAGGTGCTGCAGCAGAGTGACAGACAGTCATTTTGGAAAATAGCTTCTGCAGACATGTGCCAATGTGCACATGATGTCTACTGATGTTTCCTCTTTCTGAACTATCTTCTATGTCATCCAAGTGGAAATTGCTTTCAGTAATGACTTTCCTCCTGAAATTTATTACAGTGGTATCTTGGGTTACATACACTTCAGGTTACAGTCTCTGCTAACCCAGAAATATTACCTTGGGTTTAGAACTTTGCTTCAGGATGAGAACAGAAATCGTGCAGCGGCGGTGCAGCAGCAGCAGGAGGCCCCATTAGCTAAAGTGGTGTTTCAGGTTAAGAACAATTTCAGGTTAATAACAGACCTCCAGAACGAATTAAGTTCTTAACCCGAAGTACCACTGTATAGGACACTGGTCTATAGTGTTGGACTTGGACCTTGAAAACTTGAAATGTACTCTAGTATTTGGCACAATATGGCCTAGATCAGACATAGGCAAACTCGCCCCTCCAGATGTTTTGAGACTAGAATTCCCATCATTCCTGACCACTGGTCCTGTTAGCTAGGGATGATGGGAGTTGTAGTCCCAAACATCTGGAGGGCCGAGTTTGCCTGTGCCCGGCCTAGATCAAAGGCCACTGACAAGTGCCAAGGCACCTGCAAAGGCTTTAACTGATGCCCCAGATACAGAGCTTTCATAAGTAAGTAAGTAAGTCTGTAGCCCTCCTAGAAAGGAAGTTATGGGGTAAAATGTGCAGGTGCTTTCTCAGCAATTTCTGTGAAATGAGTGAGTGTGAGATGGCCTCTTTTAACTTATGTCTTTGTCCCTGTAACTTTCCAGGCTGTTTTCCTCCACTTCGTTGCGTCCTCTATTCCTCCTAAGCATGGGCTTTATTGGTGTTCTCCTCTTGGAGAGATGGAAGCCTCAATTCCTGTTGGATTTCTCAGGTAAGTGAATTAGTGAAGGTTGTACAAGTAAAGGAAGTGGTGTAGTTCTGGAGCAGGGATAATCTTGGTTGATTCTTGCACTCTTGCAAGTTCAGTTCATTGCTTCCTGTCCTGCTGTGATTTCCTGCTGATCAAGCCTTGAACTAACACTTCCCCCCTTTTTGCTGTACTACACTGAATAAAGAGGAGCAAGTAATGTTGTTCCCATCCCTGCCTAGGAACCAGTATTGCATCCCTGGTTGAGGATGGGGAATTGCTGATTTGGCAAACAACCATTGCCTTCTTGAGATAGTTTGTTTCTGCAAAGCTAATTCTGTTTTACACCACATCAAAGCAAGTTTTGCCACAAACTGTCTGGTTCACATGGGACACCACTGAGAATTGGAGTTCTTTGGACTAAAGGGACTTGGTTAATATTTGCTGGGGTTTTTTTTTCATCTCTTTGCTTCTTTGCTTCTGCTCATGTTGAGAATGCACATTAGAGCACCTTCTGTTTGTTGAGGGCAATCATGTGAGAAATGCTGTTTGGCTGTAAGATTAAATGTAGCAATTTGTTTCGTACAGTTAGATCTTAAGGAGCGTGCAAGTCTTAACAAATTTTGGATTAAATAGGTGGTATCATGAGTGCCTGAGTGAGAACCAGGCAACTATGTAGTGTTGGCCTACAATGTCTAATGTCTTTCCTTCACTGTCCTCAAGAAATATACCCCTGGTGAGCTCAGCATGTGGAGCACCGGTGGCAAGCCTTTTGTTGGCCCAAAGTCTGTATTTGTTCTTGACCAACCTTCCAGGGGTTCCATGAGAGCAGTGAGTCTAACCAGAAGTGAGTCACCCCACTCTCTCTTTTGCACACAGAGAAACAGCTTCCCTTCTCAATTGGAAGGGCAGATTACCAAAGGGGGGAGTGGTTTTTTAAATCTCTCCACTCATTGAATGATTGCTCTGGTGGCTGGGGGGGCAGGTGCAAATTGTATCCCCATCTCCATCTCAGTGCTGTATCTACTTTAATTTCTTCTTCTTGCCACTGCCAAATTGGCGTAGTTTTTGAAAGCCATAAAAATTTGCTTGGGGTGGAGATCAGGTCCCCAAAATGTGGGGTTAGCCACCCTTATGGTAGAGGCTGTGTCTTTCCACAAGGTGGAATCTCTAATCAACACTTTTTTAGGACACGTTTTAGGACACATATGAGCAACAACTTGCAGAGTCTGGTTTTCATTAATCAGTATATATGATGTTTCACAATGTCTTCAATCCTCCAAGGAAGAAGCTGATCACAAGATGTTAGGGGGAGTCTATTGTCTGGATTTAATATTGAATTGACTTAATCAGCCCTGTTGTGCCCAGACATCAAACCCTAAACAAAATACTGGCAGGGAGTGGTTTAGAAAAACAGAGAGCTAGGTGCCCTGTTCAAGCAGGACTTGTAAAAACATTGCAGCCCAGAAAATTGGATCACACACTCTTCTTGTGCAGTAAGGTGTATCGTGTCAGTTTCCCTTTCTGATTTTTGGAAGGTTTCCCATGTCACAGAATGATGCAAAGCACCAGTAATATCACTCTTAGCAACGGATTTCTGCTTTAATCTTCCTGTGCTGGAGGAATTTCCTTTAGAGTAGCAGGATCAGCATCATTTTATTTTTATGTTAAATATTACTTGAGTTAAGTTAAGGCTGTTTTGTTCCAGATAACTGCTGGCAAAGAGTAGAGTTGCTGTGGGGTTACATAAGACAAAATAGTAGGCCAGCCATGGTGAGCTGAGGGTTATTTTCTTCCTACTTTTGTTAAACGAACTGGTGAGCAGAACTACTATCCAACTTGGTTTATGTAAGTTCAACTGACAAGCCACCTATCCAAGAAGCATCTAATGTTGACCCTCATAACTGACACAGTCATCCTGATTAGATCCCAGGCGGATTCTGTTGTGATCCTTATGAATCGTATTGGAGCTGTATCATTAAATAGGAATGCAGCTTCCTCCCTGTTTGAAGGACCAAGAAGAGGAGTTCTGAACATGATGAACATTTTTCATATGCAGAATACAGCCAAATTCATAGAGAGACTGTACTGAGAAATTCACTGTGGATTCAAGGTTAATAACTTGCTGTTGCAGTGGACTGAGATTTCTGTGTGATCTTTCAGGCCCATAGGACTGCTACACAAGGTGAAGTAATTGTTAAGTGAGCAGCTCAGTGACCCTGCCAGAGCTAACAAAGGCTGCATTAGCTTCCTTGTTGGTGCATTAGGAGGTACAAAGCGGCTTGGTGTAAACAGTTGCGTTCCTGCTGCCCCAGTACATGATGCCTGGATTCAGCACTCTGGCAAGCAACAGTACTGAAATAACAGGAAAGCACAGTAGCCCATGTATTTGGAGCTGCCGTAAACAAACATTACAGCCAGGCTTCTGTGTTAACAATAGTAGCTTTTCACACTCCTGAAATGGGCCCAAGATTTTTCATGTGGGCAGTGGCTGCTGCGATGCCTGAGTACCCACCAGAATCTCTGCTGCCCAAGGAAGATGGTGATTGGCTCCCTCTGTTAGGGCTGATTGCCTGGAATCTGGGTCACAGACTTAACAAGATTGCTTTCCGCCGCTCCACTGCTCTATTCACCAGCCTGTCAGCTCTGTGTATGTGGCCCAGGGGAAAGCCCTGAGCTAGCCCCAAACGCTGTAGCTTGTACAGACTGTGTGCAGCTGACTGCACATTATAAATAACAGCATAGCACGTCAGCTACACTAGATAGTCATATCTGATGAGCTTTGAATTCTAGCTTCAAATCTCTAATGCAAAAGAGCTTATTCACACACCTTCTCTACAACTAGGCTCAAACAAAGGTCACATTTTAAAGTGCTCCCTGGGTGGCTTTGTAAAGCCAGGGTTTCTTTTTTCTCACATAATATATTTTATTGAAATTTGGAAGAAAATACAAAGATTGATATCAGGTATCTTTTTATCAAGACTAAAAAACTATCCTAAATAAAAACACAAATCAGAAAGAAAAGGGGAAAAACAAGATGAAGAAAAAAGAAGAAGAAAAGGGTGGGGGGTTGAGAAAATGAGAACTTCTGATTCTTCATCTGTCAGCTATATGTAGAAAATTATTTAACACATCCACTCCAAGATAAACACCCAACAAATGTGCTTTCAGGAAACCAAAGCCAAGGTTTCTTCATACTGTGTTCCAAGGCAATCCAACTTCTACATCAAGAAAATTCCAATCCTGTGCCCAGACTCAGTTATTTGAGTAAATGTGTGGTTTATGTAGCACAGGCTTCCTCAGACTCAGCCGTCCAGATGTTTTGAGGCTACCATAATCCCTGACCACTGGTCCTGCTATCTAGGGATCAAGGGAGTTGTAGGCCAAAAGCATCTGGAGGGCCGAGGTTGAGGAAGCCTGATGTAGCATATACCTTCTCAGTTTTGATTACATCTGAATCAGTTCAGGAAGTTGTTCAAAGTGCTGACCTCTTTGATGAGTGTGGGGTGTACAGCAGAGGAAAAGCCAAATGCATGTATAGAAGTGTGATTTGAGGTGACATTGGAAT
The DNA here is from genome assembly GCF_964252035.2 of Podarcis erhardii. Lineage (NCBI taxonomy): Eukaryota > Metazoa > Chordata > Lepidosauria > Squamata > Lacertidae > Podarcis > Podarcis erhardii. The sequence continues at coordinate 87,654,783 of NC_138497.1, forward strand.
GAGGACACAGATACTTTTGCACCCTAGAACTTTATGTGATCCCTGTCTCTTTCCAAAGTGTATATTTAAACACAAGAGTAAGAGAAATGCTTTTGAAAATAATACAAGAAGCTACCTGAGATTCTCAACAACCCTGCCCAGAGCACCCTTCCCACCTGTTTTTTGAGTTTGCTCAGACTTTGGCAATTGCTTACTGGCAAAATATGTTACTATTCAAACCTGTTGGCCAGAGCTATGAGAGAGAAAGTTCCTCAGCAGAGGTGGGCTGTGATCTGTTTCAGAACTCCCCCTTCTCCAGTTGCAATTTTGTCAGTTGGAGTATGTCTTGGCACATCAAACAATGCAGATCTTCTGTAGTTGTGTGTGTGCAGCTACATAGAACATGATAGCTCTGTTGGTTAGAGTATGGTGCTGATAATACCAAGGTTGCAGGTTTGTGTTATCAGCGCCCTACTGTAACCAAGTGAGCTATCATGCTCTAAGTGCTGAAGGCCAGGCTGCTGAAGGAAGTAACCTCTAGCATTTAAACTGTCACACTTCACTTACTGCTTAGCTGAATTATATTTTTCTTCTTTCTCCTACAGTGCAGCCATTGGAGGAACCTAGAAGAGACAGGTAGGTTTGCTCTGTATTGTCTTCATAGTGGAGATAGTTCTTGCCACCCTTCTGCCTTGCCTGCTCTCTTTAACTCAGTATTTTGACCTGTGTCATGACCTGAAAAGTCCTTCCCCAAATGGGTATGTAGGGTTCCTTACTCATTTCCCTTCCTTAATGGGGTCAGGTTTTGTTTTGTTTTCGATTTCTAGAAATTGGAAGAGTCGGATGGATGCCTTCTTCTCAGGATTTAATGGCATTTCAAGGCCAAGAGGAGGCGCTCAATTGTAGTCGTCACCTACTGGGTGGATGTCTGTCCTGAAAATGCCACCTGAGGCTTAGGAGGCATGGGGTTCCAAGAAAGGAATGCAGGAAGGAATTAACAGTTGTGCTTTGGCAGTCATTTCATCAGCACAAGCTTTTCAGTTTCTAAGACAGAACAATCCCCCATCTCCCCCTGCCTCTGGTCTGGGAGGGTCTTCCAATCGTCCCCGTGCTGATTTCCCTGTGGGGAGGGAGTCCTATTCCACAGGCAGAGGTTCTTGTGCAAGTCCCTGTTAGCAGGACTAGTTAGTTGAATCCTACTCCTTTTGGGTGGGCTTCACCTAACCAACCCCATTGGTGAAAGCCCTGCTCAAGAACTTTGCTTGTGGCTTTCCCTCCTCTCTTTCCCCCACCCCACAAATTGGCTCTGGGGGAGTTAGAGGAACCAATGAGGGGAGAGGCAAGCTGGATTACTTACACATATGGAACAATTGAAAGAGGTCAACATTTGGCCATACCTTTGTTCCACAACAACTTTGATAGCTTTCTGTTAATACTGCCTGCAGGAAGTGATTCTCTGTTGCTTGTGGCAAGCGTACCTGGAAGGTCTAAAATACTGATACATTGTTTCCATCCCTGTAGTGACAGTGAGATGGCAAGAGCACAGCCTCACCTGTTAAGTGTCCCAGAGCTCTGTCGTTTCCTGGCAGAGAGCTGGATTACCTTCAGATTGTACCTTCAGGAGCTGCTGCAATACAAGAGGCAAAACCCTGCTAAGGTAAGCTGTGAGTCATCAGGCCCTCTCAGGAAACATCCTAGAACATGGCTACTTTCCCCCATGGTGCCTTTGGGCCGTGGCTTGTTAACACATACATACATACATACATACATATTCAAATACATTTATTCAAATACAAATACGTATTCACAATTGCTCCTAGCACTTAGGGCTGCTTCACACTGGATTATTTTTCTACATGGATATTGCTTCAGTTTAAGAAAGGATGTGCATACACAACAACATGTGGTGTAAACGTTGTATTCCAAACAGCAATCTTAAGGGAATCTAGTATTCTTCACAATATATGTGGAAACAAAAAATGGGAATAGGGTTTTAATCAAGTATGCCAGTACAGACAAGGTACAGTGTGTTCCAGAAACTATCCTGAGAAAAACAGCTGAGGGCAGACATACTCTTAGCCTGCACATACGTGTTGATGTTGCTTTGTAAATGTCACTTCTTTGTTTCTTTTTCCTCCGCTGTCACCCAGTTCTGTTTAGTAATCCAAAATGCATAATGTGATATATTTGTGTTGCAACTCTGTTCTTGACATTTGTCTTTCATTGCAGAGGTGCATTTCTATGTGATGGCCTCATTCCTGCATTGAAATGTGAGATTGTTGCTTGCAGCAGTTGCTCCATATAAGCAGTAAATGAACAGTTCTGGCCCTGAGCAGAATTCAGATTTTCTTGCTGTAGTGTCTGGGATTTATGAGCATAGATGGCAAGCAGCTCTCTCTATTGATTAATTAATGGCCTTTCCTTGGAGGAGAAAGCATTACCTTATATTATATAGTCAAGATCAGTTAAAGGGAAGGCAGGTAGAGAGGGAAGTAATGTATGGGCCTTATTTTATCTCAGGATGAGGGAAGTCCTGAAATCTGTTCCAGTCACCTTTTGCCAGTGGCAAATTTCTTCCATTTCCATTGACAGCCTTAATAGTGAATCAAACACATACTCCTTTCAGAGTGTTGGGATTGGCATAGAAAAAGTCGGGCTTTTTCCTCTTGTAGTCAGCTATTTGCCCATTTGTCAGTTACTTTCAGACATGCAGCTTGCTGTTGCAGGTACTTCTGGATCCCCACCTGGCTCTGTTATAACACTACCTGGCAGCAGCACCCAGGAGAAAAAGAGTAGCCAATCGTTCTGGCATGGGAGATGCACAAAGCATGCAAAATGGCTGTGTGGGTGAATACAAGCAGTTATTAATTAAAACAAGGCTCTCTGGGATTGGAGGCGTCTCTTGAGCCATTGCAAAGGTGGCTTATTGGCTGTCCTGAGAATGCTTCCACTGTGCTAAACCTTTCTTCTCTATCTTCTTTTGCCTTGTACTTCCAGTTTTGTGCCAGAGTCTGCTCAGGATGCTTGATCTTAGTGATAGTAGGACACTATGTTCCTGGAATCATGATTTCCTACATTGTCTGTGAGTATAACTGGGCTGTTTTATCCCTTAAAATTAGACATGTGACTTAACTTAGCATATGCCCAGGAATTTTCTTTATCCAGCTCATTTAAAAGAAATTAAAAGCACATAATAGTTCCGACACCTTGTGGGGAACAGGGACACAGATTGAATTTAATGAGGCGCAGCTGATGGAGGGCTGGACACTGAGTAATCTTTGGAAAATTTGCTGCTTCTTTGTCTCTGAGAATATATGCTTCTAACACTTTCTGGACTGTCTCCAGTGCTCAGTATCTTGCTGTGGCCGCTGGTGGTGTACCATGAACTTATCCAGAGGATGTACACACGCTTGGAGCCCATTCTGATGAAACTGGACTACAGCATGAAGGTGGATACCTTGCATCTTAAACACGAAAAGAAAAGTAAGACAACAGCTCCACAGTACCTGAAATGCATAGCTTTTGATGATAGGATGCAGGATGTAAGTCCCAGCAAGTAAAAATTAGAAACTGGGCTGGCTAGCTAGGAGCATTCAGTCCAGTGGGGTGAGGTCCAAAATCACTGGAGATGGCTGGATTTTAATTTGCATTAGTGTCCAGTACAGTGGCACCTTGGGTTACAGACCCTTCAGGTTACAGACTCCGCTAACCCAGAAATAGTACCTTGGGTTAAGAACTTTGCTTCAGGATGAGAACAGAAATTGTGCGGTGGCAGCATGGCGGCAGCAGGAGGCCCCATTAGCTAAAGTGGTATTGTGGGTTAAGAACAGTTTCAGATTAAGAACAGACCTCCAGAACGAATTAAGTTCTTAACCCGAGATACCACCGTACTGTGAGGAAGCACGGTCTGTATGAAGCTTCTGATAAAATATTCCCCTGGTCCTCTTCTTATAGGACTAGTTCGACTGATGTCCCATTAAGCATTTTGTATATGTTTTCTAACAGAGCGTCAAGGAAAGAGTGAGCCCGAAGCTGGCAATGAGCTGATGGCAGAGACTGAAAGTGAGAGTGAGGCGGAGCTGTCTGGGTATTCTCCAGTGGTAAGAGCATGGGAAGGGATACATGTTGGTGTTGAGCTTCATTCCCAATAATTCATTTCTTTCAAGTGATGTGAGTTTGCCTGCGCGGTTGGAAGGTCTGAGATCTTGTACATGTTCCCTTCATAAAGGCTACTGTATTCAAGCTGACTTAGGAACTTGCAGGTTTTGGAGGGCCTTCTTCCCCCACCCTCACCCCTTTGGGCCTTGCCTTATCTTCTCAACACTATTATCACCAACTGCTCTTTTTTGTCATTGTTACCACCTATGTGCTTGCTGGGCAAAGAGCCAGTGAACAAGCAGGTATTGGCATCTGTTGCCCCTCCTCACTTTCCCAGTGGTCTTGACCACAGCAAAAGGCAGGTGAACAAGGAGATTGTAATGATGAAGAGGCGGAGAAGTTCCAGTGGTGGCTCGTCAGTGGTCCCACTCCTGAAGTGTGGCCCCTTAGCAGATCCATCCTGACCCTTGATGCCTGTCCTGGAAACTTGGCATGATACTTCAGACTCAGGGGGACAGAGAGGAGTGGTCAGGTTCTGACTCTCCAACCTTTCTTTTCAGAGCCAAAATCACTCTATCTCTCAGGGTTTAGGTGGAAGAGTTGGTCTTGGAGGATAGCTCTTCCTCATTATTGCCATCACTAATTAGATATATAACCAACCTGGTATGTTGGATCTGGGTTCAAATTCCTGTTTGGTCAGAGTGGGTCAAGTGGGTTAAATGTTTAAGACACAACAGCATGTCCAATTTTAAATCCAGAAAATAAGATGGCAGAATCCCAAGTCACTGATTCCTCTACAGTTAATCTTACAACTAATTTTTGTAATTGGAATATCCATCTTTTTGATAATCCATGCATTGTTTCTATTCAGTAAAAGGTTAATATTTTTAGTGCATCCCTCTTTGAAATCCAAGTTAATATTGGCTCAGACTCTGATGGCAGAGATTCTAGGCTAACAGGTGGGACCTAGTGGCTCCACTGTAAGGTGTAGATTTTTAGCCACAAGAACAAAAAATGTCCTCACGCTCCTCCTTTTTGCAGGTGGATGTGAAGAAGACAGCTCTGGCGTTGTCAATTACAGACTCTGAGCTCTCTGATGAGGAGGCCTCTATCCTGGAGAGTGGAGGCTTCACTGTCTCCAGAGCTACCACACCACAGCTGACCGACGTGTCTGAAGGTGCCATTTTCTTACTCCCCAAACCCAAATGCTGCATATTATTTGGGGCCACTGTGTGGTAGAGTACAAGTTGTGTGTTCCCTTCTAGAGTGTTCAGAGATCAAAACTAGGATATGAAGGGTAGTTGTAGGGCTTAGAATTCATGAGAATGATGAACTTTGGGTTGAAAAGGACCAAAATCAAATCTGATTCCTGATTTCCAGACTTTGAGTGGCCCCTGAATACAGCTGTCTTCACCAGGAAACATGGATGTACTTGTTTACTATATTTTTACATGTTACCGTGCAGAGTCCAGTGTCTTTATTATTTCTTGATTGGTGATAGACATCCCGGACTGTTCTGTAACTTGCAGGCCATTGGGAGAATGCGAGTAGCTCCCTTACTATGGTTACTGGTGCCACACACAAACAGCCCCAAGTTCTTCTGCAGCATTGTGAAGTCTTCAGGGATTAGCTGTCCACTCTAGGCTCTCCTTGCCTGAGCTTTGATCCCCCTATACTCTTCTCCCCCACCTAAGATGAACAGCTGACATTACCAAGGCAACATATTTCACTGAGGATTGCAGTCCTTGAGGCTGTAAGCCAAAAAGACTCACTTCTTCGACCAATCCATTTCCTTTTCACCCTAGCCTTGCCTTAGATCAGGAGTGGTCAACCTTTTAAGACCAAGGACAGCATTTCCTCTCTGCCAGTGATTGGTGGACTGAACAGAAAATGTAAATTTTGCCTCTGTATAGTAGGCTACTTTCTAAGCACACTTGCACACCCATTTCTCTCCTCCATTCAGGCCAGCAAGAGGCAGTATCAGAATTCAGTGACACATCCCAGCCAGGCAAAAACACTCAAGGAAGGGTACAAACCAGGCTGGTAAAAGGTGTGGCTTTGGCAGAGAAGGGTGTGGTGAAGTAGGAAGTGTAGCCTTACCAAATCCTGAGGGCCAGATGGAGAGGCTTAGAAGGCTGCATCTGGCCCCCGAACCTGAGCTTCCTTTCCCCTGAACATAACTTTTATTCATTTGCAAGCCTCCTACCCCCACACCACACACAACAGTGTAAATTGCAAACCAGAAAGGACGGTATTTTAATGCAGAAACTAGCACACTTGTACTATATAGGTGTTGTAGTAGCTAGTGGTAATGTGGTATCATTACTGCTAAATCTCTGTGTATGTGAAAATCCAAAGTATTGGATCTTGTTCCATAATAGCTCATTTACACACTTAGAAGTAGCAGTTGCAGCCAATTCCACTGCAGTAGCATGCAGAGCTTTTCCTGAGGCTTTACCAATGAGGAAGAACCTGGTGGAGTAACTTCAGGGAGCCCCAGCCTGCAATGCTAAGTATGATTGTGTTTGTTTGTATAGTGCCTTAGAGTGCTTTGAAGCACATCAGCTTTGTTATCATGTTATCCTAGCTGCCTTGTATGATAGATCAGGGTTGTTGCCATGGTACATGTTAGCACCAGTGACGTGGGGAAATGTCATGTAACCCTGGAAACACAATTTAGGTAGCTAAGTTGGAGCTTGAGAGCCAGGACCTTCACGGTAGATTTATTTTAAATGCTACCTTTTCCTTGCACAAGGCCAGCTAGACAGGCAGGGTTGAGTAGTTCAATGTATGGGTGAGTTGGTGGAGAGGTTTGGATTTGTTAAGCACTGAGAAATGTTCTGGGACAAGCCAGGCCTGTACAGAAGGGGCAGGCTCCATTTCAGCTGGGACGGAACCAGACTGTATATGCTTAAAAGGTGGCAGAGCAGCTATTCAGCTGTTTGCTGGGAGAAAGCCACTTGAAGCTGAGGATCATCTTATTTGGGGCAAACCATCCAGGGGAATCCAGGAAATTTCAGGGTGGTTAGTTTAATGTCTCTTCTGGGAAAACTGGTGGCAAGCCTAATTAAAGATTGGAATTCCAAGCATATAGAAGGACAAGCTTTGCTGAGTCAGAATCAGTGTGGCTTCTGCAAGGGTACGTCCTGTGTTTTAGAATGTCAGCAAGCACATAGAGAGAGAGAAAGAAGTGATCCAATTGACATAGTGTACTTAAACTTTCAAAAAGCCATTGACTATGGAGTCCCTTGCCCAAGACACCTGATTAAGTTTAGCAGCTGTGAAATAAGAGGACATGCTGTTATAGATCAGGACTGGTTAAGAAACAGCAGAGAGTAGAAATTAATGAAGGGTTTTCCCAATGCAGTGGTGTCCAAACTTTTTTCAAAGAAGGCCAGATTTGATGTAGTGAAGGGCCATGAGGGCCAATCAAAGGGCCAACCAAAGTTTTTAAGCTTTTTTCAGGATTAAAGTTGTGGAGGTTTTTTTAGGATTTTACCCCAGGAAATAAACAGCCACAGGGGCCGGATTAAACCTACCAGCAGGGCCGAATTAGGCCCCCCAAATGGACTTTGGACATGCCTGCAATAGAGGGATGTAGGAAGTGGGGTCCACCAAGGTTTGGTGTTGGTACCAGTGCTTTTTAAACTCGTTCATAAATGATCTAGAGTTGGGAGTGAACAATAAGGTAGCCAAGTTTGCTGCTGATACTAAATTGTTTGGGGTGGTTAAAACAGAAAGGAATTGCGATGGGCTTCAAAAGGAGAAGTAGACATTAAAATGGGAAATGCAATTAAATGTAAGCAATGTAAGATTATGCATGGTGTAGAGAAAGAGAGGTGTTTCTCATAATACAAAAATCTGAGGACATGTAATGAAGCTGCATGTTAGAAGATTCAGAACAGACAAGAGGAGGTTCACATAGCACATACTGTCGTTTAAACTATGGAATAAGTTCCTACAAGACGTAGTAATGGCCACCAATGTGGATGGATTTCAAAGACAAATTTCTGGATGATAAAGCTATCAATGGCTGCTGGCCACAATGGCTTTGTTCACCATCCACTAGTGTGTCTGAATTCCAGTTGCTGGGAGTTCCAAGTGGGAAGAGTGCTGTTTCGCTCATATCCTGCTTGTGGATTTCTCATAGGCATATGAGAACAGGATGCAGGACTAGATGGGGCTTAGGTCTGATTCAGCAAGGCTGTTCTTATGTTTTTATTGCCCCCATATTGTAGTGCAGGGGGCAGGAGTGAGAATGAAATAGTGGTGGTATATCTAAAGCACCTAATGAGTACATGGCAAAAGTGAGATTCAAACCAAGGAATTCCTGATTTGTACACACTCTTCATAGCCACTATGATACGCAGCTTTCATACATCAGCATTAACGTGCATGATACTGCATACATTTACCAACTCAGATTTGTTCTGGTGAGATGATTGAACAAGAAAGAAAAGCAGTAACAAGATCATAGTGGGGTTGTTGACTTTTAATCAGGGAGTACAGCTATAGAACAGCAGCAACTGACCTGTTAATGAGAGAATAGGAAAGAACATTTCTGTGCAAGGACAGGATAAGATGATAAGGAGGCACACAAAGGCAAGTACAGTAAGTGTATTCAGAAAACAGACTGGCAGCTGAGCTTGGAATGGCAATTGATGATTGAGAACAGGGAATTCTGGGGTGTTTGAGGAGGCCATGTTCATACTCCCAATATGCTTTTCAGATCTGGACCAGCAGAGCCTTCCCAGTGAGCCAGAAGAGTCCTTCTCCAAGGACTTGGCAGAGTTTCCTTCTGTGGAAGAGTTTCATTCCAGAGACTTGGGACCACCCAGTGAGGATGACAACTTTGCAGTGCCTGCCCACACTGCCCACCAACTGGACTCGGCTGAGAAAGACGGCGTGGCGGCAGCAGCCATGAGTTCAGACACATCCATCCTGTGCCTGGCTTCACCCCTGCACTTTGTAAATACGCACTTCAACGGGAATGGGCAGGCAGTGGCAGGAGGAGCCCTGGAGCCCCAACCTGTCACTGCCCAAGGCCTGGGGCTGCACATCGATTCACTGAGCCAAGAGATTGTCACCACCGCTATCAGTACAGTAGTGCAGAACACCCTGTCGGCCCTGCTCCGCTCCTCTGAGGACAACGAGGGGCCTTCTCTCTCTGAGTTCCTGCCCACTGAGCCCGAGGAGAGACTGAGCTTCCAGGCCCAGCTGTCTGAGAGTGCGGAGGTGGGGGCAGCCTCTCTGCCTGGGGAGGAAGAGGAGGAGGAAGCTGATGATTTTGAGATGCTTGATCAGAGGGAGCTGGAGCAGATGGATGCAGAGCTTGGCCTTTCTGGAGAGACAGAGGCTCCAGCGACACCGGCTCTCCCTCCTGAAGAAGAATCCTTGCCCAGCTCCTAGGTCCCACTGCTCCCCTGTATTTCTGCAGCTGCAAGGGAAGGACAAGTGAACACACAGCAGAGTTTGGTCAGTGCTGACTGGGGACGGCAAAACATCCACATTCACAGTGTTATGTCTGGAATAGTGAGTCCTCTTCCTAGTGTTGGCCTTCCCAGCAGAGTGTTGCGTCTTGCCCACGCTTCCTAGTGGTGATGCAATCTTTTTGGTCTGCTGCTGCAATTTGTCTGTCTTTGTCTATTCGTTTTGTTTTTTTGCACGGCGCATCCTCAGCTAGATATCCCCGCTGCTCGCACCCACTGTTCATGCCCCCCCCAGTAGGAAGGAAAGCGGTTTTATTGGATGAAGGGGGGTGCTAGGGGGTCTTCATTGTAAATATTTTTATGAAAACATTGGTTTGTTTAGTTGGGAAGAGGGAGGAGGGATTGGTGGTATGGAGAAAACGGGTTGAGGTGAATTTTTCCCCTTGAGTTAGAAATTTGGGGGTGGAGGGGAAGTAGGGCTTCAAAGGAGACATTGTGTGGAGTATATTTGCTGTCAGGACAAGATGAGGGGGCACAATTGAGCTTTGTTGCCCACCTTGTACAAGAATAGCAGCTGCTTTTGCACTTCCGAGCACTAGCCCTTTCCCTTACTTTCACCCTACAACCCAATTTCCTTTATTCAGTTGTGTGAATATGACACCTGATTTGGGCTCCAGGAAGTGGGTAGTCTGGTCCTGTAGATTCTCAACTCCAAGGCCAGGCTGCCTGCAGGCTCTTTAATCCACTTGGGAAAACACAAGCAATTTGCAATGACTTGAAAGCTTCCTCTTCCACTGCTGCACTTTAAAGGCAAAATCCCCTTATATCTACTTCTTGTCACCTTTCTCTAAGGCCTGGCTGAGCCAGCTCTGCCCTATGATGCACCCTGGCCAGAGCACAATCTTCTGCTGCCCTCAGCCTTGCCTTAGGGAAAAGAGCAGAGCAGCTTGAAAAGGAATGATGCGTGTGGGACATTGGGAAGAACATTCTCCAACTCCAAGCTCTCTAGGCTTATCTCCACTCTACTCCCATTCTCAAATCACTTTTGAAACCTCAGGGGTTTCACTCTTTATAGTCTTTTGCTAATTGGAGTAGTGTGCCCATTTATGTTCTCAGGAGAAAGGAGGGACTAAATAGGAGTGGAGGATTGTTTGGGTTTTTTTCCTCCAAAGGTGGTTACTGCCCCTGATACCTATTGCTGCTTGCACAGGTTTGCAGAATATTAATTCTAGGATCTGATGGCTGAGTCTTTCAAATATTAATTTTAAGTTGCAATGATAAAGTGGGTTTTTAATTAAATGGAAACAGAGATGCCCCCTATTGGGTGTGTATCTTTGTTAAGAGGCATCAGTCTGTCTTCAGGAATAGCGTTCTCGGCTGAGTGGATACTGCTTGCTCCCAGTAATGGATCTCATTTTTTGCCTCTTTTCCAATGATTGCTGGAGAAGCTGGGTGGGTTGGGTAGTGTCATGAATTGGCCATTTTCTTGCTGTTGAAAATTTTCAAGCTGGGCACTTCCAGGCAATTCCTGACGCTTTCACATTCTCACAAGTGACTGCAGCTTAGCAGATGCAGACCCTGAAGCTGTGATAGCTTGCCCTGCAGGCCTCAGCATTTTAAACTGCACTTCTGAGAGTTTATGACCAAGGTGAAGGTGCTGCCTCTCAGCAAGAGGGGTCACCAATCAATTCCAAGCACATTTGCAAGACCCCAGTTCTTGCCTTTTGCACCCTTCAAGTTTCATCACTTGCTGAGTCAGTTGCTGGCCCACTCTTTGTATCGAGGATGGCTGCCTGTCTCAGGTTCCTTCAGTCAAATGATCTTGTTCTCCAGAGTTGGTTTCCTTTCTGACCTGTGTTGCCTGCCCCATCCCATCCCAGCCCCAGTCAAATGTTGAGGGGAGGATGCCTGTTAATACAGCTTCCTCCTAATGTCTGCACTTTGGAAATGGGCAGCCACATAGCACTGAGTGTGGAGCTTGCTCGCCTTTGTGTTGTGTCCTGAGCACAAATTTTGCTACCCCTACCACCAGCCAGAAGCCCCAGCTTTCCCATTCTGGTGCAGGAGGCATGTTATATGTTTGTGTTTTTCTCTGAAGCTCTAAGCTGTCTTCCTCTCCTTTGGTGGCAACAGCGCCATAATGCTCCATGATAGGGGCCTTCTGAGGAAGGGCTGGGAGGCTGCTGATGTCACCCAGGAAAGGCAGAGGGCTTTGAACTGTGTAGCGGTGTTTATTCTATGGCTAAATATTTAAAACAAACTGTAGTCTTTTTAATAAAAAAGGTTCAAAGATGTGAATTTTGGGTTAAAAATTCTAACTCTTCATCTTATCCAATCACCCAGAAACCCCGCCTTTCTCAATTTCCCAGGTATCCCTGATGCACTGGGATCTGGCAGCCATTTTAAGCCTATGTCCAGATGGTTATTACCCTAGTTATGGTCTTTCCTGATAGTATTCAGTATTCCATTTGCATTGCAGCTCCACTAAGACGCCATTGTTTGCTCAAATTCGGGAAGTTATGTCCAGTGTTCAGTAACTGCTGTAGGTGAGCAGCTGGCACAACCTTGAACTGAAGGCAAGATGGCAGTAATGCTACACGAGCCATCATATCCTTTAGTATCTTCTCAGTTCCAGTTCTCACAACCACACAAAGTTGTAGTAAGCATGTGCCTTGTACTATGTCAGGATCCAGGTGGGAATACACACAATTGCATGCTGTACCATACAGTTTTGTTTGTTGTTGAAAACTAGTGCATTTGGAGTGAAGAATAGAACTTTGCTCTTCATGCTAATGGACACGACAGCTTGAGGTGGTTTCTTAATGCTGCTGTTCCCCTTTATTGCCTCTCATTTAACAGCTACCCTAAGGTAACTGAGAAGTCTGTAAAGCCTATTAACAGCAGGTGTCATTTGAGGTTGGATAGCTGAGTAAATTAAAGGAACAGAGATACAGCTATAACTCTCCTAACTCATCTAACCTAAGTTTTGCCATGCAATGTGGAAACCGTTGTCAGTTCAGCTTCCTTTTCTGCTAGATTCTCAAAGCAAGATGATTAATCCAGTTTAGCTGCTTTTGATTCTACACCTAGTGTTCCCAGAGTTCAGCCCCCATGCACAGCAAAAATGAACTTTCCAAACAAATGGTGCTAAGCTTGCAAAATTAGTTTACTATAGGTGCATTGGGTTCTTTAGCATATATGGTTTTCAGCCCATGGACTGCATTCCCTTCAGGCAGGCTTCCAAGGACCACATGCTAGTGCTGGTGATTGTAAATTTTAACTTTGAACTGTAGGTTCTTTCTATCCTACATCCAGGCAAGCAAAGGGCATTATCACAATGCTAGGACACATTTCAGCCAGGCAAAAACACTCAAGCGGGGCTGCTAAGAAGAGTCCTAAGGATTAGATAGTGAGGCTTGGTGGATTGCATTTTGGGCCCGAGCCTGAGTTTTCTTATCTCAGACACACTGCGTGATACAGTAGCTCTCACAAAAGCCTGCTTTTATTTGAGTGTAAGATTATGGCTCACATATCCACATTTATGCAGAAGTAAGCCCTACAATGTTCAGCATAGCTTGTTTACAGCTGAATGTGTTTAGAATTGCAACCTTACTTTTTTCATTTGTACATTCCCACTAATTCCCAACACAAATATGGAAGATAATTTTTCATGTTCAATTTTGTAACAAATGTTTCAAGTTAGGTATATTATGTGGCAAAATGTTCATATATTTTCTGCATCTAAGTGTGTTTTTGGCATAGGGTGTAATTCAGTGTAGCACTTAGTGCTATAGGTATGCATGAAATGAGGTCCCCAATCCTCTAGCACAAATTTTAGGGGAAGAGGGAGTCCTGTTGCATGAATGGATGCCATTCTGCACCCACAACTTATTTTTTAAGACCTCTGGGTGGGATTCAACTCTCTTCCACCAATTGCCTCTAGGCTACATCCATATGGAGGAACATGTGAGAAAACAAACCAGGTTTTATTACAAAAGCACACTATTAAATATAAAAAAACAAGAGACCAACTGGGTCAGGGTCCTAGTCAAAGAAATACTGAAACAAATAATGCATGCAATCCATTACAGTTGATCAGAGGCTCCAGGGGGGATACTATAACTCCTATCAAAAACTGAAAATGCTTCCTGCCTTCTGACCCACAACTTAACCTGCAAAAGTCAAAGCAAAAGAGGTACTACTTTATTCTGGCCAGCGATGCCACTGTTCTCTTTTCTGCTTTTAAGTAGCGATGCTTGGTGACTTGTGGCTGTCCACTCTTCTTCTTCAAGGGGAAAGGAAGAAATTCTCAGAAAAAAAGAAAAAACAACTTCATGAAAGACCAGTATCCCAAGGCACTTAATGTAGAGTGCACTGAGCTAAGGTTTTTGCTACACATGAGCTACACGTCTTGTTTAGGTAGGAGAACATAGCAGCTTGGCTTTTTCCATGGATGGTTCATAGCAAGAAAATGGTGAATGGATCTGAACAGCGGACTGTGGCACCTCTGTTCAGATGATGTAAAACAGAGTTCTACTTCCAACTACTTCCAACTTCAGCTAGAAAGACTAGCACGCTCTTGACATTTTGGCATATCGAAGGCCACTCCAAGACAGTAGCTGCAATCATATTTCAGCTCCATGGTTCTCAAAACCTGGTGTTTGGAAGAGCACATTGGAACCCTCTTGAATTCTCAGGCACTGTGTGCAGGCTGCAGGAGGTGGATCAATTTCTTACAATGCCTTGATGATGAGGGCCGTGGGCTGCTGTAGGCACTAGTCTGAGGTTTGTTACATGAAAGTGCTTCCAACTTTTCACTTGCTCCGAGTGACACCAGCACCTGGAAAGGAGATTGGAACAGATATATGTTGTGCCCTGGCATAGCCTATTGTGCTAAGCTATGTAGGGCATTAGCACAATTACTTAGAGAAGGCCTGTGTTTTTAATCCTGCCTCCAACATCACTTCCGCATTATCAGGACACTGTGTTAGGATTTCCATCTTCTGCAAGTAATGCACAGCTGATTGAGGAATATGTTATGTTGGGGATGGGACTGAAAACAAGGCCCCCTTTTGAGTAATTATGGTAACTCCCTCAATGTGAATAACACAGCAATAGGATTCTATAGAGAGCCTCATAACTCCAGTGTATCTTCAACGTCTGGTACTGAGAAAGATGTCATTCTGACAGAGCTGTTCAATACTGGAATGAACAGACTCCCATGAGAGGTGTTGGACTCTCCTTCCTTGGAAGTTGTTAAACAGAGGTTGGATGGCCACTTGTCACATATGATCTAGTTGAGATTCCTGCATTTTGGGAGTTGGGCTATATGACCCTCAGGAACCCTTCCAACTTTACAATTCTATGATTCTTGGGGAGCACAGTCATGTTTTCATAGAAAGGAGACTAGCAACTTAGGGTTGTATTCAGTGTACTGTCAGTGCAAGGCCTTTTGGCTGTGCAAAGTAACTCCCCTTCCTCCCTGCAAACCCTCTAAATCTGTTAAGGGGCTTCCACAGCCATCCAAAGCAAATTTGGGGAAGGTGTGAGGTGCACAAGAATCAAGGAAAGTTCCATTGCACAAATGCCAATCCTTGCACTAACAGAGCAAGTGCATTGGATACCACCCTTACACATAAAAAGTGATGATTGTAACTAGGTAAAGGAAGAATGAGATCTACTGTTGGATGACCTAATATAAGCTCAGGGACACTTGGAACCAACAGAGAGTTATCATGGAAAAAACATCTATTCCTTGAGAATCCAGTGGTGTGATAGTTTGGAGCTCACTTATGTGCAACTGTTTTTGAAAGAATGGAACAGGTTGAGTTATATTGATAACTGCTAATTAAGATGACAAAGCAAGTCAGCTATCACACACTGACTGTTTGTAAAGTGCTTCTCTCATAGAAAGGAAGGGTCAAGAGAATATGGCAGCTAATAGCAGCAATGAACTCTCAAGCCCCCCCCCCCCCCGCCAACAAGAACCTACCAATGTCATTTTCCTTTTTTGCCCCAATGTACAAACCTCAATTCTTGACCAGCAAGCAAAGTTTCATTATCCTCAACAACCACGGCAGGTAACCTTGCAATAAGGCTTCCGTTATGCATTGTCAGGAATTAACTGAAGCACAATAAATCTGACTGCTGGTTTATTAGGGCCTGCCCTCAGCTCGCCAAGTCTTTTCCCTCCACAGTTGCTGAACTAATACCTGGTGGATCCTGGGCTGCTGGCCAATAGATCGAAGAGCAATGAGTGCTGCCTCTTGCACAGCTGGTTGCGAATCATGACAGGCCACATCCAATAGACGACCAGGTACCCTGCTCTGGATCAGCAAATCTTCCAGTTCCACCGACTGGCGGCCCAAGTTGCCCAGTGCTGAAGCCGCATTACAGCGGGTCTTGGCTTGCGGATCACTCAGGAGCTGAACAACCCAAGGGACTGCTTTGCTGAGGGCTGGAGTAAGAGGGCCAGCCTGGTAGGCTGCATTGCCAACAGCAAAGCTGGCTGAGCGTCGCACATGTTCGTCCTCATCCGAAAGGCATTCCAGCAGATGTTCCAGCAGCCCAATCTGGTCCTGCAGAACCTGAGGAAACCCCTGTCTGTGGCGCAGCAAGTTCCCCAAAAGGCTGCAAGTTTTGGCACGAACCGGGCATTCTTGGTGGCACAGCAGGTGGCTCAGTGGTTGGGAAGCAGAGTCTGAACCACATAGGAGTCTCTGTAGGAAAGGCAAGTGAGCTGGACTGGCCCGAGCTATGTGGGTGAGCAGAGAGAGCAAGTCTGCAGTAAGGGCTACTTGGTCTGATAGCAAAATGGCAGACAAGAAGGCAACAGCATGCTTTGAGGCAGCCACCCCCACCACCTGCTCAATGACTCCCTCGTCGCTCAGCACCAAGTGGCACAGGAGACTCAATGGCAACTCTGTCTCTGAGAAGGGAAGGTGGTGAATGCAGGCCTACAAAGAAAGCAAAAGCAGAATAGTGTCTCAAAGTGTGCATACCAGTATGAAGTTGGCACCAACAAAGTTGTGTTTGTGCAAAGACTTCTGCTTATGCTATGGAACTTACTTTCCTCACCCTAGCCACAAAATCTGTTTGTAGTCTTTCCACAAACTGGACAACTTTGTTGGACATAACTCTGAACCTTTATCATTTTAAAAATGTTTCCCATAAAGGGTAAAAATTCCCTTATGTCTTTATGAGACTGGCATTTCCATCCCTTCCCCAGCCTACAACCCCCTTCAAAAAAGGCATTTGGTGCCTTGTTTTATGAAAAGCAGTTTTTTGAGTGCATCCACATAAGCACAACCACCATGAATCAGGATGAAAGGCATTGCTTTGTGTGGAGCAGGGCAACTGGTCTGGCTAAGGCAGAGTCTGCATCTAGTGCTTAGACGACCAACATGAGAAAAGGTTTACCTGGAGTAACCGTGCAGGGATTTCAGAGTCCCTTAGACCTGTTGTAATAAGCTCTAAAGTTTCAGGGTCCATGTCCAGAGCAAAGGGGAAACAGAACAGCTGGCAAATTTGGAGCACAACAGCCGATACCAGTTCTGGGTCACCATCCTCTTGCATCTGCCTGGAAGAGGGAAGAAAGCCGTCAAAGTGAGGTGTTAACTTCCAGCTGTAAGTATATTTGGGCTGCAATAGTAAGCTCCAGACTCTGGTCTGAAACCCTGGAGAGCCTCTTATCTGTCAAGTGTAGACAATAAATGAAAATGAGGTAGACTAATAGTCTAACTTGGTATAAGGCAACATTCTATATTCCATCTGCCCTGCCCTGGCCTTCAGCCATTACATGCTGGTTTTATTTTTTTATTTTTTAAATAATTTTTATTAATTTTACAACATAAACAAAAAACAAACAAACATAACACGACTTCCCCAAACCTCCCCTTCACTGCATTCTTGTTTTAAAATTTTTTAGCAATCCTTCATCCCTTTTTATATTTAATTCTCTTTAAAAATTTTTAAGCTTAAGTTTTTACAGCTGTAATTCTTTATATCCAATCCCTTGACATCTTAACATTCCGAAATTTTACAACAATTTTTAAGATAGATTTTGAATTTTTTCCAGTCTTCTTCCACTGTCTCTCTCCTCTGGTCACGGATTCTGCCGGTCATCTCTGCCAGTCCCATAAATTCAGTCACCTTGGTCTGCCATTCTTCCAGAGTAGGTAATTCTTTAGTCTTCCAATACTTTGCCAAAAGAATTCTTGCTGCTGTTGTTGCGTACATAAAAAATGTTCTATCTTTCTTTGGAACCATTTGGCCTACCATGCCCAAGAGAAAAGCCTCCGGTTTCTTTACAAATGTCCACTTAAGGATTTTCTTAATTTCATTATAGATCATTTCCCAGTAGGCCTTAATCTTCGGGCAGGTCCACCAAAGATGATAAAAAGTTCCTTCGCATTCATTACACTTCCAACAGTTGTTATTGGGCAAATGATATATCTTTGCAAGCTTGACTGGGGTCATGTACCACCTATAGATCATTTTCATTATATTCTCTTTTAAGGCACTACATGCCGTAAATTTAATACCTGTGGTCCATAACTGCTCCCAGTCAGCAAACATAATATCATGACCAATATCTTGTGCCCACTTAATCATGGCTGATTTAACCGTTTCATCCTGTGTATTCCATTTTAGCAGCAAATTATACATTCTAGACAAATTCTTAGTATTGGGTTCTAGCAATTCTGTTTCTAACTTTGACCTCTCCTTCTGGAATCCTAGTTTCCTGTCCTGCTTAAGGGTCTCATTAATCTGGTAATAATGTAACCAGTCTCGGACTTTAGGTTTCAATTTCTCAAAGCTCTGTAGTTTCAACTTTTCACCATCATATTCTATAATTTCACAATATTTTGGCCAGTCTGAATCCATGTTCAGTCTTTTTACCGCCTTGGCTTCCATTGGTGACAACCACCTGGGGGTTTTACTCTCTAACAAATCTTTATATCGGTTCCATACATTATACAGTGCTTTCCTGACAATATGGTTTTTAAAGTTTCTATGAACCTTTACCTTGTCATACCATAAATATGCATGCCAACCAAAGTTGTTATCATAACCTTCCAGATCCAGAATATCTGTATTCTCAAGAAGTAGCCATTGTTTCAGCCAGCAAAAAGCTGCTGCTTCATAGTAAAGTCTTAAGTCCGGCAGGGCAAAGCCCCATCTATCCTTTGCATCAGTCAAAATCTTAAATTTTATTCTGGGTTTTTTGCCCTGCCAGACAAATTTAGATATATCTTTCTGCCACTTCTTGAAACAGTCCATCTTGTCTAAAATTTGCAATGTCTGGAACAAAAATAACAATCTCGGCAATACATTCATCTTGATAACAGCAATTCGGCCTAACAAGGAAAGTCTCAGCCTAGACCATATATCGAAATCTTTCTTCACTTCCAACCAACATTTCTCATAATTATCTTTGAATAAGTTCACATTCTTAGATGTTAAATTTACCCCCAGATATTTTACTCTTTTTGCAATTTCCAAACCGGTTTCTCTTTGGAAACTATCTTTTTCCCCCATCGTTAGATTTTTTTCCAACACCTTTGTCTTATGCTTATTTAATTTGAAACCTGCTACTTGACCAAATATTTCAATTAATTCCAAAACTCTTTTTGAACTGGCTTCTGGCTGTTGCAATGTCAAAACTAGATCATCTGCAAATGCTCTTAACTTATAATGTTTAGTTCCGACCTGTATTCCTTTAACCAGCTGGTCCCTTCTAATCATATTCAGGAAAACCTCCAGTACCGATATAAACAATAGGGGGGATATTGGGCATCCCTGTCGTGTCCCTTTCTCTATTGGAATCTCGTCCATGACCATACCATTTACAATTAGTTTAGCCTTTTGCTCAGAATATATTGCACCTATACCGTTTTCAAAGTTTTTGCCTACCCCCATCCCTTGGAGATTCCTCTTCATAAAACTCCAGCAAATATTGTCAAAGGCTTTCTCTGCATCCACAAAAATCAACACAGCTTTTCTATTTATGTCAGTTTCCAGAAGTTCCAAAATGTCTATAATGTTCCTCACATTGTCTGACAATTGTCTACCTGGTAGAAAGCCTGTTTGGTCCCTGTGAATCTCCTCTAACAAAACTTTTTAAAATCTTTTTGCTAAAATGTCTGCAAAAATTTTATAATCCACATTCAGAAGTGATATAGGGCGGTAGTTCTTGACTTGATGTTTCTCAGTTTCTGTCTTCGGTATAAGTGAGATGAATGCTTCCTTCCACGATTCGGGAGCCTTTTTCCCCTCCAAGATTTGGTTGCAAACTTCTTTCAATGGTTGTACTAACCATTCCTTCAATGCTTTATAGTATCTCGCAGTTAGTCCATCTGGTCCTGGTGATTTCCCTAGTTGCATATCCTGAATGGCACTCTCTATTTCTTGATCTGTAATTTTCTCATTCAAACTCCTTCTGTTTTTTTCGGAAATTTTTGGCAGGCCGTATTTTTCAATAAATTCTTCTATCTCTTGTTCATTCTTTGGCCCTTGTTTATACAGTTTCTTGAAAAAACTTTGAAAACAATTACTTATCTCATTTGGTTTATTAATAAACTTCCCATCTACTTCGAGTGATGTCACCGTACATGCTGGTTTTAAGGGATGTCTTGAACAAAAAGTTAATTGCTCTGAGCCAAATCACTGTTTTTTATAAAAGAAGCATATATGCTCTTTTATAGCTATGTTACACCAGAGGGACACGGGTGGTGCTGTGGTCTAAACCACTGAGCCTAGGGCTTGCTGATCAGAAGGCCAGTGGTTCGAATCCCCGCAATGAGGTGAGCTCCCATTGCTCGGTCCCAGCTCCTGCCAACCTAGCAGTTCGAAAGCACATCAAAGTGCAAGTAGATACATAGGTACCACTCCGGCAGGAAGGTAAGCAGTGTTTCCATGCGCTGCTCTGGTTTTGCCAGAAGCGGCTTAGTCATGCTGGCCACATGACCCAGAAAAACTGTTGGCTCCCTCGGCCACTAAAGTGAGATGAGCGCCGCAACCCCAGAGTCGTTTGCGACTGAACTTAACTGTCAGGGGTCCTTTAACTTTTTTGTGTTATACCAAAGCAGAAATAGGCTTAATGTGCACACCTTATTTTGACTGTAATTTTTGGAATTAGGAATCAAATACATTGGCGAAGTTTGGAAAAGGGCAAGGAATAAAGGTTTACATAGGGATGCTGTAATAAGAAGCTGAAACTGAGGAGAGTTTGGGAGATATGCAGAGCACAACTAGTGCCTCTTTCTAATCTAATCTAATCCAATGGCCTGCTCAATAAAAACCTTTACGGACAAGTATAATCCTAAAAACTTCATCTTTAATATAAAAACAAAGGTTGTTAGAAAGCCAGATTCAGCTGCATGTATCTGGAACATTCCTGAGATTGAACATAGGGACACAGAAGGTTGCATATCATCCACTTCTGCGTCTTGGGGCAGCTTTCTTGCTGAAAATGGAAGTTGGTAAGAAGGGGAGGAGCTAGACCAAAATCAGGGTTGGGGGAGACTGTATTGCTGTGCTGTGTTTGGGTAAATGACAAGTATGTTTCTATGCAGCAGCCCCCTGCCCTTGTCCCACTCTAGCAGCATTTAGTTTACTTCCTTCTATAGCTCAGCCTCGGATTTATCACTCACGTTTGTGCCAAGTAAGTCAGGAAGTCAGGTTCAAGCAGCTTGCTCAGGGTTGCCATCATGACCCCATTGGGCTGGCCCAGCTGGAGAAGGCACTGGTGAGGCTCTCGTGTGAAGATGAAGAGGGCTAAGCTCAGGAAGAGCAAGGTTCCTACAGCAGGGAAAGTACGAGTGAGTACCCCTTAGCCACCTATTCAATGTCCCCTTGCCTTTCCCAATCAGAGAGGTGACTGCCAGAACCAGGCCTGGCACCATGGAAAGACTGTGAGCATCCTTATATACAGCCTCACCAAGACGAACCTCCTCAGCTCTGTCTTCTGACATGTAAATAGCAAGAGGAGACGCCCAAGAGGCAATTTGGGGTGGTTCTTACTAAAGGAAAGCCACTTTGTACCTTGTGGCGAGATGAGGTTCCAGTATGGCTCTGGTGCCTGCTGGCCAGCTCTCGGGGTGTCTCCTTCCATCACTGGCTCCTGAGAAGTCAAGTGGAGCACCATGGCAAAGCGATGCCACACGATGCCCCAGAGTTCGGTGGTAGCAAACTCCCGCACTACTGCTGCATCTCCCTGACAGAAGAGGAACAAGCCCCAAAGCAGTGAGATGGGAGCCTAAACACCCTATTCTGCATTGCAGCTCAGGGATTTGGCTCATCGGAGACACCTTAATTCCGTGGATGCTCCCTCTGTAGCCTGACAGACCTAAACCCTTTCTGACTGGACCTCTCTTCCCACCTGTATCTAAAAAGCAGGAAGCTGGGCGTCCACTAAGAGGAATTGCTGCACATAACTCAGCTGATATGCCCAGAAAGGGCAGAGACTTAACTGCCCTCCCCATTTTGCTAGGGAATTTAAGGTCTTCATCACCACCAACTGTAACATATATTTTCAAAGATGGAACGGGGCCAGTCCTGCAGAATCCTAAGACTCTGCTTTTATTACATTTTAGCTATCATAATATATTTTAATTGGGTGGAAGCAAACTTCTAGTCCATAAGAGGGGAAAAACAATGAGGTAATATGCAGGTGGCTATAGGTGAGAATTTGGCTGGAGTTTCTTCACACACACAAATATACATACACAGCAAATTGTATATATAGTGCAATGTCCTCATCAGTATTTTTTAAAACTTTCAAATTCTATAGAAAGAACTGAGCCACCTAGCCAGAAAATATGCTTGGAAATTATCATATCTGTATAACTATGTTAGCAAACTGAGTTGCTTAGGTCCAGTTCTAGACTGTGCTGTCTTTATCTCAGTGTTAGCCAACCTGGTGCCCTCCAGATGTTTGGAACTCCACCTCCCATCAGCCCCAGTTAAGTGTAGATTAGAAAATGGTTGGGGTGATGGCAATTGTGGCCCAAAACATTGAGGATGCCAGGTTGGGGAAGGCTGCTCCGTCCTTTGACCCAAAGTGGCCCTTCCAGTTGTGGATAGGGCAACCTCCAAGGAAGTCCATGAACAGACAGGACAGCACCTGGATGAGAGCCAGTTCCCTACTGCCAAGAGCTGAGGGGCTACACATGGCCTTGGCAGAATTAAGCAAGCCATTTCTTACCCTACCCCATTCTGCTTCACCTAACAGTAAATACTTTCCCTAATACCTCCTGGATCATTTGTGTACATCCTCTTGAGCAGCCTTTGCCAACTACGTGCCCCCAGATGTTAGACCATAACTGTCTGTTGGACCACATGCTGGCTGGGGCTGATGGGAGCTACAATCTAGCAACATCTGGAGGTCACCAGGTTGGCCAATGCTGCTCTAGAGAATGCAAGGAAGCTGCTTGGTGGGGCATGAAGTCATACCTGGCTTAATAGCTGCAGCATCAAGAGCAAGAGCCCATCATAGAAGCCAGCTCCCATGGGAGGTGGCAGGCATAGCTGAAAGACACCAAGAGAAAGGACTAGACCTGAGACAGTGACCTCAAAGTCAACCACTATATGGCATGACAAGCATGACACAGCCAGTGCCCTATGTGTCCTGATTTGCCCCTGTCTGTCTGGAGCTGGTTTCTTACCTCCGCAGGTTCTGTGAATACAGTAGCTATAATGGCCATGGCTTCCTCTTGCCTGATCATCACAGCAGCGCCATTTTGAATGAAGTATGTCAGCAGCAATCCTGCAGCACTCTGCATAAGACAGAGAGACCCCTCTGTGTGCAGGAATGGCCAGAATGCCTTCTTTACTCGAACTGGATGCAAATCTAGTTATTAGACTCCCCGCAAGAATGGCAATGCTGCTTTCTCCTTCATAGTCTACAGAAGTCCAACTCCGATACCTCTGGTATGACAGGGTAACAGGCAGACCATTTCTTTGCAGTCCAGAAGTATCTAGTACACATTTGTGGGAACAGTGGGATACCTCTTTTTCACAGCTTGTGAAGCTCTGTCTACAATACTTCCAACTGTGTGAGGAAAGATAACTGTTTGGTCCTTTCCTTGACCTTAGTGAGAATTCATCACTCGCCATTGGGTGCATTGTGGAAGAGTTTCTTGTGAGTACAAACCTACAGCTGGGGCTACTGACAATCAGATTACACATATGGGGTAAAAGAATCTATATAGACAGTTCTAAACTCTACCCCGGAGTAGAGATTACTCACTAGAACAGAGGTAGCTGTTGCATGGTTGAAAAGAGCCACGGCTTCCTTCAGCACTATTTCAGACCTAAACCACAATCAAAGAAATAGCAGCATTAGAAGGATGAAGCAACGAATGCCAAGGCCCTCATCTTTAAAGCTAGCAATACTTGCCAGACAGTTAAGTGTGTGCCTGGAAAAGGAACGGCAGCCAAAAACTAAGGCTGGGGCTGCACTGTGGCTCAAAAAATGTGATTATGTCATGTAGCAGATTCAGTGGAATCCTAAAAACCAGTAATTTCATTTTCTAAACATCAAGAAAACTTCTTGGCAGCATTGTTGCTCACTCCTGGGTAGTTTCTGCTTCAGACTAAGAAACCATCAGTTCGACACAGCTTACAGTCACCAGAAGTCTAGTCCTTAACACAGATGCCAGCTCTCTCCTTATGTATATTCTGTGTAAATAGCTGGGAGGCTATTGCTACTGGGCCCCACTCTGGGCAAGTTGCTCCTGAGTTTAGGGCAGCTACATCAAACATTAAAAGAGTGAAGTGGGAGGGATGTATCTGCTTACAGAGCACAGTGAAGCACCATTGCACATCTTCCTGCAAAACATTTCTTGGACTGGCACATTTTGCGATGGGGCATATCCCTCAAAACCAGGGTTGTGTTGGACATTTCCGGAGAACTGCAGATCAGTTTCCCTTTTTTGTCAAGTGCCTCCCCATTTTAGCACTGACTCTCCTTCTTGCCAATCCACTTCTTGTCAATCCACACCACTCGTTAAGTCTCTGCGAGCCTTTTCCCTTGTTCCCAAGCAGTCAAGGCAAGAATATGAACGGTGCCAAAGCAACAACACTTACTGAGGTGGGAGGATCTGTAGCTGGAGGAGCAGGAGGGAGAAGAGTCTCAATGAGGCTTCAGCTGCCTGTACTTGTGCCACTTCAGTCAGTGGGACCTTTCAAAGAGACAAGGCTCAGTCCTGAAACACTGGCTCCACAAACCATCACCTTTCCATCCCATATCCACTCCTAAGAGAAGCTATCCAATGTTCCTCTCACAATGTTTTGCTCTAAAACCATGCTTATCTCAGTGCCCCTCCCCTGCCCATGCCAATCATGTTGGAACGCCTCTCCTGTTTCCACACCATCCTTTCCCTGATACAGTTTCCAGTTCCTTGCTCATTAACTCTCAAACCCCAGCATCTCTGGTTAAAAAAGGATCAGGGAGTAGGTTGACGAGAAAGACCCCCTGATCGAGATCAGGGAAAGACATTTCCAGTCAGAGTGGACAATATCAGATGGAAAAATAGTTTGACCTGGTAAGAGGCAGCTTCCTTTCTCCCCCACCCCACCTTCTTAGGGCTGAGACTTTGCATGTGCTCATGATGAGGCAGTTCTCTTTGCAGTTTCAGAATAAAAAAAAAATACCTTGCCTTGCAGGGCACAAATCAGGGAACTCAGTCTTTCTGGAGTTGCTAAGCGATGGCACAGAGTCAGACTGACATGGCAACAGGCATACAGGACCTGGGTGATGGAAATGCAAAGCAAGATCAGACCACCGAGGCATCATCACTTTCTTCCCAAGTGAGGAGGGAAAAGGGAATGGATTAAGGCATGTTGCCTCCAAGGATAAGATGCCCTGGGCACCAATTCCCCGACTCCCAGAGAAGCAAAAGGAACATGGGGAGACGCGTTACCTTCAACCCATTGAGAGAAGAGGCAGAGCACTCTATTCCTGAGAGAAGACTTGGCAGCAGATCATTATCTTTCTCAATGAGCTTTTGGGCTACTTGCTGAGAGATCTGCAATGGAAATCCCTTGCCTTCAGTGCTAACACCATTATCAGTTTCCACCACTTGAGGGAGCTATATAGCCAACCTCTCAGAAACATAAATGCCAATAAAACTCCCACCTGCTTTTTGGCCTTATGACACGTGCTGTGCCCTCCTGGGATGCCGCAGGATGCAGCTAAGGCTGCAGTAGAGGCAACTGCCAAGTGTTCACTCCACTCTTGCACTGCCTTTGCTTCTTTGGGGAACACTGGTGGGGGTTGGGGAGCAAACAGAATACACCAAGTAAGGTTAAATACACCAACTGGAAGTGGAACAGAAATGCCACTTATAGTGACGACATCTATTATTGTCTACTTTTATTTGTCACTTTTTTGCTCAAAGTAGACCCAAAGCAACTTACAAGAATAATACAAATATTAAAACTAAAACAGAACAAAAACCTAAAAATGCATCCTCCATATAAAAGGGAGGTCTACTACATCCATCCTACCTTTAAACCATCAAATTAAGAGTGAAAAGCCTGGGTAAAAGAAACATTTTTGCCTGGTGCATAAAAATAGAGATGACACACTAGGCTTGCCTCTCTGGGCAGAGCATTCCATAATTAGGCAGCCACCACTGAAAAGGCCTGTTCTCATAGAATTGTAGAGTTGGAAGGGACCCCAAGGTTCATCTAGTCCAACCCGCTGCAATACAGGAATATCAACTAAAGCATTCATGACAGATGACCATCCAACCTCTGCTTAAAAACCTCCAAGGAAGGAGAGTCCACAACCTCCCAAGAGAGACCACTCCACTGTTGAACAGCTCCTACTGTCAGAAAGTTCTTTCAGATGTTTAGTCTGGAATCAGGAGCCATTTTGCATTATCCCAAAATGCAGTCAGATGGGCACATTCTCCACAGCATTTGTTACCTTCCTGAGCTGGCTGCTTACAGCTAGCCCCGCGGCAGAGCACATCCAGAAGACGGTGATGCTCCTCAAACAAGCTGGTGTAAAAGGGAATGGAGATGGATGGGCAGGCACAATCCATGCTCTCACACAAGTGGGTGAAGCACTGTAAGGATAAGAGACAAGGGATGCTGTTGCAGTGAGGATAGTATAGGTCTGGGAGTTGTGGGGAGCCTAGAGCAAGAGTGGGGAGACTTTTTCAACCTGAGGCCCGCATTCCCTTCTGGGCAACCTTCCGGAAGCCATATGCTATGCTGTATTTAGCGAAAGACAAAAGAGGGCACAGAAATGAATGTACTACAAATATGTTATATATTTTGGGATGTAGGAACAATGGCTGCTCCTCATCTTTGAAAATGTCAAACTCTGGGTTGGAACCCATTTCTGTCCCAAGCCTTAAAACACACATGTTCCAGGGGTAGGCAGGGAGAAGTGAACATTAAATTGAGAAGAAAACTGAATTAAATTTAATATAGTTTCCCTGAAATTAAATTTAATGAAATTAAATTGAGCATTGAACATTAAAAGGATGCTGAAGGGAGAGGGAGAGAGACTGAGACAAGATGGAGATGAGTAGACCAGGAGATAGGAGGCTTCAAAGGGACCCTTACCATCAGGCTTTGTTCTCGCAGCCTGTTCTCTTGGTCTGTGGGCTGAACCAGCAGTGCAGGTAACAGGGCAAGGAAGCGACTGGCAGAACTGTGGAATGCCTGCAAACTAGAGAAGTATCTGTGTTTATAGGTTTGACATAGAAGCTTAGCCTTGAAACATGGCAGTGAGCTCAACACAGGCACTCAGATTCCCTCTTTCTTTGGCCAGTACTGTATAATTGTGTAATGCTCAGAACCTGTATGATGGCAGGTAACTAGGGACATTATATGCCATTTCCAGTTCTCAGACTAAATACTGGCACAAGGCATCAGAGTGTGGAATGAAACTGCTTCTTTTTGGTATTTACTGTATTCATGCACACTGTGCTTTAATTTTGCCTACTCCCATACTGCCGACAACATAGCATAATTCACCTTCATATTTCATCTGCCATGAAAGTGTCTTACCTTTCCTTCTTTCCACTCTGCTGTCGGTTGAAATCACTGGCAAAGTAGGCTGACAGGACAGTGATTAAGTCTATCAGTAGGGTGATGTACCAGGGCTGCTGTGGGATAGAGAGAGAGGTATGTGTTCTTGGGGCTGGATTCCAACTGGTTGGGTGCCCCATAGAAAGAACCAGTAATCAAGAACTACCAGAATCATCTGCCAAGGTAAGAAGAATGGGAGGAGGAGGAAACTAACAGAGTTCTGAGTAAAGTGGGCTGAATTCTGTGCCAAATTTAACCTTTGTACAGATGCACAGAATCTGTAGAGGAAAGACTGTTTTCCATTACAGTGTAAACTCCATGCGGCACAAAATTTGGGATCAAAGAATGAGGCTTTTAAATAATCTCACCAATAAATGTTTTTAGTTCCCAGAGTTATCCACATATATGTTAAACATGCTGGTATCAGCTGTGGTAAGGTCAGACACCCTGGAGGTTTCAAGCAATCAGGTGATAAAGTTACTCAGCCAAGCCCTCGGTTCCTAGTCCCTTGTCCGCCATTCATACCTCCTCTTCTTCCGAGCTGCTTATGATTCTTGTCAAAATATCCCAGATTCTGCAGAACACTCTAACAGTGCTTTTGACCTTGTGCAAGTTAAATACTTTTACATAATGAACCTTCTTTTTTAAAAAAAAAATCCAAATACTATATGCTTAGTTTGGATTTTAGTCCAATAAGAAAAAGGTCCAAATAACAGCCTGCTATACACCTAGATGCTTTAACTCTTCAAAATGCAAGTACCCAACATGGTGTCCTCCAGATAATGTGGTCATCATCCCTGACCATTGACCATGCTGGGAGGGAGGGAGTTGTAGTCCAAAGCATCTGGAGGGCACCACGTTGGCTACCCCCTGTTTTGGAGAATGCCTCTTCTCTACCTGCTTGATGTTGATACTCTCCAGGATACTTCCCGCTAGCTCCACAAGGAAGTGGGATAATCCTGTGTCACTGCAGAAGTTGTACAACAGCTCCGTGTCACAGCGGGTACCTAACAAGTTGCCAATAACGTGGAGGGCAGGGCGAAGATGGGAAGCGCCCTCCAGCATTCCCTCCAGCACCTGTATAAGGAAAAGGGGTAAATGTACATAGGACATACAACTCTTCCCCATACAGGGCAAGAGTCATGGCAGAAACAGAGACCTTCCCCACACCAATGCCTAAAGTGCTCTAGAAACACCATACAAACTACTGATTCCACAGTCACTCTGTCTTCAACAGCATCACAGCACACTCTTGCCATCCCAAAATTCACCCATGAGATGTTGCTCCCAACTAAAGAGTTAATGACATGCCCAGCTTCCTTTCTAGGATCCACACATTTTTATAAGACCTCTATACCCTGTCAGGGACGCGGGTGGCGCTGTGGGTAAAACCTCAGTGCCTAGGACTTGCTGATCGCAAGGTCGGCGGTTTGAATCCCCGCGGTGGGGTGAGCTCCCGTCGTTTGGTCCCAGCTCCTGCCCACCTAGCAGTTCGAAAGCACCCCTAAGTGCAAGTAGATAAATAGGTACTGCTTTATAGCGGGAAGGTAAATGGCGTTTCCGTGTGCGGCACTGGTGCTGGCTCGCCAGATGCCGCTTAGTCACGCTGGCCACGTGACCCGGAAGTGTCTCTGGACAGCGCTGGCTCCCGGCCTCTTGAGCGAGATGAGCGTGGAACCCTAGAGTCGGACACGACTGGCCCGTACGGGCAGGGGTACCTTTACCTTATACCCTGTCAATTCTTAAGAGTCTCCATCTTTCCAAGCTGTCCCTAGTCTCTATGTATGTGGCTCATCATGTACTAGCTGAAAGGCCAAAACTACCAAAGGAATTCAACAAGGAAAGAGTGTTTCCACCAGTTTCTTTCCTCTTCTCTCTGTAGGAAATCTCCCTTAGCTTCTGAAGGACATACCCAGCATACAGCAAACATAACGTGTGTGTGTGTGTGTGTGTGTGTGTGTGTGTGTGTGTGTTTAGCCCTTCCCTACAACTCACCTGCCGACCAGAATCCTTGAGTCGGGCATGGATGCGCTGCACAAAAGCAGGGTCTCCCAGAAGGCTCAGTGGGGCACTCAGCTGCACATGGGAAGGATCTGTGGCATCTATCAAGTGCTGCCACTCCTCATCGCTATCCAACTCCTAAGAGGCAAGAGTGAGTCAGTGAGGACCACCACTATCAGAAAGCCAAGAAAGTACTTCCTTGCAGCTATGCAAATGACTGTGGTACCTGGCCATGCACTCACCTCAGTCTCCAGATCCACAGTGTCAATGCTGCGTCTGCCTCGTGCTTCTGCTCTGCCACTTTCTGGCCTCAGCTCTGGGAATTCCCGCTCGTAATCCTGTGTGATCCGATTCTCTCTGTCCATGAAGAAGAGGGATGAGAGGCTGAAGGTGGGCTACACAACAATGAAATGTTCTCACCCCAGCTTTGGTTTTCTCTTGTAAAGGACCCCTGGACAGTTAAGTCCAGTCAAAGGTGACTATGAAGTGCAGCACTCATCGCGCTTTCAGGCAAAGGGAGCTGGTGTTTGTCCACAGACAGCTTTCCAGGTCATGTGGCCAGCATGACTAAATCACTTCTGGTGCAACGGGACACCGTGAAGAGTGCCAGAGAGAACAGAAATGCCATTTACCTTCCTACTGCCGTGATACCTATTTATCTACTCACAATGGTATGCTTTGGAACTTCTAGGTTGGCAGAATCTGGGACATATATATGTCAGCTAATTTAGTTGTTTCCAGTGTTGTCTTGGTCATTTGGTATTACTTAGAGCAACAGTATCTCTATCTGAAAGTCCTGCAAGCTGGAACTTACGTTTCTATGTATAACTTTGTCCAGAGCTGTTTTGCTAAGCCTATGACTTCTACAGCAGTAAAAGATCTGGACCTTACTCTGATTCTGTGTGGTGTCTGGTACTGCCAGCTTTAGATCCACACTTCCCTTGCACGTGTATCATATACCACATTCTCAACAAAATAAACGCATTTCAACTCCTTCTTCTCACCGAGGTGTGGGGGAAGATTCCTTTTGCTCCCACTCCATTCCCTTTCCTCCAAGGCTAGGGTGCCTCTGTTCTCCAGTGCCAGGAGCTGCCCGATTCGCTTCTCTGGGATCTGTCTGAGCAAGGCAGGCATTGCGTGTGTGGCTCTGGACCCCCTTAGGGGTTTCTTCCTTAAACAAAACCCTGGATTTCCCCATCTCCTGTAAGAAGTCAAGCAACACAGGATGATTCTAATGGACTGCACCCCACCATACCATATGTCGCCTTGCCAGCAATGGTTCTACCTGCCTCTCACCTTTCTCCGAGCCTCCTGAGCCATCTTCTGCCGTGCTTTCCTCAAGATCTTTGACTGGCCACTGTGAGGGGCCAGCGAGTGTGTCTGCTGCTCTTTCAGGGCCTGCAGTTCAGGAGGTAGTTTGCTGGTGAAAGGGTTGGTAATGCCTTGATCCGCTGTGTCATCAATCACTGCAAAAGAGAAGGTCCATGTCGGTGACTGGGCTTGCTTGAATTGGGCTCTGTAAGGAAAGGCAGATGCAGGAGCCAGATGGGGGGAAATTGCAAGTAAGCATGGCAGCTGGTACTCACCAGTGACCCGCCCTGCAATGAAGGGGTGATAGAGTAGCTCTGGCCAGGACAGGCGCTGCCGAGGGTCTTTCATCAACAGGCCTTGCAAGAAGCTCTACACAGTAATGAGAGATGGTCACTTGCATGTCCTCACACTACTTATAGTCTATAACCCCAGCTGCTAATTTTACAAGGAAAACCTTGGAGTCAATGAAATTCCTTGGTCGCTGTGGGAAGAGTCTATTCAATCCATGCATAAAAAAAGCACATTTTCCAGAATGTTCCCATTTTTTTTCATTTTTAAGTTTCTAGCTCTGAAGATTACTGAAAAAAGTCTTGCAAACATGGCTGCATATTCTGCCTTAAGAAAGAAACCTGGTGGCCCCAATACCACCTAAACATGTTTGCACACAGAACTACATTCTTTTGTACAATGTAGCAATGTGGTGTCCTTCAGACATTGTAGACAACATTACCCTAGCCACTGGCCAAGCTGGCTGTGGCTGCTGCAGTCAAAATCATTGGGGGGGGGCATCCCTGCCTTAGCAAGTACACTCTTATCCCAGTCTAATCCCCACAGGCAGTGGGGTAGGATAAGGATTGGAGAATGCACTTAAAATCTGTATTTCTACCTTTCAGACATACACACCAACAGTGTGAAAGAGGCCAAGTGGCATGAGTGAACAAAATCTAAGGCGTTCAAGCTTCCAAGGAGAGAACAAACTCAAACCACAGATACATACAGTGTAATGCCAGAGATACAGATAGCTGAATTTGAGTCATGGGAAACCCAAAAGTATAACCTTCTAGAGCAAAATATATCTCTTATGGCCCTTAGCAGGGCAATCTACCTTACAGGGGTCTTGTGTGTGGATAAAATGAGACTAAAGAAGCAATGCATCTAAACCTGCCCTGAGATCATTGGATGGAGTGGGGAAGGCATTTAAGTACAGTTACCTTGAAGTTGGGGCTCATGTTTTTTGGCCACTTGATGGGGTCCTTGATGATCAAGCTCACCAACTGGAAGATGCTGTTGGTGTAGAAGGGTGGTGTCCCCACACACAGCTCATACAGAATGCATCCCACTGACCAGAGGTCAGCTGTGTGGTCGTAGGGTTTCTCTTCCACTAGCTCAGGCGCCATATACAGTGGAGTGCCTTTTATAGATGTCAGCACCATGGTGTGAATACTCATTGCACGGGCAAACCTTCCCAGGAAAGAAAGAAGACAACTGAGACCTTTCAGTAATGAGACCAGAGATTGGTTGGGGAGATCAGTTCTTAACGTACCTACCCAAAGTCACAGAGCTTGATCACTCCTCCTTTCCCAAGAAGGATGTTTTGGGGTTTCATGTCACGGTGCAAGATTCGGTGGGAATGCAGATAATAGAGTGCTGAGACCAACTGAGAGGCAATATCTTGCACCTGAAAGAAAATGACAACCCTGATACTTTGCAAAGCCCATTTAATCCTGTAGATGCTCCACATCTCCAGCATAAAACTTTCATTCCTTTTTGTTATCTTTGCCGATGCCCCTCAATTGTGAATCACAAGTCCTTCCCCAACACACAGAAATCTACTTGTATTATCTTAAGACAATTAGATCTATTTTTATCCTTGCGGGCAGCAGAGAGCAAGCATTTCCACTCTTCTATGTACCCTTCAGGTATTTGAAGACTGCAATCATGTCCATCTGCTGCTAGACTTCTCTTCTCCCGATTCAACGCTAGTTCAAAACACATATGTTCACTCAGGCATCACTTGAAGTGTGACTCCAGATATTCTTATTTATTTAGAATGAGGGCTGTAACTCAGTGGTAGAGCTTTGCATACAGAAGGTCCCAGGTTCAATCCTCAGCATCTCTAGATAGGGCTGGCAATGTCCCTTGTCTAAAACACTGGAGAGTCACTGCCAGTCAAAGCAGACATAACTGAGCTAGATGGACTAATGGTTTGACTCAAGGCAGCTTCCTATCTTCTTATTACTAATCATGGTGAATTTTATACTGAGTTTGTAATGTTTTATGGTTTATTGTGTTTTTATATTGTACCATACACCACTTTTGATGTTCCAGTTTGAGCAATATATAAACTGGTTAAAAACATTAATAAACAAAAAGACATACAGTACCAACTTCCTTAAACCTTTCCTTGATTTAATCTGTTCTAATATCATCCCTGGTATCAAATTCAGAGGGATGGGTCTCTAGTTTCTCAAATCATCTTTTTAAAGATTGGGACTGTCTTGTAAGCACCTCAGTCACTATTCCAGGAGATGTAACAGGTTCATGTCAAAGTACACAGCTGGAGGGTTTATGGCCTAGCAGAGACTGACACCTACCCAGACTCCAGCTACTCTCCCATTCCTGGAGTCATTCATCACACTGAATCCCCACTTACTCTTCTGGTCATAGTTACCTGCTCCTCAGGCAAGTTCCCATCATCCTCAAGGATCTGAAAAAGCTCCCCTTCAGCATAATCTGTCACTACTACAACCTAAAGGAGATAAACAAGACCAGAATGCCAATGAGAACATTTTCAAAGGTGGGACACTTGTGGGTAGGGAATGACAGTATGACTAAGCTCTCTGTACTGTTTGAAGCCAACAGGAAACCACCATCAAAAGAAGAGTGTGCAGCAGCTACCAACACATTTTTATTTGATGAAGGTCCCTATGGAGAGCTCCAAACTCTAAGTGTGTTGGGACATTCTTTGGATAATGTCATTCTGCTGATAGGTCTTGGCAGGCTAATTACCTGATGCAGCCTCAGGAACCAATAGGCTTGATGTGGCAATCCACACTTCTACAGACAAGATGTGTAATTTAGATAGCTGTTACCAAAATGGCTAAATTTTAGTTCACTCCTCCTAGGTACTCATTGGGACATCTGGAGAACACCATATAACCTAAACTTCATCAAACAAAATGTAGCCGTTTTCAGGCCTTTCTGCTTCTTGGGGGAATTTCCACAGAGCCAGGAAGACACCATTTTCTTCTTCACCTCCCACACTTAAAAAGGACTCCCAGCAAGTCCTTTACCTCTTTATCAGTCTCAAAACTGTCAAGCATCTGGACAATGTTGGGATGATGAAGCCCCCTCATGATCTCAATCTCTCGCTGCAAATTCTTCAGCTCTTTCTGTGAGCGACCCACTTTAGGGATAAACTTCAAGGCCACCACCTACCAAGAAATTATTATTATATTAAAAGGCTGGAAATGTGTCATACACTACTTTCCCCTCTGTCTGTCCCTGAAAAACTCATTGTGAAACAATGACCACTGCAGGCTCAGGAGCAGACTTCTTATATAGCAATCTTTGGAAACAAATCTCCCTAAATTAACTCTCTTGCCTGTTGATGAGGTCCATCCCCGTTCCCTTGTGCACTCTGCCCTGTTCCCTTGTGCTCTTACCTGTGCACTGTATTTGCGACGCCCCTTGTACACTCTTCCAAAAGAGCCTTCGCCAATCATCTCCAAGACATGATACTTCTCCATGATGGGAATGTGGGGAGGGGTGGGTATTAATCTGAAAGGGCAGAGACAAGAGATTAAGCTAAACACGAACAGTAAATGAAAAATGTAAGCATAATGGCAAAGCATGTCAATTCACAATACCATTTTGCAAAGTTATTATTATTATTTATTATATTTGTATACCTCCCTTCATCTGAAGATCCCAAGGCTGTTCACAACAGAAAAATGCAAAATAAGTATACAAATCATGCATGTGTGGTCAAAACCAAGAATCAAAAAGAAAAAAGGGAGCGAAGCAGTCAGAAAAGGTTGGGGAAAGGGAAATAGACTCTGGCAAAGCCAATATGACATGCATATCAGGCAAACAGCTCCAAACAGGGGTCCCAGATCTCAGAATAGTTGTGCTTTTTGCATCTCCAGGCAAAATGCATGAGATGCATGACAAGAAAGCTCTCCAACCAAGGAGCTATTGGAGGAGATATCAAGTCCTTGCAATGCTGTAAAACCATTTGCTTAGCCACCAATAAAGCATACAAGTTCCAGGACATTAGGATATAACAGAGCCATCCATGACCATCCAAATATTGCAGGGACAGTCTCATAACAAAATTAATTTGAGCAAGCACCTTCACCGAAAAAGAAGCCAATGCAAGGCATGTTTTTAATGCTTCCCAAGAAAAAAGTTAAGGCACCCCTGGTCCAAAGTGCCCATCAGGAGTCCATCAACACACACAGTCTTTTTAGCCATCTTCTTGCCTGCACAACTCTCCGAATCCCTTTTGCTATACTATATAAAGTCCTCACCTGGCCACGGCGTCTTGAGGAGCCTCCTAAGGCGACGATCCTACGCCCACTTACTTAGGAGTAAGCTCCGCAAAAGTGAAATGGAGCAGAGAAATGCCCACAAGGTCGGGCTGTGCGCTGCAGCCCGACACCGGCTCCTTCGCCTCAGCCTCCTCCTTCCAGGTCAATCCAGAGGAAGGACAGAAGCACCCACGTCCCACCCGCCCCGTCTGACAAAGCCTTTGCAGCGCTGAGCCCCGGCGGGGGCCGTTGGAACCCGGCGGCTCGAGAGCAGGGCGGGGCGGGGCGGACGGAGGCTGGTTATCAGCGCAGGCCCTGCGCAACGGCGTCTCCCGGCTGTTGCCTAGCAACCCTCAGCGCCGGAAGAGAACCCGGCAAGCATTCCAAAGCGGTTGAGTTTCCGGGCCTGTCAAGATGGCGGCGACCGGCGACAGCGAGGAGCAGGAGGAGTTGGCTGCGGATTGGTAAGGGAACGGTTCGGCCTTGTGTGTCCTCCTTTCTCTCTCAGCGGAAGGCAGATGAGCAAATGCCTGGCGTATCCCCCCCCCTTCCTCCTCTGTTTTCTGTAGCCCAGGCCATCTCTTCACGAAGGAATTTTTTTGTTTCTTCGTCTTGTTCTTATGTAATGTTCGACATGTACGATGTGGTTCGTCGTCTTCCTGGGTCTCGTCACAACCCCCGCTATTTCTGAGGGTAGGGGGCTGAGAGAGAAAGGCAGCGCCCAGTAGCCGAACAAGCAGCGATATGAATCTTATATCCAAGCCAAGTGCAAAATCCACTCCCTGGGCCAATCCTGTTCCTCCTCGCCCTTTGGTCTTCTAGCAGGGTTTTTTTTGTTTTGTTTTCTTTTGTTTTTACAAACTCCTTATGAAAAACCATAGATAGAGAAATAAATGCCTTCTCTTTACCGCACAGTTACCTGGCTAGAAGCATATGCCAACTGAGATCTCTTCTCAGTCAGCTGCTGTTATGCCACTGGTTCCTTATGGATATTATGAAAAAATACTCCATGCAACAATCTCACTCTCGGTTAGTATTACAGCTGTGTTTCTGCCCTTTGCAGTATGGAGCTGTGTCGTTTTTCAGCCACAGAATCAAAACAGAAAGAAAGTGACAGCCTTTCTCAAGCATGGTAAACTACCCACTATTGTGGGAATTGTGTGTAAGGTAAAATTCTGAGAAGTAGCCAGAGAGAAATGTTTTTGTGGTTTTCATTATCACTGGCAGCAGCAAAGGTCTGCTAGTTTAGACTTTGTGCCCCTTCACAAGTGCCTATCCTCTTAAGTGTTTTAGTGGCATTTTTAAAATTCAGGTTATTATGTTGGATTGCCACAAGATGTCAGCATTTACAAATGGGTTACATGACCCCCAAAACTTAAATTAATGTAGGCGTCTAATGTGATGTATGTGTTATTTAGAATCATAGAATCATAGAGTTGGAAGACACCACAAGGGCCATCGAGTCTAACCCCCTGCCAAGCATTTGTTCTTCTTGAACACTGATTTGCCTGCCATGGTGATACTCTAAAGCAGTTTTGCCCTGGTGGGCTAGATCTTTATCTCTCCCACCCCAATGGGCCAATTTTGAGAAGTGTGTGGGACCACCTACCTGTCAATCATTTGGTGACATATTGATATCAGGTGATTGACAGATGGACTGTTCCAACCTACTGTCATTGTTGGCCCTGGGGGAGAATTGAACTCCCTATGCATTAGCTCATGCAAGAGTTGTGTGTGTGTGTGTCTCTATGTGTTTCTGTCCTGCTCTGTACATACTGGGAGGTGCCAGTCCAGTTCCAGCAGGAAGAGGCTGGTGTGCTTGATCTGAGCTGAATTGAACTTCCTGAGCATCAGCTAATGCATAGGAGTTCAATCCTGATTTCTATCTGCCCCACACATAACATCATACATGATGGACTGGAGAAACCTGAGGAAATTAGCCTTATGTATCATATTAATATTTTTTTTTCTTACTCAGGGCTCTGCCTTCAGAAGTGGAAGTCTTGGAGTCCATCTACTTGGATGAGCTACATGTGTCTAAAGGAAATGGAAGGTAATTGCAACATTGTCAGATCCCTTGCTGGTTCTTGGTTTTATGGTATTGATCACTCCTGTGATCTTGCATATGTCATTGTGGAACTTGATTCCTGGTTTAGAAGACTGTACCCTGTTTTTGGATTAGACTACAGTGTCCTGCACAAACTCGGAATGAATTGCAACCCCTGATTCATGTTTGTTAATTTCCCAAAATATTAGTCATTTCTTTTTTCCCCTCCTTGTGTTTGATACTACCATTCTGAAATAGTTATCTTTGTAAGAATATGGGGTGGGAAGAATGAAAGGTCTGCATTATGCCTGCTTCAATCTCCTTTCAGCCTGAGAAAGGAAGGAATAACAACCCACCTGCATTATCTCTCCTGTTCCATCTTCCTTTCATTTGACACCAGACTCTCACTTGAGCCTCTCTTCAACCCTAGGTCTGTGCCGTGGGAAATATCTATCACCCTTCATCCAGCAACTGCAGAGGACCAGGAGTCTCAGTATGTCTGCTTAACTTTGGTGCTATCCGTGCCTCTTCAGGTAAAGCCTTGTATGTCCTGAGTGACTATTTTGCTATGTAGCACTTTAGCATGGCTGTACCACTCATTTTGACTTGGCTTTGTTTCTTATTAGTATCCAAATGAAGTGCCAAAGATAGCCATCCAGAATCCTCGAGGGCTGTCAGATGAGCAAATCCAAAAGTAAGTGTATTATGCAAACTCTTTCCAGTTCAGTGCAAGAAGTAAGGTTTTCTTTGTTTCAGTCTGTCACACTTTTAATGGAAAGTGTGGGGAGGTGGGAGCTTCTTTATATTGTGTTCCACCTGCCCAATGATCTTATGTGGAATATGTATTATGCAGCTGTTCTCTTAATTTAGAGCTGTGCTATGAAGGCTGTTGCTATGTTACTAACATTGGGAGCATGGGGAATGAGGTTACAAACAAGACTGGAAGTTCTAATCATGTAATCAACATGTTTGGGTACATATAAATTAATTACGGTGTTTGTGTGTAAAATTGGCATTGGGGGAATACATGTTAAAGGAGATCTTTCCCTTAAAAGTTATTGATAGGTGGACAAAATTAAGAGATGAGAGGCAATGCATCTTGGTACATTACTGTATCAGAAATGCAGCGTCTTCATCCAAAACAAAGTCCCAGCTTCTGTTGCTCTTTACACGTGGCTTACTAGAACCTGCTTTCCCTTCCATGCTTTCCCTTCCCCTAGAAGGGCTTCAAGCTGCTTTTTCAATTTCAGTCTGGTACCACTTCCTTCTAATTTGTACTGAAGTAGCTACTATGTCAGATGAGATACTGGGTGAGAGACTGGAGCCCATCCTGTATTGCTGTTGAGATTGCTATTGCAAGTGGCTGATTTAGCCACTCCAGTTCTTGCCATTTCACTTCCCTGGACATCTATTCTAGCCTTTTCCTTACCCTGCCCCTTTTTTGCCTCCATTTTAGGATTTCCCAGACACTACAATGTACTGCTGAGGCCCAGCTGGGTACAGCTATGTTATATGAGCTAATAGAGGTAAGAGAACAGAAAGGGGAGGCAGGCTGTCCAGACCTATGGCTTGGGCTGTTGCGCCTTTATTGTGTGAAATGACAAACTGACCCTCTCTGTCTTCACAGAAGGGAAAGGAAATCCTTACAGACAACAACATCCCTCATGGGCAGTGTGTGATTTGCCTGTATGGCTTTCAGGTAAGGGCATGCTGGATTGGCATCTTGTTTTCATTTGTGGTAAGCCATAGGGAATAAAAGCACTAATATAAGGAGGTGGAAGAATGAGGTGAAGCTGGGACTCACTCAGAAAGGAAGGAAGAGGGAATGGGAACTTGTTGGGATGTCCCTAGATCCCTTCCTTAGTGTTGTGTTGCATTCTGCTCTGCAAAAGTGTGTGCATGTCTCCCCACAGTGGGAAGGGGAGTAACAGTGGGAATGGGGTGCAAAAAGCCCCTGTTAATGTGATTGTATCTGAGCCAGCATCCACATATATTACATATGAATTGAATTGAAATTGGATTGAATGGGAATTATTATTTCAATGTATGCTGAAAACGCACAGTGTAGCTGATTTGTATTAATAGGAATCTGTGCCTTCCCCTGTGCAGGAAAATGAAGCTTTCACTAAGACGCCATGCTACCACTACTTTCACTCACGTTGCCTTGCCAGTTATACGGAGCATATGGAGGAAGAGATCCGTGCAGAGAGGAAAGAAAGAGTACAGCCTTTGGCACCTCTGCCCAAAGAGGTAATAGCTCCTTGCATGCACCCCACAGCTGCTTCTAGAACTTCACCAACTTTTTCCTCCAGGAATGGCTTCTGAATCTGGATCAACATTTCCAGTTCATTTTGGTTATTAGTTATGGCGTTGAGAGCTGTGGACAGGAGTTTCCCAGATAAATGTTGAAATGGTTTTCCATGGTTCAGTGCTGTGCATACTTTCGCATTTGCAAGTTATTTTGTCTACAGAGAACAAAATGTTAAGTGATGTATAAAGTCTGGGAATCTAGTTAAAGACCAGAGGAGATGGTCAACATATCTTCCTTTGCTTCAAATACTAAAGAACTGGGGTTCTGTAGATAAAAGCAATCTTCGCAGCTGTAATGCAAGTGACCAAAAAGTAAACTCACATTATATCTCATTGAACACCTGTGTTGGTGTGTTTCTTGGTGGAAAAGATTGTGAATGGACTTCAACATACACAAAAAAGCTTTGCCAAGAAACAAAAGTTATCTTCCTCCACTCCCAAACAATAGAACAGTTCTGAGGGCAGGCTTGCTAGTGGTGAATCTTCACTCTGAGATAATTTTTGCACTAGCTTTGATGCAAGTTGTGATTGCATTAGGAAGGCCCAGTAGCATCTTATAAAAGAACGCTTTACTGATGGATTTTTATAGGATGAAGTTAACTAAGTTCCCAGGAGGCTTGGATGATGAGCTCAGAATCCAGGCTGCCCCGTGATCCTTGTAGTCAAACTGCACAGCACTCTTCTGCCAATAACACTGTTGTTGAGTGCTAGAGCTCCCCAGGATGAGTAGCAGTTTATCAGGAAAATATTACTCTCTTAAGACACACTGGCGGAGTATGAGAACAGTAGCTGTATATCCCATGACTAGGTCTAACCAAGGCCGAATTTTGTTGTTATTACCTTGTGTACAGGAATTTGAAGTGCAGTGCCCTGTGTGCAGGGAGCCTCTGGTTTATGATCTTGCAACATTGCAAGCAGCACCACCTCCACAGCAGCCAATGGTAAGGAAACTTTAAAAACAGACCTTTCACATGGACTTGCTGCTCTTTAAAAGATGCACCAGGCAGGCAGCCTCTTGCTTCACTAATCTCTCTCACTTATTGGACCTGTTGGGCAACCCCATTTCTCCAAATGAGGTCTGTTAAGTGTTATTTCCAAATAATCATATACCTGGTGCTCTGTACGTCTGTAGGTGGCTATGAGTTCTAACATTCTTGCCAATTTTTACTTCTACACCAGGGAGAGGAAATTATTTTCAGCCAGGGAGCTGTCTTCCTTTCTATTCAACCTTCCAGGGGCCACATAGGAATTTTATTGTTTGTATAGCAGGCTAGTTTCACACCCCTTCTTCATTTAGGCAAAAAGTATTAAGAGAGTGAAACAACAGATATAGTCAACCCATGTCTTTGCTTCCCCGTTACACAATAGGTAGTACATTTAGTTGTGTTTAGAAATACCAGCTTAGGTTCTAACTAAGAATCCTCTGGGAGGAGCATGCTGTGACTGGAGTTTACTAATGAGATGCTCTTGCCTGTGTAAGGAGGTGGGAGGCTGCATTCCCCCCCCCCAGTCTTTCTCTCTGCCTGCCCCCCGGCAGCCCCTTTGCCCATCAGATCTGGAGGGTTGAGAGACCCAGAAGGCTCTGTTTGGGCCAGTCATCTAATTACATGCCTCTCTTTCTTCAGGAGGTGTACCAACCTGACACACAGACACTGCAGCACAGAGAACAACTGCGCCTGATCTATCAGAAGCAGCAGGAGAAAGGAGGCATCATTGACCCTGAAGCAGAAAGAAATCGCTACTTCATCAGCCTGCAAAAGGTTAGTGCAGGCAGCAGGAGTACTAAGAGGATAATGGTCATAGGGAAAGAATGAAACAATGGAGGTAGCAATTTTTACTTGCTGAGACATCCTGTCTTGTAGCACAAGAGAGATCTTTCATATTTGTATCCTACGCAATTCTTTTAAAGTGCTGATGACACTTGTTGCTGGCAAGTTTGCAAGTTACTATAGGTAAAGATTTAAGCAGCAAAGGCTGGGGAAGACAGATGGGGCGACATCGATATATTAATTCCTGTGGGATCTTTGCCACTCAGACTGAGAATCAAGCCTGCTGGGTTTATGCATTTTCTGCCCTTCATTTTGGTTTCTATCCTTTTTAGCCCCCAGATACCACTGAACATGAACAAGTAGCCATCTCAGAAAATGTTCTGGATACTGACAAGGAACTGAGGTCATCAGTAAGCTCAGAACATACCCAAGGAACTGCA
The DNA here is from genome assembly GCF_964252035.2 of Podarcis erhardii. Taxonomy (NCBI): domain Eukaryota; kingdom Metazoa; phylum Chordata; class Lepidosauria; order Squamata; family Lacertidae; genus Podarcis; species Podarcis erhardii. Next base: position 87,696,750 of record NC_138497.1, read on the forward strand.
GAGGCTGCTGTTCCAGTGAGGAATGAACCTGAAAAACCAGAGAGACCACCTGTCCCTTTGCATTTCCATAGCAAGAGAGAGAGGACTCGAGAGGAGAAACCATCTATACAAGGCCCTAGCTGGCAGCTGCGCTACAAGTCACTGGAGACACCAGCAGAAACTCATTGTCTTCTCACTGTTGAGGGAAAATCCAGAACCTTCAGTAGAAGACCCAACTGGAGAAAGGAGAGGGGACAGCGAAGCTGTGGGAGGTACAATCAAGACTTCTCAAAATCTTGCAGCAGAGACCAAGTGTCTTCACTGGTGGAGAAAAAAGAGCTGCGCACCAGAGGAATCTCACCAACCAAAGAGGGAATGTATTTGAGAGAGGAGAAAAATGTTGTGGGGAAATGGACGCAGGAGCAGAAAAGTCAAGCCCATGACAGTGAGGAAGTAAACTTGGAGGTTAGCCACAATGAGCTCAGGGGGTCGGCCAAGTGGCAGGGTCACCGTGGGATGCAGGATTGTAGGCAGTGGGAAAAGACCAAGGGCAGAGAACATGGATCTTATATTAAAGTGCCAAGAGGCCGAGGACGCACCACATTGAACTCAAGGAGAGAGCTGCAGAGCCAAGAGACTGAGGATGGCTCCTAGCAGGCAGGAGTTGAGGGGCTTTTTCTAGGGATGAACACTGGTGATTTTGTTGTGCTGTCAACCATTGGCCTTGATTGTACGGAAAAGCAGATCTGTCTTGAAATTCTCCTCTCGGCCATGGGTGGTTTATGTCTTGCAGAGTAGGGGTATATTGTCCTCAGAGATCAGAATTACTGTCTGTGGACTGTAGTAAATAACTGGATAATAAATGGTAGCCAAATGCTATTGCCCATGGGTAAACTGTAGGATCTTACAGTGAATCAGGGCTGTGTAGAGGACTGTTTGAGGCTGAATCACTGAACTAAAAGCCAAGCTTGAAAAATAACTATTAAGTAACCCTGTTCTAAAATAGGTGCTAAAAATAGAAGGACCATAAGGGAGTACAGGTCTCCTTGTTTACTGTCCAGAACTATGGAGAGGACTTGCCATTAATAGTGTCACTATCTTTAGACATGCCTTATTGATGTTATTGGCATATGTGAAAAGAGTGGACTTGAATCAGCATTGACTTGGCGGCTGTTGACCACAGAGGATTCTTTAAGCCCCCCAACTGTGGCCAGACTGAATGTTGGAGTCTCCCACTGCCTCATTGTAATTGGCTAATGTTCAGTAGTGATTGACCTTGAACTGCAAACATCAAACATGCCTATTCTAAAGGGCCTTTAAATTATAATAAGTCCAACTCCTTACTCACCCAGTAGTTGGATTTGGAGCTAGTATTGGCAACAAAGGCTTCAGCTCCAGGTACACCAAGGCTCTTGTCTTTGCCTGTTTTCACAAATGTGATATCCTGCAATGGTTTACTAACTGTAATCCTGTCTAGAGTTCATGTGACTTATGTTTTGGGTCTTATCATCTTTGATTCGAGCCAAATTTGGTTTTGTTGGGGTGAGAAGTCTCTCATGCTCAACTGGCTTTCCCCTCCTAACCTTATGGCTTTGTGTATGTGCATTCACCCACACACCATTCAAGAACAGCTCTACTCTCCATTTGGGAGGGTAATACCAATGTACCTACCTATTTTTAGGCTACACAGTCCCTGTCATCTCCCTCAGCAAAATGCAGCCTTGTCTTCATGGGTATTTCTGCTCAGAGGAGGAATCTGTAGTAATATGGAGTACATGTGGCCACTATGCAAACATTTTGAACAGACTTTCCTCCACTTGTATTTCTATTTTGTCACATATTTATGGCCTTCCTCCCCCCACAACAAATTTTACCCTAGGCTGTGTGAAAGTTCCCAAGCTGCTTAAATTCCTTATATGTCTGCAAAATGTCCCCCTACCCCTCCCCAAGTGAAGCTTTGCCAGACTTCATAATTTTCCTTTTCTGCTTAGCCACAGTAACATTGTAGATGTGTGACAACTTTACAGAGCACAGTGGCCAAAATGACCTTACAATAGAAGTGTGACTGATTTTAAACCAGTTCATTCTAGAGGCTAAAGGATGTCATTACTTATTTGCATGCATGCACATATACCAGTTTGAGCAGTTCTGCCTGTTAAAAGGATTGATGTGAGATTGATTTACCTCCCTGCACTGTGGTGAGGTGGAATTTGTGGTGATGTGATGCAAAACAGGAGTATTAAAAGCAATTTGAGTAAACCAATCTATGATTCTCTTTCGTGGATAAAGAACATAGCTGCTGTGCTGCATGTGATGAGACCATTCAACATTAGAAACCATCTAAAAAGAGGCAGGGAGGTAATAACCTATGACCCATGTAGTTTAGCTAAAATGAGGAACCTTTTGATTATAAATGACAAACAATCGTGTTCTAATCTGGACATCTTTCTGTTGGATTCACATTTTCTTTTTCTTTTCTTTTCTTTTGTAAACTATTCTTCTAAGGAGAAAGGCTGCTTCATTTTGCACCACTTGAAACTTCTGAACAATAATGAATGGTAGCCTACATAGAATATAAAACATGGGTAACACAGTATCTAGATCCTGATTGGCTTTTCTGGACAAGGTTATAATACTGACATAGGTCCAGGTCCAGGAATACCTAAAAGCTATACATCTTAGGGACTTGGGTCATAAAAACTGACCCAAAGGGGCTAATTGGTGAGCAAAGTGCATATAGCTCCTGTAAGTGTGCATGAGTTAAAAAAAAAAAAAAAAGAAGGTAAGAGCTGGATGACAGGCTACTTTATTAGAGTACACAAACTGTTCATTTGAGCTTGGATGGATTATTTCAGATTACCTGTTAAACTGAGCAGTCTTCCTGATTTGCTTGAACCAAACGTGCAGATATACAATGTCTGACTCTGCCCTATTGAGCAGCCATCTTGACCTGAAGGGAGGTTATACAATGATGAACACTCATCCTGATGTGTGGAGGTTATATATATTTCCATCTATATATATTTCCATCTTTTATACCACACATTTTCATGCAATTCCCAAATTGCAAAGAGTCTGGTTTTTAAAAGTGGATTTTGTTGCAGCAAAGCACTTATTCCACTTGAATTGTATAGACTTATTTTTCTGATATGCAACTGAATTCCTTCGAAATGTGTAATGGGAGGGTGCCATGTGAGAGGTATGGCAGAAGAGAGAGATGAACGTGCTCAAAACTGGAACAGGAGCCAAACATTAGACAAGTAGGAAGGGATGAGGCTGGGAAATAAAGGGACAAGAAGAGCAAAGGAGTGAGGGTACCATTTTGTGGGACTGAAGGTGAACAAAATACTGTTTGCCCCATTTGTTCTCTAGGACTGTTGAGATCCTTAAAAAATATCCATCACTATTAATAAGTGTTTGATTATAGGGCATACACAGCGTACTCATGGAGGAAACAGCTGCTGCTTTTTTTTTTCATTCTGACATCCTTGGTGAATGGCTGTGCCTTCTTTGAGTAGGTCTCAAGGCTTCTGGATCTGTGCTGTTGATCACATCCTCTGCTTGACACTTTCCCCTTCTATTGTTTTGCTGTCTCCTGATAGTTCTGCCTTCCTTTTTACCAACTGCTCTCGATCCTTTGAGGACTCTCTCCCTCATTTCATAAACCCACCCCATTTTCTTCCATCATGTCCACATCCAGCAATTTCTTTTATAAAATCTCTGAAGTGCAGGATCTTTTTCTTCTTGAACCTTCCTAGTCTTTCCCATGCTTTCGCCTGTTTGTCTGTGATATATTAGAGTTACTGTCCCACCCTGGGTTAAAACTAATACCTCAAGTATCTTCTCTCTCCACCCCCCCCCCCAATGTATGAAAGAACAATTCCCCCTTTCCATGTTTTGCTGTTGTAACATTGGCAAGAAGAGCAAGTGCTGTTTCACACCTGGGTGTTGCTATAAATAGAAGTGGAACCACCCGCCTCAAGGAGAACACTCAATGGCACTAACAGTACGTCCTAACCCAGCCTGCATGGAGAACCTCATTGTAACCATTAACTCAGATCAAACAGACTTGGGAATCGTTAGAGATCTGGCAGTGCTGTTTACGGCATACGTAGCTTACTGCGCGCACACACATATATATGTGGTTGTTTGTTGTTGTTTAGTTGTTTAGTAGTGTCTGACTCTTCGTCACCCCATGGACCAGAGCACGCCAGGCACTCCTGTCTTCCACTGCCTAAACTCGACACAAGTATTTCCAAGGTGGGAAGAATGAGTGTGTACAGTGGTGCCCCACAAGACGAACGCCTCGCAAGACGGAAAACCCGCTAGACGAAAGGGTTTTCCGTTTTGGAGGCGCTTCGCAAAACGAATTTCCCTATGGGCTTGCTTCGCAAGACAAAAATGTCTTGCGAGTTCCTGCGGGGTTTTTTTCCCTTCCCCCCCCCTTTTCCTAAGCCCTAAGCCGCTTATCAGCTGATCCGCTAAAAGCCGCTAAACCGCTAATAGCACTAATCCGCTAAGCTGTCAATGGGCTTGCTTCACAAGACGAAAAAACCGCTATACGAAGAGCGTCACGGAACGGATTAATTTCGTCTTGCGAGGCACCACTGTACATTGATGTTTGGGTGATGGGCACCATTTTGAATGAAAATAGTGAACCAAGACATTATTTTGGTGTTACTTTGCCCATTTTTGGCACAGGTTCAGTCATCTGTCGAGATCATAACGAAACATTGCACAAGGGTTCCCAAGATGGGGGCAGCAATCTTTGGCAATGTTTGGATGCTGGATGCCAAGCCTGTGCAGAGCTTGTCTGAGACCCATGGCAGAAGTCCCCTGTTGACTGAGAGGAATGGGGTATTATTGGCATGACAGTCCAGCAAACCCCTGCCCCGTCCCCCAGCTGGCTTAGCCCTCTGAGGCCCGGGGCAGGTATGCCTGGCTCCCCCCACTCTACAAAGGCTTCCTGGTCACCATCTTGAATCATGATGGCAGACCAAAACATGACTTTGGCATGAATTCACCCAATTTTTGGTGTGACATGTCTAAACTCACAAATTACACTAGCTGTTTAAAAATAACAACAACAACAGGTTCCTAAAAATTCCCAGGCAGTGCCAGGCACCCCCTGCTAATAAAAGTGGGGGAACCATCTTAGTGATATTTTATATTAAATCCTGATGGGATTCTGATGCTGATGTACTGGGGATGCTGTGAAAATTATTCCGTGCATGAATGAGGAACACTTACCTGTGATTCCTGCATAGCAGGGGTGGAATAAATGAGCTTTGGAATCCCTTCCAAGTCTACAATTCTACGATCCCACAATAAACACCCATCTGGAAGCACCCCAAAAGCCCAAGACGTACGAGAAAACAAATGATTATTTCCCTTTGGCTTTGACACATCAAACAGGGTTTTAAATGCAATAATTCCTACTTGGAAATAATTTATACAGTGGTATAAAGAGGCATGACATGGGTCTGGAGATTCTTGCATTTCATTCAATATTGTGAAACAATGTTTTTGTTCAGAAATCACATGAGACGCAACCAGAACTTAGTACTAAAGTGAGTTACTTAAGCTGCATATATACCTTTAAAGCATATTCTGCTTCTGGGCACTGTCCTTTACTCCTTGCAGAGTTACGATTCCCAGCAACCCTTAAAAAACTGCAGTATCTAGAATTCTTTGACGGAAAGAATGTACTTTGAATATAAAAGTGTAGTGGATATACTCCAGTGGGAAGGGAAGGGGAGGAGAGTAGAGTGTGAAGGGATCGTGGTTTAGCACCAGCAAGCGTAGATTGAAAGGAGTGGATTGAGGCTGTAGGAGAGCAATCAGCTCATAGGCCAAACAAACTACAGTGGTACCTCAGGTTAAGTATTTAATTCGTTCCAGAGGTCCATACTTAACCTGAAACTGTTCTTAACCTGAAACACCACTTTAGCTAAGGGAGCCTCCCGCTGCCGCTGCGCCGCCGGAGCACGATTTCTGTTCTCATCCTGAAGCAAAGTTCTTAACCTGAAGCACTATTTCTGGGTTAGCGGAGTCTGTAACCTGAAGTGTATGTAACCTGAAGCGTATGTAACCTGAGGTACCATTGCAGAAGCTTTATTCTTTCAAATGGTAACTACCTAGACTCAGTACAATCTGTTGGAAGAGACTTTGCCCAAAAAACACAATGTAGAAGGCTCAGTCTAGTGCTGAATGGGGAGCATTTGCTGGCTAAAGGATGTGGTGGGGAGGTTGCTGTTCTCAGGAAACTATCCTGACCTTAGTTGACTATCAGGTTATGAGAATCAAGCGATGAAGCATCCCATTTGCCTTTCTGCATCCATCATCCCAGGTTGCTGCAGATCAGATCATCTTCCACGATGGACCAATAGCAAGTGATGACGAAAACAATAAATGTATCTGCAGCATAGAGCTCCCCGACACTACTTTTCCTTCACATCTGATGGTTATCCTGGAAAATGCTTATAAGAACCTGAGTACTATTTATGAAGAAGAAGCGAGCAAGGTAAGGGGGCACACTTCGGCACATAGACAGCATGCCAAATATTTATTCCCTGCCTTGAATCACTAATGCTGTCTAGTTCTGACTGTTTCCAGCAGCTGAACAATATAACACAACACAATCAGTGACTACAGTATCATATGAGCACTGATCCAGAGCATATTTTCTACAGTGTTTATATTTGCTTACATGTAAGATTGGCTTGTTAAGAAATTGAACTGCATCCCTCTCATATTATTTCTTACAAGTCTGGCTGATGAAGAATTGATCAAGATTGGCTGATGAAGCATTGAACGAAACAGATTGGTTATCCGGAAACTCTGTTCTGGAGATATTTGGTGACTTTTGAATTATTCTACCGCGACTGGTGAAGAAGATTTAGAGACTTTGGTTGCAATTTCTGATCATTTGTATTAGTCTATAAATAGTGTTTAGTGCCATTGTTATTGGCCATCATGCTGTGTTATATTGTTCAGCTTGTCTATATTGCAACACAAGGGTCTGTTTACGGATTACTGTTCCCAGCAGCTGGCAACACTACACAGGGGAATTGTACTGGGGGGGGGGCGTGTGTGTGTGACAGAATGTGGCTCACAGATCTTTCAAGGCATGTTAAGAAGAAGAAGAAGAAGAAGAAGAAGAAGAAGAAGAAGAAGAAGAAGAAGGGGAAGAAGAAGAGGAGGAGGAGTTTGGATTTGATATCCCGCCTTTCACTCCCTTTAAGGAGTCTCAAAGCGGCTAACATTCTCCTTTCCCTTCCTCCCCCACAACAAACACTCTGTGAGGTGAGTGGGGCTGAGAGACTTCAAAGAAGTGTGACTGGCCCATAGTCACCCAGCAGCTGCATGTGGAGGAGCGGAGATGCGAACCCGGTTCCCCAGATTACGAGACTACCGCTCTTAACCACTATACCACACTGGCTCTCTAACCCTTCCTCCAAAGCACTGTTACTGGATAGCCCTGGTAAAATAGTCCACCACCACCCACTATAAACTAAATTTGTCAGTCACAGAAGTGCTCTGAGTTCTCCCATCTCCACACCCCAATGTTTGTGAAAGTGCAAAGTTGAAGTCTACTCATTGTCTGGATACACCTTCAAAACTGAGTGATAAAAGAATGGTTGTTCCAGAGAAAAGGACAAGCATGGAAGCAACAATTGTAATGAAATGGTTGTTCATGATTTGTGGAAAGATGTTTTCAGTATCCTGCTAAGTGTGTGTCCTGCAAATTTCTCTAGGCTATGAAACTCCAGACAGACTTGGTATCATTTAATGGTACCTTGGATAAATTAACCGCAACAGTGTGTCAGGTTGAAATGGAAGGTATCAAGGATGAAGAAACTTATCAAGACCTCCTAGAAAAAATTAATCATACAAAGCAATGGGCTCGGGATCTGACTACATAATGCTCTAAGTGCAACTGATGCGGGCATTACATCTTTAACCAAACAGGTAGGTACAAAATGTTTGGGAGCACAGCAGTTTGAATTGTGCTTGCACATTGTACTGAATACACCAAGAGTGGTGCTCCTGTTTGAGAGGATTCAAACCTGCTTTAGAAAGGGCATTTGGGGGACTGTTTGGGGCTCTTCAAGGAAACTTTTAAAATATTTCTGTGCAATGCTGAGTCCTCCATGGCTAGAGAGCTGCTTCAGGGAGCAGGAAAACATGGGATGAGAATTTTGCCTATTTTAATGCTTACCACTAGCATAAAGTCTCAAAAGAGCTTATTCCTTCCTTACCTTGTTATTTTTTTTAAAAAAACAGACACTTTCAACATTCCATGACTCATGGACCTAATTAAGAATGTTGTGAGCAAAGGCAAAAACCTCTGCTCCAAGGCATGTAAGATGGAGCCAAGCATCATTTTCATCAGGGATTTGGGGACTGGCAGTCCTACTAACTTAGTAGCACTAAGCCCATCCCTGAGCCAAAGGATGCTCTGCCAAGGCTCTTTGAGCACATGCTGCCACAACCACTATCCTCTTTCCTGGCCTCAAAGGTGATTTCTTAGCAATTGAGGACAGGGATGTGAGGAGGGAGGCTGTGCAGAACACAAGTGCCTTCAAGCCTTTTGCAAGTGCTTGCACTGACTTCTTGCAGAAAGCTTAAGCTCACAAAACTGCAATCCTTTGGAATTCAAACAGTGAGATATTCATGCATCCCTAAACGTAATGACTAGATGCACCTAAGTCCTGTTCAAATGTTCTTCAAAAGTGGGTGAGAATAGCACATGGAGGGGAGGGGAGTTGAGTTGGGGCCATGCACTCACATCTCCATCCACAGCATCCCCACTGCCCCTCCTCTGACATACACACATTGAACGAGGAGGTCTGGAAAGGGGACCTCAGTGGCTGAGCATATTGTAGATCCTCCCTGCAATTGGAAAACCAGTACTAGCAGGTTTCCTGATCTCAAGGAGGATTCTAAGGGCATTCCCTTAGGCAACATCCACACCATACATTTGAAGCACATGGCTTCCCCCAGAGAATCCTAGGAAATGTGTTTTGTGAAAGGTGCTGGGAACTGTAGCTCTGGGAGGTGTAAACTACAGTTCCCAGGACACTAACTGCCCAATTTCTGGTTGAAGTCAGAACTGGGCCTCTGGTTGATCTCCTTGATGGGCTGAGATATAATGGCTCAGGCAGGCCTTAAGATATCCTGGACCCAAGTTGTTCAGGGTTTTGAATTTTTCTGAAAACTGCAGGTTCTTTTCACACATAGTACATCTTTATTGTAAGATGCTTAGCTGGGGGGTAGGATTTGAGAAATAAAGGCATACCCCCTTAGCACTTCTGAGATATTTCCCAGTCATTCAGAAGCCTTGGAGAAGATTCAGCTATTAAGAACAATCAGTCAATGTCTCTGGGTCATAGAATTATAGAGTTGGAAGGGACCGCAAAAGTCATTTAGTCCAACTTCCTGTAATGCAGGATCTTTTTGCCCAATGTGGGGCTTGAACTCATGTCCCAGAGATTAAGAGTCTCATGCTCAATCCATATAATAACAAGAGAGGTAATTGGTTACATCATCTCTCTCTCTCTCTCTCTCTCTCTCTCTCTCTCTCTCTCTGTGTGTGTGTGTGTGTGTGTTTGTGCATGCTTTAGCCTTTCTCATTCAATCACTCATGAAGCTGTCAAACACATCTACTACCACAACACACAGGGAGACGCTGCAATAGAAAATTGCTTGGGGCTGTTCAATTAAACATGTGCTAATATGTTTCAGGTCTCCAATGTCTCCAGTATTGTGTGGGAACTAGAAAAGTTTGACGAGAACAATGTGTTGTTGACACATAGGGAAATAGCCACTCTCAAGAAACAACTGGCCGATTGCGAAGACTGTTACAAATCCCAATTCTAGCCTCTCTCCCTCTGGAAACGGGACTCCAGAGTTTGGTGAGTCCTACCGTGTGATTGTGGGCTGGAACTTCTCCTTACATTGGTTTGTCTATAAGCTACATTATCATCACCATCATTATCATCACCATTATCACCGTCACCAGAATTAATATTTGTTGCTTTTTTCATAAAAGTGACTGAAAGCAGCTTGCGCTGTAAAAACCACCATTAAAAACAAATATAAGAAAAATAATAACATCACGGCATAAAATGCTCATTGTATATAAAAGAGCAGATCCAAGTCAATCTGCCCCACTAAAAATGTGAGTGGAAGAAGACACCACAAACATAGTTAAGTACTCTCCCAAATGAAGGGCCAAAAGCCTAGGAGAATAAAAAAAATGTTTTTGCCTGGGACCTAAAAGCAGATAACGCAACCAGGCATGCCTCCCTGGGGAAAGCACTCTACAAACGGGGAGCCACCACTGAGAAGGCTTGCTTCAGTCTGGTCACCCCACAAACTTAACCCAGCTTCTTCTCACAACTAGCACATCCTCAGCGAGCTATTTGAGGCACCACCTGACCCAGGAAAATTTTACCGTCGTTTTAGCTTTGAGCTCTTTCACTAGATCAGTTCTCAGCCTGTACCAGTAGAAATCGGGGTAAAAGGAATTTCCTAATAATTACTGGATTACCTCCCACTTAATAGTTCTTTATATTATAAAGAGGCCTGCAGAGCCCTTCTGGTGCCACAGGGTCCCCCCGCCATTTGACATTAGACTTGAAAGAAGCATTCTGTTGCACTTACTAATAGAATGTAGCATGTGCTTGTGCTTAGTGCTCACAGCAGTTCTCAGGTTTGCAAATGATCCCAAAAGGGATGATGACCACCTGCTTTAGTGAGAATTTTGGAAGGCAAACATGTAATGAACAGCTGATCAATGACAGTACAGAGGAGGAATTGGGAAGCATTATGCAGAGAAAACACAGCAGGGCAGAGGAGTCTGGGTTGGGGGCCTGACCCGTTTTCTAAATGCAGTGGGATAAAACTTGGCCGAGCTTTTGAAACAAGCAGAATGCCTAACATGGTCACAGAAAACAAAGATGATTTAGTTACTTATCTTGTAAAATTTATGCACCTCTTGATTGTTAAAAAATACACACAAAAAAACCTCAGAGCAGTTTGAAGGCGGAGAAAAACTTGTCAAGAGGAGCCACAAACAAAAGTAATTCCCTTTCTATTGCCTGGCAGGTAACTGCGACAACAAGGTGTTGATAAACATTAGCAAGCCACTTATAGTGAAACTCAACTGGCGAGGTTTAAGCTACAAATTCGGAGCTTGGGGAAAGGACTTTGCTGTTGGAAACAAGAATCCTGACGCATACTGAGTTGCCCCACTCAACACAGACAAGCGTTTGTTGGAAGCCTACTGCATCTACAACTCCTATTCCGACCTGCTGCTCTACAAAAACCAAATAGAGAAAAGCCTTTCTCAATTTGTTGGGTTCACCTGGAACTACACTAACTGTGGGCAGGGAAGCGGAACTATTTTGTACAACAGCAGCTTCTATTACAACTGCTACAACTCCAGGAACCTGTGCAGGTTGGATGTGGCAACCAGTAAGGTCCACCGCAAGGCCGTTGAAGACGCCGTGTTCAACAACTGGTACGCTTATAGCGGAATCAATTGGCAGGACTTTTGATTTCTCCGGGGATGAGAATGGACTGTGGCTCATTTACTCCATGGAAAAAAACAAGGGGAAAATAATGATTGGGCAGCTGGATCCCAATACTCTGACAATAGTCAAGTCATGGCAAACCTCACTGTACAAGCCTAAGGCAACCGGCACCTTCATGATCTGTGGGGTGATGTATGCCTTGATGCGGGTGACTGAACACAACGAGAAGATCTTTTACAAATATGACACTAACACAGCCACAGAAGGCTCTATGGACATCATCCTGGAAAAGCTCACAGGCACACCGCAAAGCATAAGCTACAACCCCAATGACCACAACCTATACATGTACAATGATGGCTGCCTGGTCAGTTATGATGTGATATTCTGACGCGTAGCCCTGTTCCAAAAGAGGAGTGTGATCAGTGTGAAAGAGCCAGATACTTTTGCGATGGTCGGTAAAAACCACTTCAGCTCACGAGACTTTGCCATAGCCTGAAAGAGAAACAAGGCCAGGCACGCACAACATTTACCTATTGGCAAATACATATTTTAAATGGTAAAAGTCTTGATTGTAAGGCCAGCAGGCAGTTTCTATCTTTAAAGGGTATAATTAAACAAGCCCTTTTCTTCACAGTGCAGTCAAGTGTCTACCTGTGTGAAGAGAACATGTCACAGGGTTGGCTGCTCTCACCATTGAACCTCCACTGCCTTTCCCTCGCACCAAATGATTCTGGCAGTAACAGGATTAGGGCTTTGGTGTGGAATCTGCTATAGATCATGCCACTGAGTAACTAGGAGTTCATAAACAGCAGGCATACACCCTGAAATCACCTTGCGTGTGTTGTGTTTGTGTGTGTCTGTCCCCTCCGGCTAGTTATGACACCTTTTGGGCCTCTCCTCAGGTGTTAACATTTGCCATCTGGAGGACATAAGTTCCACAACACCTGAGCTTCACATTTATTCATTTTCAAGAGTTGCATTGTAGGAGTTATGTTGGGTTGCTCTTTATTTTCTTTACAAAAAGGTGGCCTCACTGAGGTGGACATGTGGATAGCATCATCCTCATGATTATCTCATCCCACCTAAACAAATCCATGCATGCAAACAACCCTTTTCCTGGGGAAGCCATATGCAAAGCGGTCTCGGGGTTTGTTCAACATCAGGATATAAGAGCTTGCACGTTCTTAAGGGCTGCGTCCGGATCCGCCTTGTATAGCATGAAGTGGCCTTGGACTTGCGCGGCACTGATCCGATCAGAGGCAGACACGGCCTGTTTGGCAAACTCCTCAGCCGCAGCTGCTGGCTGGTCTGGGTAGAACCTCTGGAACATGCGCCCGAGCTGCCACTCTGAGCAGTACCCCACGTACTGCTTCAGGTCCACCCGGCCGGGCCGAACTAGTGCTGGATCGAGCCTGCAGGGAAAGAGGAGAAGACAAATGAGGCTCAGCAAATGCTCAGGTGGGAAATATGGTTCTCTATGCTCCTCTCACTTGGGGTATCATCTCCTTGTTCTCTCTCCAACCCCAAGAAGATACAGGGCTAGGGGAATCTGCTCTCCCCTTTATTTTTTTGAGCTCCTCTCTAAAAGAATATAAAGTAACAGTGCCTTGTAATTTAACTACACCCACGTCTTGCTGCACTCACCCATCATGCTCCTTTCTCCATACCTGCTAAGTTACCCATCCCCTCCTACAATCTCAGAGGAGCCTGCATGGAACCAGGAACAGTAAACAAGGACAGAACCAGATCTTCAGCTTCTGTGTTAAATGCTGCAAACCAGCATGACCAAAGGAGGCAGAAGTCCATATGTATATATACCCCAGACCACTCCCTAGCAAGCATGACCCCAGCATTACCCAAAGCCTTACCCAGCCAGTTTTAACTGGCTGACCCTGTCTGCTGAGCATTTGCTCTTCTACCCTGCACATGACTCCTTCAGCACCAGGCTTACATGGCTGGCAGAGTCCTGTGCTTGTGGGAGAGGATGTGTCACAGGTCTTGGAGACTACAAGAGCCCCAAGATAAGATTCTCTTCCGTCTTCTCCTATAGTATCATCTTCTGGAACAGGAAGTGTATCTTCATTCCTGCTGCCTTCCTCCGTTTTATACTTAAAATAGTTACCAGCTGGTCCCCAGAAAGGCAGACTTTGCCTCATAAAGACAGCACTTCCAAGGGGTGGGACACAAACTGCCCTCCTCTGTTACACACTGCAATCTCCTTCTTGACTGAGTTACAAGGAAGCTCATGGAGTTGCCTTGTGTGAGCTAGGGATGGACGGATCAGTTTGTTTGGGGTCCATGTCCAAAGTGTTACAGGTGTTAAGTCTGCTCTGTTGCTTTTCCACTTTAAGATCTGTATTTTTTTAATTTAAAAAATCCATACAAAAATTCGTATTTAAAAATGCATTTTATTATAAATGCATATTTAAATAGTATTTATCACAGGGTATGCATCTCTAAATTCATTTCCTCCTAAAAAAAAAAAAATATTAATGCATTTTGGGAACCAAGGACTGTATTGCAAAATTTGGAGGAGTGGGGAAGCTGAAGGATAATTGTGAATTCGTTTGGGAGGTACAAATTTGGCTAGCTTGCATGAAAATGCAGACAAAACAAAACTCTCCTCCACCCCTAGCTTGTCTTCACCTCAAAAACACCAATGGAGACATCTTAGGCACTGTGTTACTTGAGGAATCCTTGGTCCCACCAAGGGAAGTGAACCCTTTGGATTGAAGTGGCCTACCACCAAAGGGACTCCATTTGCAGGCTTCCTCCCAGCCACTGAGCAGTGAAGTAGGCTGATTTGCTGGAATACTGGTCTTCCTGTGTGTGTGTGTGTGTGTGTGTGTAGCTGTTTCCCTCGCAAAACAACAGTCCTGCTCCTGTCTGCGTTTGGGCTACCGAGGGATTCAAAAACCTGCCTCAGGGGATACATAACTTCTCCTCGTGGCATGCTTTGGCACCGAATGTGAGAGGGTTGAGTGGAATGGGTTGGGCGAGGTTATCATGGTGTTAGTGTCCTCACCACATGCCGGCTGGTGGTTTCAATGTGTCACCAGTGTGGGACTTCATGTTGTGAGGGGAAGGTGATGAAGGAATTTCTCTATGGGACTGTCAGTTGTTGCTACATCGTCTCCTTCCCCTCCCCCTTTCCCCTTCCTACTTCTGTTACAACAGTTTTGATTTAGCTGCTAGAGGAATGTAGAATCCTAAACCACTGTAGACTCCAGCCTATCAGCCACTACCTTCCTTGGGTGCCATTAAATGATCATTCCCAAGCAAAAGGTTATCTTCAGCAGCTAACAACCTCTCTATCTGCCCCCATTTTCTGTGCAATGCTTCTGACCTGTCCACATAATTGGTGGTCATGAATACGATCCTTGCTTCGGAGGAAGCCACACCATCCAATGCGTTGAGAAGGCCACTGAAAGTCAGGCGTCCCATGCCTTGGTATGCGTTGGGGTCTGGAGGGAAACACAGCGGCACAGAGACAGCTCAGAGGGAGACATTATAGGTACAGTTGTGACCAAGGGCTGCCCAAATTCTGTCTAGGTTTATAGCCTTCCAGGGGAAGGGCAACAATCCCACTGTTGTGGTCTTATGTTACAGTAGTACCAGCTTTATGCTCCCTGCCTGATGTGCAGTGAAAACAAAACAAATTCCTTCCAGTAGCACCTTAAAGACCAACTAAGTCAGTTCTTGGTATGAGCTTTCGTGTGCATGCACACTTCTTCAGATACCTATCAGATACCTTCAGATGCTATCTGAAGAAGTGTGCATGCACACGAAAGCTCATACCAAGAACTGACTTAGTTGGTCTTTAAGGTGCTACTGGAAGGAATTTGTTTTGTTTTGACTATGGCAGACCAACACGGCTACCTATCTGTAACTGATGTGCAGTGGTTTGCGAAATGTTGCTGACACACTGCTGTCCAAATAGATACATGAAGGGGTCAGAGAAAATCATGCCACCTGGTGGCAAAATGCAAGTCGATAGAAAGCAGGACAATAAACAGTCAGGATCCTATGTCAAAAGAAGGCTGGCAAAAAGAAGTGCCTCTAGGATCTCTGCTGGCGAATCTCTTCCACAATGCAAAAGATGTAAACCTGTCCCCAAGCGCCTGTCTTGTTTCAAGTCTCTCTTTGTATATGGATAACTGATTTGGAATAGGTGTCACATTAAAGCCTGCAGATAATTATTTATCATTATATTTATTCAATCTATTGGTAGCTTGCTACGTAAAAAGTATCGAAGTAACTCACAAAGTTTTAAAGACATAAAGCAAAAAAACAACAACACTCAATAAGAAGAAGTATCTAAGTAACTCACAAAATCTTAAAGACGTAAAGCAAAAAAAAAAAAAAAAATCAATAAGAAGAAAAGAGAGCAATACGTTGCAATTAAAAAGAAACTGTACAAAAATCCAGAGAACAGACACAGTAAAGCAGCAGGGGGGGAAACTTGGCAACAAAGCATATCATCCAGCAAATCATCACCATCTGTCAAATACCTGAGTTAAGTTTTTAAAGGTAAAGGTACCCCTGCCTGTACGGGCCAGTCGTGACCGACTCTAGGGTTGCGTGCTCATCTCACTCTATAGGCCGGGAGCCGGCGCCGTCCAAAGACACTTCCAGGTCACGTGGCCAGTGTGACGAAGCTGCACTGGCGAGCCAGCACCAGTGCCGCACACGGAAACGCCGTTTACCTTCCCACTATAAAGTGGTACCTATTTATCTACTTGCACTTAGGGGTGCTTTCGAACTGCTAGGTGGGCAGGAGCTGGGACCGAACGACGGGAGCTCATTCCGCCGCGGGGATTCGAACCGCCGACCTTACGATCAGCAAGTCCTAGGCACTGAAGTTTTACCCACAGCGCCACCCGCGTCCCGAGTTAAGTTTTTACCTGGTGCCAAAAGAATTTTAATGATGGCCCCAGGAGGACCCCACTGTGAAGAGCATTCCACAAGTGGGGAGCCCTGACTGGAACACCCTCTTCCTTGTCACCACACTCCAGACCTCCCTCAGAGTGGGCATTAGTAGGAGGATAAAAAATCGAAGGGTCTGGGTAGGTTCATAAGGGAAGACATTTTCCAAAAGACATTGGTGTCCTGAGTCATTGACCCCTCTTTGTCAGCACCAGGTCACCAACCTGAATCCCATTGCAAAGTGCAGCTTGGAGGAAGGAGCTACTATTCAGCTCTCATTCCCCTCACTCTGAATAAACAATTAGCTTGGGAAAGTTGCTGCGGTGCAGCACTTAATCAGGATGCCCCCACAGAGTTACAACACAGGGGTGATGAACGCTTGGTCCCAGCTCAGTCAGAGGCAGCAGAAAAGGGCAGCCTGGAACAAAAGAGTGGGGAGGCGCCATCTGCCTGTCACTCACTTTCGGCAGCAAGATCCCGGCTGACGAAAGCAGCGTCCACGTCCTCCAGGAGGATGATGCTCTGTTGAGGAGCTACGCTCAGGAGGTGGTTAAGACGATCATCAGAGAGGCTGCGGTCGCTCAGGCTCAGGAGACAGATGCTGTACTGAAGTTCTCCAGCAAGAGCTGTGCTGTGATAGACAAAGGACAATGTTTCCACTGAAGAAAACTATGACAACACCTTGTGCAAAGGTGTAAGCTGTAGGGAGTGATTCCTGACCAGGAGCTACACAAGGTGCCCAGGGAGGTACCCTCAGAGACTGTATCCATGGTCAACAACTTTGAGAAAAGGGGGGTTTTGGGGGGGAAGGAAAGCTGAGGACATGGTACTCACATGAAACTGCTCTTTCCACAACCTGGGGGCCCGTACAGCAGGTATCCTCTCCGATAGGGGATTCCTACAGACAAAGAGGCTAGTCAAAAGGCAGAAAACTCAGCCTATTCCAACTTCTTATGAAATCTGAGCTACCATCATCACACCCAAGAATAAGAATGAGCTGATCGATGATTCCTTGAGCTCACCCCATAGTGGCCAATTCCAGCTGCTGATAAAGAAATATATTGCACAGGGCTCTGACAGAGTACCCAATTTCCTGCCACCCTAAAGGTTTAGGGCACCCTGAACAAAAGCACTACTTTAACCAACTTGGCAAACAGTTGATACAAAATATTGTGGCAAATGCCAGAAACTTAGTGAACGTTTGGTTTATCAGTACTTGGCTGTGCAGAGACTAGCCAGGACAGTCTCTTTCGTAGAAAGTAAGGGATAGTTCCTAATTCTCAAGGATTGGGACTATGCAGGGGCTGTTGTAGAGACTGCAATGAGGTAAGAAGAGGCTTCCCGCTGCACTCATAAGGAGAGAGAGGCATCATCACAGTTGGGAGTCCAAAGCAGGAAGAAGGCGCAGACAGTTTGGAAATGACAGGGATGCAGAAGGCAGCAGAGGTGCCTTTGTGCGCAATAGCAGAGGGCATTGAGAATGATAATCTGGGCTAAATAATGGGATATGCTGGCTCCGTAAGTGGCACCCCCCCTGCCTTAATTTAGCTCATAAAGGAAAAGCTCAGGTTGTGAGGGTATCTGAATGTCACTCCCTGAAAAGTAAACTCACCTCGATCAATGTACCACTTGGGGTTACCAGTGAACTCTTTCACATCCTGCACAATTCTCTCGGACACTCCTTTCTCAAGCACTACAGAGGTGAGCGGACGCCGTCGTCGTGGGAAACCAAATGGCCGCCATTCAGCCCCCATGGCTGTGTACATCACCGTCTTTCCTTCTTGCTGCCTCAGAGCCAATTCTTTGGCTGCAGAGAAAGGAACAAAGCTGGGGAAAGGGAGCTAACTGGTTAGAGAGCCAGTGTGGTGTAGTGGTTAAGAGTCTCGTAATCTGGGGAACCGGGTTCGTGTCTCTGCACCTCCACATGCAGCTGCTGGGTGACCTTGGGCCAGTCATACTTCTTTGAAGTCTCTCAGCCCCACTCACCTCACAGAGTGTTTGTTGTGGGGGAGGAAGGGAAAGGAGAATGTTAGCCACTTTGAGACTCCTTCAGGTAGTGATAAAGCGGGATATCAAATCCAAACTCTTCTAACTGCACATCTGGATACAGATGGGAAGGTGGTAGAGGGAAATTGCCTGTCTGCTAAATATAACAAAGAAGCAAGGAAGCATCACCAAAGAGAATGTGTCTATTTGGAGGATAGCCCCAGCTCTAAGTAGGGGTACTTAAGGAACTGGAGTTCTGTGAACTCTGATGCAGAGTGATATAATTTCTACCTCCTGGAATCAGGTGCAGAACAGAACATAACTAGCCATCAGACTTTGGCCTTCTCTAAATTTTGAAATACAGTTTTCAGTTCAAAAAATGCCCAAAGGCATGCAAAATGCATAATTTGGAATAAAATACATTTAGAAATCCATACAATGAGCTACAATCATAGTTATTTCATAAAAATATATTTAGGTATGTATTTAAACATGATTTTTTGCATATTTGTTTTTTAAAAATTGCAGATTAATGCAGAAACAGGATGGAATGGACTTACTAAAGAACACATGTAAAACAAACCTGGGCCCAGAAATAGACTGATCTATTCATCCCTAGTGCCAACATCATCATTAGATGTATTACCCACCCTTGCCAGCAGGCACCACTACAACCAAGGAGAGCTATTGTACCTTCCTGTAGGATGTTGAAGAAAACTTCTCGGTTGCTACCGATTGCTGTGAAGGTGACAGATTCCCAGGGGGTGCCCGTATGCAGGTCAATCATTTGTTTCTCCCGGTTCCGTTCAATGCGGATCCACTTCCTTTTATACCTGGAAGCAGAGCAGGGAACATGTGAACAGGAACTGGTGGTGGGGAGACAACTGGATGAGCAAGCGTGCACTATTCATGACCACCACTTCCTTATTAGCCTTGCAATACTTCTGCCCATCCCAAAGACGTTCCATGGCCTCACTTACCAAATGAAATGGTTCCCAGGGCTGGGGATAAAGTCAAACTTGGTACTGATACGGCCACTCTCATGCTGCAGGTATGAGGTCTCCACGCTCAGGTGCTGGGTGTGCTTTGCATGGTGAGAGATCCAGCTCAGCAGCCAGTGGTAACTCTTGTCCTTGCTTGGCACCTCTAGGGTGATCATACAATGCCGCCTGAAAGCCACCAAGCCAAGCTGTGCCCCTTTACGGGCCAGGGCCAAGGCTGTACCTACACCCACCAGGCCAAAGCCTGCTCCGAAGTATGGATTGTCCTTCAGGGCCGAGACAAAGTCAGAAAAGGGCATTGTTGTGGGTGGGGAAATAACTCCAGTGCTAAAGAGCCATTCCTAGCAGCATTTCTTCTAAACACCACAACAACACATGGAGAGGAAGAGAAAAAAACAACAAATTAATTATGAAGATATGGGTGGCAAGTATATTGGTCACCTAACTACTTCTTCCAGAAGACGAGCTTTATTGACAAATTCTCTTTAACCTGGGTGTGAGGAACTTTGACCCTCCAGATGTTGCTGAACTACAACTCCTTCCCTGGCCATTGGCTATGCTTGCCGGGGCTGATGGGAGTTGGAGTTCAGCAACATCTGGAGAGCCAAAGTCTCACCACACCTGCTTTAGCCTCTTCCATGCTACCTTATTTTAGCAAAATAAATACCCTGGCAGATCCCTCCCCACTGGAAAACCAGAATACAAGTAATTATGCATACATACTCACAAATTCAGCTTCCCTCTCTATAGTAGTTTGAAAGATTGCAAAGCAAGGCTGCCGCCATTTTGGCTTGTGTAAAGAAAAGTGGATATTCCCTAGCTTGCTTTTGTCGGTGTAATCTGGAAAAATTGATGAAATTGCACTCTGTGCTTGGGCCGTGTCTTCAGCAGCCCATTCCCCATGCTGTTAAGTTAGCACACCGGCTTCACTGGGTGGCTTAAAATAGTCGAAGGCTAAATGCCTGGAGCGTCACTCATTCATCTTCTCTTTCTCTAATGTGTGTATGTGCAGAGATGGGTGTAAAGCCAAGGCTGCAGCAGCATTGGCAGGAGTATGAGGTAGTCACTGAGAAGAGGTTTTGCTCGGTGCAAGGTACCAGCAGAGAAGCTGAAGGTTACATGCTGTGTGGTTCCCTATAGCATGCTGAGCTCGTTAGGATTCTTGCTCCGTGCTTGCAGTCATGGGATTGTTTTATGTTACATGACAGTGTATGTTTTCATTCCACAGTGTGGGAAGTGGCGGAGACGGAGCTAGTATGGTAAAGTTTTACTTCTAATTAGTCAAACCTTGGTTGTCGAACATAATCCATTCTGGAAGACCGTTCAACTTCCGAAATGTTCGATAACTGAGGTGTGGCTTCCGATTGGTTGCAAAAGCTTCTTGCACTCAAGTGGAAGCTGTGTCAGATGTTTGGGTTCCAAAAAACATTCGAAAACCGGAACATTTACTTTCAGGTTTTCAGCATTTGGAAGCCAAAGCATATGGTAACGGAGGTGTTTGGGAACCAAGATTTGACTGTATAGTAGAATAGTTCATGATGTACCAGCATCTCTTAAAAGTTTATGTAGCTAGGGTGTTTATGCTTATCTTAAACACAATAAACACTTTATACTTTGAATTGAACTGAATGGGGAAGGAGTCTTCTTAACCAGGAATTCTATCTGCTTTCTCCACATCATGCATAATTTTATATAACATGTTCCCCTTTACCTGTTTTTTTCCTGAACTAACGTCCCCACCTCCACCCCCACCATTGTAGCTCTTTATCATAGGGAAGTTGCTCAATTTGGACTGCCCTTTTCTAGCTCAAATGCTTAGGCATGCCACCACAATCAAATTTTGAAAGGTCACTCAAAAGTAGCTTGTTGTGTGGCCCAGAAAGCTAGAGAAACATAACTCGGCAACTAGTTACTCCGCCAAATACATGGGGGCCGAATAGTAAATCATTCATGTTTTGCAGCTCATATTCACTTTGAATTTCTTCTGTTTGAGTTAGCGTTTTGTCTGCTCTGTGGAGCTTGCTGTTTATTTCCAATAGCATTTGTGGAAAGTAGAAACTGAACTGATGCTCTCTGAAAAATTTCATTACTTGTGTGTGTGTTTTTTTGGAAAGTCAGCCACATCCCAAATGTTGGTTGCTGCTCTGGAAACATCTGCCTACCACGACTAGAGATAGGAAAATTTATAATACTTTTCTCCACACTTTTAAAAGGGGTGCGATGCTGAGGAGGAAACCTCTCTATGGGGTTAAGTCCCATTGAGTCCAATGGAACTGACTTCCGGTTGAAATGATGCAGGGTCTCAGGCTCAATTTCCTGTCTCGAAAGGAGAATCGTCTGAACCCGCCGCCCTTTTCTCTTGCAGCACTTAATCGCCCCCATAGCATCAAGAAGGTCCTTTCCTTCGTGCCCTCTTCCACACGCCCGGCATAAAGGAACAACACCCGCAGAGTGGAACACGCTCTCCACGCATTAAAGACCTCACCTCCGGGTAGCGCCTCTCTTTCCTTGCTTTTCTCTATGGTTCTTTGACCGGAAACAATTCTTTTCTCTACTCTATCGTCCCCCTAGATATAGAGATATGAAAAGAGTTGCAGTAAACTTATACTGTAAATGTATAAACTTATAAATGTATATTAGCATAAATATCCTTTGATGATGATTCTCTACAAATGCATAATGACAGTCGTTTTGATATCTTCGGGGTGAATCCTCTATCTTGCAGTAGGGACAAGATTTCGATCCTAAATCAGAAGTTACGATAAGGGTAGTGTGCAACTCTTACTTTTTTCTATCTCTACGATAACCCCCAGCTTCAGAAGGCGGAAGTTGGACCGAAGTCGGCATTTCCTGTGCTTATATGTGACAGCAGAGCGGACGCGTTTTCCGGCACTCTATGGTCCCTGAGGGAGCGTTACGTGTCTATATATTTCCTTCGCGGTCACGCCAACCCAACCATTTGCCTGCCTGCCTGGGTTCTGGACTTGCGAGGTGAAGATTAACCCCTTTAAAGCGGTTACGGCAATCCCTGGAAGTCGCTCTGGAAAGCTTCCCTTTATGGTGCCGCCTCTGGTCCTGGAACGTCAGTCAGCAGTTACCATAGAGTTGCGGGGTGGGAGCGGGCTCTGGGCGGCACAAAGCGGGGAGGGGGGATGAGTCTCGTTCTTCCGGGGGGGGGGGGGGAGAAGTGAAAGGAAGAGCTTTTGTTTTGTTTTAAGTGGAATGGGGCTGTGGGGCTCCTCGTTGGCCTAGGAAGGCGGTGGACAAGCAAACCAAAGAGGGAAAGGGAAGGAGGTGCCCGGTGGTGAGTTGACTTGGGTGGGCCCTCCAAGACTCTCACGGCATAGCTGTCAACTTTTCCCTTTTCTTGCGAGGAATCCTATTCGGAATAAGGGAATTTCCCTTTAAAAAAGAAAAACGTTGACAGCTATGTCTCACAGGGGTGCAAGGAAGGCAAAAGGTGCTCCCAGAGACTCATTGCCCCCCTAATGCTGTTGTATGTGTGCTTTGTAATGGGGTTGGGGCGGGCGGGTCATGGCCTGAAAAGGAAGGGGCCCCCACAGGGCTAAGCTGAGCCCTGGAGTTGGTTACTGGCCATTCTGCCTCAGGCATCCTCGTTCATCCTTTCCCTTAAAATATCCGTATTTTTCTCTCTCTTTCTCTTCCCTTGCACTTCAGAGAGCAGTAAAGATGGCCCACGCCTGGCACTGGGAGCCTGAACGGCTGCAGAAGAAGCCCACCAGGAGGAGGAGAGGAAACCGGGTGTGTAAGTTCAGCCCCATTGTTTTAAAGCCTGCTTCACCACCCAGTCAGGTGGCTACATTCCTGCAGGGCTGCTTTACCCCAGCTAGTTGGGATCACTTGCCAGCTGCTATCCAAAAACATGCAGAAGAGGGGATATGGTAAGATGTGTATAAAACGATGCATGGTGTAGAGAAGGCAAACAGAACCATGTTTTTCTCCTTCTCTCCTAATATTGGAGCCTGGGGTCATCTAACGGAGCTGAAGGATAGGAGATTCAGGATATATAGAAGGAAGGACTTCTTTATACAGTGTGTAATTAAGGTATGGAACTCACTGCCACAATATGTAGTGGTAGCCAGTAGCTCGTGTTACTTTAAAAAGGGAGCTAGACAAATTCACAGACAATAAGGCTATTAGTGGCTTCTAGGTGTGATGGCTATATTCTGCCTCTAGGTTCAGGGATATAATGTTTCTAAATACCGTTTACAGGGGAACAACAGTGGGCGAAAGTTTGGCAGAAGCTGACAGGACTTTTAATTCTAAATGGGCAGTGCCCTTCATTTTTTCTGGAAGTTTTGTTAATCATAGAAATAACTATATCATCAAGCATACATGGCACTTGCATATCTAGCACGCTGTTACTTATGTTAATTTGGTCTGGAATCTTTCCTCTAAACATTCTTGGGCATGATTATCTGAAGATGCATGCCAAAATGATTAGGTAACATATTTGTGAGTTTTACTGTGTGCCAGTAGGCAGTTCTGTGTGCTGTTCTTACAGGAAGCAAATTCAAACCCCCAAAATGTATGTCCCAGTGTGAGTCTGATCCTGGAAATTAGCTTTTCATCCATTTACAACTGCCCATCTCTGAGCCAGGTTTATCTGGAATGAATGCAGTGGAGTTCAGCTGTATGTGAAACTATTACCAAGGTGTTTAGACTCCAAGATTTGAAGAAAGAAATCTGGAGAGAGTGTTCCTATTGATTAAAGTACTGGGCTTTACACAGGAAGAATTAACATACCTTTACCAGCTAGAGTGAAAAAGAACAGCTTGGTATTATATATATAATCTAGTACAGGAAGAAGTCTGCAGGATTGTAGTGTTGGGCTCTGCTGTGTTGCTAAAGCAGAACATTCTGCATATTGGTTCTGGGATGTAATATGTTTTGCAGTAATGGAGATGCTTTTAACTGAGCTAATAGAAGACAGTAGACTGTGCTGGCCAGTGGAAGTAGACTGGCAAAACCTCTTCAGGCTGTGAGGGTAGGCTGCAAATAACCCAATAAATTGCTATCTTATCTAATGGTAGAGCAAGCCCCATTATGTTTTGACAGCCTAGATGCAGTGATAAAGACTATCAAAGTGTTTTCAGCTCTAAATTCTTCAGCAGTTTGCCTTAAGCCTCCATACAGTTGGTTTTAGTCTATTCCAGACTTGATTGTAAAAACCACTGACATAGCTGCATAAACTTTCATCTTTCCTCTGTGCTTCTCTTCTCCAGGAAAGTAAATCTGTGAATGTCCTGAATTTTCCCATCCTGAACCAAATACTGTCCTGTTGAGCTTTCTGCTTAAGCAGACATAGTTGCCAACTCCAATAGCTGCCTAATACTAACAAAGCTAACAGTTAATATTGGGCATTACAAAACCACCCCATACTCATTTATTTTGAAAAACTTAATCCTTGGTTGCTTCTCTTCAGGAAAGCAATGGTACCATTTTCTTGCTATGTTTTTAACAGGAGCTGTACCCCACTTTATGTCATGGTGCAAGGCTACACTGAGGAGTGAATGACAATGAGCACGGGAGCAGTTACAACGGAACCTGTGGGAGGAGACAAGATGAACGCACTATGCCAGGAGCTCTTGCTACCCGGCTCAACAGATGCAGGAAATGAGAACAACCATAGCATCTCCAGTGAGAACTTAGTGGTGGGACAAAGCTTGCTTTTAACAGAGGCTTCTGTGGTAGGAACAGAAACTGCTGGTGTTGAAATATTTGTAGAAGCCGTGACTAGCAGCATGTCCCTCAGCAATCCTGGCAGCACTACAGGTATGTTGTGCCCTGATGGGTCTTTGTAACCATGTAAGAATGAACCACTTTGTCACTGTCCTCTTTTAGTGTGAGTGGTTTCTGTCATGTGGCATTTGTATTCTAAAGGAGCATCAGAAAGAAGCCTTAGGATCTTAGGTCTGGTACAAAAGGCCAAGAGACCTGTGAAAGAGTAGTCTGGCTTTTCTGCACCTGATACTGTATTCTGTAATTGTAAGTTGCTTTGATACATTTTAAGTAGTCAGCAGCGAATAAATGCAAGAAAAATGAGGGTAAAGTTTGTACATCTGTTATCTGGGAGAAGGGATATCTGCCACATTCTGTTATCTGCTCTAGGAATTGGAGAGAATGGAGATTGTGTTCTGATTGGGGTTCCTGGGTCCTTGTTATTATCAATTGTCCAGCAAATCACCAAGATAAGCTATGACTGTGGCTAGATTTGCTTGAGGTACTGTGAGCAGCTGAGATGGAAAAGGTGCAAGGTGTATTTGCCTAATAGGAGGAGGCAGGGATTTATTTTCACTGTATCTGATGGGATATTGCTGAGCTTGCAATAGGCATGAAGCTTACTGTGGATCTGTTTGCTGCACCTTCATAAGGCTGCTTATGGGAGCTACCCTTCAATGTCATGGTGATAAATATTGGACTAATGCCATGGAATATAAGGACCAGAGGCCTTACTATGTTCTTTGAGGTCTACAGTTTTGCCTGCAGTGCCTCTGCCATACTCAGTACAAATGACTGAACTATCTTTAGGACTAAGAAGCTAATGTCTTTATTAGGGCAAAGGGGCTGATACTGTGTGCCTCAACATCATCCTCTGCCCCCGTCTCTTTTAACAGTGCTGAGGAGCATGAGGGGTATAGAATATGGGAGAGTGCAGTGCGGTGCCTTGGAGGACATCAAGAGCATAGGATTTGCAGGGTACCATATTTACAGCAAAGTAGGGTAGGATGTTTAATGAAGGAGAAGACACCACTTACAGGGATGTTTAGGTGGTGGCATGTGGGAAGGGGGCTTAGGTGTTAAGGAGTTGGAAGCTTACAAGGGAGTGATTGGCATCAGTGATCTTGCAAAGGAATTTGAGAGGCAAGATTCATATAGGTGGTACACACTGAGACAGGATAGTAAGGGACACGTTTGAAAATTAAGCAGTGGTCCTACCATTGCCCTCCTTCAAATCAAACGTGATATTTTCCTGTGAAAATGTTTGGGTGTGGTTCTAAACACCTGAAGCATGGAGAGTCCCCCCCCCCTCCGCTCCAACCCATTTGAATTGAATCCTGTGTTCTGATAACAGTTCTTATAGGTGACTCTCCACCTATATGCTGATGGCTGTGACAGAGCTTTGGAGAATTCTTGCCTGTAAGCTGACACAGTTTTTAGTAATTTTTGCCTTGGACGAGATTTGAACTGAGGCATGAGGTAGGTGTGTGTGGATTTTTTTCTACCTTATTTTCATCTGTTTTTTTAAAATATCTCCTTACAGAGGTCTTGGTTAAAGTTGTGGAGCTCTATTTCTGCGAACGGTGTGGGCAGAGCTTCTCTGACCCTGGCCTGCTTTCCCAGCATCAGTGCATTGAGCTTCCCAGAGGACAACTTGCAAGCATCCCTCAGCTCCAAGAGCTACCACTGGGCCTTACAAGCCAGAGCCTGGCTGCCTCTGGAGAGCAGTCGACAGTCTATGAGGCACAAGCGCAGGGCTTGCTGGATAGAAGCAGGCAGGACCCTGAATTCTGTACCGATCCCCTCTTGTGCCCTGTTTGTCAGGTGGAGTTTGCCTTGCCCACTGAGCTGAAGGAGCATTTCAGGGACCACCAAAAACCTACGGGTCCCCAAGTGTGCTTTGAAGAAGGCTGTCATTTCAGCTCGGAGGATCGCAAGCAACTCCGGGGGCACCTGCGGCACGTCCACCAGGTGTGCCCAGTCACCTGCACCTACCGTGGCTGCTCGCTCTTATTCCGAAGCCGAGAGGACATGGACCTTCACCGCAGAAGCCACTTCCCATTTCACTGTAGGCACTGTGACTTCATCAGCGGCAACACCAAGCAGTTTGGGCAGCACCGACACAGCCATCTGCAGGAGGCCACACAGCAGGATGTGGAGGCAGCGCTGGAGACGGGAGCAGTCGCTGAGAGCACTGAGCACAGCTTCACTGCCATAGTGGGGAAGCGGCTCACCCATCATCTGCTTCTAACATCAGGTACTTGGGGCTGAGGAAGAGACTAGGGTGGGCAGAAGGGGGAATGCTTGGGAGCGATGCCAGCCACCTACTTCTTAAAAACCCCACTGGATCCTAGGGGTCTCTTAACTCACTTTTGTGACAGCTTCCACTTCACTTAGAGACAATGCCATAGGCAGAGGTAAAGGGGTGAAGCTCCATTAGTCAGCCGGCTTTGTTTAATGATATTGTTTGTGGATGTGGAAAATTATAGCATGAAAAGATGGTGGTAGATTCTGAATGGTGAACCATGGCAGGGAAAGGGATTTGAAATGGTGGGAAAGTTATGGGAATGTAGTAGCTGAGAGCAGCTCTTCCTTTGAAAATGCCCAAAGTTTAATCCTCCTCTCTGTCAAACCATGAAGGTCTTATTTCCACTTTTTATGTGTCTTAATTTTAACCCTCTTTTCTAGTTCCTGTTCTACTTCCCTTTGCCTGGTTCTCAATATGCATTTATTTGCATGTTATCATTTGCTCATCTCAAGCCTTTTCTCTATAAAAAAATGGAGTCCCTGGTTTATATTTCATTTTCTTTCCAAGGAAGGGAAGAACCACTAAGCAAGGCTGAGAATTGCTTGGAAGTTCAGAGTGGTTGGGATGTGACTGAAATGGAGCCTGGCCTGGGGGCACATGTTGGTAGCAGTCATGTGCCTCCTGAGGACTCAGGACCCAAGGAAGACACAGGGGATGAATTTCAGGAGGAGGAGGAGGTGGTGGTGGTGGTGGTGGAGAAGGAGAGCTTTGAGAAGAAAGCATCTTCTAAAAGAACAAAGGCTCAGCTGATCAAAGGTAGAGACTTGCATTAATTTGCGAGCAGTACAGTTTCTGGCATTTCTTAGAAAAGCTTTGCCAAACAGCAAATGCACTGGCATATTACAGCATGCCCTATATTTGAAGAGGGTCTCCCTGCCTGAACTGGTTGTTTTCTTTCCTGAGTTCAGAGGCAAACTACTTCACACATTAGTTCCCACTTCTGCTTGGAAATCTATTTGTGATGCTTTCTTTTCTTTGGAATGGGGTGGAGCATTGAATGCAATGGCTATTCTCCAGTGGGTGCTAACTGATTCCCAATTATCCCTAAATCTCCTGAGCTACTAGAAGCTCTTAAGCATAGGGTGGGGTTTTTAGATAAATTTTATATCTGTAAAAAAACCCCCTCTATTGTTATAGGCCATTGCAATAATTTTTTATTGTAGGGTAGAGAGAACATGGGAAGAGATTGCAGTTCGGAGCAACTGTTATTGCTAGAGATGAGAGGCAGGCAAAATAGACTTCTGGAGCATGACCAAAGGCCTTTTTATTCATTCCTCTGCACTTAAGGCATGCTTCTCTCATTGCAGAAGGTGCGGTTGAGGACTCCAAATACCTGTTCAAGACCCACATGTGTCCGGAGTGCAAGCGTTGCTTCAAGAAGCGGACTCACCTGGTGGAACACCTTCACCTCCACTTTCCTGACCCCAGGCTGCAGTGCCCAAACTGCCAGAAGTTCTTCACCAGCAAGAGCAAGCTGAAGATCCACATGATGCGTGAGAACGGGGAGAAGGCCCACCGCTGCCCGCTGTGCCACTACAGCTCTGTAGAGAAGAATGCCCTCAACAGGCACATGGCCAGCATGCATGAGGACATCTCCAACTTCTACTCGGACGTCTACTCCTGTCCTGTGTGCAAGGAGACGTTCAAGCTTAGCCATGCCCTCAAGGAGCACCTGAAGACCCACAAGGCAGAGCCCAAGCAGCTGAGCTGCTTCCAGGCCGACTGCAGCTACTGCACCGAGGACCGCAAGGACTTCCTGCGGCATGTCAGGGAGGCGCACTACATCAAAGCGGTGGAGTGCAAGTACTATGCCTGCTCCCTGCTCTTCCCCACCGCGGAGGTCATGGAAGCGCATCGCAAGACGCACTACGCCTTCCACTGCCAGCAGTGCGACTTCATCTGCTCCAACAAGCACGTCTTCCGCAAGCATAAGAAGCAAGGCCACCCGGGGAGCGAGCAGCTCCAGTGCAGCTTCTGCCCCTTTGCCACATTCAACTCTGTGGAATTCCACGACCACGTGGGCAAGATGCACGCCAGTGAGAAGATCCACAAGTGCACCGAGTGCAACTTCGCCACGGCACACAAGAGGGTCCTCATCCGCCACATGCTGCTCCACACAGGCAAGTTTGCTTCTCTGCATGGGGACTCCTAGGGAAGCTCTGGAACGTGTCAGCTTAGGTTAGACTTGTTTTTCCTGTACAAAATCCTGGCCTTCTGGGGCCAGGTTCTGCCCCACACCTCTTGTTGAAAGACCTAGATTCTGTACTGGAAAGGGATTGAGATTCTTTAGTAAAATTTAGGCATATTTGCCAGAATTTCAGTTCTGGTTATAGAGTTCAACAGTCTTCAGTAGAAAGTTAGATTCCCTGACTAGACTTTTGTTGGAGTTTGCAATTTTTGGCAGCCCATTCCCTATTTTAGTTGCAATTTCCCACCAGCCTTTCCTTTTCCCAGCTAGCAGCCTTGGATGCAGCTAGGTGAAGGCGCTTAGAGCACTGTTGCATTTACCTGCCCACCCCAACCTCCCAGCAAGCCCCTCCAGATCAGGAAGGTCTGGCAAGCAAAGGGCAGAAACGCGGAGAAGGACTTTCCAGTTTGTGGCCCTGCATGGTGAAGGCACTTGCAGTGCCATGGTGATGAAGCGGCCAAGCAGCCCTAGCTTTCCTCTCCACTTTGGAGTGAGAAAGAGGCAGGGATTGGTGCTTAGCCAATGGGATCA
Source organism: Podarcis erhardii (assembly GCF_964252035.2). Taxonomy (NCBI): domain Eukaryota; kingdom Metazoa; phylum Chordata; class Lepidosauria; order Squamata; family Lacertidae; genus Podarcis; species Podarcis erhardii. The sequence goes on from NC_138497.1 coordinate 87,726,954, forward strand.
TTGACACTCACCTCTACACTTGCACTGTGGGAAGGCATGCTTGTTGCTTGTTAACGCTTACTTGAGGGCAGTGCCACACATGGTTAAAACCTGGGCGGCATCCATATGCAGTGACAGTAAAGCAATATGCTGTGGGAAGGAAGTGCTACCATTTATTTGGGGGTTTTTTGTGGGGCAGGGCAAAGTAGGGCCTCATTTTAAATTGAAAATCTGCTGCCCTCAAGGGGCACTGCAGGCAGGACTGTCAATCTACAGCTTCCAGTTTGCTCTGTGACTTTAGGAGAGAAGCCTCACAAATGCCAGCTGTGCGACTTCACTTGCCGAGACGTGAGCTACCTTTCCAAGCATATGCTGACCCACTCTGATGACAAGAACTACATGTGCACCGAGTGTGGCTATGTGACAAAGTGGAAGCACTACCTGAATGTTCACATGCGGAAGCACACGGGAGATCTGAGGTACTGAGAGACCCCCTTCCCCTTCCCCTGGCTTGTTTCCTGTATCAGGAAGTAATCCGTATGCAGAGCTGAGGCTTTTCTCCTTCCACCGTCTTGACCCACTCTTGTTTTGTGTGCAACCAGGTATCAGTGTAACCAGTGTTCCTACCGCTGCCACCGGGCCGACCAGCTGAGCAGCCACAAGCTGCGCCACCAGGGCAAGTCCTTGATCTGCGAGGTGTGTGGCTTTGCTTGCAAGCGCAAGTATGAGCTGCAGAAGCACATGCAGGCGAAACACTCCCAGAACTACCAGTCTCCCATCTTCCAGTGTCAGTACTGCAGCTACCAGACCAAATACAAGCAAGCCCTGCTCAACCACGAGAACTGCAAGCACACCAAGCAGAGGGAGTTCCGTTGTGCCCTGTGCCCTTACCGCACCTTCAGCAATACCAGCCTTTTCTTCCACAAGCGCAAGGTCCACGGCTATGTGCCCGGTGACAAGGGCTGGCAGGAGAACTATGCCAGCAAGGAGCTGGAGGTCACCTCGACGGAGGTGCTGCTCAGTTACAACCTGGCCATGACCCTCCATGCTGAGCCCAGCCCCTCCCTTCCCAGGAGGCATGACAAAACCAAGGCCCTTATTTCAGAGGTCCAGGAGGAGGATGGCCCCCAGGAGACTTTCATCATGTCTCTCTTTGGGAGTGAAGGCAATGCTGAGACCGGGAGAGAGGAAGTGGTGGGAGAGCAAGACCATAGTAAGACAGATGCAGCCCCTTCAGAGGAACTCTCAACCAAAGCCTTTCCGAAGGGCTCAGGGGAATCGGGCAGTATTGGGAAGCCCCTTCCGACTTGCACACTGCATCTGGAGACCCTGTGCAGCTCTGATCCAGAGCAGCTGGTTGAGGAGATGCCCGCAGCAATGCCAGACAGTGGGGTGGCCCAGAATTGTAAGGAGGTGGAATCGGCCTATGAAGCATTAGGTTCCAAGGACTCCCTCCTCCTGGAGGACAGCGAATCTGCTCTTGACGACATCCCTGACTTTGAGGAGGAGGCAGAGGTCCATGAGGATAGAGAGATGGAGCTGGAGAAAGGTGCTGGGTCAAGGACTGTTGAAGAGAACAAAAAAGATGCTCAGCAGGATCTGGGGGACAGAAAGGGTGATGGGCAGGACTCTGAACTTCAGCAGGCACCACCCAGCCCTGAGCAGGGATTGGGGTGCAAAGAACCCAGTATACAGGAAGCTTGGCCAAAGGGGTCAAAGCAAGATTCTCTTCGACCTGTTACTGGCCACGAGACTCTCCTTGCCCCAGAAGATATGCTTCCTCCCTCTGAAGAAGGCTCCGATTCAGAATCTGTGCTGAAAGCTCTAAGGAGGCAGGACAAGGAGCAAGCGGAAACCCTGGTCCTGGAAGGCAGGGTGCAGATGTTGGTGGTTCAGTCCGAGAGCCGCGTCTTCAAGTGCGAAAAATGCTCTTACATCACCAGGAAGGAGAAATCAATGCTGGTGCACTGCAAAGCTGGCTGTCAGGGCAGGAAATGCCCCTTGGTGTGCCAGGAGTGTGGGGCCATTTTCAAGCAGCAGAGAGGCCTGAATACTCACCTCCTTAAGAAATGTCCGGCCCTCGTGAAGAAGACTGTCGGGAAAGCAGCCTGCTTAGACCAGCCTGTTGCAGTACAGCCCAATGGCAAGAGCCTAGAAATAGCGGAGGCTAAGAAGAATGGGACAGGAGACCCGGACGAGGAGGTGAGCATGCTTCAAAAGGCTTCCTGGGATGCAGAACCGAGGCCTGTGAATGCTGAGTCTACAGCCGCTGTCCTTCCCAACACACAGCCCTTGGCCATCAGCTTGCAAGAGAAGCCATCTCAGGGTGTCCCTGAAACCATGGTAGAAGAACAGTTGCCAGGAGCTACCGCTGACACAGCTAGCTATCCCTTGGAGAAATACTATGTGGAGCAGAGCAAGTTCCACTGCAAAGCCTGTTCTTTTGCCTGTTCGCGGGTGTCCACCATCCGCTCCCACGTAGAGGACGGCTGCCGTGGCTCAGAGCAGTTCTGCTGCCCGTTGTGCTCTAAGCCGTTCCGTTCCAAGAGGGCCGTTAAGATCCACCAGTTGGAGGGGCACGTTGAAGCTCATCCCACCCGGCTGCTAGAAAGGACCAAGCGCACGGCGGACTCAGAGGGCGGAGATCAGCAAGCAAATGGACAAATCATCTGTAAGGAGATGGGTCGGGCCAATGAGCCAGCGGGAGCAAGCTCTCCCCGCCCTGTGGCCACACACAAGAAGCGGCACTTCTCCTGCCCCTCCTGCCCCTTCACGTGCCACCAGGAGCGTGCCCTGAAGACCCACAAGAAGCGGGGCTGCCTGAAGCTGGGCGAGTTCCGTTGCACGCTGTGCCCCTTCACCTCCAAGGCTGCGGCAGCTCTCCGACTGCACCGCAAACTCCACTGCAAGTACTATAGCAGCCGGCCGCAGCTGACCTGCCGCCAGTGCGACTTCACCTGTAAGCAGGTGCGCTGCCTGCGCCAGCACGTGCGCATCAAGCACGAGGGTGAGAAGCCCCACAAGTGCCCTTACTGCGAGTTCAGCACCACCCGGCGCTACCGGCTGGATGCGCACCAGTCCTTGCACACGGGCGTGGGCCGCATCGCCTGCCCCACCTGCGGCCAGACTTTTGGCACCAACTCCAAGCTGCGCATCCACCGCCTGCGGGTCCACGAGAAGAAGCCCACCCACTTCTGCCCGCTCTGCGACTACAGCGGCTACATCCAGAACGACATCACCCGCCACGTCAACAGCTGCCACCAGGGGGAGCTGAACTTTGCCTGCGCCCACTGCCAAGCCCGCTTCAGCTCGGAGACGGCCCTCAAGCAGCATGCCCTGCGCCAGCACGAGGAGAAGGTCTCCTACGCTTGCCCTCGCTGCGCCTTCGTCTGCCACAGCGAGGCCACCCTCAAGTGCCATGTCCAGAAGCAGCACCCGCACCTGGAGTGCACCACCTGCAAGGCCACGCTGGCCACCCGCGAGGAGCTGGAGGAGCACAAGAAGCTGCACTTCAGCCACCACTGCGACATCTGCAGCTACGCGGCCAAGGAGCGGCAGCAGCTGGTGAGCCACTACTTGGAGGCCCATGAGCCCCCCGCGGCCAGCGAGAGGCCGCTCAGGTGCTCCTTTTGTGACTTCAGCTGCTGCCACCAGCTGGTCCTGGACCACCACATGAAGGGCCACGGTGGCACCCGCATCTACAAGTGCTCCGACTGCGAGTACGCCACCAAGAACAAGCAGAAGATCACGTGGCACATCCGCATCCACACCGGGGAGAAGCCTTACAAGTGCCACCTGTGCCAGTATGCCTGCGCTGATCCTTCGCGCCTCAAGGTGAGAGCCGTCCATGCTCGGGATGATGGTTAATAATGATTGCCTTGCCTGATTTGTCCACTCCCTGCCCAATATGTACCTACCTGTTTTCCCTCTTGGAGGGACTTAACTTTAGCTTTATTTGTTCTGGTTTTAACTTCCTGTTATAAGATTTAATTGTCACCAGTGGAGGCAAAACCTATCCAGTAAGATCGCCTTTCAGTGACAGACTATATGAAACATCTGTTGCTATCTGGGTTTTTTTCCAGCCCAGCTAGACTGGCTGCTTCCAGTCTGTGATTCTGGTCTCTTCCTCCTCTCTTGAAATCTTACAACTCTCTCTTATGCTTCAGCCAGTCTTGCCCCTCTCCTGCATGCATTTTGAAAGGTGGAAATGAAAAACAAAATACAAAACACAAAACTAAGGAGTGCCTCAGATGCGGTGTGTTAAGTCTGGCCTTTGTTACTGTGACTTTTCAGTGCCTTACTGTCCGTAGTATTCCCTCTCTGTCCTCATGGTTGCCTGCTAGGACCACTGATCCACTGGGTGAATTATTTTTTTCTTTATTCAGTTTATATCCTGCCCTTCCTCCCAAAGGAGCCCAGGGTACCTGTAAAACATTTGCCTCACTGTTTAGTCTTCCTGGGTTCATATAATAATGTTCCAATCAAGTAACTGGATTAAACCACCTGTGAGGTTGGTGTCCCGCATGTGTGACCCCCCTCCCATTTGTCTCCCTCTCTCTGCCCAGTATCACATGCGCATACACAAGGAGGAGAGGAAGTACCTTTGCCCGGAATGTGGCTACAAGTGCAAGTGGGTGAATCAACTGAAGTACCACATGACAAAGCATACAGGCAAGTGCTTCACTGGAATATGGAGGTCTTGGGAACTCAGGAGCTAGAAAGGGCATCCTCTGTCCCTCTTGGGGGATAAAGCCTTGCAGGGCCATGTGTTTTGTTCACATGATGTGAAGAGCAGAACCTCTTGTAGCCTTCCAAAAGCTGTATGCAGAGACAAACAGTTGGCATGGTCCAGATTTGATAGAGATTTCTTTCATCACAATTGGACTTATGAGAGTAGGCACGGTGATCTGTAGATTCTTGAAGAAATGTGGCAGCAGTCTGTTCTATGAAGAACTAGACAGAATATTGTCCCTTGTGAGATGGTGCTGGTCCACCAGTGCATCTATTTTGGGTGGGGATATCAGAGTAAAGAACTGACTGTAGCTTTTGGAAGTGTTGGTACGCATCAATTTTTGAAATACGTATCTCACCGCAGGCATGCCTTACATGCTAACAAGTTTAGCCCTTACCATTTTCATGCCTGTGCCTGGGAGCAATTGTTGGACCCTTGCAGGCTGAATGGCACTCTTGCTTTCATTGTTCCATCTCCAATCCTTCTGGTTAATAATGCACTGAATGCCACACTGATGAAACTTGGGCTGTGCTTAGAGTATACCCATTGAAATCAACAGGCTTAAGTTAGCCATGTCCATTGATTTAATAGGTCTGCTCTGAGTCTGATACAACTGCTTATTTCCATTTGAGAGCATTTCTGCCTGGTAGCATTTGGGTTGCTGAAAGCGTTTTCATTAGAATTTGGGGTATTTTTGTAGCCATAGTTCAAGGCCAACATATGAGGCTGCAGTACTGGGTGGAGATTTGGGGACACTCCTTTCGCCAGGGCATGCACTTCCTGCAGAACATGGATGAGCGGCAATGTTGAGCACTGTTGAGGTGGAAGATACATGGGCTGTGGCTTGGTTTTGATGGTCTGGCATCTCCCACCTGCTTCCAGTGTGTTGCTCTGTGCTTTCTACACAGGGATCAAGCCATATCAGTGTGACGAGTGCGAGTACTGCACCAACCGTGCCGATGCCCTGCGCATCCACAAGGAGACGCGCCACCGCGAGGCCCGCTCTTTCATCTGCGAGCAGTGTGGGAAGGCCTTTAAGACTCGCTTCCTCCTCAAGACGCACCTGAAGAAGCACAGCGAGGAAAAGCCGTATGTCTGCAACGTCTGCTACCGGGGTTTCCGGTGGGCAGCCGGCTTGCGGCATCACTATCTCACGCACACCAACGAGCACCCTTTCTTCTGCCGCTACTGCAGCTACAAAGCCAAGCAGAAGTTCCAAGTGATCAAGCATCTGCAGAGGCACCACCCTGAGCAGGGCGGGACAGAGGGGGATCTCAGCAAAGGGGTGGGCAAGGACCCTAGTACACTTCCTGTCCACCTGCATGATGCTCAGCTGGAGATCCCCCCCTCCAAGCACCCAGAGGTGATCGAGGCCCAGGTGTCACCGCATGGCTAAGTCAAAGCTGGGGGGAAATGGACTTTGCACATTGAGACAACACTTTGCTGTGGTTTCCATGAACTGGAAGTAGGTGGAAGCCCTCAGCCTGGAAGCACACAATGTGCCCATCCAAGCTGTTTCAAGCCCGCTAGGGCAAACACTGGCCTCTCTAGGTCAGGCGTACGCCATTGTGTATGTTTTATAGTCATATCTGTACATGGGATGTAAAATATGTGACTGTATAAAAGGGATCTCCAGCTTTCTTTGCAATTTTGATGGTGTTGAATTCTTTGCTTTGCCCAATAGGGCAGTCAAGGTGAAGGGTGAGTGCTGGGAGAAACAATACTTTATAGAAGTTGGGAGGGAGGATTGAGCCTGGCTTCTGAAGAAGGGTCTTGGTATGAGAATAGTTACTCATAAGGTCCCATGTTTTCTGATAAGTCTGCACTATTGGGAAATGGTCTTCCCTGCTGAAAGTTGCATCCAAGCACCTCAGGACAGAGCTTTGTGATGCACAAAGTACATTTTTGTGCTACCACCCTTCTGCCTGATGCATTTAAAAATGAAGTTACTTCTTTCATATCCACCTGGACTTAACCATCCAGGAGTCCTTTACCTTTACCGTTTTTTGCCCCAGACATTTGTGTTACTGTGGAATGATGTTCATTTTAATCGGACAGTGCTAATTTGCAAGAGCTGCTTTCTGCTTGCAGGAATTTCAAAATTAGCATGGAAGGTCTTGTACATACTTCTTGCCAGTGGCTTTAGTGGGAGAGGCTTGGCATTTTCTTCCTTTCTTCTAGGGAGTGCAGGGACACATGTCAATCTTACTTGGAAGTAATCAGTTTGTTCCAGCTTGCAAATGATGAGAGCATTTGATAAAGCCTCTTTATGATGGGCCAGGAGCACTTAGCAGGTTGCTGTCTTGGAAACCCTTATGACAAAGTGAGTTTATAGCTGCACTTAATTGATTTTTGACATCGTAGTACTGTGCCACAAGCCTTTCTGGGCAGCTTTACTACACTAAGCCTTGCCTTTCAGGTTCACGTACTTTCCACCCCTGCAGTGTTTCCTATGAAGATTGTTCATGACGTGTGCGTTCGCTTTTGCTGAAAGACAAGTTAGGTGCTGATGCTGCATAACACTGAGAGTTGTAAAAATTTTGAGCAATAAGGTCATGGCATACTTGTCCACTTTTTAAATTTCATGTGTGTTTACTAACTCTAGTGTCCACTCTGATATGCACAGATCAGACACTCGCCCATCCTTTATTTCCCCATAAATGATGTGTTTGAGACCAGAAATATTCATTCTGGGCAACAGAACTGGCACCAGAACCTGGAGTCATCCTTTGCCTCCTAGTTTGAGCTGCTACTCCAAGAGCTGTGTTTTGAGTGTGAGTGTGTGATGCACAAAAAGAGAGGCTCCCTCTTGTCCCTGTATATGCATATGGTTGCTGTGAATGAAAGATGTCCTCTTCTTTGGAAACTCAGCTAAGCTCAGTCTTCCTCTTTTTATGGTAAACTCCAGGGGTTTGTGTTTCCTCTTTTTCTGTAGCCCACAACATTTACGAAAGGCTTTGCAGCTTTGATTATGTCATGGAATGGATGTCTTCTAACAGAAAATTGAGTAGGTACTGCCATTTCTTAAGAATTGCAAATTTAAGGTTGATTTCTACTGCTGTGGTAGTCTTAAACATTGCTTTTTTGTTCCTATATGCTCATGTTTTGCTTGTGGATTTCTCATTTCTCATTTCTCATGGGAAATGGGATGCTGGACAACATAGGACTTCTTTGCTTCTTTTCTATAGCTCTTCATTTTCCCTGTGTTTTAATCTTTATTCCCAACCTTCAGTTAGCCAAAATCTAAATTGTGCAATGAAATGAAGCCATGAAAATGTGCATAAATTACCCCATGGCAGAATTGTATGTCTCCTCAGCTCCCCACTTTGCAGTGTTTGAAACTCCCAGCATTCTAGGCACATTTTGCAACAGGGAATTTCAGACCATTTTTAACTTGTCTTTTTATTATTTTGATAAAACCAATTTGCATATGTAGGGTCTCAGCCCTTTACAAAGGAGGCAGTATTTGGGAAGTAAATGACATTCCATGCATTGCTATAAATATTTTTAGACATATATTGCATCTGTAAACATACCTGAGTTAAACAAAGATGTACAAGTAGGAGGGTTGTGGCTAGGGAACAAGACAAGCTGACTGGATGCATAGGCATGCTGTTAACAGGCAAGCTAGCTTGCAGGTAACTGTGTCACATCCATCACAGCCAAAGTGCTGTTTCCACATGAATTAGGTTTCTGTTCTGTGAGACTCTAGCCCAAGGGCAGCCAACATGGCACTTTCCAGATATAGTTGAACAACATCTCCCATCATCAGCAGCAGATAGCATATTCAGTGACTAGGTATGCTAGGAGTTGGAGTCCAGCATTGAGGGCATCATGCTGACTATCCCTGATCTAGGACTGGCAAAGTCCAACTGGCCTCCAGTGGGGTGCATACAGGGTGTACTTCAAATGATGAGGGACTACAACTCCCATCATCCCTGGTCAACCTGGCTAATGGTAAAGGATAATGGGAGTTGTAGTTCAGCAGCCATCACATTGGCTGCCTCACTGCTCTAGCCCATTTAGACTTAAGATGGAGGCAGCTTTTACAGTATCAAATTCCTCTTCTCTTGGCTACCTTAGAGTTGCGGAGAGTTATCCTGTCTTTTGATTTTTCAACCAGCAGGCCTCTGTAGTTCTATCTGCTATTTCTGCTTCCCAGCAAAAATCATTCCACACAAAAGGGTTGCCTCTCAGAGGCAGAAGCCTTTGGCTGCTATGTGGAAGTTGTACATGCACTATTTTGTGTGACTGGATAATTTAACAACTGAAATTGCTAGAGCACAAAAGCACTGGAGTATACCTGCTGCGAGACCAGACTAAATGGTAAGGAGGTGAGCCATGGTTATAGGGGCAAGCAACCTTGTTGTTTTGCCTTGGTAATGGACTGGATGAGAGCAAACAAACTGAAGCCTAATCCACCTAAGACTGAAGCACTGTTAGTGGGTGATTCCCTAGACCGGATGGATGGGAGGTTCTTGATGGGGTTACACTCCCTCTGAAGGAGCAGATACATAGCTTGGGGGTACTTCAGGGTCCTTTGCTGTCGCTTGAGGCTCAGGTGGCCTGAGCAACCCAGAATGCCTTCCATCAGCTTTGGCTGATGGCCCTACCCCTATGCCCCTATCTGGGCAGGGATAGCCTAACTTCTGTCATCTATGCTCTGATAACCTATAGGTTAGTTTATTGCAACGCATTATATGTAGGGCTGCCTCTGAAGATGGTTCGGAAACTTTAGCTGGTGCAGAATTTGGCAGCCAGGTTGCTCACTGGGGCGAAACAGGTTGAGCATATTACATCAATCCTGGCCTGACTGCACTAGCTGCCAGTTAGTTTCCAGGCCCAATTCTAAGTGCTGGTTTTGACCTACAAAGCCCTAAATGGCTGAAGACTGCAATACCTCAAGGACTGCCCCTCCCCACACGAACCTACCCAAACAATGTGATCATAATCTGAGGCCTTTCTTTGTGTGCCTCCACAAGAGGTCAATAGGGTGTTAACATAAGAACAGGTGTTTTCTGTGGTGGCTCCCTGTTTGTGAAATGCTCTCCCCAGGGAAGGCCACCTGGAACCTAGGTGCCAGGTGAAAACATTTCTCTTCAACCAGGCATTCAAGTGATTAACATTCTGTAGCCTTTTAAATGTATTTGTGGGAGGGGAATTAATGGTTTGCTTTTGTTTACGTTTTATTATGCAGTTTGTATTCTCATTTTGTATTTTTCTATTGTGAACTGCCCTGGGATTTTTGGATGAAGGGTGGGATACAAAACTAATTAATAATAACAGTAATAAGAATTGTGCCACTGGGTACATTTTTTGAGGAAGTGCTGTGGGTACCAGTCACAAAATGGCTGCTGTAGGAATGTGGCATAACAGAAAATGACTACCACATGACTAAGAGAACAGACAAGGAGGACTACAAATGGTACAGATAGCCCAGCCCCCCCCCCATCATTAGGTGGAGGAGGACACCAAAAGCGTGTATAATCCTGGTATCTAAAGAAAAAGGGTTGAACAAGAAGCTCAAACAGTCTCTTGCACATTATGGATTTTTGAGATGTTTGCTGAGACCTTTTTTGAGCACCATAGGAACTAGTTGATGCACTGTCACCTGTGGGTTCTGTGTTGGTGACCATTGTTCTCATCACATTTTTGTGGAGCTAGCATCTTAATTGCATCAGAAAAAAGGCGTTATGTTTATGGAGGCTTTGAGAATGCCAAGGCATTCCTGCTGTGGAAGAATTCTTACTGAGGAGTCAGTTGTATGAATATTGTTAGTGCTGATGCAGAAAAAGACAAGCTCATCTAGAAGAATCTTATCGCTTCCTACTTGGAGTTGATTTAGAGGATGATTCGAGTCTAGCCAACATCTTTCTATATAAAGGCAGAATTAGACTGTCAGAGCTCCTTGGCCAACACATACTTGAAAGGAAGCCGATGGTTATTGAGCTGAGAAAAGGAGTTGTTGGCATTCCTTCTATCTTTATGGCCGTCTTCAAGGAATCAGTGGGATAAGTCCTTTCTACTCTTTCCCTGAGGGCTGATAATCATAGGCACACACTGTACATCATTTGATGGCTTCTACCTAGCTGTGCAAACTGCCTCCATTGGAAAGTATTGTCAGCGGCTCTGTGGAAGGCTTTCCATGTGCGATGTCAGTTTCCCAGATGCATGTTGTCAAATGTTTGCGAAGCGAGGCAACATCCAAATATACAAGCACCCTATTAGCTGCTAACTGGGTGGTGGTAACGGGAGGGCTACAGCTAGGAGATGAGGAAGGAAAAATCTTGCAGTATCTCAATACCATTCAGATTGGGCAAGGTGAATAAATAGAGCAGGGTTTCCCCTTTCTCATGCAATCTGCAAGGAAAAAGAGCAGGTGGTCCAACAACTTAGCTTCTTCCTGTCTCTCTTGCTCAGTTAGAAAGAGATGTTGCCACAAGAGTCAACCCCGGAATCCTTTCTCTCTTCTCTCGGTTATTGCCAAATCTTGTCAGGGGCATCCAGGAAAAGCTTGATCAGCCACCTTCTGATGCTACTTTAAAGGTGGCTAGCAGACTGGACCTACTTCTGGGCCCAGGTCAGAAGAGTTGCCCTTGAAGACAGTTGGAAAAACAAAGCCCTTTGGAAAGACTTGATGGTTGGCTGATGTTATTGAAAGAAATTCACCCTTCCTTTTGAATATCGTTAAGTCTGCTTTGGGGAAGGTCCCATTCGCGGCTGCAGTAGCCTGTCCTGCCCTTTTTGCACAACGGAGGTAGATTTTAAAACTGAACCATACGAGTGGACGGATATAGTTGGAGGGTCTGGGAACTGTGCAAATCACAATAGTTTAAATTCTTTCTTTAAAAAAATAGCAGCAAAATGATATAAAACTGTTGGGTTGGGTTCTCGTTTTGAAAAAATAATAATAATATATATATAGTAGTGCAAAGTAACTTTTCAGTCCAGTGCTGTGTAGGAACAAGAGAGGCAGGCAGATGGAGTGGGGTATGGCATCCATTCTTAAGACAACTCTTGTCCCCTTCCCTCCCCCTCCCCCCACATTCTCCAACCTAAATGGGGCAGAGAGGGAAGAGCTGTATTTGGAGACACAGTTGCTTTAGTCACTCTCTGTTGACAACTCCCTGATTCGGATATGGACAAATAGGGAGGCTGGTGGGATCCCCGTCCCATCCTTGGAAAGAAGGTGGATGTGGCGGTATCCTGCATGGGAGACAAAAAAATAAAGAGCCACGCACAGTGTTTGAAGCTGCCTTGTGTTGAGTTAGGCCAAGGGTAACCAACCATGTTGTTGGGCTCCAGCTGCCATCAGCTCCAGCCAGCATGGCCAATGGCCAAGGATTGTGGGAGCTGTACTTCAACAACACCTGGAGAGTCCCATGCTTGCTATCCCTGAGTTAAACTACTGGTTCATCCAGCCCAACTCTGCCTACTATAACCAGCAGAGCCCTGGTGGGATCCTAAAAACACACACAAACCAGGGCTCATCTGCATGCATAGCCTGTGCTCTCCTGCTGAGCTCTAGATAATGATACAGGCAGAGATATGGGCGTAGCCAAGGGGGGATGGGGGGGCAGCCACTGCCCCCCCAATCCACAAAAAATATTGAAAAGCATTGAAAGTACTTAGTTGATTGAGGTTCCAGGCTACACCCATGGGCAGAGAGCACATTTGTCTCTAGAGTCAGCTTTTCCTGGCTGTCTCTCGAATGGTTACAAATGCTGGGTTTCTCCCATTCCTTTGAGTAGATTTGATGTTTTATATATTCTGCTTGCCCTGCAGCAGATGCATTTATTCGGTTGATCACAGCTACAGCCTGTAGAAGTATATATTCTAGCACCAATACAGGGCACAGTATTTCTCTTCTCCACTAGATGGAGGCAACATGAGCTCCCTCCCTCCCCCTACAAAAAATAAAAATAAATGTATGTACACAGGATGGGAATGCAAAACTCTGCAGTGTGATCTAGGAGCAGCTACAAGTATGGTAATAACTAATCCAAATACTAAGGAAGCAAATCCATTGATTCTGAGGATGGACTCATACATAGTCCCGCCCCCCCCCCATCCTGCAAAGTGAGTGGTACTTCTCATGGGGGAGAGTTAATCTGTGGGTTGTGATAAACGTCAGGCCTGCTTTGGAATTAAAAGTAAAAAAAAAAAAAAAAAGAATCCAGGGAGCAGCTGTATAGGTTTAAAAGGGCAGCAGTTTTAACTGCATCTCTATCAAACTGATTGATTGAATCCAGACTTACAATGCACTCCTAATTCCACTTACCTGGGTAAGCCTCACTGAACTCAGTGGGATTCACTTCTGAGAAGACATGGTTAGAAGGGCCTTGGCTCCTCCACACTTCCACTTGTCTTGTGCCTGGAAAATGGGTCCAAGCGGCTATTCCTTTGCCGCACTGCTCTCCCCTGGAAAACCTGCTCTTTACTGCTGAATTGGAACAAATGGCAATTCAACGAAAACCTGATTGCTGTTTGGTTCCATTTAGCAATAAACCACAGGTTTCTGCAGGGGAAAGTGGCAGGGTAAACGGAGGTGTGGATGAGCCCAGAGTCTGGATCTAATCCTATGTATTTTTGTGTTGTGCTGTGGTCATAATATCCATGTGCTGATTTACTGAGTTGTTACAGTCTCTGTTGAAGGGGGTAACTTAGTCTGCCTTCCTTATATACACAAATAACTGTCTCTGGCTAACCTTGACTGACCTGCCAGGGATGCATTCTGGCAGCAAACTGGCACAAGATAGTCACACCCCACAGGGCTAAGAGGGGGATGCTCACCTGCTTTGACACTAGTAAGAGGTAGAGTGTACTGTCCCACAAAGTCATTCCGAGATGCCTTGTCATAATCCTCCACCACAAAGCGCAGAAGTGCCAGCTCTGGTACCCAAACCTGGAACTGAAAGGCCTCATTCCACTGTGGGTTAAAACCTATCCAGGGATATGAAAGTGAAAAGAGGGTGTTGTCACAGCACATAATCTGTATGTGTCCCCCAGCCTCTCTCCATCTTCACCTTCATAAAATCTCACACAACTTCCCTCTGCATTGCTGCTTCTGAGATTCCTCAGCTGCTCTGGTCAGTTTATCATCTAACCTCAAAGATATCTGGCCTCTTTGCATCACTTTTCTACCAATGGTCCAACTGGGCTTTTAGCGTTTTCAATGCCCCAGGAAAAAAGAGAGAAGATGCCTTTAAGTGGGAAACCAATGTCCCCACTGTGGAAGGACGTGTGGATCCAGAATTGGTCTCCACAGTCACTTAATGGACTCATTGTTAAAACTGTGTTTATGGAAGACAATCTCATTCGGATACAAGTGGTCGCCAAAGAAGACGATATGCATATACTGTACTATTGTGGGACCTTGGTGGAGAATTTACCTTTCTGCAAAGTTCAACTTCCTTTTCAAAATGACTATGAAAATTTCTAGCCTGCCAGGGTGCAGAGGAAAATATGAAAATGTAATGGAGAATGGACACATGTTAGTCATGAGGTGAAACTTCACTTGTGTCAATGGGACAAGTCGGCTGCAACTCATTTTATTTGTTTTATTTTAATGTATTTATGGACTGCTCTTTAGGTATGACATTTCAAACTGGCTAAAATAATAAATACAATACATAAGAACAGCATAAGAACATCAGCACATACCAATCCACTGTTTTCAAAGAGGCTTAGTCATACAACTAACATTTGCTGGATTGTGCCCAGTGTGGTAGGCCACAGACATGGAAACCCAAGGCTTCCAAAGGTGGCTCATATGCCCTACACATGAGTTATTTGCTTCCTTGGGGTTCCAAGTCCCCCTAATAAATCCTTCCCCTGTTATCTGTTTCCACCTCTGCTGCTTCCTTGTACTTCACCACCCCAGGTCTTACCAAAAACAAAAATATCACAATTTAAAATCATGCCTGACATGCCTAGCATTTTAAGGACATTCATTCCTATGGAAGAGTTTGGTTTTTTTAAATGTAGAATCTGAGTTCCCTTGGCACAGATAACACCAGGATATTCATTCATTCATCCTTAAGTAATTAAGAATGAGGGGCATTCATGTTGACACATGCATGAGGTCCACGTAAAACCCCATCTCAGCAGTTCTTTACAATGACCAAGAGAATTGCCTCACCGTTATCATCAATATATTTGGTCTCCTGCTTGGCACTATCAGCAGGGATCCCATGAATCTCCACTCGCACTAGTGGATCGATGATGGAGCCTTCTTTGCTGTTGGGCATCTTGGGGAGTTGCTGCCCACTAATGATCTGGAAGAGAAGATTATGGTGAGCATAGAAGGGCAGTCAAGTCCACATGTGCAAACAGCAATGGGTCAGCAGCTGCACCCTGCAACTCACGCAGCTCAAAACAGTGACAAAGGAAGTTGGTCACTATGGCATATAAGCCCAAAGACACAAAGGACTTGGAACAACACTCTGCCTGCTTGATACAGTGGTACCTCGGTTTTTGAATGTAATCTGCTCCGGAAGACTGTTCAAGTTCTGAAATGTTCAAAAACCAAAAACTCAAAACGGAAGCCTCAAAATGGAAAACTCAATTGGGAAAACTCAAAACGGAAGTTGTGTGGCATGTTCAACTTCCAAAAAGTGCTCAAAAACCGAAGCATTTACTTCCGGGTTTACGGCGTTTGAAAACCAAAACGTTCATCAAGGAGACGTTCGAAAACCGAGGTACCAATTTATCCCAAACTCAGCTTTCCCAACAGAAGTAGATCTTTGACTCAACCAGGTATGGGGAAACTTTGGCCCTCCAGATATGGCTGACCTACAACTCTCATCAGCCCCAGAAGCATGGCCAGTGGCCATGTTAGTTCAGCAACATGAGCGTCAATATTCCCCACATCTGCAGTAGGATAGTAGCACTGAGTAGCTATTAAAAGATAGCAGGATAGATAAAGCCTCTCTCTAGGTTGGACAGAAATTTTCCAAGATGGGGGCCACATTCTCTCATAGACATCTGGAAGCTTCTTATTCTAATAAGTTATTCTCTAAAATCCTAAAAGCCCTGTTAGGTTAAGGTATGGGCAACAAACTCACACAGTACCTTAATGGCTATGTTAAGTGGGCTACCATTCTCCCTGCTTTGGGGGTTCTCAGGACTGAAGGCTGTCTCTGGGTCTTTCATGAAGCTCGGCTTTAACACGTAGCCACAGCGGCCATTTTTACTGAAGAGCCCATCGCACAAGTCCATCTCTGTACCAGCCGTTTGAAAATTCAAGGCCACTGGGAGGAGGAGGAGACAGGAATCTTTCAGACCAGCAGCAATTGGAGGCAAATGAGAGAGCAGTCTTCTAGCTCTTGCTAGCTTATTCCATGCAAGGCATCTTAGAAATACAAATTAAAGCCCAAAGTGCATATTGTGGAGAGAGGACCATCATCCCACATCTCCCTAATAATGGGGGGAAACATATGACATATCATTGTCTTAGTGTTTCCCTCCCTACACCCATTTTCACTGGCTGCTGCTTATCCCATTTCTGGATCTCTATCTTCCCTCAGTTCCTGCCTTTCAAATCTGCATTTGCAAGCTTGAGGAAAGCTGAGGAAACCAACATTCAGAAGAGTTGGGGGAAAATCCCTTCCCCCATATAAGAACAGCCATGCTGTAAAGCCCAGTTTTGACCGCTAAAGCTTGGCAATAGCAGAACAAATAGCAACAATTATTTATATAAAGCACCACTTTGAACACTCTGAAGCACACTGCATATTTATTTTACATCTTGCCTTTCTGCCATCATAGAACCCAGTGTGGCATACATATGGCTCCCAGACAGTCACCCCCAGACCTGCAATGTTGTAACCTTATGTGCCTTCAGATGCTGGGATCAGGTTTACTTACTTACTTACAATATCCAAGGTTGGAACAGCTTGCTACTTCAGCAAAGTTCGCTGAGACACAAATGCAGGAGGGAATTTCCAGGAAAGGATCAGTGTAGTAGGAGTAGTTGACCCTTCCCTAGATTGCCATCTTGCCAAAAATACTCCCTGGCATATGACAACTTGTCCCCCTCCCAGAAAGCAGGATTCTGAGACTAGGCAAATGAAGGGGAGGCAGCATTTGTGGGAATAAGTGAATAAATAGAGCCCTGCTGGCTCAAACCAAAAGCCTGTTTAGTCAGCCTCCTGTTTCCCACAATGGTCAATCAGATGTGCAAGTGTGCGCTCTCTGTCTCTCTGTGTCTGTGTCTGCGTCTCCCTCTCGTTCCCCAGTGACTGCTAGTCAGAGGAAAGCTGCTGCTGATTCTCAGGTAGCAGTCAGACATTATGACTCATAGCCATCAATAGTCTTATACCCCAGCAGTTTGTCTAATCTTCCTTTTAAAAGCCATCTAAAGCCCCATCTGCACTTAAAGCAGTATCAAACCACTTTAGTCCTGGCTTCCTCCACACACACACAATCCTGCAGTCTGTTCAAGGTCCCAAGAGATGCTAGGAGACTTTATTCCCCTCACAATCCCCAGAGTTCCCGGGGAAGAGGGTCTGATGGTTAGACCACTCTGGGAGCTGCAGCTCTGAAAAAACACACAAGGGTGACTTCCTCACCCACCCACCCCTTCAATCCTTCTGGGGCTGGCATACCCAGCTGGCACCCCACATTCCACATCGCCTGGGGGTTGTAATTGGAGGAGTCCGTCCGCAGACCGCTGGGGAAGATGCGTGTCAGCTGCCAGGCATTATGGCGGATGAAGTCATTTCCTGCAGGAGGTAGTTAGCACACCAAAAGTTTAGAAATCTGGTATTTGGGAAACCCGCTCTCCAGTTATTAGTGTTTGGAGAATGTGACCATCTGCAACTAAGTGGGGTGTGTGTGTGTCAGAGAAACAGTTTGCATCCAGTTTACCTAAAATGTGGACAGAGAACATGGAATTTCTAGCTGGTTAGTTGGAATTAGGGTGCACACCCCACCCCAATGCGTGTGTAGGTCTTCACAAACTGCTTTCTGGGAATTTGATGCAGAATTAGAGTGGTTTTGTTGCCTGCTTACAAGAGGTTGTTTGCTTCCACTATGCTGTGCTGGTATGTTCTCTGACCCAAAGGAAAGTGAATCAGGGAGTGTTGCCTCTGACTTTCTGACTGCTTGGCAATATGGGGCAAATCATTAACATCTTAGTGTATGCTGGGGAGGAGTCAGAGGAGTCATGGGCCCATCAATGCATGTTCCTAATGTCTTGCCTGCTGGTTGCCTCCATCCCCGGTTTCTCACCAGCCTCTCGGATGAGCTTGCGGGCCTTGGATTCAGCAAAGGAGGACATCTCGTAAGACTTGTAGTGGCTGCGGGAGTGCTGGAAGCTGTGAAAGGGCACGCTCTTGCAGTAGACAATGCAGTCAGAAAGCTCCTGGGAGAGGGACTGTTTGGCCTTCTGCAAAGAACGTGAGACCAACTTGTAAATGATGACCATGTGTACTGCAGACACGGGAGTCAGATTGAGTTCCACACCTGCTAAAAATAGAATCAAAATATCAGGCTTTGCAGGGGGGAAGGCTCCTTTTGCCTTTAACTGGTGAGGGGCAGGTAGAGTTTTGGCTCCGGGAACTTTACCTGTCTTTTGTTAGAATGTTTGGGAGGAGGAGTCATACCTCAGCAGGGAGCCTATGCACTTTGCATCCCTGGCATTTCCAATTTTTAAAAAGACTAATTTAAAACCCTGCCTGGGAGCTTGGAGAAAGCTGCTAGTCAGAGAACCCAACGGACCAGTGGTTTGACTCACATACAAAGGCAGCTTCACATATTCCTGCAATAGGAGAAGAGCCCCCTTTTGCTCCTGAGAAAGAGCCACCAACTCCAAATGGTTCAAAGGCTGTAGTGCAGTGTAAGAAAGTTTGCTTTCTCTCCACATCAGGGTTTTAGGGTTTCCCAGTAGAATAAATGTAGCTCACATTCTATCAAAAACTAACCTGTATGTGTGTATTGTCGTCAGTCACTCCTGCTTTTGTGGGCAGGTATCTCCCACCTGTCGGTATCTGGCAAGTGAGGTTCAAGTGCATATCACTCTACCACACTAGTGCAACAGTTTTTAAAAGCAAACAAACCCCGGACTTTTAGCAGTTGGGGCAATGATGGGGAAATGCATTGAAATTGAGGGATGAGCAAACGATTAATGGGAAGATGTATCAACACTTGGCTGGCAAATTGTTGCATAACCTCCCCACAAACACATTATAATGAATGCTCATAAAGACTGGACGTAACTGCTATGTGAACTTTGTGCAGGCAACTCCAGGATGGATCCTCAAAACATAGCTGCCACTACCTCTAAAGAGCCAACTAACCAGGGTTTCCATGTACCTTCTCTTTCTTCTTGTCTTCATTGCGCAGGACTTCTTCCTCTGCCTCTGGTCCCTCTTCCTCCTCCTCCTCCTCTTCCCGCTCAGGCGGCTCATCCAGATGCCCATTCAAATAATCCTCCAGGTGTCCAATCTTCTTCCCTTTCAGGATGATCTTGCCCTTCAGCTCCTGCATGAGGACACAGGGTGGGTCATATCAGGGCAGACATGATGGTGCTTTGAGTTCAGGCAATGGGGAAGGGCCTCTAGCAACACCAGCTCAGCCAGGCTGTCCTGTAAAACTCTGCCTTGCTCCACAAGTATGACAGCCTCTTAAATATGCTCACAGCAAACATCCTGCTCAATTAAAGGTCCCCCGATGTCCTTTTACTCAATCTTTCACCATGATTTTAACAAAGTGTCCCCAATAATTATCCCTCCAGTACCTCTGCTCCTCCAGTGCAACTGCTCCTTTCTGCCTTTAATACTGTTCTTGAAGTTCCCCTTAGTGGTTCTGACAAAAAATGCTTTAATTCCCACAATAGCTACTTTGGAACCCCCTCCAGTCCCCAGTCCCTTCATCTGCCTTAACCTTCACCCCTCACCTCTGGCTCCTCCCCTTCCTATGGCCACCATTTTAATACTTCAGACTAATACGTAAAAGAATTTGGGTCACCTGAGTGTTAACATAACAGTCCTAGGATTGCAATCAAGCTCTGTAAGCCCAGGTTAAGGAAAGACAATTGACAACACCATGTCCCCACCTCCGGTGAAGGCAACTGCACTGGGACACGTCCATCAATGGTGGTGGTGAGGAGCTGCTCTCCCAGAATCCCCTTCAGCTGCTGGGCCATGATGTCCTGCTGCTCTATGCTGCAGTGGTTCTCAAGAGACAGGATAATGGGGTATTTAGAAGCCTGGGAGAATGGAGACATAAGAAGTTAGAGGTGGTGATAGCCCTAAAGTGTGGAAGGTTGAAGGTGGAGTCTGGTGACATAAAGAGGGGAATGGAGCTGTTTGAGGGATAACGAGCCACCTTAAACTCAGGATTCCTAGAGACCAGACAAGTACTGTAGGATAGAGAGAAATGAAGCCACTGCTGAGATGTGGAACCACAGCCATTTGAAACAACAAGAAGGAAAGATGGTGTGCCCTATTTAAATCTAAAAAAGGGAGGGGTTTGGGGACAACTGGAACTAAAATTAGGCTCTCACAACTTTGATGTGCTGTCTGGAGGATGGGGGAATTTAATCAAAAGCAACACCTTGAATTTGGCTGGATAACCACTCAGCAGCCTTTACAATTCCACCCTACTGACCCCATCCCTTGTGGCAGAAAAGTCCAACCTACCCGGAAGGCATATTTATCGAGGGTTGTCACAACTTCCCGGAAGGGGATCTTAGAGGTGAAGGTATGGCCGTGGTAGACAATAGGCTCCCCATTAGGTCCGTCCCAACAGTCCACCTCTAGGCATCGGCAGCCCCGCTTCAGAGCCCTGCAGAGGAAAAGAGGGCAATTCATGAGCCCTTCCTAGCCTCTCGGTTTGTGAGCAGTATGCAATAAGTGAGGAACGTTTTTAGGGGGGAAGAGGTTGTAATGTTGAGGGAATCCAATCTATGCATGAGGTTCATCAGTGTGTGAAGCAATTCCAGTCAATGTTTTATAAAAAGCTGAGGAGATCTGGGGGCTAGGCCTTGAGATGCAGATTTCTGGTAGGCTTTTCTCTTGCTTAACATGTATTTGAGTTTGCTCTATATCAAGTGATTTGGTCACCAAGCTTTGTGTAAAGAGCACATCTTACAGAGGTCATAATTGTGAAAGGTATCTTGTGAGTGGCTTTGTTATGAAAGTGAGTCAACTGCCTTTCGATCGAGATTACCTGATATATCCCTCCACGCTGCTTTGTCCTCTCAGCTGGTCCTCCATCAGGTATGTGTTGTGGGAGGAGGAGATAAAGTAATGGCAGAGGGGCTGAGACATATCCTGAAAGACCGTCCTGTGCTCAGGGTTGAAGATGGAGCCATCGCGGGAGCAGAGGTACATGAGGAACCCATCAATGCTCAGGATGTGGCGAGCCTTGGCTGTGGGAAGAGAGAGCCAGTTGGAGAGAGAACAATACTGAGGAGGAATTAGCCTCTGAAAAAAAACAAAAGACACTGAACTGGACAAAGCCCGTGAAAGAGGAGCCTTTGGAGTGCTGGGGGAAAGCATCAGTTTCTATGGCAATAGGTGTCATGAAACTGATACAGGTGGTGATAAGTGCTTTGTGGAGATCTAGTGGGACAAGAGAGACACACAGATACCCTCTCCCCCTCAATGCCTGGGAGCTCCTATTCTGAGAGAGGATTTGGCACTATTTGAGGGACAACCTGTGCTAACCGTGGGCACTTGTCCAGGTTGTGGGCCCGCCAGCTCTCCCCCCTCCTCCACCCCCACCCCGCCAACCTGTCTCAGACGGCTCATATCTGTCAATCATCTCCATGGCGAGCTCATCAATGCCAGCCCCCTCCATCTGCTCCTGTTGCAAGAAGTCCACAAACTCCAACAGTGTCAGCTTTTTGCCATCCTCGGAGTACTCCTGGAACAACTCGAGCACCTCGTCCCGCTGAGTCAGTGCTTTGTAGAAGAGCACAAACTCCTCCCCCTCCAGTGTACCTGTCTCTGATTTGTCGGCCATCTGCAAGGAATGGAAGGGTCTCTGACCGAGGGGGTCCTTTGTGCAGAAAGGAGAACATTGCGATAAAAGCAATGGGGTGAGGCAGAGCCAGCCAGTGTGAGGCCCTCTAGATGGCTTGGACTACAACTCCAACCTGTCAGCTTGCCCAGTGGTTGAAGGCTGGTGATGGGAGTTTGTAGTCTGCAACATCTGGAGGGTACCACATTGGCTACACAGGGCATACAGGATCAGAGGTTTACTCATGAGGATTATTGAGACATACCGCTGCTGCTGCTGCTGCTGCTGCTGCTGCTGCTACAACACTAAATGTGCCCTAGCTGATGCACAGTACATCATAGCTATATGGTCCTTGCCCAAGGAACTTTAAACTACCATAAAATGACTAGATGGAGGCAGGAGTAGTAAAGGGCCAGGGATTAAATGAAGAGTGTGGGTAGGATGGGGGGCAGCTTCTGGATCTGGGATGATCCACCACTGCTCTTGCCAGTGTCTATTGTCAGCCTCCACTGGGAAAAACAACATGATAGAGAGACTTGGGGATGCCATGAGATGTCTCTGCAGGTGACCTGCAGTGATTTCTGTACTATATCACTGAGTTTGACTAGACAACAGACAACACACACAGCCACGTGGATGATGCTTTGACAGAGAGATATAATGACACTGGACAACAGAATAGCCAGGTTTGGGGGCACAGCGTGTAAGCAAAGAAAAACAGAAGTGAATATATGTGCACTAGGGTGTATCATGGGTGGAAATGAGGTGCTGTAGTCTTTTGAAG
Source organism: Podarcis erhardii (assembly GCF_964252035.2). Lineage (NCBI taxonomy): Eukaryota > Metazoa > Chordata > Lepidosauria > Squamata > Lacertidae > Podarcis > Podarcis erhardii. The sequence goes on from NC_138497.1 coordinate 87,749,417, forward strand.
AGCAAGCTCAAGGATTTCCCTATGCAACCCAGTACCGTAACTTCCCCACCACAGCACCCAAATTTACTTGGAAGAGCCGGAAGGCATGGTCTTCGTTCATAGCCACGTTCATCATCCTGAGCAAGTGCTGCACCTCCTTGAAATTCATACGTCCATCCTTGTCCTTATCAGCTTTCATGAACCAGTCACAGATCCATGTGCAGCCCAAGACATGGGTCAAGGAAAACAGTCTCATAGTGGCCGAGCAAAGCTAAGTCTTCAAAACTAGCCATAGCATAAAAGAACACTCTAGTGTTGCGCAGCCAAGATGCTTCAAGAAACATGTGTGTGTGGACTCCTCATCAGCCTAATTCCTAGAATTTGGCAACTATTAACAATTGCATCTTGTTGAAATGCACCAACACGGGTTTAATTTTCATAAGACTAAGCCCTTCATTCAAAATGTTACCTATTTATTGGCCAGTTCATTTATGTATTATTCTCCATTTAAAATCACAGAGTAGTTCACAGCAGAAATCAATAAAATACAACAACTGGCACCACCTTCCCCCTCCTATACATTCTATTCGGAATCTGTTATCTGCAGTTTTGCATGGCTTCAAGTAGTGCTTATAAAAAGAGGAAGAGCCAGAACCAAAGCAGACTGGAACAATGGGCAGTTCAGGCAAGACATGGCTGGGTAGTAGTGAAGAAAGGTTTGTTCATTGCAGGGGGAGGGACATGGTGTGACTGCAGAAGTAATGAGTTGATAGGGAAGCACCACAGAAGAGATAGTGGAGACAGCTGAAGCTGTGAAGGAAAGGAGAGAAAGAGATCTAAGTGTCAGCAATTGAAGACAGGAAATTACCTTATCTCAGATCAGACCCACTGGCCCTCTAATTCAGGATCATTTACATGGGCTGACAGCAGCTGTCCAGGATTTAAGACAGGAGTATTTGCTGGAGACACCAGAAATTGAACCCAGTATTTCTGTGTGCAAAGCTTGTGCTCTGCTACCAAGCTACAGTTGATATCAACCTCATATTTGATATGAATCCTGGGTCGTATCTCCAGCACTGGAGAACAAATACAAAGTTGAGCTCTTGAGTTTAGCTTTTACAGGCATGGAAATGGACAGTGAATAATTCAACATAAGGATATTGATCCATCTTCTCCTTCTGGTCCATGTTAGTGACAATCTCCACAAGGCGCCGCAGGCCTTGGATCCAGCACTGAGCTTCCTCCGCTGAGCTGGCAATTAGGTCTAGATTGTTACGGCGCCCGTGGAAGACGACCGTGAAGCAGCATTCGGCTGGGAACTCCTCCGCTAGACTTTGCAGGACCTCCGACTGGTGTCCCTCACGCACAGTCTCCACATCACTCACTGAGACTTGGGAGAGAGGGATAACAGCCAAGAAACATCAGCCTTCATGCAAAGATTAGAGCTTAAGGTACAAAATTAGACCCTTGCTTCTTAGGTTGGGCCCCACACGAAACAGCATCGGCATCATTACCTAGCATTTATCTATTCACATATTCAGCTTCTTTAATCTGTCTGTCTATTCACCCAACTCTTTACTAGAGGTTCTATCCAAAGCAGCACTACGTGAAGATGTCATCAGCACAAGGATTTCAGCTTGTGCAGTGGAACCCTCTCCACTTCTTCTCCCCCTGTGCATGCTCCCTAAATACGTTCTAGGGGTTTTCCCCAACCCTCTGGAACTTATTTTGTGGGGCGCAGGACCCACATTGTGGGAGCAATGGGGTGTGTCCTGATGCACAAGTGGAAATCCTAGCACTGATGAGATACGGTAATGGGCTTAACCGTCCAGGGGTCCTTTACCTTTACCTTAGTTGAACAACCCGATAAGAGCATAGAATTCTGCCTTATACTGAGTCAGATCATTGATCCATTTAGGCCTGTATTGCCTATATTGGCTCACCAGGATTTCAAACGGAGTCTTTCCCAGTCCAGTTTAGAGATGCTGGGGATTGACCCTAGGATTTTCTATGTCAAAGGCAGATTTTTCTGAACTACAAGCCCTTCCTATCCTGTCCTGAGCTACTGTGCTGTCACAGAGTTTTGACCTCCGCAGATCACAGGGGAAGAGATGAAAAAGCATTTTATTGGATCAATTAATGTTGGGACATAATGTACATCCAGCATAAACTGATGGCGGAAGACATCTCAAAGGCAGTTGTGGGCAAGATAGTTTCACCCAGTGGACCATTAGCCTGGAGAAGTTCCAGGAGCAGGGTGAGCGTTCACAGAATCTCCAAGAGAAAATTAAACATTTCTGTGGATGACAGAATGAAAACATCCAGTACTAGAACAGATTATGCAATAGACAGAGGGAAGATGCACAACTTCCAGCACTCAAGATGAATCCAAATATAGTATATTCTCTTCCAGCCAAACATATATTAGTGACCAAAGTGGCAAATCTAAATTGCACCACATGCATAAAAACTTAAATTAAATTAGCTGGCAATTTGATGTTCAATACCTGCTGCCTGAGGTCATCACCTCACTTATCTTTGTGACAGGATCAGTCCCGCTTCAAGTGTCACCATATATGAAAGTCAGGCTCAGTACACCATGCCCAGTGCTCTTTTAGTTTTTAGATAGGCACATCTAAAATGCCCCTTGCAAGACATTCAGAACATAACATGCACATATGCAAATGCACACAAACATTTCCCTTTGTAGTACACATTGTGATGATCTGTTGATGGATATCAGATGATGACAGGGATTTGCAAGTAAGTATTGGCAACAGCTGGATGGAGAAGAAGTGTGTGTGCTTTTGTGTGTGTGTGTGTGTGTGTGTGTGTGCGTGCGCGCGCGCGCACACACACACACGAAAGAAAGAGAAGTCATATTAGATGTCAGACATGACTTGCAGTTTTAATAAGTACATAAGCAGCAGTATGTTGAACCAAAGGTAAAATGTTCTGGAAGGCATGCAAACACCATCTTGGTAGTTGAGATAACCCTAAACTAATTGGTAGTTGTTGCAAGAATGAGCTCATGTGTGTTTACATCCACTTGCTCTGATGTATACTAAGTGGCTTGCGTCGATGCTATGCTTATCTGTGAATCTTGGGACGCTGGGGTCTAGCCCCTGAGAGGGGAGAAGCCTTGGATAGCTGCCACCCATGGCCTCACTGGCCAGGTGTGATGGGAACTTCTGAGTAAACTGATGTATTTTGTTTTGTACATAAAGGATGTCTACATGTTTGCTTGGCTGCAGACAAGCCATCGCCTTGCTGCAGTGTCCATCCTGCATCTGTAAAGGCTGGGAGACCTGGCAGGCTGATTTGCTGTAAGTCTACACCTTCTTTTAATAAAGCACTAGAATTGATCACTCTGGCATTTTTTGACATCCTTCTTTGGTATCCCTGCAACCAACCACTCCCACAAGCTTTTCTTTTGGCTGGTGGATCAGGACGAGCAGTTCTTGCCAATAGATTGAAGGTGGGCCTGAGGGTCAGATCCAATTGTATTGTTCCCAGAACATCCTGTTGGCACCCCATGACATCAAGAGTCAGAGTTTTTACACCCCAGTCTGAAATTCAATCTAAATTTGCATCTAAATTAGCATTTATGTTATGGGCCTGTTCCCTGAATCTCTTAAATACCTAGCAGTACTCCTGTTCCCCGGTGGAAGTCTGCTGCAGCCCAGCACTTTTTAAAAATCAAGCTAAGTAGTCTTTTGGCTTGGAATTGTGTGATTTTTGCATTCTGATCTCTTCCAATGACTGGTGTTGCCAGACTGTCATTAAACAGTTTCATGTGGGGGCTTCTGCAATCTGGACATGCTCCAACCCTTATGAAAGGATCCCCACATTGTGCTATATGCTTGCCTGAAAGTGCAAACTCAAAGACAAGGTGACATGGAAACCAGCCTTGCTAACTGCCATTCAGAGCAGGGAGTGGAACTCACAGGCAGACTTGGCTTTGCCAGACATCTTGGATTTGTACCAGACGGTCATGCAGTCATCCTGCAGCATGAAGTACCGGGGTTTCTTCCAGTTCTTGGACTTCACCTTGCGCATCATTGTCCCCTGTTGCATCTGCTCCAGGTTCTCATCCAGCTGAAGGCCTGAGCAGGAGATTGAGGGGACTGCATTTCACATCAAAAAGCGAGTGAGGGATTACCGCCCACCCAGGATGGGGAACACAAGGAATATTTGTTTGTGTTTAAGCATACAGATAAGGAACAGAAACTGACCCTATTGAGATGGGATGTCAACTTCAAGATCAGAAAGACCCAGCTTCTGGAGGAAACATTATGCCCTGAATTAAACAGCCATTCCATAACATCCTTCTAAGTAGCCTACCCCAACCTGGTTCCCTTTGGTTGTTGTTGGACTACAACTCCCATCATCCCTGTCCACTGGAGATGGAGTCCAACAAGATCTGGAAGGCACCAGGTTGGGAAAGGCTGCTGTAGAGCAAACATGTTGATTCTACATTCAGATCTCCTTTTTGCTTCCAGCAACAGTAGTCACAACCTGCCAGGTCCCCTATATTTCTCCCTTGGACCTAGAGGGTGTGTGGGATGTATTATTACTAGAGCAGTCAAGTACAACATTTTCCTTTTGTCTAGAATGGACACACTGAGGGATGTGGCTCCAGACAGGGAGGACTTCCTGTCATACCTGCTCTGGAGCTTCCTCCCCCTGTGTGTTACCAGGTAGATGGGCGTGAGAGACCCTAGCTGACCAGATCAAAGGGCTGGTCATGCAACCATCTCACTCTTACCTTCTTACTCTTGCTGGCTCTTAGCCAGCACATGGCTCAACCCACATAGGATGGAGCCTACAAGCAGAAAGTCTAAGATGTAGCTCAGACTTCTTTTCACTGTAACCACAGGATAAAGCCTGCCTTCAGATTACTGCTGTGAACTGAATGTGAGTAAAACTTTATTCTTACTTTTAATGAAGACTCTGTTGTGTTATTATTATTTTAAGAGGGAAATAAAGGGGAAACTTACCAGGAACAATCCAGACTGAACAAGCCAAACTGGATTGCTTAATTAAAGGATTCTAATGAATCATCAAGGAATGTTGCTCTGCTGTTTACTCACTAGCGTGAGTGAGGAGGGATAATATCAAAACAATATATTCTCTCCTACCTTCCTTAACATTCCCACAGGGATAGGATGAGCAAGTCAGCAAGCACTACTGATGGCTGCAAGGGCTGTCACTGGGGGAAGATCTGCAGATGGCATCTTGCCGAAGGCCACCCAAAACCTGGAGGTAGCAATCTAGAGGTTCCCTGGAGACTCAGGAGAATACTCACGGACACTGTAGAGAACTGAAGTCATGGTTCTTCTTCCCGTGGGTTGGCACAACAATCACCTAGAACACAAGAGGGTCAATTGGTTTCAGAATTGCCATATCCCGTAATTTGACCTAGCACTTTCTGAAGACTCAGTATCTGATTTATTTTCTGATGTTTTGCATAAGCAATTCTACTCCCATAATCATACAGAAGTGCCTTTTTATTCTTAATTGCCTTATCAGTCCTTTGATAGAAGTCACAAAAATATCTTAAGGTCAAGAAATTATATCTGGTAAAAAAAAAAGGGGGGGGGTTATTTGTTGCTGCTGCTGCTAGGATTTATTTCCACAACCTCTTAGCATTACCATTAGCAGTGATAAAAATATATATTCTCTCTTCATAGCACTTCAGGAAAATATCAGAATAAGCACCCTCATTTTGACGTAGTTTTCTCTCAGACATGGAGCCGCTGCGTACTTATCTGTGTGGTTCCACATATGTTTTCATACTTGCAATGATGTATCTTTTAGAAAATTTCCATTAAATTTCATGGTACATCCTGGTTGATCCGTCTTAATGCTCAATGTAATACAAAAAAATCTGGGATAATGATTTCTTAGGTTTGTCCACTAAGACTTGTTCTAACTGGATCAGTGATCAAAGGTTTCATTACTTTGATAACCCATTAATACAAAAAGTGCCTGGTTTCAAAATACTGGGAGAGGGAGAGAGAGTGACAGGCCAAAGCACCACCAGTGACCAACCAGATGCCTATATTGGAAGCCCACTAGCAGGAACTTCCCCTCCACCCACCAAGTTTTTATTAGGACTGCAGCACACAAAGAGAGAAGGTTTAACCTTTTCCTCCACAGCTACAATTTTAATTAAAATAGCCCCCAACCACAGCAATTAACTTTTTTTGGGGGGGGGGGATTTGTCCACTGGGCAACTTCTGTCTGGATCTCAGCTGGGAAACAAAACCAGCTCTCTTTCAATGCAGAAAACCTTCCCAACCCTATCAGATAGAGATTTTTACTTGCCACTGGCCACTAGATGAATAGCCTGCTTTTAACATCTGTCGTTTTAAAAATGGGCAGCATATTTACCTATTTAACCCCCTTCAAACTCCAAAGCAATGTAGAGAAGGAGAAGGCTATTCTTTTTAGAAAGGCTTTCTTTTTTGCAAATTCCAAACAGGTGGCTATGCTAGTATGAGGGCAGCAAAATAAGAGTCTTGCGGCAGCTTAAAAACTAACACATTTATAATGGCATAAGCTCTTGTGGACCACAGTCTGCTTCCATCACATGCATCCATGAAAGCTCATGTCATAACTCTTCTTTCTTTCTTTCTTTCTTTCTTTCTTTCTTTCTTTCTTTCTTTCTTTCTTTCCTCTGTCTCTGTCTCAAAAAATGCACTTCTCAGTCCCCCAAGCGACAGAATGTTCCAGGACAGTCTGTCATGGGGTCTGTTTCCTTGTGAGGAGTGAATAACTGGAGGCACAAAAAACCCAAAATGCTAATTTAAAAGTACAGCAGGACAATTGGCAAACATGCAAGGAATACTAATTCCCAAAACAGCACCAGTCCACCAAAGCAACAGCATTTGCCCAAAATTACTCCATAACAGCCAGTGGCAAAATCCTTTTTCTCTTGCTAAATACAAAGCTGCTTTTTTTTTTTCAGGCCCTACAGAGCAAAACATAACCCAAATCCCTGTAGCTGGAAGTAGTCACCAGCCATCGAGGGCCATTGAAGTAAGTGCTTTCCGCCATCAAGCATTACAACAGCCTGGTGTGGAAAAAAACACCAGTTATGCATATGTAAAGAGTTCATTTGAGAAGCTGAAAGGTACTTCAAACAAAGGATAGTGTCTAGAGAGGGCACACGCTTGAGCAATCTTAACAGTTGCCTGGGATGTAGGGAAGGAGATGATCCAAGGAATACACGAAAGCAAATTTTCCATCAAAACAGTGATTTGGGAAAACCAAATGCTTTACCCTGGAGTTGGGGATGGAAAGGAAATAAAATTCTTCAGCTGCTGAATAGACAACAGAGAGCAATTGGAAAGGATCTCAATCATGGCAGAAAGCTCTGGTTATTTGCTTTTCCTATATAATTTGGCAAAGTGCATGTCCAATCATTCCAATAATGTACCACTTCATTAAATTAGACTGAGGAACAGGCTTCCTGCAGTATCTTTCATTAAGGTAATCAAGGAACTGCAGCATCAAAAAGACTAGCTGTGTTGGTTTGGTAGAGCACAAACAGCAAAGTGTTTTTTGGCTCCTTCAAGGCCAACACATTTACTAGCTTTTGTGCACCAGATTCTGCTTTTGTCAGAAGCCTGGAGGGTAATCCTGAGACGTAAGACCACCCTGAGACCTCTGGAACTGCCCTGAGACCTCTAGGTATAGGGCGGTATATAAATTCAATAAATCATCATCATCATCCTGAATTAGCAAGCGTACTCTGGGGCGAAGAGATGTACAGGAGTGAGTTCAGACAGAAGTGAAATGCAAAAAGAACAGGAAGTAATGTTTACCTGAAAGCAAGATAGTTACAGTGTCCAATTAACAAGGCAGTACTGGTAGTAAGACTAATGTTTTGTCATTGATAAGCTAATGAACCCATGTAGTGTGATGTCAAAACAAAATCAAGCCTACAATCTGGATTCAAGCCACACGTGGCTTGAATTAATTGCCTGATAAATTGTAATTCAGCAGTTTCCTGGCAGAATTCCTTCTGAAGTCCATGTCCATACTTTATCCCAGCTTGATGCCACTTTTGCTTATTATTGGCATTTCAGGAAAGGATGAGAAGTGGGCAGGGGACTGCGTCTCTGGAAATAAATTTGACCCTTGGTGGTGACCCCTCTTTAAATGCTGAACCTTTCTCCTCCTAATGTACCTAGGAGGGTTTTTTTGTATCCTCTCAAAAATGGGCTCTTAGGCAAACAAGGTGCACTGGGGTATCAAAATTATGGGTGTGCGTTTAATGGAACGAAGCAGCTGACTTCTGGGAAGAGGTAAAAGTCTGTAGAACATGCAGTCCTTTCCCCTGCATGATGGTGAAAGGCAAGTGCAATGCTTTGCCAGGAGAAATCATCATCTCCATGCATAAGCTCATTCTTTCCCATTGCAAAGCCAATCTGTCTTCCCCAAGGAGATGGCTATCCAGAGAGAAAGGACAGAAAAGGATATGAACCTTGAAGGAAGCCCCTGAACATGCGATCTTTGTGCAATGTGACAGCTGTGAGCTGACGCTGACCTTGAAACAGCTCAAGCAAGAAATTATAGACCACGTCAGGAATTGCAAGTAGCACCCTAGGAGCACACTGGCCAGCAAAAGTAGGTTAAATTAATGTTAGTTTCTCTTGTTATTTTCCCATGCCTTGTCCAAGGTGCTTTGTAATCATTACTCTTAATAATTTACATAGCATTTTTCATGTACAAAAGGGTGCCACAGTATTTTAAATTTATTGGTTCTCTCCTCCCCCAGTAATTTGAACCTGATAATAATGATAATGATAATAAGAGGTATTATCTGAAAGAGGTATATATATATATATATATGCAGGTTTTGGTGTCCTCGGGTGTCTTCCCGTGTAAAAGTTGGGGTGTCTAGGCGACGTTTCGACGAGGTCTCACTCGTCATCTTCAGGCTGGTGCTTTCGGCTTCTTGTTACTGGAACAGAGCAGGATCTCAGTGTTTGAGTTCCTATAAATACTGTAGAGGGGGTGTGGTGTATAGCCTCCAATGTTCTGGGCAGAGAGGAAGTTCCCAGGCTAGTGTGCCTTTTCTTCTTTTGTTCCTTAATTACTTGAGAGATATCTTGAGTGATTTCTTGAGTGATATCCTGAGTACCACTTAGGTGGGTCATTAGGTGTGGATTAGTTGTTAAAGTCTTTGTGTCTTGACCTCTTGAACTTTGTGAAGAGTTTTCCTGAGAAGATGGCTGTACTGTACTTAGTTGTGCTCTGGCTTGGCTTCGTGTATAGGGGCGAGCTGTGGTTTTGTGGCTTGTGTCAGCCAGATCTGTGTAGGGATTGCAGGGGGGTGCAGCATCCGGAGGTGCCACCATGGATTCCACAATCCCCCCGAATACATCTTGGACCTGACCAACCACTGCCTAACCAACACGTACTTCATCCACAATGGACAAAGATACAAACAGATAGAAGGAGCACCTATGGGATCACCCCTCTCACCGGTCATCGCAAACCTGTACATGGAACACTTTGAAACCAATGCTTTAGACAAGTCAGAACACAAACCCAAACTTTGGCTCAGATATGTTGACGACACCTTTGTAATTTGGCCACACGGGAAGGAAAAACTGGATAGCTTCCTCACACATCTCAACAACTTACACCCCAAAATACAATTCACTATGGAAATAGAAGCCAACAACCAACTTCCCTTCCTTGACGTCCTAATCTACAAAAAACCTGATGGCTCCCTAGGACACACTATCTACCGGAAAAAAACACACACCAACCGCTACTTACATGCACAATCACACCACCACCCTGCACAAATAAACTCCGTAGCCAAGACTCTCATCTCCAGAACCAAACGCCTGGCTGACAAAGACCACTTGACAACTGAGTTACAGAATCTCTCAAACGTGTTAATTGCCAATGGATACCAGCAAAACAGGATTACGAAGCTAATCCAAAAGGAAACACCCCCCAAAAACCAAGACACAGAAGAAAACAATGGCATGGCCCTCCTTCCTTATATCAAGGGCACTACAGATAAAATTAGCAAAATCCTCCATAAACACAATATCAAAACAGCCTTTTGCACCAACCAAAAAATAGCCAATATCCTCAGAAACCCCAAGGATAAAATCCAGTTGGAAAACCAAGGGATCTATGAAATACCCTGCAAAGTCTGCCCAGCCACGTACATTGGACAAACAAACAGACGAATAAATGCACGTATCGCAGAACACAAGAATGCCGTCAAAAAAGAAGAAAAAACTTCCTCTCTTTTCCAACACATGAAAGAAACAGGACACGAAATTAATTTTGCAGATTCCAAATTGCTCTTTAACACGGAACATCACCACAAGAGAATAATCATGGAAGCCATCGAGATAGAGAAACACCCTCACAACATGAACAAGCATGACGACACATCCCGCTTGCCAGACATCTGGAAATTAGCCCTCCCCACAAAAACTGACACCAGATCCAGAGGCACACAGAACGCCAACACCAATCAACCACACCAGACCCAAACCCAGACCCTCTCCACAGATGAATTACAGACACCATCCAGTAGCCAATCCATGGTGGCACCTCCGGATGCTGCACCCCCCTGCAATCCCTACACAGATCTGGCTGACACAAGCCACAAAACCACAGCTCGCCCCTATACACGAAGCCAAGCCAGAGCACAACTAAGTACAGTACAGCCATCTTCTCAGGAAAACTCTTCACAAAGTTCAAGAGGTCAAGACACAAAGACTTTAACAACTAATCCACACCTAATGACCCACCTAAGTGGTACTCAGGATATCACTCAAGAAATCACTCAAGATATCTCTCAAGTAATTAAGGAACAAAAGAAGAAAAGGCACACTAGCCTGGGAACTTCCTCTCTGCCCAGAACATTGGAGGCTATACACCACACCCCCTCTACAGTATTTATAGGAACTCAAACACTGAGATCCTGCTCTGTTCCAGTAACAAGAAGCCGAAAGCACCAGCCTGAAGATGACGAGTGAGACCTTGTCGAAACGTCGCCTAGACACCCCAACTTTTACACGGGAAGACACCCGAGGACACCAAAACCTGCATTCCTGTACCCGTGAAAATCTACGAAAGCAAATATATATATATATATATATATATATATATATATATATAGCCTATCCATGAGAACTAGTGGGGTATAGTGGTTACAGTCTCAGATTTATGTGGCAGAAACGTGAGTCGAAATCAGTGCTCAGCCATAACGCTTACCGGGTGACCTCGGGCTAATCTGTCTCTCAGCCTAGCCTAAGCTCACAAGGTTGTTGTGAGAATAAATGTGGTTTGGGGTGAGGGGAGAAAGAGCAATGTATACTGCCTCTTAGCTCTTTGAAGGAAGGAAATAATGTTTAAAATCTGATACGTAGAACCCATTTACACACACTCCTTTTTCAAAATCACATCTCTTTGATAGGGAAAAGTTTCCCACCATGTGCTAAGCCAGGGTAGCCAATGTGATACCCCTCCAGGTGTTATCGAACCACAACTCCCACTATCTCTATCCTTCGGCCAGACTGGCTGAGGCTTATGGAAACTGTAGTCCCCAACACCTAGAAAGCACCACACTTAACAGCATCAACATCTGCAGAGCTTACCACTGTTCTAAAGGCTTCCATTGGTAACATGTAACAGACAGGATGATACTTTTAAGGAACCAGGATATCTGTGCCACTATTCAGCTTTTCTTACCAATCTGGCTAGATGTAGCCTCATGCAGAAGACTCATACAGTAGATTGTTCACCCTCTCTCTCTCTTTTAAAAAGCAAATAAAATAAAATTTAAGAACAGGCACACAAAGGGTTACAGGTCCAGATGGAAGGGAGAGAGTTCTATTGCAAATGACATCACAGACAATGGCACAGGGATGTCCATCACACTCACATAGCAACATTCCACGCAGCAATAGCATCAGACATGCTATCAGAGTTTGAGGGGGATAACCATGTACACACCGCATTGAGCTCCTTGGAGAAGAGGTATAAATGTAATAATAAATGCACTGCATTTTCTCAGGCACAAAGCAGCACACTTCAGATGCTCAGAAAAACAATGTAACACCACAACACAAGCACTACCTTTAGGGCAGATATGTAGATTGTGTGCTAGATTTGGGAAACACATATCTTATACTGCATAAAAATGATTGTGCAGAAGATCTTGAGGAATAAGTATTTCCTCCAAAGCCACTGCATAAGTCTGTGTCTAAGGTGGGTTCCAGGATTCAGCACTCTGCATAAAAGTGCGAAGGAGCCCCACTTTTGCTATATTCATTCTTCGATTGTGACCTCTGGAAATTGTCACACTGTGGTGTTGTTTTCCTCCAGAAGAAATAGCCTTGCTTGAAAAACCTATTGGGTTGAATATAAGTTACCTTATTTGGAAATAATGGCTCCTGTGCAGCAAAGGTTAGCCCTGACCAAATCTTGTTGGAGTCAATGAAATAAGTTAAGCCTAGCTCTGTACCTGGAATACTGGGATGTCTACAGGTATATGCATAGTCAGTCATCAATGTTCAAGGATAGAAACCTCCACCCAAATTATGCATCGGAAAATGCCTTTGCACCCTACTATCCATGGCAAGCAAACTTTGATTCAGCAAAAGCTCAAAATACCTTCCTCTCCCCCCCCCCTCTGTCCCAATAAATGCTCTTCCTTAGATGATCAAACCTTTAAGAGTTTTCTCCTCTAAGCTGTCAGTGTCTAGATTCAGGTTGCTCCATGCTATTTATGTCAATATCCTCCTCTCTTTATAATAAACCACATATTCTTCAAATCCAACATCAGGTTTATTGCTAACTCACCCTTGTATAAGTTGTCCCATGGCATGCTGTGACTCAAACTAGCTAAAAACCCAAACATGTGTTCCGGCTGCGCACATGTAATCACAGACATGTGTGGACGAGGACATGCAGTAACAATCCAGGTTTATACCACAGTTTATTTCACACTGTCATCAGTAATGGATATTCCTAGGATCTGGACCTCAGTTGCCTGTGATCTGGAAGTGATTGATGAAAATGGAATTCTATTACAGCCCAGAGCTGATAAACATTTCATCTGCAGTACTCAGAATAATAGTCATGAGAGGATTCCAAAACCGTAATGCTCCTGGCAAGACTATGTATATGCTGAGCTTCTTGGCTAGTAGCCATTTGATAACCGTATGTTCTTTACATTCATCTGGTCTGGGGGGATTTAACCTTGCAATCACCAATGGACTTTGCCATTACTGTAAATGTCATTACAACAACTGTTAAGAGGCTTCTAAGGACAAATGTTTTAGTTGCTTAAACCCTGCATCTTATCATCACGCACCACACCATTTGAAAGGAACAAGGTTGCTAGAGATGGAAGAATATTCAGGAAAATCCTATGGGCTTTTTAAAAATCAAAGGGATCTGTTGTCCCTCTTAAAAACAAAAAGCTTACACTTGTATTTGTTTAATTGTGAAATGAATGTGTTAAATCCATGAAAAGCACATTCATTTAAGCTACATTTCATTATCATGTAGTTTTTTAAGTGGATACATTTGCAACTCTCTCACACCACAATCCTGTAAGACATTTGGGATTTAAGCATAACGGCACTCTCGCTCCACAACAGATCTGTAGAATGTTGCTGTGTGCTTTCATCTGTTTTCAGATTATTACTGGTTTTTATTTTTATTTTGTTTTAAATAGTTTTATGCTTTTCATTGATAATTTTAATGTTTTATTTGCTTTGTAAACTGCTTTGAGGTTTGTTTGTTTGTTTGTTTGTTTGTTTTTACAATCAAGCAGTGTATATATTTTATGAAATGAATGAATAAACTCTCTCTGAATATCAGCCATATATAAAAATGTATGGTTATTAAGATCCACCACCAGACCCACTGCTACTGTGTTTACTGGAGTAATAGGGCTCCCGTGCCTTTAACAGTTGTTTGGATAAATGGATTTTACTATCATTTCACAGTGCTGCATGAGCAAGGAGGACTGCACTTGCCAAAAATTCCTTCTAAAATGCAACGCGTGAAGGTACAGAAGCCCTGCGCTCCTTTTGCATCTCATCAGCCTAGCAGCATTCCACATCACAAAGGCGATCCAGGCAAAGCAGTCTGTCTTGCCTAGGCAAGACGGAGGGAACTGGACTAGACAGTTGACTCAGCTTTTTCATGCATTAGCAGCAAGATCACCAATTACATGTCCAAGTCTGGTTCTTGGAAGTTCTGATGCTCTTAGTTTTGCACCGTTCAGTCCCTTTTCAAAATCCTGAGCTCTCTCTCTAGCTCTTCTCAATCTAATCACCTCCCTTGTGCAGTTTATTGATGCACCATTCATGTTACTAATCATGTGGTTATGTTGCCTAAGGCTTCTCTGTGCCATTTGCATGTGGGTTTTCCCCAAGTATGTTCTCTTGCACACTGACACTTGCTATCAGGAATGGGCTGCTTTGCTGTGAGACAGAAGCTGACACACACACAGTAGCGGGCCTTAGGGCACAGTGCTGTGAAAAGGATCCAAAATAGCTAGTGGGGGATGAAAACCTTTGTGAAGATGGAAGAAGTCCAAAGAGATTAACGCTGAAAAGATGGTGAATCCCAGCTTTTGCCCTGAGGCCAACATAGTGTGATTTCTGAACAAGACAGCTTTATGTAAGTAAGGTTTCAGTTTTTTACCCTGGTCAGGGATCTGGCACATGTACATTTTTGTCAGTGTAGACAATACTGTGTTAGATGAAACAATGGTCTGATTCAGTGAAAGGCACTAAGGAGGCTTCCTAGTGTGGTGCCCCATTGCTGGTGTTGAACTGAGATTCAAATGCCACTCTCATCAGCTTCTGTACATGAAACAGGAGGTGCTACAGTGGTACCTCGAGTTAAGAACTTTATTCATTCTGGATGTCTGTTCTTAACCTGAAACTATTCTTAACCTGAGGTACCACTTTAGCTAATGGGGCCTCCTGCTGCCGCCGCCACGCAATTTCTGTTCTCATCCTGAAGCAAAGTTCTTAACCCGAGGTACTATTTCTGGGTTAGCAAAGTCTGTAACCTGAAGCGTATGTAACCTGAGGTACCATTGTACCTTGTTCTTGCCTCAGGCAGCAAAATGCCTTGGGTTGGGTCAGCTTGCCAGGGATGCTCCCTGTTATCTGGTACCTGTTCCTGGTACAACAGTGAGACTATTTTGTCTAACTTTACATTTGGGGAGATGTTGGAGATACTTTTTAGATGTTGTTAGTTTGTACCCATAGGCACTAGAGTGATCTTGCCTCCCTCTCCCTGTTCTCTGCAAATCAAATGGGAAGCAGGGGAGCCCATCTCTAGTGAAGGTTGGGGGGGGGACCTTTGGCTCTCCAATTGTTGCTGATCTAGAACTCCCATCTGCCCTAGCAAGCATGGCTAATGGCCAGGGATGGTGGGAAATGTATTCAGAAACAATTGGAGAGCCAAAAGTTCCCCACACCAGTTCTCGTACATGTACATGGGCATAAACAAGGAAAATGCTTCCATTTCCTCTCTCCCCCAATAACCAAAGCTCAAAAATGTTTCTGAATGTGTCTAAGTATTATTATAGTGGCCATTTTGCAGTCATTACAGTGTAATCAACGCAACCATTGTAAGAGCAAACTATTAAACATTCCTAAGGGGGTGATCAGTATACTAACATGCTCTGCTTCAGAATTTATTGCAGGACAAAAATAGCAGCTATTGTGGAATAAACAAATACAAGATTTAACAGCTAGCATAGAGTCTGCAGCAATACATAATGAATGGAGTGCAGGGAATTGTTAGGCTGATACGGTCATATAAGTAGCTGTAATCAGTGCTTTTTTTCAGCCGGAACTTGCTGGCACCTCTCAGGTGGGCTCCATTGCTGTTATAAGAGTACAAGGGACATGTTAATGGTGAGTTCCGGTACCCGTTTTTCTAGAAAAATAGCATGGGGTGTAATAAATGTGCAAGTATCTAGAACAGGAATGAGTAACCTGTGGCCCCGAGGATGTTGTTGGAGTGTACTGATTTTGTTTGTGACACTGATCCCAGCCGGTCTACGAGCCACACCTGCAAAGGAAGAATTAGGAGCTCACTTTAAACTCCCCAACTGTTCCTTTGTAGCCACATCCTTATGACAACATCACACACGACATCAGGTATGGAGCAGGTGGTTGTGGTTTGGGGAAAACAGCCTTGTGGACCAAATTGGGACTTGTGCTGGGACAACTTAGAACCATAGACTAGAGATTCCCTACTACTGGACTATAAGGTTCATCATCTTCAACAGGTTATCATTCTCTGGTTTAAAACATAAGGAAACCCACGCTGGACCTGATCCAAGCTTCACCTAGGTCACAGTCACACCATACATATGAAGTACTATGATACCACTTTAAACAGTCACAGCTTCCCCCAAAGAACCTTGGGAGCTGTAGTTTATTAAGGATGCTGAGAGCAGTTAGGAGACATTTATTCCACTCACAGAGCAACAATTCCCAGAGTTCCCTGGTAAGAAGGATTGACTGTTAGAAACAGAATCCAGTGACCCTTTACTGTGCTGAAATTGCACAATAACTCTGGACCTCATAGCTGAAGGGCACTTTTAGATGTCAAATGTGGTGAGCCACGTCAAAATGTGGCAAGCTATTTTGACATTTCCCTAGAGTGGTTTGAGAGGGCAGTAAGGTGTACTGCAGTGAAATAGTAGAATTATCTGTACATGCCAGGCAAGAGAGGGGTGGGAAGGAAGGAAGGAAGGAAGGAAGGAAGGAAGGAAGGAAGGAAGGAAGGAAGGAAGGAAGGAAGGAAGGAATTATCTATTTTTTGTGATGAAAGAGACAACAAAATTATTAAATACAGAGTACCAAAACAAATTGAGCTGCCTTGCAGGATTCACTTTAGGACACCAAGTTTGCCTTGTCTCAAATGTGCCTTGCTTCAGGCTTTCCCAGAAGCTGAAAGCAACTTATCCTGGATTGAACTCCAGGGCTTATATTTAATTCCTCTGAGGTCTGGCACAGTAATGCAATCTCCTGTCTCAATCCCGCAGGAGCGAGCAACACACCTCCTCCCCTTTGCATACACAAGAAAGGAAGGGGGACTCATCATTTGATTTCACATGCTGGGCTGCATGGATTGTGAAAGCAGGAGGCCCAGGGTGCCTAGACACACAGGCATATCAACAGCATGTACTACTGCCTCAGTATAATGCAAAAAAGCAGACTGTGCTTCTTGATCTTTTTATGGAGAGAGAACAGCTTCTCCCAGGGCTGGGTCAAGACATTCCACTGCCTGAGGCAAAGGGTGAGATGGCAGCCTCTTCCATTCCATTTACAGAAGCTGACCAGACTGGGAGTTGAATCTCATGTCAGCACTGGTCCTCCATGGCATCTAAGGGCATCAGGCTTGCCTAAAGGGTGCACAGATAGACCAGTCCTCCAGCACCTCACTGCACACCAGCTTTTGCCATCTGAAATGGCAGCCTCACTCTACCTAATGGTAGCGCCGGCCCCAACATCTCCTATCTTCTGCCTTTTTGCTGTTTTGCTTAACGTCCTATCTGATGAAGACTTGTGATGAACCCCAAGGCCTGCTAGTTATTTTGTTAACAGCTTCCAAAGGCAGAGTCTGTCAGGATTGTATATTTTCAAGGGATCCATCTGAGGATTAATAGTTTGATGCAGCAAAAGCAACAGTCTTGTAGCATCTGAAAGACTAATGCATTTATTCTGACAGAAGCACTTGTGGACTAGATACAACACATTTGCTTAAGTCACAATAAACTGACTAGCTTTTCAGGTACAGCAAGATTGTTGCTGTTGTTTTTTGTGATGTTTTAGTTGGTTTCAAGTGACACTAGCAGGAAGCAAAGATGGACATTGGGTGAATGCATAGTAATATTGTCATTTAAAAGCAACAACCAACATTTCAATGTTATGTGTATGCCAATAGGAGTATAAATGAAGAACAGCATGCGGAATAGATGAATACGTGTCACCTGGAGGCTCTTTGCAAGAGGGGATCTAGGGGCTTGCCTAATAGAACAGCCTCGCAATAACGTCATGTCCAGTTTTGCAAGATCTCCAAGTAGTGATGAAATTGTTCCTTTGCCTTAACAGCTATAGCTGTGCCTGATCCATAGTGGAACTCTGGTACACCCAAAACAAAAACTTTTAGTACCAGAGACAGAAAGAGATGGAAAAGTGCTCAGGGGCATTTTGGTGTTTCTTACAACCTTATTCTGCTGCTCAGCAGTCACTCTGACCATAAATCTCTGTTTCTAAACAGATGCAAAAATATATATATATATATGCTTTTGGATCAGGGTTCAGATCCCACCTCTTGACAACTCATTGGCATGTCATTACACAAACTTAGTCCTGTGTCCTTAAAATGGGGGGGGGGGACAATGACCCTATCTCTCAGAGTTGCTGCTAGGATGCAAACTTACTAGGAAGTAAATCCTACTTAAATCAATGAGGCTTACTTCTGAGTAAGCATAGAAAAAGTCATATTGAAATCTGAAAGACTGTAAAGCACTTTGTACATTAAAAGAAAGCAAAAGTACCCTTGGCCTCATTGGTCTCCACACCCCACCCCTCTTTCCCAAAGTATTTTCTTGCCTCTTTTTAAAGCTTTTTCAGGCTTCTTCTTCTTATCCCCTCACATTTTTCTTCTTGAGGAAAATCTAGCCATTCTCATTTCATTTCTCACAGCTCCCATCCCTCAGACTCATTATATTTCCCCATCCTAATTCCGTCCTGCTTTTATTTATTATTCACAGATATGACAAAAGCCAGGAGGAAGATTTACTGACCCTTAAGCAGCAGCCAGCAGAACAAACTGCAGCATTTAAAAAATGCCAGCTTTCATTTATAAAACTCTCAGGGATTTAATCTCCCCCCTGAAACATTTGCCCTTTCCAAGGCAGCTTTCCAGGGATGGGGACTCAGGCTCATTTCTGAATTTAGTGAAATGCCATACAAATGCATGCATGAACCCCCAGAATCAAAAATGCACATCGGAACAAAAGCAGAGTTGAGGCGGCAAATGCCTTCTCAAAGGCTTTGCTACCATATGTGCCTTGTGGCTGTCAAGTGCCGTAATCAGCAATTAATTTAATTTGCTCTGTCCCCTTGTGGCTTGCTTCAGTGCTTCACCCAGATGTTCATGTCCTGGTACCCAGATGTTTCTTATAATAAACAACCCACCCCTGCCTGATGCAAAATAGCTTCGGCTTTGTTCTGTTCAGTTTTGCCTTAAACAGTCAAGAATCCAAGAAAGAAAGAAAGTTAATTCTAACTACTACATTTGAGCACAGATGCACGACATCCTGCCTCACATCAAACACTGAGCATCACCCACACATGCTCCAAGTAAACATGCACACATTTCTCATCTCCATGCGAGCTTTAGAGTTCATATCATATCTGCATGCGTGCTTCTGAGCTCACATCTGATCAATAACTCACTCCACTCAAGGCTTTCATTTATCAGAACCCATTTTCTGAACTATCTGTGCCTCAGCCAGGGAATGGGAGAAAACAGCCATACCTCTGAACCCACACAGAGTGCTTCTTCCTTGCCACCAAGTAACCACAACAAAATCCTGTGCATCCTGAATTAGGCTTGAAGCTGTCCATGGTAGATGGTGTCATTTCTGTGCACACCAGAGTAACGTTGTTTCTCATTTTAAAAATATAGCACACACTCGTGGCTTGTCTTTGAGTGCATGTTTCTCCTTCCCTCGCTGCCTCTCTGTTTCCAGTGAGCACTGCAGCAAAATGTCCCAATTTCCCCTAGTTGCACCAAGTCCTTGCAATACAGCTCTCTTACCAGTAGACAGAAGATCCCTGGGTTGGAACAAGGGCCCTGTTTCAAAGTGTCTCCAGGTCTTGGAGTGGCATGGCGGTGGCGGCGGCAGAGGCAGATCCTGCTCCGGGTTCCCCGACTACTCTGCCTTACCACCTCATGCTGTTGGCACACAGGACTGCTACTGACGCAGCAGCTGAGCTTGCACGAAGGAAAAGGAAAAATGATCTCACAGCAGTTCAGCCCTGCCCAGTGCTTTGCCTCTTCACTTAAAGGCACAGAGCTAGAGGTTTACTTGTCACCCCGCCACCTGGCAAAGCTGATCAGCCTTTGCTCAGAGTTGGAGGAGACAAAAATAGCCGCTCTGACAGTTACAGCATTTGGATGAATACATATAACTATGCATAAATATCCATACCTATGGATAAATATCTATACATATGGATACATCTAATCAGGCAGGTGTTCAGTCCAGTTTGGGGCACCTCCAGAGTGCCACTGTTTTATGGGAGAGATTCACATGCATCTGGGAAATTTAAGTGCACATAGTTAAAGCGGGTTAATGTGTTGTGCCGCTCCAGCGTGACTTAACACTGACTTTCTCCTGAGGTTAGGAACGTGACCAGGGAAAGGCATTGAAAAGGGTGGGATGAATGAATGACTAGCTGGAAGACGTATAAACATGCGGCAAGCAAATTAGGATGGATGCTCATTGTTATATAGACTCCCAGCAAACAAATCAGAACAAATACTCAGTAAAGACCAAATGTCATCTAACCTCCATGCAAGCTTTATGCAAGTGAATCAGGATGGAGGCTGAACAAGCAAGTCATCTGGTGGAGTTCTTAGTTCTTGTGAAGCATTCATACACACACACACACACACACTTTTATTGGTTTTTTTAAACATATCATTTCCAACAGTCATATAACATATCTTTTCATCTTATACAATATTTTAGACTTCCATCAACACCTCTGATGATTTTTTGTTCTTTATCCCTTATTCTGCATTTCTTAATTTCACCATTACTATTAATTGTCATTAACTAATAATTCTCCTCATAGTCTTCCTTGCAATATTTCGAATAATCCTCCTTACAAAACTTCTTGCAGTCCTACTAGTGTAATCTGTTCAGTACAATTACTTTCCAAATAGTTTGTATATTTACTTTTCTTCTAAGAATCTCTGATCCCGCAGGTTTCTAATCCTTCCAGTTAATTTATCAAGTTCTGCATAGTCCATCAATTTCATCCTCCATTCTTCTTTCGTCAGCAATTCTTCTTGCTTCCATTTTTGTGCCAATAATATTCTTGCTGCCGTCATTTCATAGAAAAACAATTTACAATCCTGTCTGTTAATCTCATCACCTACAATGCCAAGTAAAAATGCTTCTGGTTTCTTAACAAATGTATATTTCAACATCTTTTTCATCTTGTGAAGCATTCCTGCCCATATTACCCTATTTTCGTTAGCTCTGCCACCACTTTAGAATTACCGAGGGGCAGTGAATTAGCAAATCCAGAGGGCATTTAAGAATACAGGGACTAAGCAATTTAGTTCTGCCCTGAGCGATGTCATTTTAGAGTTGCATATATTAAGATGCATAGATATTTGTAAATGCATTAAATGACCAATAGGCCACCAGTCTTTCGTACCGAAGATTTCTAGACCGTCAAATTATTGGGAATGTTCCTTGAGGAAGCCTACACCAAAGGCCTCCAACGTGAAGATTAATGCTCACCTCCAGTGCTTTCCTTCACGAATAACAGAACCTTGAGTATCCCTGTTCACATGTTGAATTTCAGTATTGTTATATGCCACCCCAGCCTCTCAGTGGTGTTAGATTCCAGGGGTCCAGGCGTTTACCCAGGGTCTGTGTTTCCTTTCGAAACGAGGCACAGGAGAGACTTGGTGTCTATATGATATATGGTTTATTTATACATTTATACAATCTGAGCACAGATGGAGGGAGTGCAGAGCATTTACGTCTCAAGAGGGTCCTGTTTCTTCCATTGCTGCAGCTTCAGACTCTCTCTGTAGCATCAAGCAGACTTCTTGACCACTGACCATGCTGGCAGGGGCAGATGGGAATTGGAGTCAACTGTTGGGGAGTGTAGGGGGAGGGAGGAGAGAAGGATAATTGCCCCCCCCCCCGAAGCATAAATCCTTAGGCTGATGAAATGTTGGCTTAGTGCTATATTGCATTCCACCCCCAAAATATTGGTGACCTACAGCAAATAACCCAACCATCTAACACTCTACCTTCTGCCTGCCTCATATAGAAGGTAAGATGACGAATTACTTGCCCAAGCCTGACTCAGCTTTCTACAGTGTTGCCCAAGTCCAACACACACACACACACACACACACACACACACACACACACGTGAGGAGAGAGAACACTCTACACCACACTCACCTGTGGTAGTTGCAGTGGATTTCTAAATCCCTGCCCTACCCACCGGCAAAGTATAGGTAGGCCTGTTGGACCATAGGACAAGTTCCAAGACCACATTAGGGTGATACCTTTATTAGGGTAACCAAAGGAGTTTTTCTATTACCTGTAAACAGAAAAAACCCAGCTGTTTTGTAAATTTGTCTACATCCTTAGGCAAACCACACAGGTTCCTTGCTATGTAGAAAACAGCAATAAAGAGAAACTTGCTTTACTGAATAGCTGGAGGTTTCTGAGCTGTTTGGCGGTGGTATCCTAAACTGGAGGAATAGGATTTTGCACCACCTGAAGATGGGGCTAGGCTCTCTGAGGCAACATACTGTTTCCAAAGATTGAGAGGCAAACATTGTTGTGCTTCCTTTCCCCAGTAGACCAGGTGTGGGAAGCCTTGGGCCCCCCAGCTGTTGCTGAACTACAATGCCATCAGTCTCGGCAAGTATGGCAAAGAGGCAAAAATGATGGGAGATTGGGAGGCGTTGCTGCTCAGGGAAAAGAGAGGAAAGGCAACCCCATCTTGTGATATATTTATTGCATTGCATTGTATTAATTGGTCACTTTTTTCCTTCAAAAATTGAAAGTGACTTTTCCCCCTACTGCATTTCTCTTTTAAAGTGAGCCTCACATAACAGCTGCTCTCTGGAGGATTGTATCCAACTTCTACAGCCACAGGATGCATTTTCAGATATAATGTGTCAGATATAATGATGCAGCTCAAATGTCTCTGAGAGACCTCTGAGCTAATAATCATACGCTCAGCCCTCATATCCATAATCACCTTTATTCAGCTTGTGACAGTAGTGACACCTTTGTGGTAAGTTTGCTTTAAGTGGTCTATTACTTGTTATAAAGTTGTAACGTCTCACTATAAAAACATTTATGGAAAGCACATGCCTCAGGTATGTGAGATCTAAACGATCTCTTGCAATCTGATAACTGAGTACTGTACCATTTAATATAATTCTTAAATAAATATTAGTGGAAACATGCTTATTCTTATTGTTTTTGTGAAAACCTCTTAAGAGTTTTATTATTTTAAGCAGTATAATTTTTTGAAAACTAAATATTAATACTCAGTTTATTAGTACTAATTTTAATGAGTGTGTGTGTGTGTGTGTGTGCTTTGCAATGTATAAATGATTGTACCACACAGAAGGATCTGATCCACGCAGAGTAACCTTACTGAGCCATTGCTAGTACAATGAGGCTTCCCCACCTCTCCTCCCCACCGTTGCTACTCAGATTATTATTTAGGACTATGAGGAAAGATGCCTCTCTCAGCATTTGAATTGTGGCTTTGATTTAAAGATTTGTCAGCATGGGATGTAAGATTTATTGCTCAAGACTGTACAAGCCCATTAAGAGTGTGTGTGAATCCTCATTCTCCAAGATATTTGTTTGCTGCAAAGCTCATGCATGTAGTTTTAATATGCATGTTGGAAGATGACTTGAGTACAATCCAAGTATATACAGTAATCTGGTATTGGGAACATGGGGAAATGCCTATTGTCTTTCTCTGCAACACAACCCTCTGTATAAAGGTGTCCCAGTTTTATCTATGCCATCTGAAGTCTGCATGTTATAAAGGTGTCCCAGTTTTATCTATGCCATCTGAAGTCTGCGTGTCTGCCTTTGATAAGGAGATAGCCTTGTGTTGTGAGTCAGGGCAATCTTAGGGCTTTAGAAGGCATTTTTTTGCAGCAGCCAAGAATTAAGGGTCCATTTTTGTGAGTATGAAACAACTGCCTCAAATCAAACACCAGTGTCTTTTTTATTGTTCAGTTGCAGTTCAAGAGATAGGTACAATGATTCTGAATAGCTTGAGACATTATACACACCACACTGCTCTGGTCTGAAATCTGAGTGTCCTGATGACTGCTTTGTTACTTGTTGTACTTTGAAAAGCTAGCTGGGAACAGAAACTCACAAGGAGCTTTCCAGGGAGTTTCATGAGCCTCATGACAAAGCTCACTACATATATGCAACTCCCAAGGGGCATGGGAACACCCTCTGCTGCCCATGGCAGCTGCTTTTAGACCAATTGGAAAGCTACTTGATCAAATACCATCCATTAATTATAAAAGGCGAGTCTGTAACTCAAGAGGGGGAAAGCTTAGTGCCAGGGAACAGAAGGGGAAGGTAACACAGCCAACCTGGTTACTTGCACACTTAGGATCTTCTTTTTCCCTAATCTCTGACACGGAGCTTAATCGGAGTCAGGATTCACCTCTAGAATCAGTTTTCTACCTAAGGGTTTTCTAAAGAGAAATAATTGGACTGCCTCCGAGCATGAAGATTAGTCCCATATTAGAAAAGGTGGATTCCAGCTAAGAGATGAGATGTGCTTTGAGCATATTTTAGAAATTAAGCACTGGTCACATCCTCTGTAGCTTTGGAAGCATGACCTATTCAAGAAGGCAACTAGGAAGGCACTGTAACTAGGCAGTTTTGTATATGTATATGTAATATATTACCTTATCACCAAGATGTGGCCTTTCCCCCAAAGTTCCATACAGTGGTACCTCGGGTTAAGTACTTAATTCGTTCCGGAGGTCTGTTCTTAACCTGAAACTGTTCTTAACCTGAAGCACCACTTTATCTAATGGGGCCTCCTGCTGTCGCCGCGCCGCCAGAGCATGATTTCTGTTCTCATCCTGAAGCAAAGTTCTTAACCTGAAGCACTATTTCTGGGTTAGCGGAGTCTGTAACCTGAAGCGTATGTAACCCGAGGTACCACTGTACTTGCTTTCGGATGCTAGTGGGCAAATTTTAAGACTTGCAATACCTTTGCTCAGTTCAGGATGTAGTGTCACTTGGATAATGCATTCATAAAATTGTAGTACTATTTTTGGAAAGCAAAAGCAAAATAAAGGTCATTAAAAGCTTTCTACATTCATGTGCTATTAATGCATTAAGAAACAAATACACAGTGGTTGCTGCAACAGATTACCCATGTATCTATTAAAAAAGAACAAAGTAAATACTGGGCCGAAGCCAACATTGTGTGAGCAGAAGGCTGTTTGGCTTGTACATGGGCAGCGTTGGATACAATCCATTGAAAATTAATTAGCAAATGTTATGAGAAATCTTTGCAGTCAGCTGTGATAAACAGAGCACATGCTGTGAACACATGTATGCACCCAGTTTATGTCATACGGTTAAGGTGACAATCCAGAACCTTATCAATGGACATTTTGCCAGTGGCTAGAGTGGGATGTGACTGTACGATTACTTTGGAAACATATTTCATTCCAGCCTGCTGTCCCCTTAAGCACTGGAATCCCAACTCTCATACTGCCTTACGCTATGAGAAGGATTAAGCTTTCGGCAGCACCCACTGCTGATGTATTAACTGAACATGTCATTGCTATTCTTGGTAACAAAGAGGACAAGTTTCCTAGGTCTTGGCCAGGTGCCTGCAGAAGCGATTCAGTGGCAAGACAGAACCCAGAACAGAACAGATGATCCATAAAATGCCATTCTGATTGGAACAAATGCAGCTCGCTGGCCAGGATACAATCTACAAGCCCATGGGAATTGTATTCCATAATTCTGCAAGGCAAGGGCATAATGTGGTGATACAGTGTTAGAACCAGATTAGGACCCAGGAGACCAGGAGACCAGGGTTCAAATTCCCACCCAGCCATGATGCTTACTGGCTGACCTGGGCCAATCAGTGTCTCTCAGCCTAACCTACCTTGCAGGGTTGTTGCGAGGATATAATGGAGATGGGGGAGGGAAATGTATGCTACCCTCAAGCTTCTTGGAGGAAAGGTGGGATATAAATGCAATAATCATGAAATTATTTTTTTATTATGCTGAATCTTATTTATTTTAGCATATTGAAGATTCAGGTAACATTTTTATATAGATCACCAATCTTCTTTGAATTGCCTAGTCATAAATTAACATACCAAAAAGGCCACATTGTAAGAGATGTATTTAAGAGTACACTTGTTGTTTCTCTTACACCCTTCCTAATCTATATATCTTGTTCTGAACATTAAGGATGCTGAGAACAGATCACATGGGAAGCCAGAAGTAGCTCTCTAGCAGACATTATTACACTGGCCAATATCTGCTCAACTTTAACAATGGCACTTCATACCTTCCCAGCTATTCACTTTTCTCTCTTTCTCAGATCACACTGGTCCATCTTCTGCAAACCATAACATTCAAATTATTTAAAGATCTTGCTAAAAGTATGCCATACTCCCTTTATGTATGTGATGCAGTGAAGAATATTTTATTCTACTCTTTTTGTCACCTGCTTAAAACATTTTTTAAGGCAAACCTATCCAGACATGTAGCTGTTTTGATCTCTTTTACTGTTCATTTTAATCATTTTAAAATGTTTTCAATGGTTTTTAATTTATTGATAATTTTAATATTTCTTGAAAACCGCTTAGGGGTTTTATTGCACTCAAACGGTATATATATTTTGTTTAAAAAATGACACTATGCTCTTGAACCATGGTTCTCAAAATAAAGCAGAGTTGCTAAGCAGAAGCATGTGACTCCACCTTGGTTTAATAATATAGGCTATATGTGCCACACACACACACACACAGGTTGTGAACTGCTACCCAGCATAGTGACACTCACTCCAACTCAACAGCTGAGGGCTCTCTGGGCAAAAAGCACAGCTCTCTCAACCGGAGGGAAATGCTATATTGCCCAGTGATAAAAGGCTTTGAGAGGACATTTTTGGTAATGTCTACAACCCTCCCTGCCATTCTTCCAAGCCATTATTTTAAGTCAAAGAGGATCCAGATTCATTTGGCTTATTTTTTATTCAAGTTACAAAACAGAAAGCAGTTGGTAAAGTCCACTCAAGGCAGGGATGGATAAAACAAGGCTGTTATAAAACGGAGGCGCTGTAAGAGCAAAAGCAGTCCATGGAGAGGGAAAAGTTAAGACACCCTTGGCATGGCATGGCCAGCCATCAGCAAAGAAAAGAGAGGAAATGGAAGATAGGTTCCTACCCAAAACAGCAGCAGGTGCTGAGGCCAAGGGATCTGGCAAGGGACCAGAAGCCACCTGCTCCCAGCCTTGTTGTGCAACTGACAAACAGCTTGGATGATTTCCCCCTCCCTCCCCTTCTTTTTGTTTGCTTCTCTCATTTAGAGGGCAGGGGAGAAGATGTCTCTGCTGACTGCTTAATAGCTCCTCATCCATCGCAGACGCCAACAAACAGGAGCAGGTTCAAGGTGATAAATTGGATGCACTTAGACTGGTAGCAGGGGAAGGATAAGATAAAGAGCATGAGAGCCCTTGCGTTTTGCAGCCATTATGCTTTCCAGCACTAGCCAGCAAGGCTGAAATACCTGCAGCCTTTACAGACTGTCTGAAATAGCTCTTGGTCCCTGTCTATTTGTTCACACTTAGAGTTAACCCTACCCTAACCAGAGGCATGGGCTGCTACAAAGTGGAAGGCCACATGGCTTGCCGGCCATGGCATCCATGCAACAACTTTCTCCTCTGGCACAGTTTGAAAGCTGAAGGAATGTTTTGGTGGCATTCTGGATCTTACTGACTAGGTGGTGGAGGATCATCCATAGAACATTTGACACTGGTTCAAATACAGTCACAGAGGCAGGGACTGTTCTAATGTGTGGCCAAAGGAATGGAGTCCAGGAAGTCTCTGCCTTCTGACATACCAGGAACAATCCTTTAAGAACCTGTGGATATACTATGTTATCATCCCTCTCCCAATCCCCCCGAGATTGGGCTTCAGCCCCAAAGGCTGAACTTTTTTTTTTAAAGGATCAGCGGGGCTCCTCTTATGAAAGCGCAATTCCCAGTTCAGAAAAGGGAAACAGGCCTCCTCTGCTTAGAGCTAGATTCAGCTCAAAAGGTACGCCTAAGAGGGTCAAATGATCAGACCAACCTTTATTGAACTTACATGTAAACACTGAATAACAAAGAAACTGAGGAATACTTCCCAAGCCTGCCGCACTGAACCAGAAAGGTAGATACACCATTGGTAGCAGCACTGCCCAGCTTGGTACTCAACTGATCATCGCAACAAAGCCCACACCCTAAAAGAGGGCTTCTCTGTCCCAACTGTGTTTGCTGGTGTCATAATCCTCAGAGGCATGGTGAGACGTTGCTATAGAAAAGGCCTGCAGTCCAGGTAGCTACTGACAGTCCAAGGAGCTGCCCAACCATGCCTGACAGGATCTGGAAGAGGTCATTGGTTCCTGGCTCTCTGTAAACCTGAGCTGTTTCCTCCTGGGTTCTGCCACCTCCTTGGCTGTCACTGCGGAGGAAGGGGGATGCCCCTGGGGTCGGTGACTTGGCCTTCCTGCAGATTCTTGACCAGCTGCGCCAGCCAACGCTTGGTGGTAGTATCGTCTTTCAGAACCTGGGCAAAGGTGGTGTCTTTCAGCTGGTCAGGAAGGCACTGCCTGAGGGCTTCCCGTGCCCTACATCAGGAGACAAGAAAGAGGGGGGCCAACAAATAAACTCACATGGACAAGAGGGGAGCAAGCCCCCCTCTTGAATAATTAAGGCTACAGTTTCTGTATCAGAAGCATCTACACATACCTGCAGGGTACAAGCATATTCTTTATACCAGGGGTGGCTAAACTGTGGCACCACAGACATTTGCTGGACTACAACTCACAGCATCCCTGACCACTGGCTATGCTAACTGGCACTGATGGAGGTTGGAGTCCAATGACATTTGGAGGCCACAGGATAGTCATTTCAACTCCATACGCTATCCTGCATCTTCTCCATCCTAATCAATGGAGTCAGAATGTGACTTATGAAGGAAGATTAATGACTTGCCTAATGTTAGGCATCCAGAGCAGTCAAGCACATGATGACTGCTGGCTGGCTTAATAAACACAGACATTTTTGCAGTTAGAGATTGAAGGGGAAAAGATTATAAACTCTCTCATAATTACTGTCAATACATGTTCCTGAACAGTGAGAAGACTCTGGTGCTAAAATAAGTTTGCTTAAATAAGTATAATCTTACATGATCTTGCTTCAGTCTTCAGAATCTTGATGAGGCGGTCAGAAGAAACTACTTGGACTTTAAGCTCCTGGCATTTATTGTACGAATTGCCAGGTTATGCTTGATTTGCTCTGGAGATACAGAAGGAGCTGGATCCCCATCCTGGCACTGCAAAGTGTAACTGTTCCTGGTTCTGCAGCACAACACCAACCTGCACCCCACCCCTATCAAGAGATCCCAAGAAACTTCTAAGGTGTCTACCTTGGATTATCAGAAAGGCGGAGGTAACAACGGACCACATGTTTCAGCAGCCTGGCAGAAGGCTCCTTGGAAAGCTGCAGGACCATTTTACCCTGGTTTAAAAACAGAGAATTTAGAACAAGGACATTTGCTGGTTAAGTATGTGTAACAGCATTTGTTCACATTTATCCCTTGTTACCTTTTGCTACTCCCATTCCCACCCTAGTTTAATTTAGATTGTAAAGTATAAGCTCCTAAAAAGCAAGGCAAATGTCTGGAAAGCTAATTCTGTCTCTAATATGTCTCACCCCACGAAACACTGTCAAGCATTAGCAGTGACTTGCTCCTCAGGTGTTGGAAAACCAATCTCCTCAAAAATAGGAGTGCTTTCACACAGCCATAACACCATGAATTGTGTTGCTATGTAATGCTCTGGCATATTTCTTCCTTGAGATTAGGAGTATGAAGAGGTGGCCCTGTTGTTATGATTAGACGTGACTACTACAAAGATCCAAACTACATTCACTACACTTTCCACCAAAGAGCATTTAGCTTCCCTAAATGCAGGAGCAATGCTGAGTTACCAAGCCCTTTACAATCAAAGCCACATACCAATATCATTGCAACGTGAGAAAATCGTTCGTAAGTCTGACAGATATATGCCAACCCCGTATCATCCAATAAGATCTTTTGTAGAATAAAAGTAGCAACCTGAAAGACAGAAAAGAATAGGGTTGAACAAATGCTTGAATTGCAGACTGTGCAGGATTAGGGTGGGATGTCATATTACTAAAAACTCAGCGAAGCTGGAGGACAAAGAGCTTGTTGGGAGAAGACCTATGAGAAGAGATTTTACCCACTATGAAACCAAATAAAAACCTTATATAGCACTGACAAGAGGAGAAGCAGGTACTGCAATTATCTATCTTGGTGCTAGCAACTAAAATTTTATTGATCCTGTTGACCAGAGGAAGAAACCTGCTTACATTTTGCAGACAAATGGTGACAGGTTGGTGGCTAGCTAAAATTAATAACCTAATGAAGAGTGACAGATGCATAAAGGTGTGACTAGGAATAAACTGACTCGTGAGTGTGACATAAAAGATGCTAAGGATCTTGAGAAGCACACAGGCACCACCTGCAGGCTTCTCAAATAACTGATACTGGGGCGGCACTTACACAATAATAGATCCTTTTCATACAGTTGCTGGAAAAAGTACTGCAGAGTTGCAGCAAGAATTGAGTACAAAAGCACCTTGGGTGAGAAACTGCACAAAAAGAGAATAAATGTCCTATCCAGCTTTCCTCTCATAATAGTGTTTTGAAAGAGGCAGCCAGTCACGACAATTTGAAGTGGGTACATCTGCAATCACTCCTCAGAGAGAAACAGCCAGCTAACCTCAGATGGAGAAGTCTGCTGCATGCAGGAACATGATGCATTGGAAAGTAAAGAGAAAACAGTCAAGAAACTAGAACCACTTCATTACACTAAAAGCAATACCGTTTTGGAAAGTTCGCTGCCAGACTCCATGATGCGTAAGCACAAAGGGATAATTTCCGTTGTCAGTAAGAAGTTGATTACTTCTTGCTCATCTGTCTTCACCAGGGCCCCTTTGAAATATAAGCAAAAAACCCAAACTGCTTCATATAACTTTGCAAAGGCCTAACAGAAACATGCATATAGGAAACAACCAGGGCTAACAGAAAATCAGTGCAGTCTAGAGAAGAAGTGGGAAATTACTGGATAAGCACATGGTTGAGCTCCCAAGAACCCAGGAGCAAATACTAAGGATTATTATTTTATTGAAGCAGCAGCCTTTTAACCTTTCCTCCACCAATCACAAATTCCTCCTTTAGCCAATGAAATATCTAAAGCCTTTTACACTCTTACCTATAGAACAGCAATTCCATCTGTCATGCTTGCCAAGGCAAGTACAGCACTACCTTGTGACAAGTATGACAAGCAGCCAGTCATGCTTTCCATTGTGAAGCTGCAGCGGCGGGTAGAGATTGCTCTGACAGTTGTGCTGTGATCTCTGCCTTCTCTCCAGCTCCAAGGTTCAGAGGAAAGGTGCAAGTTGTTGGACAGTGGCATGACTGAATGTTACTGCTGCAAGATGCTCTGCGCATCTTACAACTGTGGTATCCAACTGGCTGCTCTTCTTACTGGTCCTCCACTCACAAAAGACAGATGGGGGGCACTGTTCTGCAATGGTGCTAGGATGCTTTTAAGCAGTGGTACTCAAGCCAGAATACTCTCCTTGCACTGTGTGTGTGGTTTACCAGGGTAGGATGGGTGTGAGGCGAGGTTGGCAACTACAAGTTTTGGATTGTCCAGCAAAGTTAATAATGAAGACCAGTGAACATAATACATTCAACTTTTTTAACTCATTGGGTTCAATCACCCAAAGAGATGCTGCTATGATCTTTATAGAGCTGCTAGCCCTGTCAGCTAGCTAGGAGCCCGTGCAGCTTCTGCATTGTCTGGCTATGTGGCTTCTCAATGCCAATAAAAAGGCAGCTTGTTGCATGGTGCACCAAATAAAGCTTCCTGAAAAATTTCTGGTGTGGTCAATGAGGTTACAATACACAGTTGCAAGTACTAACCATTACATCTATGAGCACACTGAAGTTGTGTACAGTATTTGATTGGATAGATAGGATGCGCATCAGTAATGATCCCTTCAGTGTTCTAGAATTCCCAGCCCTGCTATTTCCATCTTTCCCTAAGGTAATTTGGGAGAATGAGACTGGAAATTTGTCATTCACCCAAGGATCACAGGGTGATTTACAATATAAAAACACAAATATACATAACTTTGAATTGGGCCCAGGACTGGTGTACTTCCCAGAATCCCAGGTACTAACAACAGTAAAGAGGAACAACATGGAAATTATTTCTAGAAATGAGAGTCTGCTACGTGATTCTCTATTTCTCTGGAATGTTAGAATTCCCTCTTTTACAATGCATGGCTAAGTCTCAGAAGAGTTCAAATCAGATCGAAACCCTTTTCTGACCTACAAACTGATGAAGACTTACCATTCCCAGCATCACAGTCACTTACCAATTACTCCAAGACTTGTGAGTCGTAGGTACTCGAAGGGTCGAGTCTTGCTGACAGTGTGCAAGAAGGGATACAAGAAGAGAGGGATGTGAGCAGCAAGGAAGGCTGACCTAGACAAAGGAAGAAAAAAGCATTTAGAATGTATCTTTTGGATATTTGTTTACACAGAGTTACTTTGTGAAGGCTAGAGAACTGAATTAGGACCTCACCTTTAGAAAGAGAAGAAATATGAGGAAATACGCCTGTAAAACTAGTTTTTTTACTGACAAACTGACCAGTAAGACAGGCAGCTTGACTGTTTTATTCACTGACTTGGCTCAAGTCACTAATGCACTCTAAAAACAGTGTAAAAACCAGCAAGTTACAGATACCATGTGCTTCTAATGTATGGTGTGGATGTGACTGAGAATATAGTTCTGTTGACGTACAGAGCCCTGCAGATAAAGAGGCTTGGCGGAAGCATATTTTCTCTAGTCTGGACATATACCACACTAACCAAAAGTTATTTTTTCCAGAGATTCAATACACCCGAGTATATTAACCTTGTTTCTGGATGCGATGCAACACACTGCAGAAGTGCCAGAGCATTGCAGACTCTGTTGGACTGATGAGCTGTCAAAGTTGGTGGATTTATAGATGGATAGATATTTACAATTTCCTATGAAAGAAAGAAAACAGGAAATATTTGTGTGAAAATTCTTCCACACATTTAAGCACTCCAATATTCAGAGTCAAAATCCTCCCACTAATTACTTGTGATTGATTAATGTGTTAGATAGAATTTCTGCCCCCACACTAACAACTAGCTACAAAAGCTGTAACATATTAGACAGGAACTAAAATACATATGTCCCAATAAGATGTCCTTACTTGGGTGGCTCAAGTTCTTCATTGCCATCTTCTATTGTCCCAAACTTTTATTAGGTCAAGAGACAGAATTTCAAAACCCTCAGTATCTCAAGACTTTCAGAAAGACATCTAGCAGATTGCTTGCAAGAGTCTAGCAAGCTATTTCAGTTAAAAGTAATATGCTACCCACCTGTAAGAGAGCTGCAATTGTACCAAAAGAGTGCCACAACATTGGTGCGAGATCAGGGACAGACTCTCGCTTTTTACTCAGCTCCAACAGTGCATTCTCACGAGTCTCTGGGCTGGAAAGCTCATTGATCCACTGATAAATCTTCTCTCGATCAACCTGAGCCAGTGCCGTTGGCACAGGCTTTAAAGGAAGACAAGAGGTTCAAGTCAAGGCCTTTGGTCCCAAGTCAAATCAGTATAAACATTAATACAACCTTGTACAAAACTTCAAGGGTGACCAGGAGTGATTAGTAGACACTTCCAAGTAAACATAGTTGAGATTAAGTCCCACATATTTTAGTGGGACTTGCTTCTAGTCAAGGCACAATAACAGCACAGGGGAAGGAATATGTCACAGTGGGGGGGGGGAGTTGCCGGATGATAGTTCCATTGGTTTGTGTGTACTCACTGCAGCTGTGCGATCATTTTACCATACTGTAGCAGCTGAGTTATTAAAATCATCATTGTTAAATATAAAAATAAATAAGTAAACAAAGTTGTTTGGGCACCAAACAAAAATAATATAGCACTTTAAAAATGACTATCAACAAAACTGGTTAATACAGCACAAAAGGCTACAAATCCATGACAACAAAAACAAAGCAGAGAATTAATACCAATTCAACTTCAGCAACTATCATAAAGAAGTGGAGCATAAAAGCCTTCCATGCTCAAGATCTTGAGATATAGTCCCTCTCATAGCCACCACTCTTTATCTCGGTCTGTTCCAGATTAATTAATCCAAAACACTTCTGTGTATGGCTCTGCCTCTGCCTATTGCTGCTGATACTTCTACCTCCCTCAATACCTGACAGAAAACAAGGTTGCCCACTCCTGCTTCAGGGGGGTGCAAAGTGATGATTAAAGTTAATAAATGAAATATTCCTCTACTACTGCATCCAATGAGGAGTAGTAGTCCAAAGCATTGCACACTTTTTCATCAGCTGTGCAAAAAATCCCTTGTTCAAAACTCTAGGGCTGCTCCACAGCAAATGAATCCTCAGTGCTTTATGTCTGCTTTGTTAACACATTCCTTCTATTATGGGACTCTGTTTTCTTTTGGGACTTTATTAAAGGCCCAACATCTCTTACCCAGAAAACTATTAGTGAAATAATTGTGTTTAAAATGGCTCATAGTGTCACCATGTTGAACAGTTGGCTCCAGTCACAGAACAATAGATTCAGGGACAAATACAGGAGTGGAAAGTTGCAGGAAAGAAAGGCTGATAACACCCCATGATCCAACTGTGGCAGTTCAACACGAAGATCAGAGCCTGTAAATAGGCTTTATCCGAGCAGCAGCACAAGAGATGAGCTTAACTTTCCATTACTTACAGAAATTCATGCAACCACAGTAATAAAAAATTTAATATAAGCGACCTTTTTCAGGATAATTGCTACAGTATTGCTTTTGTAAGCTAGACATTTCTAGTCACTTACTATTTCACTTGCCTTAAAGCATATGAAGGTACTTTGCAAAGGAAATTTTTTTTATAGCCCTTCAAGAGGCCTCATTTCATAATTACCTTCATGGTAAATGGAAAGATCTTTAAAATCATTTTTCCAGTGACAGATGCTGTAGTGGTGTGCCTACCCTATCCATTAAATATCCACAGTTCCAGAATGTCAGCATGAACTTGATAAAAATAAACGCACTAATTAGACTAAAGTCTGCTATTAAGACTGTCAAGACCTGAAAAAGTCAAGTGTTCACCATCTGAAGTAGCAGATTCACTTAAAACTACAGTAAGTATAATACAAGTAAGAAAATGCCTAAATATTATGTCAGACAGAAGTACTGCTTGTTAGTGGAGCTAGCACAAATTCTGTTTCACCTGAGTGAACTGTCAAAGACCAGAACTAGGTGAGACAGAGCTGCCACAAAAATCAGCAAACCTGTGTGAAGTTCTCTCTACCCTCCTACATAACATGATCAGAGATATGTATTGCAATATTATTCTATCCAAAGGTAGTCACACTCAGGGCAAACACATTAAGGTTAGTGGACATGGCTAACTTAGGCTCATAATTTTCAGTGGGTATACTGAGTAGAACGTAGCTGGATACAATTCATTACATGTTTATTATTTTATTAATTTAATTTCTATACCGTATTTCAGTTTCTGTTAAATATAGAAAAGATAAGGAGGGTTTTAGGATGAAACTGCAGTTTTTAGAAGCAATTCCATGTTCTTCGTTATGTACAGTTTCACCCAAAGTTGATATAGGGTTTACTATATATATTGAAAGCTGCCCAGAGTGGCTGGGACAGTCCAATCAGATGGGCAGGTTACAACCACCATATTTTTCGCCCTATAGGACGCACTTTTTCCCCTCCAAAAATGAAGGGGAAATGTGTGTGCGTCCTATGGGGCGAATGCAGGCTTTCGGTGAAGCCTGGAGAGCGAGAGGTGTTGGTGCGCACCGACCCCCCTCACTCTCCAGCCTTCAGGAAGCTATCCGCAAGCTTTGGGAGCCCAGCGGAAGTGCCGCCGGGCTCCCAAGGCTTGCGGGCAGCAGCCTGCAGCCTGAAGCACGCGGCGAAGCACGCCCCGTGCTTCGGGCAATGTCCGCCGGGCGCGCAAGGCTTGGGGCGGCAGCCTGTTCTGGAATCCCCCCCCCCCAAAAAAACTAGGTGCATCCTATGGGCCGGTGTGCCCTATAGGACGAAAAATACGGTAATTAAATTGGTATTATTATTACTACTACTAATGGTGATTTTTACTGGGCAAAACCCATAAATACCTACTGAGCCAGAAGAGACAAACTACCTAAGTCAGCCTAGCAAAATAAATCAAGCTATTTACATGTCTCTACTTAGCAAGCAGCCTTAAGAGTATTAAACTCAAAGCATACAAGCAAGTGCTCAAACTGAATCATTCTGGATTCATTCCCCTACTAGTGTCTAGAAAGGAAATGTTGCATGGCAAGTTCTGTGAAGATGCTGCAAAGGGGTACCTAGTTCTCTAATATGGGGTTACTTTTATTGATAATTGCAATATTTACAAACACAAACCAGAACACTAAACTTATTATACATAGATACATACACCTCTCAACTTAGTTTACAAAAAACAACAACATACAAACTAAACATACAGACATAAATCTTGACTTCCACCTATATGTGGCTTCCTTTGTTTCTTTTCTTCTTTTCGCTGTTATCGGTATTATTTTTGACTATCTCATCTTATACCCATTTCTTCTTAATTTTTTACTCTAAATTTCACCCATTGCATATCGATATATTAATACCAGAGCAATGTTTTTGGATGTATTCCTTCACGCAAGTCCACTCCTCTATTAGTTTTTGGTCTGATTGGCTTCTTACTACTGCTGTAAGTCTTGCTGATTCTATATATTCACAAAATCTTATTTGCCATTCTCTTATTGAGGGAGTTTTTCTCCCTTTCAATTTTTTGCTATAATCATTCTGGCTGCCGCGGTTGCATGTAAGAAAACTTTTTTCCTAACGGCAGGAATGTCAGTCAATATAATTCCCAAGAGTTACGCTACTAACCAAGTTATTTTACTTCCCGCTATCATCACCACTTGTCTCATTACAAGCAACGCACATGAGCCACGCCACTGTTAAATTAAAACATGAATGAATGTCCCACGTGGAATTTTTGCATTTTAAGGCTGCGATCCTAAACACCGAGAGAAAAACAGAATTCAACTCAGTGTGGGGCTTACTTTCATGCAAGCGCGGTTATAAAACGACTTCCCAGACAACAGATGAGAGAGAAGTAAACCCTGTTTTGTGGCGGCACATTATTGCAGACGTGAAACTCTAGAAGAGAGAAGCCCGGCA
Source organism: Podarcis erhardii (assembly GCF_964252035.2). Classification (NCBI taxonomy): domain Eukaryota; kingdom Metazoa; phylum Chordata; class Lepidosauria; order Squamata; family Lacertidae; genus Podarcis; species Podarcis erhardii. The sequence continues at coordinate 87,786,853 of NC_138497.1, forward strand.
AGCCTTGTTGAGAGGCGCTTGAATGAGAGTGGTCGGGGTGCGCCTGTCAGGATACGTGTCTGTCTATATGCATCTGCATCCAGCCTCTCGAGCCACCTTTTTATCCAGCAGCATTGAGCCATGGGCAATTAGGAACCCGCATAGATTAGCATATGGAAAACGCACACAAGCGACGCCTGGCTCATGCAAGAGCACCTGAAGGGAGACGCCTGCGGAGAAGCTCCCTTTGACTCCCCTTAGAGGACAGCAAAGGCCGCCGCCTCGCGCAGGAGGAAAGGCCGTTAGGAGACGCCCGTTCCTTAGGAGGGCAATTTGGCGGGAAAATAGAGCCCCGCTCCGTTCTGTGCCCCCCTCCCCACATCTCTCCGACCAATGAGGAGAGAGAGAGGGAGAGAGAAGGGGGAGGGTGCCTCTCACGCTTCTCAGCCAAGGCCCTCGTCGCCCTGCGTGGATACGGCAAGCGACTTACCGCGGCCGTTGCCAAACTGTGCATGGTCGGAACTTCTGCGCGAAGTAGAGCTCAGGAGGCCTCTTCTACTTCAGCCGCCGCCATCATGGATCGAAGCAGAGGTCGCCGCCTCTTCCTCCTCCTCCTCCTCCTGGCTCTGCCGCCGACGCTGCTGCTGCTGCTACCGCTGCGACCTCTGACCTCTCTCTGGGCCTCAGCGGTAGGCCCAAGGAGACTGGCCGGGCGCATGCGCCATGCTATCTTTAAGCGAACTAAAAAAAAAAAAAGGCACGAGTTTGCGCGTGCGCAGAAGTTACGAGCGTCGTCGTCACTTCTCGAGTAAAAGTTGCTTCTTTCGCTAAGACTTGTCGACGGCGGAGAAAGCCAGCCAGCCGTCGCCGTGATGACGTAGGGATTCCCCCCTCGTCGCTCCTCTTCCTCCCCCCTCCTCCCGTCGCGCAGTTGTTGTTTTTTCTTTTTGCGTGCTGCGTGCTTGCGTCAGGCGGACCGTGGCGCGGCTGATCTGGTTCCCGCCATCTGCCCTTTCCACTAAGCTAAGAGGAGGCCGGGCCGCGGTGGGTCGAGCCAGGCCAGGCCGGCGCCGGGGCTAAAGTGGAGAATAACCCCGAAGTAGGAAGGAAGGAAGCGGCAGCACTAGCAGGGAGACAACGTCCAGGCCGGGACTGGTCTGTGAGGAAGCGGGAGGTGGAAGGGAAAGCCGCCGCCCGCCCGCCATCGCCGGTGAGTGCGCCCGGGCAGTGGCGGTGGGTCTTGGGGCTTCCTCGGAGCGGCTGACTGCGGGCGAGGGCACGAGGGAGCCCCATTGGTACTCGCGGAGCAGGGAAGGGTAGGGGGCGGCTGTGCGTGGGCGGCGGCCGGGCGGCCGTGGAGGCGGAGGTGGGGTCTCCGTAGCCGCTGTGAGGGGGGGGGGGTCGCCGCGCCTCAGCGTCTCTCTCTCTCCCCCCGCGCCCTTGACCTTAGCCTGGCCCCTTTCGCTTCCTCAGGCCCAGCCGGCTGGCCGCTCTCCGACTACGGTGCGGCTGCTCCAAAGCTGACCCTCGGCCCTCCTCCCTCTGTTGCCTTCCCCCGCTGGTTTAGCTGCCTCTCCCAGGCGTACCCCAGGCCCCAAGACGTAGCGGCCGGTCGGGTAGCCAGCTAGCCAGATTACTAGCCTTGCCCCAGGCAGCACGTAGAGATAGGACGAGAGAAGCTGCTGCTTCTCCTCGTGGGGAATTTCTGCCTGTCGGGCTGTTCGCAAACACGACAAAGGTTAAAAACAACGCAGCGTCGGCAACTAGCGCCGTCCTCTTCTTCGGTTGCTTTCCCGCTCCTGCTCTGTTCCTCCTGGGATTGTTCACGTCTCCCTTCTGAAATGTAGACTTGGCTGGTTTTAGCTTTGTCCCGCTGATCAGAAATTTACTTGCAAAGGTCCAGCAGCCACTTTCCAAGTCAGTGTACCAGGTGCTGTACAGTATTCAGGTGACTGGGTTCCTGCTTGCTTTTCAGTGAAAGCATTCACAAATGCAACAGAGTTTGGTTAGGAAATGTACTTCAACAGAGTTTGGTTAGAGATCTCCATTAGGCCTCCACCATGTCTTTCACCACCGTTTCTTTGTTTGCCTTGAACTCTTTGCTGAGGTGATATATGTGTTGAAAATCCACCCAACATTCTTTACTGTTGCCCTTGCAAGTACATTGTTTGCCCTAAACAGTTGTTGTAGATTATGATCTGTATGGAACAAGTGGTTCCTATTTTGTGAAAATAGGCTGGTCCCTTGTACCTGTTAAAATATTGGATTGTAATGCTGTTATATTTAGAACATTAAGACTCCTGATTGTCTTTTTGAATTCTGTGGAGTGTAGGCACTTTTTGTGGGTAGTTCTAGTGCAGTTAAGGATTTACACTCCATTTTTTTTCGGTATGTGCTCACTTATTGTGCAATTTTGTACATGCCTGCTCTGAAGCAGTCCCAGTCCCTCTGAATTCAGTGATGCTTACTCCTAAGTAAGGATTGCAGAGTTAATTTTTCATTTTTATTTGTTAAATACACATATCAGGTTTTATGGTCCCAGAAGGCTCTCAAAGTAACTTGCAGAATTTGCAATAAAATAAAATGCTAAAGAAACAACTGTTTATAGTACATGCTGATATACTCAAATTCTAATAATGAACCAGACAAGCAAGAAGACAGGACTTGGCACATGTCTACTGTTCCCTTAACATATTTTCACTGAATTTCATGTAGTTGGGTTTCAACTTGGATGACTAAACATCTGGAAGATGTCCCCCCCCCCCCGAAATTGGAGATACACCCCTAACTTTTAGGGAACTGTCATCATTGAATTTTAAAACATTAATAGTATTTATAGGGCAGTCACATTTGTGCAACAAGGAATCAGCTCAGTTTTTGCAGCTTGAGAGCATGCAGTGGTTTTAACCACCATGGCGTATGGCTAACAAGAGCTAGTAGGGAGTGGTGAATGCATCATTGCATCAGGAGAAATTTCCCACTGCCTTGAAGGATGCAATGGCATGACCCCTGTAAAAGCCCTCCCTGGACTCCTTGTCAGTCACAAACCTTTCTGGGCAAGATGCCTGAGAGGGGGGTGGCCGCTCAGCTGCAAATGCTCATGAAAGGGACTGGTTATCTAGATCACTTTTAGTCTGGTTTCAGACCTTGTTTGGGACTAAAATTGCTTTGGTCACCCTGATAGATTACCTCTGGAAGTGAGGCAGAGAAGTGTGACCTTGTTGAGTCTGCTGGATTTCTCAGTGGCTTTGGTTTAGTGGAGGATATGATTTTGCACTGGTTGTACTTCAACTTATGGGACAGTACTAGAGAGGTGCAGTGTTAGAAACTAAGATATGAAAGCCAGGAGCTAAATGGCACCTTAAACCTAGGTTATGGGCGCAACAACAGAATGTCAGGCAAGCTTTTTAAAAAACAAGAAAACAAAGCTGAGAATGAACGAACTGCAGCTAAAATATTACGTTCATTTTTCACATGGTCTTGTCCTTCCCCTGCCCACCCACTAATTATTAGCGTGTCTCTTCTCCAGTCTTCAGAGAGTAGCTGGAAGTGGGGAGGCAGAAAAAGTTCCTCCTTTCCTTCCACTCTGCAGTTTTAATCTGAAATCTTAGGCGCAGTGCTGTGCCCAGAGCTCAGAAACTGCTCACGCCAATGAAATTTCCTGTTGCAAAATGCACCTAGAACAATGGGAGTTTCGAACACTGGAGGGGTGGTATTGCAATACGTTGCTCATCCGCATGGAAGTTAATCCATGGAGTTCTTCAGGGAATTGAGTGCCACCAATATGTGGATGACTTTGAGCTTTACTTACATTAGTCAGTTGAGGTTGCAAGTTCTGGACCCATTGCCTGTAATGGGCTAGGTGAGGGCAAACTGAATTGAAGTTGAATCCTGCTAAGACATGAGATGCTGTGGCTTGTTGGTTCCAGGAAGTAGGGGAATTACCTCTTGATGGGGTTTATACTGCCCTTGAAGGAGCCGGTGCATTGACTGGGTGTACCCTGGATACTAATCTCTCACTGGAGGCAGAGGTATCTTCAATGGCACAGAGTGCCTTTGCTCAGCTGCAGTTGATGCAGCAAATACAACCAAAGGACAGCTTGGCCACAGTGATTATGGTAGCAGTGACCAGCTGTACATGGAAACCTGAAGAGTTCCCAAGTTTCCCTAGAAACATGTTGGTCCGTATGCCTGTCGCATTAACTTCAGCAGTGGGTAAAATGTGGGTGGTGCTAGTAAACTGACAAGTGTTATCAAGTTTAATTCCATATTCTGTTGTGTCTTTTTTGTGATACCTGTTCTCAATTACCTACTTTGATTTTTTAAAAAAAGACTTAAATAATGTGGAGCAGAATTAATAATCTTTGGGAGACCAATACTCATATTTCAAAAAGAGTCCATGCACACTGAGTACATACCCTGAAAGATGGGATAATTATCTGTAAAAATAATATAGCTCTTTGATTTAAAACAGTTGCTTAGTTTTGAAGATGGTTATTGAGGAGCTGCTAACTTCGTTCCTTTCTTTCTAAAACAGGATTTGTGTTTAAAAGCAAACTTCATTATTTTCATAGACTAGTTGTATGAAAACATGGCTCCACTGAAATTACGTGGGACTATTCGCTTGCGCAGCATACAGACTGGGACTACAAAATGGAAAGAAGGGACATTCGAAATAGTTGATAAGGATAGCAAAGTGACTCTGGCGGTTCACTACAATGCTGGAGGAATGCCAAAGATATTTCAGGTACCTCAGAATCTCAAAGGCCTTTTGTTTCGGAGTTGTACAGGAGCTGTATGCCTCTGAACAACTGTTCTTTTAAAGTCCATTTAGCTGTCACTTGAACTTTCCTTAGAGACTTATTCTTTTTTCTGCTTTCTACAACACTGATCCTACTGTATTGCACTGTGAATTATTGAGGTGTACTGTTCAATGTACAGTGGTACCTCGGGTTACATACGCTTCAGGTTACATACGCTTCATGTTACAGACTCCACTAACCCAGAAATAGTACCTCGGGTTAAGAACTTTGCTTCAGGATGAGAAATCGTGCTCTGGCGGAGCGGCGGCAACAGGGAGCCCCATTAGCTAAAGTAGTGCTTCAGGTTAAGAACAGTTTCAGGTTAAGAACGGATCTCCGGAACGAATTAAGTACTTAACCTGAGGTACCACTGTACTCGTAGAACAAGGATGATTTTAAAAAACAACAACTAAACCTTGGGAGAAAATAATACCTAGATGTTTCATTATTTAGTTATTTAGAATATTTTAATCCTATTTTTGTGACTCAAAGAGGCCCTCAAGCTGGTTTACAAAAGATTTTCAATGAGATAAAACATTTTAGGTATTAGGATACTACTGGCACTGGTAATAAAGAAAAGTTTATTTGTTGTCTGTTTCATTTTCTGCTGGTTATAGTATTGAAAATTCTTAATGTAGATTCATTGTTAGATTATTCCTCTGTATACACTCTTCCCATAATTAGCTGTGAGTCATAGTGGCATTTTAGATTCATGGGGATTTTGTATCCAAGGCTACAGTCTTATCACACTAATCTGGGAGTAAGCCCCAATGGCCACAGTAGCTCCTGCATAAAATTTCTCTTCATGTCTACCTGGCTGCTGGTGCACAGCTCATCTCTTTTCTTTTATTTACAATGTTTATATGTAGTCTAGTCTGGAAAGATAATCAGCATTGCTGCTATTGCTTTTGGGGGGAAGAAATTCTAGAGACTAAAACAAATTTATTATGGTTTAAAAGTCCTTCATAAATGGAAACTAAATTTTTCCTTAGGTAGTGTTTTTTGTTATATTCACTATCCTTAATGTGTACACATAAGTGTTGCAAAATTGCAAAGATAGGAGCTGAGGGAATTGTTTTTAAAAGTGTACTGAGTAGGAATTGTTTACTGGTGTGGGATAGCATATGAACATACATAGTCTTTGTCAGTGTGAAGCATATTTAAATGCATCTTTCTTAGTATGGAAATATGTATCTTTTAAACTATCCATATGATACTTACTGTTTTACAGCTAAACCATAATATAAAAAATGTGACTGTGCGACCAAGTAGAGGGAAACTGTGTTCCTTGATTATATCATTAAAGGATACTAGTTACCTGACAGTGGATAAAATATCACCTAAGGATGCAGAGGAAATGAAGCAGTTTCTGGAAGCTGTTCAAAATGGAGTTCATACAGGTTAGTGTTAATTATAGATTTAGAGTGTGGGGAAATGACTTCACTACTTGTTTAGGCTAAAATCAACTTTTATAAACAAAGTCTACAGTTAGTGAAAAAATAAAATGCTAGTAAAGCTTCTTGTATATACATTTATAAATCATAAAATGGTGTATTTTTGTTGTAGCTGTGAAATCATCCCAAGGGTCTGGCAGTTTTGGTGTTCTGGGCAGCAGAACCACACAGAAGGATTCTAATAGGCAATTCCCATATATTGAAAACCAGGTATTTTAATCTGTTTCCTTCTTTTCTTATGCTCCTATTTCTATATCTGCTGTATACAATAAATATTATCTGTCCACATATTTAGTAGTGAAAAATGGGAAAAATTTGAATTTGTGTATATAATAATCTTTAATATCTCCCAATAAATTTCATTCCAGAATAAAACAGCCTGTGGGCATTCCCACCAGATATGGAGAAAGTCCCTTTATTCCCACAGGTTGATGATTTCACTGATCTCAAAAGTTAAAACTATCTTATACAGAATACAGTAACTTTGCTTCCCGTCCTTTTGCCCCAAAATGTTGCATCTAAGGGAGATTAGGCAGAACCTTCTTGGTGTCTGTAGGGAAGAACAAAAGACTTTATTATTTCATTCATCTATTCAGGGAAGACATTTCTAAGTTCACCTTCAGTAGGTGAGTCTGTCAGCCTTGGCTACCAGTTTCGACTTCTTCCAATCCCAGAAGGTCTCTTTTCCTGCTCAGTGAGGGGAACAGCCACATTGGGGGCCTCTGACACATATGCTTTCCTTTTCCCGAAGTTTCAGATCAATTTAGAATGTCACACGGGACACATTTGGGGCAATTGTTTCTAAATTTTGTCTTTGAACTGGGAGGAGACAGCCCCCATGCCACCAAGAGTGGAGATAGGAAGTTTAATGTAGCCCTTCGTCTGGAGACTGATGGGTGGAGTCACTTGCAGGATGCCCTCCCATCTCCAAGGAGAAGGAACACTCGCGATAAGTTCAAGGTTCCGTTTCAGGCCACTGTTCTTAAAGAATATATATTGCTTCTGACTCTGTAGCACTTGTAGTCTAGTCTGCCAAATAAAGGAATAGTAGTTAGAGGCTGATTGAGACTAAATCTGAATACCACACCTGTATCTTACCTTTATTTGGACGGTAAGGAGGTACCTCCTAAGATCTTCTTCTTCAAACTGTTCTACTATTCTTTTTGCTTTTCATTTACAATATGCAACCCGGCCAAAGAGGATTTCTGATGTGAGGTGGTTACATACAGCCAGGCATCTAGTTAGCCTACACAGGTAATCTAGCAGGTTCACAGTCCATTTGGGATCCTATGCGTGAATCAGTGACTGCAGCGAAGTCTGTCATCATGGCAACTTGAAATATGGCTACTGCAGTAAAATTATGGCAGCTGCTTATAAGTTCTGTATGAAAGCGCCAGTTACTACAGATGTAATCCATATGCAGTGTTTGCTGGGTTGCCAGGTGGCCTGCTGATAGCATATGTGCCACTGACTCTCTGAAATGGGTCCATGATTTGAAATACAGTATGCTGTACTGATTACAGTGTTTATGATTCTCATAGACTCCTTCAAAAAAAGGGATTGTAGAAAATAAAGATGAAACTCAACTTCGTAAGGTGCTGGGCAACCCAGGAAGGGCATCCATTAAGAATTCTTCAGTAACTGGAACGCCTGGCTACCGAGTTACCATTTCTAGTCCTTCTGCTGCTTCAACACCTCACAGAACAGGGCTGTTGGAAAACCGGTATGAAAATAAACTTTTAAGGCACTGCAGCCTTTGATATACATTCATTAAAACATGAATAGCTTTGAACATAGTATTAGTAAACTGCTTTTCCATGTCTTTATTAACACTCTTTGGAAAATGTACTAAAAGCTTTAACTCTAAACTAGCTGGAAGGCAGTTAACCATTTTTACATTTTATGATAAGACTTATGGAGGTTTCATGAGAATGTGAGTTGGGCTCACATTGTTTGCCTGTTGACGAAAGGATTTCTCCCCCTTAATAAAACAGTGAAAGAAGGAAAAGGACACCACCTACCTCCGAGATGAATGAAGATTACCCAAAAGAGAATGATTCATCAACGTATGTTGTTATGGTTCTTACTTTTTATTCCCCTCCCCCCACATTAATTCTATTAGAAAAAAAACTCCTTAATCTCTCTTCACTCTTATTTCATAATGCCTTGCAAACATGAAGCACTTGAAAATTGTAAGGATTCAGAAATATGGAATGTTGTATGTTTTTAGTTTGGTATGCCAGTTAAAAATGTTCTTCATAGTTGCCCTTCATGGTGATTACTGAATGAGTGATTTGAATCTAATGGTCTTTTATAATTTTACTATTAAAATGTAGGTCTAAAATGTGGCCACAAACATGATATGTGATTTGACGGTGAGTTTGGGGTGACCCAGTGCAAAAATCCTGAGGATCCATGTGGATCCGTGCTTTGTAACCATGTTTTTATGCGATTGCGGCCCCATGAAACAGTGGATGCGTGGATTTTTTGGTGCAGGCTGTTTCATAGACATGCTATGTGATCTGATAGTGAATTTGTGGTGACTCAATGCAGAAATCGTGAGGATCCATGTGCTTTTACCTCCCCGCTCCCCAGCAGCCTCCTTTATCTCTAGAGTCCCTGATGTCCCTCCCGATCCCTTGCCAATCAGCTGCTCAGCGGCTTTGTTTCAACACCCCCTTCCCGCTTTCTTAAAAAAAAACAAAACAAAAAAAACCCATGATCTGCTTTTTGCCCCTGGGCAATTCGACTCCAGGGACCACGCATTTGCTCCATTAGATGCAAAGACATTTCCCCTTACTTTTTAGGAGGAAAAAAGTGTGTCTTATGGAGCGAAAAATACGGTAGTTTGTTCCGGAGCTCTGTTCTTAAGCCGAAACAGTTCTTAACATGAGGCGCTCTTTTGCTAATGGGGCCTCCCACTGGTGCTGCGCCACTGGCGCACGACTTCCACTCGCATTCCGGGGCAAAGTTTACAACTAGGGGCATGTACTTCCGGGTTAGTGGAGCTCATTACCCGAAGCATTTGTAAGGTGGACGGTATGTAACCCGAGGTTCCACTGTACCTGAGATTTTAGGGAACTTGTAATGTTTTACATAACTTATTTAAAGTTATATGGGTTTATCTGCAGCAATAACAAAGCCATGACTGATCCAGCACGGAAATTCTTATATAGCAGCAGGGAAAAACAGATGAGCTTGAAACAGACTGAGGAGAATAGGACATCAGGTAAAATAATGATACTGTTTTTCACCATCTTGTACAATGGCTAACTAGTTAAAACTAAACACATTTTGTTTTTATTTTGAAAACTGAGCTTCTAAAAGTCTCTGTATAATGAAATTATCTTTGTTCTCACTTGAGAAACATTAGAAGGGCAAAAATTAAAATGTAAACCATATGCTTGAGGTTAGCTGAAAGTAAGGAAGTCCAAATGAGAGTTTTATCTTGATAATTGTTTAAATGGGGGATTAGAAGGAGGAGAGAGTGCTACGATTGCATATTACAGAAATGAGTCTGCAATTTTTTTCTGACTTCCCACTGATTTTCCTTATTATTCCACCATGGTGATCAATAAATTAATTCCCCCTGGAGATAGTAACTAAATTAGACATTCTGTACTTGAAATTTAGGAGATAGCATTTTAAATTTATTTTGATAAACAATGCACTGTGTATTTTCAGTAAAAAGTAATGCTAAAGTTGACTGTTCCAGGAGCAATTATAATATCACTCAGTAGATGTTTGCTGGAAACTATGTTGGGGAAAGGCATGCTTCTTTCTTCTTCTGGCTTTGAATCTGAAGTTTCCAGATTAGCAAAGCAACCCTAATAGCTAACATTGTGCCTCTACATATAATATAAAAGCACATATGTCCTGTCTTGGAGGGTTTTAAAATACTTTGTGTGTAATATAGTTACACAAACACCCACTTATATTGCATAAAACTAAGCTTTCTGGAGGTTAAGTGAACCCATGACGTAGCTTATAAATCTCATTGCTGTAGCCAAGGCATAGAGTTTTGAGACGTGATAAGGGCAAAAGATTCCCAAGGTTCATATGATGTGAAATATCTGTATTTTGCCTGGAAGATATATCCATTGCAGTATTTTATAGCAGGGATGAAGCCTTTGGCAGAAACTAATCACAGTTTAATTGTTGCATCTCCTTTGAAATGTTGACTGTTGGACAGTTGTATAGTTTACTTTCTAAAGACAGTTCTTACAGAAATTGATTTCTTTTGCCTTTTAAGGAGTTTTGCCTTTACAATCCTCTTCATTTTATGGAAGCAGATCATCTTCAAAGGATTATTCAGCTGGCAGTTCTAATTTGGACAGGTGAGTACCTTAGCTATTTTCTTTCAAATTCTTGGTCACTGGAGTGCTCCATTCATCAAATGGTGTAGTTCGTTCATGAAAACAGCTTCTTATGTTACTCTTAGCACCATTTCAAACGTTTTCTGTATAGGAGTAAGCAAATCATAAAATGCTGGGTGCTGTGCTAATTGAATACATCTAGGTGATATAAGAGCGCATGCCCTGTCCTGTATAAATGGGTAAATACACACATGCAGATCAGCCTGATACTAGTCAGCAAGACATTTTGGCAGACCTTTGTACCCAAGCAAAAAACCCTGTGGCTCTTGGGTTGTTGCATCTTCCTCATCTACTAGCTGCGGCCAGGGAAGCTCCTTTTCTACAGTGACAGAAAACCTCTTGGTTGTTTAGTATGTACAAGACTAAAGTACCTAATGGTGCATATGGCTTATGGCTGCCATCTAATGCCTTGTCCAAAAGGCAGTAATCAGTCAGGGAAAACCTTTAAGTTAAGCTTTCTTGGGTAGAGCAATATTGATTATAGTCTACAGAAATGTGCACAAAGGAAAACTTGGAATGGGTGGCCATAATTTATAAACTCCATGTTGGTGTAGCTAGGAGGAGATTAGAGCAGGGGTGGTAACCTGTGGCCTGCCAAAGGTGCAGCAATAAAACGGCTAGTACATTTGCAAAGCTAAGCAAGGTCTAGTATAGTTTCAGATTGGATGTGGGAGGGGGGAGCGTGTTGAGATTCCTGCATTGTAGGGGATTGGACTAGATGACCCTTGGGGTCCCTTCCAGCTCTACAATTCTTTGATTCTATGACTACAACTCCCTTCAGCCTCATGCAGTATGACCAGTAATCACATCCATGGGTTAAAAAGATAGAAAGCAGGTATTATTTTTGCTAAGACTGGTCTATCCTGCTTCATCTAGTATCTGCCACAACTGTGTATTATGCTTCAAACTCCCATGCCTGTGGGGTATTCAGCATGCTAGCCAAATTTTATTTCTGCTCATCTTCTGCTGGAGTATGTTTAGCACTGTGAGCAGCGATGGAAGTATACATATTTTAAGTGTTTGGGGAACAGATGGCATTTATTTATTGGGGGGGGTATTTGTTTTTGTTTCATTATGTATTTTGTATTCTTCTGTTATGAACCACCCTGGGATCTTTGGATGAAGGGCAGTATACATAAATAATAGTAGTAATAGGTAATAGTAGTAGCAGCAGCAGCAGCAGTAGTAGTAGTAATAATAATAATAATAATAATAATAATAATAATTTTATTTCACAATGCTTTATTCCAAAAGTGTGATCTTCAAGTGTAAAGTATTTTTAAGGAGAACTTGTTATACATACTTAAAAACCGTGCAAGTTGAAAAATGAATTTAGAATTCTTTTTACTTCTACTTCCAGCAGGTTTATCTATAACAGGGAGCTGGAAATGTGTTGCTCTTTAGTGGGGTCTGTGACTAATACTCAGAGGAGTCTTTGTAGGCTGTATAAATGTGATTCATAATCACATATGGCCCTTCTGTGGATGCAAAGCATCCTGCGTGTGTGAGAGGAAGAGGAAGAGGAAGAATGAACAAACATTTTGGGAGGCTGACCACCTTGTGATAACTTCCTTTTGATGCATCCCCATTCAAAGCATCCTCAGTGCTCATGGAATATGACTGCTGCTTTATCACTGGTGGCAGTAGCTGGCATTGTTATTCTTGAGATGGATTTGATGGCTATTTATCCATCTCGCCTTGTAGGACTAATCTGTTGAATCAGACTCCTTCTGCGAAAAGAAGCTTGGGGTTTCTCTCTCAGCCAGCCCCTCTCTCTATTAAAAAAATGAGACCTAACCAGGATTACATGGGATGGAACAAGCCACGAGTCCCTCTTTCCACTCACCCACAGCAGCAATTGCAAGGGTAAGTTTTTAGATTTTCAGTTTCTGTGTGTGGGCACACTCTGTTCTCAGTTTAGGTATTGGTTACATAGAAACAAATCCAACTTGTCAGCTTTTTCTACAACTAGATATCCTTCCAGCACCATATCTCCATGTCTTCATTTTTTAAAACTATTATTCTTGTGCTGTGTGTTTAACATTAAGTTAGAGTCCCTTTGAGCAGGGGCTGCCACTTATGTTCACGCAAACTCAGTATTTAACAATTTAATAGCTTTGTAGATTATTAAGACGGTGAGCAAGGGCGGACCAGAGTTACCATATTTTTCCGTGTTTAAGACTAGGTTTTTTTCCTTTAAAATAATGTCAAAAATTAGGGGGCGTCATATACACGGATACATCTCCCCCCATTTTCTTAAATCTGAGTCTCCCCAATCTTACACATGGGGGCGTTTTATAGACAGAAAAATATGGTGCTTACATTGTTACAACATTCCCTGTTTTACAAGTAGGGTTTTGAATGTATTTCCATCGTCCTAAATCTTTTCCTCTTCTATTTCCTTTTTTACCTCTTCGTCTGCAAATTAAACACGTGAAGTAATGATTCATTGTATTGAGGATTGCCCATCAGGTTTCTAGAAAAGATCTGTGATAATAATGAATCTCAGTGTGTGACAAATCTATTAGTTCCCCCTCTTCTGCATTCCTTGCATTGTTTCAAGAGCCTTTTTGTAAAAAAGAAAATATTTTTGTTTGTTATGTTTAAAGAAAATTAATAATACCGTATTTTTCGCCCCATAGGACGCACCAAGTTTTTTTGGGGGGAAATAAAGAAAAAAAATGTTATTTTCCCCCCAGGCGCTTGTGTGGCTGGCAGCGGGGAGAAGCTCTCTTCTCCCCGCCGCCCGCCTGCAGACCAGGTCCGGGGACAGCGGGAGGACGCGCTGCGCCTCCCAACTGTCCCTGGAGCTTGCGGGGCAGGCAGCGGGGAGAAGCACTCTTCTCCCCGCCGCCCGCCTGCAGATCAGATCCGGGGACAGCGGGAAGACGCGCTTTGCCTTCCCGCTGTCCCCGGAGGTTACGGGGCTGGCGGCCGGGAGAAGCACGCGTCTACCCGCCGTCAGTCTCCAAACCACATCGGGAGACAGCGGGATGGCAGCGTTCCGCCTCCCCGCTGTCCCCCGACCTTGTGGGACTGGCGCTGCGGCTCTCCTGAAGCCTGGAGAGCGAGAGGGGTCGGTGCGCACCAACCCCTCTCGCTCTCCAGGCCTCAGCGAAAGCCTGCATTCGCCCCATAGGACGCACATGCATTTCCCCTTCATTTTTGGAGGGGAAAAAGTGCGTCCTATAAGGCGAAAAATACGGTATCTTCAGATGGATTTGTCACAAGCATCTTATGGGTAGTTTGGATGACAGTTTATAAGATCATGCTTATAGACCTTACAAGTACAGGCCTACTACTTAAGAAGCCTAAATGGAATCTGGGATCTAATTGGCTCTTATCTATAAACATCATACAAAGGTTTGTTTAGAAATCTTTCCACACTCTGTTGTGTAATGTTATGATTGTTATTCATTGCATACTCCAAGCAGACAGACTCCTACTCCTAATCAGTGTGTGTATGCATGTGTGTGCACACTGTAGTCCATAGGTAGGCAAACTAAGGCCCAGGGCCCGGATCTGGCCCAATTGCCTTCTAAATCCGGGAATGGTCCGGGAATCAGCATGTTTTTACATGAGTAGAATGTGTCCTTTTATTTAAAATGCATCTCTGGGTTATTTGTGGGGCATAGGAATTCGTTCATAATTTTTTCCCCAAAATAAAGTCTGGTCTGAGGGACAGTGGACCGGCCCCCTGCTGAAAAAACTTGCTTACCTTCTGTAGTCAGTGTAAAATATCTGTGTTGGAAATGTTCCAATGTAACAACTGTGTCACCTTGTGCTTCTTCACAGGTTTACAAACTTGGGGAATACCTGTTACATGAATGCTATTTTACAATCTCTATTTTCAATTCAATCATTTGCTAATGATCTTTTGAAACAAAATATCCCATGGAAAAAAGTTCCAAACAATGCACTTATCAGGTAAGCACCAGCTTTGTGAGTTAAGTAAACATTTTTTCCTAGTACAGCTTCAAAAGAAGCATTCAGATTTGGCATGCATATATTTTTGATAAAGTCCTATATTTCCTAAGGTTGCTGCTTTTATTACTGCAGTTCCTCATTTATTGAGCCTCTGCTTTTTCCTCTTTCTTTGCTATGGTAATGAATAGATGTGTGCATTGTATTGAAAAAGTTTTGCAAGCACAATAAATGGATGCTTAGAAAAACAGTAAGTCATAAGTTTCCTGGTTATGTGGAGAGGGGCATACCAAAGTTTGAATAATACATTCCTATAAAAAGGGATGTCGTTTTTTTACTGCTCATACAAGATCCTGCTAATAAGCATAACATATTTTATGTGAGTTGATTTTAAAATACATGCAATATAATGGGAAGGAGTGTGAACAAATTTCTAAGGGTATGTTAATTTTGCAGATATTTTTAGCATTAAACAATGCCTAACTTGCTTTTTGACATTTAAATGTCACTGCATTAATTTGTCCAGGCGCTTTACCCATCTGCTTGCTAAAAAAGATGTTTGTAGCCCTGAAGTAAAGAAAGACCTACTTAAGAAGGTGAAAAATGCAATTTCAGCTACTGCAGAGAGATTCTCTGGTTACATGCAAAATGTAAGTATTTCGCTTTCTAGCAGCTGAAGTATTTTAAGGAGTGATGAGACCAACTATGGAAATATTGATGCAAAAAGAGCTGCATAAAATTGTACAATTTCCCACTGAAAAATACCCTTTAAGCATGAGATGCATTTGGTCCCGTGTCTGTATACACATAATGTGTGTTTTGGTTTAGTAAAATGTTTAGTTTATTCTTTTTTGCATTCTTTTTTTCCTTTAGCCTCTCTCTTAATTTGCTTTTGTTTGGTTAAAGTTAGATCTTTTTTCTGTTTTGTTGTTTTTCACCTTAAATAAACAAAGTTGTGATTACGTATTGGGGGAAATGAAAACCACAAGTACGCAGAGCTAGTAAGGAGGAGAATTTTAGGTTTTATTAAAACTATGTTTTAAAACTTAGTTATTTGGGATATTTGTAATTCAAATTGAATAGAATATGTGGATTCTGGTATGAATGTATTGTTTGGGACCTTACCCTCTTTAAGAAATTGAGGTAAATTTGGTTTATATATAAGATACATTTAAATAAATGTGTGAATGGGTCTTGAAAGTCACTATTCTAAGGAAATGTATACATGTTTTTAGGATGCTCATGAATTCTTAAGTCAGTGCTTGGATCAGCTGAAGGAGGATGTGGAGAAGCTGAACAAAACTTGGAAGACTGAGCCAATATCTGGTGAAGACAGCTCTCTAGGACGTATATCTGATGACTTGTCAGCCACCAGGGTGTACACATGCCCAGTAATTGCAAACTTAGAATTTGAAGTTCAACATTCTATCATATGTAAAATGTAAGTATTTTAACAGTTTTTCCCCCTTGTTTCATTGTTCTACGCTTCTGTCTCCTCCTTTCCTTTTCCTCTGCCCCCCTAAAATCTGCTCCAGAAGTCAGGGTGGGTGGGAAGAGGAATTCCATCACATCCACTGGGGGGGTGCTGGATCTCATGCCTAGAGAGCTATACCATCTATGCTGCTGTCATGTAATACCCATTACTACTAGGCATTCCCTTTGTAATTCTAGCTCTTTTGCCCCAAATGATAAATACTTCTCTACTTTTCTCCCACCCTTCTTTTGTAATGTTAATGTTAGAAACAACTACTTCATTTTAATAAGTGCTATTGTTGTCAAAGAAGTTGCAGTTTGGACCTCTTTTTGATATCCTATTCTATTTTTTAATGCTTATTTTGGTTTTTATAATATTAAATAAAGTAACTACAAAATACAACAATATAGAATTCCTATTAATATAAATTACATGTTTCATTGCTTCAATTACATATCCTCTTCTATCTTTGGTAGTTAATTCAGTGAGACTATTTCTCTTACCTCTTCCACTAAATATATGCCAAAATATGTATTTATTTATTCTACATGGTTTTTTACAGACTGGTATTACTTCTTTTATGTAATGCTTATTCTTAAGATATCTGAGTATGACTCATATACTCAGAAATTTGGATATATTTATGAGTTACTAATACAACTTGTAATGAATAGGGAATATGTGGGTAGACTAAAATACACAAGGACATTTTTTTTCCAATGCAGGTGCAGTGAAACAGTCACCAAACGGGAGCAGTTTAATGACCTTTCAATTGACTTTCCAAGAAGAAAAAAACTTCATCCATCTCGATCTATCCAAGATTCCTTGGACCTCTTTTTTAGGGTATGCAATATACAAGGCTTTTTAATATCATTCAGCATATCTTTGATTAACAGATCCTCCCCCCTCATCTCACCATCGAAGTGTCTGAATACTTCTTGCTATCCATTCTTTTCTTCATGCAAAGCTAAGGATGAATGCATAGATTTGCATGGGTTCCCCATCAGCTCTAAGTGAAGACCTAGGTCCTTTGTAGGAATCACTGTTTGGTCAGGTGTGGTGCTGGCATTAGTTGAACAAGACTCAAAATATTACAGAAGCCCAAGCTTCTGCAGCAATAATCTGTTCCATATGTTATGATTTATTTAAATATTTATAAGCCACAATTTTCATAAAAGTACAACATGATAGTACCACATACAAAGTTGCAATAAGATCAGTAAAAACATTAATAAAAACTGCTAGGGTGAAAGAAATCTACATTTTGAAGGCCTATCTGAATAGCACAGTTTTCAGGAAACAGCTAAAAGTAGGCTGGGATGATTCCTGACAAGTCTAGCAAGGAAATCCATAGGGCCTGCCACATTAAAATCTTGGTTCCTAGTAAAGGCCAACTGAATCACAGGGGCATGGGGAGCCACCAGAAGTGCCCATCAGAGGATCTCAGTGATCCAGGTAGAGCACGAGGAACTGGATGGTTTTTAAATTACTTTGAGTCTAAGTAATTTAGGCCTTTGTGAATTATGCACGGAGATGGGGAGTGGAATGAGAGAGAGAGTCAATGAAAATTGATATATAAATCTACCTTTGACACTGGGTGGCCAAGTACAGGAGAAGTTGCCTTTGGTTAGGAATATTAGAATCGTTTGTCCAGTTTTTGTGTTTGAATCTCGGATAAGCGACACTTCTCCAAGTATATTGTAGTACTTACTTTGGACAATAGCGCAGAGAACACATATTAAGAAGAAATAACTTTATTATTCTACACTGCTCAGCTTTGACCCCACACTTGGCAAGGCTACCTTTCCAAAACTAAACTTATTTGTCTCACTGTTATTCTAATTATTTATTGAATTTATATACCTCCCTATACCCGGGGGTCTCAGGGTGGTTCACAGAATAGCTAGTTGGAACCTTCAAGGCAACTTATGTAACCATTTAGAGACCAGTAGCAAAATTCTAACCAACAATATCTAACACATATGTTGATCAGACCTCATCAGTATCTAGTCACATTAATGAATCCTTTGCTGCAGTCATGTGCACATTTACCTGGGAGTAAACCCCTTTCAAAGCAGAGCAACTGCTGAATGAAGATGCATGGGTTTGTACTGATTCATAGAACAAAACACTTCTTTCAGTGCTGCCATACTGTTGGGTTTAGTCATATATCTGAGCTGATTATAGTTCCCATAAAGCTGGAGTCCACAGGGTAGCCTCTGTGCTAGACAGACACCAGCCTCCCGCAGAGCACTATAATCAATGTGAACCATACAGTTTATTTGCCAATTGCATTCTGAAATAGAAAGTGAGTCTCTGCACTTCTGAGATAGACAGTTACCTGTTCCTAAAATAAGGTTTGATAGATTACAATCCTTGTATTGCATTCATTGTTTGTATTATGTCTCTTAGGCAGAGGAGATAGAATATTCTTGCGAGAAATGCAATGGAAAATCTGCTCTTGTTACACACAAATTCAGTCGGTTTCCCAGGTAGGTATATGGTCTTGGTACAAAATTGTATGAAAATACTAGTAACTTTCAGGCTATATAGAAGATGAACAAAATGAATGATGGGTAAAAGTTTAATATTGGTTTAAAAGTGGCTGCCTTGCTCGATTGTAAATGTAGAACAAAATAATGTTAGCACTGGTCTTGAAAGACCTACATTGGCTCCCAGTACGTTTCCGAGCACAATTCAAAGTGCTGGTGTTGACCTTTAAAGCCCTAAACGGCCTCTGCCCAGTATACCTGAAGGAGCGTCTCCACCCCCATCGTTCTGCCCGGACACTGAGGTCCAGCGCTGAGGGCCTTCTGGCGGTTCCCTCATTACGAGAAGCAAAGCTACAGGGAACCAGGCAGAGGGCCTTCTACCGGTAGTGGCACCCGCCCTGTGGAACGCCCTCCCATCAGATGTCAAATAACTACCTGACATTCAGAAGACATCTTAAGGCAGCCCTGTTCAGGGAAGTTTTTAATCTGTGATATTTTAGTGTATTTCTGGTTTTTATGGAAGCCGCCCAGAGTGGCTGGGGAAACCCAGCCAGATGGGCGGGGTATAAATAATAAATTATTATTATTATTATATAGCCCTGAAAATAGGAGTTCAGTAGATGGCCTTGAGGATGCTTTATAGCATCCCTGTTTGACAGAAGGGACTTGCAGCTGCAGAATTCTCATTCTAACAAAAATTGTGGCATACTTTGATGCTAGATGAAAAACTATATATTCTCATGACCTTTCCCACCCACACAGTTTTATTACGTATTGATAGCAAGCTGGGGAAAGAGCACCAGGTCTCTGTGTTGTGGGAGAAGTATTCTGTCTGGGAATAAAGAACTCCTTTGTATCTTTGTTAAAAAGACATTTATGAAGTTTCCAACTGTTTTTGTGTCTTGAAGGGTCTTGATTCTTCACCTGAAACGGTACAGCTTCAATGTGGCACACTCCCTCAATCACAAAGTTGGACAGCAAGTGGTTATACCAAGATTTTTAACCCTGCAGTCACACTGTACAGAAAGCACAAGGTCCCCACTTAATCTGGGGTGGAGTGCACAGTCAGCAATGTAAGCTACGCCTTTTATTCCTCCTTTACCTACAAGCCTACAAACATCTTTGAAATACTTCATGATAGATACTTTTCTTTAGGAAAAGGTTGTGATCATTTCCTTTTTATATTGCGTTTAACCAACTTGATCTTAGAGGTTTGACTCAGTTGTCCTGTTCTGCAGGTCGTTCTCGCTGGTCTATGACTTCCAGGAACTTGAATAAAGTTAATTGAGGGTGCTAGTGGGGGATTGCTTAAGAATGAGGATAACTATAAAGTGTACATTTGGAAAAATGAGTTAGACAGGAACAGGCTTCAGCAGTGCCCTACTGAGAACCATTGCAAAAAGTGTAAAGGGATAAGGTATTTTAACATATATTTTGTAGCATTGTATTGTTAATCCAGTGCAAAGGTTTCTTGTCACATTTTTTTAAAGATATAGACTAGAGTTTGGGGTCACCGTCAGAATGGTCATGCATAGTTGGCTTTCAAATGTCATACAGTAAACACCTGCTTTTGTTTTAATTAGCTCTCGACCACTGAAAGTATCCCAAATGGTGAATTCCTGTTCTGCCAGCATTTTCACGCCCTGTCGGTAAGTAACAGGTTTACATGGCTATGGAACCTGCAGTGAATAAGTATACAAAAACAACCCTGATTCTCTTCACTTTTTTATTGTACATCCTTGCTTTTATAATCAGATTAATTCTGTGTGGGTATTAGCGAGCAGGCTGAAGCATGTTGGACATTTGGTAGCTATATTTTCTCCACTTGGTTAAATTGTGGATAAAAGTAATATTTTACTGCTGTAGCTGTTTCAAGCTAAGACCCTGTCTGAAACAATCCCAGTCTGACAAATTGTTTCTCCTCTCTGTGGGAATGAGCCATGTTCCTCTTCGCCCCTCCCAAACGCACCTGGCTTCAGCAAAACATTTTGGTTTCTTAATGCACAGCTTTCCAAGCCAACTGACCCAGCTCATTTCATATTCATAATGACAATTGAAAAGGATGTGTCATGTATTTTATATGGGTTACACTGAAATAGTAAATTTTAGCATGAAGCATTCTATGAGCAGATCCACACCGTACACCTAAAGCATGTTTACTGCGCATGGCTTCCCCCAACAATCCTGGGAACTGTAGTTTGTTAAGGCTGTTTGGACTTTTAGCTCTGTTTGTGAGGGAGGAATTACAGTGGATTCTTTGGGGAAGGTCATTTGCTTTACACGTATGATGTGGATTTGCCCTGTGTATATTATATCCGAACCAGTTCAAAATTGCTGAGCTGGTTACCAAACCATTTTTTAAAAAGTTGTTGAGTGACCACCATCAACAATTAGTGACTTGGAAAATGCCATTGAACCAGACGGAAGTTTGTAATCTTGGTGCTCAAGAGCTGCAGGAATACTAATCCTTACCTTGTGCAGAACATTCTAAATGTGGATTAAGAAATTTTTAATATCTTATTGTTAAGGGTCGATGTTACCTGAATTGTAGAAGTGCTGTAGGTTAGTGGATTTATTTGAATTCGTGTATTAAAACTGTATAGCTGTAATGTGAAACCTCCTTTTTTAACCTGATGTTATTTGTCCCTGGCAGATTTTTTCAAAGGTAAGGAATAAAGGTTCTGTGTTTACTTTTCAGAAAGTACTCGTTCAAGTTTAAATGTCCTAATCTAAGCACCCTGGATTCAGACAGTGAAGATGAACCGCTGAAACGTCCCGTTGCAAACAGCCAAAAACAATGTGATTTCCAAAGCAGGGAACAGCAACGAGAAGAACTAGAGAAAGTAAGGAGAGGGTTAGGGGCAGGGGAAGCAAACACGCTCTGTGACCTGTCTTCCCCAATCTAGTGCTCTGTTACCTGTCTTCCCCAATCTAGTGCTCTTCATATACTTTGGGCCACAACTTCCATCGGCCCCAGCCAGTATAGCCTAGTTGGAGGAGCTAGAAGTTGGAATACAAAACAACTAGAGGACATCAGATTGAGGAAAGCTGCTTTATTGCCCATATGCAAAGCGGATGATTGAGAAGACAGGAATAGGGAAAAGTGTGCTCTCGCTCTGCCTGTCTCTGTGTGGGTGTGCACAACTGTGAAAAGCTATGGCGAGTGCCAGCCCAGTTGGGAACAAATGGCATTAAAGC
Organism: Podarcis erhardii; assembly: GCF_964252035.2. Classification (NCBI taxonomy): domain Eukaryota; kingdom Metazoa; phylum Chordata; class Lepidosauria; order Squamata; family Lacertidae; genus Podarcis; species Podarcis erhardii. The sequence continues at coordinate 87,808,552 of NC_138497.1, forward strand.
CTGAAGAGGAATGAACAATCCAGGTCCATAAAACGTGGTTCACATTGCCAGACATCTCATTGCTGGTACTTTCTGGCTCTTTTACACATTCTTCTTTTCATCTTGATCTGCTTTGTGTGGAGAGATTTTCAAACATTTGAAGTGGCTCGTGGACTGGTGTAAATACTAGAGTAGTTCCAAATAGCCATAAGTTGGTGTGGACATGCACTGAAAAGATACACTGCAGTGTGTGTCGCAATGCACCAGGTGGTAACAAATGGAGAAGCCCTTCTCAGGGCGTAACTGTGCCTCTTCAGTCCTGAAAACCTGACACTTGTAGATCTGGTGATCAGAGACAGTTTTGGCTCTCAAGAAAATGTTGCACTAGTTTTGTGAGTGGTTAGCTCAGCCTCTGTGGTAGTCATACCTACCCAAACCATTGTGCCTTTATCACCTGCAGGGTTCAAAGAAAATCAAAACAGAGAGTGATAAGGCTTCAGAGCCAACAAATGCTGGCTTTGATGGAATGAGTGAGGAGGAACTTTTAGCAGCAGTCCTGGAAATCAGTAAGAGGGAAACATCACTGTCGCTGAGCCATGATGAAGACAAGCCCACAAATAGTCCAGACACTGGCTTTGGAGATGATGAGCTGCAGGAATTGCCAGATCATATGGAACCTATGGATGTGGAGAAGCCTAAAGCCCTTGCAGAGCCAGGTAAAAGTAACATTTCAAACAGTTTTTTAAAATAATATATCATTTTTCTACATTTCAAAATCATTTTACAAACTTTAAAATATCCAATGACTTCCCTTCTTCTCCTTCCATGGTTCATATTATATATAATACTTTCCTGCATATTTTACTATAACCATTCAAATCAATTTTCCACTTTTACATTGATCAAATATTGTTTGTTGAATTTATCTTCATGCTGCCAGCGTTTTCAGCTGTGTACAATTATTTTCCATATATTCAATAAACATTTTCCACTCTTCTTTAAATAAAATCCTTTATTATTTTATTCACATAATATACATTCTTTACAGCAAACAACTCCAAAATAAGCAGACAACCTTTCTAAAACTTTTTGAAACTGCTCATCCATGTTTTTGACCAACATTTTGGTTTTGTCTGAATTTATTTTAAAACCTGCCACTTCTCCAAACCTTTTAATTTCTTCTAGCGGTTTGGGAACGCTCTCCAATGGTTGTTTCATTGTTAACACCACATCATCAGCAAATGCCCTTAATTTATAGACTCTACATCCCACTTCAGTACCTTTCATTTCTCCTTATATTCTGAAGCAATATTTCTAACATCAAGATAAATAACAACGGAGAACTTTGTCTGGTTCTTTTTCTTACTTGACATTTGTCTGAGAGAATATTATTTACTAATATGATGAGAGTTACCTGTAGCTCCATAAATCTATTCTGTTGGTTTTCCCAACACTCTGGAGCAGATTTGGGGAGGGCACAGGGAGAGGAAGTAGAAGGGTTTTTTTATGCAAACGCAAATCCTTGCACTAACAGAACCAATTTGGATACTGTCCTATGTTGATCTTTTCACATGTAAAAATATGGCTATCCATTTTAAGTTCCACTTTTATTATAAAAATAAGCATAGGTTACTTAAAGACAACCCATGTGGAGAATCATGCAAAAATTGCCTTCTATTTCTCTTCATTTTTAGAAACTTAATGTAAAATAAAAATAAAAAATGGGAATACCAAATTAAATCAGAAGTCCAGAAAGGCAAAATTTAGGGTGAGCTTGGTTTCTCATGCTGCATACTTCAGGCACATAGGTGCAAATAATCTTTGCTCAGTGTGGTTTTTTTAAAAGGTGTACACTAAAATACTTGATACCACTCATTTTTAAAGCCTTGATCAAGTGGGAAAATGTTCTTCACTGCAGAAAACACTCCCCCCCCCCCTTGATAGAATTCATCCTGAAATACCAGTAGATGTCACTCTGCTCCTGAGACTTGGGTAGAATGAAAAGGACTTAGCTGTTGACCACCAAGAAAAGTCCCCCCTGCAACCGCTGCTAAAAACAAAATTAAAGCATAAATGTGGTATTTTTGTTTCCATAGGTTTTGCCAACTTCCCTGAGATAACTAAAGATTTTGATGAGAATAAGGAAAATAAAACTCCGGAAGGCACTCAAGGGGAGGTTGATTGGCTGCAACAGTATGACATGGAGCGAGAAAGAGAGGAACAGGAGCTACAGCAGGCTTTGGCTCAGAGCCTCCAAGAACAAGTAAGAGCCAATGCTCTTTCACAAGCACTTGGAAATCAAAACAGCCAACCAGAGATTCCTTCTCTGGTGATAGGAAATCACAGGGCACAGTTAGTGTCTCCTTTAAGAAGACGTATAAGAGGGGTTATTTTAGCCTGCTCCATAACACAGTACAAGAGACCTTTGATTACTAATCTTTTTTGGGGGGGGCATTGAAGAGCTTTTGTAAAGTTGGATTTGAAAGCTTTCATGAATACTTTCAAACCGATGAGCTGAATAGGCATAGTAGTGTTTAGGGAAGCTTTTAATGTTTGATGCATTACTGTATTTTAATATTTTGTTGGAAGCCGCCCATAGTGGCTGGGGAAGCACAGCCAGATGGGCAGGGTATATATAATAAACTATTATTATTATAGTCATTGGGAATTATTGTGAATTATGAGGCGAAATACTCTAAAAATAAAAGGGTTTGTCTTATAACTGCCCTGATTGAAGTAAGTGAGAGGGCTTTTGGGGAATACAGAGCCACCTACCAATGAAATCTGTTTTTTGTTAAGCTGCAAGCACTGATACTCTTAGAATTCTTCTTAAATGCAGCAGATTTTTCCATTCTTCATTAATGGCTTGTGTCCTCATTTAGCTTTAGGCAGAGAGTAGCATACGTTTTGCTACATTGCGGGAAATTTTGTTCAGAACTATTGTGCTTTGCAAGCAGTTCACATTCATTTCAAGACTTTTCAAAAGAAAAGCTGTAGAGAGCTTGTTGTGGCACTTGGGGACTTGCTGTGTTGCATACCAAACTTGAGCAACTTGAACAACCTTTTAATTAAGGCTGGCCCTGTGGAACATTTGGGCTCTGGCTGGTCTCAAACGTGCCTGCACAGGGAATTAGGTTTGTTGTAGAAACTAGAGTTGCATAGTTCTCAGTGGTAGTAACAGAGAACCTATAAAAAGAACAGGAAGTGTCTCAGTGAACTAAGTTTGGTTCTCTACCCCAGCAGGAGGCGCGGGAACAAAAAGAAGATGATGACCTTAAACGAGCCACTGAATTAAGTCTGCAAGGTGAGATGTACAGGAGAAAATAGGGATGAGTTTTCCTATCATTCCACAATTGCTCACAGTACTTGAAAGGAAGCTGGTATTTTGTTCTTTGCCTCATTTGTATTACTTTGTGCTCTAGTCCTTCCAGTTTAGGTTCAATATAAAAGCACATTCAGCTGGTAAACTCTGAAACACAACATGCAGATCAGTGGAATTGTTTTATTATTCTTTCTTTTTTTCTTCCCTTGAAATTCCTCATTTTCTGTCAGAGAATCCTCATTAAGTTCACATTCCAATTTCATTTTCTGCAAATTTTTGGCAGCAACTCTGCTTAAAAGCCTTTGTAAAAAGTAAATGGTTTAAGCTCTCCCCCAAGTGAGTTTTCTTTGCCTTCCAATGAATACAACGGGGGGAAATGTGTTTGTTTGGTAGACAGTTACAGGATGTCAGGGAACTGCCATCGGAGCCAAGGGTGGTGGTGAGGCTCCATAATGATGCTGGAGAGGGAACCAGCAAGGAGAGAGAGGAAGCTTCCGCTGGGGAAGGAAATAGACGTGACGCTAGGGAGAAGGGGGAGTCTGAGGGAGCTTCGGAGAGAAGGCTCCAGGACTCTTCCAGTGAAGCCAGAGGGGAGAGCACGGGACCTCCTCTGGGGACGCCCACTCTGCACAGAAAGGTTTCGCGCAGAGAAGGCAGGCGGCGATTGGGTGTGAAAGAACTTCTATGTTGGAAGAAATTCAGGAAACGCCCACTGACGGATTCTGCCAGTGATTGAGACAGTCACGGTGCACTGACTGTCCAGCCTGGGGAAAGTTTTAACCAAACTACTCAGCTCGGAGCAGTTTGCCCCTTACGCACAAGCAACCCCATACCCCATTACACAGGACATAAAGGAATTGACTCATATCATTGCTGCATGAAAGCACAGATAGTTAAGAGATGCAAAGTACTGGTTTTCTACTGAAGGCTTTTGCTACTAGAGAGAGGTAGATACAATGCTGGTTGGATTTGTGGGCGTAGCAGAATGCTCTATAGGCAATCATAGCTTGTTTTCTGTGGTTCCTTCTCCCTTTCAGTTTGTTCTGCTGACCAACTGTACTGTGCCTTGTATGTAGGCTGATCTGTGATCCACCAATCCTGACCTGTCTTACCGAGTCAGTGGTAAAAATGTGAATGTCAAATTTCCAAATCTGTAAAACTTAACAACATGGGGTTTAATCCTGGTTTAGGTGATCTACAGCAAAAGCTATGACAAGTGGCATAACTTTCATATGCAAGTAATTAACTCAAAGCAGAACTTTTTTATTTAGCAGTAAGCAGAGTTGGCTTCAGAGTATTATTATTGCGATGATGGTGGTGGTGGTGATAGTTCTGTGAAAACTAAAGCAGAAATGTTACAGAACCTCAAAGCTTAAAATTTCCCGCTACTTAGAAAAAGTTGCATGTATTTTGCTCAGTCCAGCAACTATTAAATTTCTATATTTTGATCACTTCTTGCCATGAGCGAAGAGGCAAGATGCTAACACACTAGTTGCATTCCACCTTTTAACTGGAGCAGCAACATTTGAGAGCAGTACCTCAATGAAGCCTTAAAAGGATGTTTCCTTGCATAAAATTGAAAATACAGAAACTATTTGCTGTGTGTATATAGAATATTTACTTGATGCCCATTATTACAGTGCTTTATTTAGCAAAGGAGAGGGAAATATTTTGGATAAATGGTGTGCTGGTATATTGTCAGTTTTGTGATATGCTTATGATCAAGGGTCTTAAACAGTATCATTTTCATGGTGTTTAGAGTTTAACAGCTCTCTTCTGGACAGCCTTGGCTCTGATGAGGACTCTGGGAATGAGGATGTTCTGGACATGGAGTACTCAGAAGCAGAAGCTGAGGAATTGAAAAGAAATGCTGAGGTGATGGTCTGGGCTATTGGGACTAGTTCCCATTTTATTACTATACGTGGAGTAAAAGCATATATAAATGCTTATGGGGAGCTTTTCTGTTTTGATGGTTCAGGTTGTTTGGTATGATATCCTTAGCTATCTTTGAGACTGTTTGTAAAGTTCTCTCAGTGGGTGGTGTTTGAGACTTGGGTTCAAATGCCTGCCTCATCATTTGGATGAGTTACTCTTCCTCTTGAAGATGAGGGTGGAGAAATAGTGATTTCCCTTTAGGGAGAAGGATGGAGTGGGGGAAATGCACATCTTGATTTGTTGGCTAAGCAGGGGTGGGGGGACTTGTGGCCTTGTATAGATTGTTGAACTCCAGTTCCTATCAGCTCTAGCCAGCATGACCAGTGGTCAGAAACTAAGGGAGCTGTAGTGTAGCAATGTCTGGAGAGGACCACAGGCTCTGCATCCCTGGGTTAATTAAGCTGGTATTTCATGCAGCACAGTAATTACATTATTGGTAAGATAAGTTTCTTAATTGTGAAGTAATCATACAAGCACCTGTTTAGTATTATGTTGAAGTTTTGTTTTGTTTGTTTGCTGTATAAATTGAAAAGGTTATTTTTATACTCAAAGGAAAAGGTTTTACAAGCCCTTCAACCTGCATTCCTAAAACCCAATTTTTAACATAGTGAAGTGTGACAGTAACTAGCCTTCCCTTTTAGAGAATGCAGGCAAACAATTATTTTTCCACTGTTCCTTCATACATCTTGAATATTGTTGTAGAGATGTTTGAGACAGTCTTCTTCCTCACAATTTTATGGCTATTGTGCCTGTTGTATTCTGTTGATGTTTCAGAATAGTTTCTTTGTGCTGTCTCTCTCCCTGCTGGTTTACACATGCCCTCTAGGAAATCTTCCTGTTAGTGCATTGAAGGCTGTGACCTAGGTAACACCCAGTAAGGTCAGAGTTTCCGTACTGAGCCTTTTGGAGCTCTGCATTGGCACATTGACGGCATTCCAGTTTCTGGGGTTTTAACAATGATGAGAGCTAGTTTAAAAATGAGAGGAAGTTAAGGCTGTATGTTCTCTGCTCCTGAGTTACCCGTAAGCTTTGACCTGAGCAAATTAGCAATATCTCGAAAGGTTTGCTCCAGTGTTTGGCGCAATAAAGATTTTATGGTAGCTAAACCATAATCTACCTACCTTTCTCAGTCTGGTAGAAGAGCAAACTTAAACTAATAATTGACTTTTTTCCTCAGACAGGAGAGCTGCCCAACTCCTATCGACTCATTAGTGTTGTCAGCCATATTGGAGACACTTCCTCCTCAGGTAAGGCAAACATCACTTCCTTGATAGCTCTGCTCACTACAGGAAAAGTGTGTCTCTTGTGTTTTTTCAGCAACCAAAACCACAAAGGAAAAAGAAGAAGATTGTTAATATTTCATTTTGTGTGCTTGGGGGAAAAAAATCAGTTTTCCTAGAACCAACAGGGTTGTTGCCTAAATTCAGCAATTCAGTTAAGCTCACTGAAGCCCATAGAAATAATTATCCAAGAGAAACCAGCTATTTTAAGTGGAATTCATCTTGCTAGTTTAAATCAATCATTTTCAAAATAGCAAAATGCAGTTTGTACTAGGGAGTGTTATTGTCTTTCAGTTTATTAATTAATAAACAAATTGGCTTGAAAATACTTCTGATACTTAATGTAGTCTGGAAGCTACAGTCTATGGTGTTCTAATATTTTCTTTCTCTCTCTCCCCCATCATATTGAAGGTCACTATATTAGTGATGTGTATGACATTCGCAAGCAAGTATGGTTCACATACAATGACTTGGAAGTATCCAGAACTCAAGAAGCCTCTGTGCAGAGTGACAGAGACCGGAGTGGCTACATCTTCTTTTATATGCACAAGTAAATGTACTTTATGTGTCCTCCCCAAATGGTCCAATCCTTTTTTATTTGCATTTGCATTCTCTAAAATGGCCTCGTGTTTCTAATTCCTGTTTTCCTAGTTGCTAGTTATAGTATGGTCCTGAATAGTTTATAAGAATTATTGGAACCTGTTTAATAGCCCTTTGACTGGGAAGGTGCAAAATAGCGAGGCTGTAACTCTGGAACCTGAGCAGATTCTCTTGCATGCATTTGCCTGTCTTTTTCACCCTCTACATCAGGGGTGGGGACTCTCCAGTCGACAGGCCAATCTTGACCTGCCAGGAGGCCCAGTTTTTTCCTTGAGGCTATCCCCACTTATCAGCCAACTGATATCACTGTGTGATGGCAGCTGATGGATTGGGTGGAACAGGGTTCAATCCTACTGGATACTGCTTCACCAGCACATTCCTTGTAGTCCCCTGCAGAGAATATGATTGAACCCTACATTCAGCAGCTGGTGATCAGAGAGTTCAGTCCTGCTAGGTGCTGCTTTGCTTGCAGGTTTCTTGTGGGAAAAGCAGACCTAACCCTGGCTGGCCAGCTTTGACTAGTAAATGGGACCTCTCACCTCTCACTCATCTAATGTCATCATGAAGTCAGCTGGTTGACAGGTGAGTGGCCCCACTCACCTATTAAAGTTCATCCGTGGGGTACAGGAAGATAAACATCTGGCTCACTAGGCCTAGAAGGTTTCCTACCCCTGCTCTACAGCTTTGCTTCCCCATTAAAAGCTTTCCTTCTTCTTTGATGTGAACCTCTTTTGTGTTTCCCAGGGAGATATTTGATGAGTTGCTAGAAACGGAAAAGAATATGCAGCTGCCTTGCACGGAGGTGGGGAAGCCAGTTCGGCAGCCCATTTGAAGAACGTCGCTTTAACTGAGCACAAGTGATTTCTGAACTTTTGCCTGACATGCAAGAGCCACAAACCCCCGAGAACTCAGGGCGTAGTTGAGACAACCCCATGGAATAGGAGGAATGGACCACTTCACGCCTTCCTTTTGAATTTCAACCATGCAGCTAAGCTTCTTTTACCTGGAGTTTCCTTCTTATTATTTTGTTTTAAATAGTCAAGAAATAATTGTGCCAGCAGCCATGGTGTTAATCAGGCCAGAGGATTTAATGGCTCCTTCAAAAACTCATAAAAGGATGGTGTGAGAAGCGACTTCAAGTTCGCCCATTTACCTCTCACAGGGAAACTGAGAAGATGCTACATATTGGGTGGTTTTCTATGCCTTCCCTACACGAGAGCAAAATAAGCAATAGTCTCGAATCTGGTAAATATTGTGTACATAACGTGAATTGGAAAGTGCTGAAGGCTGACTCAGCTAAATGGAGTACCCTGGCATTGCTGAAACTGGGACACCCATGGTCTTTAATACAGGATCACACAGATCCAGGAAACAAACTGTCGGTGCTTTGGAACCCATGGATTACATCTTCACATAGTTCACTTTCGTCCTTGTTTTTAAAGTTAAAATATATACTATATAAATATATATATATAATTTTTAAAGTTTTTATTCTTTTTTGACTGTGTTCTTTTCTAAGTACTGCCGTTTGCAGAAAGGCTTTATTTCTCTGTGAGCATTTGTGTGTATAATCTGTATTAGTCTGTGTATATATATCTAGATATATATTAGCTGTGTTTCACTGAAGACTGTCCCGGTTTGGCAATGAGAGAGGCAGCTAACTGGAAATGCAAGTCCTGGCTTTTGGCAGGCCTTTTTTTACCAGTGCCCAGCTAGTGCTAATCAGTAAATGAAGCACGAACGAGAGTTCTGTTTTCCCTGTGTTTGTGTTGGCTTTCAGCCCTGAAAAACTGCACGTGCTTGAAAGGTGTGTGTGTGTGTGTGTGATATCCCAGCTTTACTCTGTTGGGCAAGAGTTGTATGCCAACAGATGAAATATTAAAATGTACCTGGATTTATTCTAATTGTGTGGTAAGTGCAGTTAAATCAGTTGAAAAAATCAGAGAACTCTCAAAAGTGGTTATTTGATGTTTTCGAAACATTTCAGGGTGTAGATGTTAGGGTTTGGTTATTTAATAGTATTTGGATAACACTAAATTCATTTTGTAGCTTGTTTGACAAAAAGGACGAACAAGAAAAATACTATCTAGAATTAATTTGTTTCAGTTCCTCATTTTAATGCTGGAAATTTATTCCAGTTTTTTCACTTTTACTTTTGTGGCAATAAAATTGCTAATAATTGAGGTGCCTCTTGGTTTGCCCCTAACTCAGACTTTTCTTTTGAAAAGGTTAACGGGTGTTGAGAGGGTTGTCGTCCCCCCTTCTTGACAATTGTTTTTAATTACAATTAGAACTTCCTAAGAAATATAATCCTTTGACTAGAAGACACAAACCATGGGCATTAGTAGGCAACAGGTATTACCTGTTGTGGAAGGATTTCCCTGCCGGGCTTATAGAATTACAGGCTGTGTTAGGCAACTCTGAATGACATTTGCTGTGTCAAGGGTAGTAGTAGGGTGATAACTTTATTATTTGCTTGGCTAATCTGCCAAACCAAACAAAAGTTCTCCCAAGTCATACTGCCAAAAACATAGTGTTTAAATTTATTCTATCATTGTGATTTTGCACTGTTGACGGTCAGAGTTATTTGAATGCGCTTTTTAGTAAGGAATAAGGGGTTTTTCTTGAGGTCAAAAGAGGAGCCTCAAAATGAAATACTGTTCTGGAGTAAGGCTGTACATCTCTTACTGATTCTGAGATAGTGCTGTCCATCTCCCCCCCCCCCCCCGAAACTCCCAGATAAATGCATTAAATAGTTGTCATGACACCTATAGGTTCATATTGATAGCATGGTCAAGATAAATTAACTCCCATATTTACAGTCAAAATATTATAGGTAGGTGTCATAATAAGACAGTATAGAGCATCCAGGTTCAGGTTCAGAGTCATCCAAATTGTCAGGAATGTGGAATTATTAGAGCAATCATATGTTTTTGCTTCATCTAGTATTGAGAATGCAACTTAGCCAGAAGTGACTGTAAGCCAGTGATTATGTCAAGCTATGGCAACTTTCTAAACAGTTTTTTGCCCCCTAAGGTGAAATGTGCTGGCAAGGAAGGTACTATCTAGTGCTCCCTCTATATATGTAAATTTACATTTACATCCTTGTTGGCATTTGCAGTCCATTAAAATCTGTAGAATGTGTTGTGCGAGGGAGATTCTAAGCTCAATCAGTTTTTATTGTCTACTGTTTTAACATGAAGTGCTGAAACTGTGCAAGAGTTTACGTTTGTACAGTTTTCTCGGCCATTCAGGATTACATTTAGAACCAAATTTTAAGTATGTGGTTTATAGCATCTTGTACTATAGGTAATCTTGAGAAATACAGAAACTTTGGGGACCTAAACAGCAGTGGCTTACTGCTGCTGTTTAGAATCCTGTTGCCTGCTAAAGGGAAAGTTTGTTTTTAGAGCAGTGTGATATGTAACTTTCTGAGACATTATTCTTGGTTTCAAAAGAAGGAAGCAACTAAACATGAGTTCACCCAATAGAATTTATTGTTTGGTTCATGCCTGCATATTTTAAACCTCACTTTTCTACATTCGCCCTATTTTTGCTGTATTTTTCTGCTATATTTACTTTTTGATAAAGAAGAATAGCCATATATGTGTTTGCACTAAGTAACTAAACTCTCCATAACCTCCACCCCTCCCCAATAAATCCTGTATATAGCTGGATTAATAAAATAGCTCAGGTTGTTTGCTAAAGAAAACTTTAGAAATCACCATGCACCTATTTTTTAATGAAGATTTTTCCTTATATAAGAAAAAGCTTGTTCTTTCTAGCCATGGGCTACAAATTGAAAACCTAAGCATGCAAATATAGGGCATTAGGCATCAGTGTTTCACTTAAAGTTAAACCTGTCCATCAGTTTTGCCCTCACTACTGGAAGATGAATGCTCAGTGTTTTATAAATGGAGTCTGTTGAAATAACCTTGAAGATACAGAGGATTCCAGTGATTTCTCTATCCTGGGCTCCCCGCCCCCTTCCACCATGGGGGAGCCCACAGCATAAGGTGTACTACTTGTTTCAGGCATGCAGGGTCTTTCAGGTGCTAGATGGGTTAACAAAACCTGCTTGCCCTGCAGCTAATTAAAGGCTGGATTAATTATAATTAAATAGTATTTCATTGGAAATCCATGGAATTTTTCAGATCCCTGTGATGGGAGTTTGGGGTAAGATGCGGAGTTGAGTTTCTGTATAAGAATTGGTGTTCTTTTTGAACCAGTGTAACATGGGGAGTGAACAGTCTCGGAATGAAAATGAAGTGGGTGGGTTGTTGCCCCTATGCTACTTCCCAGTGTTAACCTACTTCTTTGCTCCCCTGCTTCTTTAATAAGTTATTCTCTAAAAACTTAGGGGGAGTGAGTGAGTTGGGGCGAGAGTTCTTGTCATGTGTGTTTGAGGCAGTTGTCTTGGGGATTTTTTTTTAATGTTGGGAGTCACTTTGTGTCCCTTGACACTTAATGTGGAGCAGCACTTTTCTGTGTTTTAGCAGACTTGTTTCTATGTATTCTTTACTAAATTCTGCCTTCTTTTCTTCCTCTTTAAATGATGTGTAGATTGATTTCAGAGAAATTAAACACTCTTCATTAATGCTGAATCTCGTTTCTTTTTTTAAAAAAAGATTCAGGTGTCTTACAGCTTTGTTTAGCACAGAGTTACATTCTTCCCCTCCCTCTGCAGTGCATTGCACACCCTCAGAATATGCTTGAGACGGTTGGATGGTTCTCAGATTTCACTGCTGTTTATTGTTGTTGCAGATGATACTCTAAATTTATGACCTTCTATTTTTATGATTCTTCAAAACGTATTCCATTCCTTGGGGTTTGTATCCAACACAGCTGTTTCGTTAGTACAGCAGGCTTCCACTTGCGTAATGGACTTTTCCCCTCCTCTCCCCTCTAGCTCCCCGCGGACCCTCAAAATCTGCTCCAGAGGGTTGGAGGACTCTTCAGAGCAGATTTTGAGAGCATATGGGGAGAGGAGAGGAAGGAGAAGGCCTGCTTGCATAAAAGCTTTTGATGCAATCCCTTGTGTACTTGGTTTAGTTTAATTTTAAGCGTAAATCTGTTAAGAGAAGATACGTTTCGAAAAGCCATTGTGATCCATAGAGGAAAGAAATGTGCATTAGAAAGCTGACTTTCTCAGAAAGTCACCAAGCCACCAAATGTGCAGTTGAAAATCCATCCTAGTTCTGCTTTTGTCCTGTAAGGTAAGGTGTGGTAAGTTGCTTCTCAAGTGGGGGCAGGTCCTCATTTTGAAGACCTATGTATCTGCATTATAAAATGCGTATGGTAAGCCATATGGAATACTTTTCATTAAGGAAACTTCAGCTTGCTGTTCTACTCATTGCTTAAAGCCTGATAAATGGAAGTAACTGCAGTTGCTAGTCCTGTTGTCGGCATTTTTATGTGTGATTATTGAATAATGGGAATTTGGAGTCATGAATTTTCTGTAAAATATATTTGAATTGCCTATGATTAGCCCTAGCCCACTAAATGTGATCAAAAACCACACTTCTGTGTGCAGGCAAATTGGAATTCACTCTGCACTTCTGGATTCAGCTACAAGACAGCCTTGTGTTGGTGGCTCACTAGAATAAATCACTACCTCGTTTCATAGGTGGAGAAAGATGAGACTCAAGTGGGCAGACACAAGTTTTAAAGGCTCCTTTTTTCCTGCCTGGGCTGACCTGTGTTTCTAGTAACTCAGAATTTGACCACCTGTAGGGTTAATGAATAAAATCCCCTTTGTTGCTGTATATAATCCAGTGGCAGAAAATGCTTGATTGTTTATTCTGGGATGCTCCAAACAAACTTGGAATTATTTTTATTTTAAGTAAAAATATCCACTTTGAGGCAATGACAGCAGAAAGTTTACATTTTTAGAAAAGTCCTTTTTCCTTCTTGAGATTCTGTTGCTTCCATTGAGGAAGGGCAGCAAAATTTTGTCGGGACATTCCAAAGACAGCAAGAAAATCTTCATCTGATATGTAGTCCTATGGGATGGGGGGGAAAGGGCAAGGATGAGAGAGAGAGCAAGTCCAATCATAAAGGTAACACTGTAGTGAAAACACTACGTCCAGATTTCCTGTGAGTATTTGGGGGCACAGCCTGATAACACTTAGACAAGATGGCATGCTCAGAACAAGTTAAGGAAACTGGAGATTGTTCTGTATTTTTCTCAAGTTGTTGCCACTTTATGCTGGAGAAGAATGAATGAACAGTGGGAGGTATTCAGCTAACTTTTTACGCCACTGCAAAAATTAGCACTGGCACAAATTTTCTTCCTCCTCCTTCTCCCACACAATTTCCAAATCAGCTCTGGAGGATCAGGGGAACCACCAGAACAGATTAGGGGGGAACACATGGGGAAAAGAGGGAGAGAATGTTCCATCTCTTGCTCACACACAAATCCTTATGCTGATGGTCTCCCAGCCTTAACACTATCTTGAATACAACCTAATATTAATTGGGGCAGATGGGGATGGCTATGGAACGGAACTGTGCATATCTAATACTTGTCCAGCCTTCAAATGCTTCAGCACACTAGCAAGCTTTTATTCCTACACCCATTAGATGTTTGTAGCCCTGATTTAGCATACGCTAGCCTATTCTGTATCTGGATTTGGTGATGTGAGATTAAGCTGTGCCAAGATCTGCATACACCACCACTTTGAGCTCTTTGGAGGAAAGGCAGGATATAAATGCAATAAATAAACAGAAATGTGAATGCAGCCCTGGGATCTCACCTCCTTCCTGCTGGGGTTTACATCGCTGGGTAGTTTCTCTGCAGACACATTCATCAATTTCTCCAGAGGGTAGGTTGACATTGAGATACTACCCAAGGTTGTGTTGGCAGTGAAAACTGTTTTTGCATCAAGGATTTCCTGAAAGAGAAATTGGAAGGGGGAATCCCCAAAGCTCAAATGTGTCTTGTATCCATTTAAACAAGAGTTGAGGCAAGGCTTTTTTTCAGCCTCGACAGAATTCAGTTCCGGCATCTCTCAGGTGGGCATCATTGCCATTATGGGAGAACAAGGGAGGTGTTCATGGTGAGTTCCAACACCTCTTTTTCTAGAAAAATAGCACTGAGTTGAGGGAAGGTAAATTGGCATGGTAAGCTGAACTGTTTTAGATCAATAAATGCATTTATTGATCTAAAATGCAGTATTGTGGGTTCTGGTGCACTTTGTAAGAAAGGAATTAAAAAATAAAAATTCTAGTGCCATCCAGAGGAATAAGAATTGTAGAGTTGGAAGGGACATGTTGGTCTGTTGCGGCAGAAACAGTCTAGTACACAATCACTTGTGCCATAATGCTCTTGTCTTTAAGGTGCTGCAAGGAGGTCAGTCACTACAGCATCAGAGGAACAGTGAGGGAGGTGGAGAGGGCATGCTGTGGGCAATGTCCTCTACAAGCAGTTAACCTCATCCTTAAAGAGGAATGCAACTCCGTTGCTCCTCAGCTGTGATCATACTAACTATCCCTCTAAAGGGAAGTTTTTCTGGAGTAAGTATTGCAGCCTTTTATACTGAAATAACTTTAAAAGAAGGCCTTACATCCCCCAATCAGATAGTACAGGCATGAAAAGCTACACAGCAGTTACTGCTATAAAATGAACTTGGGTCCTATTGTTCCTGGTTTTCTATGAATTAAATGGCAACTGTGCCACCTGCACTTGTATATAATCAAACACGTGTTCTCCTCCCTGCTTTCTGTCCCACTCTTCAGTAATACTTACAGAAGTGATCTGGCCAAGGTTGTCCTCATCTACAAGTTCAGCTTTTAACTCTTCATAGGATTTCTTCTCCTGCATGAAGATAGACCACAAAAACCTTGGGAGTTACCAGACTACCCACACACATGAACATTTTGATTTGACTGAAGGCTAGAGAGTTAAAATAGGATTCCTTAAAGAGAAGTCTGCTGAATCTTAAGCCTGGTAACCTATGTGCTCATCATCATTTGTGGATACAGACTGTCTGGATGTAGCTAGCTACACTTCAGCATGTTGAAAGTTCATGAAAGCTAATTCTGAGGAAAATCTGTAGGTGGGGTGGGTAACGTGCTTCCAGCTCCCATCGTCTCCAGTCCACCTGGCCAAAGGTCAAGGATGATGGCAGCTGTAATCGAACAACATCTGGAAGGTTAGAGGAGAGCTCTAACAAGGCAGAGCAATTAGAGGGAAAGTAAAGTTTTCTACACATTTCAAACATGTCTTTGAATTCACATGGGATTAACCTTTGTTGCACGACGTGGTGTTCTCAGCTGCCTTCTGTTAGACCTGAAAGAATAAGGGCCACTAGGTCACTTACTGTCCCTTTGAGGGGGTCCCATGCTAGGAACCAGCCAGTGAATGTCGGAGGCTCAAAGCCTTGCTTCACAATCACAATGGGAGTGTCAAGGTCACGTCCACCCGGGTGAGTTCGCAGGTACTCCTGCACCGTTACGGCTGCTGCCTCCTTCTCAGCCTCATTTGCATCTTTGCCGATCCAGAAGTAAACCTGGCCGGAGAAAAAGCTCTTATGAATGGAAGCGGACATGCAGCTCATGTGCCAGTAGCTGGATCAAAAGGGAGAAAGGTTCAGGGAATTCTGCCCTTGCGTTTGTGTTTGCCTGTGTATATCTCTCAACCGTAGACTTAAAGCTTCTGTGGCAGACCATAACCCCCTAAACCTTAGGGAACCTTAGCTAACAGTTTCTAGAGGGGTAGTGGTCATATTCATTTCTTACCCCAAAAACAACAAAATTGTGGCACTTTAAAGGCTAACCAGTTGGTTAAGACAAGGTTTTGTGGACTATAGTTCACACCATCAGCTGCATGGAGTGTTAATATAGCACATTAATTATATCAGATGAGAAGTGTGTGTGCGCGAACAAAGCTGTAAAGAAATTCCAGCGTGCAATATTAACCATGAAAGTAAGATTCAATAGCATTATTACGGGGGGGGGGGGGGACATTCATTGCCAATGTGCTTCATTACCCCCCACCTCAGACCTACCTGGTCCCAGGCATCCAGTAGGAACACATCATCTTCTTCCAAGTCATCTTGAGTAAAATTTGTGATCTCCATGGCAAGGAAGCGCCCTGTCTTATTGGAGCATTGAAAGAGCCGAGGTGCGATGGCAATTGTTTCCTCCTGTAATCTGCACAGAAAGAGGGAGAGAGACAGGTCAGGTGGCAGGTCAGCTCCCTATTTGCGCACAAGCACATGGAGAAAAAGCCATATATCCAGCTTTTCTACCAGGCCACATCAGATGCAGCCGTTCTCAACCTGTGGGTCCCCAGATGTTGGACTACAACTCCCATCATCCTTGAGCTCTGGCCTTGGGGTGATGGGAGTTGTAGTTCAACATCATCTGGGAACCCACAGGTTGAGAAAGGCTGAATTGGAGCAATCTAGAGTAGAGAAGCAGCCAGAAAGGGTGTGCGAGGGTTTCATTTCCCCCTGAAACTCCTTGCCACTTGCCTCTAAAATAACCACCCTCTGCAAGTGGATTTGAAGGGAGGGAAACTGACACTTGAGGTTTTCTCGCACATGCCTTAAAAAGCCACCAGAGTCTTCCGATTTTGAGTGGAGATGGAGGCTGTGGCTTCTTCCATCCAATTCAGACTTTGGCATTAGGAGAGTAAGGATTGGCGTGTAAGAGTGCATTGCCTAGGCAGGACCGGCCCTGCCATTAGCCAGTGTGAAGTAGCCATTTCAGGCAATGGAGGCTGGGAGAGATGGCAACCACACTAAGAAAATTTAACTATGAACCCCCAAATTTGGAATCCTGTTCCAAACCTGTACCAAAGGTTTGCACGTCTTTTACAGCAAAATCCCAGCATTTTGCAGCACGCCATAAACTGAGCAATTGATACATCAAACACAGGCTTCATGCTTTATATTAACTATGAACCACAAATCAGTGCCAAATGGTGGAGTTCTAGCCCCCTGAGTGGAAGCCTCAGTAGCAGCTATGCTGCCTTGTTGGTGGCCTGGGCTGGTTGGCTTCCTTGCCTCACAGGATTCTGCAACCAGCATGCCTGGAAAGGGCCCCTTGCCCAAGTGATTGCCGACGTGGGGATCCAGGGCACAGTCCTTCAATGGCTGCGCTCGTTTCTCTCTGGTCGGGGACAGAGGGTGGCGCTTGGGGGGGAATTGTCATCGCGCCACTCCTTGGTGTGTGGAGTGCCTCAGGGTGCGATTCTCTCCCCGATGCTTTTTAACATCTTTATGCACCCCCTCGCCCAGCTTGTCCGGAGTTTTGGGCTGGGCTGCCATCAGTATGCTGATGACACCCAACTCTATCTGTTGATGGATGGCCATCCTGACTCGGCCCCGGACACACTGGCGAGATGCCTGGAAGCTGTGGCTGGATGGTTACGTGGGAGCCGGTTGAAGTTAAATCCTTCGAAGACAGAGGTCCTCTGGCTGGGCCGGGACGATATGGGATTGAGGGGGCAACTCCCATCTCTTGCGGGGGTGCAATTAGTGCCAGCACCGTCCGTTAAGAGTTTGGGTGTAATCTTCGATACCTCCCTCTCTATGGAGGCGCAGATTACAGCTATAACAAAGGCGGCATTTTTTCATCTCCGCCAAGCTAAGCAGTTGGCCCCTTATCTCTCTCGCCCTGACCTAGCCACCGTGATCCATGCGACGGTCACCTCCAGACTGGATTATTGTAACTCGCTCTACGTGGGGCTGCCCTTGAGACTGACCCAGAAACTCCAGCGGGTGCAGAATGCCGCGGCGAGACTCCTTATGGGGTCTTCGCTGCGAGATCACATTCATCCAGTACTATACCAGCTGCACTGGCTCCCGGTGGAGTACAGGATTAGGTTTAAGGTGCTGGTTTTAACCTTTAAAGCCCTATACGGCCTAGGACCCTCGTACCTACGGGACCGCCTCTCCTGGTATGCCCCACAGAGAAACCTACGGTCTGCAAATAATAACACCCTCAAGGTCCCAGGCCTCAGAGAGGTTAGGCTGGCCTCAACTAGAGCCAGGGCCTTTTCGGCTGCGGCTCCAATCTGGTGGAACGCTCTGTCACAAGAGACTAGGGCCCTGCGGGACCTGACATCTTTCCGCAGGGCCTGCAAGACAGAGTTGTTCCACCAGGCCTTTGGTCAGGGCGCAGCCTGACTCCCTCCTCTGGCAACCTGCACAGAATATTGCTTAATCGGTTGCCACTAATTTAATTTGATTTTAATTTTTATAATGAATATTTTGAATGTGTGATTATTTGATTATTTGATTATTGTTAGCCGCCCTGAGCCCGGCTTCGGCTGGGGAGGGCGGGATATAAATAAAATTTATTATTATTATTATTATTGTAAGGTAGTCAGTGGAGGCCATGCATTCTGGCAGCCATGGTGTGCACACATCTGCTGCTCTGATGATGTGATGCAGGCAGCTAGCACTGCCCCTGCAGAGCAGTACTTGCCCAGGTGCCAGATGTTACCTTTTGTTGTTGGCGTACTGGGACTTCCCGCCTAGCGCAATCCAGAACTCCGCAGGCTCCTGTCCTTCTGCGATCACTGCTTTCTCGGTCTTGGAGATCAGGTCAGCCACACTCCTGGCCATCTCCCTCTCATCCCCACTGCAACCCTGCAGGAAGGAAAACCAGACTGTGGTGTGGGGGTTGGGGGTTGGGTCAGCCTTTCAATTAACTAAATTCCACTCCCTCTTCCAAAGCTGAGGATGTTTGTTCTGATCACACTTGCTAGTGCCCTCAGCCTCCAAATCACCCACCAGCTGTGCACTTCTCCCGGAAAGGATGCCTACCTTCCCATACCAGAGGTAGCAGCAACTCTGAGTCTTGAGGATAAAGACATCGTTGGAATTGAGGGAGGAGGCCCGGGGTGGCACCTCAAAGGCCTTGGTGTTGAACTCGTTGGTCCCATGCACCTGGAAAAGGCGGGTGGTGGGCACTGGAGCTGTGCTGCCAGCTCGGGAGGTACCACCCTAGGTGTAAGGAGGAAGGGGAAAAAGAATTTAGACAGCTATGAGAGTCCAGGCATCACTCCAGGCTTCTAGGGCTTGGATACTACAAGAGCAAGAGAAATTATGCAAAATTCATGCACACTTTCTGAATGGGTGCTGTGTTGAGGAATTCCACAGCCTCTCAGCCATGCTTCTATAGAGCATGAGCATCACTGCACTCCAAAGCCCAGTGCATTGGTTATATCATCCCAAATAAAGGTCATAGGACTGCATGAAAGCAAGATCTATTTGTTAAGCCTCAACCCTCCCCCAGAGACATAAACTATTTTGTACAAGCTTTGTCCCATCCATTATTTCACCTTCCACTGCAGAACTATAGGAACTGGCCGCAAAAGGCCCCTTTCCTGACACAGATGAGGTCAGGTCACTCTGTGACTAACGCATTCTAGGTTCCCCTTTGCCTTGATAGCTTCCCATTCCGCAATAGCCTTTTCTGCCACTGGAACTTAAACCCGCTGCTCCTTGTCCTGTTCAGGGCATGGAATGAATGGGATATTTCCCCCTCCCCTTTCTGAAATCTGACAGGAGGGTCACATCCGCTCAATATACAAAGCGCCGCCACCAAAGGAAAAGGGATGAGGAAGCGGTGGAGTGCTCAACCACAAGCAGTTTACAAAGTGGCAACAAGAATACAGCCTGTCATAAAACTCCCTTGAAGTGGTATAACTCCAGATTAGGAAGCTTCGAGACCAAAAGACATGTGAAGTGGGAAAGATGTGGTTTGATCTCCCAGTGGGCTTTTAATATTATTATTTAAAGCCCCTCTGGGATCTCAGATTTTGATTGGAGAAGTGCTGCTGGTGGAGCAGGTGTTCACTTCTCTGTGATTTTCCTAGTCTAAATTGCTCCCCAATCCCCAAAACTATGATTATTTCCACTGAGGGAGGGGAAACAAGGGAACCTGTATTGTGCCTGTTACCCTCCCCCACCCCAAATACCTACTTGGATGCAAAACCTAAATCCTCCTTAGAACTATTGTTCTGATCAAAATTAGAGCCACCACCAGATACTCTAAAGTTCTCTTTGGATTTCCTGTCTCGTATCTGTTTTGCTCCCCATTGTACAGCTGGGAAATGGAAAGGGAGGCAATTTTAACCACCGAGTCTGTCCCTCTTGTGCTCACCGAATACACCACCATTCGTCCCTTGAAGATGGCCATAAGATGAGCAGGCTCCTTGCCCATAGTCACTCGCACCTGCACAGGTTCACCATTATACTGTTGGTCCAGAATGACAGCCTGGTAAGCAGAGGCAGTGATCTCATCGGGGCTGGCATGGCGACCCTGGAAAGCAGCAACAGAGTAGGCTGACTTAAAAGGCTGGGGTACAGTTCCGACTGTCTCTCAGCTACAATTCAATGGAGAAAGGACTTCAAAACTCATGACTGTGTTGTGAGCAATGGAACACAGCATCTTACAACAGAATCCAGTGGCATCTTTAGGGTCCTGAGAACTTCAGACTCCTTTGGAAAGGCAAATTCCTAGTACTTGTTGTTGTTGTTCTGAACATGCAAATGGTTTCTACTGCTCCTTGGTGACATGTGGAAGGTCTTTCTTCTCTCTCCATCTCCTTGGCCTATACTCTGCTTCCTTTGCCGTAATCCCTCCTGCCCACCTCCACCTGCTCACCTGCCAAATGTAGATCATGTAGTGCATTTTACTGGAGACTAGATACTTGTAGAGGATAAGGTAGCAGTCGCCGCTGTAGAAATGACCAAGCCAGCGACCCTCCACTGGTACCAGTTCCAAGTCCTCAATTCGCCAGACCTGTCAAGGCAAGTGGAACATGAGCAACAGGGTAGTAGTAGACATTCAAGGGGTAGGCAGGGGTTGGTGGGTGGAGGTTTCCTCAGTATAGCCAGGAATATAGTGCTTGGCAAAGTTAGCTCAGTTAGCAGTTAGGTCCATCATAACTGGACACTGCAGATTCTGAGATTTCCTGGGAGAAAACAGGAGGGCAAATGGAAGTGTGAGCAAGCCCCTAGAGTAGTGGTGTATATCTGAATTTCTCAACTGTGTACATTTGGGGTGATGGTGGAAGGAAATGTGGCACTGGATACAGAATTCAGCCTTCTAAGGAACTCGATTCTCATTTAAAACACCACCAAAGCATCACTTTTCAAGTCCTTATGGCTATGGTGATATGCTTCAACTTTACTGTGTGATGCCTTGTGAAGTCCCAGAGAAAGAAGTAGTGATGAAGAAGATGGTCCTCAGTTCCCTTGCGTTCCTGCTGATGTTGTCCTTACAGGGCCTGTGGTGAGCCCAGGGCAAAGACCTTCCCGAGCCTACAAACCTAAGGAGCACCAAAGCATACCCCACAGCCCTACCAAAGTTATAATTGAATGGTATTGAATTTATATCCCACCCTTCCTCTCAAAAGTGTCCAGGGCCTTATGTTATGTGGCATTCATGCTGCTGTTCCCCAACTAGCCAAGTCACTGGCACTGGATATAATTTCGCAGCTTGTCCTCCTTTCAGAAAGGCAAATTTGGACAGCTGTAACCAAAGAGATTTTCAGTCCTTTTGTTGCCACAGGTTCAAAAGGTGTGGCTAGTTTGGGGCTGGTCCTGCCAGATTTATTGCAGTTGCTCACCTTTAACTCCAGCTCTACTTTCATAATGCTAGCATGGCAATTCATTTTGCATATTTGCAGAGCTGAGGCCAAGAGGAAGCCTTTGAGATAGACCTCTCTTGTGCTCTTGTGTCTCACAACAGGTTATCCCACTAAACTCAAAGCCAAAAGGGGGTGGGGACTTGGGTGGGCCTGGTTCTTACCCAGGGCTTTTTCCCCCCAGCCGAAACTCTCCTGAGCTCAGTTCTGGCACCTCTCAGGTGGGCACCATTGTCATTACAAGAGAACAAGCATGTGGTGATTTCTGGCACCTCTTTTTCTAGAAAAATGGCACTGTCCTCACCTCTACTTCTCCAGAGCCGTCATCCACCATCTTGTGCAGGGCAGCCATCTCCGGCTTGGCATGGAGAGTGGTGGCATCAAACTTCACTTGCTCTACTTTGGCTGTTGGGCAGCCAGGGAAGAAAGTAGGTAGGTTTGGTCTTAACCAGCACATCTGCATCTGAGGGACCGTGTGGCCCCAAGGATGGGCAATTACAAGCTAAAGAATAAACTTTGATGGGATGGATGGAAACTGCATGTGTTACTCCTACAGGAAGGAGGCACCACCATGTATGGTTTCCACAGCAGAAAGCAGAGGATAGCAACCCACATGCTTATAAAACCCAACATTTGGGATTCTGCTGAGAACTGCCCTGGGTTTGTCAGATGCAGGGCAGTATGCAAATTTTAACAACAGCAGCAACAACAACGACGTTTCATTCTAAAGGTGTGTTTGTTCATATACAACACAAACCCTCAGCAGCTCATGTCAAGGATGCTGCCAATATTAAGGAGGGGGTTCACAATAAATGCTTCTTTCAACCCACATTCAAGGCCACAATTACCCAGTGTGGTGCTCTCCCATCATGCCTAACCATTACCGGCCATTCATTGTGCACCTTGTGGATGGCAGGAACTGGAATCCCACAGCTAGAGGGCACCATGTTGGTTACCACTGCACTAGACCTCCGTAGTGGGGGTTTTTGTGTGTGTGTGTAAACAAGAATGAGTCTGGCAGAGCTTTAGCTCCAGAATTCCCAGAACGGTTTCACAACCAATTCCTCTTCCCAAAGGACTCTGGGAACTGCACCTCTGTGAGGGGAAGAGGGGTCGAATAAAAACAACTCTAAGCAGCCTTAATGAACTACAGTTCCCAGGATCCTCGGTGAAAAGCCATGACTCTCAAAGTGGTATAATAGTGTTTTTAAGGTATTGTGCAGATATGGCCCATATTAACTATGTACAGTGGTACCTCAGGTTAAGAACTTAATTCATTCCAGAGGTCCATTCTTAACCTGAAACGGTTCTTAACCCGAGGCGTGCTTTCGCTAATGGGGCCTCCTGCTGCCGCTGCGCCACTGGTGTGTGATTTCCATTCTTATCCTGGGGCAAAGTTCTTAACCTGGAGCAACCACTTCCTGGTTAGTAGAGTTTGTAACCTGAAACATCTGCAACCTGAAGCGTCTGTAACCTGAGGTACCACTGTACTTAAGTACATATTTAACTGTGGATTTTCAATTTTCTTTGCAAATTGAAACTGTGGGTTTTCAAATTTCTTTGCAAATTGATACAGAAAAAGAGAGAATGAATTGAGGAATGAACACAGAAACTGACACAGAACAGACTGATCTGCCTTTTCACAAAAGAGACAGGCCAAAACAACATTCTTTCCCACCTCTTCTTGTGGGGCCCATACCTGTCAGAAGCAGCTTCAAAACCATCAGCTCCACTAAGTTGATCAGACTTCAGCACTTACCTATTTTCCCAACTGTGTTGGTCTTGCCAAAGCCAGTGCTTTGATGGGGGAGAGTCCATTTCTGAAAGAGCTGCCTAAAGACAGCAGATTCAGAACCGTCATTTTCAGTCTCCACGCTGGTGCTGGGTGGGTAGTTCTTTGCCTTCATGTAACCCTGAGATGACAAAGAGAAGACCAGAACAGAGCAACTTTCACAACAAGGTGAGGAAGGACTCCACAGAGACTTAATTAAACAGAGCATATCTGGAAGTATCCTAGACTATCACCCTCAACAGGCCCAGTGTTATCTGTTTAACACCTGGGGCCTGCAACAAAAAATGATAAGTGTATTCCTCGCCTACTATAACAGCAGTGCTCATGTACATGGTGCCAGCCAGCCAGCCAGCCAGCCAGCCAGCAATGCCCCCGTTAGAACACTCCATTCCATCCCTCTGCCACCAGTTTTCTTTTTCAACTAACACTCAGCATTCTGTGGTTACTGAGCATGCTTGGTCCTCATTGGTCAGGATGTGGGTTTTTTTTGTGTGTGGGGGGGGGAGTGTTGCCTCTTACATTTTGTTGGTTTTTAAAGCTCTATTTTGTTGTATGGTAGCTTCCTCTTGTTTCTCATTAGTCCTGTTGGCCCTCACCACCTGCTTTGGCTATTAGAGGGGCTAAAGATGGCTTTGGGTTCATCCAGGCTTTATGCTCTTACATTAACTTAGGATAAAAAGGAAACAATGTAGAACACAAACTAGCTTGAGCTCCAGTCTTTTGCACCCCTGATTTCTAGTGTAGTAGATGCAATGCGAGACAGAATTGCTGCATTTTTAAATACTGTATATTCTTCAAACTGGAAAATGGAAGGTCTAAAAAAAAAAAAAAAGCATGAGTTTGCTCGTTGTTTTTTTGCAAATGGTGTCCTGTTGAATAATATCCACCAAGAATTTACTGTAATTTATATGATTTATTGGGGCATTTGTCTGCATTGGTACAGTCATTTTTTGCTGTTGACGGAACATTAAACAAAGGACTGGTGGAAGAATTCCTTCCCAGAATTTGCTATCCACGATTTCACTTTGCTTCAGTATAAGGACTGTGATTAAATTATTTTTTTTAAAGCCTGTAAAGTTTTTTCTGTTTTATATACTTGCTTCCCTGATACCCTCCTTAAGCCTATGAAATGGATGAGGCTAAAAGGAAGACAGGCAAGTAGGCATAAGGTAATATCCAAGCCCTGGTCCAAAATCCAGACAGAGAATCTAAAAGAGTTGGTAGCATTCATATTAGTCAAGATCTGGAATCATGGAGCCAAAAATGGCTTTGATCCCTTGAAATGGCAGAAGAGAGAGTGGAGGCACTTTGTTCCAGTATCTCCAAGAAGTTCTAGAACATTGCAAAAGGTCCTTGCCCAGATATGAGACTGTATGGGCTCAGCTTTGCCTTATCCTCTCACTCACCAGGGCCCGTGTCATCGCTTGCCGCTTCTCCTCCTTGCTTGAATTCCTACCCTTCCACACAAAGATCTTCACACCACCTTGGTCCAAGATGAAGCAATCCTGACAGGAGACAAAACAAGATCAGTTGTTTCATTATAAAGAAGCTGTTTAGGCCAGTATAGCCTTCTTTTATTACCAGGCTCTCTCTTACAGCATAGGTGGGTAGCCAGTAATTCTCTAGATGTTGATGGACTCCAGCTCTCATCAACCTCAGCCACCATGGTCAGTGGTCAGGGATGATGGGCATTGTAGTCCAGCAACATCTGGAAGGCCACAGTCTCACTAGGCAGAACGGCTACAACTGTGTTAGATGACATTGGAATAATGTCTCCTCTGGTCTTCCCTTCTCTCCAACCCCCAACCTACGCTTTAAGCTTGTCATGGTGCAACCAATCCCCCAGGGATGAGTCTTACCTCATTCTTGAGAAGGTCCTGGGTGAGGGGCTGGATGGCAACTTCTTGGATAAGAAGGTTCCCTTCTATCTCAGAGACTCTGGGAGAGGAACAAGAGGGTAGTCATGGGACCAGCTCTCCAAAGTGATGTTGCTAGTCTACACTCTGGGATGAAGATTATGCAAAATTATAATGGTCTTAAAAGCTAAAAATCAGGACTGGGCCTATTCAATATATAAAACCTTGCAGAATTCAGTTTTCTAGAGAACCTTACAGCCAGTTCAGTTAACATAAAAGTGGGGTGGAAAATAATGATAAATTACTCCTCCTTCTTTTTTCTGTATTTCTCCTATGATATCTGAAGCAGAACGTCTGCATCTCACCTGCAGTGACATCACTGAACCCCAAATTGCCTTGGCGCATTCACACACTAATTTTAAAAAGGGGAGGAAGAGCCAGGAAACTAGGAGGATATTTTCTTCATGGTTACAAGGAAATATTTGAAAATGGGGGCAGTGTTGGCCAAAACAGCCCAAAAGCCAAGGTGCCCAACTGTAGGGTCTCCTTCCCTTTTGAGATTTATCTCTAGTTTATTTTCTTTCCTTCATAGTTCCAGGCTCCTGCCCTATTCCTGATCTCCCCATTGTCCTCCCTCATACATCCCTTCTGGATGCCTTCTGCTGTCGCAGTTCTTTCCAAATCACTTTGAATCCACAAGAAAAAACCCAAACATGGCAAACAGAATTGTACTCATTAAGGAAGGTCACACAAGTGCTCTCAGGAGCAGTATTGATCCCATGAACAGAATAAATGGAACATTTGCTTTCTTGACCAGCGTGTGTACTTCCATCAGAGGCTTTCTCTCCCACATTCCCCTGTTCCTGCATCCATCAAAGAGATGTTTGCTCCTCTCTCCCGCAGCTGTGCATCTTTCCACACAACCTCTTTGCCTCACCGTAATCCCCACTACCACACACCCAATGTCACTCACTGGTAGAGCTTGAGAGAAGATTTCAGCTTCTGGTCCACCACGGCATCTGGGATGGCAGGCTGAATGTTCCTCTTCTCCCCCAGCACATACTCCATGATCTTCATGAGAATAGGAGATGCAGCTTCGTCCTCTCCATCCACCACACCTACCTGCGCGCGACCCCCACGCTCCCGGTCACGAATGTCCTTGGCTAGGGTCATCCCCTGCAGGAAACAGGTCACAACCACAGGCCAAGGTCAGGGGGTGGCAGGAGGAAGCCTGAATGGCATTAGAAGAATGAGAAAACCCACAAATAAGAGCATGGTGGGTGTGAACAAGAAACCCCATGCAGGATCAGGCCTAAGGCTTTTCTAGTCCAGCATTCTAGTCTCACTTCAGCTATCACCCAGTTCATTTATTTCCCTTTTTGTCTTAGCCAACTCAGACACAGAACTTAACACCTTGAAGCACCTTGTAGTCATGAATTATTCCTACCACCCTTCCTAGGAAGGGGAGATATACTAAAAAGAATGATGCCCAGTGGCCATTTTAATACATTGAATTTATGAATGGCTGCTGAACTACACAGAACTATGAGTTGATCATCACAGAGTGAATCCATCAGTGTAATATACCGTAATCCCAAGGCTATTAGGAAGGCCATTCAGTGTCTTTAGCATGTCCCACCGCTGGGTTGTTATGTGATAAGTTGGTGGCTTCACTTGATCCTGATTCTCCCATTTCCTCCCAATCCATATTTTTTTTGGTCAGCAAAACAACCCTCCTTTTCTTATAATAGAAATGTTACATTTGGATTTCAAATGTCAGATGTCCCACCCAAGAAAGGGCAGGCACCAAAATCCTCCTTCCTTGCACAACTCCCGTCTCCCCTGCTTCCCCACTTCCACCTCCCATGGCAGACTTTGCACCTTCAGTCGCTCCAGGCGGTTGCTCTCTGGACCGTTCCATTGGATGATGAGCTTCCCCAGGTCTAGCAGAAACACATCGCCCAAGTTGAAACTGCTCCAACTCAGCTCCACCTTTGCAAGAGGGGGAAAAAACAGCTGGTGGGAAAGCCTATGTGAGTTTACTGAAAGACAGTCATACTTGGATTCTATCAGTCTGGGGACCTCACACAAGATGATCCCTGTTGGATCAGGCCAAAAACCACATCTAGCTCTCATTATGGCCAACCAGATGCCCGTGAAAAATCTGGGAGCAGTTGAAGATATATGCACAAGCTAAGGAAGCTACAGATCAGGGCCTCAGATTGCAAAGGACCTGTAAATAAAAAAAATACCTATTTATTTCATAGATAGATTGTTGGCTTGCAGTTTGCTGGTTTGTAAATATAAAAGTTATTTCCATTTCCACTGTCCTTTCTATTAAAAGAACACCTATAGTAATACATATGGGGCACGGGTGGTGCTGTAGGTTAAACCACAGAGCCTAGGACTTGCCGATCAGAAGGTCAAATCCCCGCGACGGGGTAAGCTCCCGTTGCTCGGTCTCTGCTCCTGCCAACCTAGCAGTTTGAAAGCACATCAAAGTGCAAGTACATAAATAGGTACCGCTCCGGTGGGAAGGTAAACAGCGTTTCCGTGTGCTGCTCTGGTTCACCAGAAGCAGCTTAGTCATGCTGGCCACATGACCTGGAAGCTGTACGCCGGCTCCCGCGGCCAATAAAGCGAGATGAGCACCACAACCCCAGAGTCGGTCATGACTGGACCTAATGATCAGGGGCCCTTTACCTTTTTATAGTAATACAGGTGTAAAAACAGGATGGGCCGCCCCTGCCAGCAGCACACTGCCTCCGACACTGGAAGTAGAAACATAGCCATTGTGGCTTCAGTGGCCACTGATGACCTCCACAAGCACATCATTAAAAATGCATCTACTGTACTGCTCCAACAAGAGGACAAAAGCACTGCAAAATATTTGATTTTTGTAAGATCTGAGTGCGCCTTCATGAGCTGCAGAACTGTGATGAACCTTGTCTTCATGATCACCCACAGTGTCTAGATCTGACAGTTTTACCAGGAGCTAAGCTACCAGCCCTGGCCAGCCCTTTCCCAACATTGCCAGCCCATCTTTGACCCACCTCTCCTGCCATCACATTCTTCTTGCCCTTGACGTGCAGCAGGCGTCGTACGTTGTACGTGTTGGTCTCCACGTGCTTCATGCCAGATGCCACTCCACCCTTCTTATAGCTGCAGAGGAGAGGCAGGGTCAGGGTCTGGACTGTGGAGGAGAGCACCAACATTCCCAAACAGCTAAGTCTTCAGCTGCATACACAACCATGCATCTAAGGCACATATAAAGCACACAACATCCCCCAAGGAATCCTGGGAAGTGTAGATCGTTATGGGTGCTGGGCATTGCAGCTCTGTGAAGGGTAAATTACAGCTCCCAGGATTCTTAGGGGGAAGCCATGTGCTCTAAATATAGAGTGTGTATGCAGACCTCCCATAGAAGAAAGGGTTGACCTCTACCCAGTATGCCTCATAGAAGCATGGGGCAGAAAGGAGTGGGGGAAGACCTGCTGCCTTCCACAGCCACTCTGCTTTAGGTTTTCCAGAGCCTCTGATGTTAAGAACATTATGTTAGCTACAACACACATTTCAGGCCCTTAAATGGACAGACCTGTGTTCTATATAGTGGGGTGGAGGGCAACCTTCTGCTGAGCGTTACATTCCCCCAAGTGTAATCTGTTGGGGGCTGCATATCAGCAGTGGGCATAGCTGAAGCCAAATGTGGGTTGGGACAACCCCCCCCCAAACACATTTAACCCCTCATGAAACTAGGACCAAGGACCTCATAAAATTGGACCACAGGCTTCCAAGTTTCCTACCGCTCCTATAAGGTGTCAACATTAGACATTTTTTGTACCCAAAGCAAAAGTGAAAATGATGCCCTTTGCTTTGGAACCCATTTTTTAATTTTATTATATGTAGTCCTGGTTCAAACATAAGATGATGAGCCTCGCATATATTCAGGGTCCGATTCCTCTCCCCCACCCACCCTGGCTCTCCTTCATATGCAAGGGGGAAAAGATTGAAAGCTTCAATTGTTGGTTTTGAACAAACCACAGTTTATGTCTGCAGTTGGGACATGATGGTTTATTTGCACTGTGGTTAGTTCAAACAAACCTAGATCAGAAACTACAGTTAGATCCTCATTTGAGCTCCCTAGCAGTTAGAATAAACAACAGTTTTCCAACTTTAGAATAACATGAAACTATGGCTTATTCAAAACCAAAAAAGGAAGCTTTCATTAACTTCTTATATACAAGGAGCAGAGGACAACATACAAGGCCAAGTCTCACTGTGGTTCTTTTTTAATGCTAAACAAGGAGCGGCAAATCTCTTTCAGCTGAAGTCTGAAGTTGTCCACCCCTCCAGTGACATGTGCCAGTGAGAAGTGTGGTCATAGCACACTTACCACACATACACACACAGAGCCCCACCCTGCAAGCAGGGACATGCACTCACATGCCCGGCAGAGGGGAAGAGACACAGAGACACACATATATTCAGGAAGGCAGGCAGGCAAATTTACTCAGCAGATGGGGGTCACACATGCAGGCAATCACACCCACACTTTCAAGTAGACAGTCACATACAATCCACAGAGGAAGAACAGGCAGGATTGCTAAACCATGGTTAGTGTCATGTCTTCTGAACCTGGCCAGAAAGAGAAGAAAGGTAGTGCAATGGAACCCTCTCTGGAATCTGCCACTTTGAAACAACTACTTTGTAGTAAGGACAGCACTGTTTCTGTCCCTGTCTATTTTTGCTTTTGACCAGTTATCTCCAGTTCCTCCCAGCTGCCCCTTTTCCTCCAGCTGCTCACTTTAGGGAAATAGATTGCTTTGTGTTAGGCTGCCCGCAGGGATTCGTCAAAATCTGCTGGGCTTCATTCTCCAGCACTATCACTGAACTGGTTCTAAGTCCTGTCCTCTCGGGACGTGGGTGGCGCTGTGGGTTAAACCACAGAGCCTAGGACTTGCCGATCAGAAGGTCGGCAGTTTGAATCCCTGCAACAGGGTGAGCTCCCGTTGCTCGGTCCCTGCTCCTGCCAACCTAGCAGTTTGAAAGCACAGCAAAGTGCAAGTAGATAATTAGGTACCGCTCTGGCGGGAAGGTAAACGGCATTTCCGCTCTGGTTCACCAGAAGCAGCTTAGTCGTGCTGGCCACATGACCCAGAAGCTGTACGCCGGCTCCCTCGGCCAATAAAGTGAGATGAGCGCTGTAACCCAAGAGTCGGTCACGACTGGACCTAATGGTCAAGGGTCGCTTTACCTTTCCCCTACCTGTCCTCTCGCCCCATATGGCCCCATCCCACTAGTCCCCACCCAGATATCCAGATTTTTTATTTTTTTCAAGAGTTGTCAAGTACCTATAGGAAACACCGGAAGGGCTGATGTGTGTTTCTAAACACAAAGTGGACATGTACCGGAGGAACTATTGCCAATTGAGACTACCTAGCATGTTTCTCTTAACACAGGCACAACACATAAAAATGTAAAGTGGCTCAAGGAATAAGAAGCTGTAATTGCCTGGATCAGCCACCAGAAGCAATAAGGAGCATTACGTACATTAGCCCCTGTTTGAAGTAGCTCCGGAAGGCGTCACTTTCGTAGCCCTGGACCTCACGATGCTGTACGGCTACTCCTCCCAGGTAGTCATCCATCTGGGTGGTGTAGATGGCAGCTGAGCCCTGCTCATCCTGAGATGATGAACTGCCCAGCCAGAAGTGGACGTCATAGGTGAAGTTGTTCCCAGTCTTATGCGTCTAGTTGGAAAATTGAAGCTGGTTAGCAGGCCCACCAAAATTGCAGAGACTTCTCTGTCCCACGGTGCTCAGTCAATGCCACAATGATGGGCATTTTGATTCACACACTCAGCTCTCCAAGTCCACCTACTAGTAAGGGACATTGACTCAGATCTCTACTCTCAAACACAAAAGGGTTTCCTCATGCATGGGCAAATCAGTATCACTATCCTAGCCCCAGATCTTTGCTGAATGTAAAAGCAATGGGGAAAGTAGCTAATTCTAAAACAAAAGCAAAAACATTAAGAAAAGTCACACTGTGACATTTCAAGGCCAGAAAGCAAGCAGACATCTTTGAGGATGGAGCTGTTCTGTTCTCTTAGAAACCTTGCAATGTTTATCCTCCTTCTATAACATATATCACACAGAGCAGGGTTCTTGCAAGGAGTTCTGCTTTGATCTACCTACTCAGCTCATTCATCTACCCATGCCTTATCGATACAGGTGTTCACAAAAAGGCAGAGCATGAGAACAGAGAAGGGTTGGGAATGGAAGGGTAGGATGTGAAATACTGTATTATTTATTGTTTTATATCGACCCTACCTTTTGACCAAAACCAGCTTTCAAGGCAGCTTCCAATACACAGAAATGCAAGAACAGCAATTTAAAAAAATGAAATTAAGTGACTGTGTTAAAGCAGCTAATATAAAAACAGCTCTGAAATGAAGCAAGCTTTAAAATAGATCAGCAACAAAATAAAAAATACTTAGGATTTTATGTATCACTTGAGAATGAAGTGTACTTTATCTTGTTATCCCTGAGCTGAGAAGGAGTGACGCTTAAGCCCACCTTATTATAAGATCATGGCAGAATTGAACTGGCAATGTTTTCATTCAGAGCTCCATGTCTTCTCTTACCTACCATACGACATCAGCTCTCAAAAGGTATTTAAACCACTTGACTCTCCAACTAGGGTAATAACTGGTCCTGTTTATTAAATCAATAAAGTGGGTAATTGTTTTAAAACCCCAAACTTGCCTTGCTTATGCTAATAGGTGATATTTGAGAGGTAAGCAAAGCCATTGCAACAGATGCTGAACAAATGAATACAGCAAACCCAGACATTTTTGGATGCACAAAGTGGCGTGAATCAAGGCCAGCTCAAGACCTTTGGTACCTAAGGCACCCCCTCCCCATTCTAGGTAAAGGTCCTAATTGGACTGGCAACTGAATATGACTTTAACGCTGGTCATGGGAGAGTGTTAGGGGAATGGCCATAGGGATAAAGCACCTGCTTTGCCTGCAAAAGGTCACAGGTTCAATCCCTGCCATCTTCAAGCAGGGATGGGAAAGATCCCTTGTTTGAAACCCTGGAGAGCCACTGCCAGTCAACTTCAACAATATTTAGCTAGATGGACCATTGGTCTGACTCAATATAAAGCGGCTTCCTATGTCCTCTAACACACCTAAGGCAGCAGACTACTGGTAGTTTAGAGGAGGCCAGGAAAGGAATCATTGATATCCTCTTACAGAAGAGAATGGTTAGTGAGGGGCAGAGGGGGTTGCTGCTGCTGTTCCCCAGCATCTGCTGCCTGAGATGGTCACTTTGCCCAATGGTAGGGCCAGCCCTGGTCTGAAGGCACATAATGTGGTCCTAATGCTGAAGACAGCCCATCTCTGGGAACTGCTCCTGACTTCAAAAATTACATATTAATGTTGTTGCTGCTGTTGTTAAAATCTAAGTAATAGCAACTTAGTGCGGCCTTTAGGGTGGTAGCCTACTGTATACGTAAGTTTGACAGGACTGGAGTACATTTACTCCTAGCCACATAGAACCTTCCCTTGAAGTATCCTTCTTTGGCCTCATCATGCTCCATGGTGCACCTCCCATACTTTACATGAGAAAAGTTCCTGCTTTTTTCTTGGGCTGAGCCTCGTCCTTTTCTCCAGCTGTTTTGTCCCATCAAGCATAGTGACACAAAGGCCTCCACCATTCTTAATTCCTATTACCGAGAGAATTATATAAGCATCTCCTTCGTAGAAGTTCCCATATGTTTTCGGTGGAATAGGCACCATCTCCATATTCTGGAAGGGAAGGGGGGTTGGAATTAGCTGGAATTATATACAGTACTAAAGATCATCACACACCCTTATGTTGTGTAAAGAGCATTCTTCCTGCCTTTATCTTCATTTTAAAACATTTGGCCTGCCTTCCTTCCTTCAATAGCCTATTTTTTACCAAGTCCCATCACCTTAATTTTTTTTAGTTTTGCCAAATCCCATCACCTCAGTCTTCTGAGGAAAGGCCATAGCTCAGGGTAGAACCACAGATGAAGAGAAACAATAATTATCAGGATCAAAGAACAGGAGGGGAAGGGGGGGAATTAACTCTATCCTCCCCTGTTGCGGTCTTGATGAAAATCCATCATCCAAAGCTGCTATTTGCATTGGGAGGAAATCCCCCCATTGATGGCCAGCTGTAACAGCTTCTTTTGCCCCAGCTCAGCTGGTGGAGGCTTCCCAGTGCTTACAGCAGCTTCTGGATCGGGGAGTATTTGGGTTTGGGACCATGGCTGTAAGTGAAAGGATTAACCCCCTTTCCCCTTATGTGATCCTAATGCTGACCAGCCTCTCCCATAGCTGCTACTTCGTGCACATCAATTGCATTTATATAATTAATATCAATCTAGTTTGGCCCTCAGAATAAGAGATTCAATACAAGGACTCTGCACCACTGAGCTGGGAGTCTAGAGCAGGGCTAGGAAACCTTTTGCAGCCTGAGGGCCACAGCTGTTGCCAGTTGTGGGCAGGGCCAGAGACAAAAACCGGGTGGAGCAACAAATTTCTTTTTTCCTTTGCTAGTTTCTACACATTCACACAGACACACCCCCCGCCTTTCCTCCCCACCACGACAGGGACTGAAGGCTCCATATAGAACCACATACCCATACACCCCTTTGTATCCTCCACACAGGCAAGGAAGCAGCATTATTCGAGTTCAAGAACACATTCCAGCCAGGCAAAAACACTCAGGGTGGAGAGCAGAACCACTGAGTAGTGTGGCCCATGGAGAGTTCTGAGGCCAGGTAGAGAAGCCATGGGGGCTACATTTGGCCCTCCAGGCCTGACACCGCCCCCCACTCCTGATCTAGAGTGAATTGTGTTTCAGCTTCTCCTCTTTCTCCTTTAAAAGGCAGGAGATCCCAGGAGAAGGTGGAATCGTGGGAAGAGAAGAAACACATACAGAGACATGCCTCCAAATGCTGGTCTCTTTCTCACCTTTATACTACCACATACTTAAACAAACACTCACCTCAATTCTCCATATCTGGAGTCCGGGTGTGGTTTTGTTCAGAGTCCTGGTCACTTTGGCACTAAGTTCTGCTGACATGGTGATGGTCAATGTTTTGTGGGGGGATCTGCCCTTAGGAATGGGAAAGTTCATTAGCAATGTAGCCAGGTTACAACCAACCAACGTTTAAATATTGCAGAAGAATGGTCTATGCTCGGACCCCAAACTTCACATCGCTACTCCCCACCTCCACATTAATGTTGTTAAGAAAACCAGACTATTACTCCTTGCATTCATTCAGATCACATTCCTAAAAGTTTGCTAAATGGTTCACACTGCTGTGCTTTAGGACTTTGCTCAACCTGAGCTGCTAGATAACTCCTAGATCTAATTTCTCCTTGCAAGAATTTAGAGCGGAACTAACCAGTTGGTAGCTAGTTTAAAGGAAACTAGACATTTTAACTACCATGCAGATGAACTGATATCTTGTGATGTCTGTGTCAAAAGCCCAAGGGCTTTGCTTAAATCAAACTAATTCAGCTCTTGCCAAAAGACTTGTTATTACAATGTTATTATTACCAAAAACATTGTTTGGGTTCACTCAAATGAAAGGTAAAGATTTTTACAGCTGGTGGGAAATCAGCCTTAAACCTGTGTCTCCTGAATGAGTAATTATGTATGTACACACATGCTTTCAACATTGCCAAGGATGTCACAGCTGATTTCCTTTAAGTTTATTTCCTATTTCCAGAAGACAGAGTGAGAGAGCAAGTGTGTAGGTGTAGGAACAGAAACATTGGAAGTTACTGAGTAAGATATTTGGTCCATCTAGCTCAGTATTGTCAACACTGACCAGAAGCAG
Organism: Podarcis erhardii; assembly: GCF_964252035.2. NCBI lineage: Eukaryota > Metazoa > Chordata > Lepidosauria > Squamata > Lacertidae > Podarcis > Podarcis erhardii. The sequence continues at coordinate 87,843,804 of NC_138497.1, forward strand.
CTCTCTGAGCGACATGGAGATGGTGGGAACTGAGCCGAAGAGTATGTGAGAGAACGGTTGAGGGAGAGAGGGCATGGGCCCCAGCCCCCTTCATCCCCACAGTGAGTAGGATGGAGCCACGTGTCCTACTTTACACAGTAAAGAGTTATCATCTGAGGACAGGCCGGTCCAAGCCCAGTTTAAAGAGAAATAATCTCCACAAGGGACAGCAGAATTGGACCTTGAAGTTGCCCATCCAAAGTCAGCTCTTGGACGACCGACAGACTGCGCAGGCACACACAGGTCACCTGATCAAAGTCTTCTCCAATATGGTGAGATGTACTTTATTTCAATTTAAATTGTAGTAATGGTTTCTAAATTTGAATCTATGCACATGAATTAACCTATGCAAATCTTAGGGAAATTGGTGCCCTGGGAAAACAATTTGCTACGATTCAAACCTAAACCTGCCTCTCATAACAAAATACATGCCCAGCTCTCCAGCTCCTCTTCACTTGAGCTCCAGGTGTTTCCCTAATCAGCTAAGTTTGGCTTTTAAGGGGTGAAAAAGGCAGCAGTCGCTTTCCACAGACCAGCTCAGGATATTAGGGAGTGCAGTGCAGTCTAGCTCAGGCATGTAAATCATAAAGTCCATAGAGGTGATGCACACCTGTAATTTCTCTGCCTGGTGCTAAAATATGAATGCTTATCGGCAATTTATAGGCAGGCCTGTACGCACGCAGGCAGAAATGCAGAAAAGCCATTGGACATATCATTGGTCACAGAAGTCACTTCTGAAAGAATCTTAAGATTTGCTTAAGGGGAAAGCAGCTTTCAAAACCTTAAGATTGCAGAGCTATGCTTGGAAGTATGTTGGAAAAAATGCTATGAAGATTAGAAGTTAGAAAATCGACTGAATTAGATTTTTAAGGGTCATTGCGGAAGAGGACTTCTGTGTGGGTTCCTTGCTCCTCTTCATGATTAGCAAAAGCAAAATAAATTATGTAAAACAAAACAAAACCCAACATTTTGCATAATTCAGCTTTCATCAGAATTTGGGATATCTTGGTTCAAACCCTTTTTATTTTTTTAAGTGCTATGCATGCAGACAGCTCTGGATTTGAGAACTTGAGAAGGCTTGGAAAAGGGATTTCCATTTATCCCTTCACTCTACATCACTGCCACAGATTTCACTTCCAGGCAATGGGTTTTAAGATGAATATGTTAAATTGGGCAATGAACATGAAACGTGATTTCAGGTTTGCAGGAAGGGGCCATAGCTCAATGGCAGCACACATGGCTTGCGAACCAAATGCCTGGCAGCCTCCAGTTGGAGTCTCAAAGAGCAGAGCCTAGAAAGACTTGCCTAAGACCAGGAATCCTTATGCTCTCTACAGTAGATGATGATGAGCTGCAGCTCCCATCAGCACCAGGCAGCATGGCCAATGACCAAGGGTGATGGGAGGTGCAACATCTGAAGGACCACAAGTTTCCAATCCTGGCACAGCAAATACAGGACTAGATGGGCCAATAGTTTGATCAGGTATAAGGCAGATTTGTGTTTTTATCAATTAATTGATTGCATTTTTTATCCCTGTTCCATTAAAAGGAGCTGAGAGGGATATATAATAAAAGTTTAAAAACAACAGAATCCAGTCAAAATAATTGAAATACTAACACAAGTACCTCAACATTTAAAAAACCATAGCACAATCACAAAACCAGCATTAGGATCATAAAACTGTAGAATTGGAAGGGACCCCAAGGGTCATCTAGTCCAACCCCCTGCAATGCAGGAATCCATTGCAGTCCCTGGGTGGGCTTGAACCACCAACCTTCTGGTTAACAGCCAGACACAATTAGCATGCCTTCATTCTGCTAAGGCTTAAGTAAACAGATGCATCTTTAACTAATGTTTAAATGTTAAACAAGGAGGAGAACCACAGCTCTAAGGGGAGGGAGTGCCATAGTCAGGGTGCCACAGCGAAGAAGGCTCTGCCATGTGTCTTTAAGATAGGCGAGGGAAAGCATATCAGAGATTAATCCTAGCAAGGAGCATGAGTGAGAGCTTCTCTTGCCTATCTTAAAGACTAGATCTGCTGATATAGAGGCACTCCTGTGGGTACTTGGGCCTTGATCCATTTAAAGCTTTGCAAGCTAATACAAAGCCTTTAATTGGGCCCAGTAGCTCACAGGCAGCCATTGCTGCCTTTCTAGGATCAATGTCTTATGTTCCCATTTTGCTGCTCAACAACGGGCACTCTCATGCAGTTCTTCACATATCTGCAGCAATTTGCTCTGGATCTACAATGCCCCCTGGTTCCTATTAACACTTTTAAAAACCAGGAGAGGTCCTCTCTACCAGGAACAGGGGAGAAAATCAATTCAATTTGCATTTAAAACTGAATTGATAAGAATCACACTTTCTGAAATAATATGAGAACGGAAACACCGCCACCCTTCAAAATCCACACTTTCCCAAATTTTGTTCTCCAACGTTTACCCAAACATGTGTGCTAGGGGGAAATGAGCATAAAAATGAATATATTAGTGGAAATAAGATACAAAAAGGCATTACGTTAGGGGAAATTAGTTGCAAAAACAATGTGCACATTGGTGAAAACTGCATGTAAAAATGTGTTTCTTAGGAGAAATTCGCACAAAAATGCTGAATAATTTCCATGAGGATTTTTTTAAAAGCACAAATTGCTGCAGAAATGTGAAGAACCAAATTTAATTTCCCCATAAATGTTTCCACTTTCCCCCCTGGTCTTCACACCTCTAACCTCACGCAGTGTAGAGTCCATAGAAAATGAGTTCAGTCCAAGCAGGAGGCATAAGCATCATTTTTGCCTCAGGAGAAACCTTGAAATTGGGGTCCTGGACCCTAGCTTCACTATAAAGGCTCAGAACCTCTTCTCGCCCCTCAGAAACCTGAAATCATTTGACAAGAAAAGCCACCCAGACTAAGCAGAGGGGGGAAGGAGGCTGCTTGCTATCTTCTCCTAGGACGGCTTTCTTCAAGCTGGTGCTCCCCTCGTCTTTTAGACTACAGCTGCCATCCACTTTCGCCTGCACATTCTGCTACCCCCAAAGATCTAGAAGGCACCAGCCTGGGGAAGGCTGCTTTGGGCAAGACAATGCTGGCATGAAGCCGAGGGCTAGAGCAAGGACAGATGAGAGTCCAAAGCAGGCCCTGGATCTCCCCGGAACCACCTCCTTACCTTTGCTGCGGTGTCTGTTTGGTGGGCACACAGCACCTTGGAGACGGACTGTGCCTGAACAGAGCAAGCAGCGGGGTGACCTTTGGACCCTCCTTCCCTCGGCACGGAATGCCATCGCCACCTGCCTTCGCCATATAAGGGCAATCGTGTCTAAGAACGGAAGAATGGCAGAGTGAGCCTAAGGTCCTTTGACACACGAGCATTGGCACACGAGCCTCATCTCACTCCCCATGTGTGCACACACCTGAGCAGAAATTGCTGAAATGTCCAGATGCATGGCAGTCCATGTCGGTTTAGTACATTTCAGCGAAGTTCATTTAAAAAGCTCACTTTCACTTTTTGAAATATAGCAACCCTAGCCCAACCTCCTACAATGCAGGTATCTCAACGAAAGCATCCATGACCACCTAACCTCTGCTTAAAACCCTCCAAGGAAAGAGAGTCGACAAATAGAAACATTGGAAGAAAGAACTGGGCAAACCTTTGCAGTTTTGATTCTTAAAAATGACAGCAAGTTTTGGCAACAAATTAAGTTGCAGGTGGAAATATATCACAATCAATGCACCAGGCTTTTAGATGTGGGGGACGGGGGTAGGGGAATAGTGGGAAAGTATTATTAACAGTGAGCTAGCAATCTGTTGACTTTTTGAACTGCACCCTTCTTCTAAACACATTCTATTTTTTACCCTCAACATTAGTCAGCACCAACTGTCCATTCTGCAGGGGAGCATAGGGTGATCCTTGCACACAGTCATAAAAAAACCTGTAGGGTATGGCATGCTCATCTTAAATTTTCAAATTGAATTGTCCTTCAGCCAGTTAATGTTGCACATTAAGATGCATTTATAATTCATATACATTCTGAAGAGTCATAATTAAATTTATTTTCGTTAATCATGTTTCATCTCCAATCAGAAGGCATGCGATTGGATATTCTGTGTGTATGACTTCTCTTATAAAACTTAGGGAACTTCCAGACCACCTGTTTGGTGAACATTCATCCTTGTGTGGGAGATTGTATGACATGGCTATAACTCCTCCTGACCCTGGTGAACTGGAACACACACAAAACACGGAATGGGCTCCCCAGCTTTGTACACATTTCACAGCAGCCCATCTGGAAGTGCCCTTCTACTCCTGGCAGAAGCAATATCTTCCTTTGCAGCCACACCTAGCTCCGAAAGTCTCCCTCAGTCATCCTACGCTCTAAGCATGCGATTAACAGCTGTCAGTGACCCCTTGAAGGGCCAAAGGCCTTCTCTTACTCTGGCAGTGATCTTTTTATGGCTCTGGGGAAACGCTCGATTTATCTTATCTCTGCCGTTGAGCTAGCAGAAATAAATCTCTCTCCAATACAACTCCTGCTGTCAACCGCTCATTCCTATCTCCCTAATTGACAATGTACTAGAAGGGAAGGAGTTTTAACAATTTTCAATCCACAGTTCAAGCCACGATCAAGGCAGCTTACAACATGGAAAAGAAAGGTTAACTACAACATAACAAAAGTAAAAGGTAAAGGGAGCCCTGACCATTAGGTCTAGTCGCGGACGACTCTGGGGTTGCGGCGCTCATCTCACTTTATTGGCTGAGGGAGCCGGTGTACAGCTTCCGGGTCATGTGGCCAGCGTGGCTAAGCCGCTTCTGGCGATTCAGAGAGGCATGGAAATGCTGTTTACCTTCCCACCAGAGCAGTACCTATTTATCTACTTGCACTTTGATGTGCTTTCAAACTGCTAGGTTGGCAGGAGCAGGGACCAAGCAACGGGAGCTCACCCTATCGCGGGGATTCGAACCACCAACCTTCTGATAGGCAAGCCCTAGGCTCTGTGGTTTTACCCACAGAGCCACACACATCCCATAACAAAAGTAGTCATAAATAAATCTCAAGATCTAAAATAAAGATACAACAAAACTAACAACACCCAAGAGCACCAATAACAATAACCCACCATCAAAAGAACCAAACAGCACCCCAGCCCAAGACTCTGTATTTGCTTATAAGGAAATGCCAAGCGATAAGCGATCGATTGGTGGAAACGATCAGGGCTCTCTTAAGCAATGCTCAGAACAGCATTGTAACTTAAAATAATTTCATCCCCCTCCGGTCCAAACCAGCCCTGAAAGGGAAATCTACAATTAGGCTCTCCCCTGGCTACTGTTTTGCTAACTGGCAACCCCACTGAGTGGTTCTGAAGATCAAGGACAAGGGTTTTGTGCCTGTTATCCTGTTGCTCCAGGACAGGGCATGTAACTCTTTCCTCGGTGTAAATTTCCCCACCTCCCCCACCTCCCAAGCTGCTATGAGTGGGAGGGGCATGGGAAAGAGAGGAGCAGAAGAGATTCGTGCACCTGCAGTGCTAATAGATAAAGGGTGGGAGGAGGAAACAGCCTCTCCCAGAGCACAAAGTCCCAGTCTTCAAAGCAGCCACTGAAAATAAATCACCAGCACCACCGGACAGCAGAGGCACATTCAGAAAAGCACACTCTGGTAACCAGCAGCCTTGATTACCACAATGTGTTATATATGGGGATGCCTTTGAATACATTTTAAGGAACTTCAGTTAGTTTAAATAAAGCAGCCATGTTGCTAACTGGCTCCTGTCCTAAGGAACATATCCTGCCCATTTGGAAGGTGCTTCACTGGGTGCTTATTTGTTTCCATTGAGCTTGTTGTCAACTGCAGATTTCAACCCATATCTTACTCCACGGTCAGCCCCACATTCTACCCCTGGCACCACTCCAGCTCATTGAACTGTTGCATCAGCCTAGCGCAGACAAAAAACATCATCTAGGCATCATTTGTAAGAACACGATTCCATGCAGGGCAAAGAGGAAGAATCTTATAGGACAGGTGACTGAATAGGCTTGCCATACCTCTGGGAAATCCTGGACGCGTTCTCTTTTGGGGAGGCCAACATGCCCATCTGGGGGGATTTTTACATTTTAAAAGGGAATGTCTGGAATTTTTGTTCTTTTGTTTTTTTTGGGGGGGCAGCGGCTTGGGCGCAGGCGCTTGGGCATGGTCTGTCTGATTTTTTTGCTCTCCAAGATATGGCAATCCTATGACTGAAACCTTTGGCCCTCTAGATGGTGCTGAAGTACAACTCCCATCATCCTTGGCCATTGGCCCTGCTTGCTGGGGCTGATGGGAGTTGTAGTTCAGCAACATCTGGATGGCTGAAGGTTTGCCACATCTGGTTACTGACAAGGTTACTGACAGGAAGGCCAGGATCTAGGATACTTGTGGGTGAGGGGAAGATGCTGGAGTGGTCTTATTTAGGAGAATACCAGTGGTTTCAGATGGGAAGAAAGTCTGTTCCCCATTACCTAGCTGATCCCCAGCAGCTTATTCAAATATTAACAAGCAATTTCCTACTTTTATTACTTTTATCGCTTGAGGGAAAACAAATAGTGTATGGAGAAGAGAAACCATTTATGATGTCGACTCTGGCCCTGGCCTGTGGACTATCATCTTTTGCAGTGCCTTGGAAGGATAAAGGAATTAGAGCATGTGTAGTAATCTTAGGACACCCACACTAGAGACAGGATAAAATTTGAACTAAGATTTTTGGCTTATTAAAGGGACAGTGTGTACACGAGGGACTACTGATACTCACATTGGGGTCTTAAAAGTGTTGACTGTTTCTGAAGACTCAAGAGGCACGGTTGCTGCCACTACCCTCTGCCACTACCTCAGCCAAATATTCCCACAACTCAGTCCGGCTGTTAGGGGCAATATATCTCTGTACCAAATCTTCTCCAGTTGTACCTTGGACAGTTTAGCCAGTTTAGATATTTATTCAGGGCACCCTCTCAGACTAACTCAGCTAACCAGCTCCCTTCCTTCATCTTCTCTAGGTGAGTGTTGATAAAACACAGAGTATTAACATATATCGTAGGTCTCAATTGCTGCCTGGAGCTAATGGGAAATGGAGTGCAAGACCACCCAAAGGGCCACAGGTTTCCCACCTCTGCTTCAAGGCCTGAATTAACCCAACTATATTTCTTAAGCAATTACTGTTACTACAACTCCTGCTAGCAGTATTTTTTAAAAACAGTTATGCAATAGCTCAGGAGTATGAATCATCAAACATCAGATAGTATCTTGGTTCCATAGGGATGCAGTCTCTATCCTTGAAGACAACCCTATCAGCCAACAACCTGGCAATTGCATCTACAGCTATGAATTGGCCTTTGTTACTCACAGTGCAGAACACTACATTACAATGATCAATTGTGAATGGTGGGGGGAATATTTTTTGCCATTTAAACATTACTGCGTTAGTTTAATCCTTTTGCATTATAGTAAATGAATGCATCGTCTAGTTTCCTCATTCTGCTCATGCTTCTTAGACTTTTGGAATATATTCCTGCCTTGGGGGTGGGTGGGTAGGTATGTTCCAGATAATGACTGTTGGGTCAAGCCTCCTCATTTAAGAAAATGGGTGATGGAGAAATCCCAGAGTCAAATGCTTTGCTGCATTTCCATTAATTTGAAGGCTGCACCTCCCTCAATCCATTGCAGAAAGTGCTGGAGCACAACTCTCAAATGGCATGCTGATGCTTCAGTGGCTACATTGAAGATATGGCATACCGGGGGCGCCAACTAGAATAACATATTGTGGGGGCCTAGGTAAGCCCCGCCCTGCATAAGCGATCACATGATGTGGAGCACACACACCATTTGAATGACAATGCCCATCACCTTTGTGGGGGCCCAGACCCCTGAAATATTTTATTGCAGGGGTCAAAGCCCTCATGGCCCCTAGGAGTTGGCTGCTATGTGGCATACAATGGAGCTGCTTCTACATGAGTTGTTTCTGCAGTCAGGCCTGCCTGTCTCCTCTTTCCCCTGGCTGTCTGGACCGCTGTTTGGCCACCCACTCTTGTGATGATGGGCTTCACTTTAGCCTCACTCAGCTTTTCTCCCACATAAGAATCTTTTAAATACCTGCAACATCTCAACAAAAATGCATGTCCTCCAATGACCCCTATTTCCTGCTTGTTAAATCATAGTTCCTATTTGGGTGCTTTTCAAAATGCTGTCTGAACGAACTGCTTCTCCACCATCCCATCCCATAACTGTCTATTCAGATAAGTGATGGTGCTGATTATGTTTCTGAGTTGCCACTATTCTGTAATTAGCGCAACCAGAATAAATTTCTTCCTTCCTTTCTTTTCCTTTTCCTTTCCTTTTCTTTCTTGCATAGTAAACACCAGTTTAAACCTCTCAAGGATGAAAAAGTGAGGCATACATTGAAAATAAAAAGTAAAACTTATTATCCATGTACTAAGATGTCCACTTTCAGAAGTCAGTACAAGGTGAGTTGTCGGCTGTCAATATGATTTAATATTGCATAGTGTGCAAAGAGCCTCTAGCAATGTGGGGTGGAAGGGCTGTAGTTTAGTGATAGAGCCTCTGCTTTGTATGCAGAAAGTTCCAGATTCAATTCCCAGCATCCCCAGAAAAGGCTGGTAATGTCCCCTGTCTGCAACCCTGGAGAGCTGCTGCCAATCGCCATCTCTTCAAAAGGCAGAAAATCATTGTTTCGCGCAAAATTCTGGTTTTCCAATGATTGCCATCTGACCAACCCATTGGTTGCCAACTCACAAGTAAACACAAAACAGCCTGGCCTGCTCTTGTGATGTTAACAACAGCTTGATATGAAGAAATCAGAAGGTGAAGCTTTTCACAGCAAAGAGATAAACATCACCACTGACTATCTGGATCCTAAGCTGTTTTCCAGAGAGACAGCTACAGTGGCCAGCGGATAAGTTGACAATCCTACCTGCCCCACCTTGTGACATTCCAGCTCAAAGACAACAGCCTCACAGCTTACCTGATGCAGGAGCAGATGCCAAATGTTTTTAATACCCCCAAATTATTAATTCGGTTCTGTAGTTTGTTGCTGGTTGTTGTTGCTATGCCCTAGTCTGTGTGGGAGAAGCAGAACAGTCTGGGTGAGGGAGGGTGGCAAAGCCAGCAGCCTAGGCATGGATTATTCCTGCTCCAGTAGACAGCCAGTTAACACCCCCCTTCGTGGCCCCCAGTGAGCTGAATTCCAGCAAACACTATTTAAAAGGCGGTGTGGGGAAGATAGACGCTCATGCAGTGGGGGGTGGGGGGGGGGAGAGAACAGAGAAAACAAAGGCCAAGTCAAGCCTAACTAGGAGGAACAGAGCCAGACAGAGACTGAGGAACAAACAAACAAGATGAAGAAAATTGGCCTTTCTGCAGCCTCTGGGTGGAACTAATGGGTTAGATCCAAAGCACAATAGAAAAGATGAACTGAATGTGCAGGGACAAAACTTCAGGGCTGAACCATCCCTCTTCACTTGACCGGCCCTATCATTAGGCAGAGGGAGGCATCTGCTTTAGGCAGCTGGTTTGTGGTGTTATAAAAGGGCTACAGATTTTTTTATTTTCACTTTAGGTGCAAAAGTAACTTCTGTACTGGCCTTGGGTACTATGGCCCTTGATTAGGGACAGGGGCAGCAAAATGCCTTGGTCCAGAACGTGGCTGAAGTTGATTCCTGGTTCCGTATTCTGAGCATGGACTCTTCAGAGGCATGGTGGATTAAACCATTGCACCCAGACTCCCAAACAGGTGCAGAGAGGGACACTCAAGCTTGTAGGATTGTTGGGTCCAGACCCTCAGGTAGCTTCTGTAAACTAGAGAGTTACTTAGCAAGGGAAACCATGCATGACTTCTCTCATCATCATGAGAAAGGAATGTGCAACAGGTGAAATTCTCCCCACTAAGATGTATAGTGGTACCTCTGGTTACATACTTAATTCGCTCCGGAGGTCCATTCTTAACCTGAAACTGTTCTTAACCTGAAGCACCACTTTAGCTAATGGGGCCTCCTGCCACACCGCTGCTGCACGATTTCTGTTCTCATCCTGAAGCAAAGTTCTTAACCCGAGGTATTATTTCTGGGTTAGCGGAGTATGTAACCTGAAGCGTATGTAACCCGAGGTACCACTGTATGTGAAATGACACTTAGCCCTGTGACAAAAGAGGCCAACCCCACTTATCCTGGTGCTGGGCAATGGGCACAAACTCTCTCACAGAGAAGCAGTAACAACAACTTTGCAGTAAGCTGACGCGGGTCTAAATCACTAAGCCTCTTGGGCTTGCTGATCAGAAGGTTGGTGGTTCGAATCTCTGCGACAGGGTGAGCTCCTGTTGCTCAGTCCCAGCTCTTGCCAACCTAGCAGTTTGAAAGCACGCCAAAAAAGTGCAAGTAGATAAATAGGTACTGCTCCGGCAGGAAGGTAAACGGCGTTTCCATGTGCTGCTCTGGTTTCGGTGTTCCATTGTGCTGACCACATGACCCGGAAAAACTGTCTGTAGAAAACACTGGCTCCCTCAGCCTGTAAAGCAAGATGAGCACCGCAACCCCAGAGTAGTCTGTCAGGGGTACTTTACCTTTACCTGTTGTTGTTTTTTTACTAACATTATATATTAGTTAAATCTCTATCCGAGTCTTTCTCCCTGGCGTGGTTGTCAGGGACTGACTGGACACTGAGGGCTGGTGGCTGGATAGTGATGAGCGGGCATTGGGAGAAGCGGGGGTTGGAGACAGACTTTGAAGCAGGGATCAGTGAACTGGGGGAACCTGTAACAGCCAGGAGATGAGAGTCAAGCAGCAGAAGCTGCTGCAGGACTGAATAGTGAAGAACAGGGGCAGGAGCAGGAAGAGATACCGTATTTTTCACCCTATAGGGTGCATCGGCCCATAGGGCGCACCTAGTTTTTTGGGGGGGGAATAAAGAAAAAAAAATATTTCCCCCCCAGGCGCGGGGCTGGGGTGGGGGAAGCCCGAGCTTCCCCTGACCCCAGCCCCCAGAACAGGCTGCTATCCGCAAGCCTTGGGAGCCCGGAGGGAAGTCGCGCCGGGCTCCCAAGGCTTGCGGAGAGCTGCCCGAAGCCCGGGGTGCGCTCCGCTGCACTCCCCAGGTTTTGGGCTGCAGGATGCTGTCCGCAAGCCTTGGGAGCCTGGCGGGAAGTCGCGCCGGGCTCCCAAGGCTTGCGGATAGCTTCCTGAAGCCTGCATTCACCCCATAGGACGCACACACATTTCCCCTTCATTTTTGGAGGGGAAAAAGTGCGTCCTATAGGGCGAGAAATACGGTATGTCAGACTGGTGTGGAGTCAAGGGTTTCCACACCTCCGCCACCTCTCCTGCTCCCCTGTCTCCCAGGACCAGAAGAGGATTGAAGAGGGAGGAGCAGAAACAGGTTTCACGCAGGTGTAGTCTTCGCCTGCTTGCCCACAGCTTTGGGTGGCGGAGATACATAAGCAGAAGGTTGGGGGTGGAGGTGGGGGCTCCCTGTTGCTGCAACTGCCTCATTGGGTACACAAGTAGGACTGATGGACATGCCTTTTCTTGCACACCCACTTTCTGCAACCAATATTGCAACACCTTTCATATCAGCACCCCCAAACCACTTAGACACAGTCAAGGTGGAACCATGCCGCCTTTTGCAATGGTATTGGTTGTAAAGTCAGGGATAGGGAAATGTTGCTTCCCCAGTGGCTGTGTTCTGCCTCCACTGTCAGTGGCATTATGCCTCTGAATCCTAGTTGCTGAGTATGGCAGGTGGGCAGAGTGCTGTTGCGCTCAGGTGTAGCTTGCAGGCTTCCCACAGGCATCTGACTAGTCCACAGGATGCTGGACTAGATGGACCACTGGCCTGATCCAGCAGGGCTCTTCTGGTAAGTTCTTAAGGCTCCAGCTTCCTTCACCCATGACTATTGGTCATGCTGGTTGGGGCAGCTGCGAGTTGAGAGTCCAAAAATGTATGGGGGGTACATATTCCTCATCTATTTTTCTGAGACACAGAAACCAACTAGGACATTTGGAGGCTGTGCGCATAGATGGGAGATGTAGAAGGAGCAGGGAACCCTCTTCTGTAATGGAGTAAAACTATTATCATTTTCTGGGAGGAGCATGTGTGTTTCCCTGTGTGCAAAATGGCCTGGCCCACGTCAGTGGTTGTTTTCTTCTTTTGTAATCCAGTCCCATCCAGCACCCTTACCTCTTTGTTGCATAATTGGGTTACTTCTGTTAGCCAGTTGAGTCCTTTTGAAGGTCACCCCAAAGTCCAGTTCAAATTGAAAGCATATGCTCCACCACTGATCTACAGTCCCTCTCCAGCTCTAAATATATCAAGAAAATGGTTAAATATCCTGCCTGTAGTGAGTTTCAGATTCAGATTATCAGATAACTTGTCACTCGCTTTGTCAACGGTTTTAAGTTGTTACTTCCAGAACTTTCTACACACGTCAATTTGCATTTGGTTTGTTCAGTTCCAAAGCTGGGAAGCTCTGCCTCCACCACCAGATGTTGGTGGCTTCAGTTCTCATCATTCCCGACCGTTGGCCAATTACGCAGATGCAAAATGGGGTCTGGCAACACCTGGAGGGCCGCAGGTTCTCCATCAGTATGTCATTCATTTTTATTTGATTTCTCACAAAAAAGGCGTCCGGCAACTTTTTCATTCTTGTTGCTCTTTTGTGCATATTTTCCAGTTATAGTGAGAGATTTTTAAAAGATGGGGTGACTCTACACAACACTGCAAATGCAGTCACACCACAGGTTTATATAAAGATACTGACGATCCTGCCCTGTTCATTTTCAACCCCTTTTCTAAAAATTCCTAACATATAATTTGCCATTTTTTGCTGCTGAGCACTCAAGATGAATTTCAGACATCTTCCAAATATGACCCAAAGATCTTTCTAGTCCTGCCACAGACAATTTAGACCCTGTGTGTTCTCACTTCTTAGAGGGCTTCCAGTATTCAAATGTGGAGGGAATAGTTGGCCAACGAATGTTCACGTGTGAGGAAATAAACCTTCATAACTGGCTTTATACTTTCAAACTGCTCAGAAGCCCTTTTGACAAGTAAGCGACGTATAAATTAGACAGTAAATCATAAACAACCCTAAATCATAATCCTGTTTTAAGGACTATTGCACTAATAAAATGAAATTCCCTTACCTGTATTGCATTTCTTCTTATCACCCATGATCAGCAAAGAAACAACAGCTTATGCATTAGGTTACACAGAAAAAAAACACCAAGAGGCTGTTCTCATGAGTTTGTAATTTTTTTTCTTTAAAGATTATTTTACAGTTTGAATCACACAAAAAGGCACTTTTGATCTGGAATTGTGATTTTTTTACACTCTCTCTTCCATTTGTTAAAAAAGATCAGCTTGTGGTCAACAGAAGATACACAGCATGAGTCTGAACAGGTGTGAGTGGAGAGGATCTCCATCTCCTCCTCCAAAGGCAATCGCTCATGGGGGGGGGGAGCTAGGCATTGAGGCAGGGATGGGGAAACCTGTTGGACTCCAACTACCATCAGCCTCAGCCAATAGCCAGGGATGATGGGAGCTGTAGTCTAGCAACATCTGAAGGGCCACATTCTACCCCTTGCCAACCTGCATTAAGGACCTTCCAGAGGGCAGTAAGGCATAGCTTCAATAAGAAGCTTGTGGCCTGAGAATCTGATGGGACAACTTTCTCTGTCACCCCAGAAAACTCAAGAGGGCAAAATCAGCCATAGTGACATGGCTAGTTGAAAACTTGTGGCTCTTTGTAGTTTCCAGGTTGGCACTGAAAAGGTTATCAGCTTTTACTTTTCCCAATAAAACATGGAGTTTCCCCAATACTGCGTTAAACTTGCTCGCTGTCACTGAATCTCTGCCCCAAGCATGAGGAACCTGTGATTCTCTCTTGCTGGACTCCAACTCCCATTGGCCCCAGCCAGCACTGCCGATAGTCAGGAATGATGGGAGTCGGAGTTCAGAAATGCCTGGAGGGCTTCAGGTTCCTTGGTACTCTTCTACTCTCTCTCCTTTGCTGCGAAGAAAATAAATGAGAGGAGAGAGGGGTGCAATTTAATGGGAAAAGGAGAATAGCTTCACTCTTGAGCAAAAGCCATTCCCCTGTAAGGATGGGCTTGCTAGCTACTACATCCGCAAGTATCATTTTTGGTGTAAATAGCTAGCATCCAGTGAGAAGGGGGTAGAGGTGGATGGACAGAAACAGAGAATGTGTCTGTAGCAAAACAGGGAAAGCGAGATGTGAACAGGTTTGGATCTTCCATAATCTGATGCAGGTGGAAAAACAAATTAAAGGTGGAATAAGTGTCTTATCCTAACTACTGGCAAACTAAGCTTAATTAATGCTGAGCTTATTGATGTGTTAAAAATGAGGAAGGGGAAATCGGCAGGCGTTTGGAGAAGGGGGAGCATACTCTCTGACAGAGGTGTCCACTCATGGGCAAAGATCACTCGCACCTTTTACACCAAGAATAATGGCAACCAACCACACAAAAACAATCACCATCTCCCAGGAACGTTGTTAAAAATACAGCTATAAAAATCCTCAGATGGTTTCCCTCCCCCCCCCATCCTGCTTCATTGTTTTTTATTTTCCATTTTTCCTAAAATATATACACATTATACATATTTATATAATCTAAAAATGTGCCCAGTTAAAATTCTTCTTTCCACATTCTGTAAAAAATAAAAATATGTTTTTTCTGCGGGGGTGCACAGGGCAACTCCCCACACAGAAGGCTTGTCTGGATGAAGCTCAGACTAGGAGCATTTTGTCTGTTGGGCATTGCAGATCATGAGTGACTCATGGCCTCGAGCAAACGGACACCTCAACACTGCCAGACTAGAACAATTGCTGAATGTTCTGTGCAGAAGGATGAAGAGTTTCTGCCATACCACGCTGCAAGAGACTGGAGAGGCCAGTGGAATTTGATGCAATTCAGATGGTACAAACTTGGCCAAATTTAGCTACTCCAATGGGAGAGCACTGGGTAGAGCAGGTGTTTGTGGCAACTTCAACTCAGAGGCAAAAACAAAGAGACATGTAGAGCAACTCCATGGAAGTTTAATCAGAGGCAAGCCCCAATGCATTAAATGGAACATGTCTCTCAAGAAAGGGTGCACTCAGTTACAGCGGCAATTCCCCCACAGCCCCAAGAGTGGTTTGCATCTTAGACTGTTGCTGTAAAAACAACAAAGTGTTAGCACCTATGGTACCACCAAACTCTTTGTTGTTAATTTCACTTGACTTTGGTACAGATTAGATTAAAAGATATTATGCCTAGGAATCTTCTCTATTTTGTTTTGTGCCACTTTGGCATGATTTTACCCTTGCATTTAAATAAAAAAGTAATTTGAAAGTTCACTATTTAAATACATATTTAAATGTGCATTTTCTCTCAAAATACCTATTTATACATTTAAAATGCTGAGGGAACTGTGTTGCACAAAGAAGGGCTGTGGGGAGCTGTTTCGATCCATCCATGAGCCTAGGAGGGGCAAATCAGGGCTTTTCATGTAAGAACCTGCAACCTTCCTCAGGCATCCCAAGGAGCGACTATGGATAATGGGTATCCTGCATCCTACTGGCATAAACACTACAAATATGCAAGCAACAAAAAGGAAAGAAAGAGGAGGGATAATTTTTTTTGTTTAAGAACATTTTCTTTCTAGGGAACGCTTGGGATTTCAACGGAGTATGTGTGTGTAGTCTTATTTTTACTGTTCCACTGAAAAAAACTTTTATACACAATAAACTTTTTCTGAAAAGATATTTCCCTCCTGCCTGCTCTCATTGCTTGGTTTTAAATTTGGCAATACTAAACATTGCACATTCCAGAGGGATAACTCCAGCAGCAGCTCAGGTGTGGGGAAGCTTTGGCTTTCCAGGTGCTGCAAGCATGGCCAATGGCCAGGGATGCTGGGGGTTGTAGTTCAGCAACATCTAGAGGGACAAAGGCTCCCCACACCTGCAGTAGCTGCTAGAAGCAGGAACGGCCCTCCAATTGTTGTTGGACTGCAACTCCCATCTACCTTGGCCATTGGCCAGGGCTGATGGGAATTGAAGTCCAACAGCATTTGGAAGGGCAGAGGTTCCCTGCTGCTCAAAGGTTTCTAGGCATCCAGTATCCCCCATAATGTCCAATCTGGCAGTGATGAGGTACTTCCACTATGTTACAACAGCAATTTAGTAAGATTTAAATAGAAGGTCATAGTTTGCTGCAAAGGACTGCTTGCTTGCACCCTGGCAGTGAGGTTCAGCAATGCGCTTTGCTCTGACTCAGCAGGCTACTCCAGGAGCCACTACTGAGAGCCAAATCCTGCCCCATTCCTGAAACATTCCATCCTGAATGGGCTGAGGCTCTGAAGAGCCCTGGCATCATGTCCTTTCTTAACAAAACAGCCAAGAACAATAGTAAAAAAAAAAAAAAAGGCACAAGGTTTTCTTGTATCCAAAAAACAATTTAAGGCAAATTCAGAGTGGCACTGGAAAGAAACCAAGGCAAATCCATTATCTTGCAGAACAGATTGGCAGAGGACCAAGGCAATTCTACTCTGACTTAAAGATTCTCTTTCCTTTTAAAAAACAGGCTTTCAAAGCTGCTGGGCAAAGTGGGGAAAAAATGGTTCAAAGGGAAGGAACGGTCAGCTTGATTTTGGCCCAAACCACCTTTGGGAACTTGAAGTGGCTGGACTGCCGGCAAAGCATTGGAAACAGAGGCGCCAGCCGCCACCACAACCCAGCATTGTGTGTCCATCCACTCTTGTCTCTTTAGGATACCAACAGGTCCATCACTTCCAAAAGGCACAATTTCCCCCACATGCCTCAAAAATCCAGGAGGAGAATTCCAACCACAGCCCAAAGGCAAGAGTTGCACCTCAATGCCTTGTAAGGTTTGAAGGCACTACAGCATAAGAGGAAAACAAATAAACCCACAGCGGCAGAGAAAGAGATTGACCCCTCTCCCTGTATGGCCTATGCATATGTGATTTATGGTCACAGGAAGGGCTGAGTTGAAGGAGCTGAAGAATAGGCCTTGGAAAAGCCAGAGGCTGAAGGAAGAAAAGCTGAGGGCTGGCGTAGAATATAGAAAAGCATCAAGGAGGACAACTGGAGTGAGTCATACATGGGTACTGCAGGTCAGTGTCACCAACCCACACTCTTAAGCCTCAGAGTCTTTGAAGAATTTATTCTGGGTCAAACCTGATTGTTCAAGGTGGCGGCCTTCCTCCCTAGCACAGATCAACCAGTAGCGCTTACTTTCCTCACAGCCATCTTCACAATCTCTCATCTCAGACCCCCTTCTCTACTAGCGATTGATATTGTGAACCATCTTTCTCTTGCTCCAAGAAATCACAGCTTCAGGCATTCTCTCCAGATAGAATGAAGGATGGGGTTAAGGCAGGCGATCTGGGGCTGGTATAACCACTGGATTGGTCACTCCCTCCCCTCTCAAGGCACCTGTCACAGGGCCCTGTTGACAAAACTGACAGAGCTAGTTTTATCTTGCGTCTCAGCGGAGAAAAGCTTCTCTCCTCCCCAAACACACCAATTTCTTCCCTCTCGCTCCTCAAGTATCTCTTTCCCCCCTCTGTTAGGTTGCTACCAGTTCCAAAAAGTTAAGTAAAACTTGGGATTTTCCTCTCCAAATCAGGATTTTCTCCACCAAGGGGAGGGAGAAACAACTCCAATCCAGTATGCACCCCAAAGGAGAAAGCTTCTTCAACAATGGCAAATAAGCTGCATCCAGTTTAGGACCCCTCAAACGTTCAGCCGAAACCCACCAGCTTTGCCTGTCTTTCTGAAGCAGAAATGCCCTCTCTCTTTGACAAGATGCAACAGAGTCCCTCTAAATGTTCAATCCACTTTGTATTTCCCCACATCTTTCCAGCCCCCACTTTATCCTGAGTCCTGCCTGTTCTCTTTCGTCTCCCCATCCCAACTTCTCTCAGATACTTCCCACCTGGGGTCTCTCCCTGCCTCCACTCAAGTCAGTGGCCGCCACCACCACAAACAGAGCTGGGACACTTATAAGCCCAGAAACCTAGGCCTCAACACCTAATAAAGAAACAGGAGGAAAAGATGCAAACAGTGGCGAGATGCAGTGGGTACCTGGGACCACCAGTTCTTGTGTAGCACCCCCAACCTGGTGGCAGGGGAATGGGGTAGGGTTCTGGTTTCCCCCCCTTGATTAGAGGAGAAAGGACCAAAGGTTTGGTCCCACTTGGTATGAGAGGGGCAGGAAAAACTGGGCTGAGGTCCTAGTCTCCTCAGCCCATTATTCAAGGGGGCAAACCGTTAAAAACACAGCGTCGAAAGGGGCTTCCTCTCTCTGGAGATGAAGATCACACTCGGACACTGAGAGAGAGGGGTCCTGTCCTGCTGCACCACGGAAACAAGTGCTCTCTGATGACGCCCCCTGCAGGGTTTCTTGTGCTCTGCACTGTGCGTTGAGGCTGCCAGGGGCTAGGCTGAGGGAAGGAGCAGGCTGTCCTGCTCAATGAAAGGGAAGCAGCTGAGACGGGCAAACGCCCCTCCTCTCCTCTCCCCTGCCCAAAGCTCCCCTGCGGTCACTAGCTGCTAGTCCGGTGCTGCTTTAGCACTGTATAGACGTCGTCCACTTTGCTGAGTCTCTCAAAGAATGGCAGCAGGTCCAGGAGCTCCGTGTCAGCCATGTTGTCAAACCACGAAGCCACAGGCACCTGCCACGGTGGGAGAAGGGAAGCGGTTAGGAGGCAAGTACGTAATACATATAACAATGATAATGAGTTGTAGGTAGGCGTGCTTTGAGCCCAGAAGAGTGCTCCAGTTGCCACAGTGTGCAAACAGTGGGGCCAAGACCCGGAGGCAGAGCCCCACTCTCCCCATCATGGTGCATTGTGGGAATGGAAGAATGCCAGCCTAGTGCAAGAGCAGCCCAGACACACAGAGTCTCCCTCAGGCTTTCGTTGAGGGAGCTCTGCATAAACTGTGTTTGCCCAAGTGTAAGGGGAATTTTGTAGTGCTGCTTTTGCCAACCTGGCCCCCTCCAGCTCTTTCTGGAGCAATTTTAAAACATCCCTGTTTACCCCAGGCATTTGATGCCTGAAATATGCTGCTTCCGGCAACCGCTGGCTGAGAGTGTGTGGTTGTTCTTAGCTATTTTTAAAATGCTTTTCAATGAGGTTCTTACAGGTGTGTTTGCTACCCTGGGCTCCTGTGGGAGGAAGGGTGGGATATAAATTGAAGAGATACGGTGATCCTAGTAATCCAACTCCCACCGGCCGCAGCCAATGAGAGTTGTAGTCCAAAAGAGCTGGACGGAAGCAGCTTGGTGAACAGGAAAAGGGAGAGTGCTGCAGCGAAGTGTGAGAGGTCATCCCAAAGAATGGGCATGTGACCATCGCATTGAGGTCCCCCCTTGCTCTGTTCTCCACCTGTATATTTTAAGCTTTGCTCTAGCATGCAGCTCTGTGCAGGAGGGTGGAGAAAGTGAGCCTGTACAGCTTTTTTTTTTTTTTTTTTAGTTTTCTGCCTACACAACCCCCTCCTTCCGCTCCGCATTGCCAGCAAAAGCCAGGAAGCTGATGGCTACCTGGCCACTTACAGCATTATCTGGGTGGAAGACGTAAGAAGCAGGTGAATTGTCCACTATGATGATCCGCGTGAGGTCGCGGCCCAGGCGGCTGAGGTCCTTGACGTAGTTTCCACGGTGGAAGACGCACGACTCGCGGAAGAGGCGGGCACGGAAGGCTCCCCACTTATCCAGCAGGTCAGCCACGGGGTCTGCATACTGGGGTTAGGAGGAGAAGGAGGGTCAGTTTGACCACACTCAGGTGTGCGTGCCTATTGCAAGGGATGGGACAGATTGGAACTGCTCCACTTGCATCCACAGAAGCCCGCTTCACCTTCCTCTGATGATTAGATTTCCGTTTCTCCCATCCCAGCAGGTAAGTGGGCGTATTTCCTGGGTTCTCGGCCAGTTTCCCTTGCCCAGGTAGAAGAACGGGGGCTAGGTTAGAGGAAAAGAATCGCTGCAAACCCTTTCCTCGGAGTGCTCATGTTTTACGTTCAAGCTCCTCCAAATGCTTTATTGCAATGCACTCACTTTAAAAAGTTGTCCTCCTCTCCTGACGACTTAATCCAGCTCTAATCCTGGATGGGAGGCTAACCCTCTCTACTCCAGTTTACAGTAGGGATGAAGGGCTCTGTATTTCTGTTTGACAATCCACTGCGGAAGAAAAATCAGTGCTTGCCTGCCCAATGCAGCTTGCTTTTTCTTCCCAGTGCCTCAATTTCCCCCAATGGAGCCCACTACATGGGTGTGGTAGGAGCAGGGGAGGAGTCTGAAGTCAACAATCACCCTTTCCAGTGTGGAGGTGGGAGGAGGAGAATCTCACCTTTGCCAGACTAGCGGTGAAGAGCACACACTCGAAGAGCTCACCCATCCGTCGTAGAAATTCATCCACATGCGGTCGCTTCAGGACATACACCTGGGGAGGGGAAGGGAGAGTATGGAGGTGGGGTCGCAGGGCACAAATCCGCTCACTAGTTAGCTGAAGCATGGGGAGTCCCCACCCAGTCTTCCTGGCTAGTGAATACCACGGGTACCATGTTGTTCTTCTCTTCAGCAGGTTTAAGTTGAGCATCAGAAACCCCCACCCCCAAGAGTGGAAGAAGAGACTGGCTGGTGGAACAAGTTGCCCAAGGAGCACACAGAGATTTAGGAAGGCGCCTCTTATACCAGATCAGGCTATTTGTCCATTGGGCCCAGTGCTCTGTACTCTGACTGGCAGTGGCTTGGGGAGTGGGGTGTTTGTCACATTATCCTTGCAGACTGGAGATGATGGGGACTGAATCTGGGGCAGGTGGTCTGTCCCCTAAGCGATGACTCAACCGCAGCATGCGGTTGTTCAGGTACAGACGCCTGAGTCCAAAACACATATGTCTGGCTGCAAGTGCGACAAAAAACAGCCAGTCTCCAAAGTTTCAGTGGGAAGAATTTGGAAAAGGAGGATACAACACAGATTTAATATTAGTTCTTAGTATTTGAGGACAGGTTGGCAACTGATGTGAACTATCAAGATGACTTGTGGACATCAGAAAGGAATACAGGTTGGAGAAACTTCTGCAAAGGATAGTTTATCCAGGCCTACATGAAAGATTGGCTCTAGAGGTCCTTGTTAGCCTTTGGAATCCAACTCTAGGATCTCACACATCCCAAGACAAGATACTCTATGACTTTTCATCTAGTATCCTGATTCCACCCAGTATCCTGGGGCTGGCTGCCATGCATGGGCAACTTGGTACATCAGAAGAAGAGGTTCCTTTACTTCCTACATTTCAACATGCTGCACTCAGATGTCCCCTCTGAGATACAAAGTGTGTGATATGAAATGGTGTGGCTGGTCTAGATCACCCAGGAACCATTCAAAGCACCTGAAAAGTGTCTTCAGTGGATAAGTTCCTCTTCAAAGGCTGATGGTACGGAGCTGTTGTATCCATCCTGGCTGGTGCTGCTGGCTGCCTCCAAGGCCAAGTAATCGAGAACAGGCTGACTGCAGTATTCACAGCCTATCCTGGATTACTTGAACCTGGCCACTGCCTTTCTAAGTAGGGATGGCAAACATGAATGAAAGGGGTGCAAAAGCTCAGCCCCATCCTCCACCACAACTGACCCCCAAGCGGTTTCCTTCCTTTTCCTGAGCGCTGCATAGCAACGACTGCCCCATAGCCACCTTTGGTGATTCAACATCAGCTATGAAATGCAGCAACCCCCTTTTGAGAATAGCACTGCCAATACCAGAACCCCTCTTTTTACCCATTAGGCTCTCCCGGCAGCATCCATACCTGGTGCATGACCCCGTCAATCTCCACTGGGATGATGAAATCTGCATTGTTCACCGGCTGGGAAGGGACAGAGTTGGGAAGTTAGACCTCCTCTGCTGGGTTCCTCTGCTCTTCACATCTTCCCCACTACCAGGGTTGATTCTCATAGCCGTACTCTCTCATCATATAAGCTTAGGTTTCTGCAACAAGGCCATCTCTAGACTTTGGTCTTCCTGCAAGTGAGCCATTTTGCTCCCTCACACCGTACTTCCTCTCCACCTGCCACCGTCTCTCGGGGCAACTGGCACTAGCACACATCTTTGGCAGCAGGAACTGAAGATGGCTCCTCTCTTACAGAGTGGTAAATGGAGCCTTCTCCTGGCCAGCAGAGCTAATGGTCAGCAGTGGGGGGAGTCTGGCAGCATCTGGAAGGACAGGTTCCTCACCCTTGCCTTACCCACTGCTCCAGAAGAGCTGGTGGCAGCTGGTTAACCAGCAGCTGAAAGGCAGCACAAGGTCCATATGGTGTAGCCAGGGCTGTTTCTGGGCAAAGCACAACCAGGGCTCTTGGGTTTGCCAGGAAAGGAATCCAGAGGCCTTTACTTCCAAGCATTTATATGCTACCCAATAACAAAAGGTGGTTTACAACAAAGAGAAACTATTACATTTTAAAAAATGTTGTCATGGTAGGAGAATGGGTAAAGGCCAAAAAAAAAAAAAAAAAAAAATCCCTCCAGATTTTGCAAACCTGAACGGCAGATTCCATTACCTGGGAAATATCAAATTGTGCAGCCTGGTTATATCATGAAACTAAAGGCAGCTAGGTATAAATGCAGTGCAACTCAGGATAAGCAAGCTGAGAAATGGAGCTACACATTCTGTAGGTGCTTCACCTAGCTCTGGACCAGAAGGATGAGAATATTGGATTAGGGAAGAGAAAGGTGGGAGTGACACCTCTGGATTTTATTCCTAAACTTGGGAAACAGAGGAAGGGGGTGTGTGCTAGTCATTAAAGGGACGGAGGCAGGAGTTAAAAGGTGTCTTGGATTCTGCACTAAGGAGAGGATAATCATGTGAACCTCCTTGATTTCCAAATAGTGGGGATGTGGATTATAAATTCTCTTAAAATTTATAAATAAATAAAGCTGTCTGGATGGAGAGTCAACAAAGGGCTAGAGCAGGCAGTGGGGTGTTTGTGTGCAAAACAGTTGAGAAAGGACTAACCTTAAAGGAGCTATGTACCAATGTCTCATCCAGGTCAATGACCACACAGATTTTGCTGGAATCTTGAGGCTTGGTTTCTGGCAGGAGGTATTTGACAGTAGCCTGCAGAAGCACATACACACACAGGAGAAAATATTGTGAGGAGGAGTGCAGGACACAGAGTCATGCTGCAAGGGAAACTGGCAGCTAGCAGGGCAGTGGAGATGGTGGGCTCAGAACCTGTGCTGACTCCCAAGTCTTCAAATCAGTATTTAGGGATGCTGTGGCTGGTATAAAGACCTTGGACACGGTTCTCCTGGAAAGCAATGATGAAGTCCAAGGTAGCACCAAGATAAAGGGACTGGGGACTGGAGCATCTTTTTTTAAAAAAATATCCAAACCATTCCCCATCTTGTGAACTTGCAGTCACAAGTTTTACTTTGGGGAGGAGGAGGAGCTGTGTTGGGGTGACATTGGAGTGGGAGTAGGATCTGCTCTGAAACAAAGCACAAACATTTGCAATTACACAACTGGGCACCAGAGGGCACTAGCGACAAGGATCAAGATGCTCTAGTATAGAATCCACTGGACTTTTGACTACCAGTTTGAAAGGAGCTGGTAGCTCAGCAGCGCTGGGCTAACAAAGCCACCAGTGCTCTTCCTAACTTGGCTGGCAACCTAACCCAAGCAGCCTGCCATGTGTTTAGGCCCCTGGCTTCATGAAAAGAGGAAATCTAACCCAGCAACAAACCTGGACAAACAAAAGGACAAACAAGAAGAGGGCTTAAATAGTACTTAACGCAATATATTCAGAACAAAAGGCTAAACTGATAGTTAACAATGTGGTTACAGAAGAGTTCAAAATTGAAAAAGGAACACGACAAGGCTGCCTGATTTCCCCTCTGTTATTTATTTCGGTTCTGGAGGTGCTCTTGAATATGATCAGAGGGGACCGGTTGGTGGAAGGGATTCAGGTCGGAGCGAAACAATACAAACTTAAAGCTTTTGCAGATGACCTAGTTTTGACCTTGCAGGAGCCAGAATCTAGTACGAAAAGAGTATTACAATTGATTCAGGACTTTGGTCGGGTGGCGGGATTTAAATTAAACAAACAGAAAACCAAGGTGTTGGGAAAAAAATTGACAGATACAGAGTCAGAACGGATTCAGAGAGAAACAGAACTAACTGTGGTTAAAAAAGTAAAGTACCTAGGGGTAAATATAACAGCAAAAAATCTGAGTCTATTTAAGGATAACTATGAAAACTGTTGGTCTGAAATTAAGAGAGACTTGGACAGTTGGACAAAATTGAAGCTTTCTTTGTTAGGCCGAATTGCTGCTATTAAGATGAATGTATTGCCAAAAATGTTGTTTTTGTTTCAAACATTACAGCTTGTGGACAAGACGGAGTGCTTCCGGAAGTGGCAGAAAGATATTTCTAAATTTGTCTGGCAGGGCAAAAAGCCCAGAATTAAGTTTAAGATATTAACTGACGCGAAAGAAAGAGGGGGCTTTGCCCTGCCAGACTTAAAGTTGTACTATGAAGCCGCAGCTTTCTGCTGGCTAAAAGACTGGCTACTTCTCGAAGACACTGACGTACTGGATTTGGAAGGTTTTAACAATGCTTTTGGTTGGCATGCATACTTATGGTACGACAAGGTTAAGATCAATAAGGCCTTTAAGAACCATATTGTTAGGAAAGCAGTATTTAATGTCTGGACAAAATACAAAGACTTATTGGAAAACAAGACTCCGAGGTGGCTTTCGCCTCTGGAAGCTAAGGCCCGAAAAAGACCCAATATGGAGGCCAAATGGCCAAAATATTGGGAAATATTAGAAAAAGAGGGAGACAATTGGAAATTGCAGAGTTTGGAGAAAATGAAGGATAAAGTGCGAGACTGGTTACATTACGCTCAGATTAAAGAAGTCTTTAAAAATGACAAAAAGTTAGGGTTCCAGGTGGAGAAATCGAAGTTAGAAACAGAATTGTTAGAACCAAAGACTAAGGTACTATCTAGAATGTATAACTTGCTGTTAAAATGGAATACACAAGACAAAATGGTTAAATCGGCTATGATAAAGTGGGCGCAGGACATTGGGCATAACATTATGTTTGAGGACTGGGAAAGGTTATGGACCACTGGGCTGAACTTCACCGCATGTAATGCTCTGAAGGAAAATGTAATGAAAATGATATATAGATGGTACATGACCCCAGTTAAACTTGCCAAAATATACCATTCGTCTGATAATAAATGTTGGAAATGTAAAGAAAATGAAGGAACATTCTTTCACCTCTGGTGGACATGCCCTAAGGTGAAGGCCTTCTGGGAAATGATATATAATGAGCTGAAAAAGGTATTTAAGTATACCTTCACTAAGAAACCAGAGGCCTTCCTTCTGGGCATTGTCGGCCAGAAGGTGCTAAAGAAGGACCGAACATTTTTTATGTATGCAACAACGGCAGCAAGGATACTCATCGCTAAAAACTGGAAAACTCAAGATCTACCCACACTGGAAGAGTGGCAGATGCAGCTGATGGACTATATGCAACTGGCCGAGATGACTGGCAGAATCCGAGACCTGGGAGAAGAGAGGATTGAGGAAGACTGGAAGAAATTTAAGACGTATTTACAAAAACATTGTAATTTGGTTGAATGTTAAGAAGGATGCTAGATTATAAAAAATTGGCCACCACTAAATTAGATTTGAATTTGATGATAAATGAGATTAAAGAAAATACAATTTTTTTGGAGAATTGCTAGATTATATTTAAATGAGTGGATATAAGATCATAAACAAGTTGATAATTTGCTTGGAAGAACCCTTTAACGATGTAAATGGGAGCGGGAGACGTGAGGGAGTCCAAAGAAGTGATGAAACCATGTTATGATATAAGTAAGATTGTTTATTATTTGTGCATTTGTATTCAAAAACTCTAATAAATATTTATATAAAAAAATAAATAAATAGTACTTAACCAAGGGGGTGGGCTCTCTTTCAATAAAGGTTTTTAAACAGAGGTTGGATGGCCATATGTTAGGGATTCTTTAGCAGTGATTCCTGCATTGCAGGGGGTTGGACTAGATGAACCTTGGAACCCCTTCCAAATACCATGATTCTATAAATGCAAAAGCTCCGTGTTACACCAATAGTTAAGAATCCTTAAAACATCAGAGCACTACAAAGATTAAAAACAGACAAAAGCTAGTCATGGATTTGCCTAAGAGAGCCACCAAAGGTTGCTTGTTTCACATGCAGCAAATTGTGCTTATTCCTTTGGGGGTAGCTCATCGGTTATTTGTCTGTTTTCATACTCCATAGTTATAAAATGTCTGCACAGTGTTTGTGTAACTGGAGAGCTCTGCATTTCTTAATCATTAGCCCTACACACACACACACACACACACACACACACACTTACTTTTCTTGCTTCTCCTTTTTTAAAATTCAAGGCAGCTGCATCTGGGGCTCTCATCCATTTCCTTCTCCCCCCATCCTGTCACCAGCCCCCCTCTCCCTTACCTGTCATGTGGCACATTGGAGGTCCTGCTGAGCTCAGCAAGGGAGTGCAGAGGGCATGTGACAGGGCCAGCAGGGGGGTGGAAATGGGCAAGAGGAGCTCAGCCGGCCTCAGCTCCTACAGCAAAGGAAAATGTAAAGGTCTATTGCCCCGATGCCTGGGGTACCAAGGTAGAAACCTTGCCTCTGTAGAATGCAAGTGCCCTCGCTGCAAGGACGAGAGGCCATTTAATGTGTGGAAAAGGGTAACTAATGCATATTAAATGATCTGTAATGTGCACTCCAAGTCTCTTGCGAGGTGCGCAGGGGCTTCATCATGCCACATGACCAAGCCCATTAAGATTTCTAAGCACTCTCCTAGCTGCAGCCTGGCCTGAATGGTTTTAACACTGAAAATATTTGCATCCATTCAAAAGGCTTGGGAATTTTGCCCAAAATGAAATTTAAAAAGGCATCACGACTATGAATGGATGGGGAGAAGCAGAGCCTGGGAGTTGGAGGGGAAAGGGAGGCAATGTTCCTTTTTGTAAAATCTTGGAACTCCTGTAATCAACCAAGTTTGCTGCCCTAAGGGAGGGGTGAGCAGAAGGCAGATCAGGATTGAATGGTAGATCTTTGGGTCATCTGCAGAAGATCGACAAGGGTTCTTACTCCCCAAATGTTTATCAGCGAGAACAGCAAAATGGCACCATCTAAATTAGGCTGCTAAAACGAAGGAAGCTAACCAGAAACGAACTTTTGTGTGAAAGGGCTATGAGGTCCGTTCACTTCTGGTGCTGAAAACTAATTCCTAGGCTCAAAGGCCCCCTGCTTTTTAATTCCAAAGCTGTCTTTTGCACCCAGCTTTGGTTGGTAGATCTTGGGGTTGTGGTTAAACACACACACACACACACACACACACAGAGAGAGAGAGAGAGAGAGAGATACAGAGAGAGAGAGAGAGAGAGAGAGAGAGAGAGAGACACCCCCCCAAAGTAGATCCAGCAAAAGTCTAAAATGTCAATTTGCCCAAGAAACCACCCCTGGCCTGCCCCACTAGATACTTAACCCTTCCCTTGGTCATTTCAAGCAAGTGATCTGCCAGCCACCTGGGGCCTACCTTGGGCACCGATCCATTTTCCTCCACCAGGAGTGGGGCGTTGTTGTTGACAGGGATAGGCTCCGAGTTGTCATGGCAAAGGCAGCAGAAGAGGGACTGGAAGATGCTGCGGTTCCTGGGCTTCTTGGAAGGTGATGGGTTCTGAGCACCTGCATGAGAAGGAGGGGATGGGGATGAAGGGGGGGAAACAGAGATAAGTATAAATATGATGGGAGTGCTGTCTTGTCAAACCCTCGTCTTTATTCTCCCCGCTCCCAGGCCTGGCTGCTTCAGAGGTATTTTTCCACAGCCCTGCCCATAAGACTCAGTCTTGCAGGTGAGACATGGTACAGGTTGGGCCACTGTTGAATATACTCTGCACTTTGTCCATCTTATCCCTTTGGTCCTTTGCAGAAGTGCCCTAAACACAGTGGAAAAACTCTTGCAAGTGTCTGAAAATCTCAACAGGGGGCACTAACAACAAGAGCTTCCTGGCCCAAGGGATATTTGCTTTCCCTTCCCTTTGTGGGTCGTAGTTTTAAGGTGCACACCAAATAAACACTTTGCACGTGCACAGAGCAGGTGTGTTTTCAACCGTGTGCATGAGAAGGACACATCTGCCATGGAACCAGTATTGGCTGTGGCTTCCTGCACAAGGTCAAGAACGTACACTTGCCATTCTGAGAGAGAAAAGAATAAACCATGGGAAGTAGAATCAGCCACAGGTCCTTGGAAGACATCCAAATCAACCCATCGCCAAAAGCAGGCCACAGTTCTGTCAGCTAGAGAGGTCCATGCATCTGGCCGACTAGAGAGGAAGATGGAAGGCGGGAGGTGCCAAATATAGCCAGGCCAACTGCTCTGACACAGACGGGGAGCTTGCAGCCCTCCAGATGTGACTCCAAAACTCCCATCAGCCCTGAACCAGAATGGTCAATGGATGAAAGCAGCTGAGGAAAAGGTGAATTTCATGCTAGGGAGCACTAGGAAAGGAAAACAAAAGTGCCAATATCATAATGCCATGGTAGAAATCCAACCACACTTGGAATACTGCATACAGTTCAGGTTGTGTCACCTCCAAACGGAGTGCAGAGAATTTGAAAAGGTTCAAAAAAGGGCAGCTGAAATGATCGAGGGCATGGAGCACGAGGAAAGGTTGAAGCATTTGGAGACTTTTGGGTTAGAGAAAAGGTGACAACAGAGAACTACAAAATTATGTACGGTGTGGAGAAAGCAGACCGAGAAGAGTTTTGTGCACTCTCTCGTCATCCGACACCTCATAGACATCCAGTGAAGATGAACTATGGAAGATTCAGGACACATAAAATAAAGCACTGCTTCACAGAGAGAACAGTTAAACTATGGAACTCACTCCTCAGGAAACAGCGATAGCCGCCAACTTAGATGGATTTGAAAGAGGATTAGGCAAATTTGTGGAGAAGGCTCTTGATGGCTACTAACCATGATGGCTATGCTCTGCCTCCACAATCAGAGGCAAGCATGCTGCATGCTGGAAACCACAAGAGGGGAGAGGCTCTTGCGCTCGGTTTCTGCTTGAGGGCTTCTTCCCCCAGGCATCTGGTTGGCCACTGTGAGAACAGGATGCTGGACCAGAGGGGCCGCAGGGTGGGATGTTGATACAATCTAGGTAAGGGAGGAGGGTTTGTGGGTGGGATGGGCAGTGAAGGAACAAACCAACTAAAAAGGCTCAAATCCTACCTGGTAAAAGACCCGCCAGGATTCAAATATTTGCTATTATTTCCAAGGTTTTGGCATTTTCAATAGAACGGATGTGCTGCAGGGGCCCCTTCCTTTTGCCTATCAGAACAACAACAACAACAGCAACAAAACACACAAACCACCCCATCTTCTTTTCCTACTTCTCACACAAACATCCTCTTCTGGGTCTAGGCAGATGGGAAATATGGTCTCGCTTTTCCTGCCACCTGCCAATCTCTCTCCTGTCACACACTTGCTCCAGGCACCTGGAGTACTTGAGGAGTTTTTAATCACATGCCATTGCCAAGGTTCTGGATTAAATTCACTTTCACATCTAATCCCTTTGCTTGTGAGCAGCTCCCGCTCCATAATCCGGGCCCCAGATAATGAGATTCTCCTCTTGGAACAGCCTGGATCTTAAGACACCAAAGCTGTGGGTTGGGAGTGAGCGGCCAAGGAAGCCAGCCAGGCAAGGAGGTGCAAGGGGGCAGGGAGTTGGCAGGCCCTCCTGCAATCCCCATCTCTGCAGTCGCTACCTTTTCAGCTCCCTGCTGTTCCAGGTCCCCAATTCTGCCAGTCCCAACCAACAGAGCTCTTGGTATTCCAGAAACATGCCGAGATGCAAAGGAAGAACCATAGCTCACTGGCAGGGCACCTGCCTTGAGCGTAGTAGGTCCTGGGTTCAATTATTGTCACCTTCGGTTTTAAAAAGGAAAGAGGCAGCAGCAGGTGATGGGAAAGGGTCCCCTTGGCTTGAGGTCCTGGAGGACTGTGGGCTGCTAGTCCCAATAGCTATGTTCTACCTTTAGTGTTTTTGCCCTCCGAATTCCAGTTGCTGGGAATCACAAGCAGGGAGAGATGTCCTGCTTGTGGGCTTTCCATAGGCATCTGGTTGGCCACTGTGGGAACAGGATGCTGGATTAGATGGGCTGTTGGCCTGATCCAGGAGGGCTCTTCTTATGGTCATCAGTGGGGAAGAAATCTGAGCTGGATGGACAAGGGCAGCACTAGCATCTGAGCCAGCTATTTAGCCAGCTATATGAAAGCCGCAATGAAGGCTCCTGCAACTCTGCGTCAAGGTGGGTTCCTCTGCCTTTACTTTTAACGACTGCCTCAACACCATGTGAAGAACAAAAACAGGTATTCTCCAAAGATTAGTCAGTAGCCACGAGGGAGAGGTTGAAGCTGGGTGCAAGCGGGTGAAGTGTAGGCAAAGAGGGGGACAGCCTTTCAAATACTGCAAGATCAGAGAACCAAGATCCTGCACAAGACACGGCTTCAGATATCTAGAGTTGCTGTCGGCCCTACGTTGCTGCATGTAAGATGGTGCGCGGAGCTCTTTTAGCGAGTAAGGTTGATGCACACAAACAAAAAATGGAGGGAAGGACTAGCCAGAGGTAACACACGTCTTGCAATTTTACCTCTTGCTGGTTGCGCTCATATACATTATCTTCCATGTGTGAAGGAGGAAAAGGGTATTGCTTCTCTGCATCTCAGAGCTCTCACTGAGGGGACACAGCTGGGGTGCAGTGATGTACCACTTCAGGCTGTAGGTGCAGGCTCACATGACTAAGCATTCCTCTCTTTGTGTGTGTGTGTGTGTGTGTGTGTGTGTGTGTGTGTGGAAATATATGTCCAGAAAGACAACTAAATGTCAAGGTGAAGAGTTCCAGCCTACACTTCTCTCAGACAAGCTAGCTTTCCATGCACAATTAATTAATTAATTAATTAATTAATTGCTTTCAAGTTATGTTAGCTCCCATGTGCGGGCTAATGGAGCACAGTTCAGTTGCCGGTTTACCACCACAGTGAGGGCCAAAATGGATGTAAAAGCAGCAGGGGCACAAACTCCAGGGGGTTGAGCTCTTTTGGCCTCTCCAATAATTTTCAGGGGGGGCTAGATACCCCCCCCAATGTTCCCAAATGTCAGGAGACAGAGGAGGCCGAGTGCGGTGCCAAGCGTAGCTCTAAGGTCTGGCTGCCAAGTGCGAGAGAGGAGGAGCTGCCGGCTACTGCATTCAGCTCCACCCTCTGGTAGCCCGTTGCGCGCATGATGTCGTGCGCGTGATCTGGGCCCCTCAACCTTTGGCACAAGTTGGCACCTCTGAACAGCAGCAAACCTGTGTGTAGAGTAGCGGCCTGCCACCTAAACCCCATAAAGCAGTGGGGGCACATCTACATGAGGTTTGGCTTTAGGTTCAGTTGCAGCAAGTGTCTTTAACGGGGGGGGGGGGAGTACAGAAGTACAGAAAGATCAGCAGTAGGGGAAGAACAGCATCAGGCTACCCTAGTGACTTATGCATTAATGCCCACTTGTAGTTTGCAGGTTATGCAAATAGTGTTTCAGGACAAGCAGTGAGATGTCAGAAGGCAGAATGGCAATATTGGACATGTTGATCCAGAAGTGACACATTGTTCCTATGCCAGCGTATTTGCAATCTCAAGAACTGTTTGTCTTGTATACTTAATCACCATCCCTGCATTTGGCATATTTTATTAGGTACACCATGTTCTTTGGTTGGCAGATATACATTGTAAATATGCAGCAAGGGGGAGGGCTATCCCTCTTCCTGTTTGGTCCTCATTTTCGCAACAACACGGTTGTTGTTCTTTTTACTGTCAAGGGCAACCGGAAGGAAACAGCACAACCTTTTTAGCCCCTGCTGTTGGGGAATTTTTGTTAAAAAAACATTTCTGTATTTAAACCAGAAGGCCGAGTAAAGCAGTTTCAGCTAACCACCTATACAGCCTTTTAAAAAAGAAAGGAAAAAGAGAGACCTGGGATGCGTAACATGAATACAAAACACCACCTGAATATTTGCTGGGGCTTCAAAGCCTGAATACTGAGCAGCTGCTGAAGCATAAATGCAAGGCAATGTGTCAGTCACTGGCCAGACACTTGTGAAACAGTCACATACACCCCGCAAAAAGAAAAGCACAGCTCCATCACCTCCCCACCGCCTGCCATCCTGGTTGAAAAACAACATCCCAACTCAGAATCTGCTGTAACATCTGATCCTTACAAAAAATAAAAAATAAAAATAAAATCACCAGGGAGAAATCACTTCCGATTTCCCAATACTAACCAGAATACAGAATACAGAATATTGTAAGAGGATGGTGTGGATGCTATACATTGAGTTTCCCCAGGCTGGATAACAAAATGATGCATAGGAAGCTGCTTCATGCAGAGTGAGATCACTGGTCCATCTAGAGTAGCATTGTCTACACTGATTGAAACTGGGACCTTCTGAATGCAAGCCTGGTGCTCCACTCCTGAGCTACAGCCTTTCCTCTCTTCATTTTGTTTTTGTTGTTCCACATCTGGCTCATGGCCACTCTTTTCAGCAGATGTCACAAATTTGTTTCGGGGGGGGGGGGGGAAGAAATCAAAAGAAAAGGTGGCACCACCACAGAGAACTATGTCAAATTATGTCCCCATAGTGAAATATGCAAATCTAAAGCAATATCCCATTAAGAGCAGAACGCAAAGCAGGTGACCATAATGATTCCTTAGAAGACAAAAGCCTGGGCACTCAAAAGAAAACAAAATCTTTATCATTCACACTTCAGACATAAAAGCAGGCAAGCCCAGTTTCTGACTCAACAAGCTGTGTTTTATCATTGAATTTATTTATTTTTTATAATTGTACGTTCAATTGTTGTACCGTACCACCTTATGCTGAAGGGCAGGGTAAGAAATCTTATAAATAAATCAATAAGCAAATGGATCCAGCTTACTAGGCCTCTGACCACTCCACGGCAGCAACCATTGTGTCAAGGAACCCTGAGAATTCATGCTCCACAGTCAGAATTCTTAGCAGGATAGAGAAGCAGTGTGTGTGTGTGTGTGTGTGTGTGTGAGAGAGAGAGAGAGAGAGAGAGAGAGAGAGAGAGGGAGGGAGGGAGGGAGGGAGAAAGAAAGAAAGAAAGAAAGAAAGAAAGAAAGAAAGAGAGTGCCAGTGTTGTTTAATGGATGTATAGAGGGTCTCTCTCCTTTGCTACTTATTAAATTGGGGAAATAAAAGAGTCTCACTCTCTCAGTATTCTGGGTGACAGTCAAGTCCTTGGGCTTGCTGGTGAACAAAATCTTGAGTTTGTCATACTACGCATTTGTGACATTTGGGAAACCAAAAGGCTGCATTACTGAGGGATGAGATTAAAGAGTGCTGAAAGACTCACAGGAATGTGGAGTTTGTTGATGCCTCAGAAGATTCCTGCTGCTCTACTTATGTCTAATAATAGTGGTACTAAATATTTTAATAGCATACTTCACGTTTTCAAAGGGTTTCAAACAAACCCTCTAAGTAATTCTCACAACAGTCCTGTAAGGCAGGCCAATATTATCATTCCCATCTTCAGTATGAGTCAGATGGAATAGCAGTTTGCCTTTAGTCACCTCAAATGTTAAAAAATTATTATCTGAAATCCTGGACACCCAACTGCCTGTCAGTGTAGACAATGCTGAGCTATGAATGTGAGAATGAGTCTCGTATTCAATTCTCATCTCAGAGTGCTGGGCACACAAACAAAAAAGGGTGCCTGCTGACCACTGTGTGCCAATGGGCAGAGCCACTCCCAACAGTCCACCATGTGCCCAGGTGGTCTGCAAATTTGCCCTAAGCAACAAAGATTCCATTTATATACGATGCAATTCATGTGAGTGGAGTGGCATGTCATAAGCTGTACATAAGTCGAGACCCAGTGTGGTGTACTGGTTAGAATACTGGACTAGGACCTGGGAGACCAGGGTTCTAATTGACCTTGGGCCAATCCCTAGCTCTCATACTATCTGACGTCACAGGCTTGTTGTGAGGATGAAATGGGGAGTAGGAAAACCATGTGTGTCACCTTGAGCTTGGAGAAAAAGTGGAATATCTTTTTTTTTAAAAAAAAAAAGAAATGAAGGATGAAAATAATTTCTAAAAGCAACTCCTTGTGTGGCAGACCTCTAAGTTTTAAACCCACGCAATCTGTGTGGAGGTTTACAAAAGGTTTATCGCATGGAGCACTAT
This sequence comes from Podarcis erhardii, assembly GCF_964252035.2. Lineage (NCBI taxonomy): Eukaryota > Metazoa > Chordata > Lepidosauria > Squamata > Lacertidae > Podarcis > Podarcis erhardii. The sequence continues at coordinate 87,878,211 of NC_138497.1, forward strand.
CCATTTGGTTCCTTTGCAGATACCCACATGGACCTTGCATCTATTAACTGTTCATTACTATCAATAGAATTGGTAGTAATCTTGGGTGTTATCCAGTTCAATTCCTTGGCCTTAGGCAATAGCCCCTACTATTATACTGTGCCTGAAAGGCACTGATCCAGGTTCTTAATAAAAATCCCCATAGAAGGAGATGCAAATATCATTTTTCCTGGAATGCAATAATCAGAGAGTGGCTGGATGTAAACAAGTCTGGAAGATCATTTAATCCTTTGCCAGCCCAGTTCCTTCCAGATGTTTTGGACTACAATTCCCATCACCCCCAGCCAGCCCCGGAATGAGGTTGACAAAGGCAGCTTAAGATAGAAAGAAGCAACTGTCTTTTGACAGTTTTTCTGCCTCACATGAACATGCATGACCCTTGAAAAGGTCCCTTCAAGGACACACGTCCCTCCCCCAGCCCATCACTTGACCTGGTTGGCTTGAGAAAGGAGGAGGAGACCAAATTACCATGATCAAGGGGATAGGAGTTACCCAACACTCTCTCAGTCCAAGTCCAGCACAAAGCCCTGACCATCCCAATCAGAGATACAAAGCATCTGAAGATTTGGAAGGCATGACAGTGGTGGCAGGTGGGGGTGGCATATTGTGGGGGAAAGGAAAAATTTGCCATACTAATGAACTGAATTATTAAATACAAAATGTACTACTTTGAGAATGTGAGAAGCACTTACTACTATTTAGTAAACAGCACATAAAATTGTGCTTCTGCTATTTGGTATATTTTGAAGGAGACACACACACAGAGAGAGAGAGAGAGAGAGAGAGAGAGAGAGAGAGAGAGAGAGAACACATTCCTTTGTTTTAATGGAAACAGAAACCTTCAATGCTCTGGTAAACAAAAGTGAAAGTTATACTTGGGGCTTAGAAATACAGCAGCCTTGCCCAACCAAGTACAGTACTTTTCTGACACTGTGTAGGACTTCAGCCTTGGCCAACACAACCAATGGTGAGTGACTGTGTGAGCTGTAGTCTGGTAATATCCATAGGTTCATAGGTAACGATAATGATAATAATAATAATAATAATAATAATAATAATAATAATAATATTGTACCCCAGCCACTTTGGACAACGCCCAACAGGATATCAAAGAACACACCAAAATATCAAACATTAAAAGCTTCCTGAAACAGAGCTGCCTTCAGATGTCTGCAAAAAGTCAAGTAATTATTTATCTCTGACATCTGATGGGAGGGTTTGCCACAGGGTACACAGAACTACCGAGAAGGCCCTCTGCCTGATTCCCTGTAACTTCACCAGAAGGGCCTCGGAGCTGGACCTCAGGTTCTTCAACTTGGACCTAAACAGACCTAGAAGAATGCTGAACTCTCTGTCTTAGCCAGCCCTCCTCAACCTGATGCCCTCTAGATCAGGGGTCAGCAACCTTTTTCAGCAGGGGGCCGGTCCACTGTCCCTCAGACCATGTGGTGGGCCGGTTATATTTTGAAAAAAAAAAAATGAACTAATTCCTATGCCCCACAAATAACCCAGAGATGCATTTTAAATAAAAGGACACATTCTACTCATGTAAAAACACACTGATTCCCGGACCGTCCGTGGGCCAGATTGAGAAGGCGATTGGGCCGCATCCGGCCTACGGGCCTTAGGTTGCCTATCCCTGCTCTAGATGTTTTGACATACCACCCCCATCAGCCTTGGGCTCAAAATGGACATGCTGATTGGGACTGATGGGGCCATAGTCCCAAACATCTGCCATGTACCGAGCTGGGAAATGCCCATACATAGTATGCCTTATCACGTATCTCCCAACAACATTTTTATTTTTTCTATATTGGACTTTGGGGCTGGGAATATGGCACACTCTCAATGAAATCTGCCACTGTGCAGATAATCATCTCCTGCAGGTTGGGCTGAGACAGGGAGGTTAATTCAATCAGTTAAGGGTTCCAACATCAACTTGCCTAGGACATTAGTACTTAGCAGGAGGGCTGTTGTTGTTGTTGTTGAATTTATGTACCACCCTATACTCGCAGGTCTCAGGGAGGCTCACAGGTTATTATTATCCTTACACACTTTGCGTAGAATGAAGCTGCAGACTGACATGGTGGGACTCTGGGGCGCTTGCTTCAGAATGCAGAGGAGCAGCTTGTAGCTTAATGCCCTTTCACATTTAAAACAGCATGTGATAAACTAGCATATCGTGGTGGAAGGTTAAGAGCAGCTTCCTCCACCCCATCTGATAATTTATTAAAATAATATTTAACATAGCGCTTTCAACGTACTTCACATGCTCTGCTCAGTTGTAACCCTTTCAGCACCCCTGCAAGGTTAATTCAGTATTATGCTATTCACTGTTGCAGGTGGGGACAGACCCTGAGGGGCTGAGAGGCCTTTCCCAAAGGCCCTCTAGTGACTTTGTGGCAGAGGCCAGACTCAAACTGGGGACTTCCTGGCTTGCAGCTCAGCCTGCAGTGCAACAGCACAGAATTCTGCCACAACTCATAAGTCAGCATAATAGGTAGAGCTACTCGGAGAGCTAGATTTGTGTGGTGTGGGAAGAGAGGCTACAGAAGCTCATCCAGAGGCTTGAAAGTTGGCTGAGACACAGAAAGAGAATGACTTACGGAAGCAGGTAAAAGAGCTGTATTGAATGATTAATCACCTTTTAGAGAAGGTGGGAGACAGAACTGGACATTAAACAACTTTCTGGTCAAGCAAGAGGAAACAGAACAGGAATTGAGTGGGAGTTACAAACATGGGCACTTCCCCATTAAAATTCATAAAGTACTTTTTAAAACACACAGAGAGACAGAGACAGACACACACACTGGTGGAGGAAGAGGGGTGCAGGGGGAGAGCACTGCTCCCGGCAGCACAATCCTGGTGGGGTGCCATCGCTGCTGTCCTCCCCCCCCCCGCCTGTGCTGGGTGCCCTGCCCCCAGGACGCCCGCCAGCCCTGCCCCTGCCTGCTCTCCAGCCCCTGTGCTGGAGCATGAAGCTCCGCCACTGGACACTCACACGCACGCACACACACCCCCCCCCCTTTGGAACAGGCTCCTTAAGGGGCAACCTACAAAGAGTCTCTTTGGTCAGCTACTGTTCCACTCACAAAACACAGCCAGCTCCGCTTGGATGGACAGTGTGGCCTCTTGGGCGTCTCCTCTGATCTCATTACTACAGACTTTGTGTGGCACTTTTGGAAACAAGAATTGCATTGGCAGGTCCAGATTCAAGAACAAGGGGGCTGTATGTGGGCAATAAGAGAAGTCTGCTATATTCTGTGTTCATGTGACATTTAGATTTACAGCCAATCCTCTAAAATAGGACAAAGCTTTTAAATAAAGAACGTTTGGGCTATCTGGAGGTGAATTAACACACATACCATCTGCCACCATCAGTGTCTGCACTGCAAGCAGAACCATCCTTTGAGCCCTTTACTGAAGATCCTGTGTCTAGACATGACTCTGCAGGTCGCTGCTTCATACAGGACCAGTACTGCACACTTTAACTGGGAACAGCTCTCCAGGGCCTCAGGAACCACCTGCTCCCCGCTACTCTTTTAACTGGAGAAGCTGGTAAAATGTGGGCTGGATGAGGTAACTGTTAGGTGGATTTGCAGCTGGTTGACTGACCGAACCCAAATACTGCTCACTAATGGTTCCTCATCATCCTGGTAAAAGTGACAAGTGGGGTGCCGCAGGGTTTTGTCCTGAGCCGGTTGTTGTTCAACATCTTTATCAATGACTTGGATGAAGGAATTGAGGGGATGCTCATCAAATTTGCAGACGACACCAAACTGGGGTTAGCTAATGTTGCAAAAGACAGAATCATGATTCAGTATGATCTTAACAGATTGGAGAACTAGGCCAAAACTAATAAAAATGAATTTGAGTAAGAACAAATGTAAGCTTCTACACTTGGGCAGGAAAAACCAGCTGCAGAAATATAAGATGGGGGACACTTGGCTTGCCAGTAGTACATGTGGTCTTAGTAGACCACAAGCTTAACAGGAGTCAACATTGTGATGCAGCAGCAAAGAAAGCTAATGCAATTCCAGGCTGCATCAACGGATGTATAGCATCCAGATCAAGGGAAGTAATAGTATCACTCCATTCTGCCTTGATCAAACCACACCTGGAATACTGTGTCCAGTTCTGGGCACCATGTTTAGGAAGGATATATTGACAAGCTGGAACATGTGCAGAGGAGGGTGACCAAGATGATCAAGGGTCTGGAAAGAAAGCCTTATGAGGAACAGTTGAGGGAGCTGGGTATGTTTAGGCTGGATAAGAAGAAACTGAGAGGATATATGACAGCCATCTTCAAATATCTAAAAGTCTTCCACTTGGAAGATGGAGCAAACTTGTTTTCTCCTGCTCTGGAGGGTAGAACCTGAACCCATGGCTTCAAGTTTCAAGAAAGGAGATTTGAACTAAATATCAAGAAGAACTTTCTGACAGTAAGAAATGTTTTACAGTGCAATGGACTCCCTCAGAAAGTGGTGGACTCTCCTTCACTGGAGGCTTTTAAGCGGAGGCTGAGTGGCCGTTTATCAAGGATGCTTTAGCTGAGATTCAGAACTCGGTGTCCCAACCTTATAATTCTATGGTTCTCTGATTCTATGCCAGGAATTGAATCTAGGAAATTGCCCTATACTGAGTTAGACCTTTGACCCATCTAGCTCAGCATTGCCTACACTGACTGGCAGTGGCTCTCCCAGCCTTGTGGGGATTCCCAGCCCTACGTGGAGATGCTGGGGATTGAACCTGCAACCTTCTGTATGCAAAGCAGATGCTCTACCACTGAGCTACAGCCTCTTCCCTCTCTTTGTTTTGTTCCACATCAGGTTCATGGGCAATCTTTTAGGGAAGAAGAATCGCTCAAGGGCAGAGGACATGTTTTGCACCAGAGAGATTTCAGATTCAACCCTTGAACTCTCAAAAAAAAAAAGGCTGGAGAAAATCTGTTTCTGAAATTCTGGGACTGTTGCTAGACAGTGTAGACCTACGGTAGCCAACATGATGCCCTCCATATGTTTTTGGACTACAACTCCCATCAGCCCTGACCAATGGCCATGCAGGCTGGTGCTGATGAATGCTTAAGGACCCACCAATATTCAGAGGGGACCACGTTGACCATCCCTGTAAACACATCATTGAGCCAAATGACCAGTGGTTTAACTCAGTATACGGCAGCTGTAGTGCTAGGACTCAGTACCCCACAGATTGTAGTGTGGCACAAGCTAAACACAACTGGCCAGCCACATACAGTGGCAAGATAAAGCCCTCATTTTGGTTGCCTGCTCAGAACAGTTAACACAAGAAGAGCCTAGGTGCATCAGGCCAAAAGCCCATCTCATCTTCTCCCAGTGGCCAGCCAGAAACCTATAGGAAGCTTGCAAATAAGACCTGAGCACCACAGCAGTCTCCCAACCTGCAATTACCATAAACTGTCCCACAAATACATGTCTGCCAGGATGCATTTTTCTGTTCCATCCCTGTTGTGCCTAAACTGCCAGCTTTAGGCTCTACCTTCTTGCTTCCGACAGAGCGTTTGCAAAATATCACCAATGAAAAGGAAGGCTGATAGCACTCCAGAACCCTGTCACACAGGCCTACTCATGCCCAACCTCTCACCCATCAAACCATACACACAACACCAGCCGTTTATCATCCCCCACCAAGTACATGCCGATCAGAAAGTTGGCGGTTCGAATCCCCACGACAGGGTGAGCTCCCGTTGCTCAGTCCCTGCTCCTGCCAACCTAGCAGTTTGAAAGGACGTCAAAGTGCAAGTAGATAAATAGGTACCGCTCCTTCGGGAAGGTAAATGGCATTTCCGTGCGCTGCTCTGGTTCGCCAGAAGTAGCTTAGGCATGCTGGCCACATGACCCGGAAGCTGTACGCCGGCTCCCTTGGCCAATAAAGTGAGATGAGCGCTGCAACCCGAGTCGGTCACGACTGTACCTAATGGTCAGGGGTCCCTTTACCTTTACCAAGTACATGGTGACATCCCCCACCTCATTTTGGGAGCTGCAGGCAGGCAGCATAAACAGGACGTTTACTGACCCCCTGGTGGGGCTATAATGTGTGATTGTTTGGGTCAAAAGTTGGCTGAGGGAGTTACAAGTTGCTGCAGACCCTTTTCTGCACCACCACTATCCGCTGTCAAATATCTTAGTAGCCAAAGAGAAATTCCTGTGCCTCCCCAATTCAGAACAAATATTGTCTTGCACCAAGGTCAGCTCACTGGCCCATCTCTCTCAGCGCACTCTACTAAATGGCATTGGCTCTGCCCAACTCACCCCACCTGCCTTCAGCCAGAAGGTGTTGTTGTTGTTGTGTTTTTAAAGATGGCCGAAAGCAGATGGGTCCAAGTGGGCACATGAGCATGGGGGAGCAGCATCCCCTTTCTCACCCGCCACCGACACATCTGACCCAAGAAATGCCCCAATTTCTTAGTGAAAAGGCCTCAGGATTTCTTAACCTTGCCAGCCAGCTTCCTTTCTGACAGAGCCAAGATCACCAGGAAGCAGTGGGAGAAAGGCTAAAAGCAGCTAGCAAAACACCACACCACACTCACACCATCTTGGGCTATTCCACTCCCCCCACCTTCCACCAGCAATGTTTACAACTCACCCAGCACCGAGAGAGGGTGCTAGGAATGGCATCTTTCCTCAGCCCTATCAGAGCAACTCCTTCATAATCGCCTATCTAGTGAGCCCACGTGTGCCTCACCTAGAATGGAAAAAAGGGAGGTGTAAGCTAACACCCAGGGTCAAGGAAATGCTGCTCTTGCTAGTAAGTCAGGCAAAATCTCTGGATCTCCAGGAAGTTAAGAGAGAGCCACCCTGAGTCTCAATCCTGAAATAATGTTGAATTGGGAACAGCTCCCTATCTAACATCTCTGGCGCCATCAAACAAGACTCCTCCTACAGACGTGTGTTTACTAATACCTGGCACAAGTCTGGGTGCAGCCCGCCCCACACCTGCTCAAAGGGGGCTTTCCCCTGCTCCCAATCTCCCATAGCAGCAAACAGCTCAACCAAAAGAACCTCACCGATGAAAAACGCACTTTCGCTTTAAAATGCTCTAAAGCAACAACTGTCCCATAACACGCAAAGGGAAAGATGGAGGGAGATGCATCCAGGATATGGGGTGTGGGTTTTTTTTTTATTTGTAAAAATCAATAAGAGGATGCCTTATACGCCTCCCTAATGAAGCCTGTTGCCGAAGCACAGCTTCCTCTTCGCTCAATAATGCCACACACAGTGAGGAGGAAATCGGGGTGGGGGGCAGGAAAGCTATAGGATCCAGAATATAGACGGGAAGGGAAGTAGGACCCCGCCAAAAAAAACCACCCAGTTTTTCTCCTCACCCCATAAAGCCCTTAAGGAAATAAAAACTCGAAGGAGCTACTGCGCCAAGCTAGCATTTCAGGGCACCCTCCAACCCCACGGGGCGAGGCGGTTATTTCGAGAGCCAATACACACAGACAACACATACACGTGTGCAACGCGCCGCGCTCGCTACCTCGGTGGCTCCGTGTCCAGGGCGCAGAGGTGGACTGGGCGCAACAAATCGGACAGGTTTCCTGCCTCTTGGGCCGACCACGCACCAGGGCGGTGCATCGTGGATCGATATATCCGCGCAGGAGAATGGGGAGACGGGGGGGGGGGGTACCCGGAGGAAGCGCGCGTCGCCAGAAAAGCGGCTTGGCCGCTCTTCTTTTCCTGCCACCGGAACCTGAGGCCGGCGTGGATTGATTTGCGCGTCCGAGAAGGGCGCGCAGGCTCCCTCAACACCCCGCTACACCCGCTTATTGACGCGCGCAAGGCGATCCTAAGCTCCCTTGTCACCGATCTGTCAAGTTGAATAGGTGGCGCGTTATGGAAACAAGTGGCCCCAAGCCCCGTTTCTTGGCGATCTGGAGGTGGGCACCGAGAAGATGCCCTCCCGGCCCCGTCTTTGACCTCTGCCCCTCGGGGAGGGCAGTGCGCGCGGGTCTCTTTACCTTTCTCCTGCAGAGGCGTGTTCACCTCTTCCTTGCTAACCTGGGTGATAATGGACCCGCTGTCCATTAGACCAGAAGGGCAGAGCGCTCTCTCTCTTCCTCTCTCTTCCCTCCTTCCAATTGTGTCTCCGCCGCTTTGAGGAATTTTCCAGGAGTTAACAGATTGTTGTTGAGGTGGTGGGTTTTTTTTTTGGGTGGCGGGGAGCTTTTTTAAAAAAGAAAAGGAAATGAAAACGGAAGGGGAAAATAAAAGGGTGGGGGAGGGGCGGGGGGAGATGGGGAAAGGGGAAAAACAAAACAAAAAAGGGGGGAAAAGAAAAAGGCAGCGGCGGAGGAAACTTTGTTACAACATGGAGTTCCCTCTTCACGATTTTCTGATACAAACATGGAGCCCAGGCGCGGTTTCAAGCTACCCCTTAAAAGGGCAATGGCTGCAGGTCGCCCGGGATAGCCGGCGGCGGCGGCCTCCGGAGCGACCCCTCTTGGCCACCATCCGAGGGGAGGGGAGGGATTTTGTCCCCCTCCGGTTCTGGGGCGGTGGGAGGGATCCGTTTGATCCGAGTTTGAGATCGCCCCGGATCGGACCACAAAGCCGCTTTCATCCTGGTGTTTCGTCTGTTCCCGTTCTGCAAGGCGTCGCTCGCGGGCCCCGCCACCGGGATTACTCGTCGTAGTGAAAACCGCTGATTTCTCCGATGATCTTTCCTTGCCCTCGTCGCTGTGACGCCGCCACTTCTGCGCCTCTGTAAAGAGACCCGCCGCCTCCCTTTTGAGAGGGGGTTGTTTTAATGAAAGAGACACTGGATGGAAGCCATCGATCCAGTTGAAAACACAAACCCCTTGCCCCGTATAGATCAGGGTCACTCTGGACCAGATGCAACAGAGAGGGATGCAATTGTGAAGTGATGCAGGCTTTTCATCTTTTCCCACTCCTGCTCAGATAACATGAGACCCATGAAGGACCCTGCGTATCTAAGGCGGGGGCCGGGGCCGGGGGCGGGCCGGGAGGCATAAAGCTGGTTATCCCTATAGAGATCCGTAATCCTCTGCAAAGATGGGCTCCAGAAGAATAGTCATGTCAGTCTGTGGGAGCCCTGATATTTGGGTGAGACCCTCTACCAGGCAATGTTTTCAGATTATCAAATTGGAATTCCTGGAACCGGAGACAGAGCCTCAAAATCCTCCCTGGGGAGGGAAGATTGAAACCAACCAACAGGAACCTGAAGTGTACAGTCCAGGACAAACTTTACTTGAGTCTGACCCTTAAAAGCTCCAAGAGGTTTGTCATAGCAGGAGCTTTCATAACAGGTGCTTACATCACGGGATACCTGAAACAGGTATCTAGATATTGTTACTAGTCCCCCCAATGTCTGAGCAGTGTGAGGTCCCATGGCCCAGGGCACTCACCTAGGGGCTGTGTTTCCTTGGGAAATGAGGTGCAGAATCCAGGAATTAGAAGAAGGACAAGACATTCAGCCTAACCCCTTCCTCTGAACATAATTTCCTGAACATGGGAAGCCAGCCTGGGTTGTTTTTTAACATGCAAAATCCAGTACCTGGCACCCAGGAATTAGAAGAGGGGGTCCAGGCACCCCACAACACACATAATAGAGGGTAGATAGAATTGTGTATTGCACAGTGTATAAAACCCAGGAGATCCTTCTGCGTCCTCATATGTGTGCTTATTTTTGGGGTTGAGAGAACTGTTCTGCTGCTGTGGTGAAGTTAGGTGGTTTCATAGCAGTCTTGCAACCAGCCTTCCCTCCAGGCTGTGTAGGTTGGACTGTTTCAGAATTCCATCCTTGGCAGCAAAATTAAAAGCATAGGAATTACGTGTAAAACCTTGTTTTGAGCAAGTCCAGCTATGAAGTAAGCTGGCGTCCCCCTTCTTCCTTCACTTAACAGAGAATCAGGCAACAACTTGTAAATTTGAAAACAAGATTTACTTACAGATAGGTAGCCGTGTTGGTCTGCCATAGTCAAAACAAAACAAATTCAAATTCCTTCCAGTAGCACCTTAAAGACCAACTAAGTCAGTTCTTGGTATGAGCTTTCGTGTGCATGCACACTTCTTCAGGTATCTGAAGAAGTGTGCATGCACACGAAAGCTCATACCAAGAACTGACTTAGTTGGTCTTTAAGGTGCTACTGGAAAGATTTACTTACTTTGTTCTCATGCATTGGCTCACAGCAATGGCACCAGTAAAAACGATGGAAGCAAAATACTTATATTTACAGTATAACCAGCTTCAGGTATGTGCCTAAAGCTGGAGGAAGTGAAGGCATGTCTACATCCCACACTGGTCAAAGTAAGAGAGAGGAGAACAAGAAACACTATACAGTGGTACCTCAGGTGACATACACTTCAGGTTACATACGCTTCAGGTTACAGACTCCGCTAACCCACAAATAGTGCTTCAGGTTAAGAACTTTGCTTCAGGCTGAGAACAGAAATCGTGCCCCGGCGGTGCGGCAGCAGCAGGAGGCCCCATTAGCTAAAGTGGTGCTTTAGGTTAAGAACAGTTTCAGGTTAAGAACGGACCTCCGGAATGAATTAAGTACCGTACTTAATCTGAGGTACCACTGTATGCTCCTTCCTCTCCAGGAAAGCAGCAGAAATGACATCACACAGAGCCCCCTCTACGAATTGTACTTCTATGGTCTGAGTATCTGCCCATTAGCAATACAGCTCTGTGGACTTGGCCCCTTCTCATGCTGACTAGCAAGAATATGTATTTGTTTGGTTTGGCTGCTGATCTCCCACACATATAGAGCCAGTGCTCAGAGATTGGCTCTGCTGTTTCATGTTAGGAAGACCCCTTGGAACAAGCCAAAAAACCATCTAGTCCAGCATCCAGCTTGCCACAGTGGCACAAGGGCAAGAGTGCACACCTGCTGTTGTTTACTGGTACCCAGAGGGATGCTGCTCAGGGCAGTGCACCTGTTTTGCATTATTTACTGCTCCCCCCCCCGCCACACCCATGCGCCAGTCTATTAAATTTAACACCTCTTGCCTCGCTTTATCTAAAGACTAAGCCCAAGGCATGCTTCAACATCAAGCCAGATTTCCCTCCTGCCAAAAGAATTCCGTTTAGTTTGCCAACTTGTAGCCCGATGAAGGGCTCTCTAGGACTCTGAAGCTTGCTCACTATTTTGTGACATTGTGTTTGTCTGAATAAAGGTATGGCCCTACTATGGATTTGGGTTTTTCTTCTTTTTCTTATCTCCTTTTTGCGGTGGCGCCCACGCGAGGACACACCAGAGACGCTTTTGCCGAGTTCGGCCTCGCCGCCGACTGGCCCCTAGCGCAACAGAGCCATTGCCCTTTTAAGGAAGAAGAAATTCTTCGCATAAACAAGCTTTTGGGCCTGGAAGCTGGGTGCCCCGTCCTCGCAAGATTCCGGAGCGATGGGGAAGGCAGCGGTGCGGGGGTCGCTGGGTGCTAGGAGCGCGGGAAACTTTATCTTCCCCGAGAGAGCCGGCGGCGTACGAGGAGCAAATCCGGGGCGCCTTTGGAAGTTGATCGGGAAGGGGAGGGAGCCGGAGGGGGCGCAGGGGAAGACTTGAAACGGGCAAGGGAGCGTCGGGCAAGAGCGAACCCCGGCCAGGGGCGAAGCGGCTCTTTTGGGTGGGGAGGAGCAACGGCCCAGGCCGGGAAAGTGGGACGCCCCTGGGCCCAAGAGCGCCTTTCTCAGCCAGACGGTCCCTACGAAATCCGAAAGGCCTTTCCTCCGCGCCCAGCTGGCGCCAGTCCCGCGCGCCTCCGCTCCCTTTTCTCTTGGGAAGGCGCCAGGCGCGGGTCTCGCTCAAGTTTCCCCGCTCGAAAGAAAAAGGCGGATTTCGCCCCGACGTGATCGAGGGTGGAAAAACAAGAATCCCTTTGCGCCCTTTGGAAGCCTTGATGTCCCGGAGTTAGCAAAAAGCAGGAACAGGAGGGAAGGTTTTTACAACCACAGGAATGACGTCTTTGGAAAAAAGGGAAAGTGGGTGGGGGGAGGAGGGAGAGAGACCTCGCAATCTTATCAAAGTTCCCTATTATGCCTTGCTGGCGCCCTCTACCGGCGAGTCCAGGTACAGCAAGGTCCCTCGCGGGGTCCGCGCTTCTTTTTGCCTGGAGTTTACTTGGTCGTATCCCATCCTGCTTGTCTCCACGTAGAGGTTTTTTTTTTCCACCGTAAGAGACCGGATAAAAGTTCCTTTCCTGATTCTGGAGCGTAGAAGTGCTAGCTTGCCGGGTTAGCTGTCGCTGCCCCGCTAGAGGGTGATACGTTTTTAATTTTTCCTTTTCGAGATCCCCGTTTCCCCGAAACTCAGAGGCACTTGGAAGGATTCCATGTGTGGGCGAGCGGGGACTAGCCTGTGTTATACAACCCATCCGACCCGACGCGATCCAATAAGCTTCTATGGCTGTGCGCAGCGCTAACCCGGAAAGTCTGGGCTCCTCACTTCGGCTATGATCAAAGAAGGCCTCCAGCAGCCGGTCCCTGAATATCAGGGTTACGCTGCACATGGCCGCTCCTGCTCCGGTTGTGACCCAAGGCAGAGGAACACGCCCCTGGGTGGGGCACAATTGGGCTGTTGCGGATGTCCCCAGGGGCTTTGCCGCTTTAATTGCGCCCACGCTTAATTCTAGCGCTGCTCTTCCCAAACCGCTTGCATGATTGCCTCTTATAGCGAGCACATCCCACGCGCGTCTTAAGGAGCAGTTTTCTTCTAAACGGTTCAGCGGGCTATTGTAGGAACGCTGCTTTATACTGAGTCAGCTCATCATCCATGCAGCTGATATTGCTTGCACTGACTGGCAGTGGCTCTCCGGGGTCCGGAAACCCACCCAGACGGGCGGGGTATTGATAATAATGATAATTTTCAGACAGGAAACTTTCCCACCCCGACCTGGAGATGCTGGGAGTCGCATTTTACATGCAAAGCAGATGGTCTAGCTACAGCAGAAATTGGCAGGATAAATTGGAGCCAAGCTGGTATTTAAAGAAAAATCGGTGCCCCCTCCCCCCTTCAGAATGCATTCTTATTTGTTGTTGTTATTCTTTATCATCTAAAATCTAAAAGGGGGGGAATCAGGCTCCAAACTGCTCCACTCAGGTTGCAGACTATGTGGCGGTTTGGGGTGGGTGGATCAATGGTCAGTTTCTACTGCTTCCCTTTCCATGCCCACTACTTCCTTCGTGCTTTCATTTCTTTCCTGGCTGTGCTTGTAACTTTTCAGTGCACTCCTGAAGGAATTCCTGCCCGTTCTTTTGATTCCTCAGATTTGCACAAAACCAGAAAACCGCACAAGCCTGACTATGTGCTTTTGCACACTTCTTGTATGAGATTTAAACAAAAATAACAACATGTGCATGCAGCTACCTGCATGTATCCCTTGCTAGTTCTTGATTGGCATAATGGAATAAACAAATTAGGAGGCAGAGACAAACACCAAAGGGAACTCCTACTGGTATGAATGGGAAATATCAAGTTGCTCTTCATATACGAATTCAAATATGCACAGCTGTGGACTACTTAGGTCTAATTGGAATATGGAGGGGGAGTGGATTAATGCTCAAATGTGGACAAGCGTTAAGTGTAATTAACTTAGTCTGGATACAACACACCCTCTTTTATGTGGATACAACACACCCTCTTTTATGGCATTGATTTAACACAGTATAATAAAACACAGTTTTAAGAATTCTGTCACAGTTAACTGTAGCTGCTGAACAGTGTTCCACTGTACTCCGGCCACAGCCTGCTACCCAGTACTATTCATGAAGACACCTTTTGATTGAACACAATTGCTGGCTATCTTTCCCTCTTTGGAGCTCCAGCAGACAGCAAAACTGTGGTTTACAGGACCTCAGGACACAGCCTGCAAGTGATACTTTGTGCGATTAGATTCCATTTTGTTTCTATCACTCTCGTTGTTTGTGAGGTCAGCTGGGTTGTCCTGCACAACTTCCTGATTCTTTCCAACGCTAACAGTGCCTCTCTGCTTCTCACAATCAGCTGATTTCATCCACCACCTTATATCACTACTAATGAAAACGTTGAATAGCTTGCTCATGAGCTCTTAGCAAATTCTAGACTTTTTTGCTTGCCTTATCCAGCTTTTGCTGCTTCTTAGTTCTTACAATACCTATATTGACACCTGTCTCTGTTCTGTTTAAGTTGTCGTAATTGTACTGTGTTGGGTCTGAATACTTTTGAAACAGTCCAAACACATGAAACAATCCGCACATTTTTCCTATGCCTGGAAAAATCATTTTATACATTCAATAGAACCAAGTGATAAAGCTTTTCCTGAACTTTAGCATCACTTTAGGCTATAAGTGTGCCAATCATATATTTAAATGATTTTCCATATGAAACCACCCCACCCCCAAATATTAATATTAATATTATTATTAATAATAATGGCTAAACTTATCCTTTAAAGAAGATATTTCCTGGCAGGTAGTTGTGTCACTTTCCCAGCTTCAGCTCAATTTCCCTGATGACCATCTGCAATGTGGGGCTGGTGATACTTGACTTTACAAGGCTGCTGTGCACAAGCAGCAGGGATGACTGCAGCCTGGAGAGGATTGTCAGGAAAAGACCATCCATTCAAACGTGTTGGGGACTTTCACAAGGAGTGGACTGAGGCTGGAGTTACTGTATCCCTTAACTGTGTTTATTTATACGACTACATTTACCACTGGGAGCGAGGAGTAGCAACTGTAATTTGGTGCCCGTTCAGCTAAGGAGGGTAGACAGCAGGTTTAGTACTCAGAGTGGAAAGCTTAGCCCTTAGAGAGACTCTGAGACACAAACTAATAGGGACGGGATCATCTCTGGAGGCGGCTAATTCACTTAGACCTGAGCTGGAGTAGCTATGGTGAGGGCCAAGAGGGATTCACAAGTTGCTTGCCTGGAGGACACTTAAGAATGAGTATTGTTCCTGTTGTAAATAGGAGTAGGCTGAGCACCTCTGGGAGCAGAGCTTCACTTTCCCTCCAAAGATGCTAGCTGGCAATTCCCTTGAAATGCAACGTATAGGTATTGGTGGGTAAAGCAATCCAAATTTGGGAGCGAATGACATGATGGACAGCCTGCCACTTCAGAGGTGGCTCACATTGGCATGAGCATGAGGTATGTGTGTGTGTGGGGGGGGTATGGTTCTCATTCCCAACTTGTTTCCAGATTGGGGGATAATTTACACTGCCAACTTTCAGGTACAGTTGATGGGCCAATCCTGGGGCCTAGCTGGGGAGCTTTGGAGACAGTGGATCCTAAGCCAACTCCGTCCCACCCAGCCCATTTCAGACCCTACAGCTGGTGAAAAGAAGCATTGGCAGTAAATTCATTCCTGCAAAGCTGTTTATGGGAGTATTACAGGTAGAGCCTGTTTCCTCCAGCTGAGGGGCCACTTCTGTCCTACCCTAACCTCCTCCAGGCAGTGGCTATGGGGATTAGGACTGCTCTGTAAAGTGCTGGTCACATTATTGTTGATTGACAATGCAAGCCTTGTAAACAGAATGCTGAATTTGGGCATGACAAGCCTTATCAGGTTCAACTCTACTCAGTTAATTAAGTTTTGATTTCCTTAAGGTAGGCTGCCTGTACAGTGGTACCTTGGTTCTCAAACGCCTTGGTACTGAAACAACTTGGAACCCAAACAAACCTGGAAGTGTTCTGGTTTGTGAACATTTTTCAGAAGCCAAACCTGCTCCGTTTTGAGTGTTATGCTTCTGATTTAAGTGCCACTCTTCCGTTTTGAGTGCCACACTTCTGTTTTGAGTGTTACGCTGAGGTCTGTCTGTTTTTGTTATTTATTTTGTGTTGGTTTTTTTTGGCGGCTTTTTTGTTTTGTTTTTGTGACTGTGTGGAACCCAGTTCAGCTACTGATTGATTGATTGATTGTGTGACTGCAGTACATTGTTTACTGTTTTTATTTTATGGATCAGTGGTCTCGTTAGATAGTAAAATTCATGTTAAATTGCTGTTTTAGGGGTTGTTTTTAAAAGTCTGGAACAGATTAATCCATTTTGCATTATTTTCTATGGGAAAGCACACCTTCGTTTTGGAACGCTTTGGTTTTGGACCGGACTTCCGGAACGGATTAAATTTGAGAACCAAGGTACCACTGTACTTACTTAACCTGTTGTAAAGATGAAGGGAAGTACGGTAACTACAAGGCACTTAGTATACTGGAACTTTCCGTAGAATTTATAACCAATCTTTAATTTGACTTTAATTAAAGGGTGCTCCCTCTGAATGTTTCATTTATGCAATTGTTTTCAGCAGACCCATTAGCACAGAATACACAATCCAATCTCTTTTGGTATGAGCAAAGCATTTTATTGTCTTTTCCTCCAAACAACCAACTATTTATTTATCTTCTTTAGTTTAAGAAGAAACTCACCCCCCTGCCCTAAGTAGCTATAAAATCCTTCTTACACTGAAATGGTCATATTTATTTCCATTACTTCACCCATCAGTTAAAGAGTGAGGCAGTTAACAGAACTGAAGACAAGATGTAATCAGTTCAGCAGCCCAGAGATAAAACCAGAAGTGCAGGGAAACATGAATATGCTTAGGCTCGTTAAATCAGCCTTCCCCAACCTGGTTCCCTCTAGATGTTTTGGACCACAACTCCCATCAGCCGCCAGCCACCACAGCCTTTGGGGAAGACTGCTATAGACTAACTTTCTGGTGAACGGCAGTTGTCTTCAGCAGGTATCAAAGGGACAGCTATCCGCCTAGACCCCTCCCCCAAATTTAATTGGCTCTTATGCCTCTGTCAGTCAAAATCAGCAGATGAAAGTTATTTGCAGTAGGAGATAAAATCTACCACCTACTAATATCGGCACATAAAGCTGCTGTTAGAGGCACAAGAGCAGAGTCAAGTATAAAAGCTGGCAATCCTAGATGGTGACAACTTTAGGTGCTGGCATTCTGTTCTCTCACAAATGTGCAAAGGGACCTTTAACAGCCGTATAGATAATTTCAGCAAGTGTAGTTTTTTGTTTCCTAGGATGATGACAACTTGTACTTTGCCAGATTTTCCTCTTCCGTGCAATTATTAAAGGCACATGAACTCCACCAGCCTTTCAACCTAGTAATTCTGCTTTTCAGGTCATGAAACGTTCAGCTTTGGCCCAAAATGACAACTTTTTGTGTCTAATTCCCCATTTCCTCTCTTCTGTAACACCACGGGCAACCTACCTGTGTCCTGCTGCCATTGCATGATGCAAAAATAACGCAGAGTCTTGTGGCGCCTTTAACAAACACCATTTGTTAGAGGTGCCACGAAGACTGCTTTTGCTTGCTATGGCAGACTTAATGCGGCAGCCCATGAAGGGCAAGAGGCCTCAAAAAACCCTGCAAGGAGGGTTGCAGCTGCATCCAGTGGCGTAGCGTGGGTTGTCAGCACCCGGGGCAAGGCAAGTAATTTGTGCCCCCTAACCCATGGATTTGCGCCCCCTAACCCTAGCCCCCAGATGTTGCGCCCGGTGCGGCCGGCCCCCCCTGCACCCCCCACGCTACGCCACTGGCTGCATCAGCTGCTCCTTCAAAGAAAGTTGAATAGGCCACTGTGCAGGAGCAGCCGGCAAGTAGGGGCAGGGCCCAACTTCCTGGCAGTGTCCTTGCTGGGACACTTTCAGAGGAGGAACACTACTGAACGGATGTTGCCGGAAACTGCAGGGGGGGGGGGGAGAATGCTGTTGCGCTCAGGTGTGGGCTTTCCCTGGGTATCTGGCTGGCCACGGAGAGAGCAGGATGCTGGACCATATGGGCCACTGGCCGGATCCCACTGGGCTCTTTTCATGTTCTTATGGCAATGCAGGAGTGGGGCAGCGAGGTTGGGGCAGGGTGCGCACACCACCCGGGCCCGATGCCACCACCACCTTGCAGCTGGTGCTTACTGTCTCAGTAAGCAGCAGTGATGCCCCTGTTGGAGGTCAGCGCCACAGCACTTCCCTGCTCCCATCACTATATGTAGCTTGAAGTAGGGGTTAGCGTAGGGAGCCAACAGAAGAGTTTATTCGTTGGACTGTCTTCCCAAGAGAGTTTATTCCAGCTAAAATACAAACAACCATCTTGTGCTGAATCTGGACAATAGCCTGTGAAGTCCAGGCCCACCTACATGGGGGCACTGACCACAGCTCTTTCACAGAGTCTGAAGATTCCTTACAGGATACCGGAGATGAACCCTGGAAACTTCTGCACGCAAAGCAGGTGCTCCACTGTGGATTGCCAGCTACCAGTGCTTAAGTCCATCTCTTGCTGGTGGACACCAGTGTCCTGGAGCCTCTGCCTTTCAGCAGATCCAGAGGGGCAGCTGCTTCCAGTCCAGGAAGGAGGAGGAAGATTTAGCAGCCTCTGGCGTGTGTGAGAGAGGGATGGCCTATCACTGCAGCCCATAACTGAATCGAGTGTGGGGCCCACGGGCCAGGAAACGAGCTCCATGCGAGATGAGACACGTCCAAATCTAGAATGGAGAAAGAGCAAGACGAGGATCTAGCATCAAACTTGGGGTCTTCACAACCATATCAAAGAGCTTTCAGGTTTCCCTCCTACCTGCAATAACAGCCCAACCATTCTCCCTGATCTGCCTCAAACAGACCCCCCATGTTTTTTCATGACTCTGTTAAGTCATCCAGCAGTGGTTCCTCACTGTCCTTCGGGAGACACTCACTTCAAGGGCTGCCCCTTCACTATCCAGGGGCTAATGGTCTGTGCACCGGATGCTATGGCAGCGCTATGCTTTATAAATACCTTCCCAACCCTCATGTGGCTCCACCGTTGATGGTTATTGTCAGGGAGAAGGGAAACAGCATTTTCTATGATATTCAGTGGATCGTCAGGGCTTGCAAAGCACCATGGGCAGGCAAAAATGGGTCACACAGTGCCACTATGATGTCAATTGACAGGCAGCCCCACCCACCCATGCGTGGGGTGGGGGAGATAAGGATCTAGCCCAGACCTAGTTCTGCAGGTGTTCCTCATAACAAGCTTGCAATATAATCCTAGGGCTAGGATATGGGAAATGATGAATATCCTCTTTGGGGATTTTTCTTCAATTGTTTTCAGTTTCTTCCCCTTTAAAGCTAAGAATGAGGAGCAACCTTGTCAGATCAATGATCTACTAGTCCTTGTATCATCAACCGTAATTTGGGAGGGGCCTCCAGCCCAGCCCTACAGATGGTGCCCCGTTTTATCTATGATCTTCATACCAGGTAGCAGACGAAGGCCACGTATGCAGCTAGCGCCAATGATATGATGATGTAGTATGCCAGATGATTCAGGCCCATTATAGCTGTCACCACAAAGTACAGGTTGATTGCACAGATCAGTCCAGTGATGAGGATCATAATGATCTTGCTAATGCTAAGAAGACCAGAGAGGGAGAGGGAGTTAAAAAAGAAGAAGAATATTCAAGATCATGACTATCAAGATGGAACAATCCTGGTGGTCAATCCACAGATTTTTACATCCACATCTGCCCCAATCATTGTCTGGGGGCAGATGGTCCTGTTTAAAGAACTAAACGAATATGAGGAGCGTTGCAGTCCTCCCTCTGCTTGTGTAGGTTTTTATAGTATGTATCTATGCATGTATGTATCTATGTATGTATTTATAAACCACATTTCCCACAAATAAGTTGTATTCAAAGTCATTCATAAAACATGGACAATTTGGGTCGAACCCAAATACGCATGTATAAACAAACAAAGAAAATATGACGACTTATGACCATGCAGTGGGATTTTCCCTCTATCGTATTCCCAACCTCTTCAAAATCTGCTCTGGGAGGTTAGGGAATCCCCAGAGAGAGGGGGTGGGGTCTACAGTGTGTGGGAGGTGACATTCTACTGCATTATCGGAAGTTTTCTACTCGTGCAACAGTTTATTTGGATATAACCCTTCCCCTCCCCCAAAGTCTGTATTTGTGTAACAATTTATGACATAATCTTCTACCACCATGTAGAGTCTGACTCAAAGACTCTGGTTTAAATCTACTAACCACAACAGGTCAGATTTTAGGGGACAAGCAGGGGAGAGAAGCTTCCAGTAGGAAGGGCCACTCAAAATGCTATCCAAAGGGAGATAAATAACTACTGCTGATGGACTGGTACACAATTGTGAGAGGGCTAAGTGTTTCCAAGGGATCCCCATTGCTCTGTGGAGGGGCTGTAGCACAACAAAAACAGGATCCTCCCAGGAAGAACATTTCTCATATGAAAAGTTACGGGAGTTCATCGGAAAGTTACAGAGTAGGCACTGAGTGAAGCGGCAGCAGTATGACTGTGCCAAAACATTTGCAGGCACAAATAAGATTGAAAGCCGGATTGTGTGACCACCCCGATAGCATCATGAGCACAAATCATCATCTATGCACAATGGAAAGGACACCTGGGAGGGTCCTGATGTCACTTTCCGGTATGTTTGCTCCTCACTTTCCTTACTGCAAAAACTGTCTTTTGGGGGAATCAGGTTTGTTGTGCAAGACCTTCCAGGCAAATACAGTGGTACCTCTAGATACGAACGGGATCCGTTCCGGAGCCCCGTTCACATCTAGAGGTAAACGTAACTAGCGACGGCGCGTCTGCACATGTGTGCGGTGCTTTTCACCGCTTCTGTGCATGTGCGTGACGTCATTTTGAGCGTCTGCGCATGCGCAAGCAGCGAAACCCGGAAGTAACGCGCTCCGTTACTTCCGGGTTGCCGAGGAGCGCAACTCGAACGCTCTCAACTCGAAGCATATTTAACCCAAGGTATGACTGTATAACTGACCTCATTTGCCAGTATGACATTGAATCCCAATCAACATTAGTCTGGAAGTGCCCTGGGTGGCAGATGCAGCAAAATCAAGGCATGGATATTGTAGAGCGCATTGCATGTACAGTGGTACCTCGGGTTACATACGCTTCAGGTTACATACTCTTCAGGTTACACACTCCACTAACCCAGAAATAGTGCTTCAGGTTAAGAACTTTGCTTCAGGATAAGAACAGAAATCGGGCTCCAGCGGTGTGCCAGCAGCAGGAGGCCCCATTAGTTAAAGTGGTGCTTCAGGTTAAGAACAGTTTCAGGTTAAGAACGGACCTCCGGAATGAATTAAGTACTTAACCAGAGGTACCACTGTACCAAGAATGTTCCAAATCAAACATTGGCAATGGGAGCATACGCATCCTTCCTTAGGAAAATAACTCCTCACAAAACGAGCTTCCCTATGGAGCAACTTACATCCCATTGACAAAGTCCTGCATGAGAGGCTGCATGCTGGTGAAGGTGAGAACAGGTATGACAGCAAAAGGTAGCTGGAAACGGAAGGAGACACAGGGGTGAGTGTGGAGGCATATTTTCAAAATGAATACTGTTGTCCGTTCTCCTTTCTTCGCCACTTATTTTGTCACCACTTATTTTCACTAGAGGACCACAAAAATGTTTGCTGCCTGTTTGGTCATTCCTACTCCTTTCCAACCCATCCTGGTTCTATATTCATTTTATTCCTTTAATATCCCAGCTTCTTCTCCAAGGTGGTGTATGTGGTTCTCCCCCTCCTCATTTAATCCCCACAATGACAGGCCCCCAAATCACCCAATGAGTTTCATGGCTGAGTGGGGATTCGAACTCTGGCCTCCCAGGTCCTGGGCCAACATTCCAACTACCATACCATGCTGTAAAGACTAGCCCAGCCCTTGGAACCTGAAGGTATCTTGCCTTTCCCTGTGACACTTCTACATGCACAGGAGCTACTCAACAGGCCAGTATGAAATAACAGATTTCTAGAATGACAGAGATGGAGGGGGTTTCACAGGGTAGATTCCTAAGGCCCCTGCCTCACTGCCTAATGGCAGTTTCAGCCCTAGTAAGGAAGAGAGGTATGGGCAATTGACATGGGGCTCCACAGCCGTTCATGTCTCCTGCAACCCACTGTTTACAGAGCGCTGCAGTGTGTGTGTGTTTCGGACATCTCACCAGGATGCTCTGCAGCACATTGAGAACGTCATTCAGGCTCGTCAAATCTTCTATCCTCCTGAAAGCAGCAACAAAGACCGTGGGAAGGATAGCGAAGGCGCGAGTGAAGACCACCCGGGCAAAGCGAGACCAGCGAAGCTTCAAGAAGCCCTGAGAAGGGAGGAAAAAAAGCAGCTCCTGGGTTTACAGAAGTCAACACACCATCACCCATTGAAGCACATGCTATTCATCAAAGATCCTCTCCCCTCTACTTGACACATTGGTTTTGAAAAAGGCTGCCACCTGGTGGCCAATTTAAGTCACCAGAAAAAGATGAAGAGCTGACGAAATAACAAGGGGGAAACGGATCCAGTCTCTACATGCCTCTCTACTGGGGAAGATGACCTCCCTTTGAACAAACGTACCCCCTGAACAGTAACTGTAAAACTTGACATTACTAGTATACTGAATCATCTGCACTCTGAAAGCATGGGCTAATATTTTTTTAAGGTGGTGGCCCCCACTGCTATCTTTCTGAACTTCTAAGTTGAGGGAAAAAATGCATTTCCTCACTTCTGTCTGGTGCCCATAGTGCAACCACACATTTGTGCTGGACCAGAGCAGTTACGTAGAAGAAATTAACTATCACGTGATAGATGAAGATGATGGTGGATGCGATGGGCAAGCCTCCATGTAAAAGAAGCAGCATGCCTCTAAATACCACTTCCTGGGGAACAAAGAGACTATTGGCTTCGTGCCTTGCTTTTGGTGAGCTTCCTGGAGGCATCTGGTTGGCTACTGCAGATGCAGAAGTCTGGACTAGTTGGACCTTAGGGGTGCTTCCAGTCCAGGCATTTAGTGTGGAATTGCCATGCTTTGTCCACTCATCCACACAACACTGTGATCCAATCATTGTCATGCATTTTCTCTGTAGTTTTCCCATCTTTTCTCAAATCACAGAAAGACACTTAAAAAGAGAGAGAGAGAGAGAGAGTAGTACAGTGTCTACAAGTGCCTTTAGCATGACTCTTGCATATTTTAATTTTTTTTAAAGGACAGGATTTTAAAATAGGCCATAATCTATTAGGAAAGTGAACTTATCACAGTTCAGCAGACACTGTGCATACCATTCTACAACCCTGCCTTTATATATATATATAAATATTTTAATTATGAATGAAATGTTTTTCCATGATATAATGAAATTTATGTATAGCACCATAACACCCTTCTGCTACAATGTTCTCTTTTTAAAATGATTTTTAAAAACAACACTTTTTGCTCGCTGCCATTAACCATCATGCTGCAATGCTGCTGATTTTTTTTTTAAAGGAACATTCTGTTTAAATAAATTGTTTTATGGTTGTGTATCACTATAACTTTTTCACTTAAAAATTATGGCATCTTGGCAAAAATTAGAAGACTAGTATTAAAAATTAAGGAGAATCATCCAGTGGCATTCACTGGATCATTGTGAATGTGTGCTGAGCTTCAGATTCAAGTTCTGACCTACTGAGAGGAGGTATGTCACACCCACCGGTATGTACACAACGAAAAAAGTGAAATACTCCTGCACTTCTGCTTGTGGTTTAGAATGTGAAATTGTAATTGGCTAGCTCTAAGACCCACCTGCCTCAAAACAGCCTCAGCCATCGGATCCAGGAGGCCTCTTCCTATGGGTAGACTTGCAGGTGGAGCAGCTTCCCGCTAGATGTCAGCACTACAACTGTAGAGTGCATGACCCACAACCTATTTACCACATGAGTGTGGGTTGTTTCACAATAAAAATGCAGCTATGCCTTCAGCCTGCTGTGGCTTGACTTAGAGACTACAGTTTTGCAATAAGGTCCTGCCCTGCCTTGCAAAAGAGGCACATTTTCTTAACCATCATACAGAAAGCCTTTTGGAAACATAGCGTTTCTGGCCCTTTCGTGAATAGTGGGACAGCAAAAAACGGATTAGTTACGGCTCAAAACTTTGCTGCTCAAGCAGAGGGTCTTGATCCTGCACAATAACGGCTCCCTTGACAAGGCACACAGATGCAGGCAAACCATACTGACAGGATGTGGTCAGTTCTGGTGAGGAAAAGTTACTCTGTACGTTCACAGAGAAGTCTTGTCTTTATCACTGCTTGTTACTTTCTTGGACTAAGCAGTGGCACTGCAGCTTAATACTCAGGCTCTAAGCCCAGCAAGTGAGATCCTCACTCCAGCCCCCACATGCCAAATTTGACAGTTGAGCAAGGTTGCCCACCTGTCAATCAACTGGTGCCACTATGACATCAGGTGATGACCATCAGGACTTCAGGTGCTTTTCAGTGCTGCCAATCAGCTAAGACTTTAAGCCACACACCCCCCCCCCCAAACCAGGGAAGCAGCACTCACACTGCTTCCTGGAGCCCTGCTTCCAAGTGAGCCAAATGTTGGCTGCAGGATTGCATCACATCACCATCCTAATAACAACACGAATAATACTAACAATAACTATTGCTTTTCTTTTTCAGCACACGCCACAATAATATCGGCAACTGCTTTTTTCCGTTTGAGCAGCACATAGCAGAACCACACCTTTGAACTTGCCTGCGAGGTTCTATCAAAATCAGGATTAACCAGCCCCACAGAAGACAGCCCCACATAGTTTCTTACCTCCATCACAAACTGCCCGGCGTATGTCCCCGTCATGGTTGAACTTTGGCCTGCGGCAAGGATCCCAATGGCCCAAATGTAGAGAGCAATGGAGCCAAAGTAGCATCCCAGGATGAGTCCCTGGGCAGGAAAAGACACAGATAAATGGGGACGCGGGTAGTTAAGCCAGGGTGACCAGGTGTCCTACATTACAGAGTACAGTTCTTTATTTGGAAGACAGTTCATTTTGTTTTGGGAAGGTGTTCTCTGTCTGAAGGGCTGCCCAGTCCAAGTCCAGTTTAAAGTCCAGTAAAAAACCCTAAGATGGGAGAGCAGCAAAGGGGGCCTAGAAGCAGCCAATCCACACTGAGCAGCCAGACAGCAGACTGGGCACAGGTTACCTGGCCAGTCTTCCCCACTGCAGTGATATGCATCATATTTCCATCTAAATTGTAGTAATTATTTTTGCATTGGGACCTCCATATATTAAATAGCATGTGCAAATCTGATGCACATTGGTTTGCCTTCTTGTTTTGGGATGGCGGTAAGTGACTACCCTAAGTGAAGCACTGATACTCTTAAAAGCTAGACACCATTGTTTTCCTATATTTATGTGCAAGCTAATCTTCTTTCAAGCTGGGGAAATGGGCATCATTCCGCCAAAAACTTACCCCCTGGAAGATGTCCACAGAGACAGTTTCATTGTTGTCAGGAAAGTTTGGGAAGAGGCTGCCATTGGCAAAAATGCTGGCATTGGCACAGGTTTCATGCTGGAATACATGGGCAGAATAAAATGAAGATAATTTTTTAAAGGACATCCATTGGGGCCTCAGAAAGGTCACATCCTTTGCACTAAGGGCAAAATATTCCAACGTGCTGATGGCCCATAGAGACAAGTCTACAAGGAAGAATGCCTCAGACTCAGAGCACAGCCACCAGGAATGGCTGCATATACACCATAAATTTAAAGCACATCTCACTCCTGAAAGACCAATAATGGGAAGTGTAGTTTGTTAAGTGTACTGTGAATTTTAACTCTGCGGGGTAAATGACAGTTCCCAGGATTCTTTGGGAGGAAGGAGGAATGTGCTTTAAATATATGGTGTGTATGCAGCCAAATATGCCTTAAACAGCTAAACACTTGGGTCCTGTCCCTCTTTATTCAAAGCTATTCCCCTCTTTCTTGAATGAATGCACTGCCCCAGAGCAGATGACAACTCAGAGACACAAACTGGGAGGTCTCTTAACTCTGGAAGAATAATCCCAGCTGGTTCATAGCAGGAGTTTCCAAATCAAAAGTCCACAAGGGGGAAACACTAGGCCAATGCTCCATGTAATACAAAGTGTATATCCCTTAAAATAAAGGCACACATCATTTTTAGTGACAGTATTCATTTTGCACTACGTTACTCTCAGGCAATTACGAATGAGACTAGCTGGGCCACAAGGCCACTGCCTCAATTAGGAGAAGAGTGGCAGTCCAAATGGGGCATTCCTACCCTTTTACAGACCTCATCTGTTTCCTTCAAATGGAGAAAGCAAGCCCCTTTGGTTGCCCTAATGGGAAACTGATTAGTGCAGTTGCTTCCTAGCATTGACAGGGAGCTCCACATGCAAAGGAACAATCAAAAACTCCACTTAAGTTCCCAATTGTTCCTTTGCAGCTTTGTCTGTACCTGCCCCACACCTGACACTAGGCAGCTGTGGTTTTGTGGAATAGCCTCTCAGGCCAAATTGGGACCTGTGCCTAGCCTTGTTCAGTCTGCAGCTCAGAGGTTCCCCACTGCTGCCCTAATTTGTCGTCATAGTAGTATCACAGCTAAGAAAGTCAGCTCCACCCTTGGAAGTTTGATGGAATGAGCAAAGAGGAAGAAGTTGGCCAATCCCTGACTGGCTAAAGAGAAACATCACTCTTCCTTTCCAATCACACATCATCCACTCATTGGTAAAGTAGTGAAAGAAGAACTCTGAAGTGATAGAGGAGGAACTATGGGACCTTAAGTCCCAACCACTCTCAAGTGAGTAGGGCGTGGGGGCAACACAACGCTATGTCACTCACCACATCATGGTTCTGTTTACGAAAGAAGGCCTCTCCAAACACAGACATAACGAAGAGGTTTATGAGGAAGGAAACGAAGAGAGCAATGGTCGACTCAACCAGAAAGTACATGTTGGCCTCCTTCACTGCCTTCTTGTCAGTGCGGTCAATGTCTCGGGTCTGTGGGGAAAGCAGACAGTGTCTCATAGCTCTATCACATGAGTACTCCTTACCCCCCCATTCCCAAAGGTACTGGAGCCAGGAAACATTGTGGTTGGGGCTGTTCTTGTGGCTGCATGGATGGTCATATAACCTCAGGCTGTGAGCTCACCTTAATAAGAGAAATAAGGAGAACCCTCCCTTCAGATGGCATTTGTTTTCCCGTTTCCATTATTATGGGCTGGCTCAAAATTCCCTCATTGGGCAACATCCAAGACCTCCCTTCAGCGGAGGCAAGGTACTTTCGAAACAACTGTTTGCTTGTTCCGGTTAAAAATATTGCCCGGTATTTATTCCAACACAGAAGAAATGGAATAAACCATCCCTAAATTATTATTTTTAAAAAACCAAAAACCGAAACCTAATTAAGGTACTACATGTTCCAAGGCAAACACAGGATTCCAATCTCATGCTTAGAAACATAGCCAGCTGCCTTCACCAGACCATTGATCCCTCTAGCTTAGTACTGTCCACACGGACTGGCATCAGCTCTACAGGATTTCTGGCAGGAGCTTTCCCCAGCCTTATCTGGGAAGATGCTCTTCCACAATGGCCCTTCCATAGTTAATAGGAGGGGCATTTGCAGGGGAGGATCAGCAGGTCTGTGCAGAATTCTTTCCCTTCCCTCCCTTTCTTTCTAATGCAAGATGTAGGTACAGTTCAGACTCTTCTCTCCTGTGCTTCCATGGCTGGGATAGATTAGTAGCTTTGGCCAGTGGGGGAGGGCTTGCTTGCTCCAAGACGCAAATGTCCTTGCTGTTTTATTTGTTTGTGCTGCACTGCTTCAGCCAGGACCCACTTCTAAACCTCTGCCACCATGTCAGAAATAGTGTTTGCAATCACTTATAATGATGTCTTTTGAAACAAATGGACTTCCTCATGTTCTATGTCTATGTGCTGTTTGCCGAGTCAGATCCTCTCAATCTGTGCTTTTGCTCTGTGCTGTGGAGTTACACTTTCTGTCAGCTACCCTACTCTCTTACTTAGTTCCACATACGTTAAGGGGGGGGGTTAATCTTTTCTCCACCAACTGATTCTTCCTTGCAAATGTTCCTTTACAGATAGTAATATTTAGCCTTTCCCACCAGCAAAAGCACCAAATTACAAGTAAAATTAGATGAGGGGACAGCCTTAACAGCAGCAGCAACCGCAACAGCAACAATATTATTTATACCCCACCCATCTGGCTGGGTCACTCCAGCTACTCTGTGTACCTTTCAACACATATAAAAACATAATCAAACATCAAACACCAAAAACTTCCCAATACAGAGCTGCTTTCAGATGCCTTCTAAAACTTATATAGTTCTTTATCTCCTTGGCATCTGCTTGGAGGTCATTCCACAGAGAGGGTGCCACTGGCAAGAAGGCCCTCTGCCTGGTTCCTTGTAACTTCACTTCTCGCAGTGAGGGTACCACCAGAAGGCCCTTCAAGGGAAGAATGGGTGACCAAGGGAAGGACTGGCCACTTTCCCTTGTCATCTGTCAATTCTTCCCTGCAAGGTCTCCCTTCCTCTGTATTTGTAATCATTGTTGTGAGTTTGGGAGTACATGTTTGTTGAGACTGAGCACATGCCTCCCCCATGAATGAATGGGAAGACAGGTCTGAAGACAGCCAAGAAACCTTCTTATCCAGGACTAGGAGTTTCCTACGACTGACCTTCACGAGGGAGGAGTGCAAGTAGATGTTATGGGGCATGATGATGGCTCCAACCAGTCCCACAGCCTGTAGAAGTTCGTTGTGTCCACAGCCCTTGCAAATGGGGAGAAACATCCCCTTCATCACCTTTCCCTGGTCAGGATGCACTACCACATACTGCAGAAGGGAAAAGGAAGGAAGGATCAGGCCGCGTGCTCTGAAGGCAGTCTGCAAAGCTAAAACAGCAAGGTTGATGAGGCGTGGGGCAAATCTGTCACTTTGGGTTTTTCTCTGTTTCCCAGCCTTGTTTATTTCACCACATTTCTGTACCAATTTGCAATTATTCTTTTTAAAGTTCATCATGAAGATTTATCAGCGTTTTAGTGTACACTTTTCCTAATTTTTATTTGTAATTTTGCACAATATACTTAATTTTGCAAGCAATTTCACCCAGTATATTTTTGTAGCTCATTTTCACTAATATATGCATTCTGTATGCACATTTTCACCCATTGTTATAAGTAATTGTTTTGTTGCAGAATGGCACCGCAAAATTCAGAGAAGTGTGAATTTCCAGGGATCAGTGTACTGTATTTCAGATTGTGTATTATTTCGGGAAGTGTGAAAATCTCACCCTCTCATCCCTATTTGCAATGGGGTTAGGTTTCCTTTTACACTCCAGCCTGTAATTCTTGCATGTTTAAAATGGGAGTCACTCAAGGAACAGGAGGGGGCAGAGCCATGCAAAGGTTCCTGGGAAAATCCCTTTCGAATGCGGAGCAAAGTCCAGGCAAAAATGCTCAGTTTTAACTTAGCTCCACTGTTTGAGTGCTACTTTGATATCGGAGTACACACAAAAATCTTTTCCAACACTTGTAGTTTGAGTGTACTATTAACTTAGGTATTCATTGCTACTCATTGTTGGTGTGTACATTACCCTGGATTGATTTTTAAAAAAATTATTAAGCAAATCCAGGGCTTTTTTCCAGCTGGAACTCTAAGGTGGACGCCAATGTGTTCATTTGCATTCTGGTAACTCTTTTTCTAGAAAAATAGCACTAGACAAATCCATAGAGCATAACTATGTAAATGTTTGTGTAGCCATGAAAGGTAATTGGAACCTCCACATTCAGAGACAACACTAGAGTACCTCAGAATACCAAATACTGTGGACAAATAATATTGGCTGCAGTGTGGGGGTGTGTTGCTGCCTTCATATTGTTCTTATGAGCTTCTTGGAGGAATCCAGTTTTTCAAAACCACCAATTAGATCAGTCTTGAGATGTTTTGGACTACAACTCCCATCAGCCCCAGCCAAAATAGCCTTGGTAGCTGGGACTGATGGGAACTGCAGTTCAAAATATCTTGAGGGCAACAGTTTGGGGAGAGTTAGATGGATCCCTGAGGTGACCTGGAAGTGCTCTTCTCAGATCTAAAGGGTCAGGGCCCGGCCAGAATGGAGGAGAGTGGATGAAGGCATTGTTTGCAGTGGAGCCTGGGGGATGTGTGGGCTTACCTCATAGCCAAATGTCAGTGCCATGATTGTGATGAGGAGACCAAAAAAGGCTTCCAGCTTTCTGAGACCTGGGAAGGAACAGAAGAGGCCAAAACAAGCTCATTAGGGGAGGTGTTGGGATTCAAACCTGCTTCAGAAATCATTAACTTTTAGCTTGAGTGCTCTTTGTCATGCAACAAGCACATTTCCTCAAGAAATCCCCTCGTAACCTTTGAAACACTTCACTAGCTGACTGAGTCACACATTCAACTATTTCCCCCTGTACAGGATACATACCATATTTATCTAAGAAGAGGAAGAAGAAAGTGTCCACAATGGTGATCAGGACTCCACCCCACAAAGGGATACTGCAAAGGAAAACCAGAAGTTACCAACCTGATAGAGGGAGAGGGGACATTAAGCCCTCTTTCCCCTAAACACGGTTAGCTTTTTAGGGCACAATGACTACTCAACATCTTGCTGCCACAAACAATATCTTTGTCTGAAGGGAAGAGGAGACCTGTGCTTTGGGGGGGGGCAGACTCTGGGTTACCAATTCATTTCTTATCTGATGGGCCTTCTCTAATTGTTAGTAGTTCTACAATGGGCAGAAATCTATAGATGCACGTCTGTTAAAAGGTTCTGTTTTGTGAGAAAAGAGATGGCAACCTTACCAAGGTATCCCAAGAGCAGAGAAAAGCTTCTAGGCTTCCTGTAGTAAATTCTTACATTTAAGAGATCATAGGAGGCTGTGGAACCAGATTGTTGATCCACCTAGCTCTGTATTGTCTACACAAGCCTTCGACTTGCTGCTCTCCCTGGTGTTTTGAACTACATCTCCCATCATTCCTGAGCTTTAGTTGTGTCATCTGGGGTTGATGGGATTTGTAGTCCAAAACATCTGTAGGGTAACATGTTGGGAAAGGCTGGTCTGCACTGACTGCCACTGACTCTCTGAAAGAAGCCTTGGTGATGCCAGTGGTCAAACCTGGGACTTTTCACATGCAGAGCATGAGCTGTTTCACTGAGTTATTTTCTTTCCCCCAAGGATTATCCCTTATTCAAGGTCAGTATAGCTTTACAGCAGGGTTTCCCAAACGTGGGTCTCCAGCTGTTTTTGGACTACAACTCCCATCACCCCTAGCTAGAAGGACCAGTGGTCAGAGGTGATGGGAAATGTAGTCCAAAAACAGCTGGAGACCCAAGGTTGGGAAACCTTGCTTTATAGGATCCCTTGCTTCTATAATTTTCCTTTAGCAACTCAGAAAGACATAGAATCATAGAGTTGGAAGAGACCACAAGGGCCATCAAGTCCAACCCCCTGCCAAGCAGGAAACACCATCAGAGTACTCCTGACATATGGTCGTCAAGCCTCTGCTTAAAGACCTCCAAAGAAGGAGACTCCACCACACTCCTTGGCAGCAAATTCCACTGTCGAACAGCTCTCACTGTCAGAAAGTTCCTCCTAATGTTTAGGTGGAATCTTTTTTCTTGTAGTTTGGATCCATTGCTCCGTGTCCGCTTCTCTGGAGCAGCAGAAAACAACCTTTCTCCCTCCTCTATGTGACATCCTTTTATATATTTGAACATGGCTATCATATCACCCCTTAACCTCCTCTTCTCCAGGCTAAACATGCCCAGCTCCCTTAGTCGTTCCTCATAAGGCATCGTTTCCAGGCCTTTGACCATTTTGGTTGCCCTCCTCTGGACACGTTCCAGTTTGTCAGTGTCCTTCTTGAACTGTGGTGCCCAGAACTGGACACAGTACTCCAGGTGAGGTCTGACCAGAGCAGAATACAGTGGCACTATGACTTCCCTTGATCTAGATGCTATACTCCTTTTGATGCAGCCCAGAATTGCATTGGCTTTTTTAGCTGCCGCGTCACACTGTTGGCTCATGTCAAGTTTGTGGTCAACCAAGACTCCTAGATCCTTTTCACATGCACTGCTCTCAAGCCAGGTGTCACCCATCTTGTATTTGTGCCTCTCATTTTTTTTGCCCAAGTGCAATACTTTACATTTCTCCCTGTTAAAATTCATCTTGTTTGTTTTGGCCTAGTTCTCTAATCTGTCAAAGTCGTTTTGAAGTGTGATCCTGTCCTCTGGGGTGTTAGCCACCCCTCCCAGTTTGGTGTCATCTGCAAATTTGATCAGGATGCCCTTGAGTCCATCATCCAAGTCGTTGATAAAGATGTTGAATAAGACCGGGCCCAAGACAGAACCCTGTGGCACCCCACTAGTCACTCTTCTCATCTAATAATCAGTTAAAGGAAGCAGGCATCTGCAGTATTAGTACCTTATCCCACCCAGTTTATGAGGAAGGTTGTTCACTATTAACTGGGGAAAGATTATACCCGATGTAAAAAGAATAAGAGAAAAGTCAAAACTGCTGTGATTGTGTTGTATTTCAGTATCTGCCAGCATCTTCTTGTCTGAGGAATCTAATTGCTTAACCCAGCGCAATATGGTTGTGGTGCAAAACTGGTCAGCAACATCTTGGAGACCTGCCCACTCACATGTGGCCGTAGAAGAATGGGGAACGTACCGTCCAGCTGACAGAAGGTTGAAGGCAATGGCTGTGCCTATCACTTCCTGCATGTCAGAGCCAATGATGGCAATTTCTATCATGATCCAGAGCAGCACACGAGGAACCTGCACCAAACAGAATGGGAGTCTGTCAGATACAACATGGACAGGAGCTGGTACCCCAAAACTGCTCTATGGTGAGGTTTAAGCAGAAGCTCCCTATGCCTCTAACAATGATCACAACTCCAGAAGCTTCACATCTGGCATGTACACTGCTCGATATCGTACCACTTGT
Organism: Podarcis erhardii; assembly: GCF_964252035.2. Lineage (NCBI taxonomy): Eukaryota > Metazoa > Chordata > Lepidosauria > Squamata > Lacertidae > Podarcis > Podarcis erhardii. The sequence goes on from NC_138497.1 coordinate 87,911,023, forward strand.
TCAACCCTTTTCAGTGCAGAAATGGGAATCTTTAAAGTCAGACAGTCCTCAATCAGAGTATGCCTTCAGACAGAGGTAAAGCTGATTCCACGTTCAGATTGAGAAATGACTGGGCTGTTTGGTTCAATTCACAAAGCCCTCCTTTCCTAGCTGGCTAATTCATACTAGATATTTCATTCATTCATTCATTCATTCATTCATTCATTCATTCTTGACTTTGAGGTAATCAGAGACATGGAGGAGATTTAGTTATGCCTCTAAGCACAGTGGCATGGCAGACCAGAGTCCCTTCCACCAACTCACAGGAAAGGGAGATGTTGCAGCCAGTGTTTAGTACCTAATCATGCAGTTCACAGCCTGATTCTCCATTAATACTCACCTTGGGATAGTAGAAATGGCATATCTCTCCCAAATCTTTGCCTGTAACGACCCCGAGCCGGATGGCCAGTCTTTGGCAGAGCAAGCCCAGGATTGTGGACCAGAGCAGAACCCAGAGCAGCTGTGCAGGGAGCAAGGGCACATGGCGTCACTAGGTATTTGGGGCTTCTGCAGCAATGCAGCAAGAGCACAAGCCCAACCTCAAAGCTTTTGATTAGCCTCAGGCCTATAATTCAGTGGTGCATAATACTCAGATGCTAGTTGGCCATGCAGCATGGGGTGGATGGAATAGTGCCAACTCTACTAACCCCTGCTGAACCAAGAAGAAGACCATTGCAGATTGCAGCAGTGCAGGTCCTATCCCACCCCCACTCTTGGCTGAGCGATGATGTTCCTAAAATGGGGTGGGAAAAGGCTGCAAACACTGAGTACTTAGAATTGCCCCAGCAGAACCCCAAGAAAACAAGGAGAGGGGTGTGTGAAGCCCAAGGGCCTTATATTGTCCAGGCACACCCTACAACAAATGCCTGCTCTCTCCTGTGCTCACCTGAAATCCAGCCACAGCTCCACACTGCAGGTCTGATTCAATGTTTCCTGGGTCCAGGAAGGCAATGCTCATGAGGAAGCCAGGCCCGGTGAATGCCCAGAGCTTCCTAAAACTGAAACCATACTGGGGAGGAAAAGGTGTAGGAGAGTCAATGAAAAGGGACAGGAGAGAAGAGAGAGAGATTGGAGGTCATCTTATCTCTACTACACTAATTCACACTTAGCTCTTCATTCTGTATCAGGTCTTTATTTACGGGCAGCTGCTCTGAATGCTGCTATTTTTCACACAGTTTAGGAGAGCAAGTACCATGTACATCATTGCTTTCAACCAGCCAGAGCAGGGCAGGGCCACTGATAGGGGGGCACAAGGGGCACACATGGACCATGCTCTGAGCCAACATGAGCCCCGACCTCTGAGCTTGCTTTAAAAAAATAAGTAAATTAATCAGACATTTATAAAGAAAGTTAGAAAGCAAAAGCTGGAGGTAAGATAAACAAATAATAATATATTCAAAGTAATTCTATCGTGCAAATATATAAAATCCACACAATTCTTTTTGAAAGTAACATTTTGGAACAAGCTGTACTCAGCATTCCTGTTTAGTTTTTGTAAATATGGAAGCTCTGTTCTTCTCAAACAACCTGTTAAATGAGGCTGAATTAACGTTGGGGATTTGAGGCTGCAATTTGTAGCCTCTTTCTGAGGCGTAAACCCCACTGAGGAGTAAACTTAATGGGACTTACTTTTGAGTGAAGATGCAAAGTATTGCATGGTAATGGCTGCAATTATATGCAGAATTGGTTGCCATAGTTCATCTGTGATGATTGCACAATTGAGCTGTAAGGTTGCAATGCCACACACTTTCCTGCTGAACAATCACTCTTAGGGGAGCTGGCTGATAACGTCACAGAAATTCTGTCTTGCTTAACCCTTGTATGTCACAGAAAACACATGATTGCATTGGAACTAAAAACTTGTTGCAAAACTACTTCCTCAGTGTGAGAAAGGAACTGAAATGTCCTACTGTTCACCCCAGATAATGACTCCTCTTTCTATTCCTTCAGCAATTCATTCAATTCCAGTAGCCCTCTATCCTCTTCCCCCACCATGGAAGGGGAGTAGCCTTACAGCAGGGGAATAGCCATTTACCATGCTTTTAAAAACATCATCATGGAAGATGCATGCTCCAGCACTGGAGTGGAAGAGTATACCGACGTCAGATGATGGGCAAAGCAAACTTCCACTATACTATATCTACATTATGCTGGGACTGGAGATACCTTGCCTGCTGAATGTCCACTGTCTCCAATGTGTGCTCAGCCCAGGAGGAGGAAACCACATCACAGAAAATACAAAATGGCAGGAAAGCAATAGAGATGCTCACAGGATCCCTTGAAACTCTGCTGGTGCTGTCTGCATGGAACAGGCCAATGAACTCACAGGGACACCCACACTCCACATGAACACACTAGACCAGAGGTTTTCAACCCTTTTGAGTCCATGGCTCCTTTGACCAGCTACATTTTTTCTGCGGCACCCCTGTGGGGCTCAGGAGCCCAGTTATGTCACCCCTTGCCTGCAGAGCTGACAGGCTCTCACCCTTTTTTGAACACCCTCCCTTCTGGAGTGTTCCCTCAGCCTCCTCTTCTCTTCTTGGGAGTCCTCCGGGCAGTCGCTGCCACCAGCCCGGTCTCTGAGCTGTCCCCCCCCAGCCCCAAAGAGAGGGGTGTCTTCTCACACTACCCCACAGGGGTCTGGGACTTGTGTGTCCATTCCCAACAGCAAGGGCTGGTGGACTGGCTGGCTGGGCTCCCATGCCTGCCTGCCTGCCTGCCTGCCTGCCTGCCTGCCTGCTTGCTTGCTTGCTTACTCTGAGGCTGCCTCAGCTCCTGGCAACTAATGCCCCCTGGCCAGCCCCAGAGGCACCATTTGCCTGCGGAGCTTGTAGCCAAGGCTGTTGCAACAAACAGCTGCACAAGCCTTTGGGAGGCAGAGATGAAAGAGGGCATTAGAGGAAGGGAGGGAAGGAAAGAGGGACAGAGGTCCATGTTGACTGCTGCACCCCTAACCATCATTCAAGGCACCCCAGGGTGCCACAGCACACTGGTTGAAAAGCACTGCACTAGACCCTTTTACATGGCATTGATATTTATTAAAAGGATCCATCTATCACTCTCAGTTCCCCATAACAGGCCAACAGTCCAACCCCAAGAGAACGAGCCATGTGTTAACCATCTGACCAATGATTTACTCCACTCGTCAGGATGGATAAATCTCTCAATTTCAGTTTCCCTTAGCTCCTGATTTTTCCAGTCTTAAATTCAGCTGTCCACATTTTCCCAGATATTTCCAGTGGGGGGGAAGGCGCTGTTTTTTAAAATCTTCATGAAAATTCACCAGCACTTTAATGTGAATTTCAACTAATAAACACACATTTTGCATGCAATTTTGACTAATACACACATTTCTGCAAGCCATTTCCCCCATAGAATGCATTTGTGTGTGTTATTTTTACTAATATACGCATTCTGCATATACTTCCACCTAATATATGCATGTTGGCTGGAGAAATTAGAAGTGTGAATTTCAAAGGGGTGGCTGTGTTTCGGTTTGCATGAAAATTGGGATATTTCTCATTAAAATACAAACAAAGTCAAATTCCTTCTCCAACCCCACTTACTCCTGCAACATCTGGAATGGCAATCTTTTCATCCAAGTAGGTTTGATCTCCAGCCTCCTGCTGATTATTCGGTACCAGTGAATTAGTGGCGCCATATCTTGGTTTCCTTCTGATTTCACCGTCTGTGAAGAGCCCAAGGAAAAGAGAGGGAGCTTGTAGCAGGCATTAAAAGAAGAAGAGAATCTTAAAGAGAGACTTGCTTAGTGACTGAAATGATACAGCATTATTATGATAATCAGTGAAAATAATACTTAGCATCTTGCAACACATTTGAAGTGCCTTGAGTAGTCCTCAAAATTTTTTTGCAAGGAAAGCCAGTATTATTCTTCTCACACTGCAAATGATGGCACTGAGATGGGAGCCCTATATTGTCCATGATGCTGCTGAAACCTCTCCGCACTCACCGTTACATCTAAGAGCACTTACCTGATGACGTAATATCATTACACTGCAAATTTCACTGACCCTGCCAGCAGCCACAGCCAATGATTTGAAAAGGGGGGGGGGGTGGAGCCACTTGCAACAAGGTAACCATTAGAAGAGCCCTGGTGGATCAGACTCAAAAGACAATCCAATCCAGCAAGCTGCTTCCCACAGGATCCAACCAGATTCCTCTGGAAAGCCCATAAGTAGGATGCGAGGACAATATCCCTCTCCAGCTGTTGTTCCCAGTGACTGGCATTCAGATGCATGCTGGTTCTGATCCTGGAGGTAATATAGGAAGCTGCCATATGCTGAGTCGGACTTCTGACCCATCTAACTCAGTATTGTCCACACTGACTGCCAGTGTCTCTCCAGGTAGTAGATATTCCCAGTCCTACCTGGAGGTGCCAGGGATTGAACCTGGGATGTTCTGCATGCAAGGCAGATGCTCTACTACTGAGCTATGGTCCTTCTCAAGGGTCATAGGAACATGCAAGCCCACTCACCACGGCAAGGTGATGATCAGTGTACTGGATAAAGCAAAGATCACCAGTGTTGAAGCAATGATTCTTCAACATCAACTTCATTGGACTGGTCATGTTGTGTGGATATTTGATGATCGTCTTCCAAAGCAACTATTCTATTCCGAACTTAAAAATGGAAAGCGTAATGCTGGTGGTCAACAAAAGAGATTTAAAGACTGTCTCAAGGCAAATCTAAAAAAATGTAGTATAAACACCGACAACTGGGAAACACTGGCCTGTGAGTGCTCCAGCTGGAGAACAGCCTTTACCAAAGGTGTCATGGACTTTGAAGACACTTGAACACAAGGGAACACAAGGGAAAAATGTGCTAAGAGGAAGGCACGCCTGGCAAATCCACACTGTGATCAACTCTTGCCCGGGAACCAATATTCCTACTGTGGAAGGACATGTGGGTCCAGAATTGGCCTCCACAGTCACTTATGGACTCATTGTTAAAACCGTGTTTATGGAAGACAATCTTACTCAGCTATGAGTAATCGCCAAAGAAGAAAAGAAGAAGAAGAAGAAGAAGAAGAAGAAGAAGAAGAAGAAGAAGAAGAAGAAGAAGAAGAAGAAGAAGGAGGGTCCTTTTTCACTCATATAATGCCATCATGACTATATCCTCTTTGTTTAATTCCATCACAAGGCAGCACTGTCCCATCATTATATTATAACTCTTACCTACTCCTGAGATAACAGTGGTTTTGCCCTAAGGATATCTGACAAAGGTGAAAATTGAACAAGGGGATTCTGTCTAACGGTACAATTCCAGCCCAAATTCAATGGGGCTTACTCCCAGGTATGTTGAGGTTCAGATTACAACCCAAACCACTACACTGTACCAATGAGTCGCCACCATTGGGACTCAAGCTCACAGCCCCATTTGGCTCAGTGACTCGGCTTGCAGTCTTCTCATCCATGTTCTCAAGGGACAGGCCCATACAAGTGCAACCATGCTCTTGGAGGAAAAAGCGACGCTACAGCGACTCTATAGGAGCTGCTACCTGCATGAATGCCTGCAGTGCCTGTTGCAGCTATTATACACCCAACAGCCTATCTCTTGGAGCTGTGCGTTAAAAGAAACTTGAGACAGAAGCCCTCTGTCATTCTGCTTTTATGAAGTTGTGTTTACTGATGCCAATTCTGCTGAGAAGAGAGACATGCAGAATTGCATTAAACAGAAACAGGAAATAATTCATAACTCACAGGTTCAGAGAAGCATACAATAGATTTGCAGGTGACGCTGTAACAATGCTGATGTTTCTAAAGTCTGTTCTATGCTGGAAAATACTATGGCAAATGTCAATATCCTACCACAATCTTACCCATGCCGTCTATCTGTCCTGCATGTGCTTTCCAAGCTGAGCTCCTGCGCAGCCCTGATGAGATGCTCTGCTTGCCGCTCAGATGCATATAAGCCAAAGTTCTGTTTTCTGATGAGACTGAACAATCTGGAGAAACCAGTCTAGTGAGTCCTCACTCCCTTTTTCACTGCTCCATGAGGTGAAATCTCATTTGCATATTCAGCTAGGGATACATACCAGCAGGTCTTACTGCCAGATCTAAGATGGAAAAAAACACCCCTACCCTGACACAGGGCTTGCACTTACCCTGTGCTGGATCTAGGCTTATACTCATCATCGGAGGCCAATCTTCGTGTGCCTTCTCCAGAAGAGGTCTGGAGGACAGCACACAAGAGTGGCCTTTTCTGCAATGGCTCCCTCTTTGTGGAATACTCTTCCCAGGGAGGCTTATCTGGCGACATCATTATATATTTTTAGGCACCAGGCAAAAACTTTCCTCTGTAACCAGTCCTTTGACCTTTAACTATCTGTGGCCTTTTAGAAGTGGGTGAGGTGCTTTTGAATGTATTTCTCTTTCCTCTTGGTTTTAATGTATCTATGGGAGATTTGTTGTCTATATGTTGGTTGTGCTTTGGAATGCCCTGGGCAAGACTGCCAAATTTAATGAATAAATGAATGAACAAAAAAACACAACCTATTTTAAAATGAGTAGATTTCCAGTCATTCTTGCACCATTCCAAGAAACTTCTTAAAATTGCTGACAAAATAAAGCAGCTGTCTGTATTCCTATGAATCTGCAACCTTCTGCATGCAAAGCAGATGCTCTACCATTGAGCTATGGCCCTGCTAATTTCTTCAGGACGAAAAAATAAAATGTATGGGCAAATGTTAAATGAGGCAATTTGAATCTTGCTTTTGCAGGTGTTGGTAGATTACTGTATGTATCAAGGCAAAACAAACAAATCCCTGCGTGCGTTTACTTATACAGCGCTACCTCAGGTTAAGTACTTAATTCGTTCTGGAGGTCCGTTCTTAACCTGAAACTGTTTTTAACCTGAAACACCACTTTAGCTAATGGGGCCTCCTGCTGTTGCTGTGCCGCCGGAGCCCGGTTTCTGTTCTCATCCTGAAACAAAGTTCTTAACCTGAAGCACTATTTCTGGGTTAGCGGAGTCTGTAACCTGAAGCGTATGTAACCTGAGGTACCACTGTATATGGACTATGATGATGCCTGGAAATCTAAATTCCTCTCAGCATCAAAGACAGCATGCACAGCATACGTTTAAAGCACATTGCTTCCCCCTAAGAATCTTGGATACTGTAGCTTCCTCATCACAGAGCTACATTTCACATCACCCTCAACAAACTACAGTTCCTAGAAAAATGGAGGGGCCACAGTCTTCCCCATTACTAACTAAACTATAGTAATTATTTCTAAATTTGCACTTATACAAATACCTTATTCATTTTTATTTATTTCACAAAATTATTTTATTTCCTGATTGTAAAAAACCCAAACAAACCTCAAAGAGGTTTACAAAAAGAATAAAACAGGGAAATTATCATTAAAATAAAAACCCAATTAGAAACAACTATTTAAAACTTCCAAAAATAATTAAAATCCACAATAAGCTAAAAACCAGATTAAAACACACATCAGCATTCTATGTCTCTGGCTAGGGTTTGCCTAAGCAAATTTTTAGCATGTGCCAGAGAGAGAACTGTGAAGGTGCCAGCCTGATATCAAAGGCAGGGAGTTCCCCAATTACAAACTGAAAGTCTTAAGCAAATTCGTTCTCTCCCCCCCCCCCATCCCTTTCTTGCTGAGGAATTTCCTGTCTTTTGTGTGATTCACCAGCATTTATTTAATTATAAACCACCCTTGATATAACCATACATTTTAGGGTGGTATCAACTTCAGTTTATAGGCTCTCATTCAGACAGTGGTGCAGTAGCACCTTTGCTGAAGTTCAGTAACAGCTCCCCAAAAACCATTACAGTGGTACCTCGGGTTAAGAACTTAATTCGTTCTGGAGGTCTGTTCTTAACCTGAAACTGTTCTTAACCCGAGGTACCACTTTAGCTAATGGGGCCTCCCATTGCCGCTGCGCCGCTGCTGCACAATTTCTGTTCTCATCCTGAAGCAAAGTTCTTAACCCGAGGTAATATTTCTGGGTTAGCGGAGTCTGTAACTTGAAGCGTCTGTAACCTGAAGCATCTGTAACCCAAGGTACCACTGTATATAGTTTCCTCCTATTTTATCCCTTCACAGCCTATCCTGCTTCTTGCATGATTTACCAACCCATTTTCCTCTCTTACGGTACTAACCAGATAGTTTGCCCAGGCTTTGCATATGGCAGAGACAATTCAGCATCCTTTGAACGAAAGACCAACTTAGACTTGATGTTACATCTTTAGCCTAAGCTATGCATGCTGATAGGGACGCAGGTGGCGCTGTGGGTTAAACCACAGAGTCTAGGACTTGCCGATCAGAAGGTCCGTGGTTCGAATCCCCGCGACGGGGTGAGCTCCTGTTGCTTGGTCCCTGCTCCTGCCAACCTAGCAGTTCAAAAGCACCTTAAAGTGCAAGTAGATAAATAGGTACCGCTCCAGCGGGAAGGTAAACGGCGTTTCTGTGCGCTGCTCTGGTTCGCCAGAAGCGGCTTAGTCATGCTGGCCACATGACCCGGAAGCTGTATGCCGGCTCCCTCGGCCAATAAAGCAAGATGAGCGCCACAACCCCAGAGTCGGTCATGACTGGACCTAATGGTCAGGGGTCCCTTTAGCTTTATGCATGCTGATATTCTCTTTTTCCACACAACTATTAAAGGTGCAAGAGTCCTCTGTCCTCTTTTTCAACTGGCCAGCCTTAGCACTCAACTTCTGCCCTCAGAAGTTCCAGTTCTGGATTCATAAATAATCCAGAATAAACATAGACATCAATCATGCCCTTACATGTGGATCACAACTCCACAGAGGGTGTCACAGACTTGAGATGAACCACCTCAAAGCCTGCCATGAAGGATTAGGTTGCTGACACAAAGCAATGTGGTTAACATGTAGAAAAAGGCAAGATTTCCCCACACTGTCAAGTTCCTGGAATGTTTACACAATGCTATAGCAATCTCTGCTATTTACTGTACTGTATATAACAGTAATTGCATTCATTTACAGTTGTCACAGTTGTTTTTAGCAGAGCCCTTGTGATAGGCAGACACTAAAAGATACATATATTTTCTTGGCTGGAGATGCAGTGATGAGGAAAGTTGTGTTTTTCTTTTCCATTAAGCAGCCGGTTGGAGGTACAGAAAAAAACAAAGTTGCAGGACTGCAGCACCAACAGTACTTAGTCATCTCATGGACAAACAATGTAAGCTACCATGGTAAGGAATATTTATATTTTCATATGTCCTTGTTGTTAAAGTCCTTTTTGTTAAAGTCACATGGATTTGAAAAAAAGGGGAGTAAATCAGATGAGGACAGGCAGTGTCAAAAAAGATCCATGCTTTAAAAAAAAATGTTATCATCACAACAGAGGGAAGAAGTAGAATGAAACTTACCTGGTCCCTGTGATCCCATCGAGAATTTCTTTCTTTCTTTCTTTCTTTCTTTCTTTCTTTCTTTCTTTCTTTCTTTCTTTCTTTCTTTCTTCAGAACTGATGCAAAACTGGGTATCCACAGATTATGAGCACCAAATTAAAGCAGTCCACATGTCTAAAGAACACAGAGTGATCAGAGGAAGGCAATTCTTGAGAGTGAGCTCAGTTTAGTCAGTCCGGGATTTTCATAAGGAAGCAAAAGAAGGAAGTCCTCCCCTGACTGTAAAAAGTAATAATGGCACTACAAATCTCTGCCCCTTTCTCCTAACCACCCATGTACAACCCTGGGTATCTTTGCCTATCCAAGGAAGAAGGTATGTTAGATACACTTCTGGTTTTAGTACCACAAAGAAACCTTTCTGAAAAATGTAGTGGATGTGGGGAGGGAAGGTTGGCACACAATGCCAGAGTATAGGGCTTATCCACACTTACATTTTGCTCCACTCTTTCCAGGCAGAGTTCCACATTTTAACACTTTGTATCAGCAAAAGCTTGGTTTCTTACATGTTTGTGTATCGGGCTGCTTTTAAAAGGACCAGCTGAAAATGTGGTCATCCTAAAGCAAGTGCATCCTATAATCGTGGATAATCTGATAAATTTGAGAAACTAAGTAACCTGAAGAAGGTTCATTAATTTTTAGAGCCAGTTTGTGCTGCCCTTGATTAAATCTGAAAGTATGCAAACACCCACACTCCTCTTTCTCTTTCTTTCTTTCTTTCTCTCTCTCTCTCTTTCTGTCACACACACACACACCGCTTTTGCAACTGGGATTCTAATAGCTGCATGACATCATCAAGAGCTCCATCAAGTGCAGCTTTCATAGTTATCCAGCTAAATGTACTATTAGATCGCAGCATTTATCCTCAGTTTATGCTGGCTCTCTTGTTTCCCATTGAAGTTCTAACAACCTGTCAGGGGACTGCCATTGGGACAAGGGAGGGAGGCAGGGGGATACAGAGAGCCTCCCTGAGGAGCAGCTCCTTGTCCAGCGGTGGGAAAAGCCACACCTCCAGTGGAGCAGAGGGGCAAGGGGACAGCCAAGCAAGGGGAGGGCTTGAAGATGCTACTGAGAGCCCAAGTGCCTCACCTAGCCCGGCTGGCCAGGAGGCAGACACGCCATTTCCGTCACCCAGCTTGCACAGAGGGGTGAAACATAAGGAGGGGAGGCGGACATTTGGGGTGTCTAAGTTCTTATGTTGGGGGAGAAACTGGAAGGGGCCACTCCCAGAATCTGCAAGTGACTAAGACGGACATGAACTTTATGGTTCTGCACTGTAAATAAAGGTAAAGGTAAAGGTACCCCTGCCCGAACGGGCCAGTCGTGTCCGACTCTGGGGTTGCGTGCTCATCTCGCTTAAGAGGCCGGGAGCCAGCGCTGTCCGCAGACACTTCCGGGTCACGTGGCCAGCGTGACGAAGCTGCTCTGGTGAGCCAGCACCAGCGCAGCGCACGGAAACGCCATTTACCTTCCCGCTATAAAGCGGTACCTATTTATCTACTTGCACTTAGAGGTGCTTTCGAACTGCTAGGTGGGCAGGAGCTGGGACTGAATGATGGGAGCTCACCCCGCCACGGGGATTCGAACTGCCAACCGTACAATCAGCAAGTCCTAGGCACTGAGGTTTTATCCACAGCGCCACCCGCGTCCCAATAGTAAATAGTTTGCACCAATAAAACCTGTTAAAGACAGGTTGGAGTCCTGCCTCGTTACTCACGAGCAAGCACCAGCAGCACCTGACACAACCCTATTTGAATTGCTCCTCCATACACCCCACAGTCCAATACAAACAAGAGCTGTGAGCTTTATAACCTGACCTGGTTGTGGTATATTGAATAGTTTCAAGGACACCTTGCTATAAATATTTAGTAACTTGCAGAGTCCCCCTGGAAACCTGCATTTCCTGCTAACACGAAGCAGCCCACCCAGCCCACCTCCTGAGCTGTGCTATCATGTCTGAAACCACTCAGTCACACAACACAGAACCAAGCATCAACTTGTGTTGCCTGCTCTACACTCCAATGGCAAGAAACCGAGGCCAGCATTGTAAAACCAAAGATACGCCAATGATCCTTTTTTTTAGTTAGTGTATTTGGAAGATTATACATTTGGTAGTTTGTCACACATACATATTGTTGCAGGCCACCCCAGCCTCTGAGTGGTGCGAGATTCCAGGGTCTGGTTTTCTTGAAATGAGGGACAGCGGAGACTGTGGTGTCTTTATGATATATGGTTTATTTACACATATATAAAATCTGAGCCCACGATGGGGGGCTCACAGCATTAACACCCCTAGAGGGTCTTGCTTCTCTCATAGCTAGCGCCTTGGATTCTAGCAGAAATCAAGCATGACTCTCTGGCTTCTGTCTGCTTCTAGCCCAGCTCACATACTTTCAACTCTGGTTATTGTTGTTTGCACTACCAGCCAAAGGAGCAGAGGTGGATTTAGGGCAGCACAACCTAGCTCAGTTGGTTAGAACATGGTGCTCCTAATGCCAAGGTTTCAGGTTTGATCCCTATATGGGACAGCAGCCTATTTCTGTGTTGCAGGGGGTTGAGAGACGTCATAAAACAGAGAATGTCTAAGATGGGGATAAAGAACTGGTGGCCTTCCAGAGGTCACTGAATGTCAGCTACCATCACCCCTGCCCTTTAGTCACACTGGCTGGGGGCTGATGGGAATTATAGTTCTACAACATCAGCAAGGTCACAGTGCTTTCCCACACTAATGTAGGAAGTGAGATCTCCTGCCCACCCCCTGTGGCCTATGCTCCAGTGTTGAAACAGTGAACAGCTTCTGCATTCTGAAGCAAAATCCTTATTCTGTCATCCTTATTTAGCTACTTTACTTCCCACTGTGCAATGAATCAACTCCAAGATTCTGCACGATCTTTTGAGGAAGAGTGTATGTGTGTGTGTGTGTGTGTGTGTGTAAGACTCTGTTGGTTTCATCCATCCCTTTGCGCTACTTGCTTTGTCATCATTTTTATCTTGGTTTGAACTATGCCTTGTAACTGTCATCAACTAGCCAAATGCACAGGAATAGTGGAAGGCACCAGCTGGGGAACCCCCAAGGGAAGAAGGCTCAGAGTGGTGGTGGGACGACGATGAAGGAGAAGAGGAAGAAGACTGAGAGGAGAAGGCATTGGAAGCTGAAGAGGCAACAGGATTTAGTGAGAAGGGGGAGTCTGGGGCAGAGAGAAGTACAAAATCAGAAATAGAAGCAGGAGAGGAGGAAGGCCAAGAGGCAGAGATGAGTCAGGCTGGCGAAGAAGCCAGGGTGTCTCCCCCTCCTGCTGCAAAAAGCTCCCCATCCCCCAAGTCTCCCAGGACCAGGAGAGGCATGAAGTGGGAGGAGCAAAGGCAGGCATGCTGGTGTAGTCTCAGATTGCTCAGATTGGGAAAATCCCTGGAGAGGAGGGGATTTAGGCAGCTGTGGGAAGGCTGTGGGAGATTGTTGTCTCTGCCACTGCCTTATAGGGGCAAGACCTACAGAAAAAGAGTTGCTGTGTTCATCTATCATTAGTCCTAGCATTCCTGTGCAAATTCTGTTTTTCTAATAAAGATTTAACTTCACCTACTCCACTGAGCTGTCCTGAACCTTCCAACTTTCAGCGTCATGTCCATGAGTTATAGCTTTATGAGAGAGGGAGAAAAAAATCTTTATCCTCTTTCCCCCGTGACTCACAAATTGTGCTAACTTTTATCATGTCACCTCTTACTTGTCTATTCTCTAAATTAAAAAGCCCCAAATGCTGCAACTTCTCCTCGCATGGGAGTTGTGCCATCTGCTGGAAAATTTTGGCTGCCTGCATTTGGCTTTCACATTTTTGCAAACCAGTCTTGCAGAGGGGGCCCCCTCTTGTTGTGGTCCTCTTTCCCACAGAGGCATGAGGGTAACACAATGACACAAATGGAAATGCACATGAAAATGGAACATGAATGTTCAGTAACGTAACCGGCCTTAGTGAATGAAGTTATCCTATTCTTTTGATCTTCGTGTGATCATTGCTTGCATTTTGCATTCTATGGGTTTTCTAAACCACTCAGAAAGCTTGGTTGGAAGGTAAATCTGACATCATAGAATAGTGCTTTGTTTGCAAAAGAGGTATTATTTTGTTACATGGAAGATGGAGCAAGTTTTTCTTCTGCTCTAGAGGCTACAACCCAAACCAATGGCTTCAAGTTACAAGAAAGGAGATTCCAACTGAACAAGCAGAAGAACTTTCTGACAGTAAGAGCTGTTCAACGGAGTGGAATGCAGTCTCTCAGAAGGCAGTGGGCTTTTCTTCCTTGAAAGTTTCTAAGCAGAGGTTGCATGGCCATCTGTCATGTGCAATTAGTTGAGATTATTGGATTGCAGGGGATTGGACTAGATGCCCCTCAGGTTCCCTTCCAATTCTACAATTCTACGATTCCAGGATCCTGCTCCTGTAACTTTCCAAGCAGCTTGATTTGTGGACGTTTGGAGCTGTTGGCATTTACCTCTGCACAATGAAAAGTTTTACCTGATTTATTTTTTGCCCATAAAGCTGTTCACAGAAAAGACAGAAAGTTCACCGAGGAGGTGCTTTCCTCCCTGGCCGGCTGATAACATTTGTAGGTAGAATAAGTCATGTGATTTCCAAGCTGAAGAACTGAGGGATTTTATGGTGTTTGTGTGGTAGAGGAATTATCCAGATTTCGCCACACTTTGAGACACACAACTGCATTAGTCATCCATGAACAAACCTCATATTCCTGGCACTCACGTGTGCTCACTTCAATAGTAACAGCCGCTTCTTTGTTTGAAAGCAAACTTTCCCTGCCATGTCACTACTCTCCATTAAGGCACTAGGCCAAATTGAAAGCAAGCAGCCCCCATAATTAAATTATCTCTGTACTTGTGTTTTTCCTGTTTGTGGAGAGAGAGAGAGAGAGATCCCTGTATGCAGATATAAGTGGGGAAACATTTACCTATTGAATTTCTGCTTGTCTCACAGGTGTTAAAGGGCCCAGGCACAACCTTAAAATGCTAGAAATGATTGACAGACAGACAGACAGGGTGGTTAAAGAAGGGAGGATGGAATAGACACTGGGCTAGGAAAATGGTGGGTTGTGGAGCTGGAGGGAAGAAAGGTTGGTTGAGTGGAGAATGTGAGATGTGCCCCAAAGGTCGCATAGCTCCCAGCGACAGTGGGACTGGAAGGCTGTGTGCAATAGGCTGGGAAGAAGTGGATTAGCAAGGGATCTTTTGAAGGCTGTGGACTATGGGGCAGAAAGCCAAAATACATTATTACCAACTCTAGGTCCTAAAATAGAGGTGCCATATTTCAAGCAGTGAAAATCCGGACAGAAAAGTTGTTGAGCTTTAAAACTGCAATAAAAATTGCAGTTTTTGAGCTATAGTCGTTTGTACCTTGGAAGTTAAACAGTATCCGTTCCAGAAGTTCGTTTGACTTCCAAAACATTTGAAAACTACAGTGCGGCTTCTGATTGGCTGCAGGAAGCTCCTGCAGAAGCCCCAACGGATATTTGGCTCCCAAAAAATCATTCGAAAACCAGAACACTCACTTCACGATCCAAGGTATAACTGTATTTTTATGGGAAATTGACAAAAATGGCACTGCCAACATGAGCTTCCATACTGCCATATGTCTGGATTTTCCCGGACATTTTGCTGATTTCCGACCAGACACTGCTGCTGACTGCAGTATTCCGGATATGTCTGGGAAATTCTGGATGTATGACAAAAAGGAGTCCTATACTTTTAGGCATAGGAGACTTCTGCCGATGGTGAAAAAGCTCAAAAAGGTTCAGAAAAGGCTGATTAAAAAGCAGGTGTAACTCTGGGGAGGCTATAAAGTTTTGGGATTCTTAGTTCAGAAAAAGTTGAGCAAGGGGTGGACACTGTAGAGGTTTATAAAAATGATGCATGGTGAGAAGGTGGATGAAGAGTAGTTTTTCTCCTTCGCTCATAAAGCTAGAATGAAAAGTTATCCAATAAAGTTGAATGGTGGGAGATTCAGAACAGACCAAACTGAGTACTTCTTCAGACAGTGCAGTTAAACAATGCAGATTTCACTTCTACTCAGTGTGACATTGGCTATAAATTTATATGGCTTCAAAAGGAGATCAGACAAATTTGTGGAAGGCTAACCATGACTATTAGTAATCATGGCTGTATACTACCCCTAGTATCAGAGACCAGCCTTTTTTTGGTTCTCTGTAAAGCACCATGTACACGGATGGGTGTGATGATAGTGGGTTATGGTAACAGCTGCTTGCTGTTCATATAATGACTTCAGTGCTGCATTTTTATTGTGCAAAAGATTGTCTTGTATTACTGATTGCTTCAATTTTTGCAAGCTACTTTCGATGCATGCTACAGAAAAGTGGGTATAAATATAAATATAATTTTTAAAGTATTCTTATGATTTTTAAAAATTCACTATTTAGACAGTTCTTTGGCTGCAGGCAGGCTACCAACTATGTACAGCTACGCTAAGCTTTCAGCATATGGCTGTATGTAAATGCACATATACTTTTATAGCTCATATAAACACAAACATTTGATAGGGTTTGACAGGCCCTAGGCAGTCACTGACCCCTTTTCTTTGTTCTCATATTACACAAGGCCTTCACTGATGCAAACCTAAAGATCACATGGCAGTAACCTCTATTGAAATGAATTCCTTTTTGTTGAGTAACTATAATTGAGGTTTGGCGGTGTTAATTTTCTTAAACCACAAGCATCCATTCCATCTGTACAAGAGCATTATCTTTGATTCCAGAGAGCCCTGTTTCCTCCTTTGAAGAAACATAAATGGTTGCAAATTGTCTTTATCACATTGAGCTTATTTGTGAAGGACGTTGAACACTGGCCTCACATGATGCTGAGTCATCATCTCAGTCACATCCCCAGTTCTCAGAACCTGTTCACCTCCTGTTTAAAGGGACAAGCTACACTCCAAGCTCACTGTGGAAAACAGATGGCAAGCATGCTCTTGCCACTGGTCCTTGTACCCACCATCTTACTATTGACTGGTTTTGATGAAGGCAGGCAGCTAAGTACTCCTCAGCAGGTTGGATTTGGCCCCTGGACCATTCCTGGCCTAGGAGTACAAATATAGGTGAGCAAGAGAGCTATGTTTCGTTTTGCTGTGAACATTGGTTCTTCTTCTCATATCTCCCAACTGTTCTCCTTTATTCTTCAAAGGGATCTTTCTTGGTTAATTATTGTCCCCTTCACAGCAGCTGTGGGGAACCTGTGGCCCTCCAGACGTCACTGAACAACAGCTCCCATCGGCCCCAGCAAGCATGGCCAATTGCCAGGGACAATGGGAGTTGTGGTCCAGCAACATCTGGAGGACCAATGGTTCCCCATGCCCACTAAAAGAGGTTACAACAATGGTGTGGGGGGTATATTTCCATAGTTTCACCCCACAACATTGGTGTAATGTTTAAAGGCCCAGCACAACGAGGTCATGTGCAGGTCCTTCTCACAGAATTGTTGCCCATCTGGGACCATAGTGACCACTGAGTTGAATCATTCAAAATGTTGAATGATTATCAAGCTTGAGGGACTGACTGTATGAAGGCCGCGATGCTTACTAATATGCTGCTTTCTTTTGAAGCTGGAAAGGTTCTGGTTTCTCAGTAGGCAAGAAAGAGGAAGGACGGAGGCTAGTAAGTTCAAAAGCAGCTGGTTTGCCCCCTGGAGTACAGATGTCAAGGCCTGGGGGAAAAGGCAAAAAAACAAAACAAAACCCCCTGCCTCATAACTCTCATCCAGGGTGACTCAGTCAGAGCCCTGACACTGGAGCAAAATAAAATGGGTATCTGCCCTGTAATTTTGAGGAGCAGAGAGGAGTTGCCCAACACATAGGGGATCAGAGGGACTCATAGCAATGCTTTCAGGAAAGTTTTTAATTTTCCTGTTTTGTTTTTTAAATAGCATGGTGGCCAGTGCTGAAATGGCATCCCTGCTTCAAAAATGCAAAACCAAAGGAAAACGTGAGAAATGGGTTACAACTCTTGTGTTTATTACACTAAAATGCATTGTAAGAATCCCTGTTAGCTATGGGTTACTGTGCTTATGGAATCAAATACCACCATTAGTCGTATCATCATTTATCTATGGGTGGCTGAGGACTGTCTCTGTACACTGCTTTTTCTATGCAGACATAATATTTTTGTACAGAAAACATTTTCAGTTTCAAACAAACAAACAAACAAACAAACAAACAAACAAACAAACATCCCTTTATGGAACAATTACCGGGGGGATGAGATACTGTGCTGAAAGAACAGTGTTAAGAATAAGCTGTACTTTCATAGTTTGATAATAGGCACAACATTTCTTTTTTAAAAACCCCAAATTTCCTGTGTTCTCTTTCCCAAGACAAAAACGGCCCATGTAAACATCGCCCTTCTCCTAAGTGAGTACAAAAAACAACAACAAAACATTTGCCAGATCTACCTACATGAAGAGAACATAACTGGTGCTCTGTAAAATGTTGAACTTTCAGGAGGGGTGTTGTGAGAGAATAGTTGAGGACAATTTCAATTTTAAATGTTTTAAGGTTTTGGTGCATGTTTAAATGCTGTAACTTCTAATATTTATTTAGACAAAACAACAAAATTGTGTTTGATGGGGATCTTGCTACTTACATATTTCAAATGTAAAGGCTGGGTCCCTACAGATGTAACTGGAAAAAAGGACCTGCCTGAGTGAGAATGACTGGCTCTTAATGTTGACAGATATACTAGAAACAGAACTGACGCCACGTTTTCCATCTCCTTCCATTCTTCTGGAAGGATATCTACTTCTTGATTTTTTTTAGACCACTTGCAGATTTATCTGAATTAACGTTTGTTTGATATCTTATTCAAGGTTTGATTCAAATATAACAATGAGCAGGCATGAGCCATCGGTTCGTACAGTTAAACCTACCTTTTTCACCTCCTCCCCCTGCTGTGGGAGGAGAGGAGGTGATAAGTTTCTAGCTGCAATAAACAGTAAAAAAGGTAAAGGTAAAGGTACCCCTGCCCGTACGGCCCAGTCTTGACAGACTCTAGGGTTGTGCGCTCATCTCACTCTATAGGCCGAGAGCCAGCGCTGTCCGCAGACACTTCTGGGTCCCATGGCCAGTGTGACAAGCTGCATCTGGCGAGCCAGCACAGCACACGGAACGCCGTTTACCTTCCCGCTGGTAAGCGGTCCCTATTTATCTACTTGCACCCGGGAGTGCTTTCGAACTGCTAGGTTGGCAGGTGCTGGGACCGAACGACGGGAGCGCACCCCGCCACGGGGATTCGAATCGCCGACCATGCGATCGGCAAGTCCTAGGCGCTGAGGTTTTACCCACAGCGCCACCCGCGTCCCTGCAATAAACAGTAGCTTCCCACTTTTGACCATTAGCTGTCCCTCCACGCAGAAGTCTACATATTTGGATGCACCTTTTAAACTCTTTGTTTTCAATAATTGGAAAAAAAACAACTTTATTTGGTCTCACGTTTCATAAATTTTCTATCAATTGATTCAATTATTTATTGGCTGAGCTTTCGTCTCGAAAGACAAAATTTTAAATTCAGAGAAGTCTGTTATAATGTTTAACTCCTGCCTTCTTCTTTTTTGTTTTTTAAGGATACATTTGATCCAAAATGTCACATTCTGGAGGTTTTCCACCACTTCCCACTTTGCAGAGTCGCCAGCTCTGCGCTGGGTGTGGAAATGCTAGCGGTTTCAGTTCCTACTCCCAGCAGCACTCCTAACACCCTTTGGGAAGCAGCGTACCTCAGGACTGAGCCTCTGCGCTGGACACAGCAGTAGTCACTATGCACCCCTTTGGGCAGGGCGTGCCCCCAGCAACTTCCAAAAACAGTTCCCGCAAACCCCAGCATCATTCTCTGGGTCTTTATTCTTCTGCTGGAATAGTTTAGACGTGGCTGCGAAAGGGGCTGGGCTTGTCGGATGACCGAAACGACCTGCAGGGTGGGCGCTCTGCTGAAAAGGGGGCAAAGAACTCCGCAGCGAAGGTGACCACATCATCGGGCTTGCGAAGGAGCAGCAGCTGTAAGAAATCTGCCAACAGTGCACGGAGCTCTGGGTGGCGACGCACATAGGTGGCATGGCTTGCTTGCAGCTCCTCCTGAAGGGAGGAAACCAAACCCCCGTTAGAGGAGGGGCTCTCAGGTTGTTGCTCTGTCCAGTTTGGTGCCCTACCCAAGTACTTCAGGTAAAACTACATGTATGTGGAGGCCCACTAATTGACCCCTGGCAACAGTTGGCACATTTTAAGAGCGTAGGCAAGACTCTAGCTGCCACACAACTCACCTTTCTGTCTAAGAACTGGGAATACAGCTGCACATCCTCTTCCCAATCCAGCGGGATTTTCTCAAAGACTGGACGAGGGTCTGCTTCATCTGGGAAGAGGTGGAAATTGAAGCAGAGAGTTAGGAACACAGGAATTAGAGATAGATGTCCATCACATACTAGAAATCCACAGCTCTTAAAAATAAACAAAAATAAACAGTGCAATTAAATTTCAATCCATGCCTAAATGAAAGAGAATGTCATTTTGCCCAAGTTAGTTGATTCACTCCCAGATGCTGTCCCCAGTGGAGGCCAACACAGATCCTGGGCCTCTCCAGACTGGTGTTTTGTTGTGGGTGTATCCTGCAACGCGTTCTTGACACAATAATAGTGTGTTAGTGGTGGATTTAGTCTACTTTAGTTTGCTCTGGGATTCTTCCCCAACTGTTATCATGTTTTTGCTTTCCAAAGAGGCAATAGCACAACAGAACCAAAACAAAAATTAACTAGAACATTTGTAGTATAAAAAAGGTATGAAACTTCAGCAGGAGATTATGAGAGATGCACCGCTTGGAAATGAAGCAGCATGAGGACCCCAAAACTTTTGCAGGCACTGACAGTATGGATATCTGATGTGACCACCTCAATTGCAGATCATCACAAATGTCCAATGAAAAAAGGATGTCTGGAGGGGGTGCAACTACCAAATGCCCCCATTGCCTCTGGTGACCATTCCCAAGCGCTGACAGGGTGGAGGGAGGGAAATTTCACAGACTCCTGCCTTTTACCTGTGTCGATCAGAATGGGCATCTGCAGGATCACCATGGTGGCCGGGGATCCAACCTGGACGCGGCGAGATAAATGCCTGGGTGGAGGAGGCAAGAAGGAAAACTAGCCAGCTGGACCCTCCCATATTTGCCTGGGAACTGTAAGAGATAGGCAGGAGCCCTGCAAGACTGTAGCTGCATGCGACTCTGGTGCCTTCATGATGTGGTGTGAATGGATCATCATGAGGCATGCCAGGCCTAGGAACAGGAAGTTCTCCTGCCATTACCTTTGCATTTCTTTTAGTTAATCAACTGACAAATGTATCTTGGTGGATACTGAAGATGCAAACATCTTCTGTCTCCTCTTCTCCTCCCCACATTTTGCACGTCGTTTTGCATACGAAATGCAACTGAGTTGTTTCATTTATGGTTCTTAGGGTGGAATAAGGGAGGGAGAGACGGGGAATTTAGTACACACAACCTGTGTACCTTGAGAGTGGACATAAAGAACTAGGTTACCTTGCATTCACTCAATGTATTTGTAATAATAATAATAATAATAATAATAATAATAATAATAAGTTTTTTTAAAGCACTGGCATTCAAAGGAAACCAGGCTGTGCTAGGAAACCTACAGTAAGAATGCTGTCGAAAAGACTGTCAGAAGCTATTCTAGGTCAGAGGGAGTGAGCCATGTTGCCTGCAAGGAAGGGCTGGACACAAGCAATTGCACTGGGTCCTCCTTACCCATCCGACAGGAAGTAGAACTGCCAGCACAGGGGGACCTCGTCCATGGAGTGCACAATTCTCTCGATGACAAACACCTCCACCTCCTCTTTGCCCACTTTCTGCTTCTGGATGCCCAGGGAATTCTGGGAATGGAATTGAAGAACGAGAAAGGTGAGTAAAAATAGTGCTGCTGGTGAGGCAGCAAAGCCTTGTTCTCTCCTGCCAGCATATAGTTAACTTTAGACAGTCAGCTGGCCTGCATGTTTTGGTCAAATCTTCACGTGGATTTTTTTGCCAATCTACCGAGGGCTGGGCTGGATAGGTCAGCACAATATGTGCTGTAACACAGCCCTTCCCGAGACAAACTTCCTCATACATTGCCGACACCTGCAGGGTGCCCCACCAGACACACTCACATAGGTGCAGGGGCAGATGTGCTGGTCAATGCCAAATGCAAGGAAAATGGCATCTTGTGGTACAGCTTGCCTCCTGGCCATCACCCGCATCACCAGGAAGTTGGCAGACTCTGAGACTAGACCATGAAGCTGTGCACGTTTGTAAGAAAATGTGTCAACGTGGATCTCTTCCTGTGAGAGAGAATAGAGGAAAGACATTTTCACCTAATCCAAGACAACAACAGGTCATTCTGGGGAAATTGTTTTGGGACTTATAGATGGCACTCCTTGGCGCTTCAAGACAGGCTTAGCCATTCGTGGGACAAGAATGGGAAACTGTGATCTTGCTGCCCTTTGTCATCTGACTGTTATGAGGGCTTGTGCAGCATAGTGGTGAAGACTTTGAGTTGGGAAGTCCTCAGTTCAAATCAGATCTCAGCTGCAAATTCACTAGGTGGCATTTGGTACTAAGCATGACACCTTTGGCCTCAGACCAGCTCATATCTGCAACATGAGGACAATGCTGTTCTTCTTAGTGGGCAGGTGTAAGTACTGAGATAATGAAGGTGGAGGGTTTGGAAATGTGCAATAGAAATGTTGTTCTGGGACATGATCTGAAGGAGATGCTCAGGAGATCTGGGTCTGTTTGGTGTCTGGAGACCACCTGCCTTGAATTCCATCATGGAAGAAAGAAGGGGTATAAAGGCAATACATATAGTATGCCATATTGCTGTTTGTCTATTTAGAATACTTAACAGGGTGCAAATTGCTTTACAAGCCTTGCAACAAGGCTAGACTCCAAGGTAGTTAGACTACAAAATAGTGGAAAGTAACATAACAATCTCATAGTCTGTTAATCCCTGATGACAACCAGTGGAACAAGTTATTATAGATAACATTCAAGGACAGTAGCTAGGAATGCTTGAGGGATACAGTATTTGCGAAACTAAGTATGAACTAACCAGATTCAGACCTTCCAGTGTTATGAATAATCCTAGCACCACAGGGACATTGTGTTATTTCTGTTCCTGGACTTAGATTTGAATGTAATCTTTATTTCAGGATCTTTTGTAAACTGCTTATGAAGTGGGAAATAAATATTCTAAATGAATAAGTAATGTGTGAGTCAGAACTCACTTCTTGATTGTTCCCATGTAGTTCTCATTCAACAACAGCCACAATCAAAATGCATTTTAAAACATGTTATTTCAAGAGAAAATGTACTTAGAAACTTGTATTTTGAGGAAGGGGGGACGTTTAAAAATAAGTATTACTGTATTTTTCGCCCTATAGGACGCACCAGCCCATAGGACGCACCTAGTTTTTTTGGGGGGGGGAATAAAGGGGGAAAAATTATTCCCCCCCCAGCCACGGGAACTCCCACAGGGCTCCCTAGGCTGCAGATATCTGCCTGAAGCGCGGGGCGCACTGCTTCAGTGTGCCCCGCGCTCCGTGCAGCAGGCTGCTATCCGCAGCCTAGGGAGCCCTGCGGGAACTCCCGCGGGCTCCCCAGGCTTACGGATAGCTTCCTGGAGCCTGGAGAGAGAGAGGGATCGGTGCGCACCGACCCCTCTTGCTCTCCAAGCTTCAGCGAAAGCCTGCATTCAGCTCATAGAACACACACACATTTCCCCTTCATTTTTGGAGGGGAAAAAGTGCGTCCTATAGGGCGAAAAATACGGTACATAACATACAATTTTGGTTGTGTGGATTTAATAGGGAAATCACGCTGGAATTGACTTATAGGTGAACAGACATGAAAGTGACATGGATTTGAATTACTAGTGTGATTATTTCCCTTAACCTAGAAAGGGAGGGAGTTGGGCTTGACTTTCCAAATCCTTTAAGAAGGATCAGAATTTACTCACATCTCTTTCCACCACAGTTTTGCTCACAAAAAGCTGGTCTTGGCGTCTCACCACATGGGTCCTGGTTTCCACTGGGTGCTCCCTGAACTGCAGAAAAAAGTACGAGAAGATGATAAATCCATGCCAGACAGATGGTTTTTTTTTAAAAAAAAATATTTTTTTTTTACCCAAGAGTACTTATGTCTAAGCCCTTTGTCCCTCTAGTGCAGAGGTGGGGAATCTCTGGCCCAAGGCCTAATTATGGGTTCTAGTTTGGCCTGCAAGACCAGTTCCCAAAAGCAAATCAGGATGAAGGCTTATTCTGATATAACTGCTTTGTAAACAAATAAGGACCAATTAAGACCAGGCATAGGAAGGAATTCAGTGTAGTGCTAATCTCCCTTCTCCTCCCTCTGTGTGCTGCTCCAAGGGTTCTCCTGGACCCCCCCCCCCAAACCAATGTCTTTATATATGTTGGAAGCCACCCAGAGTGGCTAAGGGTGGGGTACAAATAAATTGTTGTTGTGGAAATCCTTGTTTGGGCTTCTAGTGGGAGGGGGTTGTTAGTTGAATCCCACCCATAGTCTAACCACCAAATAAGCAAATTGGGATGGATGCTGAATGTACAGATTGTCTGGAGCAGAGGTCCCAACTAAAGAAGAATGGCAACTTAAACTGATGGAATATGCACAGCTTATGGACCTAACATATAGAATAAGACAACAAGAAGAACATACATTGGAAAATGTTTATTGAATATATGGGAGGAAATTGTGTACACTTGAAAACATTGGCAGCATTAAGGTAAATTCAACAGTGTAAACAAGTTTTGATGGATGTAATAATGGAATACTGAATGGTTTAGTTTATGCAAAATATGCAGTGATTTATTATATGCAAAATGAACCATAGAAAGAGAAGAAGGGAAGTCACTGACATTTTAAGGTGGTTTAAATGAATATTATAAATTGTAAAATAGAAAATTTAATAAAAATTATACCCACAAAAGAAAGATTGTCTGGAGGAAGCCCATCTCGGCTAATGGCTCTCCTGTCCAGTCCTTGATAAGTATAAAAGTTTAATTTCGGAAGAAATTCAGAGCACTTATAGGCTGATCTATCACACCTTCAATGACACACTGTTCCCCACCCCACCCCGGAAATATGAAGAGATCTAAGGCTTTACAAGTAGGTGGAGTCAGCTATGTTAGAAGGAAGATGTCAGGCGCCAGTATGCAGGTTGGTTATTTTATTTATTTATTGTTAAATTGCCCTGCTGACATGATTTGGATTTTCTGTCTCAGGCACCATATTGTCTTAAATTGACTTTATGTAGGCTGTGCTATAAATAGTCCTGTTAGATTGCTTCCTGCTTCTGGTGTGTGCATGTAGGCAAGACCAAAGTGTTGCTTTAAATCCCAGTCCCCACAGGGGGAAGGTGGGCTGACAACTGCATTTCCAACAGCCTGCTTTTGAATGGGCTGGATATTCCACTGATTTCAAAGGGACCTAAGGTAAGGTTACCAGATTTTTTTCAATGAATCTGGGGACACTTTTCAACTTCCTACTAAATAGATGGATTTTGTCAGGGAACTGATTTGGAAATCCAGGGACTGTCCCTGGGAAACGGAGACGTCTGGTAACCTTAACCTAAGGCCAACTATCCTGGTGAGTTTAACAAGGAGAGCAGAAAATGGAGATCATGAAGGAAACCTGCAAAAGGGGGGCGGGACTGAAAATATTTCCCCTACCCCCATGCTTCACTATGAAGAGGAGAAATCTTGTCAGGATTACAGGTGTTTAGAACAAACTTAGTTGGTCTCTAAGGTGCTACTGGACAATTTTCTTATTTATTCATTCATTTCAGGTGTTTAGATGTTATCTTGCATCCAGGTAGCCATGGTGAAGGGGACACAAACAAGATATTTACCCTCACACTTTCCTTTGTGTGCTGCTCTACAGTTTCCAATTTCTTTGTTACATATCCTGATAAAGAAAGAAATAAAGGTTTAAAAAACAAACAGTTAAAGGTTATGCCACCTAAACACTCCCTGCAAGCCCTCATTGCCTCTTTATTACCCTTGGAAATACTCCAGTTTTTACCAAGAGTTCCTGAAGCTGCCTACCTTTCTCGGAATTTTCCTGAAGTAGTGCCTGATAGCTGCTAGAAACCACTGTGACGGCTGCCAAACTTACTGTGACTGGGTTGATTTCACACTAGCTGTTTTCTCTGGAATGGATATCATTCATTCACTTTGTTTTTATGGAGGATCCAGATGATTTCTCTTCCAAAATGTTGCATTCCAGTGTTTTCTGTGCTGTCAGCCCAACCTAATTTGTGCCATTTCTTTGTTTGCTTAAGATACAATTGTAACACCACTCTGTCCAATGCCATGAAATGGCAAAGCACTACTGATGCATCTTGGGGAAGAGTGGTCTGTTTTTGGTGAAGCCTCGCTTTTCTTCATTCTCTGCCTAGTTGCTTTTCCAGGGAGACAAGCAGCTCAACTGAGGTGTTTGAAGGAGAGCAGAAGGTTCTAAGCATCAGCTTTGTACTAACTCTCAGATCCAAACAAAACATATTTACACAAGAAAAGTACAATGACTAGTGTTGTGCATGAACTACTTAAATCTCATTCGTTTCAATGGGTTTTAGGGAACCTACCAAAACACGTGATTGCTCAGGGTGGGTGGGTGTGAATGCACAAATAATACTCCATGGCTTTTATTCAACATATACCAGCTGCATTAAGAAGATAAAATAAAAATTAAATGCATATTGTTAGTGACAAGGGAATAGCTGGGAGAAGGAACAGCAGTGTGGTGTAGTGGTTAGAGTGCCTGGGAAACTGGGGTTCTGGTCCCCACTTAGCTGTGAATCATGCAGAGTGACCTCGGGTCAGTCATTGTCTCTGAGCCTAACGTACCTCACATGGTTGTTGTGATGATAAAATGGGAAGAGGGAAGACCATGTATGCCACCTTGAGCTCCTTCGAGGGAAGGTGGGAAAGAAATGTGCTAAATAAGTACATCACAAAATTAGGAGGTCTTTGCTGATTGAAGGCTGCAATTCTGAACAAGCTTCATAGCCCATGAGTCCCATTAAATGAAGTGGGAATAATTTTAAACATAGTAGAGTCTTGCTTATAGTATGGTTGCCATATTTCAAAAAGTGAAAATCCGGACAGAAAAGTTGTTTAGCTTTTTTGACAAAATCTCAAAAGAATAAATAAAAATGAAGTTTTGGAGCTATTTTTAAGGAAAATCACCCAAAACGACACTGCTGACATGGGCTGCCATATGTCCAGATTTTCCTGGATGCTTCAACAGATTCCGCCATGACACTGCTTCCAACGGCCAATTGCTGGTTATGTCTGGGAAATTCCAGACGTATGACAACCTTAGCTTATAGGAACAGGAATTGTAGGGCCTTATTGGGGATATAGCAGAATATTAAGTGCTATGTCCACACTGTGTGGCTGGAACCTTGCTCAGCTTTTTCTTCCCTTGGGTCTAAAACGGTTATCAGACTAAGGAAGCATGGCACTAGGAACAAAAAATGACTGTATTCACTTGCTACAAATACTCTATGGTTAAATCTCTTCTTCTCATGTTATAGCTCCATCTCTGCATCCATAGTTTCAAGGTCCCATATCGCCAGTTGTATAATTTGAGGCCTGAAGGCTGTTATTTGGACACAGGAGTAGGCTGACTCTCTCTCTTCTCCATAACACCACCCTCCTCCTGCCAAATTATCACAGTGAAGTTACCTGTAATGGACGTTGTGCAAGGGATGCCATCAATGGTCCCCTTGCTGCTGGCACGGACCAGGTACAGGTCTTCTTCGTCCCAGTCGTCTGGTGAATAGCTGGTCTCCTCCACTGAGATGGTGAATGTCCCTGTAGTCTCTCCGCTCTCCGAGATGGCAACCAGTGATTCCCCAAAAATGCAGTACTTTATCTCTTTCAGTTCTGCAAGATGAGAGAGTAGAACATTATCATTTGGGGGAAACAGAGAGAGAAAAGCCTGTTCCCACACAGAATGGGAAAATATCCCCCAAGAACAGAAACCAATTGGTGGTGGATGCAGAGTATTTTGGCAACAAAGGTAGATCCAACCCTAAAACTCATGAGCAGAGACCTAATATCAAACCAGATTCTATATGGAAGTGTTTAACTGAAAAGCTGAAGGAATAAGTCCACTAAGTTTGGAGTCATCTGGGTCATATTGACCTCCTTTCTCCCCGGCTTCTCCCCAAGGCCTGCCAGTTGCTTGCCTGGCCTGTGATGTGCCTGGTGTTTTTTCCATGATCCATTACAGCATTTGAAAGGATGGTCACCCAGGGAAAGGCGTGGGGAAAATGGGCTGCATTCCAGGGGCCATATGCCAATGGTGCCCAGGGCCAGAGGCAAAAGCGAGCAAAGCAACATGTGTGAATTTTACCTTTGTATAGTAAACTACTTCTTACCTATGCTCATACTCTCCTCTCTGTCCCGCATCCAGGCAAGCAAGAAGCATTGTCTGTGGGGTGTGATCCATGAGAGGCAGTCAAGTACAACATTCCTTGTAATGATAGAGAAGACTTGCAAGGGAATGTTTGGTCCAGCCAGTCAAAACTTCCTGTTCCTCCTGGCTAGAACATCCTTCCTTTTGCATGTGATAGAAGGTGGGCGTGACCTAACCTGTCCAGGTAAGGAAAGGATGAGTCATGCAGCACAACTCCCTCTTTTTTTGACTTCCTTCTTTGTTTGACCAGCTTCTAGCTAGGACTGCTCTGCTGGCTCTCAGCTAGCTGAAGCACTGGGATTATTCCCCCATATGGGGTAGAGCCACATGTACATATTTGTAACTGAGTCTGCCTTCAGGAATCCATCTGTGATCTGATGTGAGTAAACTTCTTTTATTGACTTTGAATAAGATTGTTGTGTCTTTATTCTTTTAAGAGGGATTCAAGGGAACTTACTGGGAACATACAATTCAATCTGAGACAGACTGAATTGTATAATAGTGAGAGGCTCACATGAACCTGCAACCAGCTATCTGCTATGCATATAAAAGGGGGAATGTAACTGCTACATAAAGGAACTTGCTAGTGCAAGTTAGGAAGGATATTAATAAACAATATATCCTCTCCTGCCACCCTAAACATTCCCATATTGTCTGAGGTTGAGGACACATTCCAGTGAGGGAAAAGCTCTCAAGGAGGGTGCAGTTCAGGGCTGGTGAGGCATGTGGCCTGAAGAGAGGGGAAAGGGCTCTGGGAAAAGTCCTGAGGGTCAGACAGAGAAGCCTGCATTTGGCTCCATGTCCTGAAGTTTCCCCATCCCAGCCCTGGGACATACCATCTTGCAAGTCAGTCTGGCAAAGCCTTGTACCAGGTCTAAAAGGTGGCTCACAAAATTGGCTGTTGAAGATAGGAAACTTGGTTTTACCTTAGGAGTTAGCAGCAAACTTGCTGATACAATCATGCCCACGCTGACCAATAGTGTTCCTTAATGGTTTGGAACTGAGGAAACTAGACACGACATTAACACTGAGAATATTCCTATTCCATTTCATTTTTTTATAATAGCAGGTGCAGGGGGACCCTCCCATTTTCATTGGGACTGCAGCATGCAGGCAGGGGATCTTTTACTCCCCCCCCCTATTGAAATCCCACTGAAAATGCCCCCAGTGTGGAGTGGAGTGGGGAAATTCATTAGAACTGCAGCTGGGTGGCAGGATGAGGAGAGGTTTAAACCTCCTCCATGTCTGCTGCAATACCAGTAACCCCCCCCCCCCCGCCCCTCAGTGCCTGCTATGAAGAAAAAGAAAAAAGGTTTTCCCAGTGGTGCTTTTAGTGTCAGTCTACTTTGGCCCTAAGACTCCTATATCTTCAAAGGTTGATAGTGAAAAAGCTCCTGGCTGTCAGCACCCCTCCCTTACATGGGGGAGAACAGGGTAGGAGAGCCTCCTCCCTCCTCAAAAGGGGCACCCACCAATGAGCGAAAGGAATTCCACTGCCCCTTTGTTGGCAGCTGGGACTTTCGGTATTGGCACCTCCTTCGCCACCTCGTCTGAGGTCTTCTTTTGCATTGTGGAGAGATGAGGACTTAAAGCCTTGGAGCAGGTGGGTGTAGAAGAGGACACTTCCCAGAGGTCTGCTGTGAGGAAATCTGGAAGAAGAAGCAGCGGGGGGGCGGGGGGCGGGGAGAGGATATGGATGATGAAAGCAGACTGGATGCAAACCCTGCCTGCAATACATTAGCTGGAGTGGACATAGCTCTAGCCACATACTGTGTGAGATAAGGGGAATAGTCCCAGCCTACCATACTGTTTCAATTAATTTTGACGATATATACAAGGGAGAGTCACAGTGAAGAATTCAGCATGAAACCAACACCAGAAAGAACTGAGCTAATGTGTCCAAGACATGGGGATCTGCCATTTGCTCATTCAGGTGCTGTGAGCCCACCACCCCACAGGACATCGCTGACCAAAAGACCACTCGTGATGAAACTGGTTTGAATTTAGGCCACAAGGTTATTGATTACAGCTGTAAGGAGTTTGGTGAAGGCATTGGGTTGTAACCGACCTCAACCAACCTGACTGCTGAATTATCAACCAAGGGGTCGAACCGATGTTGAGGAGACCCTATGACTTGTATCAAATAGGTGCTACTCCACAAGGAGTGCTATGGCCCTAGCCCCTTGCATGGGCATCCAGACAAAAGCACCTCCTCATGGACCCCTTTAACGGGTTTGCCATATTCCCTCAGAGGCAATGCACATTTTCCATTATTCCCACCAAGCTCCCAGGCTATAAACACGACAAACTTTTTGAAAATGAAAGCTAGGAATCAGGACCTGCTAATGGGCCCTGCATGTCTAAAAGTCAGATATCCAGGCAAAGCAATGGCTCTTATTTTGCTGTGCTTCGTGCCATCTCCTTGGTGGGTGCTAAGATAGAGCTCTATGGTCAAGCTTTTTGCAGGCTCTTCCCAGAGAATAGTAGGAAGGATGAGGGCCATCGGCCATCTTCCCTCTTCCCATGGAACTCTGAGAAAGGTAGTCCTTCAAAGGGTCTTTAACAGAAAATTCTCACCAAGCTACAATTTTCAGGATTCTTTAGGGGAAGCCTGTTCTGCACAAATAAGGAATCGGTCTCGCAATGGGGCAGTCCCTATGCTGCAACTCCCTGCACACTGGTATTTGGCAGACACCTTTGCTGTATTGTTTACAGCGCCTTCTAAAAACTTTTTTGCTTAGGCAGGCCTAAGCCAGATAGGTAGGGTCAGCATTTTAATTGGTAATTCCCTTTTGTATTTCATAACATATATTTTTAACTGGTGATTTTATAAATACTTTTTAATGGATCAGCTCATTTTTAACTTCTGATGATTTTAATGTCTATCTTATGTTTTATGCAAACCATCTACAGTACAGGTTTTGACAATTAAGTGGTAGACAAAATTTAAAATTTAAAAATAAATAAATTGAGATAAGGTATGTGCTTTCTCTGTCTTTTTCTCGTTGAAGCTGCCTCCTTTTATTTTATTGGATGGCTCCCAGCCTGGCAATCAATTAATCAATAAAGCATTTGTATAAATTTGGGAGAATATTGGCTGCAAAGACCCCCTATTTCCTTCCACTCACTTGTCCTCCGTCCTTCTGTACAGCATCCTGATGTAGCAACAAAGCCCCTCCACCCTCATCAATGAATGCCTCAAATGCTAACCCCAGTTGCATCCATCCCAGTTATTTCCTCCCCGCCCATGCAGCTTCCCAGGATGGGGGTAAATTTAGAGAAACGAGTGGAAGTCAGCTTCGTGTTAGACCTGAAGCCTCCCACTCTAGACTCACTGCGGGTTTTTTCCTGTCCTTCCACAGTGAGGTTACAATGTATTCATTGGTTTCCGCAGCAACAGCCTTCCTCCCCGCCTCTTAAAGGGACAGAATGAGTTGGTAGCATTGAGAGAAGCTTTTCACAGGATTCTAGCATGCATGGAATTCTAACAGGGAAGAACACAAAGGGAGAGGAGGGCATGAGCTGGGAATTAGGAACAGGCAATCAGAATATAAAAGGTATAGTTGTGGAGTTCTGTTTTCAGTGGTCTGCACAACCAAACAAGGCACGTCTACATACACCATCCTTTGCACAATATTCTCACACTTCCTGATCCAATGACAGTATAATGACTGCATGTAATGGCTGAGGGGAAGAATAGCTCATCAACAGGAAAGACCTTGCTGAACATAGATGGGGGGACAAAGACCTCCAAATGTTGCCTTAGAAAAGCAAAATTAAATTAGTGGTGTTTTACCCACACCCACACCCAGACTGTGGGTTACAGATAGCCTTGCTGCTGTTCTTCTCCATTTATTGCTGGCTAAGTACCCCTGCATTGGGGTCACACAATTAGTGAATTCAAAGCCACCAAATGAATACCTTAACAAGGAAGCTCACAAAATACTGTGGGCATTTTCTATTACTATAATAGAAAAATGGTGCAATGGCACCCCTGACATGCATGTAGTCACATTCCATAAAGCCATCACAGTAGCAAAGGACTCAACAACTGATGGCATTTGTGTCTTAGTCGAATCAAACAGAATCTTATGGCTACAAAATCTTATGGGGGAAGTATCACATTTTCCTAAATGCAAAACATGGCACTTTTGAGGACTTAGGACATGCAGAATCTCAGCCACAGATGTTACACAAGAATATATCATACAGAGAAGTTCTAAGTAGAAGAGTAACTCATCACTGTGACTAATGAAAAAGAGTTCTATGAATAAACTGGTTCTTCTTTGGGAGTAGGACACTTCAGTGAAGAACTTTTAACAGCATCATGTCCGTTTCTCTGTCATCTTAAACACTTTTTTTCAATGGTTAACAAATCTGGCTTTTCTTGCAACATTATTCAACGCTAACCCAGTATTTTAGGGGAGTGGGTGGTGTTGTGGTCTAAACCACTGAGCCTCTTGGGCTTGCCGATGCAAAGGTCAGTGGTTCAAATCCACACAACGGGGTGAGCTCCCGTTGCTCAGTCCCAGCTCCTGCCAACCTAGCAGTTTGAAAGCATACCAGTGCAAGTAGATAAATAGGTACTGCTGCAGTGGGAAGGTAAACAGTATTTCTGTGCGCTTTGGCACTCGTCATGGTGTCCCATTGTGCCAGACGTGGTTTAGTCATGCTGGTCACATGACCTGGAAAACTGTCTGTGGACAAATGCAGGCTCCCTCGGCCTGAAGCGAGATGAGCGCTGCACCCCATAGTTGTCTTTGACTGGACTTAACTGCCCAAGGGTCCTTTACCTTTACCATTTATCTAATCCAGTATTGTAAACTTTTTCAGAATTTCAGTTCATCCTTATGAATGGAAAGTTATTAGGGCCAACAGAAGAGAACTAGTATCCTATTTAAAAAAAATGGTACAGCTGGAGGATACTTCTAGCATTACACAGATAGTTTATATATATAAACAGCTGGTTGTTATACATACTGTTAAATTACTTTAGATACAGTTGGTGGGAGAAAGTTGTCCTGAAACATCCCCACATGGACATTTCTACATCCATCTGCCAAATGTATCCATTATCAACCCCTCTTTATATATTCAGTCTCCTTTTTTCCATACCTGTACTGTACTTTCCTTTCTGTATCTCCATCTTTTATTCTTTGTGTTTTGTCCACTATGCCCCAAAGCAAAAATCAAACTACAGCCAGTTCAACCATGTCCTCTCTGCCTTCCGGCAAGATTGGATTATTACCAATACTGCAAGTTAAGAACATGCCTGGAGGCACCTTGGTTAAATGAGGGAGGAAGAAGCCCTAAGCTTTCAGTAAAATGATAGCTCTGTTGTTGATTTAGAGTATTCAGCTACATTTTATTCAGAGCAGACCCACTGAAATGAATGGACCTATTAAGTGCAATGGGTCCATAGCTGTCAACGTTTCCCTTTTTTAAAAGGGAAATTCCCTTCTTCCAAATAGGATTTCCCTTAAAAAAAAGGGAAAAGTTGACAGCTATGAATGGGTCTACTTTGCTCAACACCACCCAGTAAGGGAATCCCAGATACATCTACTCAGAAGTAACTTGCAAGTAACAGGGCAAAAGACTGCAGTTCTCAACCCCTCCCCCACCTTCAAACAGATGTGCACGACAGATTCCCATACTGAAGCTGCATGCAGGCCATACATTTAAAGCAAGCACAAAGAATTCTGCAAACTGTAGTTTACCCTGGACAGAGCTACATCTTTAGCAAAGTACTGTTCCCAGGGCTCTTTGGGGAAACTAGTGTGCTTTAAATGTATGGCGTGTCATTCATTCTCTCCATCCTCCTGAAAACAGAAAGATGAGATTGCTGGGGCTCAGCTGGCACTGTCAAGATTATGAGCAGCTGTCAGGATGAATGTGGGTCATTGCAGGGATGGAGTTGGCCTGGAGTATGTGTATGCAATAGTGAGGGGAGAGAAGGAACTGAGTGATGAAACGTTTAACGAAGCAAAGGTTAAATCTATCTGTTTTGTCCCTCACTCATTTACAGAGATGCAGAAAGGCACCACACTAGTTAAGGCACTGCACTGCTCTAAATATATTGTGCACAGCTTTAGAGGCCAATGTTCTAGGTGTCAGCAATGCCAAACCCTACTAGAGATCCTTAATTGTCTGATGTCTTGTGCGGCTGTCACTAAACTCTAAAGCCATCTTCATGATATCGGTGTTGCCATAGAAACAGACAGGCTTCCCACAGGGGGAGGGGAGCACAGAGTAGATTATAAGGGCGACAACAAAATACAACAAAAGCAAATGAAGCTGAAAAATAGGATGTGAGCTGCAGATGAAGGTGATCTTGAAGAAGCATCTTTTGAGAATAAGCATAAAAGCTTGCAAGTATTTACTGGGGAAACCATTCATTAAGCCTGACTACTCCCTCCTGCTCTATGCATATTTATTTCGACCTTGTGCATCTTCCCTGAGATATCAGCGAACACCAGCATACGGGCGAGTCCCGCCTTTGCAGACAGCTCTGAGCAAATGATGTCAGGATACAGTTTCCAGGAAGCAACTCAGTTCCCAGAGTTTTCTTCCTAGAAGCAAATTCTGCTCACAGTTGGCACTGAAGATTCTGCATCGCAAGAAACAAACCCAACAGGCAAGTTGCATTAAAAATAAATAAAAATGGTGTGTACGCATTTTTTGCTCATTCATGGAGACAGAAACAAACTTTATTGCCACTGTACTGCTGCACCATCTGGTGGCTCAGGCTAGTACAACAGTCAAGGAATGAGGGGGATATTTCTTAATATGCCTGGAAGAATTTCTGTAAGTCTGGTTCTTTTGATTTGACATTTTCCTCAATGAGCAAACAAAGAAGTGCTTTTAGATGTGCCTGAGAGTCAATCCTACGATCAGGCAGGGTGACATGTCCCCGTTCTGTCTTTATGTTGTCTCCTTCCTCTGCCCAGCCTACTTTGTAAGAATCTGAAAGGCTCTGTCGTCTAATAAAGCCTTTCCAAACTTGGCCCTCTCCACCTGATTAGGACTACACTCATCACCTCCAGTCAGCACGACCTATTGACTGTGTAGAGTGGGGCTGATGGGAATTGCAGAAGAAACAGGTGGAGGGCACCCAGTTAGGAAGGCTGGGGTCAATCTCTAAGTCAGTGAGCCATAAGCCAGCAGCTTGGAGACTGGGGTAAATGCAAAACAGGTGAGAGATCAGCAAAGAAGGCAGAAACAACTGGGTATCATTAGCATAGATATTATTAGTAGTACTGAAAGACTAAGTAAGAGGATCTAATGGATAAAGATAAATAATGAAAAGGAAAAAAGATAATCCAGTGATCTCCAGGATGATGAAATAATATGAAAAATAGTATTGGATAGATAAGCATGCCACAATCATACAAATATCAAGTTCAAGATAATTGTAGCAAACCATTCAATTCTTGGTATGCTCATGGCATTTAGTGATCCCTTTACCTTTACTTATATATATAAGCAAGTTTGAATTTATACACAAACAATTCTTTGGAGACTGAGTTCGCCTCTAGGGTTATACCCAAGTGAATGAATGTGCATACAGCACCTTAAAAATAAAATAAAAAGATACTGGTAAAAAACAACAATCACCCAAGGTTACTTTTCTCTCCAGAGCAATGCTCTGCCATTTGGTGAGTTCGGTTTTTAAAAAAATAAAGTCTACCAACTGAGTTGTCCCTGCCCTTAAATTGATTAATTATTGCTATGAATCAAGCACCTTAAGGGCTTCCATCAGAAAGTAAATATATGCTTCAACACTTGGATAGGCAGAAGTAAGTATAGCTTCCCTTGGTTATGGTAGTTGTCCTCATGGGCGTAGCCAGGATTTATGTTGGGGGGTGGGGGTGGGCAGGACACCCACCTGTCATCATCCTCTGTCTGGCTCTGTCTAACAGATTAAGAATTAAATGTCTCAACAACAGTTGTTTTAAATTAATTTCTTTTTACTCCAAGTGCTCAGAAAAATGTGTCAAAATATTTCTACAATTTCTACTTTAGTTAAGTATTTTTTATTTACTTGATTTAGGGGGGCAGCTGCCCCCCGCCCCCTGACTATGTCCATGGTCATCCTTACAGTAGACATGTGGCCGTAGACTACATACATTGTTTTAAATGTGCATTTTATATTTGGCTTCCTTTAGTAATGTTGTCATTTGAAATGCCTACGATAACTTTGTTGTTGTTGACTTTGCTGCTTTAAATGTGCATTCTGTGGTTGACCACCTTTGCAATGTTTTATTTTAAAATCTTTAAGATAATATTTTTGTTTCCTGTTAATTATGTTGCTTTGATTGTATACTTTATATTTGACTTTCTGTAATGTTTTCCTCTGGGTTGTTTTGTTTGATGCTTTACTGTAGGTTGAAAACCACTTTGAGATTTTTTTTCTTTAAAATATTATTAATTTCATTTCCATACCACTTTATAATAACAATAATGTATGCAACAGTCTTGGGAAGGGAAGGACTTTAAAAACCTAGGTATATTTACTTTAGCGTAAATACCGTTCAGAGGGCACTACTGTTCTGCAAACATGCATTGTGACTCAGTGCAATGATTAAACTCACAGGTGTTTGCAAAAACAGCAACAAATCTCTTTTTAAAAATGCAGTTAAGCCTATGAAGTGGTGCAGCAGAAAGCAGTGTCCTAACAGTGCAATCCTGTTTACTCAGAAGTAAGGTTCGTTCTATTCAATGGGTTTAACGCTCAGATAAGTATGCATAGACTTGCAGCCTAAGTTATCAATGAATTGTACTTACTGGGTAAACTCTGTTTTACATGCTCAAAAATGAGAAGGAAATTTGATGCTATTGACTCTAATCAGTAGGTGCCACAGTTCACACACTGCCTTTCGAAACTAAAACAAACACACTCATGTGGAGTCAGGGAACTGTAGGAAAATATTACATTGCTCTTTCTGTACCAGGGAAATGCCACTGACTTCTTTACAGGGGAGGAAAGCCCCGTCATTAAGGAGGCTGGGGCAGTAGGTTCAACTTGTCTTTTCAAAGATAATCAGCTGTTTTTATATACCTTGTCTGATTTGGCTGCACTTTTCATTGTTTTATGATACAGCTGTTCTGTGTTCTTAATTGCGGGTATATTGCAGTTATCTTGGGGAAGAAGGGATTCTCCAACCTGACGTCCTCCAGTTATTGTTGGACCACAGACCATTAAGCCATGCTGGCAATGATTGGTGGGAGCAGTGGCCCAATACATCTGGAGAAAACAACAGTTTGAAAGCAGGTCAAGGCTGCACATTTATGATATAATAGGGCAGGATTATAAAGAGACACAGGGAGAGAAAAAAGTTTACTTAATCCAGTTTTGCTGTTGTGGAAATGAACCAGATTTGTCATCATATTTTTGAGTTTTAATACTGTGATTCTTGAAGGTTGGTATATAAATTTAATAAAATTATTGTTAATACTAAATGCTTTTTTCAGGGGGGACGATGCATACTGTGAATCTCTGTACTTTTGTCCATTTACTGTCTTTATTTTTCTTGATTTGAACTAAAAAATGGTGATTTTCTTGAGTCAAAATGAGAGTACCCCTAAGCATTTTTTAAGAAAAAAAGCACTGACTAATACTATTATCTCAACACATTTATAAAGAGGCTGTGAAAAAATGTTTTGTTTTGTTCTGAAAGCCCGATGCCTTGGGCTTCTTCGTTTACCAGTTCCTTACGCGTTCCCCTAGGGTACCACCGCTGGCATTTACGGCCAGATCCCTCAGGGGGCACTGCATCCCAAGCCGCGCGGGAAGCGGCTCCGGGCCAGACGGCGCTCCGAGGGGGCGGGCCCGGCTGCGTGCTTGGGAGGTGGGAGGGCTGTTTTAAAGCCAGGGGCGGGGGGCGGGTCCGATGCTTGCCGCGCTCCCTCCGCAGAGCATGGCTTGGCTGGGCTGGCTGCTGCGGATCCGAGCGCTGCTTGCAACCTTCGCCGCTTCTTCTTGCAGGGCCCTGAGCGGCGCTTTCCACCGGTGCGCGGCCAGGCAGCGCTTTCCCCGAATGCCCATGGCTCTGGCGGGTCCCCTCCTGTTCCGCATCGGGTGAGTTTGGAGACCCGGAGAGAACTCTGCGGCTGGATCCTTCTGATCCGAGGACGAGGAGATCATTTCTCTGATCCGGCGGGTGCTGCAAATGGGGAAGTCTTGCCGAGGTTACTCGGGGGAGGCCTGGTGTTTTTTTAAGGGGTCCCAACGGTTGTATTGTAGCAGAAGGAGATGTCTAGAGCAAAGGTTGCATGCGGGGGGGGGCATCGGGTTTGGGGGGATCTGTTTGCCTGCTTAGATCTTGCTTTATAATTGAGTGGGAAGAGGATCTGTTAAGATGGGGCGGGGGGGAAGAGCGGGTATGTGCGTGCGCGCGCCGCGCGCTCCTAGATATAACGATGAATTTTTGCAAGTGGAATGTCAATATGATTTGGTGGCGATGTTAACGGGCAGCGAGAGTTATGCGGTTTTTAAGATAAGGCAGGTTGCTTTTGGTACGAGGGGAAGCCGGGCTGCACGGATCCGGGGGGCGTCTGTCGGTTTGGGGGAATAGATAGAACAGTCGTGGACCAAAGTATAGCCCAGGTATAAGAGTGTAGTGCGTGAAGGAATGTCCTGTGCGATTCTGCGGGAGGTTAATGAAGAGAAGCTTTGAAGCGCTAGAGTTAAAAGTCCCGTCGAGAGCCAATGTGCATTGGCTGTAGGAGAAGCGTGGATCGGTGCCTGCCTCTCTGGAACCCGGTAAATTAATTGGTTTAGGAAGAGAGAGATTGCAGTTGCATGCATTTCAACAGAGGAATATCTACGGAGCCTTAATATGCATGCATGCACATGTGCACTAAGAAATCGTCCTGCAGAAATATATACTGTATTGAAATTGGTGAGTGCACGCGGAAGGAAGGTAGATTTGGGATCTACTGGTAGATCTCTGTGATTTGCAGTAGATTGACTATAGCAGCAACAACAAAAATGTTTTTTCCACCCAAATTGGGCTGCTGAAGTGAAGAAAGCTAACCAGAGGTGGCCTTTGTGTGTGAAAGGACTGTGAACAGAGTTCACTTCTGGAACAGAAAACAAATGCTTTAGCTGAGAATGTGCTCTGAGGGGCCCTTTTAATTATAATGGGGCAGATCCAAATGTTCACATGCAATGCACATTTAAATAGCATGACTTCCCTCAAGGAATTCTGGGAACTTTAGTAAAGGGTGTTGAAAGGTGTTGAGAACTGTAGCTTTGTGATGGGGAGACTATAGTTTCCAATATTCTTTGGGGGAAATAATGTGCTGCAAATGTGCACTGTATGTACTTTAAACGTGCACTGTAGATCTCCCTAAGGTATATCTTTTGCACCTGGTTTTAGCAGGTAAATCTTGGAGCACTATTTAAAAAGCAGAGCCTTACTTAGTGATGCCAGGGGTTGAAACTGGGACTTATTGTATGCAAAGCATGTTCTCTACAGCTGACTGACAGCTCTTCCCTTTATATACCTCTTCAGCCCTTAACTCTGCCCACCCCCACCCCTGATCTAGGGGACTGTGAGATTTATGTTACAGGTATGCATGATGTAATGCTAAGAATGCCTTTCTGAGGCATCGGATGCTGGCTTGTACTGTGGTGTTTAGTTTTGGTCAGAAATTGTTCTTTGTATTAACTTTGCTTTGGAAAAATCCTGTTTCTGTGATGTGGGACTAACAGATGGACAAGGAAAATAGATAATATTTTTTTGCGACCTTATGGTTGCAAAAGAGATTTATGATGTGTATACTTTATGGTTTACTCTGCCTTCAGTTTGCTCCACCACTTGTGTTTGAAGCTGAGCACACAAGATGTTAGCCACAATCCTTATGTATGCTGTAGTTTTTAAAGGAATACTTCTGTTTTGATGCATTTCTCCTCAAACCAGCTTCCATCTGATTTGAAAATGGAAGGTGAGGTGTGTACATTCAAGGCAGCCCTTGCACATGTGCAGACAGCTTCATTGAAAATGAGTTTGGAGGGGGTGTTACAGGTGCAGGGAAACAAATTGGGTAATGTGTGTTGGGTGAAGACATCCCCACACCTCTCTGGTGTGTACAGCGATGTGAAAATGAAACTTGAAACACAGGGAGAAAATGACCTCTGTGTGTTTTAAGATACAGTACTAAAGTATACATAGTCTAATGCTTCAAGGCTGGAAGGATAGATACTCACCATCCATGGTGCAGTGGCTTTTCTGTACTGAAAATATGTAGCTTATCTTCAGTCCTGTTTAGATATGTATTTGGACATAGGAGCTACTTCTATTGTGTTTAAATTAGTATTGATACCTGAAGGAGCATCTCCACCCCCCATCGTTCAGCCCCGGACCCTGAGGTCCAGATCCGAAGGCCTTCTGGCAATTCCCTCACTGCGAGAAGTGAGGCTACAGGGGACCAGGCAGAGGGCCTTCTCGGTAGTGAGGCCGCCCTGTGGAACGCCCTCCAATCAGATGTCAAGGAAATAAACAATGATCTGACTTTTAGAAGACATCTGAAGGCAGCCCTGTTTAGGGATGTTTTTATTGGTTGATGTTTTATAGCTTTATTATTATTATTATGAATAATCTGTTGGGAGCCGCCCAGAGTGGCTGGGGTATTATTATTAATAATAATAATAATAATGATGATAATTTATAGATTATTGCTAATATGAGCTGACATCCCCTCCTTTCTGCTACATTGGCAATATACTTTTTTTTTAAAAAAATGGAACAATAAGTAGTTTGGATAACTAGTTTTCAGGGATTACATCTAAGATTACTTTGGGGGTGGGCAGAAGCAGTTGCATCTATGCATGTTGGGGATTGGGGAACAGCCGTAGCTCAGTGGTAGAGCATCTGCTTTGCATTCAGAAGCTTCTAGGTTCAATCCCTGGCAGCTCCAGGTAGGTCTGGGGTTGTTTTCCCATCTAAAACTCAGGAAAGCTGCTGGCAGTCCTCGTAAACAAAACTGAGCTAGATGGGTCATTTTGGAATGGCACCTTCCTCAATTCCCAAAGAATGTCTGAGTTCTGCGAAGCTCTGCTCACTTACCTTTAGCTTGCTACAGAACACTTAATGGACTGTGAAGTTTTTCTTTTGTTCTGCATCCTAGTAGATAAAAATGAACAGAGCCTTCCACTGCCACAGCTGCATTTTGCCTGCTTTTCTTGGGAATGGTCAGCTGTTTGCAACATCTGACATGTGCGTGATATCCAGAAAGCTCCCTGCTGTTCACAGGAGAGCAGAATGACAGCGGCGGTAGCTTTCTGGGCCCATACAGTGCTTGACATGAATGCATATCCTGCAGCTTCTGGAGATTCCCATTCATTCGCTATTGGAAATGCTCTTCCTGTGTTTGTGTTTGTGTGTGCGTGTATTCAT
The DNA here is from genome assembly GCF_964252035.2 of Podarcis erhardii. Taxonomy (NCBI): domain Eukaryota; kingdom Metazoa; phylum Chordata; class Lepidosauria; order Squamata; family Lacertidae; genus Podarcis; species Podarcis erhardii. The sequence goes on from NC_138497.1 coordinate 87,952,416, forward strand.
TCTTTACAAATCTTTCCATGCCTCCGAGTATGGAGTTACAGAATGGGCCAGAAACTGCAGTCTGCAGGAAGAGAAAGGGTGAGGGGTGAGGGTGAGGAAGTGGCACATAAACCAGAAAGGTAGGGAGGGAGAGCATAGAGGTAGAAGGAAAGGCCCTTAGGTTGCTTGAGGAAAAGAACCATGTGCTTTTAGAAATAGAAAGAAGAAAAGGTGGATGCAGCATCCAGCATGTGGGAGATGACGCAGGAAAAAGAGGCTTTCCTTTTTCCTATACAGTGGTACCTCGGGTTAAGTACTTTATTCGTTCCGGAGGTCCATTCTTAACCTGAAACTGTTCTTAACCTGAAGCACCACTTTAGCTAATGGGGCCTCCTGCTGCCGCCGCGCCGCCAGAGCACAATTTCTGTTCTCATCCTGAAGCAAAGTTCTTAACCTGAAGCACTATTTCTGGGTTAGCGGAGTCTGTAACCTGAAGCGTATGTAACCTGAAGAGTATGTAACCCGAGGTACCACTGTATCTAATAGTAGGTCTTCCAAGTCCTACACTGCTTAGATATGCTGGTTGAGTCCCCCTCTCTTCACAGTTTTTTAATGCACACCAGGGATGGAGAACCTGGCTCCTTCTGATTGTTGTTGGACTCCCAACTCCCAGCATGGCGATGGGCAAGGGATGACAGAAGATGTTGTTCAGCAATATGTGGACGCCACAGATTCTTCATCCCTGATGTACTCGGTGCTAAAAGGTTCTTGCACTTTGACCAGTGGCATAGCAAAGTCAGGTGGTACCCGGAGCAGAAAATTTCTTGTCACCCCCAGCCATTGAAATTATTAAAAGAAGGAAAAAGAAGATACTTGAGGATCGTGGCAAGCAAGCCACAGAGTCTTAAAGCCATGCAGATTTCTTTTAAGAGATCTGACATATTTAACTGTGTCAAAGGCTGTCGGCCCATCCATCTCAATGGTGTCTACAGCTGGCAGCTGCTACCCAATGTTTCAGATGTAGGTGCTTTCATGCCCTACATGGAAGTGTTGGGGATTGGTGTCAGGGGCTGTTTGCATGCAATGTGTGTGGTCTGCCACTGAACAACAGCCCTTCCCCTTAGATACTTCCTCATCCATATCCAAATTTGGCACCCTCTCAAAGGAGATGATTTTACTAAAAGTGTTTGAGGGGTTGGTGATGCATGACTCGGTAGTAACGGAACAGAGGTCAGCCCTGGAACATATAAGGAAAAGGCATTGTGAATATGAGAATGCCATCTGCTGAATGGGGACAGCAGAATGCTTCTGCAAAGAAGATTTAATTCCAGGCAAGGACTTTCTCGCTGCTGCTGGCTTCCTACCTCCCCCTGTACTGATCCAAGTAAATGTGAAGTACCTTTTGTGAACCAGAAAAAAGATGCTCTCATTAAGGGACACTTGAATTGTGCTGTGGTGACATATGTGTGTCTCACAGAACTGATGCACCTAACTCTTTGTTGTTGCATAAAAACTCTGAAGCTAACTGCTAAAACGTTATTGTGAAGGCTTTGTTAAAATCCTGGACCTGTAATCAAAATATCTCATACAACTGCCCTTACACTGAGTTGGACCAGAAGTGCATATTGCTCAATAGTGCCTACACAGACTTTCAGCAGCTCTCCAGGGTTTCAGACAGGAAGTCTATCCCAGCCCTTCTTGGAAAAGCCAGGGAATGAACCCGGGGTCTTCTGTACGTGCAAAGTAGATGTTCTACCACTGAGGTGTGGCTCTTCCCTTTTCACGATAAGGTACCATTTTTTGTGCAAGTAGCAGGTACTTCAGAAAATAAATAAATCCACAGGCATCTAGAAATGTAGTGCTCTGCCCGGGTGATCAGTTATCAGAAGTGAGATCTGCAACAAAATGTTGCGGTATGGGGTGGTGGTGTTTAGGTTTCCATTCACTTCATTCCTCACCTGCAAATTTGTACTTATGCAAATCTTGAGGTTCCTCCAAGCTGGCTGATGCCTTTCTCTCTTTCTCTCTTTTGTGTGGGTGGTTTTGGCTGCCTAAGCAATTATACCCTCAGCTTTCACATCATAATAGTAGGAATGATGCATATATCACTTTTCCTTTGTGCTCTGACCACTTCATGGTATCTTAGTAATCTTTATGATGCTATAAGGCAGGGCAATGGTATTAATACTTGTACTACAAGTATTAAGGGGAGCTTAAGACTGTGATGGGCTTATCTTGGCATTCTTCCAAGCAAAAACTTATATTTTGGGGGTGAGGGCATCACTGGAGCCGAAGTAAGTGGTAATGTGTATGCAACCTTGATTTTATTTAAAGCAAAACCCAATCTGTTGCATTCCAGAGACAAAGCATAAATAAACCCCTTGGAAGAAGGTTTGCTCCCAGGCAGTATAGGATTGTAGTAAAAAAGAGAAGGTCACATGATTATGAATATTTCATTAGATTTAACACAAAAGTATGCATTAAAGTTAGCTAGACTTGCATCTTCTTTTGCTTCCTTGATGTATTTGTGCACAACCCTGCTAATGAATTGCTCAAATGCAATGCTTTCATTTTCAGCCAATTCTTGAATGCCTGGCAGTTCTAGTTCTTCATTTCATACACTAATTAGTTTATTCACATGATCAGGCAGAAGGCATGACCTTTCAGAACATAGCATTCTATTCAGCGATGACAAAGAGTGCTGAACTATATGGTGCTTGTGTTGGGAAATTGCCAGATAAGAAGTCCTACTTGGTTCATTCCTGGAAACATAGCACTAAGACAGAGTCAGAATGTTTTCCCACCCCACCCCCCACCCCGAAAGACACTGCTGCATCTGACAGATGGATTTGGGAATCTCCTGCTACTGGAAAGAGATGCCAACTGGAAAGCCTTGGTCTTGCACGTTAATGCAATGAATTATATGGAGTGGCAGGACAGGTTGTGCCTGCCTGCTCTTAAAGGAGGGTGTGTGCACATGTGGCCCTGGGGTCGTTCACACAGGCCCACAACCTGACTTCTTCAGTACTGGGGATCAGTGTAATAAAGCCTGGTCTTGAGCTACTATAATAGATGCCTGCTCATTTCTGAACCTGCCCAGCAGCTGAGATCATCACCAGTGAACCTACTTGGTCTGCCCCTTACTTTACAGAGAACCAGTGGTGTAGTGGTCCAGGAGGGTTGCATAGGGCCAAAGACCTATTACTATTTCTGCAGCAGTGTCCCTGCTTCCATCACCCTATCAGCATGATAGGGGAGAAGATATTGGAGCACGCCAAATCATTTTCCAAGCATAGGCACAGAAAATAGTAGATCAAGCTGATCATGGAGACTTGCATGCCATTGCTTGTTACGGTGCTTGTTTATTACGATTGTACAATGAGAAGATCATTGTATAATCTTTCAAGGTTGTGACTGTCATAAAGGGACCCTCTAGTTCTGTCACTAAACTACTAGAGGAAAGACTTTTGTCACTGTCCTCTTATTTGTAGAACTTCCTCCAAGAGGAGATCTCCTTGCCATCTTTGTTTAAGAACCAGGTGAGGCCCATTTTGTTTACTGTGGCTTCTGCTGAATTAAATGGTTCTTGTTGAACTTTTACTTCTGGTTTTTCTTTTGGGCTAGGGTTGGTCAGCCAACTGCTGAGTCACTGCTGCTTTTATTGGTATCTCTGTCTTCTGGCATGCTTTTGGAATTTACCTGCTGCTTGATTTATTTCTTTTTGATTATACTGGTGTCGTTAGGAGGCTTTATTAAGCTGCCTTGGATGCCAGCTTAGGGCAGTAAAAGTGGTATACAATTCCTCTTCACCCCAGTAAATCAATCATTCAACAGGTGACTTTACACAAGCATGTTCTTGATTGTGGCCAAATAATGAGCTGTCATTTGATTGGTGACTCAAGCCTACTTAATTTAATTATAAATATGCTGCATGGTGGGAAAGCATAGAAGTACTCTAGACACCTGGTATTATCTGAGCAGGCTTGGGATGAAGATGTTGCTATAAACTTCACAAGAGTGAGAAGTCCAAGGAATGACACCCTGGAGGAAAAAAGTTTTCCCAAGCAGTTTCATCAAGAAACACTGGGTTAAGCGTTCCTCAAAAAGCCTTAGGAACCATTTTTTATTTGTATGGTTGCTTTCCCTTTCTTCATTTTCCTCTTTAGCAAAGTTTCCCCAATCGTGTTTATGCCACAGAAGAAAATAGACAGGTATTTGCATGTTTTCTGCTGTGGAGCAGATTGCAACTTGTGGGGGATGAGGGTGGCTGGGGAATTTAGACTGGAGAAAATCAGTGTTCTGGGATGGAGTGTTAAATCCCACTTCTGCAATCCAATTTGGGTAGGGTAGCCAGATTTGAGAGGACAGGGTTCCTATCCCTTTGTGTGTAGTAGAGGAAATTTAAGCACGTTGTAGCTTCTACACCTGCTGAAATCCCCTCTTCTATAGAACTCTTAAAAGTGAAGGAGTCCTGTCCTCTCCCCCCTTACTCTGGCCATTCAAAATATTTGCGGCCTTCTGGTTGCTTTTAGGTTACATTTAAAACAGCCAGCGATCCAATTGCAGATGGTTTATGTCCTTGTTTTAGTCCTGACAAAGCCCTGGAAATCTGTCTTTCCTTATAGCTGATAAGATTCTGGATTTTGCAACTCTGCTCCATAGCATGTGGTTTTTAAATCTGAACCACCAATGCTCTGCTTTGCAAATACTGTATTTTGTTGTCTGCAGCTATTATACTAGGGGGCCCAACTACCGTATTTTTCGCCCCATAGGACGCACCAGCCCATAGGACGCACCTAGTTTTTTTTGGGGGAAATAAAGAATTTTTTTTTATTCCCCCCCCAGGTGCGGGGCTGGGGCGGGGGAAGCCCAAGCTTCCCCCAACCCCAGCCCCCAGAACAGGCTGCTATCCGCTAGCCGTGGGAGAGCCGTGCGACTTCGCGCGGCTCTCCCACGGCTAGAGGAGCGATGCGCGAAGCCCCAAGCACGTGCTGAGCTCAGCGCGCCCCAAGCTTCTGGGTGCAAGCAAGCTCTCCGCTAGCCGTGGGAGAGCTGCGTCTCCCACGGCTAGCGGATAGCTTCCTGAAGCCTCTCGCTCTCCAGGCTTCAGCGAAAGCCTGCATTCGCTCCATAGGATGCACGCACATTTCCCTTTCATTTTTGGAGGGGAAAAGGTGCGTCCTATAGGGCGAAAAATACAGTACATGTTGCAAATGCTTCTGATGAAGCCCCCTGACTGAGTACTTTAATATGAAGCAGCCTTAGGAAATTATAGTTTTAAGAAGTGGTGTGACAGTACCCTAAGGTGCTTTTCTTCTGTGGGATACCAGATGTGAATTTATTTACAAGGCTAAATCACATGGCTAAGCTTCAACAAACACGAGGAGGCAGGTGTTAGGCATTTTATAGTATATTCATACACTCATGGACACACAATTTGCAGCCCAGTCTTGAAATCTGTTTACCAAAAGTAAGACTGACTGGGTTCCTTCCAGCTTTCTTTATAGATAGCGTACTTAGGATGTCACTTTTACTTCTGCAGTTTTTGTTTTATTAAAAGCCTGGGCTAAGTTTTCTTGGGGGTTTCCAGACTGTCACAATTTTTGGTTGAGATTCAGTCAACATACCAGTTAATTAGGATTGTGCAATTACAGTTGATAGGAAGGTCTTGCACAACAAATCGGCTTCCCCAAAAGATCTAACTTCCTGCAATAAGGCACGTGGCGAGAAAATTCCCTGGAAAGCGTGGGATAGCACTGACTTTGACACACCACCATATAACCTCCTCACAAACAAATCATGAGGGACGCTCACTATAATAGCCAACATTGCATAAAACCTCCCTGCATAAAAACAGGGTGACTGTTCAGTGAACACTTCATTCAGAAGCACCCCTAGGTGCCCGAAAGGCACCGTTTCTATAAAACATTGCTGCAGGAAGGAAATGCACCCAGTCTGCATGTTTTGCTTGTGCCTCCATGACCTGAAAAACAGAATTGTCTGAACAAGCCTCCTCAGCACACCATTGTGTATCTCCCCTGCCTTTACGTTCCCTGGCCTCCTAGTTCTCTCTTCCACTCTTCCCCTTCCCCCTTTCCATGATTAAAGCCTGAAATATTATTAGTAGTGTGGACTCTTGAGTCTTTGAAGTTCGGCACAGTGAGTGCCTTGGGCTGATGTAAATAACTCTGAATACAAAACTTGAGCCTCTGTGACATTTAAGTCCTTGGAAATAGGGCTTAGCTCTGGGGTGTATGAAGTAAGAATAGCTTTTGAGCATGTATACAGTGCTTTTTCTCCCCGCCTCACAACCATAGCTACTATGGTATAGCAGTGGACAGAATGGTCAACTGAAGCTGCGTACTGATTACCATTTACTCTGGCTCCAGTCTGCTCCCACCGCTTTTGTTTGAAGCCAGGTACACATTATGTTAGCCATAGCCACAAGCCTTAAGTATCCTGTAGTTTCTGCTCCTGTCTGATGCACTTTCTTTCAAAGCAGCCCCTATCCAATTTGGAAACGTAAGCTGAGGCACACACATTATCACGGCAGCCATTGTGCAGGCACAGATGACAGCTTCAGCGAGTTGGAGTTCATTGTGGGGAAACAAATTGGGTAATGTACATCAGGTGAAGGCCACCCCAACCCATCTTTATTGTGTACAGCAATGTAAAAAAGCAACTTGAAACACTCTGGAGGGAAACAACCATGGTGTGTTTTAAGCCACTAATGTGTACTTAGCCTTAGATCACAGGGAGAGGGGCAGGGTCAAAAAGCTGATTTTGGGCTCTCCATATCTCAGGATGCTGTGCTCACACAGGGTTGTTTGAAGGATGGCTAACCTTTGCCTCTTCCTGATGTTGTTGGACTACAACTCAGACTTTCCTAACCACTGGCACGCTGGCTGGGGCTGATGAGAGCTGGCGTCCGAAACATCTGGAGGAAACAGCTTGCCTGTTTTCAACTTAATAAAAGGTCTGGGGGGAACTATATGTACTGCCGTATTAAAGGGGGGTAGGGCAGGGAGAATTATATGCTGCCTTGTAACTCAGTTGACAGGGTGGATTGCAAGAAGAGGAAGAAGAAGAAGAAGACGACAATAAAGCAGATCCTCAATAACACACATAAAAACAGTATAAAAATGATGTCAAACATTAAACAAATTAGACCTGGAACTCATAAAAGGGTCTTTGAAGGGAGGAAATGTACTTTGAATGTGCCTCAAAGTGTGTACACTTAAGAGCTCCTTCCTTCAGTAATAAAGAACCAACACTTGAACCGCTTGCAGCACCACTTACTCTGGAAATTACAGACTGGTGAGACTGCTAGCTGTCTTTCTCTGGAAAAAACAAAACCCCCAAACATTAGAAAGCATATTTCTGCGTGTCTTGTTGCCAAGGTACCCAGCTTGCATTGTTGGTTGTCTGCCAGGCTGCTGGAATTTCATCTAATGCTTTTAAATGCTTAACGTGGAGGGACTTTGCTCCTCCTGACTCCTCTTTCTCTAAAGTCAATAAGGTGTTGGGGGGGGGGGAGAGACTGAGCCTTTTGATCCTAATCTTCTGTGTGTTTGGACTTTTGGAGGTGCAGTGCAAAGACCTCAGGCAGTGAGGGGGAAATAGAGTGGAACAAAACATTCTCCCTAGTTGTGCTAGAAACATTTCCAGGGAGCGATTTTGATTTGTGCTCTGTGCAGGACAGTCGGGCTGAAGAAAGATAAGCCCAAGCTTGTCATCAGTGCAGTTTCCAGGCCAGATGGTTTGAAGCTGCAGTGTTGGCTGATCAAGGTGCTGACTGTGTCGCTGTCGCCTGCTTAATTGCTGTCAAATGCCATTGCACTGCAGTGAACAGGCTCCTTGAGGGGGGCTATTGCTGACAGTTCTCGGGTGCGGCGTTATTCTTTATTATTATTGAATCGAGAGAGGGGGAAAGATTACAGTTCTTATGTTATGTTATACAAAAATATACGCTAATAAAACAAAAATACTAAATAATAACAAAAGAGATATTTCACCCATGTGACTTCCCTCCCCCACTACTCGACATTCCTTATTCTTTTAACATCTTATTGACATTGCGTCTTATATATCTTATCCCTGATATTCCTAGTATATTAAGTTTATTTATTTCTACTTTACATACTTAGTCTATGCATATCAACATATTATCCTTAGAGCAGTGTTTTTTCATATAATCCTCAAAACATTGCCATTCCGACCTTAGTTTCTGATTTGTCTGATGTCTTATGGCTGCTGTTAACTTCGCCATTTCTATAAATTCACATAATTTACATATCCAGTCTTTACTATCTCCTTTCCAATTTTTTGCAAGTAATAGTCTGGCTGTGGCTGTGGCATATAAAAATAGTATTTTCTTATCCTGTGGGATATCCTTTCCTACAATACCCAATAAAATACGTCTCTGGCTTCTTTTCTATAGAGGTTTTAAACATCTTTTTTAACTCTTCATGAATACATCCCCAGAATCTTTTGACTTTTTCGCAGCCCCGCCATACATGAAGCATAGTCCCCTCCATGTTATTACATTTCCAACATAAATTGGATTTTAACTTATATATCTTGGCCAGTTTGGAAGGCGTCATGTACCACCTATAAAACATTTTCATTAGGTTTTCTTTAATGGTATAACAGGCGGTAAACCTAATATCTGACCTCAAGAGCCTTTCCCACTGATCTATCTGTATTGTATGGCCAATGTCTTGGGCCCATTTGACCATTACTTCTTTTATTTCTTCATCGTTTAGGTCCTATCCAATATCAAATCATAAGTTCTGGATAATACCTTCTTATTGTTTTTTAATAATACTTTTTGTAGTTTAGATTCTTCTTTCCCAAAACTTGTTTTTTTATCCAAGTTAAAAGCGTTACTCTTGCCATGCTGTTTCGTATGTTTAAGCAGCTCTTGAGTTTAACAGTGGAGATACTGTGTTCCATTGGTACAGGTGGGGGCTTTTTAATTCTACAAAGGGCTTTGCTTTGGTTTTTCTCCCACCCACCTGCTTAAGCTGCCTTCCCATCTGCATGTACTCCGTACCATTAAACATTGCAGCTTCTGTCAATTTGGGGAAATGTACGTCTTAGAAATGCAACCTTTGCTTTGAGAGTCAGGGGTTCAAGTTTCAGATATTGGGTGAAGAGGGAGACATCTGTGACAGCGGAGCAAGATTCTCAGCTCTCTGGGATGTAGTCACGATCAAATTAAATGGCAAGATAGTATTTTTGAGGCCATACGTTTTTATACTTCCTAATAGCCATAGCAATGTTTTAACATGGATCCAATAGTAAATCTCACACTGTTTCTTTTTAAACACAGGGTGTTATGTCTTTCACATGCTTATAATAGCTTAGATTTAATAGTTTACAATGGCGGTCACCTTGTGATGCAGCCAGTGAGTTGGTTATAAATATAGATGTTCCTGAGGAATAATTGCAGAGGGCAGTGCCCACCCCACCCTAAATGGCTCCATTGGTGTAAAGTACTAATTCCAAATTAGAGGCCAGGTGGTGATGGTGACAGACATTGCAGTTTCAGCCCTCCCTCCCTGGCTGTAGGGCTCAAAGCACTATGATGTTTGGGCTCCCCACAATTTGGTGCTGGGTTTTTAATTACTTTCTTGCCTCTGTAGAGGGCCTCTTGCCTTCAACACTTGAGGCTAGGAACCTGGTGTATTTTTCCCAGTCTATTGTTAATGCTGTAGCTGCTGTGTAAGCTAAAAAAAAAGAAAAAAGTATTCATTTTAAAAATGGATTGTGAGAAAGTGCAGCTCCATTGAAATGGGTGGGTCATAAGCACACTTGCTTTTCATTTTATGTATTTTAAAAATAGATTCATACCCCACCTTTCCGGACAAAAAGAAACTCTCAAGGAGGGCTTACAAGAATTCTAGTGCATCTCACGGCTGCTCAGTGTGGTGTAGTGGTTAAGAGCGGTAGTCTCGTAATCTGGGGAACCGGGTTCGCGTCTCTGCTCCTCCACATGCAGCTGCTGGGTGACCCTGGGCCAGTCACACTTCTTTGAAGTCTCTCAGCCCCACTCACCTCACAGAGTGTTTGTTGTGGGGGAGGAAGGGAAAGGAGAATGTTAGCCGCTTTGAGACTCCTTCGGGTAGTGATAAAGTGGGATATCAAATCCAAACTCCTCCTCCTCCTCCTCCTCCTCCTCCTCCTCTTCCTCTTCTTCTTCTTTTATCACGCTGCCCACATAATGTTGTCACCATCATCAAAATGCCAGCCTGTACTTTTAAAAATCCCCATTTCCTCTTTTTGCAGAAAACTCTTATAGTGAACATGACCTGCTGGACATCTGAGGCCACTGCTGGTGTGGAAACATGCTAAGGCATTTTTGTGCATGGGCAGATCTGTGGTGGTGATTTAGTGGGTGGTTTCTATCACCACACTCAAACTTTTGTTTGCTCCTCACTTGAGCAAAATCTTGCCATTCTGTATCTGGAAGCCTTAAAGATCCGAGTGTGTCTTTTCTCACCCATTGGTGCATGCTAAAGCATCCAGTTCAGAGGAACTATTCTGTCAAGAACTTTACATATTGCAACCTTGTATGCCCAATATGAGGAGAATTTGTGCATACTTAATTTTGGTTCGCTGGTGTCAGTTGACTGCCTGTTGTTTTAGCACTGGCCTGATTTTCACACACAAACAAATTGCACAGTGGTAAAGAGTAGGCATGGAAAATGTTGCTTTGGGTTTTGAGAAAGAGAAAATTCTGCGGAAATCAGTATCACAAGTTCCACTAGAAGCTGCTGCAGCAGTTGGCACAAACTTCCGTAGATTGTTAAATGCTGGTTTCAGCTTGCCTCCTAAAGGCAGTTAGTTACTCTTGCCTCTTTCCTTTTGGTGAAGAGGTTTCTGTTCTGGCAAATGGTACACATTTCAATGATCTTGGCCTAAGAATTATTACTATTATTTAATCTCTTTTTAGCCTCTGTTTTGTTTGCAGCATGCAAAGAATGTGTTGGCATTATCCCTTGATTGCAGTGTAGCATAAGGGCGCAATTTACATTCCTCCCATCGGACATAGCTTAGGAGATGGTGTTTAAATCCACCCTTCTGGCTGTCATCAGACATATGAAGAAGGACACACTGACATGGTAATTCCAGAGTGAACTGTGCATTCTTATATATTTACCATGGTTTGATGTGTGTCTTCTGCCCTGCCCACGTGCATTGATCTGGCCTTCATTTGCACCTTTGGTTTCTGTTCGAGCCTGGGGGAGGTGGGTGGCAGCCCTTCACAGCAGGGACAGTGTGTTCACTTTATAATCCTACATCTAGTTAGCCATCTGTTTCATTAGCATCATGCGTAAGTTCCTCCCTCCCAGCCTGTTCTGCCACGTCTGTTTTCTGTGCTACAGAAAGGGACTTGGTTAGGAACATAAGTGGAGCTCTGCTGCATCAGACCAAGGGTCCATCTAGGTTTAGCTTCTAGGTTTAGCCAAGGGCTTCTAACAAGCCCTTAAGCAGGGCATGAGGGCAATAAGGAGCTCCCTCCATCTTTGTTGCTTCTCAGCAGCTGATATCCAGTGGTATTCTGTCTCTGAAATGGAGGTCTTGTTTAGCTATCATTTGACAAATCTTCTTTTAAACCCATCTAATCCAGGGCCCATCAAATATGCCATAAGACAGTAAGTTATAATAATCCTCCTAAAAACAGTAAAGGTAAAGGATCCCTGACAGTTAAGTCCAGTCACAGATGACTCTGGGGTTGCGGCTCTCATCTCACTTTACAGGCCGAGGGAGCTGGCGTTTGTCCGCTCTGCAGACAGTTTTTCCAGGTCATGTGGCCAGCATGACTAAGCCGCTTCTGGCGCAACGAACACCGAAACCAGAGCAGTGCACAGAAATGCCGTTTACCTTCTCACTGGAGCGGTACCTATTTATTTACTTGCACTTTTTGGCATGCTTTTGAACTCCTAGGTTGGCAGGAGCAGGGACCGAGCAATGGGAGCTCACCCCATCGCGGGGATTCGAACCGCCAACCTTCTGATCGGCAAGCCCAAGAAGCTCAGTGGTTTAGACCACAGCGCCACCCTTTCTTCCAAGGGAGCATACATAGGATTCCTAGGAGGTCTCCCATCTGTGCACACACCAGACCCACAACACCTTGTTGTTCTAACCGCTGCCTACAGACCCTTCAATGAATAACTTCCTTCTGCCACCATGTTGACCTCCATCTGTCTCAAGAGACAATGGCATGTGCCTCTTGGGGTGGAGTCAAACTGCTGGAGAATCACAGTGCCTTAAATTCATCCCAACAATAGCAGCAAGTAGAAGATAATGCGGTAATGTTTAGTAATCATATTGTATCAATAGTGGTGTTTAGATCAGCACAGATATGAGTGATTTATTTGCAAAAGGTATAACAGATGTGGGTTGCTAAGTGATCAGTACAGTTGTCATTGTGATCTGCCTGAAGGAAGCCCCCGCCCCGCCTCCCGACTATCACTCAAAGCAGTTCTGCTGCCTTTGCAGACTCAACGGTGGAAGAAACATGTCTTTTTCTCTCATTCCATCTCTGCGGCAGGGTAGGCTGTGTAATGAGTTCTAGACCCTGCTCAGTGTTATGGGAATGTTATTTGCTTCCAGAAAAAAGCAGTTTGCAAATAATACAGAAATGAGCACTAAACCTGTGCTATGATCTGGAAGTGGCTTTTACGTCATGTGAAAGCTCAAATATAATGTAGAAATCAACAGTTAGGGAAACGTCAGGAATAAACTGGATTAAACTGCAGCCTTAAGTTTCCTTTGGATAAGGAATACTGGAGACTTATGGTGCCCTCTCATCAGTGTTTGTGTTATTTACAAATGCGTAAGCAGAGCACACGAGCTCTCCTACAATGCAGGAGATCTTCTCAGAGTGAGAGAGATGCTTCACTTTCAGTCGACTTGCAACTCTCCCTGTCCTTCTCTAAATTTAAAATACTATCAAGCTTTCTTTCTCGCACACAATCTGCCAAGCACTTGGCTTGGATCCAGTCCCTCCAGATGTGCTTCATATGTAGGGAATCATCCACAGCCATTAAAGCAAGGCTAGGGAGCCTGTAGCCATCCAGATGTGGTTGGACTCCCTGACCACTGAGCATGCTGGCTGTGGGGGCTGATAGGAATCTAACAGCACCCAGAGGGCCATCAGTTCCCATCCCCTGCATTAAGGCAATGATGATATTGGTGTTCACTATTTGACAAAAAAAACCAGGCACTGTAGTCAAACAAAAAATATGGTGATTCAAAGGAATTGAGCCTGGGCAAGTTCATAGAAGCAACTTGTTCTCAGAAAGGGTGTCTTGGTCTCCAGTCTAGGTCCAGCTTGTAGCTCTTCCTGGAGAAGAGGGCAAGTTGGCAGGTTATTGACAGGTTACCAAAACAAAAAGACTATGTGGGTGGAAGATAAGTGGGGTTGGTGGATATATGCCAAGATTGCACTGGCTTTCTATTGAGCTTGCTTAGCGTCCTCCTCCTTGGTGGGACATAATACTTCCTGTGAATCAGCCACTGTTGACGTTAAAGAAAAAAGAATCCACTAAGATGAGGAAACCCCATGGAATGATGGGGCTGCAGCAGTTTTAACCCTGTCTCTCCTCTCCCCAAATATAAAAGGCTTGTGAGTAAATTCATATCAATTTGATTTGCCATAAAAGTGGAACCAGCATAGTTTGTTATATAAAGCTATTCTGACAACTGAATTGAAATCAAATACTGAGCAGATGTTTTTAATGCTGAAGTGTGCTTTTACAGATCCTTCATTTGCAGTGTCCCATCTGCAATAGTGTGGCACAGTGGCTGAATTGTGAAGCCTCTGCCCCAGATTTGCTAGGTGGTTTTAGGCAAGCTGCTATTTCTTAGCCTTGGTCTGCCTTATCTATAGAACGGGGATAATACACTGATCGATCACCCTCATTCACACATTGTGGCAAGCCAGTATTTCATGCTAGTGCATGTTTTTGGATTTTTCCTGTTTTTGTGTGCCCCCCCCCCCCCCGCGGTGTGACTGGGAGAAAGGAAGCCACAGTTAAGCGTGATCTCACTTAACCTTGTATGTTCCAGGTGATTTGGAGCTCAACACCTATCTCCCCTGGCCAGGATTGGAGTTGTAATCAAGAACAGCTGAAGAGTACTAGGTTGATGCCACCAGCAATGTTACAAATGCTAAACTAGATAGACCAATGTAGTGACACATCATAAAGTAGTCTTCTATGTTCCTGTGACTTTGCCCTAAGGAGATATTTTTGCAATTTGCAATTGTCTAACCTTTGCTGATTTGTTAGAGTTCTGCTTTGGCAAAATCAGTTTGAATATGTGGGTCAGGGATGGGGAATGATCCTGAACCCAGGATTTTTCTTCCCACGTGTGCTGGTCCAAATTTGACAGGTGATGCTGTGTGTTGAAGCTTCAACACTGGGCTTAACGATGCAGTATGGGGCTGCTTGAAATTCCTTCTGCAAATAGCCCCCTACTGCTCTTTCAACACTGCTTGGAAAAATGCTTTCAGACAGTCAGGTATGATAGGTGGGCATGGTTTGCCCAGAATTGCCTTGCATAGCAAATGGGGAGGCCTGGTGGGCCGTGTTTGGCCCGCAGGCTGGAGGTTTCACATCCCTGATCTACACGGTCCCTGCAGCTTCTGCTCTAGATGTGCACCGAAGGCATGCAAGAACTTCCATTATTTCAGTTGGAACTAGTTCATCCTAAACAATAGCTGACAGTTCATGGAGCGTTGGCGGCTCTCAGATTTTGATTTGCTGGAGGAAGTTACTGTGGACACAGCTTGAAGATGGGTCTTTCTTCCAGGAAACGGCTCTGGGGGAGAGAAGCTGGCTGGATTTCAAAGCGTTCTGAAGTTAATACTCTGTAAGGCCCTGCTTTTCTAAGATAAAGCAACTGGACAAAGTGTAGCTCTGTGTAAACACACTGTACAGTTCTGACTGAACAGTCTCTGCTGGTGCAATTGGCTGGCATGCTGGAGAGAACGTTGGCTGTGTAATGCAAAGTGCTTGGTTTTTCTGTCTTGGCAGTAGAGGATGTTGGTTAATGCAGAGGCAGATTCCAGCTATAGGGCCTGAAATTTTATTCAGAGAGTCTGCTGGATGAACCTGTGTTCATCTCTACCAGGTAAGGTAAAGGTAAAGGACCTCTGGACAGTTAAGTCCAGTCAAAGGCAACTATGGGGTGCGATGCTCATCTCGCTTCAGGCCGAGGGAGCCGGCATCTGTCCACAGACAGCTTTCCGGGTCATGTGACCAGCATGACTAAACCGCTACTGGTGTACGGAGGACCATGACAAGTGCCAGAGTGCACTGAAACGCCGTTTACCTTTCCGCTGCAGCAGTACCTATTTATTTACTTGCACTAGTATGCTTTTGAACTGCTAGGTTGGCAGAAGCTGGGACAGAGCAACAGGAGCTCACCCCAAATCCACGGATTCGAACTGCTGACCTTCCGATCGGCAGGTCCCACTCGCATAGCTTACCTCACAGTGCTTCTCTGATCTTTCTTCTCTCCCCCCAACTCTGCCCACTCACTGCGATCATGAGCTGTAGCTGCCTCTTGCTGTCTCTACAACAGAACAACAGAGAAAATGCTGGCATGTTTCTCTGGAAGCTGATGGGTTGAGGAGAGAACCGCTGGGAGTTAGTAGTCACTTCTGGGTAAATTCCTGGGAATCTGAGATGCTCAGGGAAAATGCAGTGTTGAAGAGCAATTAATGGTTTCACTTCAACTGTGTTGTGTATACGCCAAAGGGAAACATTGCACTGCTGGGACTCTTTAATCAAAGGAACAGATGTCAAGAATGGATTTGTGAAGAAAATGTCACCTCTCTTCTGATGACTCTGTGAGCCCCCTGCTCAGCCTAAATAAGCCTGTAGGCCTGAGCTTCTATACCCCTGGCATGGACTATACATTTCTATACAGTGGTACCTCGGGTTACATACGCTTCAGGTTACAGACGCTTCAGGTTACAGACTCCGCTACCCAGAAATAGTACCTCGGGTTAAGAACTTTGCTTCAGGATGAGAACATAAATCGTGCTCCGGCGGCGTGGCGGCAGCAGGAGGCCCCATTAGCTAAAGTGGTACCTCAGGTTAAGAATAGTTTCAGGTTAAGAACGGCCCTCCAGAACGAATTAAGTTCTGAACCCGAGGTAGCACTGTAACCTGTTGGGAGTGAAAGTAAAACTGGGACCCCTTTCTTCTTGGCAGTACCTTTCTCAGGTCACTTTGACACATTCTTTGAAACATTACAACAGTTTATATCATTCCACGTCCATTGTTATGTTATTTGCATGTGATGGTATTGCGTTGTCTTCTAAACTTACAAGGTTTCCATCATCCAAGATACCAAGGTCTCATGTGATGTGTGACTAGGCATCAGCAAGCACAAAATAGCAAGCTTGATTCTTTCTGCTTCTTCTTCTTTTTCCTCCTCGTTTTGGACCATGGTGGTTTCTGAAGTTGATGGTCCTGGAGGCATAGTGGAGTCCAGAGCAACAGTGATACCCATGACTCCTTTAGATTGCTTAATGTGTGTGTGGCCCACAAATCATCTTGAGACGACTTGGCTTCTGAAATTCATGTGTAATACTTGCAATAGTATAACTCAGACTTTTGGCTGAAAAGTCTAAAGAGTTTATGAGAGCATCCAGTCTTTTTTTTTTTTTTTAATTATAAGTTTTAAGCCCTCATGGCTATGGAGCAAAGCTTGGAAATATGTGGGGAGTGTCTACAGGTTCAGAAATAATTAGAGCTTTTGCATGGCCTTCCAAATGGTGGGTGTGAAGTGCATTATAGAAAAATATACCAAATGTAACATTTTTTTTAAAAATGTCAGGAAAGAAAAGTATGTAGCAGGTAGCTTGGCATAGCAAGAGTTTTCTTACACTGTTCTGTAGTGCACTTTTTTTGTCCTGTATATTAACCAAATCAGCTGGTTTTTTTGGTCCCTTTTCAATTCCATGTAACTGCCTATTTACTTTCGTAGCTCAGCAGATTTTACTAGTGCTTGACAGTACTCTACCCTGCCTGTGATAAGAGACACAATATTCCATAGTAGAGCAACACAGAATCCACAGCAGACTTTGAAGATCCTACAGTTGTAGTTTAGACTGTCCTGAGAGTTATGCCATCTCACTTACCTCAGTTTTGTGGAGGCCAGCTCACATAGTAGGAAGGAAAGGGCACTTTGCTCAGACGCACTCTTCCATATTACCAAACCTGCTCTGAATGTAAAAAGTTTTGTGCTGAAAGCAGCTTTGCAGGGCTGAGCACTGGCTGAAATGAAGCCCTCTTCTCCTGGCATTCACACTTGAGAGTGGTAGGGGAGAACATTTAACAAGTTAACCGCTTGGTTAGGTGACAGCTTGTGAAAAAGTGCAAAGCAAAATAGTGCTATCATAATTTTATTTAAATATTATTTGAAAAGAAATAATAATGCAGGAGGCTGAGAGAGACCTGGCATATTCCAAGTACAAGCCATTAATCTGAAGCAGCATCGCCAGCATTGCTGAGTGGATCTGTGCTGTGCTAGATTCCCAGGGTTTTAATCCCCGTAGCCTGCAGCCGTCTATGAAATTTTACTTGGCTTTGCTGTAGAAGCCAGACAGAAACAGCTATTAGCACTCTGCATGGTTAAGCATACTCTCGATGGAAGGAATGATGTCAATGATGTTTATGAACATGTTCAGGCTCAGCTCACTGTTGGTCTTTCCTGTCCCTCAGGTATAATCTCTATGCCCACACTCGGCTGGGCTACCTGTTCTACAAGCGTCAGGTGAAGAAAGCGCGGGAGCGTTACCCGCAGGGGCACTCTGTTCCTCAGCCTGTGGTGTTCAGCGGTGAGTGCCCAGTCTTTTTGCCAATGCATTTCCGATTAGTCTGTGTGCTTTGCTGCTTCGAGGTACATTGCTTGGGTATTTCTTTTGATGAAATTTCCAGGCGATTAATGGCCAGAGGCAACACCTGCAGAGTGGTGTGTGCAGAGTGCAAAATCTTGACTCCTTTATGGAATCCAGCTACTTGAGATGTTTCCCCCATGAACCCCTCCTGAAAATCCAGACATTTGACGCCCGAAATTAATTACACACCACACCTGAAATTGGAAGAACTGGGGCTTTCTGTTTCAAGTTTAGGTTTTCTTTTTTAACATGTGCAAGACTCTAAACACTGTTCCTTGTGCCTAAGCTCTTGCAAGGGGCATAAGCAAGTTTGATTTCTGAAGTAAGATGAACATGCAGCAGCAAGCTAGTGTCTGGGGTTTTATTTTTTTATTATTTCACTTTCTCTTTCTCTCTCCCCCGCCCCACTTCTGCTATTTCAGAGGGGGAAATACCTCAGTTGCTTAAATAATCTTGTTTGTTAACTGCCACCACTCCTGCTCCAGAGTACCCAAAATGCTTTGAACAGTTTTGCTTAACTCTTGTTTTGTGTTTGTACTTGTATTTATATTATGCAGAGGTTTATTTATCAGCATAAGAAACAAGCAAGTGTTTGGGGCCATTTTTATTCTCTGTTTGCA
The DNA here is from genome assembly GCF_964252035.2 of Podarcis erhardii. Classification (NCBI taxonomy): domain Eukaryota; kingdom Metazoa; phylum Chordata; class Lepidosauria; order Squamata; family Lacertidae; genus Podarcis; species Podarcis erhardii. The sequence continues at coordinate 87,970,938 of NC_138497.1, forward strand.
CACCCAACCCTTTAAAAAGGAAAACCCCCAACAAACCGCCCTAACAGACTCTCCACAATCCTCCCACACAATGGTCACCCACATGAAGTTCAAGCCTTGTTCTCACAGGGTATCTTAGTCCTATGTTTGGTCTATACTATTCAGATGGCAGTGGGGGGGTGTTGCTAAATGCTCCTCCATTCAGAATAATTCCCTCCATGTAGGAAACTAGTCTGTCAAAGAAAAGCCTGAGGTGCTGGATTTCTGTGTGGAGGGAACACCTTTGTATGGAGGAGCATTCACTCCTACAAAACCCTTCCAGCAGTCTGAAGTGGTATTATTTAGTGCTTCTTTGTCCTTTTAAAAGTATATTTTATTCATTTATTAAGTTTATATCCCACCCTTCCTCCCAAAGGAGCTCAGGGTGTGTGTGTGTGTGTGTGTATGTATATATATATATATATATATATATATATATATATATAAGCTGCCTGTCTGCTGCAGCACTGAAGGCACTTGGTGTCATTTTACTATAATATTGCAATTTATTAATACTTTAGCATGTATTGATAATAGATAATTTTGTCTGTGTTGCGTGACATTAGATGATATTATATGTCTTTTTTTTAAAAAAAATAAGGTGATTTTACAAGAGATAGTATTAAGAAAATAAATGTTAACATAAAAATTGCAGCATTTGCTAAGGTCTGTTGTGTTGACTTTCCTGCTTTCCTTTGCTCTATGTCTGCCTCTGTCATCCTAGGAGTGAAGATTCTTCCCATCCCTGTCCTATCCAATAACTACAGCTATCTTGTTATTGATACTGGCTCAAACTGTGCTGCAGCTGTAGACCCCTCTGACCCACTGGCGGTACAGGTGAGAGAGACAAAATGTGACACCTATCGCCCCTCCTCTCTCCCTGTGGAGCAAGACTAGCATTTTCTTCCTTATTTGATTCTTCAGATTTAAAGGGGGAGGGCTGTACCTTAGTGGTAGAACATCTGTCTTGCATGCAGAAGGTCCTGGCAGATGTCCCTATATGTGGGATATCTGGACTTGGTCCAGGAAGGCATCTTATAAACGTATTATTATTATTATTAATATAGCATTGAAGGCATCTGCATGTTTGGTCATCATCTGGTTCAGCCACTGCACTTGCAGAAGAGGCTTCAGTATCCCAAATACATGGGTGACTCTTTCTATGCATAGGAACAGCACTTCCAACAGAGCAGGTGGAGCAGCTACTCTGTATATTTTTTGCTAATATGCCTGCAGTTTTGCTTTCCGCAGGGAGCTCTAGTATAGGCGGATGGGAGGGGGTAGAAATCTAGAGAGTTCCTGGTGTCATCAGCAGGTTATAATTCCTGGGATTCTTTGCAAATTAAACCAAGAGCTATCATAGCACAGTGGCTAATTGGCTGTGCTGCAAGTCAGGAAGTATGGCATCATAGAATTGGAGAGTTGGAAGGGACTCAACGGGTCATATCTGGTCCAACCCCCTTGCAATGCAGGAATCATTTGCTGCGGGTAGCAAGTCTCTCAGCACCCATTCCCAGTATGGGAATGTGGCAGAGAGGCCCATCGCCCACCTGGCTTCTCAGCAAAAGCAGGTAGGGAAGCATTGTGTGTGTGTTAATCCTCAAATGCCACTCCCTCCCATTTCCCCTCCTTGCTCCCATACTGGGAGGCGCCTAGAGCTGTGGAGGATTAATATGAGACGAGAGGATTCCTCCTAGTAAGCCCCTTGATCTGGCCAGGCAAGTCCTCCATCTGTCCTTTCCACTCCCCTCTCTTTACAAGCTTAGAGCAGGAGGGAATTGCACTCTAGGTAATGCAAGTAATCCAGTTCCTACAGCTAGACAAAAAAGGTAAGCAACTTCAAGGTTAAAATATGAAAGGAACAGATTTTATTTAAAGCAGAAGAAAAGGGAGCAGAAGAAAAAGGAAGCTGCATTAAAAGAAAGAAACCGCATTCACTAAATCAGTTGTAAACTAAGCCAGGTTTAGCCTTTTACAAAATACTAGGGGTTGCTGCCTCTGCTCATGTTCGTCTCCAACCCACAGCCTCCTTGCCAACCCTCCCCCTTCAGATGCCACTCTTTCACAGCCCCTTCAGCCCCTCATAGCTCACCCCAGTCCCAAGATCCTGCTGTCACTCACAGAGGGGAATAAATATGTTGAGGGGCGAGTTCTGGGCAAACTGGGGGCAGCGATGGGAAGCCTGTTAAGGTCTGCTTGGCCACCCACCCAGCTGCTTTCCTGCTCGCTCAGCTGGGCCTCCCGCTCATTCAGACCCCAAACTTCTCTCACGTGGTTGCGCATGCATCACCCATTCCCTGACTGAGACCTCATCTGCTTTTGGGGGTGGCTGGGGGAACTGCCAGGACAGTGCCCCCCTGCTGCAGGGGCAAGTGCTGTTAAAGCAGAGACTGAAAACTGATAATGCAATTTGTACTGTTGCCTTGGCATGTGGAGCCCTGTTTACATTCAGTTGGGGCCAGCCCAGAGATGCACATGTTTGACTTCCTTCAGTGGTATTAGTTGCTGCTTTCAGCCCCCCACCCCCAGATAATTTTAAATCTGTGATTGACCGCTCCCCAGAGCCTGCTCTTCACTGCCTCTTGCCTGAGGCTTTGATTCCTGCCACCCTGCTTTCCTGACCATCTGCAATTGGCTAAGTAGGAGCTGGCCACGGCCAAGGTCATTCCAAGTTTAGAGCGACAGCCTCACATGATGCGCACCATCCCTCCTGCTTGGGGCTTCTTTCGTGTTTTCCCTTCAAAGGCTCCCGTCCGGCTGGCTCTTCCTGTTATACTTGAGAAGCGGCTCTGCTGCTTTGTTGAGATGCAGCCGGTGGAGACATGCCGGGTGGCCGGATGAGACAGCCAGACCAGTGACCCGGAGAGGAAAAGCTGGGGATCCAGATTTGGAACTGGAGGGTGAAGGGCTGCTGGGAGCAATTCCTCCCTCCTTGACCCAGTTCAGGGGCTTTGTCTAGGTGCTGTTATGATAGAGAGCGATGCCGTGTGAATTGCAGTTGAAGTAACAGCTTAATGCTGAAGCAGAAGCAACAAAATATGCCCGTACCTGCAAGGAAATTCCACAAAGACAAACCGGAAGGAATCCTAGCCAAGGAGCAGCATTGCCTGGACGCACTCTGGGAGGCGAATGTAATGCACAAACTTAGTGCTCTGTTGCTCCAGTTCCAGTAACCTTTTTATAGCTGAACAGAGTAGATAGAAGACAGATGGCTTGGGAATATATGTAACTCTGATGGGGGAAGGTGGCACTGCCCAGTAGCTGAAGGCTTGGGCATTAAACCTTACACTGGCCCTTTAATGTATTGTACATTGCCCAGAGGAGGAGACATTGAGTGACTAACAAATTTAGATGATGCATGGGATCCTTTGGGGGAAATGGGCCTGTCAAGGTGAGTGAGGACCCAGTAAGAGCTGTTCGACAGTGGAATTTGCTGCCAAGGAGTGTGGTGGAGTCTCCTTCTTTGGAGGTCTTTAAGCAGAGGCTTGACAGCCATATGTCAGGAGTGCTCTGATGGTGTTTCCTGCTTGGCAGGGGGTTGAACTCGATGGCCCTTGTGGTCTCTTCCAACTCTATGATTCTATGATTCTAAGAATAGTGACACGGTGGAAGTGCCCTTGCTGCCTTGAGACCAAGAGACAGTCAATTATGCACCTGGGCATAATGGAGTAACTCCCAGTTTAAATGCAGTTTAAATTGCAAATACTACTAAACTCTCATTAGTAAGCCCTGTCCTTATCCCCTAATTCATATATGGTAACAGGAGTCTGCATGATTAGAGGGCCAAGCCAAAAGCCATGATAAGTTTAACAGTCTCTATTCTACACCCACCCCCCGGATTAATGCAGGCTTGGAGGTTTCAGTTTTTGTGATAAAACACATCTGCGTGCACCACCAACCCGCTTTCTTGCGTAGAAATGCAGGTGGGGATTTTGATCACAAAAACAGCGCAGCATCCCTTTTGCCCAGTGCCCCTGCCAAGAGATCAATTGCAGATCCCTCACTTCAGCTTGGCCTGGGTGCTTTCTTGTATGCTGGCATGAGACTTATTCTTAATCAGTTTGTGTTGTCACTTCATGTGTTGCTTCTCTCTCTCTCTCTCTGTGTGTGTGAGAGAGAGACAGTTAAAAACATTTACAAAACAGTTAAAAAACTAACTGAAGATCAGTTTATTTATATGGTTTATTAACAATATAATAGGACAGTAATCCCCTTTCTGTCCTAGTCACAGCAGCCGCTATGGAGAAATTATATTACTGCTTTATATTGAAGTATACCCTGTGGATGTGAGCTTAATTTTTAATGTAAATGATTTTCGAAGTCTGTTTTGATGCCATGTGGATGTCTGCATACAAGACTTAATATCTGTACATACATTAGTTCTGGAAGACAGCACTTTCTGCATGTAATTGTTTTTTAAAAACATTTACATGCGTTGTTTTTTTTTAAAAGAATCAGTTTAGAAATCTCATTGTTGATATTTCCAAGCCTCTTTGCCCTTCACACTTGCTTGTGATGCTATTGTGTGTTTGTCGCTTTCCAGACTGCTCTCTCCTGCCCTGTTGAGTCACATATCTTATCGGAATGGCCTTCTGCTAGACTTATCTAAGCCCTGAAATAGGGATCAGCTGCCTTGCCTTTCTCAGTCCCTCTGGCTGTGCTGTGTGACTCTGGTTCCTGCCTTTGCCATTCAGAACCTGTTTCTCTTATACAGAGCAGGAGGATGTTCCTCTGTTTCAGGCTAGCTATCTTTCCTGCCTTTTCTGGGGATGCAGGACATGAGCCTCTCCTATAAACCTTTCTCTCTCTCTCCCTCTCTCTGCAGTCGGTCATCGAGCAAGAGGGGGTGACGCTGGAGGCCATCCTGTGCACTCACAAGCATTGGTAAGGGGGCTCCCTCCTTCCCTTTACCTCGATGGGCCCTAGAAGGCCTCAAAATACAGGTGTGCTGAGCAAATGCTGTGCGGCCATCTTTGGGTGCCATCCATGCAGACGTTTGCGGAGGGGGGCAGGGAAAGAATATAATATTTGGGACTCTTCATTCTCTGTGACCCAGCTGGGAGGGAATTGCCCCCATCATGCCTTCTTTGGGAACACATCTCAGGCTCTGGGCACTGAAATCCGGCAGGTGAAATGAGGACTGCTAGGTAGATGAGCTTTTTTTTAATACTGTGGCTTTATAACAAGCATGTTTTCTCTCATAGGGATCACAGTGGAGGCAATGCAGCGCTGAGGCGGCGCCACAGCTCTTGCCGAGTCTATGGCAGCAGCTATGACGACATCCCAGAATTGACAGAGTAAGTGACCTTTTTATTTCTCCTCTCCTGTGGATAAGTGTTGGATAAAATGTTCCCCTGCTGAGCCTGGAATGTAAAGGCAAATCCTCCCATTAGCTGGGGATCTGTCGGGAGGCTGTAAAGAATAATCCAAAGTTCTCTAATATCTGCTAAAAAGGTTCCTGGGGAGCAGCTGCAGCATTTGCTAGTGTTCCTGACTCCTCCTCCTCCTAAGCAGGGATGGGCAATCTGGCCCCTCAGCCCAGTTTCATGAAGACTGGAAGGTCCCAGATAGAGAGTGAGGGGGAGTGGAAATATGGGGTGGGATCACTAAATGGATGGAGCAATGGAAGCTGATCAGAAGGTCGGCTGTTCGAATTCCCGCAGTGGGGTGAGCTCCCATTGCTCAGTCCTTGCTCCTGCCCACCTAGCAGTTCGAAAGCACGTCAAAGTGCAAGTAGATAAATAGGTACCACTCCAGCGGGAAGGTAAACGGTGTTTCCATGCGCTGCTCTGGTTCACCAGAAGCGGCTTAGTCATGCTGGCCCCATGACCCAGAAGCTGTATGCTGGCTCCCTCGGCCAGTAAAGCAAGATGAGCGCCACAACCTCAGAGTTGTCAGCGACTGGACCTAATGGTCAGGAGTCCTTTTACCTTTACCTTTAAACATCCCATTGGGCAGGGGGAGAAAAGAGAGAGAGAGAAAGAGAGGGGAAAGGGGTGTGGCATCTGACAGATTATCCTCAAGGGAATGTGGCCCTTGACAGGGCAAATGTCCCCCCACCCTCGCTCTATGGCAAGCTGCTATGACATTTTCCATAGGAAGCATTTGGCCAGTCAAGAACTGGGATCCAAGTCTCCTCTGTGCAGAGGCATATCTAGGCTCTTTTGCACCATTGGTAAGGAGCTATATTGGCGCCCACTCCAATGCTTGCGGCCCAGCCACCAAGAGCAGTGGAGGAGCATGCAGACAGGCGGGCAGCCTCCTAGCCACGGAGGTGTGATTTCTGCGCCCTTAGTGGGGACCAACATCTAGGTTGGCCTATGGGCCATCCTAAGGTCTTCCAGGCTGGCAATATGGTTTTCCTTCCTCCTCATGATCACAAACCCAACTGTTGCATTCCAGTCCCCTCTCAGATAAAGAGACCATTGTGATAGGACGTCTGAACTTCAAGGCCCTCTTCACGCCGGGACACACTGTGGGGCATATGGTGTACGTTCTGGATGGCAAACCTTTCGAAGGGCCAGCCTCTCTCTTCTCGGGAGACCTCCTTTTCCTCTCCGGCTGTGGTAAGTCAGTGGGGAAGGGGGATATAGGACAGCCATTGCTTCCTGGGAGGTTGTGCTTCTCCACATATGAAGGCCTCCCCAAGGCACTAGAAGGCAGCAGCTGCACTTGTGCTCCCAGTGCTTAATTTGTGTGGAGACATCTACAACAAGCTCCAAGATTGTTGGTGGGAATAGGAGAGAGGTGATTTGGTCCTCGTCTCTGGGAGGTGTGCAGTGTCTGTGAGAGAGGAGACACTTAAGGGGAGAAAAGGTGTCAGATGAAGGCTTGTAGCTCAGCAGTAGAACATCTGCTTTGCGTGCAAATGCCCCAAGTTCAATCCGTGTCTGAAATCATGGAAAGCCGCCATCAGTCAGTGGAGACAATGTTGAGCTAGACAAATCAGTGGTCTGATTTGGTATAAAGCAACTCCTTTTGTTTCTGTTTGGCTGTGAGGAAGCACTTTATTTTTGTGCTTCTTCCCTGTAGAAATTAACTCCTTGTTCCTTAACCGTCCAGGTCGAATATTTGAAGGGACGCCAGAAACAATGCTGTCATCGCTGGACACAGCAGCTGATCTTGCTGAAGACACACTGCTTTGGCCAGGTAGGAGCTGGAATAGCTGCACGGACAGAAAAGATGCCCATCACCTTCTACGCTGGTCCTGAAGTAGGGCAATGGCTGGTTGGGAATTAGAGGAGGTGAAGGCACTAGAGGTTCACTGGGAGTGGCACTCAGCAGGATGAAGCTCTACGTCAGCGCAGCCCCTGTTGACTGCCTGCTCCTTTTCTTTTTTTAATAGGGCACGAGTATGCTTCAGAGTGCTTAATGTTTGCACGCCTTCTGGAGCTGGAGAATCCCGTCCTGGAGCAGAAGCTACAGTGGGTGAATCAACAGCGGGTTGAGAAGAGAAGCACGGTGAGAGGGCTGGGTGTATGCATGCATGAGATGGTTCTTTCAGATCAGCTGTGGTCCCTGTAGAATCAAGAGAGAATTGGAGAAAAGTGGCTGGGGTGGGGTGGGGGGGCGGAATTGATGGATCTTGGAGTGTTCTTATAGACAAGAGACTCAACCTGCTGGCACTGTGTGTGTGTGTGTGTGTGTGTGTGTGTGTGTGTGTGTGTGTGTGTGTGTTTCTTTGTTTCCCTCCATTCCCCTTCCCTTCCTGTGCATCGGGCACATGCCCACTTCTCCAAGGCCCTCTTTGTCCAGCCGCCTCCATCCACTGCAGATGCCATGGCATTCATCCAAGAGCAGCTTCCTGGCTCTCTTGTGCCGCTGGGTAACACCTGTCCAGGGAGTTTCCTGCCTCTGTCTTCTTAACTGCAGGCATCTGGTTTCTGATTTTGGTTCCTCCCTTCTGGAAGTCTGGAGTGGGGTGGTTGTCTGGTGCAAAACCGGCCTGGGGAATGTGGCAGGTGGTACTTTCTCAGCTGGGATCTGCTTGTCTGGGAGGTTGTGGGTCTCTTGGCAAATTCTTGCATGCTTTGGTCTCGCTGCCTCAGTTGCTTGCCATGCACTTTGCCTTCCTTTCTGTGAGATATCAATAGCTTGCTTTTCAGGTATCACCTGAAAAAACCCGGGGGGGGGGGGAATTAACCACACCCAACCAAGTGTGCAAGTACTCAGGCAAGCATGCGTGTGGAAACTCCATCCACAGTTTTGCTGGGTGCCACTGTCCCCTGCCCCCTCCACCTCAGTCTCTCTTTCATTGTGATGTTCCTGTGCCTGTAATTGCTGCCCATTTTCATCATTGTTGCTTATCTAAGTCTTAAATTCCTTCTGGGTTCATTTCTGTTGCAGAGCTTGGCCTAGTTTCACCAGCCCTTGTATAGTATCTCTCTCTGCAGTTATCTGAACCTCACCTGCATCTATGTGTCTACTCCTTCCACTATTCCACTTACCCAGATTGTGAGAACATGAGAATAGGCCTTTTTGGTGGTGGCTCCCCATTTTTGGAATGTTCTTCCCAGGGAGGCTAACCTTGCATATCTTTGGCCGCCAGGCAAAAACATTCCTTTTTAACCAGGCCTTTGGCATTTAACTATCTATGGCCTTTTAGAGTGGGCAGAATGTTCCGTGGTTTTAAGGTACGTCTGTTCTTTTGGTAAGTCGTTTTGAGTTGCCATGGCAAAAAAGGTGACTAATAAATTTAATAAATGATAATAATAACTGTGAGCCATCTGTGCAGAGAGCAGTGGTGGCCTTTGCAATGCCATAACCTAACACCGAATTAAATTACATTTTTGAGTAGCAATACTGGTATAGTGGAACCTCTGTTTTCGGGCATAATCTGTTCCGGAAGACCGTTCGACTTTCGAAACATTCCAAAACCGAGGATCAATGGGCAGTTGGCAAAATCCATTGGGAAAAATGGAAAAACACGCAGTGCAAGCCGTTCTACTTCCGAGTTTCCTGGTTTTCGGCTTTCGGTTCCGAATTGTTTGTCAATGGAGACGTTTGAGAACCAAGGCTCCATTGCAATAGTTTGGTTGGGATCTATGCAAAACATCACCAAGGCCAAAGCTGGCAGGGCCCGACGGGGAGCTTTATGTTGTCTTTACTGCTTTCACATCCTGCAAAAAGCCACCCAAGGGCCAAGATCAAAAGCATTTGAGGTCAAATTCGAAAGAGCAAAAAGCGCCAGGTATAAAGCTGGGGTGGTCCAATTTGCCCAACATGCCAAGGTCCTGGCCTCGCCTCCCCTCCATTCAAAGGAAAGCGGCAAATGCGAAAGCAGTTAGGAGGAGAGGTACTGCTTTGTGCTGCCCGTTGTCCATGCTCACAAGTGTGTGCCTGTCTCATTCTCTCCCCTAAAGTGCCCTTCTACCATCGGTGAGGAGAAGCAGTACAATCCCTTCCTGCGGACGCACTGCCCGGAGGTGCAAGAAGCCGTGGGGATGAAGCGCCAAAGGGACGAGGACTGGGACACCTTCCGGGCCCGGGTGCTGAAGGAAGTGCGGCTGCGGAAGGACGTCTTCAAAGCAAACTAGCAATCTCGGGTGGTGTCAGGCTGGAGCCACATGCAGGGTGTACCTACAGGCAGGGGCCAGGCAGGGCCTCTCTGCAAGGAGGAGCCTGATCACATAATGGGCTCTACTATGCTAATGAGGAGGGATCTACTTGGATGCTGATCTCTCACGCAGTGCGAAGTGAAATGGCAAAAAAACGGAGGGGTTCAGGCTCGTTTCTTGAGCTCCCCGCCCCCCAGAAGGTTTTGTTGGTGCTGCTGCTTATCCATGAGGCATGGCGAGTGGGACTTGCAGCCTTTCACCTGCAAAGGTGTTTGGTAGTGGATCCAGGTGTGTTTGGGTGGCTCCATAGCCCCTGCTGTTTTCAGAACACCTGCGGTGGGGGGTGGGAGGGAGAAGTGATGGAGCAGTAGAAGGCAGCGCCTGGGATGATATGCTGAAACGTGCATCCTTATTTTCAGAATGTGTGTATTTGTTTTTGAGTGTGCCAGCCTATTTCTAGCTCAGGGGGGTCATCTTATAAGCACAATCCTGTTCACTTTGTCCCCTCATCTGGAGAGGCAGGTGTACACATGTGAGACGGTCTTCCATCTCTTATCGAGCACATCAGGAGGAACCTTTGCCTCCCCAATATTCCTACTCCACAAAACCAAAATCTTGGGCAGCTGAGCACTTTTAAAAAATCATCTACATCCAAGGACAGAAGGTGTCCTGCCATTTGGCCTCTTCAACTTGTTCCTTCTCTTCTGACTCCTGTTAATATAAAAATGTTTTAAACTTTCTCTCCAGTTGAGCCAGGTGGGCATATAAGCTCTTGCAGCCGGGCCAAGCTTGGATTTGTGCTCCATGTAATTGCAAGGCAGGTTTCCAGGTACACCTAGTGTTTCTCCAAGCTGCCTCTCAGAGCACAAGCTGTTACCAGGAATGCATAGAGTTCAGGCCAACAATGGCTGTGCTTCCCACGGGAGCAGGAGAACGAAGCCAGGGAGGCATGCCACCACCTCCTACCTCTGAGAATATGTTGCCAGTCCCCCATGGCATACATGGCTTTCTTCCACCGGCACCACATGCAAGATGTTCGCAAGGGAGATTGTACATTAATGGCTGTGAGGGTGTTTTTAACTGAAGCTCAGCACTGTGGCCGTATGGTTGGTATTTATCTGTATATAGTTGAGTTTGGCTCCTGCTACCTGAGTTTCTACTGTCTGTGAGTTTTATAGCGCAGGGTTGTTCTAAGGAGAGGCTCAAAAGAGCGTAATCTCTTTTTTTTAATTCATTGGCGATGAAATAAAATAGCACGATAGATTATTTTGGAATCCTTTTCCCCCCCACTTCACATTTTAATGTATTCTCTATTGTGGACACTACATATGTTTGGCTCTATTTTGCAAAGACATGAAACAGTGGGTGGGTGTGTTTTTAAAAGTGACTGCTGTGAAATCTTAAGAGAACTGCTGTTTCACTTTGCACCTTCAGTTCTTCTGTCAAATGCTGAGGCTTTGTGGTGTCAGTAAAACAAAGCTGAGAATGGAGGCTTACAATGCTGCACATGCAGTGTGCTTAACCTCAGGTGGGTGAAAAATGTGTTTCTTTTGCAGAGGCTCTCAAAGATCAGTAATAACTTTGAAAAAAATACCTACACAGTCTTAACTCTGCAAGGAGGATAAAGTGTGTGTAGCTGATGACTGGGTCATTGATCCATCATGTTTAGGCTGCAATCCTAAACACAGTGACAAGGGAGTAAGGCCTATTGAACACAGAGGGACTTCCATCTGAGTAAACATGCCAAGGATTGCTCTGCATTGAAACATGAAAGCAAAGTATTGGCAGAAGGCATTACCTGCAGGAAACCAGGCGTAGCAACAGATCTTGGAAGAATGGTGTCATGAGAGCCTCATTTGAATGAAAATTGGTTCTCAAGACCTACCCAAGTTGTTCTATTACAGTAGATGAGTAATCTTTTTCAGCCCAAGGGCCACATTCCCTTAAGGTGCAACCTTCTGGGGGCCACCTTCCGTTTATGGGTGGGAGCAGAGGCAAAAGTATGTAGAGCATTAGATCTTACTCTTTCACCTTTTGTACAGTAGGCTGCATTCTAGCCAGGCACAACCTGAATTCTCTACATTACCTCTTCTCCTTCACCTGCAAGAAAGAAGCACCACCACCATTTAAAAACACATTCCAGCCAGGGGGAGAAATGCGAAGGAATGGAGGAGGTTGCTGATCAGGGTCAGTGAGGGGTATGGCCTTTGGAAGGTGGGTGGCCTGCAGAGAGCCTTGAGGAACAGATGGAGAGGCCGGAAGGGCTGCATTTGGCCCCCAGGCCTAAGGTTCCCAACCCTATCCAAGTCCCTAGCAGAGGGGCTGGGACAACCAGAACCACAGGATAGCTCTGCCTTCTCTCTGTGTATACATCAGTGTAGGCTAATGTCCCTGGATTCAGTGGAGCAGAATGTGCAAGCCAGTCGGAAATAAGTCATACTAAGTTCAATGGGGCCTACTCCCAAGTTAGCGTGTGTAGGACTACAATGGAAGGAAAAGCTGATGATGGGCGGTGCAAAACCTTGGCTTCGCCAGGGTCTTTTACTCGGAGAAAAGAAAGTTTATGCTCCTGGATTACACTTCATTCCTCTAAGCTTGCTGCTGTAACAAGGGCAGGTGCATAAGCTAGTTCACCCTCACTCTTTGCACGACAAGAGGCAGCATGAGGCCCATGAGCTTTGCTTGGTCATCTGCGCTCTCTGGGGTGGGGAAAGTGGCTTTGGTCACACAACCTTCTTGTCACACCCAGGAGCCTCTGTTATCTTGCCTTCCTATAGGAAGCCCATGTAAGGGAACTGATAATTCTGATACCAAACTCTCTGGAGATGCACTGAGATAAGAAGCAGAGGAGAGGGTCTGGCTTGCCCAGGGGCGTGTAGCTGTCAGCTCGGTCAGGGATGCTGCTGGGCAACAAGGTGGTTGAGGGACCAGCAGCATCCCTAATGTTCTGTCTGGCTGAACTCCCAAGTGCAGACTTTCCAAGCCCATCCCAATATTAAGAGTTTTTCTGGTAAAGGGGGTGGTGGTTCTGTGGACATAGGAACACACAGACGCTCTACCCCCATGCAATGTACCTTTGTGCTGTTCCAAGTGCCCAGATGGGCACAGCTGAGGTAGGTTGTGCCTCCCAGCTCTTCCAGCCAAGTCTCAGCAAGTCTTTAATGAGCATTCCTTCTGATTTGTTTATTGTGGAGGGCAGGTCATACGGCAATGAGCATTTGTCCTGAATTCATCCCGATTTGCTTGCAGCCTGTTTACATTTCTTTCCCTTTATTTATTTGTTCATCAGTGCATTTCCTGTCACTTTCCAACCGGGAAAAAGTCTGGTGTCCTTTTTCTTTTTCAAAAAGTGGACTTGTTGCACTAGGCCGACGATTGATTTAACCACTTTAAATGCTAAATAAAGCCTAATGTTTTGGTATGCAGCTGAACTATTCCCTCAAAATGCTGACAGTCTGGTGGCTCTGAATGTGATAATCAAAGACAGGTGTGGGGAACCCTTTGCCCCCCGGATGTTGCTGAATTAAACCTCCCACCATTGGCCATGCTTTCTGGGGCTGATGGGAGTTGTAGTTTAGCAACATCTGGAGGGCCAAAGGTTCCGTACACCTGATATAAGGGATAGGGGCCAAGATTTATGTAGCACACACTGTGATATTTGTTTGGATTTGAATCTCCCAATAAATTTTGGGCTTTTCTTGAGTTGTACATTGGTTTTTGCTTGGTTTCTTGAAATAAATGTCATCTAACAAGCCTTTGAAATGCTGCTTTGGAGTGGAGAGGGGAATTGATGCAACCAAGCTTGTAGGAACTGGTAGGGAGCCCTATGGGTTTACTTGCCAATGCCCCTATTTACCCTGCGTTATCTTGAGAAGGGCACAGTGTCCCCCCCTCATTGCACAACCTCCCCCAAAAGTCCTAATTCATTCTCCATTCTCCACAATGCAGGATATAGAATACGTTCTAAAAAGGTATGTCAGTTTCATCCCAGAGTGTCTCTTCCTTCCCTTTTTAAAAACATGTTTCCGAGACATGGGCATTGCAGCAGTGTATCCAGCCTTCCAAAAGTAATCCACAAAACACTGGGGACATTTCAGTACACAAGAGAGGGTAGATTTCTTAAAGGATCAAGGATGGCGGAGAAATGCTCTGCTGCTAAAGATCCAAAAATAAAACTGCACCAAAAGGCATAGGGGTGTGTGTGTGTGTGTGTGTGTGTTGGATGTCACTGTTTCCATGCACACCAGCTGATAAGCGTCTTACAGCATGTGTAGCACATCTTTGATGAAAGCAGCATTCTGAATTGCAGTGAAAACGTTAGCATTACACAAAACAGCATAAAGGGGTGGGGAGCTTTGGGTATCTTTTTCTGTTCTTAACAACAGAAGTTCAAACTTCAGGAAATGTGTCAGTCTCCCATGGCAGCTGATTTAAGAACTCCATTAATTTGAGGAAAGGCACTTGGATGCTTTATGACAGGACAAATTTAACATGTGCGTAAATGAATGTGAGATGGTCTTGCCCTTCCTCGGCTGTTCACATTTCCATAAGGCAGGTGGCAAAATGACATGCTTGAATGGGCTGCTGTCTCTGAAAAGCTCTCACAGCAGGGAGAAGACTGAGCAACACTCCCTCACATATGCTAGATTTTTTTGCAACACAGTGAAGCGTTCAGATGTGTCCCCCTCCTTTTCTGCAAGATGACTTGGTACAGTCCAAGAGATATTTAAAATGCTACTTCTGAGTAACATTTACACCATAAAAGGTATTGTCTAAAAGTCCTGTGTTGCTACACTCTGACTGAGTTTCCTAGTTCTGAGGCTTCTCGGTCTTTTGTCTTGATTACAGGAACTTACAAAACTGGCTGCTTTATACTGAGTTAGACCATTGGTCCATTAGTATTGTCTACATGGACTGGCAGCAGTACAGTACTCCAAAATTTCAGGCATGGGTCTTCCCAGCCTTATCTGGAGATGCCAGGGATCAAGAAGAGACCACCTTGGTCAGACCAAATACCTGACTAGTCCAGGGTCCTGTTCTCACAGTGGCCAACCAGATGTGTATGAGAACCCCAAAAGCAATCCTGAACACACCCCAACACACTCACTTCTTGTGATTCCTAGCCACTGGCATTCAGAGGCATAATGCCTTGACTCTGGAGACAACTGCCATGACTTTGAGACTTTCTGTATGCAAATCCAGTGCCCTACATCTGAGCTGCAGCCAGCCTTTCCTGATCCTTGCTTCTGTATTTCCCACCTACATTGATCCCTCCCATCTTTCCTCCAGGGCGAGAGAGGACATGAAACTTATTATATTCTTGGTTCCTTCTGGGGAGAAATCAATGAACTCTCTGGAGGCAAGAAGCCTCTAGAGGCCAAAACAGTTGCCAAGTTTCCTCATTTTCTCTCCCAGATGTTTTCCTCTTATATAAGCTGCTGACAACTGAGCTAAGAAACCCTTCTCCATAGGAATTTTGCAAAATGGTGTCTTGATGGATGCAGCAACCACTGTTGACCTGGATTTCACTGTACAGTGGTACCGCGGGTTACATACACTTCAGGTAACATACATTTCAGGTTACAGACTCCACTAACCCAGAAATAGTACCTCAGGTTAAGAACTTTGCTTCATGATGAGAACTGAAATCGTGTTCCAGCAGCGTGACGGCAGCAGGACGCCCCATTAGCTAAAGTGGTCTTCAGGTTAAGAACAGTTTCAGGTTAAGAACGGACCTCCGGAACGAATTAAGTACTTAACCTGAGGTACCACTGTATGTAGGCCAGAGGTGGCAAACCTGCGGCCCTTCAGATCTTGCTAAACTACAACTCCCATCAGCCTTAAGCATTGCCTGTGCTGGGGCCGATGGGTAGTATAGCTCCAGCAACATCTAGAGGGGTCACAGTTTTCCGATCCCTGGCACAAGCCAAGATTTATGAAAATGTACTGATTTTCAGGAAACTGCTCTGTTCGGTAAGTGAGTACCAGCTCTTTGATTCGGACTGATCTTCACAGCGAACCTTCAGAGTAGGCGTGGCAGTTTTCTAGCAGAACTACAGTGGTACCTTGGGTTAAGTACTTAATTCGTTCTGGAGGTCCGTACTTAACCTGAAACTGTTCTTAACCTGAAGCACCGCTTTAGTTAATGGGGCCTCCTGCTGCTGCTGTGTCGCCGGAGCACGATTTCTGTTCTCAGCCTGAAGCAAAGTTCTTAACCTGAAGCACTATTTCTGGGTTAGCGGAGTCTGTAACCTGAAGCGTATGTAACCTGAAGCATGTGTAACCCGAGGTACCACTATATGAGAGAAAGGGAAAGAGAGGCAAAATGGAAATGTTTTGCCAACAGGGAGATACTTTGCCTGAAGAATTTTCTTCCAGTCATTCCACAGTCTGGGGGGCGGAGGGCTTTGTTAGAATAATGGCTTGTAACCGTAAAGGCAGCTCACTACCCATATAAAAGAAACTCAGGCTCAAAAGATGCTACTTGGCTCTGTGGAAAGATAAGGGCTTTCATTCAGCTACAATAGTTTCTTTCCTCAGCTCTCCCACCACCACCCGGGCACCAGAAACACAAACAAATGTATGAGAGGGAGAATTCTAGAAAGTGCAGCTTCTCCCCTCGCAAGGTACATGAGAAGCTAACTCGGGTGGATAACTGGTTTCCAAACATCTCTAAAGGGAAGTTTTCCTTCTGCACATATGTTTTCCCTCTGCACATAACTGTGGCCTTATGGGAAGCATTGCTTCTTTTCTCTTGCATTCTGGGAAGTCTTGCTTATAATCTTTTCTCTGTTTCTGCACACACTGTACGAACCTGTTCCAAACACCAAGACATTCTCTCATCGTTCAGTTCACCTTAAGTTCATGGTGACTTGTTCTCCATGCATAGCTGACCACATCTATAGAACTTGATTATTGTATTCTTTCATGTTATGATCAATCATTAGTAATTGTTTTATGCCATATTAATCTTTAGTTATTATTAATTAGGAGGTTTCATGCTTGTCTAGTCCCAACCTCGTTTCCCAGCCTTTAATCTACCAGTGATTAATGTTCACATGTAATTCCCACCCCTCACATGTAATTCCCGCCTTGCATTTGCATTAACCAATCAGCATTAAGTTTCTTTGTGTTTGTATCAACCAATCAGCCACAAGCACACCTGTGGCAATGTTTGTAATATTCAATAAAAGAGAGTTCCCGGGACTTTCCCGGCAGACGCCTCATGACACCCACTACTCGTCTGTCGTGATTTTCATTCCTACACATCTCTCAAAGGTTATATAGCAGCTCTTTTGCAGTCTGGTCCTGACAATCTTGGGAGGGCCAAAACCTGGGTCCCTTTGTGGCGGGTGCTCCATCTCAGGGAGCAGCCAACTTTGATTTATCATATACCTTTGTACATTTGTCAAAGAGATCAGTTTGCTTGAAAGGAACTTGAAATTGTACCAAAATCCTTACAAGATGTTGATGGGGAGAGGATGCCACCGCGTGGAGGTTTTGTGTCTCTGCAGTCTTGGAAATGAATCTGATGGAATGAGTCAGCATCAACCGTGGGGAAGGAGAGGAGCTGTGATGTACATTTTCCTGGGCAAGAGCTTGATTCTCCTTTCAAAACTTTGAAGGCTGAAGGTTAGGCTCTCCCTTCTCCCCCTAATTCTGGGTATTTTAAAATCTCAGTGAGTCAGGTGGCAAGGAAGCTACTAGAATTTGAGGTTTCCCTACATGTCCTAAGGCAGCTGGCCCCTTCCCAAGTTATCTTTATGCAAAAAAATAAAAAAATAAAAAAATGTCACAACCTCTGATGGATCTGATAATGTTCGCGTTCATTTGAACTGCATTCCTAAATGTACAGCAATGGGACAGTATGGCTTGTTTATCAGTTTCCAACCTCTCTGGCTTGCCATTGATCTCTTGTAAAGCACAGCTTTTATATTATAGGGCTATATAAGAACATTATGCTCTTCTGTTTTAGTGGCTTGGCAGCCCATGACAAACGATTAATGGAAAACAATCCCAGCTTGAAATGGAAGTTGGATCATACATGTCCAGCTGTGGACAGTGTGTGCCACAAAGGGGAGGTGGGTGGGGGGAGATTCTGTTTTAAATTTGGCAGGGGGGAAAGAGGGACTGATCTCCTGCAGCTGTCTCCAAGAAGTAGCCTTAAGGAGATGCAAAGATGTCCTTTTGCTGTTTTTGGCCGGGATGTGTGTGAGTGGGAATTGGATGTGTTGACACAAACATGGTCTTAGCCTGCCAGCCGGCCCTTACTCTACCTTTTGTTTGTAAATTAAATCTATATGATTAGAATCACAATTTTGTCTCCAACCTTCTTTTCCTGCAAAGAAACTCACGCTAAGGTGCTTTATTGAAGTTACCAGCAGCTGGCAGATGTCATATTATAGAAGCAGAGAATTATAGAGTTGGAAGGGGCGCCAAGGATCATCTAGTCCAACCTCCTGCAATGCATTAATCTCTACTAAAGCATCAATGACTGAAGACCATCCAACCTCTGCTTTAAAAACCTCCAGTGAAGGAGATGCCACAACTTTCTGAGGGAGTCCATTCCACTGTGGAACAACTCTTACCACCATAAAGTTCTTACTGATGTTTAGTTGGAATCTCGTTTCTTGTAACTTGAAGCCATTGGTTGCAAGTCCTACCTTCTAGAGCAGGAGAAAACAAGCTTGCTCCATCTTCCATATGGCAGCCCTTTATATATTTAAAGGTGGCTATCATATCACCTCTTTAGCAGACTAAATATATCCAGCTATCTCTCAACTGTTCCTCATGAGGCTTGGTTTCCAGACCCTTGATCATCTTGGTCACCCTCCTCTGCAGATGTTCCAGCTTGTCAATATCCTCCTTAAATCTCAGCACCCAGAACTTCTTAAATCACAGCACCCAGTACTCCAGGTGTGGTCTGACCAAGGCAGAATAGAGGGGTACTATTAGTCCCCTTGATCAGGACACTATCCTTCTGTTGCTGCAGCCTAGAATAACATTAGTTCTTTTTGCTGCTGCATCACACGGTTGACTCACATTAAGCTTGTGGTCTACTAAGACTCCTAGATCCTTTTCATATATATTGCTGGGAAGACAGGTAGTATAAATTTTACTTAGGGATAAACTACCAGTAGGATCCTGTACAGGCATTTTTTAACAGGAGGGGAAAGGTCAAAGCAGCTGTGGAGACCCTGAATCAGATTTGGGCCATGACTTTTATGGCAAGTGCATGTCGGATAAATAGCAGTGGTGGTGTGAGCAAGGGAGGAGGAGGATTTCAGCTGGGAAAATGGCAGTGTCCGTGTTTATAGCAGCCTTCATCAATCTGGTGCCCTCCAGAAATTTTGGACTACAACTCCCACATGGTGGCTGGGGCTGATGTGAGTTGTACTCCAAAATTTCTGGAGGCACCAGGTTGTTGAAGGCTAGTGTAAAGGATTAACTTCCTCTTCTGCAGCTCCATAGCCCTGCTCTGTTTCAGGTTTCTCTGCAGCCACTTTAAGAAAAGAAAAAACAACAACTTCAAGAAAGCCAGTGGAAGGACTTATCATAATAGGGGCTTTGGCTATGATTAGTGGAATGGTTTTAGAAGGAGTTTAGGTATGACTCAATTGCTCGCTCTTGTGATACCTTTCTGGCAACTGTTAAAAGACATTGTTTAGGAAAGTTTCCATGAAGAAACTTGCAATTGAACTGAATAGAAGCCAGAATAAAGGCAAAGTGTGAGACACTAGACCCTTGACGGGTAAAAACATCAATAGTTGAGTCTCAGGATTAGTGTTTCTAAACATGTTTCTGGACAGAAATTTAGATCTTAATTACAAAGAACTGTTGGGTCATTTACTTTTGGCCGCACTAGCAGCTGTTGAACTAGAAGACACGTAAATGTTGACCAGTGGTACCAAAATGCTTTTGATGTGATTTTTTGGAGAAATTAACACACAAACTAAGGGTAGGCAGGGGCCAGAAGACAAAGGACTCATTCAATAAAAAATGGAAAGCGTTTACTGATTACACAAGTATAAAGGATAATGCCTGTCCTCTAGCCTTGCTATAGGCTACACTATGGATCTTTTGAAGTTACTTTCTCTTTTCATTTTGAAACCCTGTAAAGGAGAAAAAGAATAAAGATTATCAGTATGTATAATAATTGAGCTATCTTAGGCCTCATGTTAATATTCACCCTTTGCATTTTATTTATTTATTTATTTATTTATTTATCGCTTCAATTTGTATTTTCAAAAATGTTCAGTCAAGAAATGTAAAATAATTATGGTAGTTGACTTCTATCAAGTCTAAAACTCTTTTGGGAAGGAGCTTAAATGCTAAAAGAATTGCAAATGAAAGAGGCTCAGGCTGAATCCAATGGCATGATCAGCAGTCAAGGATGTTGGGAGTTGTAGTATAACATAAGAAGGGCAACCTATTGCCTATTCCTGGTTTACATGGCAGCCTGCTTATCTGTGATTTCCACTGAAGTCAATAGCTTTACTGCAGAGTAGACTTGCATAGGATTGCATTGCACAAGCAGTTCAAGAGCTGAGTGTTCAGAAGCTACTCAAATTAATAACTACTGTTCAGCTGAGGAACAAAATAGTGGGGTAAGGTGGGTGGGCATTAAAAACACTTATAATGGCCAGTAGGATCATTTAGATGGGCTTCTGTGCTCCAAATGTCTGTATGGACCAATTTTTCTACCAAATTAATGGTTATTTTTATTATATATTTATTTATACCTCACCTTTTCCTCTGGCAGGACTCAAGATGGCTTAAAGATAAAAACAAGAATCGCTAAAAACATGGAAAAAAATCAATAATTAAAAATGATTAAACACTGAAAGAATTAAAACTACATACACATAAAAAATCTATTTAAAACTTACAAATAATTATGATAAAAACAGTGCGGCACCAGCCCTTTCATTAAAAGCAGGCAGTTTCCAAAAGCCTGTTTGAACAACAGAGTCTTCACCTGCCGGCAGAAGGACAGCAAGGAAGCAGCCAGTCTGTCTTCTCCATGGAGGGGATTCCAGAACCTGGGAGCTGCAACTGAGAAGGCCCTTTCCTGCATACCCACGGGTGTCTGTGGGATCCCCCAAGAGGAGCTCTTTAACACCTTGGCAGATCTTGAACAGTACACCAATGTTTGTATACAATGTGTTGAATGTTTAATTCTAAAAACCAAAACCATCCATTTTAGTATTGGATGGAGATTGCCTGGGACTCTTGAACCACCCCTTGTCAGGCCAACCCTGCCGTGCAGAACTTGAAAGAGCCCATTCCTGTCTGGAAGGTAGTCTACTTCACTAAGGGAAGCGTTTGTACAATTCATTTATTCACCCAGTTTTGCTTTAGCCCCCCACTCAATGCCGTGTGGCCCTTGGAAGGTTGCCTAGTGGGGGATGTGGCCCTCAGCCTGAAAAAAGACGCCCCATATAAACAAGTTTCTCACACACCCTTCAAAACTTCACCCCTAGACCAGAGGTTTTCAACCTATTTGGGTCCCTGTCTCCCTTGACCAACTACATTCTTTCTGTGGCACCCTTGTGGGGCCCAGGAGCCCATTTATGTCACCCCTTGCCTGCAGAGCTGACAGCTCCTTACCCCTTTTCAAACACCCTCCTTTGGAGAGTGATCCCTCAGTCTCCCTTCTTCTCCTCTCTCCTTGGGAATCTTCTGGTCTCTGAGCTGGCCCCCCCCCCCCGCCCCAAAGAGAGGTGCCTCCTCTCATTGCCCACAGGGCCCTGGGAAACACCCCCTGGCCAACCCTAGAGGCACCATTGAGTTTATATCCAGGGCTGCTGCAACAAACAGCTGTGCAATCCTTTGGGAGGCAGCGATGCTAGAGACCATAAGAGGAGGCCATTGCAAGGGATGGAAGGGAAGAGGGACAGAGGCCAGTGTTGCTTGCAGTCGCAGCACCCCTGTGACCATCATTCAAGGCACCCCAGGGTGCCACGACACAGTGGTTGAAAACCACCGCCCTAGGCGAAATAGATCTCGCTGGGCTAAAGCCGTGACATGTTGCAGATTCTGCGCGCTTTCACGTCAAAGAAAGCTCATTCCAAACAACAAATGGGCGCAACTTTCCGGCGGCAGGACCCGATCGAGCCACTTGGTGGCACCCTGAGCTCCTCTGACGCAGCTGCTCGCAACATATTCCTTTTGGACGGGAGGGGCTGGGTTTCTCCCGGGCGCCGCCTCCCTCGGTTCCCCCGCGCGCCCCGCCCTCGCCTCCCAAGGGCCGGGACCAGAGAAGTGTTGTTAAGTTCTGTCAGAGTCGCGGCTGCAGCGAGAGAAGAAAACTTAAGTCTGTGGGGACCGAGCGCCAGCACCAAGGTAAGGAAAGGAGGGCCTGCGCTTTCGGGAAGGGGTTGCTCGTGAGGAAGCCCGATGCGTTGCGGGGTTGTGGCTTTTTTTATTATTACCCCCGGGCGCCCTAGCAGGTGCGGATGGGGACCCAGAAGAGATGCGTTCTCTTCCTCCCTCCCGGGCAAGTTTTTCTGTGCGCCCTTGGTGCGTTCGCGCCTTCTGAAGTTTTGTTGAAAAACGCACACTCGGGTTTTGATTCCTTCTCCCGAGGTTATTGACTCCTTGGTCGGAGTTTGCTCTGTTTTGATCCGGACGGCAGCCGAGCGCGGGGCTCCTGTGCCTGGCGCTGGCCCTGCGCTGGCCGGTACCCGCCATTGGGTCGCCTTGCCTGCTTGGCACCTGGTGCTGAACGGCCAAGAGGCACGTCCTGGCGCTGCTTGTGAAATCGTTGCCAGAGTGTAAACGAAGCAGAGCCGGGCGGTTTCGGTTTTGCTGCGCAAGGGGGGCTGGTAACTCTCTGCCTATGCCCGGAGGAGCTCATTACCGCACATCTTCCGAGACGTAGCCAGGGCGCGGAAAGATTCTGTGGCTAAGCCTTGGCACATATTATACCTAAGTGGCTCTCCCAGGGAGCCTGCTCTCGGTATGGCAATTTCGTCCTGCTTTTCAGGGACTGGTTTCGGTATTCCCCACCCGATTCCCCACCCGAAGCAGAGGCAGAAGCTCAGTCTTCCCTTGTTATTTCCAGTCACCTGACTGCATTTATTCCTTGGCTGGAATATTAGATCATGGAAGTTTTCAGTCTGGTTTTTACTTTTTCTTTAGAATATGGGTTTAGTTTTAGTGTTTATGATGGGTGGGGTTACACCAGTCATCTGTCTGTTTCATGTTTGCATTCCTAAGATATTCAGCAAAGAGGTCCTCCCACCATCTAAGAATGGGTAGGCATTGTGCCAAAGCAAGCCCTGGTAAGTGGGGTTAGGATTGTAGCCTAAGACTCCTATCCAGGAGAGGGGAGTTGGCTTTTAAGTGGGGGAGGACTTTTTGGGGCACAGCGGGAGGGAGGGAGGGAGAGACCTGCTCTTTCTGCAGTGGGTCCACAGAATCCCCTCCCTCTAGTGAAACTTTGCCTAAGTGCCAAGCCCACAGGGACAAGAGATGTTGAGTTAGCAAAAGATGCAACTTCTATGGGAGAAGAGGAAGCCAGACAGAACTTTGTGAAAGAGTCATGCTCATAGAAACACTGTGATGTAATGGGGTGGGGCAATGGCTGGGTGACCTTTTTTGACATTTGCTCCGCTGACAACATCCCTTGGTTTTTCCACTTGTCTGCTGAAATGACAAGGCTATTTTACTCCCTTGCCTGACCAACCTGTTCCCAGCCTTGCTGATTCCTTTCTGTCCCAGTCTCCCTTTGCTGTTGTTCCATCCCATCTCCCTAGATCTGTCAAATGCAGTCATTTTACAGTAAAATATTTAACCTTCTCTTCCATTTCAGCAGAGATTACCATTCCCATCCCTGGGATTCCCCAGCCTAGTTGGGTCACTAGGACTAAAAACTCTGAATTCTTCCATGCATGGCCTGGATTTCGTTGGCTTTTTACACACACACACACACACACACACACACACACCTCAAACAAACAAACTAGACATGGTTGCTAAGTTTGGTCATGTTGTTCTCACATTAATCCTTGAGAAGAAATGTATTACTATTAATAATCCTTTAAATTTCTTTTTGGACTGGCACTCACAAATAATCTGTTGGTTTTTTTTAAGTCAACAGATTTATTACCCAGAACAAACATGTATACTGTATAACCAAAACCTCAATTAAAATTCATTTTTGTATCCATCACACACTGGACTTTCTCTTAAGTTATGGCCCACTGTTGTACTATGGGCCACTTTAACTGGCAAACACACCTCAGATTGGAATCTGTAGTTTGAAACTCCCTGCCTCTTCACTGTATTATTTTAGATGCCTACTGAAAATGTTTTTGAAAATGGCCTTGATTGAGCATTTATTCTTACTTGTTTATGGAGTGGTTATACAACAATGAGCATTTATCTTGCATTCATCTTGGCTGGCTTGTGGGGTGTTTGAATGTCTTCCCATTAGTCCTTCATTCGTTTTACAGGCTTTAATGTATTTCCCTGTCACTTTTCAACATTTAAAAATGTTGATTCTTTTTTTATATGTCGATTTGTTGCTCTAGAGCAGAGAGGGCTTTAATCCACTTTAATTAGGGAAGCCTAAATCTACAGTATGCATTGAACTCCTCCTACATATTAGTGACAGTCTGGAGTCATGAATCTTAATAGTGAGCTTGTGTAACCAAAGCAGGGCTAGGGAGTAGCAAGAGGGAGATGGATGCTTGGAGAAATTCTAAGGCTTACAGGTAATCTTGGCCTAACTGCACTGGCTACCAATTAGCTTCTGGACCCAATTCAAAGTACTTAAATGGCTCAGGCCCACAATACCTGAAGGACTGCCCCTCCCCATATAAACCACCCTAGTTTCTGTCTTCTTCATCTGAGGCCCTTCTCATATGCCTCCTCCACATGAGGTCTGGAGGGTGGCAACACGAGAATGGGCCTTTTCATCCTTGGATACTTCAGTTCTTTCTTTCTCACATATACATTTGTTTCTTGTAACAAATCAGTTGCAGTGAACACGTGAGATTCCAAGGATATCTGGGGGCTGAGAATTCCCTTGAGCTACATAGAATGTTGCCATATTTCAGGGCAGGCAGTTTGGGCCCATTTAGCCCATTGCTGTCTTCCATGATGATTGGCAGCTGCTCTCTGGGACTTTCTGCATACAAAGCAAACGCTTTGGCTTCTTGAAGCTGTAGCCCCACCCTTTCCTCAGACATTTTTAAAAACAGAGTTATAGAATCTCTTCAGCCCCAGGGCAGGGAGGTTGATCGCCAGTCCTTCCCAAGCAGCTATGCTTAGTAAAGAACCTGGGCAACGTGTCCTGCCTTACCAACCTGAAGGTTTTTAGCCACTCTGCATCTTCTTGGGCATTCATTTGCCTAAGGGGATTCTTCTATTCATCCCTCTTTTGAACTTTCAAATAAGGACCTGAGAAATAGTAACTATTTTCTCTTGGCCTCTTTGAGAAAAGAACATCACCTAGCTTTGAAGACCTAGATTTAAATTGAAAAGCTCCTGTTTGCAAAGGTCTAAGTAGCATGGCTCAGGTATGCACATGTTTAGAGATGGGAAGGCCTGGGAAAAAACCTGGTCCCCCATTTTTTCTGGGTTTTTCCCCAGGCCTTCTCATGCACCCTCTGCTCTAAAAGGCTGGCAAGCTGAAGAAAGAAGACTCAAGCTTAGGCTGAGATCCGGTTGCCACCTACCTGGGCATAAGCCCCATTGAACACAACAAGGCTTACTTCTAAGGAGACATGTATTGGCTTGCTGGGTTAGCAACCAGATTGGCCCAAGGCCATGGTGGGAATCAAACACATGTGGTAGAAAAAATATTAAAACATGATGTGTTTTTTTACAAACGCAAGCCAAATCTAACCAGCCACCGTATTTGGTTTGAAACAAGCTGGGTGGTGGTAGAGGAGGAGGACAGTGAGACCAGCAGATCAGCTGAAGCTCCTCAAATTGTGTACAGGACTAAAACATTTCTGTGGCACAGGTTTGCTGTAATGTTCCTGATCAGTTTCTTCCCAGGCATTTGTTCTTCTTTTCCCAACTTACATCTTCTGGAGCAGAAGGGAGCAAAGCGAGTGAGGAAGCATGACTTGACTTTTCCATTCCGATTGATTCCAACTTGGCTGGGAGTTTGGGATTCCTTTCCCTCAATTGACCTCTTTGTTTCCCGAAGTCAGATGGGCAGGCGGGGGCTACACATAACAATTTGTGCTGAGATGTGAAATGGCTAACACTCTTTCCTACTCCCAGGTCTGGGAAAGGCAATTGGATTTAAAAAACCTTTCTGTGTAAACATCCACACACCCTGAATGTGTGCATTAATACAGCATGCACACACACTGCACCTTCTCAGCTGATCTGTGCCCAATTAGTTACATATTATTACATTTCTATATCATCTTACCCCACAAGAGCTCATTGCAGGAATATGTGCTTTTCTCCACTGCATTCACTCCTCGAAGCAGCCTGGTGTGATAGGTTAGGCTGAGTGATAATAACTGGCCCAAGTTCACCCATTGAAGGATGGCTGAGTGGGGAGTCTGACAATCTAACCGCTACACAACTCTTGTTACCTCTTCACTCATCAAATCAGGAAGGAGCAATTTGCATCCCCATCAGGGCACTGGGCTAAGCAGAGAGGTCTCTGCCCCATCCCAGTGCTGGGTCTACCTTTATTCTTTTTTCTGCCTCTCCCAAGTGGGGGTCTAGTAAGGATGTGGGTGAGAGAGAGAAAAATGTACTTGCAGGACTGGGCAGAGAGTTACCGTATTGGCCTGAATATAAGCCTCGCTTTTTCCCCAAATCCCAACCATGAAAAGTTAAAGTGCGACTTATATTTGCAACCTTACAGTATGCATATATTCAGATATTTTTTTCTCCCCCCCCTTTCCAGTTTTAAAGATGCAGCTCATATTTGGGTGCGGCTTATATTCGGGCCAATACGGTACCCACCCATGACCCAGAGATTCAGCATGGGCTCTGTGATGTGGGTTTTTGAAAATAGTTTTTAAAACTCTTTGCAGAAATAGCTTATAGGGGTATTGGAAGGCCTGCTTATATGGTTCTGAGCAAAGTGTCACATAATGTAAAATAAAAGGTCTACTCCAGTGCTGAGATTTATAAAGAAAAACTGTCAATTATTTTTTGTTGCTGTTGCCAAGATGAAGCTTGAAAATATTGGTGGATTGCATCTGAAGATGACCCTCCCCGTTAAATATTATTGTACAGTATACCCATACCTGGGGGAAAATGTTTACTAAAAAAGCAATTAAAATTTTAAAAAAAATTGCATTCAGAACATCGAGTATAAAAGCGGTGCTGTCTTGTGTTGTCTGCCTTTTGGTCAGCACGTGCAACATGGCTTTTAATCAGTCCTTGTGATGACTGCCTCTATAAGGGAAGCTGCTGGTTTGCATCAGCTCCCTGCAGACACCTGCTGACTTTCTCCACAGCTTCCAGAAGCCGGAAGCTCTCCTTGGCAACTGGCATAAGGTACTCCAGTCGTGAGGCAGAAATGTTTCCTTGTCGTGAAGCTGCACTTGTTGAATTTCTTCCAGTTCTGTTGCTGTAAAAGGCTTAGAAGCCTTTGCTGGGAAAGAAGTAGGAAACAATCAAAGCACTTGGCAAGAGCAAACAAACCTCTTTCACTGACACGACTACCCCCAGCTCTTTCTCTCAATTAGAGCTGTACTTCTGGGGCCTTGTTGGCAGAGGCTTGGAGTCTGAGCTGATTGAGCTCTTCTCTGTGCTTTGCTAGTTTCACATTCTCCTAAGCCATCTCTACTATTTTAAAAGGGTAGCTGCATTAGGGAAAACCAGTTTGTCGTGCAGAGGTCTGGCCCTTTAGTTTAAGGATTCAATCCAAGAGCAATATTGAAACAACACAAGAGAGGTGTGCCGCAACCCCCATCCCCCAGCCCTGACACTGCAGTAACAACCATTATTTTAAAAGAAAATGGAACATTGGACCTTCTTTTCTGACTCCAAATGGTCTGGATATGACATCCACAAACTGAGAAAGTCAGTATGATAAGTGACAAAGCAAATTTACAGAGCTCCGTTTGTACAGTGGTACCTCGGGTTACATACGCTTCAGGTTACATATGCTTCAGGTTACAGTCTCTGCTAACCCAGAAATAGTGCTTCAGGTTAAGAACTTTGCTTCAGGATGAGAACAGAAATCGCGCAGTGGCGGTGCGGTGGCAGCAGGAGGCCCCATTAGCTAAAGTGGTGCTTCAGGTTAAGAACAGTTTCAGGTTAAGTACAGACCTCTGGAACGAATTAAGTACTTAACCTGAGATACCACTGTATGTGTGTTGAAGCTACAAAAGGTGCGGGGTTGGGTCTGAGCATCCAGACCAGAGGCATTGGGGATCAAATTTAGGCATCAAAACTTTCTTTTTAAAGGAAATGAACACTGTGAGTAGCAATCAACATGTTCTGAAAATCTTGATGCCAAACTTATCCGTAGGACTTTTTCTAGTTTCTGCCTTGCTCCTTGATCTTGATGAGGAGCAAGTTACTTTTTTTACTGGTTTTGCTAAAACCACGAACAATTCTTGCATTATTATACTGGAACATTATGTACATGTGCACTTCAAGTTTCCTAAAGTATCCAGCACATCAACATACAACAATGCATACAACTCTGTAAAAGTGCTTAGGTATCTATATTTACAAAAATTATATTGTAGAAATGTAGTACTGTATTGCATGGGGCATGACTTTTATATGATATATGTTTGTTCCTGCTTATAATTTTGCATATGATTAGCCAGGCTTTCTTTTTCTTTAACCAGCAGTGCATGAATGACTTGCACTTGATGGAAAGAATGGTTCAGTGTGGACAAATTCCATGCATACATCTGTTTAAAAAGGATTGCTCCTCCATCCCCAACTATGAGTGCTCATCTTATTTATTTCATGAAATGCATCACCCAGAAAAAGCTTCTTTCACTTGCAGAACAGTTCAGTTTCTGGTCCTGAAGCCTCTTGCTAAAAATAGACTGATGGAACCGTGAGGCCTTTCCTGCCCTGCCCTATTCATAATAGGAGGTGTCATGTTTTTCCTGCCCCAGCTTTAGCTCTGAAAGGGATTTTTGTAAAGTTTGCTTGAGCCTGGGAGCAGAGCAAAAACTTTGCATCAGGATTCAAAATGTCCGGAGCCCCCCAGCTAAATGCAGTGTTATATTTGTACCTAGGAAAGGAAAGAGAATAGAGAGAGAAAAGAACACTGGGGAGTGACTTGAGGAGAGTTTTATGAGAAAACATGAAAGGGAGATGGAACTATATAACATATTGGTGTACGTGTAACACTGGAGAATTGTGGTTGGATTTCCTGTAGTTTTAATGAGGTCCTTCAAATTTTTTTGAACCAATGTGGGGCCAGGTGGAGGAGGTATTTACTCCCCTCCCTCCTCTCTTGAAGCTCCAATTTTGGAGCCCCCCCCCCAAAGGCACCAAAGCAAAACCCAAAAATATCAGGAGATCTGATTGCAGAACTCCTGTGTAATATGTAATCTGTCTCTAAATGGCTGGCTGGGACTGATGGGAGCTGTAGTCCAAAATGAATGGAGGACATCAGGTTGAGAAAGTCTTCTATAATGAGGAGGATAGTAAGACACATGGACTAATAGCTGCAGTGGCTGTTTGCAGATATGTTACTGAGGGTACAGTCCTAAAGCAGACTTGCCTGGGAATAAGCCCCAATGGACACTGTGGGAGTTCTGGGTTGTAACCAATCAAGTTTTACACAAGAGTAGACCCATTGAAATTCATGAACCCAATTTAGTCATGTTCCTGAATTTCAGTGGGTATATTCTGAGTAAAACTTAGCTGGGTACAGCCCAGTATTGTTCATGTTTTTGAAAACTTAGCCAACAGAAACGTTTGTATAAGGCACCCGCCGGGTTCCAAGTATAAAGAAAAGCATAGCTATCAACTTTTCCCTTTTCTTGCGAGGAATCCTATTCGGAATAAGGGAATTTCCCTTAAAAAAAGGGAAAAGTTGACAGCTATGAAGAAAAGTATTAAGGAATAAGGGCAGAAAACAAAAGCAGGCGTTTCCCATAGATCTTTTGTCTTTTGCAGAAGTCAGAAGTTTTGCTTTTAGCTTTGGTGTCTCATGACCTAGAAAGAATTGCAGCTTGTGTTAAGGCCGATAGGATCACAGTGGACGCTGTCCAAAAAAACTTTTGTCACTTTCAGAATTATTCAGTTTCTGGGATCTAGAGTCTCTTGCTAAAAACAGACTGGTGCAAGGCCTCTGCTGCTGTTCACTGCACTATTCATAGTATGAAATGCCATGTATTCCAAGCTCTTACATAGGCAGCTGCTTTATACGGACTGATGCCATTGGGTCCATGTAGCTCAGTATTGTCTACACGGACTACAGCAGCTCTGCTGGGTTTCAGACAGGGAATCTCACTCAGCCCTGCCTGGAGATGCTGGGGGTTGAATCTGGAACCTTCTGCATGCAAAGCAGATGCTCTACCCTTGAGCTACAGCCCTGAAAGGCTTTGGCATTGTGCAATAAAAAAGCAGTTTGTTTTTAAGGTGCCACAAGGCTTGATTTTGCTGCAACAGACACCTGTTCCTCTAGAAACCTAGAAAAAAAATCAGAAGCTTTCCCATTCTCTCTCTCTCTCTCTCTCTCTCTCTCTCTCTCTCTCTCTCTCTCTCTCTCTGGGACCATTCCGTTTTAGGCTCCTCCCCTCCTGACTCCTTTTCCAAGGGAAGAAGTAGGACCACACCTAAGTCCTAAATCACATGTGACTGTGACTCAGCAGATAATTAGTGAGTCCCTGAACAGGCTTTTTTTCCCTTGAGAAGTAGATGGTACTGCTATGCTGTACTTTCAGTTCCTGGTGTGCTGGGGACCTTGTGATGGTTGTGTGGGAACAACTGTTCAACAAAGCTACATGTTGGCACTTCAGCCTTCACTCAAGGAGACTGATTAAGGCTACAATCCTAACCCCATTGACCTAGGAGAAAGCCCCACTGAATGTAGTAGGGCTTACTTCTGAGTAGATGCGATTAGGCATGTGCTATAAATGCTTTAAAGAACCACAGACTGTGTAAAAGAGTCCAGTTAAAGGCAGAAAACACCAAGGATGTATGCCAAGCAAGCCATCGCTGGTGGTTAGACCAAGGTTGCTGCAACAAGAATGCAAGAGTGACATGTTTTTAGCTCTGGCGCTTTGCTAACTTACTTCCTCCCTGTATTCGGCTTCTGATTCCATGGTTTCTGAAAAGCAAATGCAGTTGCTGGTGACAATGCGGGGCAAAAAGAAGGAAGTGGTTTTGTCTCTCTCCATCTCTCCCCGCTATACACAGATGTGGGAAGTTTTCTCTCTCTCGCCACAACAACAAGCTCCATCGGCTTGTACTGCCTGCAGCGGAGTGATATGAAGAAGCCATGCTTTGTTTTCAGGGAAACAATTGCTATCTTGAGAGGTTGAACAAGGGGAGTTTGTAGTGGACAAACATAGAAAGTACAGCTGTATCTTAGAATGGGGTGACAGCAGTGGTGAGTCAGAGGGACAAGGGAGTGAGAACTACCAGGCAGAAGACAGCTAGCTCTGTTGCATGCCTGTTGGCTTTCTGGATGCGTAGTGTTCTGCCTCTCTGTGACATGGGTGCCTCCGCGACATAAAGCAGTGGTGCGAAAAGCCTCCTGGTACGTGAGAGAAGTCTGCTATGTGCTGCCTCTCTACATCAGCCCGTCCTCTGTCTTTGGGAGGGTCATAGCTGGAGTAGATTTCTTCCACGTGACATGGGACTCCTCAAGGAGTTGCTCTGCAGTGGCTCCTATTGCAGAAAGCTAACATGGGAAGGTGGACATTGTTGGTTTCTATTTCCCTCACTGAGCAGCAACTGCAGTCACAAGACATTGTTTTGCATTCCACAGTCAGAGTTACTGTTGGATTCCCACGGGAATGGGAGACTGGATGTGACGTTCACTGGTTTCCTGTTTTTCACTGTTCTCTCAGTGTTCTTTGTTTCCGAGAGGAGTTGCTTCTCTGCTCTCACAGAGGCAAGATGCATGTTTGTATTCTCTCAGCATAGAGTGTAAAT
This sequence comes from Podarcis erhardii, assembly GCF_964252035.2. Taxonomy (NCBI): domain Eukaryota; kingdom Metazoa; phylum Chordata; class Lepidosauria; order Squamata; family Lacertidae; genus Podarcis; species Podarcis erhardii. The sequence goes on from NC_138497.1 coordinate 88,002,581, forward strand.
AAAAATTGAATGTAGCACATACTGCTTATCCTTCTGCTGTGTGACGACGCTCTGCTTGGGCTCAATATAAGACGAGCCTGTATCAGCTTCAGATGGGCCGAAGCTGGTCAAAATCTCACAGACATGGACTGTTTACTACACACCAAAGCCAACTTCTGTTCATTTCAACCTAAATCAGTCTATTCTGTATGAACACATTATCTGAGTTTTAGCTAGCTGGCTGTAGTGTAAGCTGAGAGTTCAATTTATTGAACTGACTTGGTGTAGAGAAAAGCAATGAGCATGTACCTCCCCTCACTTCCTGCACCCAGTTTTTTAATTGATTGTACTTTTATTTCAAAGTACAGACACATTTTTCATAATATTGCGCCACCTGGAGCTAAAAAGGTATCAGCAAGAGGCCTTGGTTTCCTCTGGAGTATCAGTGGTGAGCCATTTCCATTAGGCCATGCCGATTGTTATTTTGTTCAGTTTAGCATTTCTTGCCGGATAAGACTTTGTAGTGCTCTTATTTTTTTGTCCCCTGCTGGGATCACATCTACTCGGATGGTCCGCCCCCACCACTTAATGGATCCAAATGGTTTCCAGAGAGTGGTAGGGGATGCTTTATCCCATGTTGATGGCCTTTCAGCTGATTCCCTGGTGGCCCGCTGGAATGCGGAGTTAACCAGGGCTATCGACTGTCTGGCTCTGAAACGCCCTCTCCGATTGCATGGAGCCCGGACAGCCCCGTGGTTTTCTTCAGAGCTGAGGGCAAGGAAGCAATCACTGAGACAGCTAGAGTGGCAGTGGCAGAAAATTCATTCTGAATTGGACCGGACACGGGTTAGAGCTCAACGTCGAGCCTACCAAGTGGTGATAGCGACGGCAAAGAAGACTTCTGGTCAAGTTGCATGGAATCAATTTCAATCCATTACCCCCAAGGATGTGGACAGGCTGCTTGAACGTGTGAAACCAACCACCTGTCTCCTTGATCCTTGCCTATCCTGGCCAATAAAAGCAAGCCGGGAAGGGCTGGGCGATGGGCTCTGCGGGGTGGTGAATGCTTCTCTCTGTGAAGGGAGCCTTCCCAGACCCGCTGAAAGAGGCGGTAATAAATGCTTCTTAAAAAAACATCTTTAGATGGGGCCAATATGGCCAATTATTGCCCAGTCTCAAATCTTCCATTCTTGGGCAAGGTGATTGAGCAGGTGGTTGCTGAACAACTCCAGGTACGCCTGGAAGAAGCAGACCATTTGGATCCCTTCCAATCAGGATTCAGGCCTCATCATGGGACTGAAACTGCCTTGGTCGCACTGGTTGATGATCTCCAGTGGGCTAGGGACAAAGGTGAGAGCTGTTTCCTAGTTCTGCTGGATCTCTCAGCGGCCTTTGATACAGTCGACCATAACATCCTTCTGGACTGTCTAGAGGGGCTGGGAGCTGGGGGCACTGTTATATAGTGGTTCCGCTCCTTCCTCCTGGGCCATGTTCAGAAAGTGGTGGGGGGGGATGAGTGTTCAGACCCCTGGGCCCTCACTTGTGGGGTGCCTCAGGGTTTCGTCCTCTCCCCCATGCTTTTTAACATCTACATGAAGCCACTGAGAGAGATCATCAAGGGGTTTGGACTGGGTGTCCATCAATATGCAGATGATACCCAGCTCTACCTCTCTTTCAAATCAGAACCAGTGAAGGCGGTGAAGGTCCTGTGTGAGTGCCTGGAGGCGGTTGGAGGATGGATGGTGGCTAATGGACTGAGGCTGAATCCTGACAAGACAGAAGTACTGTTCTTGGGGGACAGGAGGCGGGCTGGTGTGGAGGACTCCCTGATCCTGAATGGGGTAACTGTGCCCCTGAAGGACCAGGTGCGCAGCCTGGGAGTCATTTTGGATTCACAGCTGTCCATGGAGGCGCAGGTCAATTCTGTATCCAGGGCAGCTGTCTACCAGCTCCACCTGGTATGCAGGCTAAGACCCTACCTGCCCGCAGACTGTCTCGCCAGAGTGGTGCATGCTCTAGTTATCTCCCGCTTGGACTACTGCAATGCACTCTACGTAGGGCTACCTTTGAAGGTGACCTGGAAACACAACTAATCCAGAATGTGGCAGCTAGACTGGTGACTGGGGGCGGCCAATGAGACCACATAACACCAGTCTTGATAGAGCCAACATACTTGGCTCCCAGTATGTTTCCGAGCACAATTCAAAGTGTTGGTGCTGACCTTTAAAGCCCTAAACGGCCTCGGTCCTGTATACCTGAGGGAGCGTCTCCATCCCCATCGTTCAGCCTGGACACTGAGATCCAGCGCCAAGGGCCTTCTGGCAGTTTCCTCATTGTGAGAAGTGAGGTTATAGGGAACCAGGCTGAGGGCCTTCTTGGTAGTGGCGCCCACCCTGTGGAATGCCCTCCCATCAGATGTCAAAGAGATAAACAACTGCCTGACATTCAGAAGACATCTGAAGGCAGCCCTGTTCAGGGAAGTTTTTAATGTGTGACATTTTAGAGTATTTTTGTTGGAAGCCGCCCAGAGTGGCTGGGGAAACCCAGCCAGATGGGCGGGGTACAAAAATATATTATTATTATTATTACTCATTTCAGTCTTTATGCAAATCTGAAATGCAACTGATATGTTCATAATTGCCCCAATAACCACCTGTCTCATGAGATTTCTAGGCAGGTCTGGAAATATGTATTTAACAACAACAACAAAAGTTCTGTTCTGGGAGAGAGCAGCCGAAGAGAGCCCAGATGTGGTCTGTTGGCTTTCTGAAGTGTGGGTCGAGGGGAAGCAAACCTAATTCTGGTGCAACACATGCTACTAACAGCTTCCTTTCTAGTGCTCTGCTGCCTGAGGAATATGATGATGGCTACCATAAATGAAATGTCAATGCATGAGCTGATCAGCATTTTTTGCTGCTGTGTGTAAGATGCCTAAGAGCTGGTTGTGAGTAAGAAAGAGCGTCAGCTCCTCTGAAACACCAGCTCCTGACGTGGTGAAAATGCTCCACCAAGATACCCTCAATTACATTTAATATAACACTTGTCCGGGTAAACTAGGAATAGTCAAAACAGATTCTGAAGCTGCAGGGATGGGGGGTTGGCTGGTGTATTCTTGATCTAAGTGCTGAAATCATATGCTCTTTTAATGTTGTTGAAGCCAGAAACTCTCTACTACGCCCCCCCCTTTCCTCCCAAGGAGAGACTTTCGTCCTTCATTGAAGAAGTTTGTGGTGTGCTCATTATGAAAGAGAGTTCCCCTGGCTGAGTTGCAGCCTGTAACATTATGCTGTTATCGGACAGGGTGCTGAGCACACCCAGATAAGCAAGGCAAATGGAGGGAGCTCGCAGAACTCACATGGACCCAGTCAGACTAGACTTCCTCCTGGTTTTGCATCCTAAGCCGTGAACTTAGTCATTGGCTTTTTCCAGTGCTTTAGACGAGTCTTTAGATTCTTCCTTATTATTGGAGCCAACCACAACTCCCCACCCGTGAGGCTACGTGGTTAAATAACTTCCTTAGTCATTCACCGTAGGGCAATGATGGATATAGTTACCTGAAATAATGCCTTCTGCCATATGGACCTAACTACATTGTAAGATCCTATGCCAAAGCCCTGGCTTAAAGTGCCTCTGCCAAATGAAGTGTGGTGGGAAAAACCAGTTGGCCCTGGGAATTGACTAGTGAGAGGATCATTTTAGCACTGGCACCCTGCTCAGGGACTGAGTTTCCTACAGAGTTTCTTCCACCTTCATAATGGCCTTTTGGGTACTAGGAGGTGAAGATGTTCCTGTTCACTCCAAGCTTCTAAATACCCTGTTTTTTATGGTCTTAGTTTTAAATTGAGCATTAAATTGTATTTTTAAATTGTGTCACTTTTGTTAATTGTGCTGTCCCTGCTCTCCCAGGCCACTTTGTGAGCCATCCATAGAACTTCTTACGATGGGGCGGCTTCATAAATGCAGAAAACACAACTTAACAGATAAATGTAGACAAGGTGGTGACTGGCGGTTTATTCTGCTGCTGCAGCAGTTGCTGTTTAATCTAGATGAAGCCCTTGGACACAGAGGCTTTTCAAGCACAGAGCTCCCTGTCTTTCCTTGGTACCGCCTTACTTCATACTGTAGCTGCTGCCTCCAGAGCATTCTCTTTGAGCCGAGTGTGTTGGGAGGTGGAGTTCTGCGCCACTCCCTTTGCCTCAATTAGTCTCATGCTTGAGGCCTGACTCAGAGGGACCCGCTGCCAGGTTGGAGAGCCAAGAATAGAACAAACTCTGCAGGAAGAGATATCTGTATTGCAAGTGGCACCAGTGTACACAAGGAGCTGCAACCTGCTTAATAGTTGCACCGCCTGTTTTCTTTGCTAATTGTTGTACAGTAGTACCTCTGGTTAAGAACTTAATTCATTCTGGAGGTCCGTTCTTAACCTGAAACTGTTCTTAACCTGAGGGACCACTTTAGCTAATGGGGCCTTCCGCTGCCGTGTGATTTCTGTTCTTATCCTGAGGTAAAGTTCTTAACACGAGGTACTACTTCCAGGTTAGCGGAGTCTGTAACCTGAAGTGTTTGTAACCCGAAGCATTTGTAAGCTGAGGTACCACTGTACTGTCTACCGAGTTTGTACCTCAACACGGAGCATGTGCTTAAGATGCACCTATTTGGGTGGTTGAATATTGGACTTCCTGCTCTTCTTCCATATTAAAACAACATTTATTTTTTACTAAAATATATTGGAACTTTGCAAAACCACAGCTTTTTAGTGTTAGATTTGTATGACACATTGGGTGGGGATGTAATCCTTCTGCCAGGATTTTGGCATCCAAGGCAGCTAGCATTAAAAAATATAGATCTGTAAAAATACAAACCAGTCAAGAGAAAGAGAGGCTTAACTAAAGAATCATGGCAAGAAAAATTGACAGACCATGTAGAACTGGCAAAACTGACATATAAGCTACGGGACAAGGATAACTGTGACTTTAAGGATGAAGGGGAACCCTTTACAAAGTATCTGAAGACGCAACAAAGTGAACTGGACTCCTTGGCAGGTTTTGAATAAACATTCACAAACTTTTAATTGATAATAATCAGCTAAATAGTTGATCTATACAACTTTGTAACATGCAGAAAACAGCAGTCTCAGAGAAACCAAAGACTGGAACTGAGGGAAGTCAGGGGGTGGGGCGGGTGGGTTTTACGTGGGAGGGTGGGGCGGGTGGGTTTTATGTGGGAGGGTGGGGGGAGGGAGGAAAAATGGGGGGAAAACAAGGATGATATGCTTTTGGATAATATTTCTTGTTTTAATTTTGAATAAAAGAACTTTATAAAAAAAAGAGAAAGAGAGGCTTGAACCATCCCAAACGTACATATATCTGCCAGGGTGGTGGTAGCGACAGCAGGGGGAATATAAAATCTGTAGAGTAGTGGTATTGCAACGTAAGTAGGTCTCCCATCTAGCAAAACATTTCCAAAATGATTTCAGGAGGTGAGTTAGGCCAGTAGAAATGGTTGTTTCAAATCCTTTGATCATTGTCTGTTGGTTCTAGAAATCTGCTCTGTAAATCGCTCTTTAAACATAATGTAAACAAATTTTCAAGGATAGGAAAGGGAGGTACATAAGACATCATTCTACTCTTGGCACTTTGCCAAGTACAACAAAGAGTGACGACTGGAATGTGACCTTGATGACAAATGATCATTAGAGAAAATTACCTGAGTGCGTTTAAGTATTTGTATCTGCTTTAATCTTGACTAGTTCCTGTATGGTAGCTCCACAGTATTTTGGTACTTGGACAGAGAGGTCTTGCACCATCTAGTTTTGTGTTTATTGTTTAGTTGTTACAACCCCCCCCCCCAACAACTCTGGCAGTTTCTTTTTAATGCATGCTATATTTCTAAGTACTGTACTGGAATAGGAACCACTATTTCCTCCATTCCTTTGGCTTTGCTCTTGCTCCCTGGCCTGCCCAGGGGGCCTTGATAATTGTTCTCACAAATACCCCCTTCTGGATTTCAACAACACACACACACACACACACACACACACACACACACGTGCCCCGCTCCAGGCAGGTAGGGATGTTCCAGTCACCCATTACCTGTTTAACTGGTCATTTCTGCAACATCTTCTCCTTCTGGCAGTTCTTTGGGCATCTGATCCAGTGTAGTTTATGACCTTTGGAGTTGAACTATTTGCTTTACTGTCAGATAAAAGAATTTGCTTGTTATTTAGGAGAGGAGGGGGAGTGCAAAAAAAGAAAAATGAGGTTGGACCAAGTGGCAAGTTCTATTCACTTAAGGCCCATCAGTTTCAGCAGAAGCTTAAGTAAAGGTGAGTGCATCCCATTGATTTAAGTGTTGTCTAATTTCAGTTTAGTATGGAGGATCTAAACCTTTATATCCCTTGACTTCTGCTGGATTCTTGCTTTTGACTTGAGTCCTTGCAGCTGCCTAGAATTGTAAATTTATAGAGGTGGGCTTTTTCCATCCAAGGGCCCCAGTTCCTCATAGGAAATCTTTGGGAAACCACATACCTGTGGTGGTCGTAGCCAGAGGTAAAAATGGGCAAACAACAGAAGTAACACTTGCTTTTGTACCATAGGCTGTGTTCCAGCCACACAAAAGTGCATGTTTTCCCGGTGATCCATCCAAGCAGGAGATGCGGTATTCTCAAAGTTCATGGACGCATTCCAGCCAAGCAAAAACCTTGAAGAAGGTTTCAGTGCAGGGCTGGTGAGGGCTGTGGCTTGAGGAGAGGCCCGATAAAGGAATTTGGCCTGAGGGTCCCCACCCATGCTCTCCAAACACTGCAAGGTTCATTCTCTGCTCATGTGACTGGGCGTCTCCTCTCAACTCTATTCTTTAAGCCTACCGTATTTTTTGCTCTATAAAACGCACCAGACCACAAGACGCACCTAGTTTTTGGAGGAGGAAAACAAGAAAAAAAATAATTCTGAATCTCAGAAGCCAGAACAGCAAGAGGGATCGCTGCACAGTGAAAGCAGCAATCCCTCTTGCTGTTCTGGCTTCTAGGATAGCTGCGCAGCCTGCATTCGCTCCATAAGACGCACACACATTTCCCCTTACTTTTTAGGAGGGAAAAAGTGAGTCTTATAGAGCAAAAAATACGGTAATTAGGATTGCTAGATGTCCTTTGCTCTGTTTTCAAAGGATCAATCCTTACTTTGTGAAGCCAGTTTAGGAAAGCATTATGTGATAGGAAATTGTGACATTAGAGAATAAGGGATAGTCCTTTAAAATAAACTTCCCGCAGGAGATAACGGGCATGCCTTTGCCCTGTGTCAACACTATAGATCCAAAATGCCTTTTGTATTTCTAAATATTTTAAGTAAACCTAATTTAACTCTGACCTTGCAGCTTCTTCCCTGGTGTGGGTGCTGTTTGCAGCAGTATAAATTCAGTTTATTTTCAAATGTGTTTAGCAATGGTGGGGGAACTGTGTCCACTCTCTCCAGATGTTGTTGGAGCTCTCGAGGGAGAGTTGTTAAGAGGGAGATAGTAAAAGCACAACTTCAGGCAATACCAATGAGACGGAAACATGGAAGGTGCCTAAGGAAGCCAGGGTGGCTATCTAAAGAACTTTTAACTGAGTTAAGATTAAAAAAGGATGTGTACAAAAAATGGAAAAGGGGGGAAACCACCAAAGAGGAATTCAAACAAATAGCCAGCACGTGTCGACACAAAGTCAGAAAAGCTAAAGCACAGAATGAACTCAGGCTTGCTAGAGAGGTTAAAAGCAACAAAAAAGGCTTTTATGGGTATGTTCGTAGCAAAAGGAAGAACAAAGAAACAGTGGGGTCACTCAGAGGAGAAGATGGTGAAATGCAAACAGGGGACACAGAAAGGGCTGAACTCCTCAATACCTTCTTTGCCTCAGTCTTCTCCGATAAAGAAAACAATGCCCGACCTGAAGAATTTGAAGCAAATGATTCAGCAGAGGAAACACAGCCCAGAATAACTAAGGAGATGGTACAAGAATACTTGGCTAGTTTAGATGTATTCAAGTCTCCAGGGCTAGATGAACTGCATCCAAGAGTATTAAAAGAACTGGCAGATGTGATCTCAGAACCACTGGCAGTCATCTTTGAGAATTCCTGGAGAACAGGCGAAGTCCCAGCAGACTGGAGGAGGGCAAATGTTATCCCTATTTTCAAAAAGGGGAAAAGAGAGGACCCAAATAATTACCACCCAGTCAGTCTGACATCAATACCAGGGAAGATTCTGGAGCAGATCATTAAGCAAACAGTCTGTGAGTACCTAGAAATGAATGCTGTGATCACCAATAGTCAGCATGGATTTCTGAAAAATAAGTCATGTCAGACTAACCTGATCTCATTTTTTGACAGAATTACAACCCTGGTAGATGAAAGGAACGCAGTGGATGTAGCCTACCTTGATTTCAGCAAGGCATTTGACAAGGTGCCCCATGATATTCTTGTAAAGAAGCTGGTAAAATGCGGTCTTGACTATGCTACCACTCAGTGGATTTGTAACTGGCTGACTGACCGAACCCAAAGGGTGCTCATCAATGGTTCCTCTTCATCCTGGAGAAGAGTGACTAGTGGGGTGCCACAGGGTTCTGTCTTGGGCCCGGTCTTATTCAACATTTTTATCAACGACTTGGATGATGGACTCAAGGGCATCCTGATCAAATTTGCAGATGACACCAAACTGGGAGGGGTGGCTAACACCCCAGAGGACAAGATCACACTTCAAAATGACCTTGACAGATTAGAGAACTGGGCCAAAACAAACAAGATGAATTTTAACAGGGAGAAATGTAAAGTATTGCACTTGGGCAAAAAAAAATGAGAGGCACAAATACAAGATGGGTGACACCTGGCTTGAGAGCAGTACATGTGAAAAGGATCTAGGAGTCTTGGTTGACCACAAACTTGACATGAGCCAACAGTGTGACGCGGCAGCTAAAAAAGCCAATGCAATTCTGGGCTGCATCAATAGGAGTATAGCATCTAGATCAAGGGAAGTAATAGTGCCACTGTATTCTGCTCTGGTCAGACCTCACCTGGAGTACTGTGTCCAGTTCTGGGCACCACAGTTCAAGAAGGACACTGACAAATTGGAACGTGTCCAGAGGAGGGCAACCAAAATGGTCAAAGGCCTGGGAACGATGCCTTATGAGGAACGGCTAAGGGAGCTGGGCATGTTTAGCCTGGAGAAGAGGAGGTTAAGGGGTGATATGATAGCCATGTTCAAATATATAAAAGGATGTCACATAGAGGAGGGAGAAAGGTTGTTTTCTGCTGCTCCAGAGAAGCGGAGACGGAGCAATGGATCCAAACTACAAGAAAGAAGATTCCACCTAAACATTAGCAAGAACTTCCTGACAGTAAGAGCTGTTCGACAGTGGAATTTGCTGCCAAGGAGTGTGGTGGAGTCTCCTTCTTTGGAGGTCTTTAAGCAGAGGCTTGACAACCATATGTCAGGAGTGCTCTGATGGTGTTTCCTGCTTGGCAGGGGGTTGGACTCGATGGCCCTTGTGGTCTCTTCCAACTCTATGATTCTATGACTCCCATCGGCCCCAACCAAATATGGCAAGTGGTAAGCCAACACCCTCTGGAGGGCTACAGGTTCCCCACTCCTGGTTTGCCACTGAATTTTTCTCTCAGTTTGTTAATTCCTTTGACTTGTACTATTGTTAAGCCATTGCAGAAACTGGCATTTGTACTTTTCATTATCCCTCACTCCTCGACCCTGTTAGGGTTTGATCAGATGATATCAGTGAGAAGATACTTTATAGTCACAGTACCTTTTTCATTATGATTTAGGAGATCTCCCTTGGTCTCATTCTAGCCAGACAGGAAATGAATGGGGCATCTTTTCTGTGTGTTTTTCCCCATGTACATGGAGAGCAGATAACATGTGCTGAAGATGAAAGCAATGCTTCGAGATAGGAAAGGGTGATGTTTACATAAGCGTCAGTAGTCTGGCAGATGTAACTTCCTTGGCCTATCAGTTCCCGCTTCCTTTAACTATATGAATTGTCATAGCAGCAGTTAGAGGTGCCAGTACCCAACCTCTTATGTACATACACAAGGCAGGATAAACAATAAAGTGCAAATTAGTCTTTGGTGGACGGGAAGGCCAAGGTCTCAACAACCTCACTTTGGAAGAACCCAATTATATCTATCAGGCAAAAAGCTTTTCCTGACAAATCTGTCTTTCTGGACCCGACCACATTCTCTCTCACTTTCCCTCCAACTAAAAAGCCATGGAAAATGAGGAAGAATGCTGCCCTTTGCACCAGTTTTTAAATTAATCATTAAACTGCTTATCGTGACCCCTCCTTCCATTTCTTTTCAGTACTCAGAACTGACTAGGGAATAATAGCACTGCCTTGCAAATGTCAGTTCTGCAAAACAAGCAGACCCTTCCTTTTTCTCTGTGTTCAAGTTCTCCCTGTTTATTCGGCGAGTGCCCCCTTATATATCCGGAAAGGATTTGTTTGCCCTTCCTCTGAACTACTACTCACAATGTTGTGTTGTCTTGCAAAATTACTTTCTTTCACTTCTCCCTCTTCCCCACATAGGCCCCTGGAAGGGAAAAATAATTTTTGGAAAAAGGGGGGGGGGTGTACGGAAAATATTGCATCTGCTGTGGCATGGCTGGCTGCCATGTTCTCTTCTTCCTCCCCAGGGGGCTTCCATATGTTTGCCCACCTGTGACTGGTCAAAATTAATCTGTTCACACAGGCTCTCCTCTCCGCAAGGAGTCTCCTCAGGAGAAAGTTGCCCTCTTTCCTTAGAGAACTAGCTTGCTTAGAAGCTGTGGGTGAGTGGGAACAAGCTAGAAAGGAGTGTCAATGTTTTGCAACTGAGGGAGCGTACCATCTTGGCAGCCTTTGGACTCATAGTCGGCACTTTTGTTTAAGCAGCCGCCGTTGAGGTACAGTTTGTTTCTAAAGAGGCCTAGGAGCAGCAACATCTGTTTTTTATATTCATTGGGACATAGGAAGGAAATTGCCATCTAGCTCAATACTGTCTACACTGACTGGCAGAGGCTCTTCAGGGTTTCAGGCAGGGGTCACTCCCAGCCCTCCCTGGAGAAGATTGAAACCTGGGACCTTCTGCATGCCAAACACATGCTCTGCCATTAAGGCTGAATTTGTGACATACAGATTCATTCCCTGAGTTTGTAGCCTTAGTATATCCAGTCATTGCCTAGCATCGTAGCAAGATTGTGGATGATACAATTTTTCAAAAAAGGACTTGTTTTCCTGATTGGAATTTTTCTAGCCTTGTGAATAAGTCTGCCGAAGTAACTGCTCTGCTTGCCTTGCCTGCCCCACACATCTGTAGCATATCAACACCCTGAATGGGGACTGGGATGGGGAGGCAACCAAATTTCTTCCAGCTTTCACAAAAGCTTCCTTCACTGATTGCCTGGTGTGATTCTAACATGCCACACAGGCTGCATGCACACCATACATTTAAAGCACAACAGAATCCTGGGAGCTGTAGTTTGCTCCTCGAGGAGCTACAATTCCCAGCACCTTGGATAAAGTACCATTCCCAGGATCCTTAGAAGGAAGCCGCATAGTTTAAACGTATGGTGTGTACATACGACTGGGCAACTGGGTATACAACTCTGGCATTGTCCTGTTGTAGATACAAGCACAACCATAGCACAGGGTGGGGCATCTTAGGCCCCAAGGCAAAATGTGGCCTCCTAGGCCTCTCTGCCTGGGCTTTGGGACTCTCCCCAGGCCATGCCCTTCACTGGCCATGTTTCACATTCTCCTCAATTGGTTTTGCCCAGTTGAAATGTGTCCTTGAACTTGGCCTGAGTGGAGGATAGAGGCGGGTGGGTTAAGCGTGTGTAGAAATCTTGCCTACTGTACAAAGGTGAAATGTTACATTCATTGCTTTGCCTGCTTATGCTTCTGGCCCCACCACCCACTGACACGCAGCCCCTGGAAGATTGCCCAAAACCAATGCTTAAAAAGATTCTTCACCCCAGCAATAGCATCTGTTCCTTTTACATGCAAGATGCGCTGACAAGCCATGGAATAAGCAGGCGCTGGGGCTGGGGAGGGGTTTGCTAATGAGCATCTTTCTGTTGTGGCCATCCATGTACGGTGGTAAGTGAAAACACTGGGCTCGTTTGTGCTTGTTTTCCCTTAGAAGGGAGGGATATATAAATATATTAAATAAATAAATAAAAGCTGTGCATTCAAGTGCGCAATTGTGGGCAGGGCACTCTTGAGAAATGGTTCTGGAATTGCTAACTGGCATCAGCACAAAAGGGCTGGTTTGCTGTCCACCCTGAAGAATGTTAAAAGGAATCTCAGGCCAGTAGTGGAAATGATTGTCAATTTCTTCCTGTGTCTCAAACCTGAGTTATCCTGAGGCTGTACTTCTCTCCCTTGGTCTCCCTCCCTCCCTCCCTCTCTCTCTTCTGACCAGCATCATGCACAAAGTCCTTGTGTGCATAATCATTTGACAGGAATTATAACACCGGTAATATTAACTGCTGCGTAATCAGCTGCTTTTTGGTCCAGGGTAGGCTTCTGATTTTCTTCTTGCCCTGGCACCACACGCATTCTAAAGGGTCATCCTATCTCCTGGGAGATCATATATATATGAGCAACAGGTAAAATAGATCAGCTCCTTTAGGGAGTCACTGGAGAAATCTGAAATGAGAATTGTTGGGCTTCTTTTAAAAGATATGCTGCTGACATGCCAAGGCATTGCTGTACATATACTGTACACCACTTGCTGTTCTACAGTGAAATGTAATGGATCTGAAGTTGTGGAGCAAAGAAACTCCCTCTTTACTGCTCCACATACGGTAAATACGTTGCCAGTACCAGGCCAGAGGTGCATATAGGCAATGACTGTTTTATGCGCATTCAAAGCATGCACAACCATGCACGTGCACATCACCACAACCCAGAAGTGGCTGGAAAAGGAAGCGTCACGGGAGCATGGCGAGCTTATATATGCTCTGCCGACAAGTGTGGGGGTCAGGGATGCAACCCATGCGCAAAACAGCTATTGCCTATACCGTATTTACACAAATGCAATGCACTCCTTTTTTGGCTGAAGTATGTCGCAAAAATTAGGATATGCATTAGATTTGATGCTGCATTTACATTTGCCAGAAAAAACTGCTTTTCGTTTCAAGGTTTTTGAAAATTGAAGTGTGTGTTAGATTCGATGGCGCATTAGATTCACATAAATACAGTATTTTAACTTGTGGAAACAATTTTAAATGACTGAATGTGCTGTACAGTTTTAGGCTGCAGGCACTGATTCAATGAGAATATACTATGCCATCTTGCCTGTTGCCCTTATTAAGCTTTTCAAATTTATTTCAGTCGAATTATATATGTTTTCCACTGTGTAACTATGGTCTGAGGGAGGTTTGAGGGCAATATATCAGTGGAAGAGTTCCTACTTTGCATGCTGAAGCCCACCTCCCCGAGGTAGGACTGGGAAAGACAGCTGTATGAACCCCAGGAGAGCAACCACTCATCAGCATATAGACAGCAGTGAACTAGATAGGCTAATAGTCTGATCTGGAATAAGGCAGCAGACCCTATCAGGCAAGAGGAGGTGGCGAAGAAAAAGCTGTGTCTGTGTGGTGCCATTCTCAAAGTCTTCATTTCATAACAATCATGAGCTATAATGTGGAAGGAAGGGGTTTCTCAGAAATAGCTAGATTCGCCTTTTGAGATGCAAGACGGATCATAAGATGCACGCAGGACTCTTGGGACAAGAAAAAAGGGACGTTACTCGGGTTTTTTGAGAAGTTACTAGTCACTTAGTTCTCTCTCAAGTCCTATATGGAATTCACATATTCCTTTAAAAGCAGAGGACAAAAAATAAAGAGCAAAGTTGGTGGAGGTTATCAATGACACTGCCTAAAAATTAAACAGTTAATAAGTGCCAAAGCATTGCGCTTGAAGGATACATGCCCTCCAACCCTTGCTTAGCCAACTTCAGGTAGTAATATGTTCTTCCTTTAGTTTTAGGATTCTGCTACTACAGCCTTCATCCCCCTGATGCCCTCCAGGAGTTTCGAAGCACAGTTTGCATCAGCAGTAGCACTGATGTGAGTTGTATTCCAGAGGGCACCAGGTTGGTGAAGCCTGCTCTGCTGGACCGCTCTATTCAGCATGACATTTGCTGCCTTGTGACTTCCTTTTGGCTCCCCCCACTGGCCATTTTTGGTTCTGATGCACCATCGAGACACAAGAGGTGATGCATATATATAAAGGGTGATCTGCATGGTTTTTTGTTTAGTACGGTGGAATTTATTTTGCAGGTGCGCTATTAGGGTTTTACCTCTTTTGTTTTTCAGTGCTGGGAGCCTCGCTGAGACATGTCACGCCCCTCTGCTCCTCCACCAGGCTACGATGATCGGAACCCCCTCTATCCTCCACCAGCGGGGGGATATCCTGCGGGGTACCCAGGAGGCTACCCACAGCCCCAGCCCCAGCCTCCACCATACGGTGGTGGGTATGCACAGCCTGGAGGCTACTCGCAACCAGGGGGTTATCCACAGCCGGTTCCTATTATGCCTACGGTCCCAATGGGCTTTGGTATGCATTTTGATATGTTTTCCTCCTATGATGGGGAAGGGGGAATACATTCATGAGTGGGGGGGGGATTGGCCAGCTGAAAAACAAATGGAAAAGGGAGTAGCGAAATGCCACAACTAGATGGCTACAAAAGCAGGAAGTATTAAATATTCCTCTTCTTTCTGCTCCTGCTCCTCCTCTTTCTCCTTTTTAAAATGTCCTAACTTTTCTAGGCACTGCCCTGCCCGCAGACTCACAATCTAATGGAGATAACACAAAAGGAAAGAAGAATGGGGAGGGAAGAATAAAGCAAGCACGAAAGCAGCTGCTCCTTTCTGCAGCTTATGAAAAGGGGCCAGATTGGGCTTTGCCATTATGGTCTTCTTGAGAGGCAGGGAGTCCAGCCTCCCAGTGACCCCTTGATCTTCTAGCTGATGTGGTTGGGGCTGGAGTGTGCTTCTATCCAGCTTTGTAGTCCCAGGGCAACTGGCAGGGGACAGAATTGTATGTGTGTGCGTGTGCATACATGCATGTGCTGGAGTTGTAGTCCAGCAATATCCGGAGGGACACAAATTCCCTACCTCTGATATATTTGCCTGATTTAATTGCCATATTATACTTTCAAACAACCTGGTTAAAAGGGTGGGTTTCCTTCATGCTTACATTATACTTACATGGATGAATGGGTAAAGTGAATATTCTCATTTGCTCTAGTGACTATGAATATGGAACTATGGTGTGGTAATCAAATCTAGGTTATGTTAATAGGAAGTTAAAGGGTGTGTGTATCATGGAGGAGGCATTAAAAAGAAAGGCTTATGCTATAATAGGCCACTCCTTTTGATCTGCAGCTAAAATTGCCTTTTGAGGCAAATACACTTCTAGCCACATAAAGTGGTCTGAGAAGAATATGTACTTAATGCACAGCTTCAGGAGATTTTGCAATCAAGCGGCTTGGTTTCAGTAGCAGCTCCCTAGCAGTAAATACCCAGGTGCTGAGATCTAAGTAACCTGAATGATCAGTGCAGAGGAAAGGCATATATGGGAGATGGTGATTTTAGCGGAAGATAATGAGTAGCTAGAGAGGGTGAATTTAGAGCTCAGAGGGCACTGAGAGACTTTCAGCCTTTCAAAGAGTTGACTGTATGGGAGGCAAGTCTTTGCACACCCACCTTAGAAGGTTCTGAAAATACTATGCCAACCCAGGCCAGGAAATTGTTCCTGGTTCTCCTCTTCTCTAGTTAGAGCAGGTGAAGTTAATGTAGAATAAATACCACCATTTTGTCTTCCTTTTGACAGGAGATGTCTATGGTGGCGGCGCTGCTGGAGAGGATGGGACTTTCACTACAGCAGACTGGGATGACAAGAAAGTCAGACACGTTTTCATCCGCAAGGTAATAACTTGAGGAACTACCACTGCATGGTCCCCCATTGCAGCCTCTGCTTTAATGGATACTTCTCTTGGAAGAAGCTAGTCTGTTGTGTCAGAGGGAGAGAATCTGCAGAGAGCAACCCTTGGTATCTTTGCAAAGGAGTCTGTTCACTCTGCTAGGAGGAGTGTTGCCCCGTTCTGCAGAAATGAATGAATTGTGGTTACAAGGCGACAACTAGGCATTTAGACTCGATAGGGGCAGGGCCTCCTTTTAGAGAACTGAAAGTTTTGCTAACAGTGTTAATAAAACAAACCATGCTGCTTTTTCAGCTAGCATTTTGAAGCACCCCCTTCTGCTATCCCTGGGTGACTGTGTAACTTTTCAGAAATGCAGAACTGTAAGGAAGGACAGCTGAGCACAGCATCCAAACACCTAGGTGAGAAGCAGTTCAGAAATACATTGTTTCTTGCTTTCCCAAATGGTATGTGGTAGGTAGCAAACTCAGTTTATATCCCCCAGGGCAAGTGTAGGGAACCTGGGGCTCTCCAGATGTTGCTAAACTACAACCCCTATCATCCCTGACCATTGGCCATACTTGTTGGGGCTGATGGGAGTTTTAGTTGAGTAACATCGGAAGGCCCAAAGGGTACCCACCTGTGCTTTAGGGCAAGAGTCTAGAAAAAACTCCTAGCCTGCAAACAGATAGGTGAACTGCAGGTGGCTGCAGCATAATCTGTTGGAAGCATCTGGCCCTCTCTGTAATGAGGGGTTCTTTAGAAGATTTACTGCAGTTCAAAAGACAGTGAAATGAGCACCATTCATTTCCAGTCTCTAGGTTGGCATTGCTGTGCATTTACACAGCTTCATGTATACCACATGTCTTCATTTCCAGGTCTACACCATCATTTCTC
Source organism: Podarcis erhardii (assembly GCF_964252035.2). Taxonomy (NCBI): domain Eukaryota; kingdom Metazoa; phylum Chordata; class Lepidosauria; order Squamata; family Lacertidae; genus Podarcis; species Podarcis erhardii. The sequence goes on from NC_138497.1 coordinate 88,019,404, forward strand.
TGCAGCTGCTGATAACTGTGGGCATCATTGCAGTCTTCACCTTTGTGTAAGTTTTTGCTCCAGCAGTCACAGACCAGTAGTGCTTTTCCCTACTGAGAAATGTCCGCAAAATAATGGTGCTCAGAAAAGCAATGTATTTTTTTATTTCCCCTTTGTTCATGTTGAAGCTCAGGACATTTATTTTCAGCTTCCACCAGTAGTATTAACCATGCTGACACCAGAATAGTTAATAGTGTTGTTGGAATAATACTGGTTCTATAATTTACTTCTTATTCAATTCCAACCCAGTCTATGGTGATAAGGAAAGAGAACAAACAGTTTAGGGGCATCTTTGGTAGTAAAATTAAAAGAGCCATAATTCTCCCTCCAGCAGTTAGTTGTAGCACTATACTAAATGCTTGGAATTATTATTTACTCGAGTTAGTACCACCAGGGAAATAGAAACACCTTTTTTTACAACCACAGGAAAAAAATGGTTCTGACTTTATTCTAGATACTTACTAGAACAGTGGTTCCCAAACTCCCACTTGAAAATTGCTGAGGGTCTTGTCAGGCCACTTAATGATTCCCCCTCCCCCCCCCCGCTTGTTGTAGCAATTGCAATGCGCTGTGCTAGATGCTGTATGTTTTTAAGTGTGTTTCTATTGCTTATTTTGTTCCTTATATTGTATAACAATTTGCACTCCATAGAATTAGGACTGTAGTACAATGAAATAAATATAAGAAATAAAAGAAGCAATAGAAATACAATTAAAACTAAATATGAATCGTGTCATTAATGTGGAAATACCACAGTCTACCTGAATAAAGCTTGCAGACCACCAGTGACCCTCAGACTACAGTTTGGGAGACCTCTGTTCTAGGCCTTGCACTGCAATTGGAGCATGTCCTTAACAGTTGTCTTCTGTGCACGATCTATTCCTTATGAGGATGACACGGGGGAAATATTAATACGTAGCAGTGAGGATAGAGACTGGAGTATGAAGGGATCATACGGATTTCTTGCAGAAGCAGCATCCTGCCTCCCGTGATAATTAATGTGAGAGAAAATATTTATATTACATAATTTTCACCCTCCACAGTGAACCCGTATCCAGTTTTGTAAGGAGAAATGTTGCTGTTTACTACGTATCTTAGTAAGTATTGGCTTCTCTCCAATATGCTAACAGGGCTGTGCTGTCTGTCTGCTCAGTTAAAAACATAAGAAGAGCCTGCTAGATCAGGCCAATAGCCCATGCAGCCCAGTATCCTGTTCTCACAGTGGCCAACCAGAAGCCCATGGGAAACCTGCAAGCCGGAGCACAAGAGCATCCCTGTGATTTTCCAATGGAAGCAGAATGCAGCCACCAGGGCTAGTAGCCTTCAATAGCCTTCATGGAGTTGTTCTGAGCTCTGTGGCACAACTTGGGCTAAATCTGTATTTTCTGTTATCGTGGATCTGGGTGACTATAGATACACCCTTCTTTGGGGATGGGAAAGCCTCTTGTCCAGGGTTCTCCGGAAAGCTGGCAGCTCTGCTTGTGGAAGCAGGGATGGAACTTCAGGTTAAATCACCTCATTGCCCGGCCAGGCATTGCAGGCACACAGCTTGCTACCACAGGGTTAAGGGCACACCACTGCATGTTTACAGGCATCACCCAAAGGCCAAGTGTGTATCTGTTGTCACCCTTTGGCATGATTGGTGGGGCAGAAGGTCCATGATCATTAGAAGTCAGCAATGATATCCTGCCTTGGTGCTGATGCTCCTATGTGGTTGCATTTCCCCCTCCATTTCTCATTACTGCTGTTTTGAGTAGTACAGAACTTTGCCATAGAACATGGTGCATAGGAGGAGCATTTGCCTGGAAGTCAGTCACTTCCAACTCTGTGGGACTTACCCATGTTTACTTGGAAATCAGATTGGGCTGCAAATAGCCTATATCCTATGAGAAGTGGAATGAGCCTGGAGATAGCTGGGCATCTGTCCCAGGATGTTAAACTTATCACCCTCCTGATGTTGCTGGGCTCCATCTCCCATAAGCCCCAACCACCATGATTTATTGCCAAGGATGATGGGAGTTGTAGTTCAGCAAGATCCAGGAGGTCATAGGTTCCCTGTCCCTGGTCTATCCCACCAACTTCCATGTGCAAGAGAGTAGAGCTCGTAGTAGAAGCAGTGGTGAACAAGCCTAGCTCTGCTAAGATGTGATGTACAGAGAGAAAACCACAGAGACTAAACTCCCCCTGAGGCGTCGGAAGTGGTGCTCAGGAGTGGCACCAGTGCCCTGAGTTCTCCTAAGCAAATGTCACGTATCAGGGTCCCACACCACAACAATTGAAGCCAAATTAACCACTAAACAGGGTTTAGTGGTTAATATTCAACTCTTGTGCATCTGAAATCCCAGCCTTTTTGTGTCTTTAGGGAGGGATGCAAAGTTCTTGATAGATGCAAGGTCCTCCTATGACTCAAACATCTTACTCTTGTTTCCTTCCCCCAGTGCTGTGTTCTTCGTCACTTACCTGGTGCTGGCATGCTGTGAGGGCCCACGGTGAGTGTTACATTGGATATTCTTGGTGACTGTGGGATGAGTGGCAGCTGGGCAACATGGGAAAACTAGGCTGTGCAACAATTTCCCAAACGCCGTTTTCTTTCATTACTTGTGGGTGGTTTGGAGCCAGCGGTGCAGTGTCTGGGGGTGTGTGAATCCACTTTGAATGAAGCCTGAACCCAGAGGCTGCTTTGGAGTCTAGAGTAGGATTGCAACTCACTTGGCCTCTTTGCTTCTGGTGAAAAATGCCTACAGCTGGGAGGATGTGCTGGAACACTTGGCCCCGGTGACACTGCTTACATATCTCCTTTCTTTTCAATCTCTTCCAGGAGACGCTTCCCATGGAATCTTATCCTTCTGACCATCTTTGTAAGTAGGCAAGTTGTTCATGGGGCTTGGGCAATGGGGCTTGGGCAATGGAATTTTCCGTGAATTCCCTCAGTGGTGGTGGTGCATTTTTTTTTAAATTTTAAACATTTTTATTCCACTCTTCTTCCTCACTGCTCAGAGTCATTTACATGGGTCTAGCCCCATAGCATCCTCTCTGTAGCCTTATATGCTAATAAATAAATAAAAATTTAAAAAATTGTCCAGTAGCACCTTAGAGACCAACTAAGTTTGTTCTGGGTATAAGATTTCATGTGCATATGCACACGAAAGCTTATACCCAGAACAAACTTAGTTGGTCTCTAAGGTGCTACTAGACAATTTTTTAATTTTTATTATTTATTTCGTCTGTGTCAGACCAATACGGCTACCTACCTGAATCCTTACATGCATTTTAGACTGAGGGATTGTTTTGAGTCAAGGTCTTACTCACTGAGCTTCAAGGCTATGTTCGGATTTGAGCACGGATCCTAGTGGGATGCCAGCATACACAGTCCTGGGATGGACTACGTAGCGTAGATACAATGGGCTTTTGATGGAAACTTTTAAAAAATAAAAATTCCAGAAAAAACAGAGCTCCGAGGGATACTAAATTCTCTATGCCTAGTCTTGCTTTATACTCCAGTCAACACCTGAAACTATTTGTATGTAGCTTAACCTGAGCAAAAGGTTAATCAGCTATTTTGGATGTACACCCAATCTAGATCTGAAGGCTATGTCTAATTATGTACACAAGACTCTTCTGGGGATATCTCACCATATTAAATTTTGGAGACTCTTATTGTTGCAGCAACTCCAGGCAGTTCAGTCAAAGATTTATATTTCTCTTGAGGCCCCACTTTGTGAATGTAACAGGTGTCCTCAGGGACTATGTAGTCATGGATTGGCAAAAACGTTATAGTTAAGGGATTCAAAATAAAACAATTTATTTATATCCTACTCTTCCACCAAAATCAGTACAAATAAAACAACCAGTTTCTAAAGAACTTAGTACAACAAACACTTAAAAATAAAGGTCAGACAAACTCAAAATAGCAGCAGAGATAAAAGATGTTGCACCTTAAAACTGGCAGCAATCAAATGAGAAGTTACACGTTAACAACTTGTCTAAATACAAGTGCCTTCCATTTCTAGTGAAAAGACACAAAGAGGAAGCCTGACAAACAGCTTAGGACCAGGTTACATTAGAGCAGGTGTGGCTAATGTGCCCCTCCCAGATGTTGCTGGGCTACAACTCCTCAGTCCAGACCCTTGGCTGTGCTGGTTGGGGCTGGCTGGAGTTGGAGTCAAGAAACATCTGGAGGGCTACAGGTTAGCCACACCTGCTCTAAGGCACCCTGGTCTTAAGATGTGTAGGGCTATGGAGCTACATTTCCCTCCTTGTCTTTACTAGCTGTGCTATCTCCCAGGACTGTGCTTACTTGATGAGAGCATCTGCAAGAAGAAAGTATGAGAAACAAAAGTTTCATCTGGTTTTCAGACTTGACAAATCCTAATCTGAAGCTATTGCAGAAGTGAAGCTCTTTGAGGTTATGGTGATATGCCAGGAAGGCAATATTCACTTTTACCTTCTATTTTTCTTCTAGACACTGGCCATGGGATTCATGACAGGCACCATTGCTAGGTAAGATAAACATCATCATCATCATCATCAGCTTGCTCTCTAGCATTTAAACTTGAGCTTCTTGCAAGGATGGTTACTTTCACAAATCTGACATACATTCTAACATCTCACAGCTGTGATTTAAATCAGGTACAGGATTTTGAGGGCCCTGATGATGCTACACAAACTTCTTGTTCTATCACTATGCTTTGGCCCAAGCATAGTTCTACTCCTTGTATCATCTGCTGCTATATAACAATTTCCAATACCTGAGCCTTATTGGTGTGTCCAGTCTACACCGAAATCATTCATTTAAGTCTCACTCCACACCGAGCATTGCCCATCTAGAAAGGAAGGTTTGTAGGTTCCCTGCCTTGAGGTGTTTGCGGCAGGGAGGTATGATTGCAGTCCTAAGGGTTGAGACTGGTATATATTGGAAAGAAAGCTGTAAGCAGACTTGCTTCTAAATAAATGCATTTAAAACTGAAATGCTAAGTCAAAACAATGTTCTTAATGACTAAACGGTATTAATTCTGCTCTATTGAGACATGTTCAACTTTGCATTTCCTTGCTATTCAGTATGTAAATTGTCCTGAGTTTGGATCTAAATTGTGCACTTAGGATTCAGTGGCAAAAGAGTTATCATAAAGTAAAAAACACCCCCCCCCCAGACCCTTAGGTAAAAATAATTCTTTAACTCTCTATTTCAGCATGTACTCTACAAAGGCTGTTATAATTTGCATGATAATCACAGCTATTGTGGCCATAATTGTCACCATCTTCTGCTTCCAGACAAAGGTGAGGCTTGGTTCTTCCTTGAAGGTAACATTGGTGTGGTCTAGTGTGGATAAAAATCAATGATTTTTTTAAAAAAATAAATTGGATTTTTAAAAAATTTAAATTGGATTTTTAAAATAAAATGTTTTTGCAGGAAAAATCTTTCTAAAGATAGTTTTCTATTTCAGTTAATTATAGTCCAAAGGTTATTCATCAGGAAATAAGGATTTGTTTTAAGTTTTTTGTGTGTGCTGAAACTCAGTCTAAGTTTTTTTTTTTTAAGTTTAACCACATCAGTTAACAAACATGGATATATATGCTATAATGTTATTGTTTTAGTTAAATAAATTGTTTAAATTGTTATTAAGGAAATGATTATTTTTCTCCTTCCAATAAAGTACAGCAGAAAAGTTGCCCATATATAAACAATTAACTTATTAAACCTCACAATAATTTTATAATTATCTGTCAATGTATTTCTAATAGTATTACCAAATTAGTAATTTTTGATATAACTGTAAAAACTTCTCTGAAAATTTATTATTCCAAAAATGAAACCTTCATCTGGTTGTAAATATTAAGATTATGCCAGCGAGAATGAGTCTTTCTGTGAAAATATGATTTAAATCAAGTCTTCCTGACTAGTGATTTAAATCAAATCCACCCTGGTGTGTGTGTCTTCTGTATCATGGAGTTGGTAGAGCAAAGAGGTCTCCTGCAAATTGTGGTATTGTGTAGAGCGGGCTACTTGCTATCTGCATCTTTCCCCCAAAATGTGTCTTGCTGTTGTTGGCAGGTGGATTTCACATCCTGTACCGGCTTGTTCTGTGTGTTGGGCATTGTCGTCATGGTGACTGGGATTATCACAGCCATTGTTCTGGCCTTCAAATACGTAAGTAGCTGACACTGAAAGCTTGGCCTGGGAAGGGATTGGTGATGTAAATGGTAAAATTGTTGCCCTCCAGGTGTTGCTTGAGTTCAACTCCCATCCTCTCTGACCATTGGCCATGCTGTCTGGGGCTGTGATGGGAATCCAGCAACATCTGGCGGGCACAGGTTCCCTACCCTGCTTTACAGCTACAAGCAATTGGTCATGTGTGTGTGATTTGCATTTGACCACTGCATGCTCCCATCAGTTACCAGCTAATACTGATAAATCACTGCAACTAACCAAGTGTCTGGCTCAGTGATGTGGGGGTTCTGGATAATCAGTGTCCTGCCAACCTTCTTTTTTGAAATGTTCAATTCGCACTCTCCAGTTCCTCCAAATGGGTCCTGACTCTGTACTGATGCTCACATTCCACTCCCAGCCGCTGCTCCTATTTGTGCTCCATGGACAGGCCTAGAGATGCTATCAGTGAAGTTTTAATTCAATCAAAACACTCCGCTTGCAGGCCAGTGACTCATTTGGTTCTCTTTCCTTGCAGGTCTATTGGCTCCACATGCTGTATGCAGGCATTGGTGCCATTGCCTTCACCCTGGTTAGTAGATATATATATATAATTGTGTACATATAATTTCTTGCCTGCTCTACATCAATAGGACTCAAGGCAGTCAATTTTGGTGGGAGAACATAACCTTGCCTGTATCTTGTGCTATCCCCTGGGGGGAGGTGGGGTAGATAGCAACTTCCTTGATAGCTTTAAAGGCTTACGGCTGTAAGAACAGAGAGCAAGAAAGAGCCCAGTGCACAGCTTCAATGGGGGCTGTGTGGTGGCTCTCCCTCCCAAACAATAGTTAATGTCTTTCTGGTTCATTCTGGTTTGCTGTCATCATAGTGTGATGGGCAGTGCTACGGCTGCTACATTTGTGGCTCACCCTCTGCAGCAGTGAAGACCTCACCACCTAGATATAATTTTAGTTATCTTGGGTGACTGGGTAGGTTGCTAATTGCAAGTGTCTCAGAGTGGAGGTGTAGTAATTAGGGCAATGGGTGTGGTTGCAGTATGACAAAGGTACCAAAATAATGCATGGATTGTGGTAGCTAACTCGGGGAATGAAGAAAATTTTGGTAATTTCTTCAAACTGGTGACTAACTGCTTTCCTCTTGGCTTTTGACAGTTTCTTGCCTATGATACCCAGTTGCTGCTGGGCAACAGAAAACACGCCATGAGCCCTGAGGAATATGTCTACGGTGCCCTCAAGATCTACACAGACATAGTCTACATCTTCACCTTCCTCTTGCAGATTGTGGGCAGCAGAGATTAGGAAGCTGAGGCCGTGCCTCTGTGCTAGAACTTTGGCAACCCTCCCTAGAAGTTCAGGGGACCCCTGACTTTTATTTTCTTAATATAATGTTCTGCTGCGTTGCTCTCGCCTCCTAGAATGTATAGACACTACTAAGGTATTCACATAGTGGACAGAGCTAAAGATAAGATATGATACATTGTATACGCTGTAGATATTGACTCTAATTTGTAAGATGTCGTTTATTTCTCCATTTCCACATGTGGAATCCCCTTTTTGTATCTGATGCCCTGGGTACAGGAATCTGTATCACTGCTTTGGAGTGATGTATCCTAGCCCTCTCAACTTATCTCTTATTTGTATTTTTTGTTTGGTTGTTTGTTTTTGGTCAGCTTACTTATCTAAAATGTAGATGGCCCTTCCAGCTAGAAAATCCAAAGATCCAGGGCTCAACTATACAACTGCAAATAAAATTTATATTTTTGAATAAGATCTCCCAGATTGATGTGATGGGGGCAGTGTTATGCGGGTTGCATTTATTATTATTATTATTATTATTCTTAAAACAATGTTTATTAACTTTCATTATAAAAAATACAAATGTAATAATTACATTCATCAACATGAAATACAAAACAAACATAAGAGAACTAGAAGAGCTTGCAGCTGTAAACTCAGAGCCTCTATCTATATAATCTTTGAGAATTCTTGAAGAACAGGCGGTGTCCCTGCAGGCTGGAGACAGGCAAATGTTGTCCCTGTCAAGGAGGAGATACTTCTAATAACTCACACGTAGGCACTGAATGGGTTATCAGGCTTTATTGCCATCTTCTCTGGCACCAGCTACAGAAATCAAATGGCAGTCTAGTCTACAGCGTGTTCTCTCCCTCCCCTTGGCAGGCAGCCCCATTATCTGCTCCCACTTTGGGGACTACCGTATTTTTCGCCCTATAGGACGCACTTTTTCCCCTCCAAAAATGAAGGGGAAATGTGTGTGCGTCCTATGGGGCGAATGCAGGCTTTTGCTGAAGCTTGGAGAGTGAGAGGGGTCAGTGCGCACCGACCCCTCTCTCTCTCCAGGCTTCAGGAAGCTATCCATAAGCCTGGGGAGCCCGCGGGAGTTCCCGCAGGGCTCCCTAGGCTGCGGACAGCAGCCTGCTTGCCCGGAGCGCGGGGCACACTGAAGCAGAGCGCCCCGCGCTTCAGGAAGCTATCCGCAGCCTAGGGAGCCCTGCGGGAGTTCCTGCGGCTGGGGGGGGAATATTTTTTTCCTCCCCCCCCCAAAAAAACTAGGTGCGTCCTATGGGCCGGTGCGTCCTACAGGGTGAAAAAATACGGTAATTGTTAACACCTGCCTGAGGGCCCCCACCCAGCAATACTTGCTTACAGAATCACTCCTTCATGACAGTCCCCATCTTCAAAAAGGAGAAAAAAGAAGACCCTCATAACTACCGACTGGTAGCTGGACATCAATACCAGCAAAGGTCCTAGAATAAAGAATTAAACAGTTGGTCTGTGAGGACTTAGAAAAGGATGCTGTGATTACCGAGACCCAGCATGGGTTTCTCAAAAACAAATAATACAACTGGGTGATACTGAAAGTCGTGGAATTTGATGGGGTCACCCAGGTGCAGATGAGGCTGATGGGAGTTGTAGTCTAAAACATCTGTCAGGCACCACATTGGGGAAAGGATAGTGTTGACAATAGTTGGGTGCTGCTTCAGACAGTAGTTATGTGCACAGTAAATCATACAGCATACACACCTTGTTCTAAAGAGTTAAAGGATCCCTATTTATCCCAAAAGCCTAGAGAGACTGTAAGCATGACGATTTGCCACAGACTTGTGCTTAAAAAAAAAGTGAGAAAGGGAGGGAAAGGGTGTACCTGTTCTGAAGCAATTGGAACCCAAGTCAGACATCGAAAGGGCTGTGCCTTTTGTTACTTATGGTCTCCCCAGATTGGCATGCAATGTTACACTGCAACGGGTGCAACCACTACAGCTTTTCCTGGACTGGGAGAGCTTGACCACAGTAGTGCACTCACTGGTGACTTCAAAACTGGATTACTGCAGTGCACTCTATGTGGGGCTAACCTTTTACTTCCCTTGGAAACTGCAGTTAATGCAGAATACTGCAGCTTCGTTGCTGGCAGGAGTGAGACTCTGAGCATATAAAGCCTTTAGGCAAGATACATACACTGGTTGCCCATTTGCTTAGCAGGCTGACTCCTCCTTCCGTCTCAGAAGATCTAGGAAACATGGTGTGGTTTCTAAACTAATCTTTTCTGTTATTGTGGGTTTCCTGTTTCCTTTGTGTTTGCATTCTGTTTTTTTCTTCAACTTTGAGGTGCACTTGCAGTCTCACTAAGGCACAAAGGTCTGATCACTCTGACACCACAAAAGTCTCATGTATTATACTCCCAGACTACTTGAAGCCTACGCGCTGTAAGCTGATGTTTGCTCCTTCCCCAATACATTTTTTTATGTCTCTGTAACACTCTCCCAACCATAGAAATACAAATCAAAGAATGGGCATGCAGGCCTGATCATTAGGCAAAGTGAAGCAACCACCTCAGGTGGCAGGTGCTGGGAGGCAGCCGCTGCCACCACCCTTAAGTGTCCCTCTTAACCCTACAATGATCTTTGGGCTTTCGCAACCCCAACGTCCTGCTTCAACCCCATTTAGTGAGTCTATTTGCATGGATTACAACACCAGACTCCATTTATGACTTACCTTAATGACTTGTCCCTGATGTGCTCAAAAACCAGAAGTGTGTCTATCTGCAAGTGTTATGCATTTATGCAATTTGGAGGAATATTAACCTTGCAATTGCCCAAAGTGTTTATCAGAAGCAGCATGTTGGTTCAAACAGTAGTGGCTAGTACATGATTCCAGGACAAGGACTGAATCCAGGAGGAAATCTGCTGATGTGGGGTCTTCCAAGACTTCTAGTGCTACTTTTTAGGTGAACAGGGAATTTCCTCTGACCTCAGTGCTAACATTTCCTCTCTGAGCTCTCGACACAAGGGGAGCTTGCAATAGCTCCAGCTCTCCTCTTGGGGGCACTCCCGCTCCATCCCATAGCCCGCTTCATGCAATAGGGAGGGGACCATCACTTCCTCGTCATTTCTGGGAACTTTTCTCCCATCATTCTCGGGATTTACCGGTACTTCGAAGAGCCGTAGGTCATTTTTCGGTCTAAAACTTTGGCAACGGGAGACGAGGGCGCCGGAGCTAGGCACACGAGTTAAGGTGAGGATGCTGGGAAATTTGGGGCAAGGGATTGGGTACCCGTGCTCGGTCACATGGCGTAGGGGGTCGCTTCGGTTTGGACGGGCATCGCTCTAGCCAGCGAAAAAGTCTCAGTCTCCAAAGTTCAGGTCTAATTTTAATTCCCACGCTAAGATTCAGGGGTGGGGGTGGAGTCTAATTTGATCTTGAGGGGATCAATAACTTCCAGCACATTTTTGCCTGGAAATAAACCGACTGGCACAAGGACTTGTGTTCGGCTGTGACTTTTCCGACGGGACCTACTAAGGGATAAACGCTACTCTCAAACCCACATCATCGCACGTGCGAGCAGACCCTCTCGGGTCCAGACAGGCCCAGGACACTTCCAGCTTCAGAGATCCTTAGCCCATAATAACGACAATGCAAAAATATCAAAATAAGGCTCTTAAAAAAAGAGTGAGACGTCATTTGATTAAAAAAAAATAACGGAAGCGTTCCTTTTCTGTGCAAATGCACTAATTATTGAGGTGGAAATGTAGCTTTTGTGCCATGCAACAGTTGATACTAAGCATGGTGAGTCTGTTCGAATGCTCTTGTTCCATAATGGAGCAGTAATGGTTCTTTACCTGCTCCAACACGTTCATGTAAGCCGCTGATTCAGGCAAACCGGCAAAAGTATGCCATGAAATTGTGCTATTAAGAAATAATATTAAGAAATGCCCCAGAGAGTCGTAAGTTTGAGTATGTCTTGAAGCCATTTCCTTTGAATTGCAGTGTTTCAAAGTTTATGGAAGATACTTGTTTGAGGAAGATGGCCTTGTCAGTGAGGTATTTTGAGGTTTATTTGATGTACAGTGCTGCTTGCTGTGAATTGCTGCAGAAAGTAGATCTTCATTACTCAAAATGATCGTGGGTGGAAGAACTCTCCTGTGTGGATGAAACCGTTGCGACTTTGGGGGCTTTTTAGTTTGGAAAAACTGAGTAAGAAGGGACAAGATAGAGTTGTATGAGATTATACATGATGTGGAGAAAGTGGATTGAAAGAAGTTCATCTCCCCCTCTCCTGATACTGGAACTGGACTGCAAAACTGAATGCTGGAAGTTTTGAGACAGGTAAAAGAAGGTACGTTCTTCAAACAGCATGTAGTCAAAACGATGGGATTCAATCCCACAAGAGGAAGTGATGGCCACCAACTTGGATGGCTTTAAAAGAGGATTAGACAAAGTCATGGAGGGATAAGTATATCTGTGGGAGCCAGATAACACTAGGTAAGTATGCCTCTGAATACCTGTTTGCTGGAAATCACCTGTTGCTCCACACACATGGTTGACCACCATAAGAACAGGATACAGAACTAGATAGGCACCTGTGTTTCCATGACTTTGACGGATGTAAAATGCAGTGCCAATTTAAAGCATGTATGTTATTCACATATCATGGTATTCTTGCAGTTGTATTAATTGTTCTTAGAAACATTGATAGTCTCAAAAACAGCGATGGAGGACCATTGGGCCTCCCAATATTGCTGAAGGACAACTCCCTCATCTTTGTTCTTTATAGTCCTGCCTTTACAGCCTCCTGAAGGCTAGCCTCTCTGGAAATAAGCAGTCACTCTGGCAGTGTTAGAAACTCAAATGGCTCTTTAAACCAGGGCTACAGTTGCCAAAACAGAATGCCTAGTTGTCATTTGGGTCCCAGACGGCTTGGAAGTTGTATTTTTCAATATGACTTTTTGGTTTCCGAAATTCAAATATAATGGATAGAATTCTACAGAATGTGTTGCTTGTGGGTGAAAACAGTCAAGATCCAAGGATGCCTAAGCATGCAGCTCCAGATGGTGGAGACATCAGACACCATCCTGGCACCTGGGCATCTTCACTTGGTTGCAAGTGGCTGATAGCCAGGAGCAAAATTCCCCTGGTACCTGGTGAATTTTGAATGCTGCACTCTGGATCCAACACCTTTTCCCTTACTCTTTATGTTTGGCACACCTTGCTGGGCTCCTTTGGCCTGGTGTGTTCAGAACCAGCAGTTCAGAGAAGGGGTGCTGCCTCAGGGATGGGCATGTTGTATTTTGCATCCTGTATTTTATGTTTGTTTTCACTCTCCAAGTGATAATGAGGGTTTACTTCCTTGGTTTTTTCCAGGTGCTGTGCTAAGCCTCCCTGACACATCATGGCAGAGCAGAGTCCACCTCCCTATGATGGCAAGAAAACTGGAGCTGCAGGTGCGAGAGCATACTTCGATTCACCTGGTTAAAAGCAGAGATTCTGCAAGAACGGTGGTAGAGGGGTGAGGGGTGAGAATATTGTGAATTGCTGGGGACAGGAGAATCTCCACAAACAGGGAGGAAAGGAGAGCTGGTATGAGGAGAGGCGCCAGGTATTAGGCAAGCCTGGAAGTAACATGTTCCATTACTTCTGGGTCGCTGCGGAGCGCAACCCAAAAACGCTCAACCTGAAGGAACTTTAACCCGAGGTATGAATGTATATTTCTTAAACTACAAATGGTAGCCACTGGTGGGGGCTACCAACAACTATTGGGATGGCAGTGGGTATTGATGGATAATATAGTGCCATGTTAAAGGTCCTGTTGAACCACTGTTTGAATTCTACTTCATGCTAAGTGTGGAAAAGCAATGCTTCAGCAGCGTCTATGGGCCCTAGGGTGGAATCTGTACCATCCAGATCTTGTGGCTTTGAAATTTACATTAACAAATGTTGCTGTTTGTCATCAGATACAACAGATTTGGAGTGTCTCGCAGAGGAAGATGGGGGTTTTCGCATTGCTTGTTGGGTTGACAAGAATGTCCGGCAAACTTTCATTCGCAAGGTAAGTCTGAAGGCACTTTGAGGGAGAGGGAGAAGGCATATATGATAGGGTCAAGGTGCTCTAGTACACAGTTCAGCAACAGTCACCATTCATGTGAATCTGATCTTGCTACTGGGTTATCTTGGCATCTGTAAATTGCAACATGCTTGTTTGCATTTATATATATATATGCAGATGCTCATATCTTGTTTGTCTTCATGACCAGGTCTACAGCATCATCACCCTTCAGCTGTTGGTGACTGTGGGCATCGCTGCACTCTTCACTTTTTCGTAAGTTTTCTGGTGCTCTGCTAGAACTCTGGAGGGGTTCTGGGACTCTAAAGGTAGGGGTTATCAGAATGAACCAGTTCTACCCCACTATTCTGACATCTGGTTACTTCTGTTCCCATTTAGCTGCATTTGGAAATTCAGATTCTAGATTGTAGAAGATGAAATTCTGTACCTGTGCCATTTCCCTAAAATCAGGAAAAAAAGTATTTTATGTTGATTTGTTTTTAATTTATTTGTTTTTTAATCTGTCCTGCAATTTTAAAGTGGTGAAATTATTCAAATATCTGCCTCTCTGTCATTTGGGCTTGTTTTGTGGAACTTTTTTCTAGATGGGAGGGGATACTTTATTTTGTGACCTTGGCTTTTCTCAAAATCTTTAATAAAGAGATATTTGAATGGGTTCTTTCCCCCTTTTTCTTTTTGCCCATTAAAAAAAAACATGCAAAATTATGCAATGAAAGAATTTCACCAGTGCATCGTTTCTCCATTGTTATAATTTTGTCTTTTAAATGGAAAACATAAATTTAAAAACCTTGTCCTTGCAAAGTTTCATCATTTTCACTACGGAAAAATGGCAAAATGCTCCTCCAAAATCCAGCTGGATTCTGCCCACAATGTTCTGATCCAGAAACTATTCTGGCAGTACAGAACTGCAAGAACCAGGGCAGGTATCTCATCTTGTGCTCTCTTCCTTCTCCACAGACACCCTGTGAGCCATTATGTGCAAAGGAATATTGCCCTGTACTATGTATCTTAGTAAGTATCACTCCCTATACAGATGCAGAGCCAAATTCCGCTCTTGACCTGTTGCCAAGACAGATTGCTCTACTGGTCAGCTAAGCTGCTTCATGTCAGATTCTCTCACCCTGCCTCTCCTGTAACTTCCATCACTACCATTTCATAACAGCACAATGGCTGTGTTGTGCAGGGGGCCTCTGGGGAATAAGTTGCACATGGTATCCTTCCCTAGAGGAAACCTGCCTTCTTCATCCATAGTTTCCTGATGAAACGTTGACATCTGATTTTACTGGTAATTTTAATGCGCTTTTTATATTTTATGTAAAATGCTGTTGATGTTTAGAAAGTACATAAATTCTATTAAATTAAATAACAAACATGCATAGTCAATTGATGGGAGGGATATTATTTTTGTATGGAGGCTATCTCCCTTCATGGTTCAAGAAGGGCTTGAGGGAGCTCCTACATTTGGAAAGCTGTTTATTTATTAGAGTTGCCAGCTAGTTTTAAATAAGTCATCTCTCTCTCTCTTTTTTTCATCCCTAGTGCTGTATTCTTGATCTGCTACCTTGTGCTGGCCTTGTGTAGAAGCATCCAGTACCTATCTGTTGACGACATTTGTGATCACACAAAAAACAGAGTTTCAACATTTGCTGGGATTCATAAGGAGGGGACAACGACAGAAGATGGACTTGTCAAAGGAGTTAGCATTTTGACAATGGCTTTGGATATAAATTGCCTTGGTATCTTACTTGGCCAGCTCTCTGGTACAGTGGCTTCACTTCTGTCCATAGGGCCAGTTCAGATTGAGAACTACTGGCTGACTCAGTTCCCTGTCAGTTGTGCTGTGGGGTACTACAGGGAACTTGTATTTTCCCCAAGTTAACATCTCCATAAAGCCGCTGGGAGCAGCCATTAGGACAGGGGTCAGTAAACTTTTTCAGCAGGGGGCCGGTCCACTGTCCCTCAGACCTTGTGGGGGGCCGGACTATATTATTTTTTGGGGGGGGGGAATGAACAAATTCCTATGCCCCACAAATAACCCAGAGATGCATTTTAAATAAAAGCCCATATTCTACTCATGTAAAAACACCAGGCAGGCCCCACAAATAACCCAGAGATGCATTTTAAATAAAAGCACATATTCTACTCATGTAAAAACACGCTGATTCCCAGACTGTCCGCAGGCCGGATTTAGAAGGTGATTGGGCTGGATCCAGCCCCCGGGCCTTAGTTTGCCTACCCATGCATTAGGAGATTTGAAGTGCAGTGTCATCAGTATGTTGAATTCTCTCAGAAGGCTCCTTTTCTTGAGGTGAGACCGCCTGCACGTACTCTCTGACTCTCTTGCCGGTGTCTTTCAGGAGGCGCTTCCCATGGAACATAATCCTCATGACTATCTTTGTAAGTACAGTTTTTTGTGTGGTTTGCATTCGAATGATGCAAAATCTCTATTGGGGGGAGATGGTGGAAGAAGGGTCTAAGATGAAGTGTAGGGCAATGCATTTGACTCGCCACAAATTTTCAAGCAAAATAAATTGTCCAAATTGGTTTAGTATGTAAAAAATAAATACTTGCAATTCTATCCCCTTTTCATAAATTCAGAACACCTTTGTATATCAAATATTGGGATCAACTAACTAGCCTTGCTAGTGGAAGTGGGCTTTCCCCCTTTTCTTCTCCCCACACCCCCAAAATTGACTTTGGGTGTGTATGAGAGAAGACACAGAAAAGTATGTAGGGAAAAGTGGGGTGGGGGTGGGTTGTTCCATCTGGTGAGGTGAAAAGCTTGTGCTGACTGGATGATTGCCATAGTGATAGGAAAAGGGCCAGCATAGAGTAGCAGATAAAGTATTTCTGTTATGTAAATAATGGAAGAAGCCGAAACTATTTGTCCTGATGTGTAACTAGGGGGTCAAAGGATGCTGTAGGTCAGAAGTGGGGAATCTGTGACCCTCCAGATGTTGTTGGACTCCAACTCCCATATGTCCCAGCCATGATGGTCAGTGGCCACAGATTACGGAATCTGTTAGATCTGGAAGGCCACATTTTCACCATCTCTAGTGCAGATGGTGCTCTGTTAATTTTTGTTTTGTTTTCTGATTTTCCCTAGACCATGTCCACGGCATTCATGACTGGCACAATCGCAAGGTACTGTGCAAAGTGGTAAATGGAAGTGATACAGTAGAGGCCTACACAGTGGGAAGCTGTTTCTGAGCTGGATTTAGAAAATGTCTCCAAATAGGTCATATCCCCAGACGCTACTGCACATCCCTTTTCACCCCTCTGCATGGAACTCATTTCTATGGTTGTGGCTGCAAAAAAATAAAATTAAATTAAATTAAAAATTGCATAGCAAAAGTGTGGAAATAATTTAACATCCTGACAGAATGTGAAAAGTTCAGCAGGTGGAAAGTACAGGAGGTAGTAGTGAGGGAAACAATAGCCAATAATGCAAAATTAAGTCTGCAATCCTAAACAAACCTAGAATTATGGGTGCTTGGAGTTGAACTGACCAAAGGTCATCTACTCCAACTTCCTGCTGATGCAGGCAGTCTGCTGCCACAGCTTCCCTGGGAGATGGCTGTCCAGCCTCTCCTTAAAAAACAACAACACCCCCCCCCACTAGATTCTTTAATTGCTACTGGGGAAATTCCACTGAACATAGTGGAGCTTATTTCTGAGTAAACATCCCTAGGATTGCACTGTGAGAGAAGCAAACAATCAAGTGGATTCTTGATGAAATAAATGGTGTTCCTTCTTGGTGAAAAAATATGGGCAAGTTTTTGATAATGCAATTTTGGAAGTGGCCTTGTTTTTGGATATAAGAGGATGATATTCAACGCTGCAGCTCTGCTGGCACAATGGACTTGGTTGTGTGCCACAGAGCTGCTTCCTCTCCTGTCCCCTCCAGCCCCCTGCATGCCCTCAAAATCAGCTCTGGAGCATTGGGGGGTCCTATGGAGCACATTTTGTAGGTGCACAGGGTGAGGAGAGGAAGCAGAAGGGTCTTGGCTCAATGATAGAGACCTGTTCTGCGTGCAGATGCTCCCAGCTTCAATTCCTAGGGCTGAGAGAAACCTGCCTGAAACCTTCGAGAGCTGCTGCCAGTCAGTGTAGGCATAACTGAGCTGGATGAACTGAAAGGTTGACTTGGCATAATGCAGCTTCCTATTTTCCTATGTTTGCACCAGCAAAATCATGTGGCTGGAGCATTGGATACAACCCCTCAAGTTTGAAAAGTTGTTGTTGTTGTTGTTGTTTAGTCGTTTAGTCGTGTCCGACTCTTCGTGACCCCATGGACCAGAGCACGCCAGGCACTTCTTTTTTTTTTGTGGTTTTCTTTTTTTTTTTTATCAATAATTTTTATTATTTGTTCCACAAAGAAAACCAAAATCGACACAGAAAAAGAAAAGAACACCAACAAGACATAGACAAAGAAAACCTACACAAAACACCAACAGAAAAAGTACACAAAACCACTGTTCTTACAATGCTCCTATAACATAGCTGTTTCTTTCAGGACTTCCTTCAGCTTGGCTGCGAATCATTCGAAGCAATAAATAAAGTTACACGTTCCATCGTTTATATTGTCATTATATCTAATTTTGTTTTCTATTTACTTTGAACAATAACCCATAGTCTTTCACAGTGCATCTTTAAATCCCTTTAGCGTTATTTGACCTTCACTAATACATTCCAGATAATCTACGTACTTTCCCCAATCTTTGATGAACACTTGGTCTTTCCTATATCTAATTTTCCCCGTTAGTTTATCAAGCTCTGCATATTCCGATAATTTAGATCTCCACTCTTCCACTGTTGGAGTTTCTTGCTGTTTCCACCTCTGGGCTATTACCACCCTTGCAGCCGTTACCGCATAGTATACCAATCTGCTATCTTCTTTCTTTATCTCTTGTCGTAATATTCCTAATAGAAAGATTTCGGATTTCTTTAAAAACGTGTATTTTAGTATCTTTTTTAGTTCCGTATAAACCTTCTCCCAAAACTGTTTAACCTTTCTACACTCCCACCACATGTGGTAAAAGGAGCCCTCTGCATCTTTACACCTCCAGCACTTGTTGTCCACCTTATACATTTTTGAGAGTTTCATGGGTGTCAAGTGCCATCTGTAGAACATCTTCATAACATTCTCCCTTATTACAGTACACGCCGTGAAGTTCAACCCGTCCTTCCAAAATCTTTCCCAGTCCTCAAATTGTATACTGTGCCCTATATCCTTTGCCCAGCGGATCATCACTGATTTGACCTCCTCATCTCCTAAATTCCAATCTAACAACATCTTGTACATCTTAGATATAATTTTCGTTTTACTATTTATTATCTCCGTCTGGAAATTAGAGTCTTTATCCACATAGCCTCTTTCTCTAATGTCTTTGTTAAACATCTGATTCACCTGTTGATGGTGAAGCCAGTCGTAGACATGTTCTTTTATTTGTTCATAAGGTTTAGTTCTCCATTTCCCATCTACCTTCGTTACTAGCTGATTGTATGTTGCCCAGTTTTTCCTCATATTGGTGGTTTTTATGCTTGTTATTTCAAGAGGTGATAGCCAGTGTGGTGTTTTCGGCTCTAACACATTTTTATATCTTTCCCACACTTCAATTAGCGGCCCTCTGAAGATGTGATTGCCAAACCCCTTGTGTGCTTTCATCTTATCCTTCCACAAGTAGGCGTGCCAACCAAAGTAAATGTCGAAGCCCTCGAGATCGAGTAGCTCCGTATTCTCCAACTTAACCCAGTCTTTTAGCCAGCTTAGGCATGATGCCTCGTAGTATAGTCTCAAATCTGGCAGAGCAAAGCCCCCCCTTTCCCTTACGTCTGTCAGTAGTTTAAATTGTATTCTGGGTCTTTTGCCCTGCCATATATATCTCGAGACTGTCCTCTGCCATTCCTTAAAGATCTTACTCCCCTTTATTATAGGGATGGTCTGGAAAAGAAACATTAATCTTGGTAATACATTCATCTTAATTATGTTAATTCTTCCCCATAATGACAGTTTCAGCCGTCCCCATTTTTCTAAATCTCTCTTTATTTCCCTCCATATCGGCTCATAGTTATTTTTATATAAGTCTATGTTTTTAGGTGTTAGCCAAATGCCGAGGTATTTAACTTTTTTGACCATCTCTATCTGTGATTGCTGTTGAATTAATTCTATTGTCCTTGAATCTATATTCTTGCATATCATCTTTGTTTTTGTCTTATTTAGTTTAAACCCCGCTACTTCTTCAAATAGTTCCATTTCTTTCAATATTTTTTCTATTGAGGTTACTGGATCTTCTGTCATTACTACTAGATCATCTGCGAATGCTTTTGTTTTATAAATATTCTGACCTAAGATCACTCCCTTTATATTCCCATTTTGCCTTATTGAGTTTAGGAGAACTTCTAACACTGTTATAAATAACAGCGGGGAGAGCGGACATCCCTGTCTCGTTCCTTTCCGTATCTTTATCTCTTCTGTTAACATATTGTTCACGATCAGTTTGGCCTTCTGTTCTGTATATATTGCCTTTACCCCATTAAAGAAGTCATTGCCTACATTCATATGTT
Organism: Podarcis erhardii; assembly: GCF_964252035.2. Taxonomy (NCBI): domain Eukaryota; kingdom Metazoa; phylum Chordata; class Lepidosauria; order Squamata; family Lacertidae; genus Podarcis; species Podarcis erhardii. The sequence continues at coordinate 88,039,532 of NC_138497.1, forward strand.
CTAGGTTTTTTAACATAAAATTCCATATCACATTATCAAACGCCTTTTCGGCATCGATGAACATCATTATAACTTGTTTATCAATCCTGACAGACAAGAATTCTAGCATATCGATAATATTTCTTGTATTATCCCTCATCAACCGGCCTGGCAGAAATCCCGCCTGGTCCTTATGTATAATATCTGCTAGCACCTTTTTTAACCTTCTTGCCAGAATTCCTGCAAATATCTTATAGTCCATATTTAATAATGAGATTGGTCTATAATTTTTAACTTGGGTTAAGTCTGCATCCTGTTTTGGGATGAACGTGATGTATGCCTCTTTCCAGGTTTCTGGGATTTCTCCTTCCTTTAGTATATTGTTCATAGTCTTTTTCAGAGGTCCCGCCAAAATAGTTTTCATTTCTTTATAGTATCCGGCAGTGAATCCATCGGGGCCTGGTGCTTTGCCCCTCTTTAGATCTCTGATTGCCTCCTCTATTTCCACATTTTCAATTGGAGTGTTCAATTTTTGTTTTCCCTCTATTGGGATTTTTTGTCCCCCTTTATCCTTTATAAATCTTTCTATCTTTCTTAGACCGGCTCTCTCTTGGTCTTTATACAAATTTCTGTAGTAGTTAAGAAATTCGCTCCTAATTCCTTTGGGGGCGGAAACCACTCTTCCAGACTTCTGTCCCTAGCACTGTGCTGGTTTTTCTTTGATCTGTCTAGAGACTAGGTGGCAGTATGAGAGAGCTGGTTCTCTCATGCATGTCCGTTATGTTCTTTTGTTTTGTAGTAGTAATAAAGTTAGGTATGCAACAAAATCTCCACTGTTTCATTTCCATTACTCTGCTGCATTTGAGGTGCTCACAATAGCAAATGTGAGTCCACTGCACCAGGACCTGTTCCAGAGGAATGCTGTGCTCTGCTGTTCCTGTGATCAGAGGGTTGGTGAAAGTGCTCCCAACACCCATCCCATGCAGCTGCTGAAGACGTGGGCTTTAAAGGGTGTACAGACAGGGCCTTGCTATATTGCAATAGGCTTAAGAAAAGTTTACAGATGACTAAGTGGGAAACTCTCGACCAAACTAGACACAGCATTTTTCATTTAGTTTGGTCCCACATAGCTGCCCCCTGCACCTTAATCAATAGCTGGTGTGGGGAGGGGGAAATCAGAGGGATCATGGCAGCCCCAGCCCAATACATTTTGGCACCTGAGGCAAACCACAAAATGGTTCCCTAGCCAGGGAAGAAGCAGTGAGTGGAGAGTTACATCAGGAACAGGTGGGGAGCAGGAAATCAAATCAGCTTTACCCAATGGTTGAGGTGGGAATCAAAGGCTGTTGATGGGGAAAGAAGGAAGCTTTAAAGATAGACCGTTTATTGAATGATGTGGCTAATTGCTGCTTTGTGATTCCTTACAGTTCCTTGCTTATGACACTCAGCTGCTGCTGGGGAACAGGAAATACGCCATCAGTCCCGAGGATTACATTTATGGAGCCATCCAGATCTACATAGATGTCATCTACATCTTCCTCTCCTTCACAAGGCTTGTGGGCAGGAATTAGGGACTGTGGGACCTGTACTTAGGGCCAGGACTTTGTTTCAGCATTTGGGCGAAAAGTTTCTTCACCTTTTCCCTCTTCACCAGCACAGGAGTCTGTTGTTTGCAAAGATCCTATACTGATGGTACACAAAGCTGATGCATAACCACTCTGCCACTAAGGCATTTTTGTATGGCCATTAAAATTTTGCATGAAATTTGACTGCATGAAAATGCTCAATTGCAGAGAGTTAGTTGCGCTTAGGTCCTGTTGAAATCCATGAGATGTGTTATAGTCACAATTGATTTAAACCCCGCTGGTTTCAGTGTCATGGGCACAAATTGATTTCCTGGATTGGAGCCTGTAATTTTTACATTTTTCTGCAACATATGCAGGCAAGAAATATAGACCTTCCAGTGAAGTTCCGCTCTCTTAGCTGTAACTGCAAATATATATGTTTAAAATAAGCCAACTGTCCATTCTTGTTACATATTAGAGATTACGGCAACTGTCTTAATATAGCACTGTTTGATGTAGGCCAGTGATGGTGAACCTTTTAGAGACCGAGTGCTCAAACTGCAACCCAAAACCCACTTATTTATCGCAAAGTGCCAACACGGCAATTTAACCTGTGTATGCAATTTTTCCGTGTGTTTCTTCTTTATGACTGCTGTTGTAATAAATAATCTTTCCTAAAAGTTATTGTATTATATATATATGTCTCTTAACACGGCCCTCAATAAGTGAAAGAGATGGATTCTTTGTCAAGAATAAGACCACATAGTCCCTTTTATTTCTCATAAAACAAATGCCTCCCCTGTAGAGAGCAAGAATGATTAAGGATGACCTTTGCAGGATTGTTAGCCCCCTATCTTACTTGACCCACCCTCAAATTGGCATGAGTTACAAAAAATATAAACGCCTCTTTTTTAAAAAATGAAATGCACCCAACTATTAATTATGAGAATTAAAACACATGCTCTAAAACCCATGTATGGGGTGGGGGAAGAACACTGAAAAATTATACTTTTAATCTATGTAATTTAATAATACCATAAATGCAGTGTCTGGACACTTAATGGTTTGTGGAACTGACTAGAAACAGCTGTTCCTTTTACTTCATCTCGCAGCTTGCTGGTATTGCTACACAATCCTAGTCATTAGGGAAGTTATTGAAATCTGTGAGTGGTGTTTGTGCCAACTGTAACATTACAGTGGAACTAACACCACACTTTTATAGGTGTGCAGGATGGCAGAAGGCACTCTGTGGAAGAGACATGGGAACAATACATTTGACTATCAAAAATGGTTACAAACAGCAATTGATTTAATATGCTAGAAAGGACCCTGTAATGATACCGCCAGTGTTTAGGAAATCAAATATTGTGCTATTCACACACAAGAATCATAGAATCTTAAGAGTTGGAAGGGACCCCAAGGGTCATTTAGTCCAACCCCCTGCAATGCAGGAATCTGAGCTAAAGCATGCATGACAGATTGTTGGATTATAGCCAGTCGGTTCACCACATGCTCAAAATAAACCTGCATCTGCAATGAATCAGACTTCACACTTTCAATTTCAAGGATTTAATGGGACATTTTTATGCCAATCTGGCAAGGTGTGAATGGTGAGACCTGGTCTCCCCTCTGGCAAATTTTATTGTAAAAAATGTGATAAGAACACAGTTTTATTCCTAAATATGCTGCTGATCTAGAAAGTACAAGAAGATGGACTTAATGGGTCCTCGCTGCCAAACATTCCTTACATAACTACTGTCCCTGCGCTTATAATTCCACACCCCGCCTAAATATTACTCAGACCCACAAGAAGATCATCTTTTAACCCAAGATACCTACAACTTGATGCCAAGCCAGACTGCAGTGCTGTTTTCCTAGGACACATCTAATGTTGGTGATGGTAGGGAATTTATCGATAACCTCTGCTTAACCCCACACAAAGGCATCATGAGAAATCAGCTGACCATATTTCATACAGTGCTGTATGGTGTCTCACGCAGATTCAGAGAATGCACCGGGATAACTGCTGGTGGCAGAAGCCAATACCTGCAAGGTACTCCAATACACTGCAAAGTACTCTGGTACAGAGATAGAGCATCTTAAAAATGGCAACGATTGAGAGTTCTAGCCACTTTCATCCCAGGGCTAGGACTTCGTTTGAGCAAGTCCCTCTGTTTCTCGCAATGCTGTCCTGTATCGCTCTCTCTCATATTCTCCCTCATTGGATGCCCTCATTTTCTGGCGGACTTTCAGCTGCTTCAGACGGTTCTTGTCCACTTCTCGTTTAGTGAGGAGGAAAAGGATGATGCCAGAAGGGAAACCAATGGCCCTGGAGAGAGGCAAAGAATACATAAGCCACAACTTGCTCCCAGGAAGATTTTGCTTGGGGCTGTTCAGTCTCACACCACAGCCTGATATCCTTCCACTCCCATACTCAGCCCATATATTCAAGGGTTCCTTAGCATTTCCATCAAACTGAGTTGCCTGGCATTGTAGGCTGCAAGATGGACAGCTAACCTGGGGAGATCATAAAACAAACTGATGAAATGATGCTCACCAAGCAATGCCAACTGCCTTCATGGGGTTCTTGCCCTTCCTCCCTGTGGGAATATACTCCACATGTTCATAGGTCTTTCCACCAGACTGTGGTTTTGTCTGTAATTCTTCCAAAGCCCTGCAGCTCCTGTGGAAGGATCGGGCAGGAGTTCTGAAAGGCACACCTAAGCCTACAGCTCGGTTCATAGTGGCAGAAAGAAGGCCTGCAAAGGAGACACACTATAGTGAAATTGTACTTTTAAACATTTCATCTAGATTTATCCACCAATGCTATGTCCTAAACTCACTGAGTAACGTTGACCCTTTTAGTTTATGTACATGAAAATGTGCCTAGTGGTCTGATCCTATGCATTTGTGCTTCTAGGTGTGCCTCAGCAAAGTTCCTAAGCTGTCTTTTAAGAGGTCATCCATAGTGTGTTTGTCAGCATATTGCAAAGTGTCTTTTAACGTGCCTGATCCTTGGGACAATTCTGGTATAACAAATCCTGGCAGGAGACTAAAATGCCAGTCAGATGCAGAAAATTAATACGGCTTCTGTGCTTTGAACAAATTCCATGGAAGGATATTTTGGCAGGCATGACTGTCCTCTTCTTCACAGAGCTGCTGAAGTGCAAAGGAGCTCTATTAAAATAAAAACAAGGCTCTGGGGATTGGAGGTGTCTGTGCCCTCACCTACCTGGCCATGATTTACAAAGTGCTCCTCCATGGGCTGTTGTTGCAGCATGGTACAACAAACGGGGAGCATTTTTAAACCTGCTTTTTTTGCACACATCTGGTAGATTAAAAAAAACCCTTGTATTAAAAAACCAATCAATCATTGGTCATTTTGCCTACTTTGAAACTTGCCTGAAAAGTTGGTTTTGGTGGAAAGCTTGTCAGGCTATCCCACAGACAATTTTCTTAAGGTGTGTGTGGATAGCTAAATAAATTCCTGCCTGCATGCCTACAGTGGACCTCCGGTTTCCAAAGCTTATGGAGGTAAATACTAATTGAGAGGAGGGTCAACCACATACAGTGTGAATATATTCCACCAAGTGCCACCCACTAGTGGGGAAAGGAAAAAAGAGGCATAAAATTGAAAGTGCTGTGTGGACAACACACACAAAAAATCACCCCCGTTATGTATCAATGCCCTAGTGTGGGTACAGCCAAGGTATACTTTCCCTGTTACTCCTTTGCTTCCGTTTACCTGACCTAACGGTGGGAAACAACACATATTTTTATTCACAAATGTTCATTGTTTCAGCCCCCATATTTTACGGAGGGCAGAACTGCAGAATCCTCCAGCCTGGGAAGCCTTTCTTTCTGGCCCTCCTGTGCCGGGCGGGGGCTTTGCTGCCCTGCATTGCTTTGCTTGCCAGCTGATCGACGGCATTTATGCCCAGGATTTGGTCTGAGTCTGCCGCTCGCCGCTGTTTTTTGGGGGAGTTGCACCAAAAAGTGACATTTAAAACAACTACTGTGGGGCAGAGCCCTGGGCCCTGGCTGGGAATCTCAGCACAGCCACAGAGCTCTCTAGGCGACACCTCTTCCTCTCCTAACCAGCCCCAGCAGCAGCAGCAGCTGCTCCTCCGCCGCCGCCTAATTCACCAGCCGACCCGCTCGCTGTTTCCTCCCCGATGCCAGACCCCGCTTCCTCCCCAACAAGGTCGCATTGCACGGGCAGCCGCGCCTCCCCTCCCTACCCTGCATTCGAACCCTGCAAGCGGCCGCCATCTCTCTCGCTTCCTCCCGCTGCGCGCCAGGTACTAGCAAGGTCGAGGAGAAGGAAGCGAACCCGACACTACAACTCCCATGACTCCCTTTCGCGACGGCGAGGGGTCACATGGGCAACGAAGGCGCTCCTTCTAGGAGGAGGAGGAGGAGGAGGAGGAGGAGGCGGCCCTCTGGCTCGGAACGCAGAGCTGGCGAATGAGGGAGTCCGCGCTGATGACCCCTCCTCCGATTCGCTAGCCCGTTCCGATCCGCTTCGCTGATTGGCGGCGGAGACTTTCACCCCGCCCCCCCCCGCGACGGGAGGGAGGGAGGGAGGGAGGGAGGAGGAGATCAGCGTAGGCGCGTGCGGGTTGCTGGTAGGCTGAAGTCGTCAGCATGGCGGAACCCGCAGACGGGGCAGGTTTGGAGGCGGCCTCGGAGGGGCTCTTGCTGATGGCAGCCGGCGATGAGGAGGGGGCCGCGGAGGAGATCGTGGAGGTGGTGGACCTTGAGGCGCCTGGACCCGGTAAAGAGGCGAGGGACTGGGTGGCTGGGACGGGGACTTGGGATCGAGGTCCTTTTCCAGGGACTTTTGCAGAGGAAAACGTGACCACCCTGAAAAGTAGTAAGAGGGCTGACCGGTTAGGTGTCATCACCCCCATCCTCATTATCGTCACTCACTCTGTCAGATTTATTTGTTAGGAGACTTTGCTCAACTACAGCCTAGCTGAGCGAAACATTTTAACATAAATCACCCCCTAGCACGTTGGACCTCGTTTTGTGCAATAAATCATTGGTTCATCCGTTGGGTGCCTAGAGCAACCCTAGAAACCTTATATGTAATATACTATATTTATGCCTGTCAAGTAGTAAATAGCACGCTTTCTCCCTAATGTTAAAAAAAAGAGGAAACTGGCCCTTGAATCTTTTTCACAACCCATCCCTAGGGGATTATACAGCAAACAGTATAATACACTGTGAACAATCTTTGGGTCACAGATGCACATACATTTACCGATATTCTGCTGTTCACCAACATCTTTGTTATTTATACACCCAGAGATAGGATGGATTTAGAGCTGGCCACTTGGAGGTGCTCTAGCTCAAGAATATTACAAAGACAGGTCCCTACCCCAAGAGGCTTACAATCTAGAATGGACACAGTGAAACAACAGGGAAAGGGGGAAATGGAGTCATGGGAAATACATGTGATTATTTCAATTGCATCCTATTTGGCTTTGGGAAAAATTCTGTGTGCAAGAAGCTGCCATAAAGTAAGCTGATGTAAATTAAGCCAGCGTAAAGTTACACTAGGTCCAAACATCATGGGGCATCGGGGGGGGGGGGGGCTGCTTTCTACCTAAGCTTGGTAGAGGGAAAACAAGCATTTAAAGTAGTGTTTTATGCTAGGTTGCTAGGTCACATGACTGAGCTGAATGGGCTTAGGGTGCAGTCCAAATTCTACCCCCTCATCATACCTTTTGAGGGACTTATATTGGCCTTAGCTCTCGTGACTGAGCCAGAATGAGCAAGGTACACTGGCTTATCTTTGGCTGAGCTAGGGTTGGCTCTAAGGTGACCCAGTGCTTCCTATGTTGCTCATCCTGGTGGATTTTGCCATAGGATTGCTGCCTTGGTTTAAAAAAAGGTATAGGTACAAAGCAGGTGATGGAGTAGCAATCACAGGGGGAATGGGAGAAGGGGAGCTGTTTGGAGGCAATGAATAAGAGAACAGAGGAGAGAAAGGGAGGATGGGGTCCATAATTATCAAAACCGATGTCTCACATAGGTTAGGGAAGGCTATTATGCATTACAATCTATAATTTGACATAGGAATATAATTGAGGGGCTCAGGTTCTAGTCACAGCAGCATTTCAGACCACATAGAGTGGAAGGGGCACAGGAGATTAGGGTTGGTGATTTCTACAGTTTGTCTGAATCCTTTGCAACTAAGACTTACTGGCTGTGGACCTCAGCTGTGGACTGAGGTTGGCAGTTTACCACGTAAGGTTCATTCTCCTCCTCTAAACAGGACTGTGAGTGCACACAGAGATACCACAGTTTAGCACACCTGCTTTTACTTATTATGCAGGGCTGGGTTGGAGGGGGGAACCTCCATGCTGACTGGCTTTGTAAAATAGCATTGCTTTGTTTGCTTCTGCAGATGATCTGGCTGATGAAATGGAAGATGTGGATTTAGATGAAGAGGAGGCTGCTTGGGAGGATGTTGAGGCAGAGGAAGGCATGGAGGCCCAAGATGACAGTGAGGTCACGTTCTCCAAACACACGGGTGAGCTGGTAAAGGAATGAGAGTAGGCATCTCATTCATTATCTAGTGCCCCAGGTTTGGGCCTACCTATTCTGTGCCTATTTTGTGGCCCGGCAAGACTACTTTATTATTATTTGCAAAAGAAACCTGGTTGATAAAGGATTTAACCAGCTCTTTGTCAGTGGCTAGCACAGTATTCCATTGGTGGGTTGCTGACGCAAGGTCACACTAGCCGGTGAGCCTGCTTTCTACTTTAAGTCCCAGCCCTGCTAATTTAAAGCCAGGGTTGGTGATGTGAATAATCTCTGCTGGTATTTTCCAAGATGGTGCTCTTCCATGTTTTTCTTTTACCTTAAAAGGGCCAGGTGCCCTTGAGCAAGGAATTGGGGGGGGGGAGCACCTGTGCATTCTCTATAGTTCTGCACTGTTGTGGCTACAGGATGGTGCTGTTTCAGCTGAGAGTGTGCTTCACTTTCACTCTTAACATTTTGCTGGGAGAGAGCAACACAGTTATGCCCCAGTCAAGGATGGGGAACTTGTGTCCCTCCAGATATTGTTGGATTCCCAGCTCCCATCAGCTCCCAGCCAGCATGGTCAATGATGACATTTGGAGAGTAGCAGGTTTTGCATCTCTGGTGCTTTTGGTTCCTCTTGTTTGGATGCCCACAATAAGACTGTGAGTGTGAGAGAGAGGTATGTCTGGCTTCTGTCACTAACATTGTTCTGTTTGTTCCCCCTAGCATCTGTTTTCTGCGTCAGTCTTGACCCCAAGACCAACACGCTGGCAGTGACAGGCGGTGAAGATGACAAGGCTTTTGTGTGGCGCCTCAGTGATGGTGAGCTCCTCTTTGAATGCTCAGGTGAGGCTCTTCTGGGTAATACCTTGCAACTCTAATGCCAATATTTGAATTGCTTTGTGTTGCTGGGGTCAGCATAAAACAGTTTTAACAATAAATACTTCCCTCTATCTTGGATAGCCCTGGGGATAAAGTGATCCATATCTAAAAATCTATATATAGGTAACTCTTCAGCTGGTGATTTGGATAGGAAGGTGTAGCAATGGAAAACATCTATATTTTTGAGGTGACTGAATATCCCCTCCTTTTACTTCTGGCATTGAAAGGACTGCCTGCAGATTGCCATATGTGGATAGCTCCACATTAAGGGTATACTCTATAATGGCCCTGCTCTACTGAAGAAATAATTCCAACTGGGCTGGGGCACCTGTGGGCTTTGAATGTTGTTGGACTACAACACTCATCATTGTTGACCATTAGCAATGGTGGCTGGGGTTCACGGGAGTTAGAGCCTGAAAGAGCCATATATATGATTATTTTCATGACTGTTGATTGTGTTGAGGCAGGATGTGTGTGATATTATTGAGCTCCCTGGAGGAACAGCAGGACACTAATACTTCCACTGTGCTTTACCATATACTCTCTCCGCGTTATCTTTCACAACAACAGACCTGTAAGGTAGATTAGTATTATTACCCTGATGTTGGCAGGGAGTGGGTTGAGGCTGTGAGAGAATGATGTAGAGAAAGATGGCGGCTTTCCTGCAGGCCATGAAGTGTGTTCATGGCAAAGGAGAGGTATCAGGCACTTCCTGGTATGTTATACTTGCTTATCTTGGAGGACTCTCCATTGAACTTAATGGGATTGATTTCAGAATATGCATGTTCTTGTTCTTTTCATTATCACCAGGACACAAAGATTCCGTCACTTGTGCTGGTTTCAGCCATGATTCCACATTCGTGGCCACGGGTGACATGAGTGGACTGATAAAAGTTTGGCGGGTGGATGCCAAAGAGGAGATCTGGTCTTTCGAAGCGGGCGACTTGGAGGTGAGAAATGGGGCCTATAAATTCCAGGGCAAAGGTTTCACCATGAGAAGATTTGCCAGGGGAAAGCATGATCTTGATTCTAGGGAGAAAACTGAGAGATAATTCAGATAAATTATTTCATCTGACAGAAATGCAGTGCTTTATAGGCCTGTCATTTGGAACAGTTTCTAATTTGGTTGGGTGCAACAATGTTATATGGAACAAACTTATGCTTTCTGTGCAAGCTACAGTGTTACGATTGCTACAACAAGGCTATCAGTTTCACTTATTCCGTGTTCTTTGCCACTCTGCCCTAGTCATACAAAGGCTCACAGAACCACATGGCAATGTCATAGCGTGCCAATTGCACAACCTATATGTTAGGTTGCAGTCGTAAGCAAAGTGTACTGGTGAGATGGTGTGATGTCGTGGCTAATGTGTGGGAGCTAGGAGGCTGGAAGTCTCCAGTTGAAATCCCGCCTTGGCTGCAGATTTGCTAGGTAATGTTAGGCAAGCTCCCATCTCAGCCTTGGCCCCTTCTCCATCTCCCCTGTTGGCATTGTATGGAGACCTCTCTTAAAGTGTGGTTGCATGGAATACTGAGAAGAGCATACGGGAAGCTATTTTCACCATCTCAAGTGTTGTATAAACTTTTGGGGTACGTATTTAAGAGTTGGCTGTTGGATAACTTTTGCACAGTGAGAAAGAATTTGTTGGTCATGTGCAAAGCAGCAGGCTCCTTTCTGGTATTGCTTAGCTCCCAGCCTATTGCTTTCTCTTTCTCTTCTTGACCCCAGTGGATGGAGTGGCACCCTCAGTCCCATGTCCTTCTGGCTGGCACTGCTGACGGCAACTCCTGGATGTGGAAGATCCCTAGTGGAGAGTGCAAGACCTTCCAAGGCCCGTCCTGTCCAGCTACGTGTGGTCATGTCCTTCCTGATGGTGAGGAGCAGGGCTTGGGATGTGGGGATGGGTTTGTAGAATTGTTATAGGCCTGGCAATTGTTATAGGCCTGTCCAATGGCAGAATACACCAGCTTGGTTCACCCATGATGCTAAAGCATGGTTGGTTGGTTGGTTTGTTATATTTATACCCCACCTTTCCTCCAAGGAGCTCAAGGTGGTCTACACAGTTCTCCCCTTCTTCATTTAATCCACACAACCCCGTGAGGTAGGTTAAGCTTAAGAGACAGTGACTGGCCCAGTGACACCCAGTGAGCTTCATGGCTCAGTAGGGGGTGTAAACTCTGGTCTCTCAGGTCCTAGTCCAACACTCTAAACACTACACCACACTGGCTTATTGGTTGGTTGAATCTTTGAACCCAGCCAACAGAGCAACCATGGTTTGTGTTTTGGCAACTTGCGACTCCTGGCCATTTTAACTATGTTTTTGTGTTACGCCTGAACCCAGCAGCATTGCTTAATCAGTTTTTCAGCCACTCCATCCCAGATACTGGCCAAGTTACAGAGGCAGAAGGCAAGGCTAGATGGAAAACAAACCAAGCTTTGGAGGAACAAGCTATGGCTTGTTTGTTGGATTATAAGGCAACTCCTGGGTTTTTTTGAGAGTGGGGGTGGAATGGTTAAAACAAACCATAGCTTAGTGTCATGTGTGACTGTAGCTGCTGTGAAATTTGCCTCTTCCAAGCACATCCTCTGTTTCTTTATGCACAGAGGCAGCCTTCCCCAGCCTAGTGCCCTCCATAGATTTTGAACCCCGACCAGCATGGCCTATGGCCAGCAAGGAAAGAAGCTATAGTCTAAAACATTTGGAGGGGAAGACTGTAATAGCAAGGGATCGTGTTACACTTGGGGTTGACTCTTGGGCTTCCTTGGGATCTCCCTGAATATGACAGAGTGACTAACACAACGACGCTCAATGCAGGGAGGAGAGCTGTGGTCGGTTACGAAGATGGGACCGTGCGCATCTGGGATCTGAAGCAGGGCAGCTCGCTGCACGTCCTCAAAGGTACCAAAGGTTCTGTTCGGTTGCCTGTTTCCATTTATTTGCTGTCAAGAAGCTGGAGCAAGGGGAGGTGTTGCTCAGAAACCTCTTTCAGAGTACTAGCTTTGCACGAGAACTGTAAAGGCAGGAAAGAACCTGAGGAGGGGGAGGAATATGGATGGCTTTCAAGAAACATGGAATCCCAAGTCCTAAACAAAAACAATAAAACTCTGCTTTCATGGTGCAGCCTCTGCAGGATTTCCTCTCTTTGGAGATTGGCATACAGTGGTGCCCCGCAAGACGAATGCCTCGCAAGACAAAAAACCCGCTAGACGAAAGGATTTTCCGTTTTTCGAGGCACTTCGCAAGACGAATTTCCCTATGGGCTTGCTTCGCAAGACGAAAACGTCTTGCGAGTTTCCCCCCCTTTCCCCCCTTTTTCTAAGCCGCTAATAGCCGCTAAGCCGCTAAGCCTTTAATAGCCGCTAAGCTGCTAATAGCGCTAAGCCGCTAACAGGGGTGCTTCGCAAGACGAAAAAACCGCAAGACGAAGAGACTCGCGGAACGAATTAATTTCGTCTTGCGAGGCACCACTGTATTGGCATCCTCTGCTTGGGGGAATGTAATGATGGTCACCAACTTAGTTGCCTTTAAACGGGAATAAGATGAATACAGTACAGTGGTACCTTGGGTTACATACGCTTCAGGTTACAGACTCCGCTAACCCAGAAATAGTGCTTCAGGTTAAGAACTTTGCTTCAGGATGAGAACAGAAATTGTGCTCTGGCAGCGCAGCGGCAGCAGGAGGCCCCATTAGCTAAAGTGATGCTTCAGGTTAAGAACAGTTTCAGGTTAAGAACAGACCTTTGGAACGAATTAAGTACTTAACCCGAGGTACCACTGTACATGGAGGAAGAGGCTATAGCTCTTAGTCACGATTGCCACATGCATTGTATGCCGTATGCCTCTGAACACCAGTTACTGGGGAATAGTATTGGGAGAGGCCGTTGTGTTGTCTTTGTGAGCTTAACCAGGACAAAGGTCATGAGGGGGGGTGTCCTGTGATTTTGCCTGCTTTTTCCTACCTCCTTGTGGGCTTCCCAGAGGCATCTTGTTGGTCACTGTGGAAATGGGATGTTGGAGGCCTTTGGTCTGATCCAGCAGGAATCCACTTGCCTTTCTATGAGAATCAGTTAAACTACAACAAAGACTGAGATGGATTGCTTTGAAAAGTATCAGCAGTCACTGGGTTGGTGCAGAGGAGAGAGGTGTGTTGGTCAACCTTTCTTGTGAAATAGCATCACCCCAGGGCCACTGAGCCACTTCTGCTTGCAGATAACAGGGTGTTATTATGAGTCAAGGCAAAGGCCACAAGCCTGTCTCATGGTTTTCATGTTCTTATATGAAGTCATAGTCTTTTTGTTATTTTCTCTTGTGGCTGTAATGTGCTTCAGAATTGGCAAATCCAAAAAGAAAAATGGTGAGCCAAGACACAAGCAACTATTTAGGGCAATGAAGGAGGTGGAAGGTCTTAGCACACGCCTAGGCACCCTTTGATGTGTGATCTTTGCTCTCTCACCATTTCTAGGTCAGGATGGGCACCAGGGCCCGTTGACGTGCGTGGCCAGCAATAAGGATGGCAGCCTAGTCCTGACAGGCTCTGTTGACTGCCATGCCAAGCTAGTGAGCTCTGCAACAGGCAAGGTGGGTGCCTTCTTCCCCTCCATGCTGGAATGAATATACATGGGAACTTCCTTAGCCCACAGGGTGTGAGAGTGAGAAACTGTGTTTGTTGCGGCACAATCTTGTATTGCCCATTTGGATAGAAGTTGCATTTTTACTCCACCCTTCTTCCAAGGAGCTCCGGAGTTCTGTCCCCTTCCTTCTTTCATCGTCACAACAACCCAGTGAGACAGTGAGAGCTGTTCGACAGTGGAATTTGCTGCCAAGGAGTGTGGTGGAGTCTCCTTCTTTGGAGGTCTTTAAGCAGAGGCTTGACAACCATATGTCAGGAGTGCTCTGATGGTGTTTCCTGCTTGGCAGGGGGTTGGACTCGATGGCCCTTGTGGTCTCTTCCAACTCTATGATTCCATGATTCTATGATTCTAACCCTGCGAAGTAGGTTGGGTGGAAAGTGATCTGGGTCTCCCCGTTCCTAGTCCAGATTTTACACCAGGGTGAATAAAAATCAATGATTTTTTTAAAAAATAATAATAATAAGGCAGATTTTTAAAAATTTAAATTGGATGTTTTTTATTTTAATCTTTTTTTAAATTTAAATTGGACTTTTAAAATAAAATGTTTTTGGAGGAAAACATCTTTCTAAAGATAGTTTTCTATTTAAGTTACATTACAGTCCAAAGGCCATCAGGGAATAAGGATTTGTTTTAAGTTTTCATGAGTGCTGAAACTCAGTCTTAAGTTTTTTTTTTTTAAGTCTATGTATTTCTGATAGTATAACCAAATCAGTAATTTTTGATATAACTGTAAAAACTACTCTGGAAATTTATTATTCCAAAAATGAAACCTTCATCTCGTTGTAAATATTAAGATTATACCAGCAGGAATGCCTTTCTGTAAAAAGAAGAAGATTTTAAAAAAAAGATTTAAACCAAGTCTTACTGACTGGTGATTTAAATCATGATTTAAATTGATTTGATTTAAATCAAATCCACCCTAACTCTTAACTTGTCTACTATCAGAGAGTTAAACTACTGTACGCAGTAACCCCTGCAAACAGGGAGCTTTCTTTTACCATGCCTTGTGCATCTGGCTCTTTTTCATGTCTTGTATTATCTGTGCATACATCTATGGGGCAGTCGTAGTTCTTGTGGGGGATGGTCAGGGTTTTGCAATGTCACTCTGCTACCGCCGCCACCAAACGGAGAGGGGGACCAGGCTCTGGTGAGTGTGATGGGCCTATGACTTCCTCTGAAGCCAAGCTAAAATTGAAGGGAGTGAGGCCCAGGATTTGTTGCCACTCTCTATCTGCTCTGAAAGAGATGGATACACATCACCTTGCCTCCACACCTAACAGGCACCCCAAGCTCAGAATGCCGTTGCCTTCTCTTTTTCACCTCTGAAGGTTGGCTGGGCATTTTCATTTTTCCCTCACCAGCTCTAAGCAGAAGTGTTGGGTTCTTCCTCCATTTCAGGAACATTGTGTGATGTTGGGGATATTGGAACAACAACAACAACAACAATTCTTATTCTTATTATTTAGTATTCTGGTTGGCCAGTGAGGATGCTGTGGTGACGGCTGGTTTTCCAGGTGTCTTCTGTGGTGTTCTGAGCTAAGTTTGTAGGCTCTTTAGATTTTGTTGGATCTTGCCCATGAGTAGTGTATATCAGTTGTGTCTAAAAGGTTGATCGGGACCGATTGGTCGATCCCCAGGAGGTTGCAGTTGATTGTTGTCAATTGTGGGCTCATTTTCCTTTGCCTAACAACACCTGGCTCCCTCTCCCCTGCCTGGATTTTCCTGATATCTTTAACAGAAGACGGAGTTTTTGCTGTGAGGCAAAATGCATTCGCATCGCTGTTTTGTTTTGCTTCCCCTTAAAAGTCTCCCCCCAAATGGAGCCCCAACAAAATCCTCTAAAAAAAAGGTCAACAACTTCAACAACTTTTACCTGAACCCCTAAGAAGGGGGGTAGATCACTGTCAGATTTTAATTCTGAAAGTAGATCGCAGTCCCTTGGGAGTTGGCCACCCCTCACTATCTTATCATTGGCTGTTTCTTTCCTGCAGGTTGTGTCTGTTTTCAAGGAGGAGGCCACTGTCCCCAAGTCTTCTGCTGAGGAGGCTGAATCCAACTCAGTTGAATCTCTGGGCTTCTGCAATGTGTGAGTATTCTGGGTTGTGGGAACTGCCCGGAACTGATTGCTGAAATAAGTGAAATGTTTCCATCAGGGATGGGGAACCTGCAGCCCTGCTGGATTTTGTTCCCACAAGCCCTGGCCAGTGGTCAGGAGTGATAAGTGTTGTAGTCCAACAATGTCTTGAGGACCACAAGTTCCCCATCCCTGGTTTGCATGAACAGAATGGAAGGGGACCACTGCCTGCAACATAATGTAGAGCAGCCTTTGCTAACTCAGTGCCCTACAGATGTTATGGACTGTTATAATCAGCCCAACCACTATGATAGTGCTTGTTGAGGCTTATGGGAGTTGCAGTTCAAAGTACCTGGAGGGCACCAGGTTGCCAAAGTCTGATCTAGTATAAGATCAATATGGGCTAGATACCACTGCATCATGAAATCTTAATTGTTTATTTTACATGGCATTTTCTTCACCCACCCTTTGAATGCATACGCATCCTTTGGGACTGCTTACAACAATTAAACAGCAATATCATGAAACCACTATACAGTGGTACCTCAGGTTAAGTACTTAATTCGTTCCAGAGGTCTGTTCTTAACCTGAAACTGTTCTTAACCTGAAGCACCACTTTAGCTAATGGGGCCTCCTGCTGCCGCCACACCACCGGAGCACGATTTCTGTTCTCATCCTAAAGCAAAGTTCTTAACCCGAGGTACTATTTCTGAGTTAGCGGAGTCTGTAACCTGAAGCGTCTGTAACCTGAAGTGTATGTAACCCGAGGTGCCACTGTATCAAGTAAAATTACCTTGGAAAAGAGGCAGACTATTTTGAAAACAAACTTCAGATGGAAGCATCTTCCCAAGAAGGCAAAGCCCTGCCCACGGTAGTTGGGATGGTTGAGTCTTTGCAAGCCTACTGGCTTCTGAGATTTCACCAGGCATTGCCCACATGCTTTCAAGGCTATCCTCTGCCAGAAGGATCTTCTGCCAGAAGGATCTTCCCAAAAAATAAGAGAATATTTGTGAGCATTTCTGCCAAAGTCAAGTGCTATTTTGTGGAACCCATTTAAGGGGAAAGCTGTCACCAAATTTCAAGAAGACTGCCTTCACAGGCAGCTCCTACATTGCTCCTTTTCTGAAGGAACAAGAGCCAGCCTGGTGACTCCTGAATGACTGTCCTTCCTGCAAGGAGGTTTGGACTATTTATTAAAGCTCATTGCCTACTTTTCCACAAAAACTTGCACCCAGAAGCCTCCCATTAAAAAAAAGCTCCTTTTTCTCTGGCTTTGTTGTCATGCAGGATGCCGCTGGCTGCT
Source organism: Podarcis erhardii (assembly GCF_964252035.2). NCBI lineage: Eukaryota > Metazoa > Chordata > Lepidosauria > Squamata > Lacertidae > Podarcis > Podarcis erhardii. The sequence goes on from NC_138497.1 coordinate 88,056,499, forward strand.
GTTGGCTACTTGGACGGGACCTTGGCCATTTATGACGTCGCCACGCAGACCCTGAGACACAACTGCCAGCATGAGGTAGTGGAGAAGACCCTTCTGGGAATTGCTGGGGGCTTTGGGAAGAGCTGCTGTTGGCTGGAGGAAGCAGTTCAATCCAGGAGGAATGCAGCAATAGCCAAGGGCAGCTGTTCACAGAAGTCCTGGGTCCTGGCCTCTGCCTTGCAGCCCTGCTGCTGACAGGAGCTTCAGACAGGTCCCTAGTGCCTCGGGTGGAAGTGACCCTGCACATGATGTTGGGACCACAACTCCCATCGTCCCCAGGCAGCATCACCAGTGGTCAGGGATGATGGGTGTTGGAGTCCAACAACATCTTGAGGGCCACAGGCTCCCTGTCTTTGCTGCAGCAGGAAACTTTCCTGAGCTAAATCCCCTACATGCAAACAGCACCCAAAAACCCTATTATGGGCGAGCACATAATGGAGGGAAGGGTCATATTTTCTAAGCTCTCCTTTAATTCATTCTCTTCTCCTGGGTGAGCGGTCTTCTTTCCCGGGAAGCTTACTGTGCTGTGACAGGTTGATTGCAACATGCATTGAGTTTGTAGTCCAGGCTTGGCGCCCAACCACCTCTGATTTAGGTAGTCAGTAGAGTTTGTTTCATTAAACATTTCAGGGTAGGAAGACCTTAGGTGGGTGAAGGATCTTTCTTCTTCTTCTTCTTCTTCTTCTTCTTCATATACTGCCCCATACCTGGAGGTACAAATACATAATAGAAATAAAAACAACAACCTAGTAACGCCCCCCCGAAAACCCCACATTTTAAAAGGGCATAGGATGTCAATCAAATCAACAAAAGGCCTGGTTAAAAATGCTAAGCGGGTGGGAATGCTGGTGACTAATAGCACCCTTTCCTTCTGTATTTTCAGTCGGGGATTGTGCAGCTCCTGTGGGAAGAGAGTTCCCCTGTGGTCTACACCTGCACCCTGGGTGGGGCCGTGTGCCTCTGGGACGCCCGCTCAGGCAAGCTGATCAGCGAGTACCGGGGCCACTCAGCAGAAATCCTGGACTTTGCTTTGAACAAGTGAGTTCCTGGAGCAAGAGCCCTTGGGGAGGTGCTGTGTGCTGTGTGGAGGGGTGCAGAGGGAAGCACAGAAAGCAAGCATTGGAAGGCAAGGATATACGGAACAGTATACATCAAGCTATGGCTTGTTTTTGTGTGGGTGTGAGTAGGGTTCCTGGGGAAGGAAATACATCTTGTCTTCTTAAGGCTCTTTTCCTCCCAGCTCCCTTCAGAGTTGTCCTTTTCATTTGGAGGGAGGGCTCCACCGGTGGTTCTTGCAGAGAGCGGTGCACGTACACTAAAATGGAAATATGTGGTTTGGCACAGAGAAGAATGGACTTGGAAAAAGGGTTCATCCCTAGGTAACCTGAGGCACTTTGGCTTTCCCTGCCTTCCTTTGTTATATGTAAAATGGGACTTGCTGATATCTGCCCCACCCGGGAGTTGTGAAGGCAAGTGAAATAGTGATTCTGGTTGGTTTTTGTTTGCTTGCTGATTAAGCCTCATTGAGGTGAACAGGACTTGCTCCTGAGTAAAACCAGGGTAGGCTTGGGCTGTTGAAACTTGCACTGACATTGATTAGTAATCATTGTTGGGGGTAAACCTTTTTCTCTTCTTGTTGCCTCTTTCTTGCAGAGACGCTTCCATTGTGGTTACCACTTCTGGCGACCACCAGGCCAAGGTCTTCTGTGTGCAGCGCCCTGACCGCTAACAGGGCTCCTCTCGAGCAGTGATTGGCACTGTGAAGAAGCAGCCCCGTGTGGATCCAAGCGGCCACACCAGTGGGACTGTGGTGGGGTGGGCAGGGTGGTTATCATCCCGCCTAAGAGGGCATCTAGTGTTTTTGGGAAGGGAAAGCTTTGCCACCCTATCCCCCGACTGTCCGAGGGCTAATATTTTGGAGTTTTGGATGAGAAGCTTTTAATTATTACCCCTGCCTAGTACTCTGAAGAGCTACAAAGGTGTGCAAACACACTGTGTCTGGTCTGGGGGATAGATCATCTGCATGACTGTGGTGGGAGAGGTGTGCCATGCCTTTTTCTGCATTTTTTCTGGTATGGCCCCCCCCTTGTATAACTTCCAGAGGAGTGTGCAAAAACCCTGGTAATCAAAGGCATTAGCTTCCATCCACTTCTGCATAAGCTGGGACAGGTGGATGGCTTCGCAACCTCTGAAATGACAAGGAAGTATGTCCTCCCACCTCCCCTGTTTGAAACCTTTGCCCTTGGTTTGGGTGAGCAAATCGTGTGGCTTGGCAGGGAGGGATCGGCTTTAGCCAGAGTTCTGACGCTCACACATTGTCTTGGAAACATCATCCTATGGTTGGTTGAATAGATCAGCCTGGGAGTTGGGCAGTGGATCTCTCCAGCAACAAATACACAATTTGTTTGAACGATCCCTCTGGCCTCTTCTATATCAGATGACATCGTGATGCAATAAAAAAGAACAAATGCAAAAGAAAGGCTATCATTTTCGCAAGGACTTCGTTTGGGGACCTATTTGTCCATGGTCAAACAGTGAGTCGGTTGACTGTTGTCTACTCCCAAACCAATGGTCATTAAATAAAAATAAAATGTGTGCTTATGTTCCTGGAAAGAGGGAACGAATGAACACATGGAAGCATCCCTTGCTCCTCCACCAGCCAGTTCTCTGGTCTCAGCAAAGAGAGCTGAGTTGGGGGTTCTGTTGGGAAGTGCCCAGTGGTTCCTAGGCTTACTCTGTAACCTCTATTGCATAACAGATCTGACCCCAGTATCAGCCAGATGTGTGCAAATAGAGCACAACTGTTCTAGACATCTTATTATTTGAGGTATTGTATGCTGTGATGACTTTGGTAGGAGTTGGGGGCTCCCTCTCTCCCAGGGCTAGCGCAGTGTCAGAAGAGGGGGAGGATGGGGAAGAAGAATGCTCTATCGCACTCTGTGTTTTTGCCAGGTAGTCGTTGAAAGTGCTGCCCTGCACTGAGGGAGGCGGGAACAGAAAATGAGAGAGGGGATGCGGTGTCTCTTATGAGAAACGGTAGCAGGAGGAAGTTCATGGGGTGCAGTTTTTGCTGCCTGTGCTAACACTACCTGCCCCACAGCCACTAACAGCTCAAGAGGCTTCTTTGAAGGCAGTCTTCGCCAATCATGAGCCTTTGGAAGATTGTCACTAACATGTTCTCCACTTCCCAGAGTTGCTGCTCATTTTGTGTGTGTATGGTCGCCATAAAAGTCTTGTTCAGAGGACCTGCTGGAGGGTCCTATGTAGAAGGTGAACATAGAAAGCTATCTTATACTGCAGCAGACTGTTGACTGATCTAGCTTTGAATTGTCTCTGTAGCTACTGACTAAATAAAGTGTGACTGGAGCTGGAAAGACATGCTAGTATTTTAAACAAAATGCCAAGTATCTATTTAGGATATCCTGGGACAGATGGATTAGCCTGTCCCACCAGTAGGAGGCAATTGGTTTCTAATTTGAGTGCTATGGAGGTGTCCCTTGTGTTTAGAAGTGGACTGGGAAATAGGTGTGAAATCCTCTTGCGCCTTTGTGCTTGTGAAACTGCTTTTGATCCATCAGGCACATCTGACAACTTAAGAAAAGGAGATGTGGTTTTTGGTCGTTTCTCACTGCAGTCCCAGAGGCCCCCCTGTTACAGTGGTGGTGGTGGGGACCCTCCAAAATGGTTTGCGGGGGGGGGGGGTTGGCTGCAGGAGAAGAGGGGGGAAATGGATTCTCCTTTACTTCAGTGGATGTCTTCACCGAATTAAAAGCTAATCTGTGAGCAGAATGGTGGCATGGTTGGATTTCCAAGCATGTGATCTCCAGCAAGGAATCCTGGGAACTGTCATTTGCTAAGGGTGCTGGATATGGTAGCTCTGTGAGGAGGAAACTCTAATTACCAGGATTGTTTGGGGGAAGTTGTATACTTCAGATGTCCGTTGAATATTCTTTAAAATGTATAGTGTGGCTCTGCCCTGTGTATGTTTGTACAGGTGGTGGGAATTCAAAAGTCAATTATTGAAAAAAGTATAGAAAATGACTTTTTGTAATTGGGTTGCATCACCTGCTGTGGTTCTTTTTTATTTTTTTATGCATGCACGTTTTAGCACTGCTGCTTAGAACGGTTGTGAAGAGGGCAAAGCCTGTTGCATAGGCAACCACCCAACAACACTTCTTTTCTTTCCATGCAAATATGTTTTGTGTGTATAGCAATGCCTTTAGTCATGATTGGTTTGTCTGGCAAATTTTGAAATTTGCTTGTTCACAAAGCAAGGTTCATTTTGTTTACCAAATCCTCAGAAACCTTTGTTCCCCCAGCAGTCAAGCTAGCATCATTTGCTTTTGTGTAATGTCTGCGTTTCCATGGAGCAACGTCCTGTACTAGGATTAAACATGAAGAGCCACACCATCGCTCTGAACGTTTTCTTAAAAGTTCAAGCCGGCTTCAGCAACGAGCCCATTCACACAGTGACTGCCGTTCTGCACCTCCTGGTCTGAGGAATGCAGACCATGAGCTCTCAATATTCGTGACTTAAATCAGCCTTGTCAACAATTCCACAAAAGTTGCAGAAATGTTTATTAGCCAGCTGGGGCTGTCAGAAAAGAGGCCCCTGTTCCCATTGCAGCTGGTCCAGTGCATGGCGGGGGGGGGGGGGAGGGCTTCCATCTGCTGGCACCCTACTTGGTTTCTAAGGTGATCTGAGGAAGGAAGATGTTCTCTGTCCTCCCCACCCCCCTCCAGTAGTAGGGATTGTTGAATTTTTCAACTTTCAAATTCCAAAAGTGAGGAATTTGCTAAAAAGTTGCAACGTAACTTGGGAATTCCAAAGATATTTTGCTTAAATTAATATAATTTAGTTTTGCTTAATACGTAAAATGTGTAAAATTGCATAGAAATCATTAGAAATGATTGCCAAGTACTTGTAAGTTTTATATAAATATTATTGTTGTTATTATTTAGCATTACCTGACATTTTCAAAAGGTAAAATTAAAATCCTTTGCTTTTCTGAGAGCAGTTTATGTGCTTTTTAATCAAATGTAGATTTACCAAGCTAAATATTGTCCAATAAAAAATAATAATAGCAGATTTGAATTCCTCATGCCCCAAAATGTATTTTCAAGACCTCTGAAGAAATTTGCAAAAATTAAATTCCACTCCGTAAAATGACTTGCTCTACTCCACCAGCACTCCTTCTCTGAGCATCTTTCTGTCCCCAGGGGTCCACCATTGAGAGTATGCCTATTACCGTATGGAAGAAATACTTACATGGAAGTACATTTTGTTCCTACTGAAGAATGGAACATCCAGTTCTGTTACTTTTTACTGATGATACTGAGTATTTCTGTCTTTCCAATATGATGGCCTCCAATTGGGAGTTATTGGGTTCCCAGTTAAATTGTTGGGCTCCCACCCAACTCCTATCAGCTCCAGCCAGTAGTCAAGAATGATGGGAGTTGTAGTTCAACGTCTGCAGGACTACTACAGGACTACTCCTCTGGAATATGTAATGTCTGAGTCTGTCTTAAAATAGACTGCTTGGTTTTGTTTCCTAGTATATGAATATCATGCAATAATATTTGTTTCTGGGAATGTAAGCCACAGATTTTCTTCCTAGATATGTAAACAGCGATTCTCATGGGAAAATGTTGGCCTTTATCTAGTACTCCAGAACTGAGATGAACTTAGATAGTTACAAAATGACGTTGGAGGGCCAGTGTGACCTTATCTAGTTTATACACCAATCCCTCAAGGTCCAGATGGTGGTGTGGGCTTGTGAGAGAGGCAAGCAAAATGATTTAACCAGAGGCTTATTTCTGAGCAGACATGGTTAGGATTGCACTGTTGTTCAGAGATGCTAGCAAGACCACATCAAAGTTAGTAAAATGGTTGAATCCAGAGGATTCCTGAACTAGCAGGCTGCCTTTCTGTAATGAAATTAGTCAAAGGTGAATGAAGACTCCTTCTACCTCAGCTTTCAGTGGCAGCAATGTGGAAAAACCAGAGTGCACACAAAGTGTGTGCTAGAAAGGGGTTTCTGTTCCACGGAAACACAAGTTCAGAGAAATACATGTAAAGCTTTAATTACCAGAGGTCTCCGAAAAGAGCATTTTGTGGAACCTAGCAAATATTGTACGTTGGTTAAGTTATTAACAGCAACTCTTACAAGTGGTTGTCAAGTTCAGTGCGCCCCAAAATCACTGGAGAGAGTGTGTGTGTGTGTGTGTGTGTGTACCTGTCAAATATAACATGGGTAAGGTAAAGTGACAATATAGGGCAACCACCATCTGCAGACTCGAAGGAGGGATTGTTTTGCTTTTAGTTGACCTTCTGGCTAGTGATCATAGGAAGTTCTTTCATACTAGATCAGCCTGTTTGTCCTTCGGGATTAACATTGCTTGCTCCAATAGGCAGCAACTCCATGGCTCTACTAGGCAGGGGTAGAAGCTGGGCCTTCTGAATAAGAAGCATGTGCTGTACCACTGAGCAGTGGCCTCTCCCCTCCTCTTTCCTAGGCATGGGAAAATGAAGCTTTTTGCTTCAGTGTGACCTGCTTTGGATGCTCTCTGCTTAAACGGTTGTATTTTGAAGCTTGGCCTGCTTAGCTTGTGCATGGTATAATATGCTATTTCATCATTAAGTTTTCATCACCTTTTCATCATTAAGTTGTTCCAAGATTCCTACCCAGTTTAATATTAAGGAAATGGGAAGTACCATAAGGGACACATAGGCAGGATCTCTGAATGGCGGCAATTAATACTGATAAAGCTCAGTTTTGCCTCCCTTTCCAAGCTTCCTGAATCTTGGGGGTAGCACTGCAGTTTAAAGTGGGGCTGAGAAACCTGTGACCGTTCATATGTTGTTAGACTCAAAACTCCCATCAGCCACAGCCATCATGGCCGATGGCCAGGGACAAAAGGAGCTGGAGTCTAGCAACATCTGGAGGAGGCTGCAGGTTCCCCATCCCTAATTTAAAATACAGGGGAGGTAAGAGACTTTTCTCCTGTTGCAAATGAGAGATCAGAGTATTATAGAGTGAGGACTGTGGGGGCGGCAGCAGAGATGAGTGGCAGGCCTCTGCTGTGCTGCCCTTTCTCTGATCTCTTCCAGGAAGTGCTACTGCTAGCACAGCATCAGATATTATAATAAACACAGGGTAGGGGCTGTTCTTTTTCAAGCATTCCGGCCCTCTCTACATCCTCAGATCACAGAGTCATCAGGGAAGAGAAGCATCCAGCAGACCAGCTCTTCTGACTGCTCGCACTTGAAACTTAGCAGAACTTATTTGGTATTAAGTCAACGAAAAGCAGAGCTCTGACCTGGGCTGGGTAGAGCAGGGTTGAATTCCTCGCGCTGCCATTTATCCTATGAGAAAACAGCAAGAGTTTCTGGAAGCGCCCGGGCTGCTGTGTCAAACTGCAGAGAAGGCAGTGCTTGCAAGCCTTCTGCCCGTACTGACTTTTCTCATTTAATACAGATGACAGTTGCTCCTGGCATGCTGCAGGGAGCCGCAGTTTATCACAGCGTGATCAGGCAAAGCTGTTGCAACTTCAATTTACACATATCTGCAGTCGCTGTAGCTTGTGTTACATCTGCTTGACCGGCTGCCCTTTTCGTGTTGCAGCCTCCAGTCCCTTCTGATTGAAATCCCAGGCTGATGGATGAGCTGCTGTGTTTCAGTGGCACAACCGTGTCCTTGGAGCGTTTCAGGAAGCTGTGAGAGATTAACTTGAACATTTTGCATCACAGGGTGTGACTGCTGCCCCTTTCCTGGGGGCAGTGTGCTTCCTAATGGAATATTTACGAGCTCTCATCCATCACCTTGCGGAGAGCAGGGGATGATCATGAGCCATCAAACCCCATCTGTGAGGGTGGAATGGCTAGCTAATCCTCTTTCGAGCAAACACAGTGGCAGATGCTGCTATCGATACAGCCCACTTGGCGGTCAGCAAACATTGGTAGGGGGAACTCCCTGGGATGTGGTGAGAGAAGAGGCAGCACCGGACACTATTTGTTCTGTCAGCGTGGGCGAAACACCCAGGTTGGTGCCCAAGTAGGATAGTATCATGGTGTGTGATCTAATTATATATACAGATTTACCAGGTTTCACTGGTATGCCAACTGCAACCGTTCCTGGATAGGGATAGGTTGGCCACGGTGACCTGTGCACTGACAGCCTCAAGAATGGATTATGGTAATGTACTCTATTTGGGGCAGCTCCTAGACCTGGTTTGGAAGCTGCAACTGGTGCAGAATGCAGCCCCTCCAAGTGTCCTTGAAGTGCCCCAGCCCAGTATACCTGAAGGTGCGTCTCCACCCCCATCGTTCAGCCCAGACACTGAGGTCCAGCTCCAAGGACCTTCTGCTGGTTTCCTCACAGAGAGATGTGAGGTTACAGGGAACCTTCTCGGTGGTGGCGCCTGCCCTGTGGAACATCCTCCCATCAGATGTCAAGGAAATAAACAACTGTCTGACTTTTAGAAGACATCTGAAGGCAGCCTTGTTTAGGGAAGTTTTTAATATTTGAAGCTTTATTCTGTTTTTAATCTGTTGGGAGCCACTCAGAGTAGCTAAGGAAACCCAGCCGGATGGATGGGGTATGAATAATAAATTATTTTTATCATCATCATCCCTATTTTGCAAGGACAGTCCTGGATTTACAGAAGTCATCCTGGTTTCTGATTTGATCCTGGAATGTCCCACATTTCCTTAGGACATCCCTATTTTCATTGGATAGATGTGGGAGGATATGAGAATACCGTGGTTAGGTTACTGACTGAAGCTTCTTGCTGCATGCATGTAACGCCCCTCTTGAAGTAACCGCACTTGCTGCCAATCTGGTTCCAAGTAAATTTTCCTCTATTGACATGTAAAGCTACAACCAACTTGGGAGCTGGTAACCTGGGGAAAAATGCTTCTTTTAAATAAACATGCCCATTCAATTAGATCTTCAAAGGAGGACTTCCTGGCTGGGCCATTAAGTGCATTAATCCACCTTGTGATAACCCAGCATAGTGCCTTGGCTGTGGTGGTGCCTGCTTTGTGGAAAAGCCTCCTCTCTGAAATATGGCAAGCACCTACAGTAATGTGATTTTGCCATCTGTTAAAAACGCAGCTATTCGACCAGGCATTTTCTCAAAAGTAGCTATTTCTTCCTACTGTATTTGTATACTGCATCTTACTTTGATGTAATTTTATCGAAAGGTTTTATATTAATAATGTACACTGCCTTGGAATTTTGTTTTAAATGAAGTGCATTGTAAAAATATGTTAAAATAAATAGCATAAATGCAGTTTAATCAGCCATCTTTAATGTGGTAACCCATATTCAAAAGCATATAAAGTAAATTATGGCAAGTCAGTAGAAAAATCCCAAAGGTATAACCCAGTGGTTCCCAGCCTTTATGACTATGAGGACCCCCATTTAACCTCAAAAAACACCCCCCCACATGCTAATTGCTGTAATTTTAGGCTGTGTTAATTGAGAAAACACAATAACAAAAAACTATTTTGAACTCAGTAAGGCTTTGCAATGAAGTGTTAAAAAACCTTAATTTTCATTAATTGCAACTATCATCATCATCATCATCATCATCATCATCATCATCATCAAAGCATCCTAATGAAGAACTGAATATAGTTCTCCAGGTGTGGTGCAGTTTGAAAGCTAGTGCTTATACTGTCTTCATAAATGTGGCTACCTGTGAGACAGAAATATTTGCTGCATTATTCTCCAAGTGGTACAACAGACCCACCTCTTTCTCCTCTGCCAATGGGCAGGATGGGGTGGGGAGCAGCTATCTCACAAGGGGTACAGACCAAATACAGATGCTGTAAGGAAACTACAAGCACTCTTAAGGGAACAAGCCAATCTATCTGATATTAGGGTGGCAGATTTGATGAATGACCAACCAACACAAAAGCGATTATTATTCATGGGAAATTCCCAGTCCAGTTAGAGAATCCAAACAGGGATAGAAAAGTAACTTTCTCATACTATTTGTTACCATTGGTCCATGCTTACTGACAGGTCTCTCCAGTGAATGGCTATGATGCTTCTGGCTGCTGAAAGTAAGTGGGTTATGAGTCCTTTGTGGTGTAAGTGGGCATTATTGTCTTGGAAGGTGTTTAGTAAGGCCAATTCTGGGGTGGTTTCTAATACTTGCTTGGTTATTTTACTTATTTCTCGTATGGTTGTCCCACCCACCCCACTCACACATGAAAACAAAGACCACCACAGCCAACCAAAAATGAATAACCACACCCTAGGCCAACCCCAACCTCTCTCACCACCAAAGGAACACAAGTGAACAGCAAAGAACCTGTACAAGCGACGCTGACGCCAAACCCTACATATAGTAAGTAAAATAGAAACATCGCTACCCCATCTCACCCCCACCCATCTTCCCCCCCTCCACCTCTTTCCCCCTTTTCTTCCTAATGTCTCAACAAATGAAACTGATTTGTAAAAATGTTACATGGAAAAAAAATACGAGAGAGAGACATTGCACACACTTTTGTAAATCAAGAAAATATTTAATAAAGAAGAAAAAAAAAGTAACTTTCTTTCCTCTAGGCAACAGGAGCACAGGGTGACTTACTGATTATGACCAGGGCCCATTTCCAAGAGCTGTCTACATATACAATCTTACTCAGAGTGTGGTTTTGCTTGCTTCATGTGACAATTTGCTACCTCCGAAGGTATCAGCCTGGTGCCCCATTGAGGTCTGCCTCTGTAGGGCAATGATGACCATGTGGCAAGTGGGCCTTTGCTTTGGCTTTCCTTTCCTTGCGCCCCTGTCTTTGACAACAGCCCCCACAGCATTTGGTGGCCATGTCTGTCCAAAATTGTGTGTACTGTCTGTTGCCAAGGCTGAGGATGACAGGCAGTGCAGCTGCGCTGCTGGTGCCTATGCAGGTGACAATAGGAATAATGAGAGGGTGGATGTTATGATTATGATCTATAGACAGCAGTGAGATATTCAGGCAAACAATATAGGGCACCCAGCAGGCCACGAAGATGAAGGAGACACTAGCGATCTTCTTAGCATTCCTCAGTTCCAGTTGCTGCTCCAGCTCTGAAGGGGGCTGGCCTTGGTTCACTGAATGAAGGAGTCTTGTGATGTCCTTAAGCTGCCTTCGGGATGTGCACAGCACCTGGATGCACATGAAGCCCATGGCAAGGATGGATGGAATGAGGAAGCCATAGGTCTCTAGATAGAGGTAAGGAATAGGGAAGACCAGACCAAAGGAACAGTTGGCATGGGGCTGCCACTGGTTCCAAGCCAGTGGGAGGCATGCAAAGATCAAAGGAGCTGTCCAGGCTATGAATATGTAAAAACCAGGCCAGCGATACACCCAGGACCGGTGGTAATGCAGTGAGTGGATGATGAACACATACTTAACATAGTGCACCACCAGCAGGTTGGCTAAGAAAGCAAGGAAGATGAAGTTAGGTGCCACATAGTTGAAGAAGCAGAGGTGGTAGTTTAAATCCTTCGTTGAGGACAGCTCAGGAATATTGGGAAGGAATAAGCCAGCCAGAAGATCAGCAAAGAGTAGGCTCAGGAAGAACCAGTTGGTGGTGTTGCGGAGTCTACGGTTGAAGAGGATCCCAAGGATGAGGAAGATGTTGGCCAAAACAATGAAGGCTGACAGGGGCCTTGAGAGCCAGATGATGATATTTTGTGTCATAGTTTCTGTGTCTCTAGTGAGGACTCCCCTATCCTCTGCACCTTCCGACATTGACTTCCTAATGGAAATGAGAAAACACCCCATGTTATTATTCAGCAAAGCTAGAAGGTTAGCTTGGCAAACTACATTTCACTTCCAAACCACTGTGGCCTGATGATCGTCTTCCAAAGCAACTACTCTATTTTGAACTTAAAAATGGTAAGCGTAATACTGGTGGTCAACAAAAGACGTTCAAAGGCTCTCTCAAGGCAAATCTTAAAAAATGTAGTATGAACAGTGAAAACTGGGAAACACTGGCTTGCGAGCACTCCAGTTGAAGAACAGCCTTTACCAAAGGTGTCATGGACTTTGAAGAAGCACGAACTCAAGATGAAAGGGAGAAATGTGCTAAGAGGAAAGCACGCTTGGCAAACCCTCACTGTGATCAACTCCTGCCCAAAAACCTATGTCCCCGCTGTGGAAGGACATGTGGATCCAGAACTGGCCTCCACAGTCACTTACGGACTTACTTTAAAAACCATGTATATGAAAGACAAACTTACTTGGCTACGAGTGATCGCTGAAGAAGAAATATTTCACTGACATGATTATATTTAGTTATTAAAAAATCAATCCCACATTGAGTTCTTCTAAATAAATAAAACAATGCAATAATTCAGCATAAAAATTAGCAACACCACATCTTGTTTAAGTGTGTCTTATACAGCACAATTATACTAAATCTATTAAAAAAACAACATAATTGCTACTGTGTCAATAGGGCAAAAATTCTGATATTATTGTTGTATTATTTATTGGCTTTATTTGCCACTCCCCCCCCCAAATGTAACTCAGAGCAACTTACCAGAAAAAATAACACATACATTAAAGCCAACATAGAACTAAAACACAGTGAAAACTAGAAGCACATTCATATTTTAAAAAGACAGGACTAAAACATCCCATACATTGAATTCATCAAAAAAAGTTTATGGCAAGGGTGCGGAATAGCTAACTGGGCTGGCCACTAAATATTTAACATTTAGCCTTGGGCAGAAACCCTGAACTTGGCCATGATTGTGCCCCTGCAGGTGATGGTGAAACTCAAAAAGCCAGTGCTCTTAATTCTCCCTTCCTCAGGACATCCCACCCCCTTCCTATCCTACCTTCCTTATAGTTCCCTAGACTCGCTACCTCTGAAATGGGATTAGTTACCCCTAGATATAAATAAGTAATAAACAGTGATATTAATTTAGACTAGCACTTGATAGTTCTTGCTCATTCTCCCAAATAAGCAAGACAAGACTGGTCTTTTTTTTTTAAAGTACGTAATCATGTCTGTTGCAATAGCAGCATTTGTCTTGTCTGATAATTTCCAGTAAAGATCCCTAAAAGTGATATTTCTGTCAAGGGTGCAGATCTATAGACACGAAAGCAGATCTGGTAACAGAATTAAAACCAGAGGCTTCATTTTTTTAAGAAAAAAAAAGTGAAGAAATATTTTAAACCAGTTGGACCAGGCAATCAAGGAAGGGTAAGCTTGTCCAAAATTCCCATTCTCAGAATGCATGTCAAATGTTAGCAGTCTTTACAAAGAGCCCCAAAGTGTTTTGCAGTTAGGCTTCAGTTAGAAAATGAGTAAGAGAGAGACTTCATTCACTGAGACCCACAGCCCTGAAATCTCTTGTGAACTCCATGGTCCTTTTGACCACCTTTGAAACCTAAATGCCCAGAGACATTTTTATTTGGCTCATGACATATCCTTTTGGGAAATACTCTGAGACTGTCCAGCCATAAGATCATGGAATCTTAAAAGTTAAGCTGTTGTCTTAGGAGATGAAATCATTTCCCAACTCTGAGCAGTGCAGGAGGCAGGGATGGCTCAAGATAGTTTGTTGCCTATGGCAGTGCAGTAACCTTCCACCTCAGATCATGGGGCATAGTACCCATGGCTGGTCAAGTTATTTTGACACCTGAGGCAGATAAATCCCGCAAACACTCCTCCTTGACAGGAAAAATGCAACAATCATAAATTCAATAATTAACAACTTGATACCCTTTCACGACACCCAAAATCTTCTACCTGAGGCATTCGTATTCTGCCTAATGGTAGGGCCCTGGAAGCCACAGATTAGGTGCTAAGGAGCAACTGGGGTCACACATCTGCATCATACATTTAAAGCACTATTATACCACTTTAAGAGTCATGGCTTCCTCCAAAGAATCATGGGAATAATAGTTTGCAAAGGATACTGAGAGTTGTTATGAGACCCCCTATTTGACTCACAGAGCTACAATTTGCAGAGAGGTTTTTCAATAAATCCCTCTTTCCAGGGATTTGTGGGGAGGTGGGTTATTTTACTCACATGTGGTGGAGCTGTAAAAAAAGTTCCTCGATTTTGGGACTTTCTAATGTATTGATTGGCTACCTCTTGGTAGCAGTGAAGACCGATAGCTGGATATTGGAAGGACCTGGAAGGGCTTACCGTGAAACAGTGGTATACGAAAGCATAGACTAGAGTTTTGGTTGAGAAATTGACTCATTGTTTATGAACAGCTAGAGACAGGAAGGAAAAAGGACTGTTTTGCAACAGAGTGGCAGAGTTTAATGACCCTTGCAAATAAGGAAGAGACCGGCTGGCCTGTGCCATCAGTATTCTGGAATATCTGGCTTGTACAATTTTTAAATTTGGTAATGTCTTGGTGCTTATATTGCTTAGCTCTCGGGATGAACAATACTTACCTTGGCATTTGTTGTGTGCTATTGCCTGACGGAGAATTTAGATTTTTGTTGTAAGCTGAATACAGTGGAAGCTCGGGTTGCGGATGTAATTCATGACAGAGGCACCGTCCGCAACCCGCAGCATTCGTAACCTGCAGTGTTGCGTCTGCGCACACGCAAAGCGCGATTGGCAAAACCTAGAAGTAACCCTTTCCGGTACTTCCGGGTTTCCCGCGGTCCGTAACCTGAAAACGCATAACCCAAAGCATCTGTAACCCAAGGTACCACCATAATAATAATAATAATAATAATATAGGGTTTTTAATGTATGTTGTGGATATAGCCAGGAAAAACACTTGAGGAGGAAGACTATCATGAAGTTGTTTGGCAAAGCTTTTGAGGGCCGGGATAAATGTGTGTGGCATTACCTCATGTTGCAGCTACTCTGCAGTCAAGAGCCACTAAAAGAACCAGTGGTGTTATTTTAAGACACTCATAAAGAACAGGCAACAGGCTATTTAGAGGGAGACTCCTACCATCTGGCTGCGTTTAAGAGAGACAATTAAGCTATTCGAGTGACATAATGGCCAGTGGAAATCATCCCTGCTGAGGCCCTGCCGTCTTTCCCGAAAGGCTGAAAACAAAGTGGAACAAAATGAGGAAAGAATCATTTGACAGGGTGGTTTTAAGGGGCTTTAAGAGTGACCAGCTTAAGAAGCAAGGAAAAGCCTGCCCATGCAATGATAGCCTGCACAAAGGGTTAATCTGTTATGCTGTTAAAGTTGCATTTGCCAAATGACTATCAGCTCAATAACACTTCCCTTCCTCCCAATTGAAATTAGATTCATTTTTGCACCCCAAAAGACTTCCGCTGTGGCCTGGTTCACACGCAACACTAAGACAAACCACGGTTTAGTGGTCTTGGAGGTGTTTTGTCCCTTCCCAGTTGTTTTGCTATGGAGTCATGGTTTGGCTTAGTGTGTCATCCAAGCCCTGGTTCATGGTTTGCTCACAGCTCAGCACAGTGCAGGAGCAAAACATCAGGGGAGGAGCAAAACATTCTCATTGCTCATTCAGACTAAACCATTATTTGGCATAGAGTTATGTCCAGATGAGGACTGTGTGTGAGAGTGAACCAGAGGTGCTGTGGGGAAAATTCAACCCACACACATGCTTTTCTTGCATGTTCGTGGGTTGAATTTTGCCTCATCGGTTAGATTTTGTGAAGAGAATTTCCATACGCCTTAATCCTCAAAACATCTAAATGGTTTCTAGAAAATATAAGATATATGTTAAAATTGCCAATAAAATAAGATGCTAAAAAAAAATTCAACACAATACTAGTATTTTTAAAATATTTGCACTTTAAAATAAAATTACATACTGCATTAAAATACAGGTCAGATTTACATGTCTAGGTAGGTTTGCTTAAACAAAAACACTTAGCTGGAGCCGAAAACAGTACACTGGTACCTCAGGTTACAAACACTTCGGGTTACAGACTCCACTAACCCGGAAGTAGTACCTCCGGTTAAGAACTTTACCTCAGGATGAGAACAGAAATTGCATGCTGGTGGTGCGGTGGCAGCAGGAGGCCCCATTAGCTAAAGTGGTACCCCAGGTTAAGAATGGTTTCAGGTTAAGAATGGACCTCCAGAACAAATTAAGTTCGTAACCAGAGGTACCACTGTACAGCAAAGACATCTGCCTAATATCGATAGGCAGGGAGCCCCCCCCCATGGTTCTGATACTGAAGCATGGGTCTATATGTATCTATAACAGAGAATATATATTACTGAGAACATATGCAAAGTGTCTTTTCTTCAAATAATGACAGGGCTTTAGCAATGGAAATGGGAAAGGCGAGGTACTTGCCTGGAAATGGGGGCATCCTGATTGCACTGTCTATTTAAATGATAAGAATAATTATTAAGCCTTAGGTCGCTGTTCTGCTTGAAAAGAGGCAAGATTCAGAGCAGTGAATCATCTAGAGAAGCGATAAGCAGCCTCTTCTGTTGGTGGGCATTCTGGAGCTCATAGGGGCATTTCATTTCCTGCAATATATCAACAGTAATTTGTGTCCGTTGTTGAGCTTCACACATGGTCTGGGAATTACCATGTGAAAGATTTCCTGCCTGGTATTTTGCTGGGCATGATTCAGCAGAAATCATTTTGTGAATGGGATCAACATGCTAATCTACCAGTAGATGTGCTCACTTACAATAAGTTTTAATAATAATTAGTACAGTGCCCAAGCCTTATTCATATGTTAGTCAGCAGCTGCATGCAATGGACAAGGGTATTCTAAAGCAGTCAGGGGAAGAGGCATGAGAGAAAGAAGGATGAGAGGAAAGGATTTAGAAATAAGTTCGATATTAACTTATTAAAAATGGAAATGATGAAGATTAATGATGGGATGCATGCTGCGCTGAGAGAGAAGGCAGGCAACATTTTTATTTTTATACAGATATGATTGCAAGGGCTGGCCCCAGAAGCAGTACCGATTAACCTCCAAACGAGTCATTAACAGGGATGACCCTAGCGAAAAAACAAAAATGAACTGTTGCACAGAGATGGGGAGCCTGTTGCCTTCCAGACGCTGAACACGTCCAATGGTCAGGAATGATGGGAGTTGTAAGAGAGAGCGGGAGACAGCAAACAGTGAGCAATGTGTGGATCTTACGGGAACATCCTGATTCTCCAGTATCATTTAAGGGCAGCATTTTTCATGTAATAATGATCCATTTTTAAAAAACAACAACCCACCAAGCAAATTTTGCTTGCGAAATATTTTAAGGAACTCTGGAATTTTTTTTGCTTTCAGTTTCAATGGGACTTACCCTCAGCCAACTGTCCCTGACACTGCTCTGCTCACTCCCAGTTCTCGGCTTCTGTCAGTGCTCTATAGCCATGGAGTCATAGTGTGACTGCATAGTGAGCCTCTGTGGAATATGAGCACTACTCCCAAAATCGAGACCTTTGGTAACCCTTAGAATCCTTTATTGCTAATGGGGAAACAATGTGGTCTGTGCTCCAGCATGAATGAGTCGCTCCTGGGTAAGGAGGATAAATTTCATTCATTAGCATTTAAAAGTGAACCTGCCCAGTGCTGGATTAAACCCTGTGGCCCCTAGGCAGTTGAAATCTTTTGGGCCCCCACTCTAGTGGGATAACATTGAACCAAGAAAGCATGATTGTAATTTTCTTTCAAGAACAAATCAATATTATTTTGATCTATTGTCGCAGGACCCCTAAAGGCATGGGGCCCATAGGCTGGTGCCTACTCTTCCTATCTGGTAATCTGGAACTGAAGCTGCCTAATTCAAGTTTTCAAAAAAATAATAATGCATGAACTGAGACACAGACACCCTTCAAAATTCACACCTGTCTGAAATTTGCAGTGCCGCTTTCCAGCCACTTTATATATAACAATGCATTTACTGTACCAGGGTAAATACATATAAATGCATCTATAAGTGAAAATAGCATTTAAAAATGCATTATATTAGGCAAAATTACTTTGCAAAGCATGTATAGTATACAAAACTGCATATTAGGAAAAAGTTGCACTAAAATCCTGATGAATTTTCACGAAGACTTTTAAAAACTAACACAGACAACTTGCCAACTGATGTGGCAATGTGGAGAACTGAATTTAAGATTGGAAAAATGAGAAACCAAAATAGACATAGCCATCCTTTCCCCTGGGTAGGTTTACTGTGAGTTCCTCTCAATGCACTTGTGACCTTGTGCGAATGGATTCAGCTGAGTAATGCAGCCCAGTGACTGGCAACTGGCCTGGGTTCTTCCTTCCTTCCCTCCGTCCCACCCTCCTAATCAAGGCGAAATATCAGGGCCAGACAGGCACAAACTAACCTGGAGGTTTATCAGCCTTCCCTGGGCAGAGCTCCTGTTGACACCAGTTCCCAATGCACACCCAACCATGTGGTGATGTGAGCGAGGACTTGTCAGGTGCTTCTTGGATGCCTCGCTCTGCTCGAGGGCTGGCCCATCTTCAGCTGCTATCAGATAGTAGCGTATCTTGGACCATCTTTGACCGAAAAGGGAACTGAGAAAGCAGGCGTGGGGTGGGGGAGAAGAGGAGCTGGAAACCACAGTGAAAGGCTGTTTCCCTCCTCCAGATTGTATAGTCACACCCCTTGTTAGCTGCTAGCAAATTGCAGGCCTGTAGAGGGTCTGATTGCTTAGAGGCTCATCTGCCTCCTAGTGGTTCTGAGCTAGCCTATGGTGCAAAGATAGCTCTGGAGGCTTGCGGTAAATTAGGGACACAGTCAGCAAAAAACTGAGGTCCTGCAGATTCTCCTAAAGTGCTTTGGCTTTCACACAGGAGGGCAACCAAACAGGACTTATCTAAGCCAGGGGCTCAGCCCAGAAGCGTCCTATTTTTCTTAATGCAAAAACTCAGCTCCGGAGCACGTGGATTGGGCTTGCAGGACAGCCTTGCAATGGTTATGCTCACATGGAATCATAGAATTGTAGAGTTGGAAGGGACTGCGAGGGTCATCTAGTACAACTCCCTGCAAATGTATGCTGCTGAAAGATATGGAACTATACAGAATACATAGAATGGAATCAGGTCTCTCTAGCTGGCAGGCAGGGGAGCTGGCTTCTTGCTAGTGTCAAACCCCAGAACCCAGTTCTTTCGTATCACACATTTGCTCCTGCTCACAATCCACTTTTAAGGGGATGCAGTTTATTTTATTGCTACAGATTCCTGACAAACAGATTGTATTACGGCACACGCTTTCATGGGCTAGAGTCCTACAGCATCCCCATTCTTGCTGTAGCAGGAAACCTTCCTGAACTGAAGCTCAGAGACAGGCTTTAGAAGAGGAGCTTCATTGGATGTTGCCAAAGTCCCACCTGGTCCAGCATCCTGCTCTCACAGAGGCCAACCAAATGCCTACAGGAAGCCCACAAGCAGGACCTGAGTGTTCCTAGGTTCTCCTGCACTGTAGCTCAGTGGTGGAACATCTGTTTAGCATGCAGAAGGTCACAGGTACAATCCCCAGCATCTCCAGATAGTGCTGGGAATGTACCCTGTCTGAAATCCTGAAGCTGCTGCCGGGCAGTGTAGACAATATTGAGCTGGATGAACCAGTGGTCTGACTTTGTATAAGGCAGCTGTTTTTGTTCCTATCCCTCTTGGAGCAGGAATTACAAGATTCAAACCCTTCTTGGTAGGATCCCTTAAGGGTCATGCTCCATCCCATCCCCATTAAACCCCCCCCCCCCAAATGGATGGTTGCACAAGTTTCGGTACAAAGAGCTCTGAACTGCATCCCTGCTTTTCTTTCTGTAGCTTCAGTGTTGTGCTGGATTCTCTTCAGAGCACGAAAGTGGCAAAGCCTCTGCTCAGAAAAGAAGAGAAGGCCATTCCAAGCATTTTATCCATTGCATATCAGGCTACCTCCCCCCCACCCCAAATGCATCTGAACTTTCAAACTGTAGGCTACCATGATGTTTCTCCCCTAGGAACATCATCCCTCTTCTCTAAAAGACATAAGTTATGCCCCACTCTTGTCTCCAAAAGTACCAGCTTGCCTTTTAAGGGCAAACAATGACAGTTGTTTCTTCAACAAAACCCCAAGGGTTGGGCCAGTCCTCTCTAGCATAACAAGGGAGTGAAGGAATGACTAGCAAAGCCAGATGCTCAGGATTGGCCTGGATAAGACAGGAATTCAGCCTTGTTCAGCATCCAAGAAAGAGCCATCATCCTGGCTGCAAAATGTCCAGTATCCACTGTTGTACACTTTATCTAGGGAGATCAGAACCTCCCGCTTCACCGCAAGCAAAAAATAAACCTATATGACGCATGGGCAAAAATGGAAGATTAGGGACCAAAAATGGAAGATTAGGGAGCTGCTGTCAGGACTCATGCAAGAAACTTAGTGCAGCTGAGGAGAATATTGATGGAGTTGAACCAGGGATGGGGGAAACTTTGGTTCTCCAGATGTTTGCTGCACTACAACTCCCAGCATCCTTGAACAATGGTCATGCTGGCTGGGCTGATGAGAGTTGTTCGTCAACCTCTAGAGCAGGCTTCCTCAACCTTGGCCCTCCAGATGTTTTGAGACTACAATTCCCATCATCTCTGACCACTGGTCCTGCTATGGGAGTTGTAGGCCAAAAAAAATCTGGAGGGCCGAGGTTGAGGAAGCCTGCTCTGGAGGGCTGCAGGTCCCCCATCCCTGTGTTAAAGAGATGCATCACCCACACCAGCCTACCAGCAGTGGGTTCTGGCCTGCCTATGATGGCTTAGGAGATAGACCCACTGTGTGGACAAGTAAAGAAAACAAGGATCTGTAGAAGGCTTTAAAACACTCATTTATTTTTAAGCACTGGGGCCTGATTGCCCCTTTGGCTTGTTCTGCTTCGGCTACTTTTCTGAGATGTGACTGGCCTCAGAGAGGATCTTCCCATCCTTGGTCTCGATGGTTTTGATGAGCAAGGGCCTCTTCAGTGAGTTGTTGGTCAAGGAAGTCCCCCCAGGTGCCATGTTGTGGGCAGGCAGCGCCATCCCCTGTGTCAGGAGCCCAGCTGCATAAGCAATGGATGGATTTAGAAATCTGGGTCAAGAGATCAAAGAAGGATGGCTTTAAGCAAGAGACTCCTGATTTGACTCCCCAAAGTGATTTGAGAAAGAAGAGGCAGCTAGAAATGCCATTCAAGCAAGTTAGCAGCAGGTCCCGGAGCCAGAAGGCCAACTGGCCATTTGCTCTAAGTGAGTGATCGACATGAATTTGTGCGCACGCACGCGCACACACACACACCCAGACATAGAACCAGAAACCGGACCAATAAATTTTGTACTAATGGAGACTGAGCAAGGATACCATTCTGAGGAACCCAAAGGGTCTTGAGCAGAGGTGGAATTTTAAGGAGGATGTAGAACCCTACAGATGATAGGAGGCACCCAATATATTACATGAAATTCTGGCTTCTTGTGGGGCATCATTCAGTATTAAGGTCAAGAGGCAGTCCAAACAAGCATAAGAAAAACTGAGGTGTTCTGGAGCCTTCTGTAGTGTTTGTGTACACAAAATCTCTTGATTACATTTAAAATATATTTCTACCTTTTTCTGTTCATCTACCATGTAAAAGTTTAAATACTGAGACCTCATGATAACAGCTAACTAAGCTGGGTCCACATCATGGCAGACACACTTGGTGGGAAGTCTTCCCTGTCAAATGCCAAATGCCATGACACGTAATCAACTATCAAGAACTGTAATCAGTATCAGACTGCCAGATACTAAATGCTAAAATCGAATGTCTTCCAGTATCCAACGGAGATAGCAAATATTCAACAAATATTTGAAAAATGCAGTGATGAGTGATGACAATAGCAAAAAAATTTTTGTTGTTGTTGTTTAGTTGTTTAGGAAACCTAGAAAAGCTCAAAGGGAACCCGTTTGGCAAGGATGGGGCTGCCGTGTTACCAGAAGAATCCAGAGGATGGCAGGAGAGATTGATGGAGTTACCAGTCGCCTCCATTTTATGAGCACCCATTTTTACCACAGGCTTGGGACTATTCTAGGGAACTTCATACACAGCTTCAATCAGAGTAGGAAATATACTTACCTAGTTTGTCTATAGCACTGAACTGCTGGCTTGGAGCCTGGCTACCCATCCTGAGAGAAGGGGGGGGGGAAACATGTGATGGAACAAGGGTGTTTTAGTGTTTCAAGTGCCCCCACCCCACACTTATTTTTTTACCTCCCAACCCCCTGCTGATTTTGGCAATGGCAAACACACACACACACACACACACACACAGAGAGAGAGAGAGAGAGAGAGAGAGAGAGAGAGAGAGAGAGAAAGCTGGGATGAGTGGAGCAAAGCACCTGATAGGGTTAAATATAGCACCCTCCCTGGTAATCAGTTTGTGCATCTGATGAAAGGAGGGGGGGGGGGCTGATGCTAATTCACTCCCTCAACTGATCTGCACAGATCATCTGAGAAATCTCTCCCCCCCCCCTCTCTCTCTCTCTCTCTCTGTGTGTGTGTGTGTGTGTGTGTGATAGACACAGACCGACCAACAGAGTGGGGTGGCCACACACTCATTAGTGCAAACAACCTCCAAAACCATGATTGTGGCCCACAGCGTGTAAACAATACTGAGTTAGATAGACTGTCAGTCTGACTCTGTAGAATGCAGCTTCCCATGTGACATCATAGTGATGTCATGCGTGACAGTCAATCCTAGATGTCCAGGTGCAGAGCGACTGATTCACCAACCTCCCACCCGCCCCATGCATGCATGGTGAGTTCCACTAAAGTTAGGGTTGCCTCCAACTAAATCCTACCCGGAGCAGACCCACTGAAATGAATGGATCCAAGGGACTCATGTCTATCAGCTTCAATGAGTCTTCTCTGAACAGGACTAACACTGCTTACCACCCACAGGACCTTGCTTACCGGTTCTCTTCTCCTTCCAGCAGTTTCTGGTAGGTGGCAATTTCTATGTCAAGGGCCAGCTTGACATTCATCAGCTCTTGGTATTCTCGCACCTTGCCAGCCATGTCGTGCTTGGCCCGCCTCAGAGCCTCCTCCAGGTCTTGGATGGCACCCTTGGCACTCTGCACAGCCTGCTCCCCTTGCTCTTCAGCCTGCGCCACAGCACTCTCCAGGTTGGCTCGCTGGGCAGGAGGAGAGAGGAGCTGTGAGACTGCTCGAAAACCATGGTGGGAAGCCACAGGGAAAGCCCACAGTAGGAAACTGGAGGCAAGGCCTGTCTCTTATCATAGCGTGATAGGGAAGATCCTGTTTTGGGGCTGCATGGTTGCTCCAATTTGGCTGCGGCTGCTTGTCCTATTTTCCCCAGCTGCCAATTTGAATAGCAAAGGAAGAGCTGAGAAAGCTTTGGCAAAAACGAGCCCTTCTCCTGTTCCTCAGTTTGGGGATACAGGGCATTTCCAGATGACCTGTTTACTGAGTGTTCGTTCTGATTTGTTTGCAGGGAGTTTAGATGATGTTGCCAGCAGGTGTTACCCAATGCTTTCCTGTGAATTTCCCCTTCATTTTTCTTTATTGCAGAAACTCTGATCTTTTGGAGAAGCAGGTTTGTTGCACAAGACCTCCTAATCTGTTTAAAATTGCACAACATGAATTGACCAGCAAGTGAATGAATCTCACCTGAACAGAGAGACAGTCGAAGTGTCCACAGTTTCTTCAGCTCTTTCATTATAACAATTTGCTAAGGTCACGCCCAGAAAGTTGCTATTGTGTGGGTGGGAGTCTATCCCATGATGGAAAATTCAGGTTGTACAATTAGAGTGGATTTGGTACCTTGTGCAGGAAACCCATTAAAATAGGACTTTTTGCACTGAGAAGTGTGTGTGTGTGGGGGGGGGTTGCTTGATGTGGTGCCCTGCAAACAAATCATAATAAATACAGTGGTACCTCGGGTTACAACACTTCGGGTTACAGGCTCCACTAACCTGGAAGTAGTACCTAAGGTTAAGAACTTTACCTCAGGATGAGAACAGAAATTGTGCACTGGGGGCACGGCGGCAGCAGGAGGTCCCTTTACTAAAGTGGTACCCCAGGTTAAGTACAGTTTCAGGTTAAGAACAGACCTCCGGAATGAATTAAGTTCACAACCAGAGGTACCACTGTACTCAATGAACAGCCCATGTCACCTAACCTCCCCACAAACTTTATGCAAACCAATGAGGATGAATGCTCAATTAGCAGGTCATCTGGAAGTAGCCTAAGTTACCCATCAAAAAGAATCAGTGTTTGGGCTGTAGACCTTTGGAAGCAGCTGAAGGCCTTCTGGGCCACACATTTCATTTAGCAGTGTATTTGGAATGGGGACATGAAGTGGATCCATGAAGCATGCCCCCCTCAAGACCAAATTACCCATTTCTCATCCCCCCTCCAGCTGTTCCACTTCTTTATGAAGAATGATGCTATCTGCAGACCTAAGGTATAACCTATCTGTGAAATGCAATCATATAATGGTTGGATGGCTGAGGAATGAGAGGTGGAGTGTGTAAGGGGATGTAAGTGCAGTCTGATTTCCCCTGTTAGTGTAAACTCTCAACTTTCACCAATAGTTTAAATAAGACTCGTTTTCTGCCCAGAGACAGCTCACCTGGTTCTTCAGGGCCTCAATTTCCCCATTAAGGCGCTGCGCGTAGCGTGTCAGCTCAGCAATCTGCCCTCTGGCTCTCTTCAGATCCTCAAGGTTCTTCTGAGTCTGTCTTGCTATGTCATCACACTGGAAGGTAAAGAGAAGAACCAGGAGGTTTTAGTCAACAGCCTCATCCAGGTACCAGCCAATTCTCTTTAAAATGTTATGTTCAACAATATGCATATATGTTATGCATGCCTGCATGCACACACTTCCACGTGATGGAAATGTGCTACTTGCCTTGTTCTTGTACCACTGTTCTGTCTCATCACGGCTTTTGGCAGCCATGGCCTGGTACTGCTCCTTCACCTCATCAATTATATGCTTCATCTCCAACTCCCGGTTATTGTCCATCTCCACAGTGACCATTGCATTTTGGATCTGAGGTTGCAACTCCCGGGTCTCCTGGGTGTGGATGAGCAGAGAGAGAGAGAGAGAGAGAGAAATAATGACATTGTTGATGAGGTTGGGATGACAGGTCATCTCAGATGGAGAACATAATCATGGAGCAAAGCCCAAGCCCTTCTCATCTCCTCTGAGTACGCCTTGTGAACCTTCAACCCAGAAGATGGGACAATAATCCGACCCTCTTCCCACTCACCCCTACCAAACACACCCACCACTCTTCTCCCATTTGTCACCCACCTCTTCAAAGAGCTGGTTGAGGTATTTCATTTCATTGGAGGTGCTCTCTAGCTTCGACTCAACAACCACTTTCTGCACATAGATGTCATCTAGGTCCTGTCACGGGAGAGAAGTAATCAGCAGATCCCATGCCTGGGTCAGAACAGGATTCACCTGTCATGAGCCCTGCAGTGGGATTGGGTTGGCAGCTCTGACAGAGGAAGAAGAAACAGAGTAGAGGGGTGAATTGTGGGAAGCTGGCTTGGAGGAGAGGGGATCTCCCCTTTCCACCATGACTTCTGAAATACACTCGGAGTCGAGTGTGGATTTCATGCTCTGTATTCAGCTCATAGTAGTGAGGAATGGAAGTTCCCCCAGAATGTCTGCTTTATATACATTATTTAGACAATGGGCCCCACATAATTGGCTAATTCCAGGATTCTCCTGTAGGTCAATCAGGTTGCGGATTCACTTCCACCTGGAGCTGGATTGGGTGGCTCCTGTGGACCAATCAGACTGCTGCATTCTGGGTCCTATTGTTCTAGGACCAATCAGACTCCTGCCTTTTGGATCCTATTCAACTCAGTACATAACAACTTCAATCACTTTGGAAGGGGGAGCAGGGATGCCAGATCTCCCCTCTGACATTCCTGCAAAACAGAGAGCCTTAGTAGACTCTGGAGAGGCCTTTGATCTGCCAAGATGCAGGGGAAGGTGGACCAGGAGATGGCAGTGATTCAACAGCAGTCTTTTATTTATTAATTATATTTATTACATTTTATACACCACCTTTACCTTCCAGGGTGGTTTACATGGCTCTCCTCCTCCCCATTTCATCCTCACAACAACCCTTTGAGGTAGGTTTGGCTAAGAGATGGTGACTGGCCCAAGGTCACCCAGTGAACATCATGACCAAGTGCTGATTCGAACCCAGGTCCAACACTCTAATAATTAAGCCATGCTGTCTTATCGCCTGGGAACTGCCTCCACAAATGGGAGCAGCCTTACCTACCCCGATGGAGTGCATGCTTGCAATCTCAATGTTCCCACAAGGCAAGAAAGTGCAGCATGCCTCGTCTTTAAAAGCTTGGCGGGAGGGGCAGGGAAGCATCCTAATTGCATCCATCCACTTCTGAACTTCTTGTTCTGCTCTTGACTTCCTGAATCATGGCTCCTGAGCCCTTGTCTGCTGCTGAGTCGGTACCATTGCTTGTGAGTAAGGTATCTCCTCATGAGTAACAAATCCCTGAGAGCCCTTCACCACCAGCAGCTGTAATTAGGGTGTGCTCTAGGAGGCCAGAATATATAAATTCTCCCTCTTGAGCCTTTTGGTAATTGGAAACAGCACACGTCTCTGGCTCCTGGCTCCAGTTCCCCTGCCTTGCTATGTTATATCTTAGCTGAACAGTGACCTTGGACCTGGCCTCTGGATCATGGTTTGAACCTAGACTGATTCATGTTCTTCGCCTTGGTTTGTTTGGACTGCCTTTGGCTGGTGAGCATTTTGCTAAGTGGCTTATATATCTTGGGATTTGGACCCCTTGAGGGCACCCACTGGCTATCCTGGCTGTGGGGAATAGGGAGAACTGCCTTGGAACCCTATGCCCTATAAGTTCTATGTGTAGATTTTTTTTTCACCTCCAAGACCCACCTTCTTGGTAAGCACAAATTCATTTTCAAGTTGGTTACGCCGGTTGATTTCATCTTCATACCTACAAAGAGAGGGAGAGGAGATGCTTTTTGATCTTGGCAAACAGGGTATTTATGCCCTGTTTTCCAACCTCCTTGCCCTCCAGGCTTTCTTTCCTTTCTCCACAGCACCTGTAGCTCTTCTTCCAAGTATCTGCTAGCCACTTCTTGCCTTGCTAGGCATGCAAGATCTCAATTTGAAATGCATCTCATTTGCACCTCGCAAACCCACCTGCTTTTCAGTTCATCCAGGTAGGCCTGCATGTGGTCCAGCTCATTCTGCAGCTTCACCTTGTCCTGTTTCAGTGCATCGATCTGCTGCTTGAGGGGCTGGCTGTGGGCTGTCATGATGCGCCCCACATTGGATTTGTACTGGTCTTTGCCCTTCAGGAGCCTCAGCTGTGTCTCCAGCACTTTGTTCTGTTGCTCTAACTTTCGCACCTGCGGGGATGGATAAATAAATAAATAAATAAATAAATAATAAGATGAAATGGGCACTGGGGCAGGGAGCCCTGAGCAGCTTTGTTCAGGGTCCAGAATCCCACCACACCTTTCAGTGATTACTCAGGCAATGCTTCTGTCTGGCCATTTGTGACTGGTTTCTAAAAAAACCCCACTATGTGCTCTGTGTTTGATTCATTCCGATGAGATGACCATTCAGACGTACAGTGCATTTCAATAATAATATTAATTAATAAAATTTATTATTTATACCCCACCCATCTGGCCAGGTTTCCTCAGGCACTCTGGGCGGCTTCCAACATAATATTAAAAATACAATAAAACATCAGACATTAAAAACTTCCCTAAACAGGACTGCTTTCAGATGTCTTCTAAAAGCCAGATAGTTGTTTATTTCCTGACATCTGATGGGAGGGCATTCCACAGGGTGGGCAATTCAAAAGGAAATCTAATGACTCTTTACTTTCATTCATTGCATCACATCCTGCCTGAAATCCTTGCTCTTTCTTTTTAACCCACTGAAACAAACTAACTCACATGCAATCGTTCACAGGACTGAGAAATGGTAGATTTTCTGTGTGATGCCCCAACCCTCCATTGCCTTCATTTCTACAATTCCTTTAGAGCAAAACAGGACAGAAAGGATGTGTTGCCACACTAGTCAGTCTCATTTTAGTATTGGGCTGTGTACATGGCCACACCATTACTTTTCCTCCATTTGGATCAAAGCTAGTTTGGGGCAGGGGAGGCATCAAAACACAGTATTTACTAAGGAACAACAGGATAGATGGACATGGGTGGCGCTGTGGGTTAAACCACAGAGCCTAGGGCTTGCTGATCAGAAGGTTTGCGGTTCGAATCCCCGCAACGGGGTGAGCTCCTGTTGCTCGGTCTCTGCTCTTGCCCACCTAGCAGATCGAAAGCACGTCAAAGTGCAAGTAGATAAATAGGTACCGCTCTGGCAGGAAGGTAAACGGCATTTCCATGTGCTGCTCCGGTTCACCAGAAGCGGCTTAGCCATGCTGGCCACATGACCCGGAAGCTGTACGCTGGCTCCCTTGGCCAATAAAGCGAGATGAGTGCCGCAACCCCAGAGTCAGCCACGACTGGACCTAATGGTCAGGGGTCCCTTTACCTTTAACAGGGTAGATATGGATTGTGGCTCATGTTGTGTGTATATCTCTTCCCAAAGCAGTGGCAAGAGCACCCCGAATGGAGACTAAACAGGAGTGGCTTAGGCAGCCATACTTAGGTTGGCTGTTACTTCTCTCTTCTGCATGGGTGTTACCCTTTTGGTGACATAAGCAACAGCACTCATGCCTGAACATAGGAAAAAAAGAAGGACCAATGCCTTCAGTCTTCCAATTCAAAATGTTTCAGTGCTATGTGATACTGCATAAACCAGGGGTAGTCAACCTTTTTATACCTACCACCCACTATTGCATCTTTCTTGATGGTAAAATTTCCTTACCGCCCACCAGTGCTCGATGGAAGGAGTATTCAGCTTGTGCCGTAGAACCCCCTACCGCCCCCTAGAATCCTGAAATGCCGACTAGTGGGCAGTAGAGACAAGGTTGACAACCCCTGGCATAAACAGTTGAGACGAGATTTCTAGTTTCTGCCCCCAACTCCTCAGATTTGGGATTGCTGGGAAATGTGCCTTCCCCTTTGTCGTCTCCCTTTTTGGGGGAAAGATTTAGAGACATGGAGTAGGGGCAAAATCACTGTGCACCCACTCCTTGATATCAGGATTCTGTATCAGAAGAAGGAGTGTGAAATAAGCTAGCTCTACGAATTGAAGCGGTGGTGGTTATTTAGTGAAACATTTCAGGAAAACCAAGCACTAGCATTTGACACATCTGTCCACCAGGGGGCGCAAATCCTCTTTGTTTCATTGTTATGACGCATTACATTAGAAGTAGGATTGGAGCCTTCATTTAACTGTCTTGCAACACATATAGTTTTAGTAAAATAAGCAATCCATTGAGCCATGGTTGAGGACTCCAAACACCTACCCAAAGATCTCACTTTTTTCAGGTACCATGCTTAGGGATATTTCAGAAGCAGCTTTCGGAGGCTGCTTTGTGCCTTCAAAATGTCTGCATTGATTTGCACGGTGGGTTTGGTGTGAATCCATGTCATGCAACGATCCCTCACATATTTTGGACTGCTGAATGCAACAAATGGCTACTGTCTCTCAGCACAAGCGAACATGTAGGATGTTCACTGGCTAAGGAGAATACAGACAGGCATCCTGCGTCTTTAATAGCTGGGAAGGTTGGCAAGGATAGCTTGCTATGCAGGAGGGATAAATTTTGTCTCCTACACAATGGAGCATTTGCATCTTTGGCTGCTCTGTAGGAATTTTGATACATATACAGCATCCCTCACAGGTGTGGCGATCCTCCTAATAACAGCTGTGTACACACCGCACATCTAACGCACATGACTTCCCCCAAACAATGTACTGTAGTTTCCTTCTCACAGAGCTACAATTACCAGCACCCTTGGAAAACTACAGTTCCCAGTAGTATTGGGAGGAAGCTGTGTGCTTTCAATGTATGGTGTATATGCAGCTACCTAAAACAAATTTGTGAAATGTTTCTGTGGACAGCGTGCCTGTTAGAAACTGGAAGTTTCTGGACTGCAAAATTTGTTAACGTTCTTTAAGCAGTGTGTCCTAGAGCTGGTTTGTAGTTTCAAAATAAATAGTTTTTAAAGACAGTATTTTATTAGATTGAAAAGAAACCCCTCCCCCAGCACACACACATGCACACCCAGACTAATGTACAACTGAGGCCAAAATTCTGTATCTGAAAATGAGCCCCATTGAATTACCGTATTTTTTGCTCTATAAGACTCACTTTTTCCCTCCTAAAAAGTAAGGAGAAATGTGTGTGCGTCTTATGGAGCGAATGCAGGCTGCACAGCTATCCCAGAAGCCAGAACAGCAAGAGGGATTGCTGCTTTCACTGCGCAGTGATCCCTCTTGCTGTTCTGGCTTCTGAGTTTCAGAATTTTTTTTTTCTTGTTTTCCTCCTCCAAAAACTAGGTGCATCTTGTGGCCTGGTGCATCTTATAGAGCGAAAAATACGGTAATTGCGACTTCTGTGTAGACACTTATTGAATTGCACTAAAGTGCAGAACATTTTTGTGGAGGGGGGAAAAATCCATATTAGATTAAAATAATTTATAGTGAGTGTGTATATGAAAGAAATACTTTTGCACAATTTCCTGTAGCTCACACCTTGGGAAAAATTAGTAAATTGACTGTCAGTTTTGATATCCATATTCCTTTTAGAACCTGCACATCCACATTCTACAATTCACAATTACATCAGATCTCGTTTTACTTCCTGGTCCCAGAATAAAGAGCTTGATCTTTTATTTTAAGCAAACAACTTAAGTTTCAACTACTCCTCAGTTTACAGTAAAATTGAACAACATGGATGATTACACTCCACCTTAGTTTTGGGAAATTGGGATGTTGGAAAACCCTTTGTTAGTGATATGAGCATCGTATTTGTCTGGTGGTGTGATATTTAGCACAGTTTTTCCAAACACCCTTTCAGTATATATTTATTGAAGGATGAAAAATTATTCCTCCACCCCCTTACCAGTCTTTGTCCATCTTTATTGAACATGTGTTAGTTCAGTGTTCTAGACTTGGGTATACATCTAACTCTCCATTCCCTATATATAAACAGAGTGTAATACTTTCCATGAAAGTCCAATTCTTGGAATCACCAATTTATAATCTTGGAAAGAGGCCTTGAAAAGTCTGCTAGTCAAATAATGCAGTATTTGACTCACAGCCAAAGTAGATCATACTCTGGAGATCTGTGATCATAACTCCCATCTCCTTAAAGCTTTTCAAAGCTAGCTGTGTGGAGAACCCACGTCACACTGGGATCACAGTTCAGGGAGACCCGAGTTTTAACAGCTTACCCTGAAACATCTGCAGTGCAATCTTGAACAAATCTACTCAGAAATAACACTGTTCCCAATGCAGCTTATTTTCCGGAACAAGACTGCAGCCAATATAAAACCTTATCTTTCCAAAGTTATTACTTGCCCCATTAGGGAAAACAGGTACTCCTATCAAGCATCTCCTTTGCATCCTCTGACTTGCACCATCTCTAGTGGTTTCTAGAAGGAAGCACCTATGGAAATCAATTTATCAAGTTTTGTGTTGTTGGTTTTTAATGGTTTTTCTGCTGTTTGGAGCTGTGCTTTTTGTTGTGCTGTGAATAAATAAACGCACTGGGGATGAGCGTGAAAGACACTTTTTTTGTGTGTTCCAAATTTTACCTAGTGGAAGTAATTGCAAGTAATTGCCAGCGTTAGGTTAACATCTATTGAAACTGTGCCTGGCAGAGGTTTGGGCTCTGCGTAGTGATAACAACAAGGATAGATGTTAACAACAGGGTCCCATAACTTCAGACACCTGAATACAAGTTGACACGAACTTGGAACTTCCATAAATGCTTCCGTCTCCGTATTCTCCACTCTGATTGGAGCAGCATTGCCTGCGCAAAGGGGCAATCTCTCTGAGTGGTAGTAAATTAAGTTTGACTCAGCCCATCCGTTTCAACGGGTCTACACTAGCTTGGGCATGTTCATTTCAATAGGCACCACCAACACCCCTTTCCCCCCCTCTCTCGCACCCCCCACCCCAGAGCAACGTCCCGCCCCACGCGCGCATCCTGGTTGCACCTTGTCGATGAAGGAGGCGAACTGATTGTTGAGCCCTTTGATCTGCTCCTTCTCCTCCGTCCGGATCTGGTGCAGTTTAGGGTCGATCTCCAAAGTGGGCAGCGAGGAGAGAAGGAAAGCGGGCGAGGCGGACAGGGGAGAGCCGGGGAAGGCGCTGGAAGTGGATCCTAGTCGGAAGAGCCCCGGCTGGAAGCTCCCCGGGCTGGCCCGGTACAAAGAGCCCCGGTTGGAGAGCGAGCCGTGGGAGCGGCTGCTGAAGCTCAGGCTCCCCGGGCGAGGGTAACTGGTGCTCATGGTGCGCGGGCTGCAGCGCTGGCTCGGCAAGAGGAATACAGGTGTTCAGTACC
This sequence comes from Podarcis erhardii, assembly GCF_964252035.2. Classification (NCBI taxonomy): domain Eukaryota; kingdom Metazoa; phylum Chordata; class Lepidosauria; order Squamata; family Lacertidae; genus Podarcis; species Podarcis erhardii. The sequence goes on from NC_138497.1 coordinate 88,088,934, forward strand.
TGGGCCGAGCTTAATAGCAGGGGAGATGCAGAAGGCCCCGCCCCTTGCACACCTGGGCACTTTATTGGCATATCAGCGCCCCCCCCTTCCCAGGGCTTCACGTAACGTGGAGCGTGATGGCATATTTGCACATCAACTTGCGCTTCACGCATCCGCGCTATCGAGTTGCACTCTGATTAACATAGCCGCGCCCCTATCGCCTCGCCCGGCCAATCGCACGACACCGCTAAAGCCAGCTCAGTGTTCTGTGTAGACCACCTACGAGTGCGTTCCACTTGTTTGCATAGCTCCGCCCCTTTGGTCCTTCTTATTTGAGATTATTACGGCGGTCCAAGACGAGCGCCTGAAAGGCTGCCCAAAGTTTGTGCGAAAGCCCCTCCCTCAAAAAAAAAATCCCTCGTGCAAACAAAGGAGGCTTAGGCAAACGGGTTCTCTTCTACCAATGTGGCAGCTAGGCTCTCTCCCATTGGCTGGCCGCTACCTGGGCATGCAAATGAGCATCCTGGAGGATATAAGGGGCCGGTGCGGGCGCCCAGCGCGCCAGGTGGCGCGATGTCGTTCTATTCTCGTCCGCGCAGCGGCTCCCTGTCCGCGGCCTCGGGGCGCTTCTATCCGGCTTCTTCCGCGGGCTCCGTGCGCGGCAGCTCCAGCGGTTCCGACTCCTGGTTCTCGTTGTCCCGGCTGCACGCGGCGCTCCCGGCGGCGCGGGCCAGCGCGGATGTGGCTCCCGCCTGGCTGGGCCCAGGCCGGCAGCAGGAGGCGCTGCAGGGCTTGAACGAGCGCCTGGCCGGCTACCTGCAGCGGGTGCGCGGGCTGGAGGTGGCCAACCGAGCTCTGGAGGAGGAGATCGCCGCCATCCGAGCGCGCAAGGCCGGCGCCCTCGGCCAGAAAGACTGGGAAGCCTGCGAAAGGCCCCTGGCCGAGCTGCGCAAGCAGGTGAGGGGCGCGGCTGAAAGGGACGGGGTGAAACACCTGGCAGGTGGGAAAGGGATGCGAGCGGAGGGGACGCAAAACGCTGGTGGGCTTGGCAAGAGAGGACAGTAGAGCGCCTTTCAGGTGATTCTCCATCTCCAGGTACGGATGGTCATCTGCAGATCATTCCAGCACTTCATAGGACCCCAACACAGCTACACACGCCAAGGCCACGGTTCCTTCCACGCACGTTTTCTTCCCCACTATGTTCAATGGAACTCGCTGGAAAGCGTGATTGCTAGCGCTTTGCTGCCCAGTGTTTGTACTGCAGGTAAATCCAGGCGATTCTGGCAAGTGCAAAAGATAAAGGCATGGGTGGAAAGGTCAGAAACTGGGCGAGTAGAGTCAGTGGGCAAGGGGACACATTGACCTGATACAGGTTGAAGGCAAGAGAGAATGGTGGAAAGCAGAACTGGAGGAGAACTGGTGCAAAGGAGCCAGACTCAGCCCTAAACCCATTTGCGTTATGGATATCCAGTGTTTTAAAAGTGCCACAGAGCACTTCATGTACATGGTATTACCACAATCCATATAAACACCAATGAAAAGCATATGACATGGGTGGTGCTGTGAGTTAAGCCACAGAGCCTAAGACTTGCCCATCAGAAGGTCAGCAGTTCAAATCCCCATGATGGGGTCCCTGCTCCTGCCAACCTAGCAGTTTGAAAGCATGTCAAAGTGCAAGTAGATAAATAGGTACCGCTCCGGCGGGAAGGTAAACGGCGTTTCTGTGTGCTGCTCTGGTTCGCCAGAAGCGGCTTAGTCATGCTGGCCACATGACCCAGAAGCTGTGCAATGGCTCCTTCGGCCAATAAAGTGAGATGAGCGCTGCAACCCCAGAGTCTGTCACGACTGGACCTAATGGTCAGGGGTCCCTTTACCTTTTAAATTGGAGGAGATGCACTTTGGATTCTAGAATAAAGTGTTGTGTATGCGCGTGTGCAGTCTAAATGTTTTCCCAGCTTTTCCAGAAAACAACCAAGCACCCTCTCCACACCCATATAACTTTTTGATCCTGTTTTCTCTTGACAATTTGGTAACAGTCTGGTTAAAAATACAAGCTTATTCCCCCACTCCCTTTCTATAAGAGTTGTATGGAAATAAAACCCCTTCTTGATAGACTTTCTTTTCTTCCTTGTATGGGATGCTTGCATGTCCAAACAAAGGAGGATCCAGACACTCCCAAAATGTGGGGATGTAATAACTTCCTTGGAAAAAAATCACCTAACCCTCCCCTTTCTAACACCTGCCTCCCCCCACCCCCCAAAAAGAAAGCACAACTGTAATGTACTGGTTTCATAGTGAGGCATACAACTCCAATTGTTTCCCTGTTGTAAGCTCATATTTAAAAAGCTGAGTGTAGCTGGAAATCCAAGCCCTTGGTTTGGTAGGTGTAGCTTTCTTTTCAGGCTAATATCCTTGGATTACCTGTTTGACCACCTAGCGGAATCTACATTTCTGCCCAACTGGTTTTCAGCATGTTCTTGTAACACCAGGGTTGAAAGGTGCTGAGATGTGCAGCATCTAACCAGGTAGATTCATTCATAGGAAATTTCCCAGAGCTGAGCATTGGCTAGCAGCTCATCAGCTTTTTATAGGTGGTTTGCAAGGGCTAGTCCATCCATAATGCACTAGAGTGGCTCAAAAGGAGGGGTAGTTTGTGTGTTGAGTTATTATGTTCTTATCCCACTGTTCAGACATTGATTCCCAAAGTGGTTCACATCAGTTTAAAAGAGAAAGGAGGAAGGGCTCTCCTGGAACACAATGTTTGACAGGGAACATGATCCAGCTAGGATACACCCAGCCTGTAGAGAAAAAACAACACATCTTATTGATGTAGTGGTTTATGACAGAACAGGAACACTGAATTGAAGATTCAGTCATTCAGATTTTCATTACCAACAAGTTACACATCAACAAAATGGAGTCTCATAAATGGCCTACTCTGGATAGCACAGAGCAAACATTGCAGCCATCGGTTCCTAGATTTTATTTTGTATAACCAAATGCAATGGTTCAAAGAACATGTCTGCCATGCACATGAAAACAAATATGTTCATTTGCTTTGCAAATACATTTGATTATCCAGACTGCAACCCTCTAGGTGCAGCTGATTTTCAACAGGAGCCGAGAATATGGGATTGATGCAAACCTATTTGAACACGGTGGGATTTTTGCATAGGATTGTGTTGTACATGATATACAACTGCTCCTTCCCGTGTCAGGTGGAAGACCTCAATTTGGACAATGTTAAGCTGCTTCTGCAAATCGATAATGCCAGGTTGGCAGCTGATGACTTCAAGCATAAGTAAGTTGTTTTGTTTACAAACCTTTACAAAAACTGTACCATAAAAGCAGGCATGGGGAAAGAGTGTATAATTCTATTCCAGACACCTAAATGTGAGGAGAAATCACAATGAAGTCTTTTGGGGTGTTTGTGTAAATTCCATATGCCAAAGAAGATTCAAAAATAAAAACTGGGATCCCTTGAAAATGTTGCTTTCTCACAGGTTCAAAGTGAAACATTCTCACTTTCTAATCAATTAATTTAACACTCTTCAGTGTTAACTGGCTATCACACTTTTAGCGTATGTTACTTTTTGTGGAGTAATTTTGCTAGTGCAGTTCTTGAGGTTCTACACTGAAATTAGTATTTGACACACAACTACAAATTGTTAATGTTTCTTGTCCTTATGATTGCATTGCCTGTAAAAGATACCTGGGTCATGAGGATAGAATCTGTTGTATACATGGCTAATTGTCTGTTCCTTGGGACCTCTATTAATGACCTCCAACCCTGACATCCTTCCTGCACCTTATTTACTCACCTCTTTCTTCAGCTATGCTGCACCTCACGATAAATTCTGTAAATTTGATTACATGTGGCTTGGAGCCACCATGTCCCAGGTTCACTCCCTGGCATCTCCAGGGAGGGGCTAGGAATGTCTCCTGCTTAAAACACCAGCAAGTTGCTGACAGCCAGTGTCGCTAAATGGACCAGTGGTCTGACTCAATAGGAGGGGAGTGGTCTTTGTTGGATTCTTGTTCTTTGTTGGATTCTTGTTCCTTGTCAGTTTTATATTGATTGATTGGTGTTTTTATTCTTTGTAGTTTGCTTTTATCACATGAACTGCTTTTAGATTTCATAGCTGAATGATGGGATAGAAATTTAACATTTGCTTTAAAACATACACATATAAGCCTTCTCTATCTATCTATCTAGGAAAGTGGCAGTCAGGAAAGGTTTGAAAAGCTGCTGCTAAATTTTTGAGTGAGACATGCGTCTAATCCGACACTCAACCAGAGCCAGAAGAGACAACAGAGTACCAGGGAGACAGCAGAGTACCAGCTATATCCCAATGGCCATGAAAATAGATTAAAATGTTAAAATACTAATATCAATATTTAAATAAAGTTAACCCTCACCCCCAAATGTGGAGGTGGTCTGGGAAAATACCTGAGCATGATTTACACCCGGGTCTAAAAGGTTAAGTGAAAGTCTGTTCCATTACTTGCACTTGGTTTCAGCCTTGCAACTTGTTTGTTCATTTGTTTCTTGTTTCCTCCTTCCCTTCTTCCAGACTGGATGCAGAGCAGGCTATGTGTGACAGTGTGCAAAAGGACACACATGGGTTGCGCAAAATGATCGATGACACCAACTATTCCCGCTTGAAGTTGGAAGGGGAACTGGAGTCCCTCAGAGAGGAGCTGGCTCACTTGCGCAAAAGCCACCATGAGGTAACAGTATGGCAAGGGCTGCGTCTGAACCCACCCCTGTGTCCACCCCCAGGTATTCAACACACAGCTCTGAGAGGATTGGAATATTTCCCATGTAGTCAGTATGTGTGTCCATAGTAAATACATGCTTGCCCTTATCCTAATAATAATAATAATAATAATAATAATAATAATAATAATAATTTATAGCCAATAATGACATTCACACACACACCAGAGGAATAAAGAAAGCTTACACGGAATGAAAGATGCTGCTTCAGGCTACAACTATGCAGGCAACAAGCCCTACGGTTCATGTACACCTTAATTATGAGGGTAAAATAAAGGCCCTACCTAAACATGGAGAGTGAGTACACCTGATCTGGTCATAAGCGGAGCACAAGTCGGGGATAGATAACTGTACCTTCCGTGAGAGTTAAGATCTCCCCTTCAGGATCCTATGTCAGCAAGCCAATAGTATCTCTCCCCCAAGCAGTGATTAAGCAAAGCACAAGGATGATCATTGAGATTATAGAGCAAAAAGGAGGGCCTGTTGTGTGAGCTACCTGACCACTGAAAATCTGGGGTTCAAATAGTATTTTGAGCCAACTGAGTGACTGAATAATCTGACACCTTAAACCCTTTGATGCATTGTTTATTTCATGCAAGTTTGCCATTGTGTCCTGAGATAAGTTTGAAACTGAGTGGTCACAACATTAGTTGGGGATAACCAACAAGTTACCTATACATTTCCTGAATAATTTACTTTTGAAAGAAGATTTTGTTGCCCATGTGAAATCCAGTTCCTTCTTATGGGAGGGTGATGATTAAACTTTTCTGGAAACTAGAGATCAGTAAGCTGATCTTTACAGTAAAACTGTCTGCTACCCCTATTAGGTCATGTCTAAGGTAGGAGCTGGTACCAGAGTTGTGCATAGTTTGTTGAGGGGTATATTTTATATTAAAGCTATGACAGCTGCACTGATGTGCCATGATCTGCAGTAATAAACCATGTAAAAAGTCCAGACTAGCATCCATTGTTACAACAGATACAGCTGAGAAATATCTCACGCTGCAGACAGTTATTATTATTATTATTATTATTATTATTATTATTATTATTATTATTATTATTTATTATTTAGTAGTAGTAGTAGTAGTAGTAGACCACCCTTTATGCATCAATCTCAGGGCTTTTCACAATTTAAAATTCCAATATAAAAAGCACGTAATACATAATAAAAATAAGAATAATAAGTAAGATCTCTAGATCCCATGGAATCATGTTCTGAGAAAAATGTGTGGGGACATCCGGCAGTGAAGTACTTACGATTTAAACTCTTAAAACAGAAGGGAGATGAGACAGTAGTAAACAATAGGAAAGTGTACATATACTTCAGGCTTCTCTGTGGAGACAAATGCTTCCCCCCAAAGGCCATATTGACCTCTGCCCCCTAACAGGCTTTCTCCCTTTCTGCATGGTCTGCAGGAAGTAGAGGCTCTCAATGCTCTGATCGCCAAATCTGACATAACAGTGCAGGTGGATAATCCACAGAAACATGACCTGAGCGAGACCATCGCTGAGATCCGCAACCAGTATGAGAAAATGGCTGAGCAGAGCCGTTCCGAGGCTGAGGACTTGTACAAAACCAAGGTGAGGAGGGCACTAGGGAAGGGGAAGAGTAGGGACGGGACAGAAAATGGGTTGAGTTCACATTTAAAGGCAAATCTACCTAATTCACTTTCCCCCCAAAACAATACGCAAACTTGAAACCCAGCCACTGTTCAGAATTCACACTTCTCTGAATTTTGCAGTGCCATTCTCCAGCCAAGCAGGAATGCATATACAGTGGAACCTCGGTTTTCGAGCGTCTAGGAAGCCGAAAAATTCGGAACCCGAACGCCGAAAACCTGGAAGTGAATGCTTGTTTTCGAACGTGCCTTGGAAGTCGAATGGCTTCCGAGGCGCATTTCTACATTTTCGCAATGGAATTTGCCGATCACCCATTGAACCTCAGTTGTCAAATGTTTCAGAAGTTGAACGGTCTTCCGGAATGGATTATGTTTGACAACCAAGGTTCCACTGTACTAAGGTAAAGTATGCATTCAATGGCAGGTAGCAGTGGAAAGAACGTACCAAAAATCATTGTATTTGGGGAGGCTGCTTTGCAAAAATGAGTATATTAGGTGAACTTGCCTACAAACGTGTGTATTAGGAGTAACTCACTAAAATGCTGATGCATTTTTTCACGGGGACCTTTAAAAAACAATAATCACAAAATGACATGGAAATGTGGAGAACTGATGATTGGAAAATCGAAAAACTGTGAGAAACCAACAAGATTGCTTCATCCCTAGGAGGGAGCATGGCTCTCTGCCCCACACTAACTTCCCTTTGCCATTACTGTTCACCCTTGCAGTTTGACTCCATGTCTCAAGAAGCAGATGTGCATGCCCAGGCGCTGGAAGAAGCCAAAAGCGAGTTGACAGAGCTTCGTCGGCAGCTCCAGGGAATAGAGATTGAACGCCAGACTCTGCAGAAAACGGTAAGAAGAGGGGTGCCCTCTTTCCTTCCCAGTTCCCAGTATAGGTCATAAGAGGCTCTCCTGAGCAGTGAATAACTTCTTCCTGAAAATTATAAGCATGCAACAGGCAGTGAAGAAGTACCACTACTTGTTTTATAGCAGGAGTGTCGTCTCCTGTCGTGCTCTTTGTCAATCATCTGTGTATCAAAATTATTCAGTTATTATTACAGTTCTATCCCAACTTCCTTGCAAAGAGCTCAAGCTGGCATCCATGGCTCTCCCCACCTCCCCATTTTATTCTCACAACAACCCTGTTCGGTAGGTTAGGTTGAGAGTTGGGAACTGGCCCAAGGCCACCCAGGGTCTTAATTCAGCACTTGTAACCAATACACCCCCAGTGACTCTAGATAGTTTTTCCTCAGAGATGAAATCCATCAAATAAGAGGTCTGTTACATCAGAATGCACAGCTAAGGGTTGAACTTAGAATTAAAGGAACTGACCCCCAAAGCAAAATACCTTTATTATGACCAATCAACTTGGAGTGAAGAGTGAAGTGAGAAAGATTGCTTTGACCAATGCCTTATCAAGCACCCAGAGCTGGCTTGAGATCTATTACTGCTAAAGAGAGAGGTTGTGATGACCCCGCTCACCCCCATTCTATGTATAGAAGCTGACCTGACTTCAGCACTAGCAATAGCTCATGGTCCTTCACATCAGAGGGCAGCCGGCTAGCCAAGGGGTGCTGGACCAGTGATGCACTGCACACAGTTCTGTCCTCCATATCCATTTTCTAGGACAGCCACTGCACCCTATGCAAGTTGAGTCAGCCCAGGCTTCTCACACCTGTGGTTGCTGGGCTCCAGAAGTGACAGATGCTACTGTAAGAAAGGACGCACACTTTTGCTCCTTGCTCCAGCTGTGGGTGAATGAAGGATGCAGCTTTTCTTACATCCGCTTCACAAGAAGCACCAGTTCTACCTCCCCAAGCTGCATAAATATTACAGACTGGGCCTATTAAATGTCATTTGTTTTGGCACGGATGTCTATTTTAATATGAATTAAACTTTAAAGGTGTGGCAATGGCTGAAAGCTGCACAAGCACTGGGTGGAATCCCAAGAGAGACTTAAATTTACCCCAGAGACTTTTGTTCGCCCCATGGAACATATCGACTCCCCTACCTGAATAGGGGATTTCTTCCTCTATGAATAAAGCAACCTATGCTTAAAGCTCTGCTCAGCTTCAGAAGCTGTTTTTTGTGAGTCAACACGCATGAGGGTACTACTGTTGAAAGAACAAATCTAAAACTCATTAAAGTAAGAGAGCTGCTCTTACAGAATTTGTGGAGTCCTGGCCAATATTCACTCATTTTTTGTTGTTGCTATATGCCTAATTCTGTATAAAAGTTAGGGTATCAAATTTTGTTCACTGCATAAGCCCAAACCATTTTGTGATGCAGATAGACACGCTGGAGAATACCTTGAAGAACACAGGAGAGCACTATCAAAATGAAATGACCAATCTCAACCATATCATTGCCAAGCTGCAAGATGAGCTGGCAGCCTGCCGCGCTGACTTGGAGAGGCAGGCCCGAGACTATGAGGCCCTGCTAGACCTCAAGACCAAGCTAGAGAACGAGATTGAACACTACCGTAGCTTGATCGAGGGGGCAACAGACAGGTAATGAAGGGTTATGCCCCTGACTTCCTTCCTTGTACTTCTTCGTCATATGCCTGTTGAATGTCCCTGGAGTTCTTCCACCAGGCTCACTTTCCCTTCCCCAACCTACATTTGACAGGAAGCTGCAGCCATTCCTGGCTCCCTGGTTGGTTTTTCCTGTATGATCCATGCTACCAAGTTTGATTCACAATATGACATTGGTAGGGGGGCATGTTTTCAGAAATCTACATCTGCTAGTTTTCCAGCCACTCCAAATTCTGTGTGATGTATCTATCCATAGGACATAATTTTTCTAGCACTGCATGTATCTGAAAATACTTGCTTCCTAATAAAAATATACCAGGAGCTACCTTCATATTGGGCATAGCATCAAGTTACAAGATTATAAAGAAAGGAGGATAGGATTATTAATCATTTGTGCTTTGCTGTTCTTCCCTAGATCAGGGTAGTAAAAGATTAAGTAAATCTACATCCTAATTAGGTCTGAACCCTCGCAACCTTCAGTTCTATAGCTAGAGCTGCAACCAGTACATGACTTAGCTGTCTCTGAGCTGACTGCCTTGTGGGACAGAGGAGCCAACTCAGTTTCTGCTTTTTCATGAATGAGGAAGACCATTAGCTAAGACAGGTGGTTTTAAGGTATAGAATGGGAAGGCACTTGCATCTTTCAGAACAGCATCAAGGGGAAAACCCACTGGTGCTGTTTCTCTTATCATTGTAGCCGTGTGATGTGACAAGGTGTCTACTAGTGAAATTTTGTCTCTAAAGCCATTCCTAAAGCTGCAGAAGCCCTCATGGCATCTGATGCTGGCAGCCTCATTTTTGTCAAGCTACGAGGGATAGAAAGGTTGCTAACAATCATTTCAGTCCCTTGAGTAACCGCACTGACTTTGGAGGAAACAAGGCAGCAGATGGGAAATATGGCTGTAGAAGCTAATGCAATGTGTTCAGTGGCACAGGTGTGTAAGCAAATCTGTAGCAGGAAGCCCTCACGGTAAGCAAATTGTCCTAGGATGAAGCAAACAAACTGCTGCCATGTTTTGTATTTTCAGAGGGGAGTTGCAGAACTCAGGCAAAGCAGGTAAGTTCTCCTCTATGATGTAGGAGTAGACATTACTTAGAACAGTGCTGCCTGCTTCTGCATGTCTGTGTCTGCCTGAAACCTGCTTGTTGTTCTCCCGGCCTCACAGTTCAAACACTCTCCCAGGCTTTGTTGTTTGCTTTTCTACCAACAGGACTGTGGCTTGGTGTGAAAAACTCTAAACTGAGTAAATTGTTCAACATGCACAGGGGCTCCAAGCACAGTGCTGTATCAAGCCAGTTGGCTGTACCCAAGTATCTTCAGGAAGTCAGTTTTATGCATTGGAGGATGTAATGCACACATACAAAGCTTGAACTCATATTTACCAGTGTGTACCCTAGGAACCAGCCCTGTTTCTCATTGACAAGCAGCTGTTGCAGTCTCAATTGAAAGCTGCACAGGTGTCCTCAAGGTGGAGGTTGCATTTAGCAGCGTCAAAAGGCAGTCTTCAGGCTTTTTCCTTTTTTAAAAAAGCAAGTTTTTGATCTCTGATCTAGTCTCCCGAGTCCATCCTAGGCTTCACACTCTAACCAGTTACTTTTTATTCCTCTTTTGCAGACACCAGGAGACAGACCATTAAGAAGGTGGTGGTCACCACACAAGAAATTGTGGATGGGCGAGTGGTGACTCAGAGATCGGAGGAAGTGATTCAGTAGGCTTGTCCAGTGTGATGTTTGCTAATCCCTGTATCAAGTTCCTTTTACTGCTGAATAAAAGAAACAATGTTTAGCAACTCTGGACATCCTGTCATGACATTTGCTTGCACAGTTTACTGTGATTAGTCAAAATCTATATTAAAAGACAACCTGGAATACAGAGGTTGGACCCTGCATAAACCACATTAGCATTAGAGTGAACAAGTGCTGCTGTTCCTCATCTACTAGGCTAGAGCCCCATATGGCAGCAATGGAGAACAGGCAAGTGCACATTTACTAATTCCTGAAAAGCTGAAAGCAGAAGGTATTTTATACTTCTTTTCAGAGGACTGTTGCTTCCCCACCACATCAGAAGTACCAGCAGTGAGGGTCTATGCCATCAGAACTGTCAAACACTATGGTAGACTTTCTCATATTATTCATTGCTGATTTTAACTACTTAAACCTTGGCAACACAGGCTTGCTACATGACCTACTAGAGTTCTCAAATCACATTTCACACACATCACCTCTCATGAGAATACAGCCCTAGTGGTGTATCAGCAGAGTTCTCCATTAGGAGTATTGACAGACCTGTATTTGCTAAAAGAATGGGGAGTGAAATCAGCAGACTTGACCCTTCCCATGCCCAGAAATTATCCTGATCCTAGGAAGAGGAGAAATTAAAATTCAAAGGAAAACACTGCTACTCTTAATCTGCCAGGGTCATTTCCCCCTTCCTTTCAAACTATAAAATTTTCTTTTCAAGTGTGTCTGTCACACATTAGCCAGAAGCTGCTGAAAAGTCTGGGCATCTTATTTATAGCCTTTCCCATATGCCTTTTCTGAATTTGTACAAAAATAAATTAATAATGCACATCTAAAAATGAATACTCACAAACCATGATTGGTAAGATAGAAAGATCTCCTTTATTAATGAACCCCAACAATATTTCTTCAGATACAGGAGTTGTGAACTCAAAATACTCAGAAGAAAAACAAGTTAATATTGCATTATTCTCATAAGAAATACTGCAACTCATTACCGGTAAACATATTGCAAAGCAAAACAGCTTGAAAAAGGGGAGGGGGGAAAAGAAAGAAAGAAAGAAAGAAAAGTTGATCAAAATGGAATTAAGGTTTGTTTTTCTGTTTGAACTATTAAGTCCTTGCAAGCACAGCTCGATTCCGCAGATCAATTCCCAAACTTGTATAGAAAACATAACCCGATTGGATTTATTTCCTTAAGAGCCCAGAGAGGTGCAATGTTAAAAAGCTACGATTATCAGGTAGCAAGTGCTCCAGCCTTCTGCCACAGTTGTCTGACTTCACCTCGCCTCAGGCGTTAACGGGATGAAAAGGTCTTCCCCCTGGCAGAAAATCAGAGGGCAAAGATCAGGTTGACTCCAGTACATTGTCACTACATCATTACACTCCTTCCTGACTTCATAGCATAGATACCTACTACTTTTCCCATACAAGTGACCCAGGTGTCTCATTTTTCATTGTCCTGCACCACTACTGACAACAATTCTAATCCCAAGCTTCAGAATGAAGAATGCAAGACTGATTTTGTGGATGAATTCACCACAACTGAGTTTTTCCTGCTTGCAGATTCCTGGGTATACCACATTATCCAGAAAAAAATCCAGCGCTTGCTAAACTCTATAAACTCACAGATCAAGGGAAAGGGGGCTACAAAGAATGCACTGAAAGGATCTCCTCCTACTACACAGAATTGGTCTTGGATTCAGAAGCTGATACCACACATGCCGTTTCATTGTTTGTCTGTTTAACATCCACCAAAGCAGCAACTGGGAAACTATCAGGTTCTTGCTTCTGCGCAGACACACAATAATCATACACCCTTAGCACACAACTAACTGTACCTCCAAACACACACAAAGACTGTCTTCTCTCTCCTTTCAAGCACCTCACTCAGTGGGCTGCATTAGGGATGAACATTGGGGCCTTTTCACTCCTCAGCTGACCTATGCAGAGCAACAGAGCTGCAGGGGTGGGGAACTAGATTGGGAAACCTGGAGGTCTGGACTAGGGTCAAGGCCCAGAGGATCCCTATCCCTGCTGCAGAGTATGGAGTGAACTCAGAAAAAGTCAAAGGGCAGTCCTGGAAATCAGGGATTACACTCCATGCCCTACCTGCAGCTGTTTAAGTTGAATATTAAAATTTGTTGATTTGTGAAGAAAGCCTCTCAGGACTTTTCTCAGATGCTAACAGGGCTACGGAAGTGAAATAGCCAGGTGAGTGGAAAGAAGAAACAGTCCCAAAGAAAGAAGATTGACAAAAAAAATTGCTGGAGTATGAAGAAATGGTGAAACTTACCAGAAGATTAAGAAATCAAGAAGAGAGACAATTTAATAAAGACTATTTGAAAAATTATTGTAAATAGCTTAAATCATTAGCAGGATTGACACAACAACGTGCAGTGAAAATAAACTAAATAGAATATAACGGATGAAGAGTAAAATAGATCTGAACTGGAAATGCAGTGGCAATAGATATAAAATATGTAACCGCGGGGGGGGGGTTGATATTAATATTCAGTGCTTTAAATTGGATGTGTAAATTTATTGCTGTCATAATATTTATAAAGGACGCAGGTGGCACTGTGGGTTAAACCACAGAGCCTAGGACTTGCCGATCAGAAGGTTGGCGGTTCTAATCCCTGCGACGGGGTGAGCTCCCATTGCTCGGTCCCTGCTCCTGCCAACCTAGCAGCTCGAAAGCACGTCAAAGTGCAAGTAGATAAATAGGTACCACTCTGGTGGGAAGGTAAACGGCGTTTCCGTGCGCTGCTCTGGTTCGCCAGAAGCAGTTTAGTCATGCTGGCCACATGACCCGGAAGCTGTACGCCGGCTCCCTCAGCCAGTAAAGTGAGATGAGCGCTGCAACCCCAGAGTCGGTCACGACTGGACCTAATGGACCTTTACCTTAATATTTATAAAGTGAGAAATATATATATATTTAAATGAAATAGCCAGGTGCTATATCATGCAGTAAGATAGATGAAGCACAGAAAGTAAAGAAAGGAGATGTTGAACAGCTGCAAGCACCAGTTGGTTCCTAAGGGGTCACAACCTCCCATCAGCACAGAAAGCAGCTATCCCTGCTCCTTTAAAGATAAATAAATTTTCATACAAAAGCCAAAGGCTGTGCAACACAGAACCGGAGCTACTAAGAAGGAAATCAGATACCTCTTTAAAGAGATGTTATGTGCTCTGATTCCGGGTACGGCATGAGTCATCCTTTAACATTCTTAATCACAGCTGTGCATTATTCTAGCCTTTGGGGTTGACCACAGGAGCCTGTTTGGTTTAATCCACCCCCCCCCCCAGGCCTAAGTTCAAGCTTATTATCTTAATTTTACCAGCTCTGCCCAACCCCCACACTATGGTGCCTCAGCACAGTAAGAAAATCAGACTGAAAACTGGCTGTGAGATTAGCAATTTGCCCCAGGTCAGAGATGAAACATCCTGCACGGTTAGCAGCATCCTGCTATATGGCCCATCACAGTCATTCAATCTTCTCACAAACTTGCTTGCCTCCCTTGTCTCACAAGTCCTATCCATAATCTCCCTTTTCATCCACCACCGCTGGCCCCCCTGGATGTCATTGCTTGGTAAAAGGAATCACCAATAAAAGACTTGGCAAAGAGGGTCTTAGAAAAGTAGAATATAAGCACCAACAAGGAATGAATTTGTAATCTGATCCCTGACGTGCCAGGGGCATCGACATCAATTCATACGTTTTCCCCTCCAAATAGATCAGGTATGCTATGCTAGAAGGGCTCTTAAGAGCAATATATATACCCTCCACAACCAGTGTGACCAGCAAGTTGCTTGCTTATCTTGCTTGCTTATCTCACCCCACCCTGTCAATAAAATAGCAGTATACAGTGGATTAGTTTCCATTCTCTTGTCCAGGGAAAAGAAAGTACCCCACTCATTAAATACCAGTAATATTCTGATTTGCCCTATGCAGCTCTTTAGTCCTGTAGAGTACAAAACTCATCTCAGGTTTATACTAGAGAAGTACTAACTACCCTGAACTGAAAGCCCTTCAAAGTGTTGAAAGTTAAAAAAATAAAAATCACTGCCTCCATAGAATCAGCACTGCAAAGCTGAATTGCTGATTTCAGTTCCTCGTGTTAACCACACAGTTCTTCATGCCTGGTTACAGCAAACCAAGGAGAGAGTATATTAAGAACAAAAACAAATTACAGATGCAGCTTTTAACCTACACTTCTATTTTTGAGCCCAAGGATGCACTAGCTAACCTTCCGACAGAACCAATCAGTGGCAGCTGGGATCTATCTCTTGCTAATGTACTTGCCAAAGTGGTTGCATTCCAAGCAAGTGATGATAATAAGTTTGCTTCTAACATTCCTCATCCTTCTCATTCAACATTAGCCACTGATTCCCCTTAGCATCATGGCCACTTTTTTCTCCACTATATAGACCTGAGTTTTGAAACCATTTTTTTTAGTTTGCCTCCATCCCATTCCTGTCTGCTGCATGGTGTGAATTAGGGCAATGCCTTGCCTTTCGCATGGAACTGCTCACAAGGATTTGCAGAAAACTTTATCAGATAATATGGCTGGATTAATTAATCTTTATTGTCAGGCCTCAACTTTTGAAACATTGATTATATCTGATCACATCTCTGCTTAATAGCCAAAATATGATGAGCTTCCTGCACTTCCACACAGCCCCTTTGCATGATGGGTGAAAAAAAGTTCAAGAAGCTGCAGTTAAAGACTTGCTATTACTCAAAGCAGGAAACTATAGGGACTTCTCAACAAGCCAGGATATTACACAAAGTACTATCAAATCAATCTGTGTATTGCCCATTATTTAAACAGCAATACAAGGTAGTCTTTTGTTCCTCCTCAGGTGTGAGCTATAGCAACAATAAAACAAGAAAGACACAAGCAGAAGGAAGAAACTGTTCCTCTGATACTCACGTGATTGTTTTCATTTCCTTCTTTTCTGCATCTGGCCGGGCACGATTCAGCACTTTGAGGAAATCTGATGTTTTTGCTCTCATGCGCGTGTGAATGTAAGCCTGCACATAGGTCAAAATACAAAAAGGCAGCTAAGCAGATCTATCTTAGTACTTTGAATTTCAAATTTCATCTAAGCACTCTAAAGGATCTACATGCCAGAATGGAGAAGATGAAAGTCAGGAATCATTTTAGGCATATGAAAGAGAAGTTTTGCATAGCTTCTTCAGAAAAAAAAGATTCTATAATAACACTCTTCCTGTACCTTGGAGCATTTGATGTGATAGTGCAGGTAGTCCCGGAATGTGTGAATCAAATTGATGGTGTTGTCCCTGGCAGCAGCACTGGTGTGGCGGGGGAACAGCACTGCAAAGGAGAAGGCAACAGAAAATAGTTACTCTCTACCAAGCACTAACAAAGCTATGAGGGAACTCACTAGTCCCGGGTCAGAGATACATTCAAAAGGCCAACAGCATGTACAGTTATGAATGTGCAGCATTTGCACGGAAGGGCTATAATGAAGTCCTTATCCATGCTGCACACCAGGATTAAGCTTGTCTTAATGGGATGCCTTTAGGGCATCGTCTTTGGAATCAACATCTCTCCACAACTCCAACTCAGGAACTCAACCTAGTATTTGATCAGGCTTAGCTATGCCACTCAGTCCCACAAAATGCTGGCATCAGTGACAAACTTGCTCATCTGAATCTTTCCTAATGGTCCTTCCCTGAGCGCTTCTTGTACAGCTTTCAGTGATCACCACTTTATTCCTCCCAGGCATCTAGATAAACCAAACAATGAGCTTTGCACCCTCACAGGCTCTTTAGTGTGTGAATAAAGAAGAGGCATTATGCAGCCTTTCACTATTTAGGGACAAAATATAGTTCTCACTGATCCAGAGCCAGAAAATATTATTCACAAGGAACTATTTGCAGATATGATATTTAGTACTTATTTTATCTGTATCCAAATGTGTTGAAATGCCTCTCAATTAACAGACTCTACAGTTGCCTTCTCTATTTCTAAGATTCATCACAAACAATTATTGGCAGTTTCTCCTCCTTAACACAATTTGCTAAAGTAAGAGAGCACCTGGGAGAAGGCAACTGCCAAGACTGAGTTTCTTATCCCCTTTGTCATAGAGAATAAATGTTCAGGAGATGACAAGATACATTAATATTCCAAAGCAAAGTCCTGCCAGTGACAAGTTTCTTAGACATCCAGAGGCTTCTGTGGGAAAAGTTTCGTTAACTGTTCCAAGGATGAAGTAGTTGACAGTAGTGCAGAATATGAGAAGAGTCTGATGGATCAGGCCAATGGCCATCTGGTCCAACATCCTGTTCTCACAAGAGCACAGCAGCACTCCACCCACCTGCAATTCCCAACACCTGGTATTCAGAAGCATTACTGCCTCCAACCATGGTGCGCCAGATGTTATAAGCCAAAAGTGACAAGGAGCAGTCAAGTAGGCAGACCTCGTCTAACTGAAATACAACCATGGAGACTGGGGGCATGCGTGCTACTTTCCAGTGATTCTGTTTATAAAACTTGGTACTAGGAAACAAACTATTCCTCACCCAGTAAAACAGGACTAGACGGAGCTCTGGATTTGTCAACTGCACTACAGAATTAGGGATACCCATGCTATTTCTTTGGCACTCCCCAAATCAAGCATGCTAGAGACTGCATGTCACCACCACAGCTCTAAATGAAAAGCCATTTCCAATGCTCCACTGGCTTCTGAGATATGCAAACAACGCTTTTACACTGTACAAGCTGAACTGGTTGTTAATCAGCCACTGGCTAAGTTCAAGGTGCTAGTACTGGTGTATAAGGCCCTATACAATTTGGGACCAGGATACCTATAAGATTGTCTCACCATTCATATACCCTACAGAGCACTGCACCATGCATGAGAGGATGTCTGGCAGATATCATCTTATCAGTAGATCCATTCCATGTGACTGGCCTATAGAGTGATGGTGTCAGCCCTTTATAACTCCCTCCCGTTGCACTTCAGGCAGGCACTGTCTCTATTGTACTTGCAGCACCTATTGAAGACCTTTCTCTTTCAATGAGCCAAAGTAGAGATTTTTATCCCAGCTGGTTATCTGTACTAGATTCGGAATTATTTTTATATATGAAATTGTTTTATGGATGCCTATATTGTGAAATTGCTTTGAGGTGCATCATAGGAAGCTATGCGTAAGTGAAATAACTCTTAAAAGAGATACTAAGCACTTAGCAAACTAAGCAGGATTGCAATGGGAAAATAGCTTTCAACTTGGCTGGTCACCTAGATGAGAGCAGCACCCACTTACCGAAGGTAATGTATCCAATATTATCTCCTACAGCTGCATCTGTATCTTTTAGCTCCAAAGGGGGCTCCCTGTGGCTGAAGAGCACTTGGGGGGCTGTGTGGCTGGCACGACGACCCTCCTTAAACTCCTAGGACAAGACAGGATGAGAAAGAATGTTAATATGAATCAGATACTAAAAACAGCAGGCATCCCCTTTCTGAGCCTGGGTTAATTGTTCTCTATTCTGGGGAATGCAGATGCCCAGAACCAAATATTTATTAAGTCCCTCTCCCCAACTGGTATAACTTCTGAGCTTCTATCATATCTCAGCCTAGAATCAAAACTGCTTGGTAAGGTCACTTCAACAACTATCCTTCAAAATAGTATATGTGTGTTTTCATCACACTGGTATTAAGATTAATTTTAGTGTCAGAACCCCAAGGCACTTCAGGTTAGAAGCCTTAACATCCTTTGCTAGCAGCTTCATCAAGAATACAAAGACACAGGAGAATGGCAGTGCACTTGAAGAATGATCTAAGACTAGGTCACGAGAGAGTAGCTGAGAGCTATCACCACAAAGGGTTACTCCTTCTCTTGACCAAGGTGCTTTACAACTGTATTATTCACTGCCAAGATCCAGTCATTTTATCAGCACACATAATTGCTTCAAGAAATGCTTGACTAAACACAGGGTATTTGGAGCAGCTGAATCTGACTCGTCATAGCTAACATAAATGAAATATTAACAGTACACACTACCTTATCTGGGATGAATAAACTGGGTATCAACTAGGAGGTGAAGCACACACATTTGCACTGCTTCAAATGCTTGAAAAACATCTTGTTGCACCTGAATCTGGGTCCATTGAGTTTCAAGATAAGCTACTGATACTTTGATACTATGTAGTCAAAAGAGGCAAAGTGCTGAATGTATCCACAATTAAGCCATGTTTTAAATCAAATGATGACAGTGTGACGTACAAATAATCTCAATGAAAACTCCCATTACTTTGAGGAATAGGCCTTTTAACATATGGTTCAGAGAGCATAGTATATGTAGAATTAATATTTCTAATTTTAAAGCTCATTTTCTTGGCATTTCTTGCATTAACTATGATTACTTTTGTTTGATTCTTTACTTTCATTTTTAAGCCACTACACTTAGTTTTAAATGCAATTTGTAGTCTACATTTTCTTGACATAATTTGGATGTTGTTCCTCTTTTTCTCTGCTGATTTCCTCTTCTACTTCAAAATTCTCACACTAAGTAAACAGCTCCATGCTCTTGCTCCTATATATTGACTTTTCTCCTCTGCTTTCACCATGCTCTATTCTACTGTATCCTCTTTGAGCTACTGACACCAATATCTTATGTCAGTGCTTAATTTCTAGAAGAGCGATACTGAGGTTCAGGTCTTTTAGAACCACTTCTTCATCTGGAATCCCTTCCTCCTATTTAGTAGTGTGTAGGGAACCTGGTAAAGAAGGACACTGCACCTGTGGAGGAGCAATTTCATTTATTTTTCCTTCCTATATTCTAATAGAATCCAACGATACTGAGGAAACAAATGCAGGGCCTGGGCCACAAACTCTTACAAAATGGAAGGCTTTTTTATTTTGTCAGTTATGTCTAATGTTCCTCTAAGCCCTGCTAGGGCCCCCTTTTACACTGAACACACCCACTTCCTTCTTCTATTACCAAGTGGCACCTCAGGACTCGCTTCTTTGGCTTTCCTTGTGTCCTTCCTATATCCCCCTTTTTGCATCTAGACTTTAGTATACTGTAAGCTTGTGCAGTAGGACCATTTTACCTTTTAATAATCATAGAATGCCTAGGGCAGGCATAGGTAAACTCGGCCCTCCAGCTGTTTTGGGACTACAACTCCCATCCCTAGCTAACAGGACCAGTGGTCAGGGATGATGGGAAGTGTAGCCTCAAAACATCTGGAGGGCTGAGTTTGCCTATGCCTAGCCTAGAGCATTTTGGTGATTCATCATAGATTAGAAAGAGGTGGGTTCTGGAATTAGATTAGGTGATACAATGTCACAGGTGGTAAGGTGATTGCAAGAGTGTCATTCCATACCCCCACTCCACATTCCTTTATACTGCAAACCTGTGGGCAGGATTCTTTGCACAACCCCTACTGAGTTTAGGAGCCTAGCATAATACCTTACAAGCAGGTCCCTAAAGGCACCACCAATGTCAATCAATCTTATCAGGGTAAGGAACTCGCTTCAAAGTTAGCAGCACAATGGCACTCCTGGCATAAATGTGCAAGTCATACACCACTAGAATTTGACAGACCTTGAACTGGCATACCTGCATAAACACCTTTCCAATCACTACGTCGTCATCATCTTTAAATACCGTGCTGAAAACCACTGTGACACGGTCCTTCTTTGATTCAACATACCTAGGAAGGAGGTGAAAAGAAGGAGACTTCTTAGGCGTTCCAGATCTTCAATGTGAAAAACCCACAGGGATTAAAAAACAACAACCCTAAAAGTGTGAACCACTGTCACTATTCAGTTCATATTATTCAGCTATCAGGAGCTCCTTGTGGAGTTTATTTAAAAAACAGTGACCAAAGTACAGTGCCGCCTTCTCCCTGCTCTCTCCTGCCACCTACCCAAATGCAGGGAACAAAGAAGACCTTTAAGGCATGAAATGCGCAACATCTTTCCCTGTACCAAAGGCACCATGCATGTGAGATAACCATAAGGTGGAGGGCATTTTAAGTTGCCTCCCACGGCAGAGATCTCCACACGGTAAGTCACTGGCCAGGTTGCCAATAGTGACTGCCCCTGCCCCACATGCCAGCATAGAATGCTGGCCCAGAACATTTTGCTGCCTTAAATGCAGCCAAAATGATGCCCCTCCCCACAGGCCACTACTTTCTTGCTGTACCATTCAGAAAGCAATTATCACTGCAATCTATCCCCTCAACGCCCTGCTCCCCTTTATGGTAATGGCTGAAGGTCCCTTTATCCTATTGCATTACCAGCTCAGTCTTAACAGCACAGAGAACTGCATAGAACTGGGGGGGACGGGGGGACACAACCAAGTAGGCAAGCACTCAATTCAGCAATGTCTTTTATCTCTGAGGATTATGGCACATCCTTTTGTCTGACCCCTCCAACTTATATGGGGTACTTGTATATATTTACTTGAGCTGTGAATTTGCAAATTAATAGCTTCAGCCCAACTGAGGGTCAGCAGCTACACCTCAGAACATGCAGTCATGTTTTGCTACTGACCACCCTAAAGGAGCTTTTGGTTGACAAAGATCAGTGCGCAACTGAATACAGAATCCTTTGAACATCTCTAAACCTCACAGTTTGGAAACCAATTTCAAAATGCGGGAGACGGAAGGCCAGTTATTTCTTACATAGTTTCATCATCTCGGTAATGGATGACTGCTCTCCTCTCTCCATCCTTTCCTTCCTCCTGGAACTTGAAATATTTCTCAAAGACTGAGGCAAAGCAGTTGCGCTTCAGCATGCCCGCTTGGTGCACAATGGAGTCTTTGGCAGCAGGAAGGTTCTCCAAGTCATACAGCAAAGAGACATTGTAACCTAGAACAGGCAAATGACATTGTGATCACAACTTTCCCCTCCTGGTCAGTCTTGAATGGATCACTTTCTGGAGAAAGCAATGCACTGCTGAATCATACATTCAATAATTATTTCAACCCAACATGCCAAGGGAAGGACATTCAAAATAAGTGTTTGATACATTTCATTTAATGTGTCTCCCCCCCCCCACTCCCACCAAAGGAAAACATTTCTCTGCCTTCTTTCAGAGTTGGGAAAGTAGATCCAACCCCTGTGTTTTGTAACAAATGAGTGGGAAGCAGTACTGTCGCAGGTAACCATGGTTTTCCACTGCTTCTGAATGCCTGTCAGTCTTTTTACACAGAACAAAGAATCCCTAACTAGAGGAGCGGGGGCTTGCTTGGGGTGGATCCAGAATCATAGCTTGCTCTGCTAAGAAATAAAGCTCTGATGTTCTCAGCCTTCCAAGTGGAACACTGAAGGGAGAAGGCGGTGCTTTTTAAAAATAGCACTGTGACAAGGAGATCGCAACTGAGAGCTGGCTTGAAAAGGTGGAAAGCAATTCCTTTTCTGAAAAGCAGGGAGTAATTATACTGGAGCAGCAAACTGAACAAGTTATCAGGGCACATATTATGCAGAGGCTTACCAGACTCTGGAGTTACCAAGTAGTTTCCATACACTCTCTTCAACAACTAGGAAATAGACAGAGAAAAGTGTTGTGAGCTTTGACGTGTCTTCCTATGTGCTCTCTCCAGCACCTTCCCGTCTTTCACTCACCCTGTGCTTTTTAAAGCCCTAACCCTTGTTCCAGTCACTCTTGATGTTCCAAGCAGTTATCCAGAAGCCCTAAAAGTTCTTTTCAACCACTTCACACTCTAACAGTTAAAAGTCTTATACAACAAAGGAAAATATACTGACGTCCAACAGCATAGCTCACCAGCATCAAGTCTTCTCAGCTAGGATACTTATTTTGGCACTACTCAGTTCAGGGTAGAACAGATGAACCCAGTGTGCTTGAAATACTAACTTGATTTTTAGAAATATTTCTTTAAAAGTAGCTGACTAATGCAGAAAGGCATAGGGGGAAGCAGGTTATTGAGCACTTAATACAAGTGGATCTGCAATGAATCATTGCAATACAACCTGCATGGTTTCTGCAACAATAACTGCGCTGTTCCGACAACAAACTCCAAGGAGCAGATTAATGTAAAATGGCCTCTTAAAACTATTCACTATTTAGTATTTCTCACCTTCTAAGTTCTGGGAACATTAAAGTAAATTCTTTTTTCCTGGTTGACAGATTCTAGATTTAATGTTATTCTATGTTAATCCCAAAGAATTCTATGGTGTTCCAGCCACATATTCAGAGGCCAATTATGTTTTTCCTGTTGAGCTATAAATTTCATACATATAATAAGCTTGCTGCTGGTGACATGATGCTTTAATTTGGGAAGAAAGAATAAAGCCACAAGAGATCTTGCCAGAGTTTATGGATTCAATCCATGTCTGGATTCATATAGTAAAAGAGAGGCTGGAGTACTCAAACAACTGAATCACATATACAAGCTTCCAGAAAGTCATAAAATAAGGTAGCACTTTGATTACAGGCCAGATTTTGGTAGAACATATACTATATGCAGAGGAACTTTGACATCTTGTCTTGTCCCAAATCCAATTATTGAAAGTGATTTGCTGCCAGCCAAGTGTAGAGAAGAGCATTTTTTTCCAACCACATGCCATCTCTCACACACAAGTAGTACCTATATGCATGTATTTCACACTGAATGGAATTTCTATATTTTCAAAACACACACCTCTTGCCTTTGAGGAGCAGCTTTACAACCCAGTTACTTAAAGTGTGACAGCAGCTGTGTCCATGCAGACCAGGCAAAAAGACACACTTGAAACTGCACTGAGAGGATCCAGATAGCTTATAAACTAACAGGGTTGGGAACAGAATTGCACAAGGACCCCCAGCACAGCTTGCGAAGGTGGGGCTTAGTGCAAGAGCTTTAGAGGAATGCTTCCATCACAGTGATACTCACAGAAAGTTCAAATCTGTAGCACAAATTGGACTCCCGCATTCACACATACATATGACCTCATGAGGAAATATTTCCCACTCTACTAGCAGTGTGAAATGAGGTTTCACAGGCAGGTTTTTTGAAAGCCATAAGACTAATTCTGTTACTAGCTGCTTACCAAAGAAATGCGCAAGCTCTTGACATACAAAGTGTGTCATACCAGCTACCTTTAGAGCTCATGCATTTCCCCAATACCTGGTGGTCCTGGTTGACTCAGCTACAAAACTTACATTTTTTCCCCTGAAACAAGGGTGAGTAGTTTGAAAAAAGCAATAGGTATCTCTAGAGGGAGAAAGTGAACTGGGCTTTGAGTGAACTGGGCAGCACACTGTTTATTTGAATCAGTTCCTTAACTCACTCCATCTGTCCTCAGAAAGACTGAACTAGATACCACACATTCAAACAAATATGGTAAAACCTAAGACTCTTACTGGGTTGAGAGTTTTCCATGGAAAGTAGCAAGACAACAGGTGCTACAAAACTGAACTTGAACACTTTTTAAATAATTTGCCTGCCTCCTCTGCCCCTTTAGAGGTACTATGCCAACATGCTCCATCAAAGATTTACACAGTCCATTGTTAAAAACCTATGGCAATCTTTTAGTAAACTGTTCATTGCCAAGACTGTTTTCCTCCTGTATAAGGCTAGCCTTATACATCATGTGTTCTGGGCAGACCTTCACTTCCTTTCACCCCACAGCAGAATTTCCCTTTCCTCCATTCCTCTGCTCCTAGTTGCATCCTGCCTTAGAAAGTAATTCTGTTTGGCCAGAGAAATGGATGGGTCAAGCATCGTAGCTGCAATAAAGACACAGTACATTTTTCCAGGTCAATTCAACCAAATGCTCTCAATAAAACCAGACTGGGGCAACTTCCTTGTCTCTTGACAACTGTTAAGTGGCAGCAGCAGGACGGAGACGAAAGAAAGATGCAAAGTTGCTCTGGAGGCAGTGAAGAAGCAATATCCTAGTGCCCCGGGATATCAGCAGCGGCATTGGAGTTCTTCAGGCCAAAGCTGCTCCATACTCCTATTCATTTGATACAGCTGGGGTTTCTCTCTACCTTTTATTTTTCGCACTTAGAAAATCAGAGACTGAACAAGACATGACATGCAAGTGTGTATTAAAAAAACAACAACTGATGGCCACTTTGTTTATGCAAAAACAGCATTGAACAGCCACTGAATGGACACAGACCACTTCCTTTTTATTTTCTGCTCCAAATCAAGCCCTCTTTAAGAAACACCTTAGGCATCCTGAATGGTTCCAGACACACTTGCAAGGCTAAGCATGTATATGTACACAAATATACATGAATAGGAGAAGAGATTTGGAAGAACAAACAGGCAGGGGAAGAGTTAAATCACCACCCTTGACTCACACACTTTTCTGCTCAGAAACAAATCCTCCCCAAACTGCTTTTCCATGAACAAAGAAGCCATCAGGGCTTTAAAAACATGCAGTTTCCAGGCTTTCATTTTTAATTTTTTTAGCCCATGGCTCTTCTCAGATGCCAATGTACATGATTCAAGCAATTTTATGAACCATTTCCTTAGTTTTTTACATATGCCCCGTACCAATTGTAGCATCTGCTCTTGCTAATGCAGAATGAACCCCCGTTCAGTTATGCAACATCTGAAAACCATTTCAGGAACTGAGTCACACTTTCTGCTGAGAGATGCAACCACAAGGCACAGAGAGGACTGTTATTTCTACCATAAATGGCAGCAAGAGACCTGCTGCTCAACATGAACCAAATTTGCCACTTCACACATAAGGGACTTAAGTAGTGAGAGCCCTTGCGGCTTGCAGATAGATTCAATTATTTATTTTTATTCACAAAATGTATATACCACTTGATTGTAAGAACCCTCAAAGTGGGTTTAAAAAAATTCAAGCAGATCTAGAAAGATCCTGCTTTGAAAGCGTTGCTACAGTAGAACCAGCACTTGCAGCTTCCGCAGTGATTCTCCCTTACAAACTCTCCAGGTATCAATGGTACAGTGCAAACCTTTTAATGACAGTGCCCTAGTCAGCAGTACAGAGACTGGAGTAAGCTGTACTATCTCTACAAGTATTAGCACCATGTGTTTCTCCATTCCACAGATATCAGTTTCAAGTTTAAAATGGATTTAAGTCGGACACAGCTAAGCTAAGGAGAAGTCCACCAACAAATGATGAAATACCTGGATGGCAATCATCAAATGAGATTTATAACGAGCAAAATGCCAAATTTAAAACTACCTGGACGTCCTTTCACATGGACAGTAGTTTATAATGAAGTCCTACTATCCACAAAACAACATTATTATAACACAGTGAAGTCAGCATTCAACATCACCTACTAGTCAATCTCCCAAAGTTTGACAGAAAAGGAAACATTTTAATTAATGATGTGGGGCTGAGTCCAAGTACTCTTCCCTTGGAAGAGAGTTCCTTAGTCACTTGTGATCACTGAGAATGTGCTGCCGCAAGTAGGAATTTTTATCACTATAAGTGGGATAAGAGTTTTGAAAATCTTAGCAGGTTAGGAAGAGAAAATGTAGGACCAGGAAGTGTTCTGAGACACACCAAACTCCAACAATTTTGGGCTATGCAAGTCAGCATTTTGAATTGTGCCCATAACAATAGTGTTCAGTAGTTCCACCATGAACAGTGAATTGGCAATGCCTATTTATAGTAATTCAATTAAAGAAAATCAAATGCTTCTAAAGAGTTACCGTATTTTTTGCTCTATAAGATTCACTTTTTCCCTCCTAAAAAAGGAAATGTGTGTGCGTCTTATGGGGCGAATGCAGGCTGCGCATCTATCCCAGAAGCCAGAACAGCAAGAGGGATTGCTGCTTTCACTGCGCAGCAATCCCTCTTGCTGTTCTGGCTTCTGGGATTCAGAATATTTTTTTTCTTATTTTCCTCCTCCAAAAACTAGGTGCATCTTGTGGTCTGGTGCGTCTTATAGAGCGAAAAATACGGTAATTTAGGCAGGTATAGAGGCCGTCAATAGAATATAAGGATAAAGACTACATTCTCACCTCATCAGCACCATGTTCCTGGAGCTCTTTGTAGAACTTTAGAGAAATACTGACCATAACCTTTGTTTTATCACCATTAGGGTTGGAAATATGGTAAAGAACTCCATCAAAGTCTAGGAAGGAAGCGTTTGAGAGATGAGTGCTTGCATGTTTTGGAACCTAGTTGCCCAGCAAGGAAGGACGTTTTCTAAAATAATGTACACCACAGCATAAAGGTTTTGAATTACTAGTAAAAAAGACTTTTACATGAACAGGAAAAGCAGCCTGACAAAGCAGAATCCATCATGTTATGACTGTATTGTGATTAGGTTCTCCCAGATGACACCTGGGCCTATTAGAATCAAGCTGCATTTTCAAAACCACACTCAGGTGCCCAGCCAAGTTAACAGTGGACGTTTATAACCACTTGCTCCTTTGAGTCACTACCCTTAGGCAGAAACTCTTACTATTCAGTGCAAACCTGTATCCACATTCTTCCCCACTGGTAAAACAACAGTTATCAGTGGTTCTGGGCCAATAGGTGCCCAGACCATATCACTATCTGAGTTGAGTGATGATGGCCATTTTATCAAGAATGAAAAAGATTAAGAACCCAGGGCTTGCAAACTTGAGATAAACTCTTTTCACTGGAGTACCAGATGTTGTGAAATATTAATGGAATGATATTCTTAGTTTACAAATTTCACCCTTAAAAGCACACTCAGTCTAGATTGAGAAGGCTATGAAAGCCACCTGATGGATCTATCACCATCATAATCCTCATTAGTTATTAGATGTATATACCACCCTTCATCAAAAAGTCTTACGGTAGTTCACTAGATAACGTACCAACTCCAAAAGGATGAACACAGAACAGCTCCTCATTAGATTACATTAATATACCAAGAAAAGAGCTTTATTTATGCACGCACAGTCCCATCAGCAGAAGAGACACAGGGCTCACTGATAAGGACAAACTCTGCAACACAATGTGGGGATTTGTGTTTTTACTCCCAATTCTTTATCCCAAGAAGTTTAATACATTGGCACGTACCTGCAAATGTTACTTCTACAGCCTCAGGCTTGTTTCTGCAAAAAAACCACACACAGAGAAAAAGCAATCAAAATAAGCCAAAGCCCTTGCAAAAGTTCACAGGATCTGGGGTACACTTCATCACAAAGGGCTGAATGTCAGCTTTTGATCCATATACTTTCTAGCATATCTGCAGCCATTATCTATATGTGCAGCACATTAGCCTTGCTATAGGCATACAGAGATTCCCAATAGCCTCTGATACCCAAGTGACCAGGGTTAGAAATATAACCGTGACCCATACATTCTTATATTAAGCAGCCCTACAAACCTCACTCTACCCTTTGCGTGCTATAGCTTAACAATAGATATATTTGTGTTACTTTGTGAGGCTACAGAACAGGCACAAGCTACTGTAAAAGGGTCCTAATGGAAAGTGAACTTGATTTGTACCATATTCCATACTGGAAAAAACTACCTGGCTCCGTTAGCAGAAGTAATAATAATTTTATTATTTATACCCCGCCCATCTTGCTGGGTTTCCTCAGCCACACATGCAAAGACTCCTGTAAGCACAATGGAGCTTAGCCCCCCACCCCCATATCCGCTCTGAAGGATCAGGAGAGCCCCCAGAACAATGTGGGGGAAGGGGAAACCTTTGCATCAGCACTTCTGCTTGCAATGACAGAACAAGCTCCTTCATAAGAGCACTGGCTGATCCAGTGGTATCACTGATGAAACTAAGAATTCCTCTCATTATTGCAACTCATTTCTGAGTGACTGACCTTGACTTCAGGATGCAATGAATCTGTTCACCACATCTGCTGTTGGGTTTTAACAAGTTCCAAGCAAACTAGCTAGATTTTAGTTTTTATGCAAAAGTATGACCAAGCTTGTGGTCAAGGAAGCCTCTTCCATGTTGACTTTTCTCGCCAGTGGAGGGACTATTGAAACTAGGTTTTGTCCATATTGTGTTAAGTTCTGTCTAGTGCTCATTTAGAACCATAGACAACCAGCAGGAAATTGCTGTAGCAAAAGACAAACATGGTTTCTGAACTACATATTTTGTTTTGGTATTGTGGTATGTATGAGTGAAAATGGTACCCAGAATTTTAACTTCAAGCATCTTCCTTCTCACTAGCTTAAGTCAAAAATAGCTGTGAAATTTCTTAAGCTATGTCTATATATGGCACTAAATTATAAACTATCAATACCAAACCCTTTCTGTTTTGACAACCTCCTCTTCATCCGTGCCAAAAGAATCATGTAAGGTTTCAATGCATTTAAGAAGCTCAAGACAGTTCTTAGAATTCTATGATGAGACTTTAGAAAGCTCAAGACCAGCCTTTGTAGAATATATCTTCCATCATCCCTGACCATTGGCCAGTTGTAGTCTAAAGCATCTGGAGGGCACCAGGTTGGGAAGACTGCTCTAGACAGTTATCACAGTGGATATATGGTGCACAAACCAAGGGGAATAAATGGAAGTATGGCTTCCTATATATGAAATTATTTCCAGTTACCTACAGACTACTCTTAAATTTTGCTTACCATCTGGAGTTTAAGACTATAGGTCTACTACACCAGGAATTAGATCCCCATTTTAGCCTTCAATCTTGAGTGGGGAGCCATTTCCACATGCTCTCAAATTAATCTATGTTCATTGGTTATCAACACAGACCAGAAGATAAATTCCATTTTCAAGCACTAGTCATTACCACGCAGCTAAGTGTGACTGGCAGTCTGGGATTGAGGTAGCAAGAGCATTTTATTAGCTAGAAGCAGAAGGCAGCAAAAGAGGCAGGCTCCCCACCCACACATTTGCTAGTTCTCAAGCAGGAATAAAAAGCAACCATCGTTTCTTATGCACTCACCAAATTCATTTCCACTGCAGAGCTTATGTGAACATAAAATGCACCCATGCAGATGGTTAAAACAGCAAAACTGGTCACCTCCAAGCATTCCAGAACTCTTTCCTGAATATAGTTACGGCAAGTCACATTTTGTGAGCACAAACATGAAGGCAAATTAGTTTACCCAAAGATACATAGTGCCCACACAATTTTAAACCTCTCGGCTGGCAAACTGTGAGAATCCAACCACCATTCTCAATCCACCAGCTCAGTTTTCACTCTATAGTATATGATTGCTGTATACTATATAACAGAAGGGTGGCTCAAAAATGAGATTTGCCACTCATATCATTCTTTGGCTTTCATTTCAAGTACTTCCTTAGTGAGAATGAATGAAAATGGGGCTTATCCTCTTGACTCTTACATTCACCTCTGACTACATCTCTTCCTTTGCAGCTTCTCAATAATAAAAGAGAAAGATACTCAAGGAGAGCAAGGAGGGAACAAATTCAGCCTGATGGCCTTCAGTTACCAACTTGCTAACTGGCAGTTGACTGCTAAGTCCAAATACCTGTGTCCAGCCCAAACTGGCTATTGTGACTTACAGAACTAACTAATATGTCGGTGCTTCTTAAACATTCTTCACTCAGCCACAACATGCTTCAATTTCAGTGCGGATATTTAAGATATTTTCCACTTATTTTGCTAGATGTTTAAAATTCCAGTCAAAGCCATTTTGGCATTTCCTTTGTAGGGCTTTTTGCTAGCCTATGAAAATATATGTCATTCTTCAAGCACACAACATACAAAGGGATTCTATGTTATCCTGCTAGCAATATACACTGACTCATGTGCATGCACACACAGCGTCTACCAAGAGAAGGTGATGTTGGTACCCTGAAAGATGTTGGCAACTTAAACACAGCTGCATATAATGGCTTCTTTCTCATGAAAGAATACACTTTGGCTAGGAGCAGCTGGAGCTATAAAGTACTTCCTTGCTACCAAAAAGTTGTTCCTGTGGCATCTGAGATTTCATCAGCCATTGCCCACATATTCAGATTCATCTTTGTAGTCAGAATGCTTAAATCCAGAGTACTGTTCTCTGCACCCGAAATACAATACTTGTGTGGTGCAACTGCAAAGCAGAAACAGTTATAGAAGACCAATAAACTTTTTATGTAAAATAACATTCTGAATAACTGATTTTATCTTTAATGAACTATTGTTCAGATGAAACCTTCAAAAATCAGTGATGTCACTTATTTCTCACCACTGCGTGCAGTGAATATTTTGTTCCTGTTTATATGTTGCATAGTCAGTAAGGCTGCAATCCAAACTACCAATCCATCACATTTGGGGGGGGGGGCAAGATCTTGCTTTGGGGTGGGATATAAGCATAACATATAAATAAGCTCTGCCAGCCTCCAATTGCAGAGTAATGCTAGTGTGTGTGAACAAAAGTTTAAAGCTTCAAGGCAAGGGACTGATAACATTAACCCATCATATGGAGCCATCCTTCAGCATGTTCTACCAGCACCACAAATACAAGATCCACATTGTTCAATTGGGCATA
Organism: Podarcis erhardii; assembly: GCF_964252035.2. Classification (NCBI taxonomy): domain Eukaryota; kingdom Metazoa; phylum Chordata; class Lepidosauria; order Squamata; family Lacertidae; genus Podarcis; species Podarcis erhardii. The sequence goes on from NC_138497.1 coordinate 88,119,977, forward strand.
AAGTAAAGGTAAAGGGACGCCTGACCGTTAGGTCCAGTCACGAACGACTCTGGGGTTGCAGCGCTCATGACTAAGCTTCTGGTGAACCAGAGCAGCGCATAGAAACACTGTTTACCTTCCCGCCAGAGCGGTACCTATTTATCTACTTGTACTCTGACGTGCTTTCTATGTGTAGCTTTACTTCACTGGTGATGTATGAATCCATTTGCTCCTCCTGATGGCTCCCTTCCCAATCAAAATGACTTATTAGTAGTCAGACTCATCTCCAAACTTTCCAACAAAGCACTGCTTTCTGCTATTCTGATTAAAGTGAGTCTCTCTCTCTTTTTCTTTGTGAGCTTCCTACAGTGCAAGCCACCTGAAACATGAGGACACAGGGAGCTTTTCTTTTAGCTGCATCTGCCCTAAAGAGCAAACAAAAAAGGCTCACAAACCAAAAATACCACCCAGCAGTCAGTTCCCTTCCTGTAACAGACTCTAAATGCAAGACAGGCCTGTTTTTGACAGACTCATCTGAACTTGGGAGGCTAAAAAAAACAGTAGTGGTTTCAGCCAGAGGCATCTGTCTGTTTTCCCCATTAACATTAATGGGCACTGAGTTCAGGCCATTCAAATCCTCTCTGAATCTGATTCCAAGGACATCTACCCTAATGCAAAAGATGATGAGAAATGCTTTTGGCTGGCCTAATTTCTTCCTGCACTCCTCTGTCTCCCTCCACCTAATGATAGCTGTTTGCCATCCTTAAATTAAGTTGCTGTACTTTCGAACTCCTGATCAGACTTTTGTCCCCAAAGCTACTGGTAAGAGAGAATGGCAGCTAGAATGGATCTAAGCCAACACATGCTTAAAACCAACGTCAAATCCCCATCTGACAGCATTTCCCCTATTTTCACACAAGCCAAATGCCTCAGACTAACAGTAAATTAATGAAATGAGAAAAGAGATAATTATGTACAGTATCTTGTGCAGAACTTGCTTCTCATCTGCTACATTAGACAGAAGTGGGGGCCAAGGCACACAGGAAGGCATACAGGGGAACAGCAGCCTAATTAGGAGCTCATTCGGTTCACAATTAATGTCTGGTCTGAGTAATAAAGGAAATTGAGGATTTCAGGCCAATTTAATCTCCCATTTCTGTAGGACAAACAAAAAGCCAATTAAAAGCTTACGCCCTGCACAGGGGATCAGTTCATATTCCACCAAGTCTATACAGATTTGGGGAAGTGCAGGACAGGATGTACTAATAAATATAGATTATGGTAGAATCTGGTAAGAGCACTGTGCCGAAAATAAACATTAGAACAGGAAATTGCAACATTTAAGATAACTAGTTAAAGTGTCCCAGTCAATTCAAGCATTCAAGAATTCAAGCATTCACAGGCACAAACTTTAAATCCCTCATATGCTTAAGGGGTATGAGGGTATGTGGAGCTGTCAGGCTCATATGCTGCACAATTACTTGGAAGTCCCAATGAAAGCAGTGGAATTTCCTTTCAAGTACAAATCTTTGCATTCAGAATGTGTTAAAGCTTATGCAGATCTGCATCATCAGATACAAGGAAAGCACCAAATGGTACGTCAGCCTGGCATGGTGCTAGGCCAGCTACCCAAAGCACTGTGTTTTACAGTGGAAGGACAGTAGACAAATTCTCTTAAACAGATACAGTCAACTCACAATTTACATGCATTTAACTTGTGTGATCCCAGTTTTACATACTTGGTGCTGGCAAACTGATATCGCAAAAATTAAAATGCATGCAAGGCACATGCAATTCAACACATCTCTGACTTGCTTATTGGGCTCTGGGAAGCTCTTGAGCAGGCTTCCTCAACCTCGGCCCTCCAGATGTTTTTGGCCTACAACTCTCATGGTCCCTTGCTAGCAGGACCAGTGGTCAGGGATGATGGGAATTGTAGTCTCAAAACATCTGGAGGGCCAAGGTTGAGGAAGCCTGCTCTTGAGAGATCTTACACAGCCCTGTGACTTCTTGTGAAAGCTTTGAGAACCTGTGCAAGAGCCCCTCCCCGCCAGCCTGGCAAGCAAGGTGGAAAGTTTAAAGGTGGGGATGCTTGTGTGGGGGCAGTTTTGGGCTTGCTTTGACTGTATAGATTTCGACTTTACATGCAATCCCCAGAATGTAACCCTCACATCACCCTCACCCTCACCCTAATTCCCCAGCCACTCTGGGCAGCTTACAGCATATATACAAACATAGTAAATCATCAAGCATTAAAAACTTCCCGATATAGGGCTGCCTTCAGATGTCTTCTAAAAGTTGTGTAGTTCTTTATCTGCTTGACATCTGAAGGGAGGGCATTCCACAGGGAGGGCACCACTCCCAAGAAGGCCCTCTGGTTCCCTGTAACTTCACTTCTCTCAGTGAGGGAACCAGCAGAAGTCTCTCAGAGATGGATCTTAGTGTCTGGGCTGGAGATGCTCCTTCAGGTATACTGGACAGAGGTGATTTAGGGCTTTAAAGGTCAGCACCAACACTTTGAATTGTCAGAATTCAACCTCAATCTGTTACCCACCATCCATCCTCCAGCCACTCACACAAGTTGAAATATGACTTTAGTTTTTTTGAAGTCCAGCCCTTCCATCACTTTACCTTCCATTTTCAGATAGTCTGTCTCTGTACAATGGTTCTACCCTGTGTCTGTTTATTCTTTATGGTGTAATCTCGGTATTTCACATAAGAGACATAAGAGAAGCAGGATAAAATTAAACAGTACATGTAACTTCAGCATCACCTGACTTGAAGAAGATACCAAGGGCTGCTGAAAATACTGAATTATCCAAAACACATAAAATGAATGAGAAGGAAGTAATGTGCAACCCTACTGCAGAAGCACTCCTATTTCTGGCTTTCTGCTGTGTTGAGAGACTCCATTACAGCCAAAGAGAGGGAGCCTCTAAATAGCATTAAGAAACTAAAGCTTGAAAAATCTACATAAAGATATATTAGAAAGATTTTCTATGACAGTCTTGCAGATTAATCAATTATGTCTGTCTACTGCCAATATGTAGTAACCTCTGATCAGCTGCTGCCGGGTGGAGCTGAAGAACTCACTACTTCTTGATGCAGAATTTTGTTCCAAGTTGGCTACAGTCACTGAAAACCTAGACCCAAATAAAGAATCATTCTGCATGGCTTACCAAACCATCTATAACAGAACATTTGAAAAAGTATGTTGAAACAGTTTCCAGATTGCCAGGAAACATCAAGAGCTACAAATGTAAAATTAATGTTATTTAATTCTATGTGTAACTTTGTGTCCATCATAATCTGGGAATGCATGACAAAAGGCATATATAGAAACACTCAAAACCAAAGCTGGAGCCAGAGCAGTTAAAACAGGCTACTAAGTGTGACTTAGCACAGCATAAGCTGTGTGGGCATAATGTTCACAGATCAAGAGTGATAGCTGGGAATGCATAGCATTCTGGGCTGTTCCCAAGAAATATGCGTGCTTTTTAAAAAAAAATAAAAAATAAAAAACCACAGATAACTTGACGTTCCAGAACACCCGTGGGCAAAGCCGAACAAACGTTTTCACAAATATGCAGACAATGAAAGAAAAGATGGTGCCAAAGCCAGGCCCTTCCTAGAAATATATTCTGCTTTATTCCATAGAATACTACATACACTGATGGATCCCTGCTCTCATTTTACTGATCTGACTGCACTACCTTAATTTATCCAAAATTATGCCAAACAGCATTTTCTGTTCCATCAAATAAAGTGAAGTAGCAATGGGACCAGTTCAAACAAAAACAGAAATGTTCAAACTAAAACACAAATGATAGAACTGTGAGACAAGAACAGAACACCCCAATGCAAGCATGGTAGCCCATCCATTAGTTATCACCACTTCCAAGGCATTTAAGCACCCATTACTTCTCTATTTACACTTATTCTGCAACTGAGGGATGTACCTGAAACATTCAAAGAGATAGAAACCAGTACCATATACTGGATTCAGACTAAACACACATTGATTAAGGGCCTGTTTTCAAAGGAGCAGTGCTCTAAACTGTGGGGCTTAGGACTATTTCTCAGATGTATAAATGCAGGAAGAAAAAGTTCTCTATACACCCATTCCGTAAATGAAGAATGACTCAGCTTGAAACAAACAATTTAGTACTCATTTCAGATCTCTGTCTTGGTTTTGAGCTTGTCGGGACATGGAAGCTTTCAGCTTAAAAAATGCAGAACCTACAACTTCCTCTCTGCTAATATACCTAAAATACCAACCATACTGCCGTTCTAGAGAAGCCATTTTGTTAGATTTCCTGACACATAAAGAATTCAACAGGAGATTAGTGCAAGGGCCACATAGGCTGCAATCCTAACATAATGCTGCAGCAGCGGAGTTTGAAGGAATGCTCCAGTCAGTGCTGCATACTAGCTCCAGTATCCACACAAGTAGGGGTTTTTTTTTGGGGGGGGGTAAGTCATATGACAAAATATCCTAGGCTGCTGCAGTGTAAAGGCCCAGATCATGCCTGTTGCATCATAGCAGCAGGATCCACACAGGATCCAACAGATCCTGTGCCAGTCTACCCCTAAACTCAGCCTCGGGGATGCCACTAGCAATAGCTCCTGCCTGTCATCCTGCCTGAAAAGCTGGGTGAAGGGGCATCTCTGCTCCATCCAAACTCCCTCCAGATTGGGGGACTGGATTTCTTTCTCCCGTGTTCGTGTGTGTGTGAAAAATACACCACAAGTTTGCAAATGTGCATGCTACTAGGTATGGTGCAGTGAATAAATTTATGCAAAGGTCTGGAGATACCTGAAATAAAATCGCTACTCAGCCATGAAGCTCACTGGGTACCCCAGGCCAGTTGGCCTAACCTACCTCACATAGTTAATAAGAAATAGAGGAGCTACCCTGAGCTACTTGGGAGTTAAGACAGGATAAAAAGATACTTAAGTGCACTTACCAAAGAATTGTAACTGTACACTAAACAGGAAGCTGCAGCAACCTTGTGCCAAACCAAGGCTTGCTTCTGCATAATTCATGCATGAAGAGGCCTAAGATAGCACATCCTGCCCAAAGAGTTGGGACACAAGTGCTGCAATCATAGAATCGTAGAGTTGGAAGGGACCATGAGGTCCAGTCCAACCCCCTAAAATGCAGGTCTCTTTTGCTCAACACAGGGCTCAAACCCACAACCATGGGTTTAAGAATCTCATTCTCTACCACCTGGGCTATCTGCATGTTAATTCATACATGTGCACGAATGCAGCATCAATACTAAAATTCTACATATTTAGAAATGGGAAGCATTCCACAATAAGATACTCTGTGCACAGGACGTTATATTATGTGAGGGTGATGAATTTACGAACATCCAGAATCAGCAAGTATGGCTAGTGTTATTGTGTGCAAGCATAAAACTGGTTAGTGATGTCTATTGCTTCCCTGGAGTCTTCACACAGTCCTCACATTGTAGTGTGCAAACAACGACTGCTGAAGTTAAGAGGTTGAACCTGGCCAAATACTACACATTCGACTACATGTATTACATTATTACATGTATTACATTAGTGAAATGACATAAACACTCTTAAAACCTCTGACAGGAAATGCTCCTCAATATACTGTTATAGCCTTGAGTAAGCAGGCAGATCTGTATAACATATTGTGTGATTAAATTTTTATCTTTCCCCCCCCAGGAATAGCCCTTCCAAAGTTTTCCTCAAAGTGTGTGTGATGCTTCTGTCAGGCACTGCTACTACCAGAAGCCAGCATCCCATGAACCCAAAGTACTACTTTTTGAACAAAACAAGCACTACAAATTGTATAAAGCTACACTGCATTTAGATTTCTTATACAAAGCATGAGCAGAAGATGGTCTGCTGGACACTGACATGGTACCTGGCATCTCCAATTTTCTGGGATCCTTACAATGAATATTAAAATAGGTGGGCGTGAGAAGCAGTTTTTTTATTAAGGATCATGTAACACAAATCAGTTATACCCTGACAGTTATCTTGGAACTAAATTATAAGCATGGAATATTTGTTTCCAGTATTAAGTACCTTAGATGAAGTCCTGTAGCAACATAGGAATGCAGAAAGCTGCCTTATACCAAGTAAGACTGTTGGTTCATCTAGCTCAGTACTGTTTACACTGACTGACAGCAACTGTTCAGGATTTCAGGCAGGAGTCTTTGCTAGCCCTTCCTGTAGATACTGGGAACTGAACTAGGGGCCTTCTGCACGAAAAAAAACAGATGCTCTACCACTGAGCAATGGCTCTATGAAACAATCCACCTAAGGGACAGGCAAAAGCTGAATGCACCCACACCCTCCAACAACAGGGATACGTTCACCAACACTGTGCCCATGGCACATACACAGCAGAAAACTATTTTCAAACAATTCTGCATGCTCCAAGTTTGAAAAACTCTCAAAAATGGATTTCACAATCTCCTTTTAACTTTGCTTAAACCATTACGGAACACTTGGCTTCTCAGTCACTTTACAACCGTTCCGCACATACCTGAAAGGTACACTCTATGTGCAAACCCAGAGACACACCCTAAGTTAAAACAAGGCTGAGCAAGTGAGATCCCAGAGAAAAGGGCACTTCCTGGTGAGAATGGGGAAGCAGCAGCGTGTGGTGTGTTCAGCCTATACCGCCTGCTCTGCAGCAAACCTGCATTCAAAGGCCACCACCGACTGAACCCACCCAGCCACCCAACCCTTTGGAGTCCCCGTCCCCCCCCCCTTTAGGAACAAGCCTCCTTTCCGCCGCCTAACGTTATGCGATGCCGATACAGCGACGGAGAGCTACAAGGCATTTTGACAGACTGGGAGGAGCGGGAGGGGAGGGAAAATCGATACGAAACGGTTCAGTTTCATGAGTCAGTTTTATTTCTGGGTGGAAAGAAGGGAGCTCAGCGAGGAAGTTGCAAGTCCTCCTCCCGCACCTAGTCACGCAGGGTGGGGAAGCACAACTCCACCCCGGCGGACAGTCAACTAAAGTGGGGGGCGAGTGTGTGTAAAGGGCTGGGTGCGTGTGGAAGTAGGCCCCGAATCCCCGCCCTGCCTTTAAGGAGCCTTGCCGCCCTCCTCCTGCTCCGGCAGCCCGGGTGGTGGGGGGCGGTTGTCGGGGAGCCCCGTTTTGGCCCCCACATCCCCTCCGCCGCCGCCGCCGCCGCCTCGCCTGCCACTCCCTCTCCCCTCTCCCTTCTCTCTCTCACCCGGCGGCCGCGCCCTCGAACTTGAGCGCGAGCGTCTCCTCAATGATGCGGTTGTTGACCTCCAGCAGGATCATGGCGACGGCTGCGGGCGGGACGAGGTGAGGAGGGGTACGGAAGCCGGGCGGGGAAGGAGGAGGCGGGGGGGGAGAGGGGAAGGGAAAGAAAAAAAACCACCTAGCTGAGAAGCGCGCCGCACCGGGGACCCGCCCGACTCCAGCCGCTTCCGCCACAGGGGCCCCACCCACCTTCGCCGAGCCGGCACCGTGCGTCACTTCCGGGCGTGGGAAGGGCCGGGCTGTGAACGGGGGGGGGGGGCGCGAGGAAGACGAACGGGAGGAAGGGAAGTGCGCATGCGCCCTTTCAAGCGACCACCGCCGGAGCCTCGCTCTGGAAGCTACGTAGGGGCTGCTTAGTATGGTCCTCCCCTTCGCGCTATTCACGTCTCCGGTGGGCTGCGCGCGCGTGCTGCTTGGTGTCGGGCCTGCTGATGATGATTGACGGCTGCCGTCCCGGAGGCCCCCCTCGCCCCGCTGTAGCTTCGCGCGTGCCGCCAGATGGTCCTTTCTTGCCGGCCGCGTGCGTGACCTCGGGAAGCGTGTGCCGCCGCCTCCTGCTGACAGTTCTGCTGCGTCCAGCTCAGGCATCTTGGTTAAAGTGTCAATACTCTTGGCAGACCCCATGCAAATCCCCATTCAGCCCTGGAGCGCCCTGGATGAGCTTAGGCCAGGCATTGCCTAACCTGCCTCACGGGGTTCTTCTTGAGATAGCTATGTGATTTTTTTTATTTGTTAAATTTATATCGCGTTCTGCCTCCCAAAAGATCCCAGTGCTACAGATGCATCCGTGATAAAACACGGCAATTAAGACAAGATAAACACATAATGAAAATATTTTTTAAAGGATCCAAATTGCAATGAGGTTTATTGCAAAAGTTAAAAATCCAGATGCAAAAAAGCCCCCCCCCCCCCGCAGGCCTGGGCAGGCTGGTCGTCCTCTTATATACCTGTTGGGATTGACAAGGCACCTGACTCTCACCTGAATCTCATAGCTCTCCTGCAGCTGCCTCTGATCAGTTATTTAACACTTGGGAGAAATAATTACCATCACACGTCATGTGCATGGAAGTTGCCAAACCAATTAACCAGCCAGAAGGATTACTGTTACTAGCACAAGTTTTCCTATAACTTGATGTTGCTGGATAGTTTTGATGAACTGCAAAAGCGTTTTTAGTTTGCTTTCTGTTTTTTTTTTTTTTTTTAAATAATTTTTATTGGGTTTTTACATTTTATAACAACAGACACACACACAAAGACAAAGACAAACAAACACACAAATACAATTACATACCCTAAGTTTCTTTACCCACTTTCATTGACTTCCCCCCACCCCCTCCTCTTACATCCCAATTCCAAAATTAATTCAGCAAGTTCTTACCTAACCTCTTAAAGATATTCACATTGCTTTTAAAAATTAAAATCTTTTGTTTATCTATATTCAACTATCCAATTCTCTTATAATCATTAATTTCTTTTTTTTTTAAGGTCGATCTAACTTCCCCTTCACAAATTTTCCCTTTATTATATTAATTATAGGTCACATTGACCAAGTAAAACAAAACATAACATTTTATAATTCTATTCTCTCCCCCCCCTGCCCCGGTTTCTGTCCCTTCCTAGACAAATGTCCAGAAAACAAACAAAAAATATTTCTAGCCCGGATTCCTCACGTCCGAGGCGTCTGATTCTCTGTCAGTCCCTCTCTGCCAGCTATATTGGTAGTCCTCTTTGATGGTCCTAAGACCCCGAAGGAGTTCAGTCAGAGTCAGATCATATTTTCTTTCATTCAGAATGTTGAAGAGTGTTTGCTGCGAAAGACCATCTAGTTTTCCATACTCAAGAGAAAAGTCCCAATCATATTGCTTTGTTCTTTCTAGTCTTAATATTCCAAGTACTCCAGGGGCTTCTCTCTTCTTCTTTCTCATCTTTCGCAGGTCTGTAATCCAGAGGTCTTCTTGCTCATACTCTAACGCTGCAGATTCCTGGTTGATATTTTCCACTTGTAGTGTCTGAACTCCTTCTTTTTTCTCTGTCAATTCCAAAGGCATCTCTTCCTGCTCAGCTGCAGAATTTTTATCGTACATCTCCTTTGTGCATTCAGCAGAGTTGTTTGTTTCAGGATTCAAGGTCATAAAAACTTTACTCAGAGCCATACTCTGCTCCTGCAGGATTCCCACGAGAAAGAACATTTTTTCTATCTCCGCCAGTAATTTTCCCTCTGCAGCCATTGTAATGTCACTAATTCCCCCTAGGGGGCTTTCAGTTATTTAGTAGTCCTTTTCCAATAATCTGTTACTTTGTTATTATCAATACTTTGTTTCCAATCGCCTCAGTCCAAATGTATCAGCTTTAATTCCAAGAGTTATTAAATAGCAAAATTCTTTACTTTATCCGCCCGTTTGACAGCTTCTTTGACAGCTGTCAAACTCCTTTCACTTCTTCCTCCGGGACCCAAATAGGACACTCCCGGGTTTTTTGGGGGGGATACACACAAAGTTCCAAATTCCCTTTCTCTCCAGCACAAAAATCTTGTTCTATCAAATTTGTGAGAAACTTTTAAATCGTCAAAACAGTATTCATTCCGCCTTAATTCTCCGTTCCTTGCTTTGAAACGTCTATAAGTAGAGGGGGTGCGGACTTCCCTTTAACACATCCCCCGATCGTGCCGAATTCACAGGATAAAATTTTTAAAGTCCAAATTCCACTACTCACGGGTCCTTTGTTATCCAGTCCAAATTTTGGGAAGAAAGTCAGCGCTCTCCTGCCATGGCTTGCGGCTTCGCTCTACTGAGGTAGCGGTCTACTCTCAGCACCACGCCACTCTCCGTACCCTCTCCGCAGCCTTTAAAAAGGCTCTTCGTGGGTCGGGGAGGGCGCTTAAGGTGCCCACCGAGTCACCAAGTCCGCAGGCTTCCGCGCCTGCGGTTTCTGAGGGTCCCCGTGTCGCCGGCACGGCAAGACCCGTCCTCAGCAGAGCCGATTCCCTCCGGAGCTCGGAGGGAATCCGCCATTAGCCGTTCGCGCTAACCCGGAAGTCCTTTAGTTTGCTTTCTGTTGCCACCCTGGAACTTTTCTTTATTGGTGCCACATCATTTTGTACAATTCCTTGCAAATGAAGGAAAACAACTTTTCTGCTTGTATATCTTGATAATACAATTTTGGTTACTGAGAACAAACAAGATTGTACAAAAACAAGATTGGGTGCAGACCAGGACATAGGCGTCCTGACTGTGATGAAGGTGACCTCTGTGCTTGCTTGCTTGCTTAACAGCTGTTGGGACCTTCAAGGTCCCTGCTCTCCCTTCTTATGGTCTTTGTACTGGACCTGGAGACTCCAATAGAGAGCATTCCATGTCAAGAAGGAGAGCAAGTGGGCAGTCTATCAAACGACAGGGCAGGAGTTACATGGAGTAGGGCCTTTTCACTGGTGGTGCCCATTGTATGCCTCACTCTTCCCAGACCTGGTCTCTTTTGCCCTGTATTTTGGAGCTTTATAAATTAGGAAGATTTGGAAGAACTGGTTGACAAGTCTTATTAGTTGCTGACGTATGAGAGGATTTTATTTGCTGCTATTCTGTGCTTCTGGTGCACCAGTGTTTGCACCAGTGTAATTGAGTTGGCCAGGATGCCAGAAGGGATACAATTTATGAGCTTTCTCCATTATCTGCACAGCAGGGGGTGTTCAGTCCACAGTGCAAAGGCTGAGCTGAAGCATTCCCAGATGGTTACCTGCTTTCAGCAATAGGGGTCGCTGTTTGGTAGTACCCAATTGGTTAGCTGTCAGATTCTAGAGCTCCTTATTGGTGGTTCTTAGGTAATTCAAAAAATACAGAGTCCATTCATAAAACACAAAGTTCATTCATAAAGTAGTAACATAAATCTCCATTGCTACATATTGGGTATATATTTCAGCGGTTGAACGTACAAGTTTATGGCCATGCTGTAGTGTAGTGCTTATGCGACTGTGAATAAAAGGTGTCTGAGCTCGATATCTCAGGGTTTGGGGGCAGGAAGAGGTGACAAAACTGATTTCCAATAAGTGCCCCCCTTATTTCCATAACAAGTCCTTGAGTCTGTATTCTGAATGGTGACACCAGGGACCTAGAAGGTGCAGGGCTTGTCAGTCCAGCCCCTGCACAGTCTCAACAGGGCTGACCTTAAGGCAATTGGGCAAAATTGGGCCCCACGGGCTGCTCTTAAGGGGCCCCCTGCACCAGGGCAATCTAGATGGATTTTATTTATATCTATAAGATATAGCAGAGTTTGGCTGTGAACTGGAGCCCTACCAAAAATAATAATAATAATAATCAAGTTGCATCCCACCGCTTCAAATTGGACCCCACTGGCTAGCCCTGAGTCTAATAGTTGCTGGGCCTGAGTTTCCCTGCCCTCGCATGAAGTCTTGGGTTTGCAATTTTGAGAGAGGGGAGTCTGCCCGCTGAGGAGTGGGAGGGCTGGCGAGGCCCTCTAGATTTAGAGGCCCTATGCTTCAGCCTACTTAGCCTATACATAAATCTGGCACTGCTCCCCATATACTTCCATTTTCCTCATTGTGCAACATGATAACTGTGTAGATAAGCCCAGTAACATTCACTCTTGTGTGCTGCCAACAACTGTACTGCTCAGCTCTGCTATTTCCACAGAGGGGGAGGCATTGCTGGAAAGCAGTGGTGCCAAACAGAATTAAATTGCCACCTGATTTTCCCAGTCCTGCACCTTTGACAGCTGCCTAGCAGACAGAAATTCAGAGCGTTTTCCATACTGAATCTCTGCCTGTCATGTAGTTCTTGAAGACACAGGAGCATTGCTAGGGGGGGGGGGAAATTGAACCCTAATTTTAAAAAAGTTTACTGTCTTTTTGTATTTGATTTTTATTTGCAAATTTTGGGTGTAGGAATAATTAGTTTTTCTGTTAACTGCCTTAAATGCAGATCTTTGTTTTGTTTGGGGTTTGATTCTCCTTATACATTTTAATTCAGAATACATTGTAGCATTTTACTTTATGTTTTAAGATAGACTGAAAATGCCTTAATAGGTTTTGGGGTAAAGTAAAATTGTACAGAAATGATTTTTTTTTTTAAAGAATCCTATGCATGAGGGTCACCAGCCTTGTGTTTGTGGGCACCAAGATGACCAGGAAGATATTTGTGGGCACTATAGTGCCAATGAGTGCTGGGTTGGGAATTTCCAGACCTGCATGTGAGTCTTGCTACTCACTACCAACTTTAAAATGTAATACAGCTCTTCTGCAGGATGTTGGGAGGGTTGTTGAAGTAAAACTATTGCACTCCAAACTCATCTGTTATACAAGGGGCTGAAGTCTTTAACCTCCTAGCTGCATTTAAGCACACTTTTAATAAATGCTAACCATACTTAGATACCATTGAACGTTTGGATGGCATTTACGTGTAAGAACATAAGAAGAGTCTGCTGCTGCACGAGCTCTCTCCACTCCTGCAGTTCCCATTCAGAAGCATTACTTCCTCCAACTATGTGGAGGCAGAGCATAGCCATCATGGCTGGTAGCCACTGGTAGCTTTATCCTCTGCGAATTTGTCTAATTGTCTTTTAAATCTGTAAATTAAAATGGATGTAGTGATGGTTATTGTATTGTTAATGTGAGCTGACAGGTGTTTTTTCCCTTGTTTTTTTAGCTAGTTCCCTCCCCCCCCCTTCTCCCCATTCCTCATGAATTTGCAGTAAAATTAAAATAATTAAAAAATGAAAAGAATAATACAGTACTGACTTGTTTTACTATGCATTTTGGGGGAATATGTCAAAGGTGTATTTATCCACCCTTCAGAAATCAGAGTTCACAAGGAAGAGTAAATCTGGCCCCCGTCCCTCCAGCAAACACACACTCCCTAGTAAGCAAACAGGTGGAGCCCCTTTTCCCTCACGTAGTAATGGCTGTCCACAATAAGAACACTGTTCTACCTTTTCTTTTTATTACATGACTTGCAATAAATAACTCTTCTTGGCAATTGACAGTGAAAACCCACAGTTATTTACAATGAGGATTGGGTGGGGTGGAGTAGGTTGGATTTTAAATTTTACTCGTTGTGTCAACAATCCCTGGCAAAGCCAAACATCCCCTCCACATCCATAGCTGTTTCTAAATAACCGCTGCCCAGAGGCCTGCTTCATGGAGCATTTTTCATCTATGTATAGGACTACAGCCCTAATAGAGCCACACTGAGTGATGACATTGAAAGGCAAGGGTGGCTAAGCTTCAGGTTGCATCCAGCCTGTAAAGCTACAGGAAGTAGCCTGTCACCTCCTAGGTGTTATTGCCTGATCTCAGTGCTGTGGTATTCAGGGCTGAGATGGGGAGGTAAGGGGCTCTATTTGCTTTTTTGAGAGTGTTCTCTAAACAGTGGGCAGAGTGTGCTTTATCAGCCAATCACTGCTTGGATGCTCGGCACTGAGATGGGGAGATAAAACCTCTCTGCTTGTGAAGAATAAAAGGTGGGGTTTCAACCACCAGCACAGCTACTGGAATGGGGAGGGGTGGAAATGTTACCATATCCTCTGTCCAGATACTTCTGTGAATAATAATAAAAAACCATTTGAGAGAACTAACTTTCCTCCAGAGTGTGTGTGAGAGAGAGGTGCACCGGCATGTGCACTTAGATGTGTGGCTGCACATGTGATTTGTGTGCTATATATGCAGGATTTGTGTAAGTTATGTGTGGTATTTGTGTGTTGTATGTGTGTGCAAGCACGCATGCACGCACACACACACCTATGTGTAAAGTTACATTCATACCAATCCCAGGCTTCCAGTGGCTGATAATCAATGGGCCAGAAAAAGTTTGCCAACCATGCTTTAAAAGGAACGTTTTCTTTAAGATGTCTAATGCAAGGACTGTGTGTAATCTTGCAAGGACTTGTGGTTGTCCTTGTCTCTCTACTGTGTGCTATTCTATGGTCACACCAATTAATCTAGTGGCAACTTGTTATTTAGAACTACAAATACTTACAATGAGGAGGATTGGGTGGAGCAGAATAGAGGAGTGAGTGGAGATTTGTATGTAAAACAAACATGACAGTACTATGTACATTTTTTAAACTGTAGTGTGTGAAACAGTCCAGTCATTTTATTTATCATTTTCTTCAACAAAGCTCCCAACTTGTACTTGAGCAGAAAACCAGCCTCAAAGTCTGTTTCCTTCACCCACCTAAATGGAAGAAGGGGTGGTGTCTTAGTTATAGCCCAGCCTAGGGTGAGGTTTTCACACTTAATTTCTGCCTCTTTGTGGCAGAGAAGGACCGAGGAAGCAAAGGTAATGACAACAGTACCATAACCTCAGTGTGCACATGATGCTTCCTTTGCTCCTCACACAAACAACTGAAAATAGTGGTGGAAATGGTTAAAAAAGCTTGAAAAGCCCTTAGATGGGCTATAACTAAAACATGGCCACCCTCTGAATTTCAAAATTATCCATATTTTGCTATGCAGTTATCTAGCCAAGTAAACTAACTACCATGTACAAAAATGCATATATTATGGGAAAGTATGCATAAAAATGCAAATATTAGTGAAGATAGCTTACAAAAATGCATTAGATTGTGGAAAATTCTGCAAAAATGTGTCTATTAGCAGTACATCAAGATGCACGCTAAGATGCTGGTGAATTTTCATGAGGTCTTTTAAAAAAACAAAAACATTACAAACTGATGTGGAAATTTCGCAAACTGAAGATTGGAAAAATGAGGAAATGGAAAGAAACTGAAACTGACAGGTTCACAAATCTCTACCCCCACCTGCAAGTCTTCCCTTCTAAAGCAAAATTGTTTGTCAGCTTTGCTTCCTTAACAAATAGTGGGAGAGCAGTGGTTTCTTGCTGTTTCTTGCCCATTTCATCTGACAGTTCAAGAAGCACTCAATTTTGATGGTAGGCTATGTTCCTAAACACACCATGGAGTATGCCCCATTGAATACACTAGGGCTTACGTCTCAGTCAATATGCATAGAATTGTGCCATTAACTTTTAAAGCCATCTAGATCAGCCCACCTCTTTGGCCAAATGTGTGATGAGAATGGGTGTGGAAGTATTCTTAAAAAAACAACCTTTCAGATTCAAAAGCCTTAATGAATTTAGCATATGTTACCGGATCTTTGCTTCCTGGTCATTATTATATTGGAACACATTCCACAGAAGCTGGAGCCAAAAGCCATCAACAGCTTCATTGTATCAAACCCTTGAGGTTAAGAGTTTCCTCCTCTATCATGTAAACATTCGGCTTCCAGAGCATGTAGTTTTTAAAACTATAGTTTTAGCAATTTGCTGACTGATTTGATAATCCGGGAGTGGGTGGGATTGGTCTCCATGGCAAAATTCAGATAGATGGGTAGTCACCATGAAGGACTCTTAGCCGGAAAATTTGCAGAACATATGAGGGCAAAAAACATCATCTTTCCCAGTAGAAGCTTCCGCCTTTGTGGTTCTTTTCACTGGTGTAATCCTTAAACAAAGAAATGGCTCCACCCTGCTTATAGTGAAAAAACAACACATGCTATGATCTTTCCACTTTAGTGTGTGATACAAGTCAAGGGCAAGGGTTGGCTGAAAACCCATTTCATAGCACTTCTCAAGGGTCTTCTCAAAAAGTTACTTGTAATCCATATCTCCTACAATGTTGAATAAAGGTATTCCCATTGACAAAAAATAATTCTGTCTTTGATTTTGTTCTCTAGATCTAACAAAGGATGCTAACTTTGGCATCAAAACATAACCCCAAATTCTATCATACCACTCTGTGCATATAACAGCATATAACATTATTGTTGCTGCCAATGAGTAGGAAGCCAATTCCACATGATCTTTCTTCACAGAACCTTCCAAATAAGCAAGCTTTATAGCTGAGTAGGAATTTGAACCTTGCTCTCTGAGGTCCGCGTCATACCATTCTAACCATTACACCACACTGACCCTCATTTCTGGCATGTGGCTTGGTAGCTTCTGTTTATTTCATGTATTTTTGCAGGGGTAATATACCATCTAAGGGACACGGGTGGCGCTGTGAGTTAAACCACAGAGCCTAGGGCTTGCCGATCAGGTCAGTGGTTCGAATCCCCAAGACGGGGTGAGCTCCCATTGCTCGGTCCCTGCTCCTGTCAACCTAGCAGTTTGAAAACATGTCAAAGTGCAAGTACCGCTCCAGCAGGAAGGTAAACAGCATTTCCGTGCGCTGCTCTGGTTTGCCAGAAACGGCTTAGTCATGCTGGCCACATGACCCGGAAGCTGTACGCCGGCTCTCTCGGCCAATAAAGCGAGATGAGCGCCACAACCCCAGAGTCGTCTGTGACTGGACCTAATGGTCAGGGGTCCCTTTAGCTTTACCTAATATACCATCTAGGTATGACTTGGTAACAATCCTCTCTTATACCCATGTTTAGAGAAATCTTATGTGCAGTTGACCAAAGCTTTCCCTAAACATCCATTGGAATGTCTTTTCCAATATTCTGGGTGCATTTTACATTTTTATTGTACACTAGAACAAATGTGAAAATATTCAGACTATGGCAGGGGGGAGCTGATGCTGCAGTTTTATGCACACATACTTATTTCCTTGGGAGTAAGTCTTATTTAAATCAATAAGACTTCCTTATAAGAACTCTGCTGCATCAGACTAAAAATTCACCCAGGCCACTATCCTTTCCAACAATAGTCAGCAAGGTGCTCCTGCAAAGGACACATGGAGGAAACATGGGAGATGTACTGTTGCCTTCATCCCTGCTTGATTGTGGTCTATCCAGAGACATTTGGTGGACCACTTCCCAGCATCCACAGTCTTTGTCCCTAGCACAAGTGTAGCCAACATGATGCCCTTCAGATGTTGTATACTACATCTCCCATCATCCCTGATTATTAGCCATAATAGCTGGGGCCAAAGCCATGGTCTACTTTCCCCCTCCTGTCACCTACAATACCCGTTGAGTGAGAACCTTCTGTCCATTTTCTCTGTTTAGCCTGCCTTCTGTGTGAGGGTGAAAGAGGATCTGTTGTACTTTTGTTTCTTGAGTGCAGGGCAGAGGACTGGGGAAGAGCTCTTCACACAAGTTTCCGTGACCGAGATAAGAAACCCCTTTTCTTGCTTGCTTTTGTTGCAAAACCAGGGTGCAGGAAACAGAAAATAATACTTTTCCCAATTCTGGAGGCATGTGCTGAAATTGCAACCTATATAGTTCTCCTTTGATTTGATTTTGGGGGTGTAAATTTAAAAATGCTCTCTGTGTGCTTGTTCTTTGATTTAAATATGAAGCTGCAGATACAAAATGCCCTCTCACAGTTTTTTTTTTTAGGGGGCGGTTGCATTTTAGTTTCAAGCTGTATATTTTAAAATGCTGTAATGAAACTAAAATTCATGCCCACTTGAACCTCGGAAACTTGTCCAGAATGGATGATGGCTCTTGGACTAAAGGAAATTTCCCCACCTCTGCTATGCATCCTGCATTGAATTCAGCTACGTCCTACTCAGAGTAAACCATTGAACTTAATGAACCTAAGTTAATCATGTGAATGGGACTAACACTGAGTACCACCTGCTTATGCCAGAATACATGTGTGTTAATAATGATAATGGGGGGGATAATTTTGTGGGGGTTCTGTTGAAATGTGAGGGTGAATACTTGGAGAGAGGGAAAGGCTTTTATTTTTATTTTAAAAAAACAATTGCTTGTGGGACTGGTGGCTTTGGCTGAAACTTGAATGGCAGGTGCCTCGACAGAGAAGAGCTAAAAAAATATTATTGGGGTGGGAAGAGCAATTCTTGAAGTTTGTTGAAATGGAGGGATAGTGGCTGCTCTCCTGTAGACACTTATCCTAGAATGTGTTAATAATGATGGTGGTAATCACTGACAAATATGCCTATGAAGAGGGTGATGTTATAGGATTGGGAGTCAGGTGCCCATGGTTTTAAATTTGTAAGATTGGAGTCTGTCTGCTGAAGTGGTCAATCCAGCCTTTCAGGTGGGGTGTGTGCTTCAAATGTTTGGTGTGCACACAGTTCCATAGCCATTCATAACCTTACTGTCAATGTGGCAGTTTATTTTTCTTCTTACTAAATTCTCTTCAAATGCAACACTTGTTTATAAATTGCAGGTTCCCCAAACAGTGTTACTGGTATGCTTTTGGTCTAGAAATTAAATTCAGTATAAACCCGGAAGGAACGGAACTAGAACAAACCAGAGTTCCTTGAAAGTTTGTTAAGATAATGATGATAGGCTTGGCAAACCAATTAAGATTATACAGTGTTAGAGCAGTGCAAATAAAAAAAGAAATAAATTTAATTTAATCTAAAGTTTCAAAACATCACAACAGAGACTGTTTAATTTTCATTCAACATTGACATAGGACTCTGGTCTGAGTTAATGAATACATGATCTTGATGGGTTGCTTTTCCTCATACCATGAGGTCAACAGCATAAGAGCAGTAGAAGGAAGTAATCAATGAATCTCCTTTAGATTTTCAGGGTGTTTTTTCATGGGACAAGTCCACACTGCAACACTATACATATTTACTTGGAAATAACACCCACATTGTTACATGGGTCTTACTCCCAGGAAAGTGCACATCGGATTGCCATCAATAGCCAAATTGTTTCTGACATGCTTGTTCAAATACTTTCAAAGCCAGTAGAAATTATCCAAATTGTGTGCCACTATCCTCCCAGTTCGGGGGAAAAAAAATCCTCTCCAATGTCATCAACTATATTTTATTTATTGCTTTCTTCCGAGCTATATCCATCTTCTTTTCTCTGTGGTATTCTGAATAAATGTGCCTGCTGAGCCAATGGCACAAGATTCCTAAGTAGATGTTTTTATTCAGTAACCTCTCACTGAATCAGTCTAGAAACTATTCCACCACCACTTTACCCCCCAAATTGATAATTCTTTTGGTTACCTCTGGCAGGATTCCCTGCACATTGCACAGTATAATATGGATTCAAAGGGCTACTTTGTTTAGCAACAGGTTTTGCATGGTAGCAGGGAATGGAATTGTTATATGAGTGTCAGGTTCTTTTCAGATCCATTGTTTGGTTATTGCATAACATTACTTGTTATGCTCCCAACATCAGGATTTAAGATGCTGAAGTTTCAACTTTTAAAAAATGCTCGAGCATTTTGAGAATTGTTAAACTTAGATTCTACCCATATATTACAGATACATAGCCTTGTTCATGTGTCTGTTTTGGCTCTCCTTGAATCATTCTGAAGACAATTCCACTTCTGCCCCAAAGCAAACTCTTGCCACTTGTAGCAGAGTTTTCTGCATGCAGCAAAGTATTGCAGTGGTACCTTGGGTTACATATGCTTCAGGTTACATACGCTTCAGGATTCCATGCTCCGCTAACCCAGAAATAGTGCTTCAGATTAAGAACTTTGCTTCAGGATGAGAACAGAAATCGGGCTCCGGCGGCGCGGCAGCAGTAGGAGGCTCCATTACCTAAAGTGGTGCTTCAGGTTAAGAACAGTTTCAGGTTAAGAACGGACCTCCAGAACGAATTAAATACTTAACCCGAGGTACCACTGTATATGGATTCCAAAGGCTACTTCTTTTAGCAACAGGTTTTGAGTGGTAACAGGAAATGGAATTGTTAGATGAGTGCCAGGTTCCTTTAAGCTCTGCTGTTTGGTTCTTGTGTAACATTGACTGATATGCAGGATTTAAGTTGCAGCAGTTTTAAATTCTTTGTTAAAATGCTCAAGCATTTTGAGAATGGTTAAACTTAGATTGGGTCCATGTATAACAGATATAGAACCCCTTGATCTTAATGAACTTGTTCTTGTGTCTCTACACAGACCCAGAGAAACACCTCAAGGATGGCAAAGACAGTTCTGTTTTCTGATCTGGATCTTTCAGACCTATATCCAGATGCTAATTACAGTGACTATGACTACTATGGCACTTTCAACCCTAACAGCGTAGCAGCAAAAGCACCCTGCGGAATCGATGTTATGCCACCTGTGTTCAAATACCTAGTGGCATTCATCTACGGTCTCACATGCCTTCTGAGCCTGGTGGGGAACTCCTTGGTGGTTCTGGTGATTGCCTACAGCAAAGGAAACCGTTCTGCCACAGATGTGTATCTTCTAAACCTTGCCATTGCTGATCCTCTTTGCACTCACCTTGCCTTTCTGGGCTGTAGATAGAGCGCATGAATGGATCTTTGGCACTCCCATGTGCAAAATCCTGTCACTCCTGAAGGAAGTCAACTTCTGCAGTGGCATCCTCCTGCTGGCCAGTATCAGCATGGATCGCTACCTGGCAATAGTTCACGCTACTCGGGCAGTCACTCAGAAGAGGAGCTGGGTCAGATTTGTCTGCGTTGCCATCTGGCTGCTCTCCCTCATCCTCTCCCTTCCTGTAATTATCTTCCATGAGGCTTTCTTGCCAACCGAGGAGATGAAATGGGTTTGTCACAAAAATATTGGCTGAAATCAAATATCTGGCATTAGGGCGAAACTGAGAATCCTGCCACAAACGTTTGGCTTCATTCTTCCCTTGATCATCATGCTCTTCTGCTATGGTGTGACGGTACACAGACTCTACCAGACCAAGAACAGTCCAAAAAAGAAGGCCATGAAAGTCATCTTGGCTGTGGTGCTGGTCTTCCTGGTCTCTTGGCTGCCCTACAATATCTCTCTGCTTCTTGATACATTAATGAGGTCTGGAGCTATTGGTGAAAGCTGTGACCTTCGCAACGGCATTGATGCAGCCCTTTCGGGTACTGAAATCCTGGGATTTGCTCACAGCTGCATAAACCCCATCATATATGCCTTCATAGGGCAGAAGTTCCGGATCAACTTCCTCAAGATCCTGGTCACAAGAGGCATCATCAGCAAAGAAGCCTTGACTCGATTTAGAAAGGGTTCCTCCTTCTCATCTACCTCTCTGTAATAGCCTGGGGGGAAGAAAAAATAGGATGGAATCAAACAGCTGAAATGAGGGTGAAACAGAACCCTGCCACAAATGTTTGGCTTCATTCTTCCTTTGATCATCATGCTCTTCTGTGCCATGCATATTATATATACAGTGGTGCCTCGCAAGATGAAAAGAATCCGTTCCGCGATTCTCTTCGTCTAGCGGTTTTTTCGTCTTGCGAAGCAAGCCCATTGACGGCTTAGCGGCTTAGCGCTATTAGCGGCTTAGCGGCTTTTAGCGGCTTTTAGCGGCTTATCGGCTTAGCGGATCAGCTGATAAGCAGCTTAGCGTCTTAGAAAAAGGGGGGGGAAAGGAAAAAAAACCCGCAGGAACTTGCAAGACATTTTCGTCTTGCGAAGCAAGCCCATAGGGAAATTCGTTTTGCGAAGCGCCTCCAAAACGGAAAACCCTTTCGTCTAGCGGGTTTTCCGTCTTGCGAGGCGTTCGTCTTGCGGGGCACCACTGTAGTTTCTTATAAACAATCCAAACCATCTCTTGTTCTGCTAAAGCCATTCTGTCCAAAATAGAATCCTGTGATAAAATTTTGACTGGATGTAGCTATCATTTCTATATGAGCTTAACTAAAAATAAAATATACAGAGCAAGGAAACTTAATCCCCTCTCTACCTTTAATTCCTTATTTTGTAGAACTGCCTTTTGTATATTTTAAATTGAATGTGGTCATCATAGAAATATGATTTTACTGTAATCTTGACTGCAGAGCTATGTTCAAGTCAGTAACTGACCCCTTAGCAACTGCTTTAAATGCATCCCATTGCATAAACAAACCTGTTCCTTCATAAGGATTGTTCATTACTGAAAATGTGGTTCATGAATGACCTAACTTGAAACATTTGAAGCCAACTACATTTCAAGTCACCCAACTTTTTATGGGGAGAAGCTTCTGTTATAGGTCAGGAAATACAGCATCCGTAGTATGTAGGAAGCTTCCTTTTTGGCCTGCTGAACTCCATCTGCATATTTTCCCTTGCCCAGGGGGTAAGGGTAGTGTGCTATTTAGTGGTGGATAAGATCAGCCTTTCCCATCTCAGTGATTTGCATTTTATGAGACATTGTTATATGAGCTGAGAGTCTTTATGATCCCTATTAAAACAATTATGTGGTTCTACCTGTCAGCAAGACTTCAGTTACCAATGTATCTAAAAGGCGAGAGACACCCCCAAAGCTAACAGGAGGGGCCAGAAGGACAATATTTGCTCTCTCTGTGTGAAAACATTCACAGAAAAACAAATCAAGCTTTATGAAAGCAGAAATAGGCTTTTGGGAACAACTCCTGAGAACATTATTTGCAAGTCAAGCATGGCCAAGGTGGGCAGGCCCCAAATGAAGGAGCAGGGCTTTTCCTGGCTGGGAATTCAACTCAGGGCATGATGGCAATACAGTCTTCAAGGGTCACCATGCAGAAAGGCGATGGAGAAGCTAGGCTCTACACCTGACTTCTTAGCATTTAGGGCAACACCACTCATAGGACACACTGCAGAGCTGGAACTGGAGCAGAAGTCATGATCAGGCAGAAGGCATGTTTCTGAAGCAGTCTTTCCCAAGCAGGTGCTTTCCAGATGTTTTTGACTACAGCTCCCATCAGCCCCTGCCAGTTGGCTGATGGGAGTTGTAGTCCAAAACATCTGGAGGGCACTAGGTTGGAAAAGGCTGCTGTAAAGGGCGTCACTGTGAAATAGAATTCGCAGAGGATATGTGCTTTTTTGGCCAGGAGCCACAATTGCAACAGAAATCACATAAACTGGCTAGCCAGCCTGACAGTGAGGTGTGAAAAGATCAAGTATAATCTTTGTAGCAAAAACAACACAAGAGTCTTGTGGCACCAAAGGCTAACATATTTATTATGGCATCAGCTTTTGTTTACCAGTGGTCATACCCACAAATATATGCACACACAGAGTATTAGGGTTTTTTTTATTTAAAAAATGGTAAACAATGTGGCCAAATGGTTATCAAATACCCCCCCCCAAAAAAGCTCAATCCATGACCTTTCTATTTATGTAAAACTTCAATATATATAGAATATATATATTCTAAAATATATAGAGACTGAAATACCCAGGTGTCAGAGGTTATTTATGTACACAACAACTGTGGCCCATGTTTTGTTAGCCCAAAAATGGAAAGTGAGTGAGGTCCCAACTAAACAGGATTGGCAACTTAAGTTGACAGAATATGCAGAACTTACAGATTTAACATATAGAATAAGAGACCAAGAAGAATATACGTTTAAAGAAGATTGGAAACGTTGTTTGAGTATATGGAAAATATGGAATATATTGAGTATATGGAAAATAACTGTGTACAGCTGAAAACACTGGCAGCATTAAGATAAATTCAACAGAGTAAATAATTATTGATGGATGCAATAGTGGAAAACCGATTGGAATGGTTATTATAAAATATGCAGGGGTGTAAGATATGCAAAATGAACCATGGAAAGAGAAGGCGGGAAGTCATTGGATATTTTAAAGTTTGTAAAATGTTTATTTGAAATTGCAAAACAGAAAATTTAATAACAATTATAAAAAAAAGTCCCATTGTTTTTTTTTTTTTTTTGATGAGCATCCCATCATCCCTGCACCAGCAAAAAATTGCCAGAAATCATTCACATTTGAAGTAGCTTCCCTAAAACATCCAAACTTTTTGCTTGATATTCAAGCAATAGTTCCCTCTGCTGGGGAGTTGTAAGGAGAGCATCAAGGGACACATATTATTTCCTGCATGCCAGTCCGGCAGTTAGGATGGCAAAATATTATTTGGTGAAATCTTTAAATTGCTTTCCATCTTCCTGTCAGTGATTGCAGCTCTGATGTTGTTTCATAGCCCTTTAAGCAGAGAACGATTTGTGGGCAGAAATTGTATGTACTGATGGATGCTGTGTTGGTCCAGCAAAGGAAACTAAAAGAACTTTCAGACTGTCACTATTTGGAGATGAGATTCAGTCACATACTTCAAAATTTAGGATGGAATAGTATACTTGATTGGGAGGTCTTGAGCAAAAAACCTTCTGCCCCAAATATCAATTTTTTGCAATTAAGGAAAGTGACGGGGAGATGCCCTGGAACATGTGGGAAACCACTTGTGTTGACACATCATCTAACTTCCCTGAAAACACATCATCTAAATTCCCCACAAACAAATTAAGAAAGAAATCAAGAAGAAAAGAAAGCAACAAACAGGTAATCTGTGAGTGCCTTCACTCAGGCTTGTCACTCAAATGTCATCTCACAGAAATAATTACTCTTGTCTTCTGGCATAGAATACAGAAATAACTATATACTTAGAACAGTTCAAAATTGGTAAACCATTGGATCTCACAAATCTCCTACTGTATATGCATTCAGTGATAAAAATGGGGGGGGGGGTCATTTGAATCATACGTCATCATTTTCAAAGAGAGGGAGGTTCAATTTACCCTACACCCTTCAGTTATCATGTCCTCCAGTTGCAGCCCCTGAACTCTATCATAAACAACAATGTCCTTAAAAATACGCTTTTCCCTCTCCTGCAGATCTGAAACAGGACATGCTTTTTATGGTTATGGAAGTCCATCACAGTATTTTCAAAGATTGCATTAGAATTTTTCAATGCAGGCAGACAGATTTTCTAAACACTGTCTACAGGAGTAGATGAGTTTCTGCACTATATCAGACTGAACAGCTTGATCTTTGATCTGCAAGGAAGGAGCTGTGAACTAGTAACCAAGTTCAGCATCATGTTGGGGTAATCAAAGTGAAGGAACTGAGTGAGTCCCCTACTAGTATACTTCTCACAGCTGGAGCTGTTTCCTGTTATAGTCCTCCACAGCCTATTCCTCACCCAGCTTCTTAAGTAATAGAAAGGAGGACTTGGTGTGCTTTCTGGAGGGAAGTTTTGCAAAGGCCAGTTCCTCCTAGAAAACACGAACTTTCAGCATCACATTTTTTGTGCTCTCAGGACAATTCTCTAAAGCAGGCAGGTAAGTGAATGACTCTGCCTAACTCTGCATAGGATTGAGGTTGAGGATAAGAATGATAAGGACAATATATTAATATATTGGGAATAACGCATTGATAGTCAAGACTTGGTATTCCAGAGTGCTAAAGTTCTACATAAATGTGTAACAGGCTAGAAAATAAAAGTTAAGCAGCTGTAGAATTTTGATGGTGTGATCCTCACTGTTGATCATAATGATTGTATCTGACTTGTATTGCGGTGCCAGTCGGCAGACTCAAATCTTACTAAATATTATTTTGAACAGCATATTAAATTATACCAGTCTAATACCCATTTTACATGTGATATCACAGCACTGATCATAGTTTATCTTGCAACTGACCATACAATATTTCCAATTTTAAATAATAATAGGAAACAAAATACACACAGAGATGACTAATACTATGCAATACTGGATTTGAATATTAATGTTGTGTTGTAATTGTTGTAGCCCATCCTGGGACTTTATGGTGAAGGGAAGGCAGTAATAATAATAATAATAATAATAATAATAATATAGTAATGGATTTTGAATACAAAGTGATGCACTTGATACTGAACATCAGACGTCTCTCATGTGGGGTAGATTGAGATCACAGATCTGATACTGATACAGAATGACTCCTGAGAGGGGAAGGCTGCTTAGAGAAGGATCCTGCAACTGGTGATGTTATATAGATAGAATTATCAGCAGCAATTGCAACAATTATTTACTACAGCTGTTGCTCATACAGCACTCTCAATACCTTGCTTTTCATAAATCAAAAAGACAGCAGCTGCACCTCTGCATGAGTGTCCTTGTGAATTTTCTAGTGATTTACATTACGGAGATAGGCACTGCAACGTTCCACACAATTAACTCTTTGCAACATTCAAACTCAGTGATGCACACTGAACTCTCATGTGGGGCCTGGCTATGTAGCAATTGTGCTGGATTCCACTGGACTAGCTAGCAGAGCAAGAGAGAGTTTATACTGTCAGTCCAAAGAAGTATCTAATCACAACAGGAAGCTATTGCAGTAGAAGCTCCCGAGCCAAACAATTTCTGTTTCCTACCAAGATGTCCAAATTTATATTGAACTCAAAACCACAAATTAATTTATAAATCATACAAAAAATAAGAATATTGGGGCAGAGGCGTAGGAAGGGGGGTGGGGGGTGAACTGCCCTGGGTGTCATCGCTGAGGGGGAAGCTTGGGAGTTGCGGGCGGGAGGCGCGCCCAGGGTGACATTCGGTGCGCCGCCTGCCTGCGACTCCTAAGCCTACCCCGAGGCATTGATGGGGGGGGGGAGGTGACAATTTTTTCTCGCACTGGGTACCACCTTACCTTGCTACGCCTCTGTATTGGGGAATGTCACTATAGATTGACTTTTCTTTGCACATAAATGAGACAGCCTGGATTTTGATAATCTATTGAAAGACGTAATCTCTCCAGTGTTGGCTGTTTCCCAGCATTAAATCAGAGAACAGAGGTCAGTGCAGGAAAATATTTATGCATGAAGCAGCCCATAGTTTTCAGCTACACTGGGTATTAATGCAGACCTCAGGAATGAGACTTGCATGGCAGACCTGCTAAAGCAAACATGCTGTGCATCTTGGGAAAGAGGTGTGCTCACACTTCCTATTGCAAGAACAGCAAAAGCAACGAAGTTATTGGCACAGATTTCCCCACATTGCCATAAAGATGAAACTTCACACATGTAGTTTTGCTACACAGACATATCCTCTCCACAGGAAGAGAGCAAAACAGCACGTATGTATGTTTCACAGTGGTTATGACAGGTGTTTCGAAGTTATCACATAAAAATAAACACTTGATCTGTTTTCACATATGATGGTGTGCAGTATATACCAGATGTAGCCAATGTGGTGCTCTGCAGATAATGCTGGATTACAGCACCCATCATCTCTGACCATTGGCCATGCTGGCTGGGGCTGATGAGAAATGGAGTCAAAGGCCAAAGAAGAGCCCTGGTGTACACAGATATCAATTTCCCTACCATGGGTAGGTTCATATTGCAATGGGAATGTGTGGTAAGTGAGGTGGTCCTCACAGTAGAAAGATGGTTGTTATTTTGGGGTAGGATTCAATTACATACTGGCAAATTCAAGTTGCACATTATGATTCATCAGGAGGTCTTGCACAATAAACCAGCTTCTCAAAAAGATCTGATTTCTGTGATAAGGAACGTGATGAGAAAAAATCCTAGAAAGGGTTGAAGCAATGTCATCTCACTTATGAATGGCCCGGCATTCAAATTGCATAGCTGGGATCTCTCTAGACTCTAGCTACCATATCTATGTTGCCATAAAGTTCCGCTTTTGTATGGAAGGAAGCCTGGTTAGTTGCATCAAATCAATGCATTTTTTTGGAAAAGGCAGCCAAGTATATATTCTCATACCTAAGTGACGCGACACCTCAGACTGGGGCCAAATGTCTCTCTGGACATTGAGACTTTCCCCAGGCCACTTTCCCCAAGCTGCACCCTCAGCAGTTTTCCTTTGTGCCTTTCCTTAAATGCCTTTCCCAGAAAACTCCGTGCCATTTTCTCTTCACCCCATTTGTGAGATAAGATGGCGTCCGGCACGCTTCTACTGCGCCACTGGACGCCCGTGCCGATAGAAAAAGCGAGCTCCCTCAGCTCTCTTAGCAGAGTCTTTGCAGCAGCAGAAACTGTTGCCTTGTGTGTGGATAATAAATCAGACCAAATGCAGGCCTTTTGCTAATCTCCAACAGTCTTTTAATGAGTAGAAAAACATCATAAATTAGCCAGGCAAGAGAGCAGGCATCCTTTCGCCTCTCAGCCGAAAATGAAAGAGAACTCACACACAAAGAAAGATTCCCGTATGTGAACATAACCACGCCTCAGAATGACGTCACACAGAACTGTTTAACCCTGTAAGTTCTTATTCTCCTCACACCATTTTCCACTCCACCCCACAAAATAGTCCGCAGCAGAGATTTAAAGTCACAAAATATGCTACAAAGTGAAGGGTGGATATATATAGGCTGTTAGACCTTTAAAGTATGCTCTTCCAAGTGAGTTCCAACATGTCCTCTTAAAAAAATATTTCCAAATTCTCCCTCTTTCCCCAGCATAGGAAAAGACCAAACATTTGGTAGCTTAAAAAATGATTTACTAACAAACTCTCCAAAGGTCAGATTCATGTGCGTTTTCTTACACCAAACAGAAAAGTTGCACAGGCAGTAAAACGTAGCTTAGTTACAAAGTGATAAAACTTCCTAAATCCTTACCAAGAGGTTGGTAAAAGCCATGAGGCTGAGCTGCAAACCTCCTTACATGCTTAGTTCACAGGTAGAGTAAGGCTAACAAAGACTTGATTGCCCATTTCCTTCCAAGGTAAGGGGAAGTAGCATAGCTAAGTCTGACTGGACAATTAACCCCTTCATGAATTAATCAGACTTAAGTATTTGGGGTATATGAGGCTGGTTATCCTATGTTCTCCTTAACATGAGAACTGTGGGAATTCAATATTAACAATGGACTACCTCGCAGGCAAACAGTGAATGAAATGCGACATTTTAGACCAATGGCCAGGGCACATTTAGGCCACTCCAAGGTGATTGTGGGGCTTAAGATACCAATATGGAGCCGTGTGTGTTTTACTTCTGGTGAGCTGTAACTTTTTGAAGCATTTTGAAAATGACAATGGTAAATCTGATCCATGTATAACAGATACATAATCTCTTGATCTTAATGAACTTGATCATGTGTCTGTTTTGGCTTCAAACTCTATGCAGGTCCACAGCAAGACCTCAAGGATGGCAAATACATTTGTGCTTTCTGATTTGGATCTTTCGGACCTAGATCTAGATGCTAATTACAGTGACTACTACGGCACTTTCAACCCTAACAGCGTAGCAGCAAAAGCACCCTGCGGAATCGATGTTATGCCACCTGTGTTCAAATACCTAGTGGCATTCATCTATGGCCTGACATGCCTTCTGAGCCTGGTGGGGAACTCCTTGGTGGTTCTGGTGATTGCCTACAGCAAAGGAAACCGTTCTGCCACAGATGTTTATCTTCTGAACCTTGCCATTGCCGATCTCCTCTTTGCACTCACCTTGCCTTTCTGGGCTGTAGATAGAGCGCATGAATGGATCTTTGGCACTCCCATGTGCAAAATCCTGTCACTCCTGAAGGAAGTCAACTTCTACAGTGGCATCCTCCTGCTGGCCAGTATCAGCATGGATCGCTACCTGGCAATAGTTCACGCTACTCGGGCAGTCACTCAGAAGAGGAGCTGGGTCAGATTTGTCTGCGTTGGCATCTGGCTGCTCTCCCTCATCCTCTCCCTTCCTGTAATTATCTTCCATGAGGCTTTCTTGCCAACTGAGAAGATGAAATGGGTTTGTTATGAAAATATTGGATGGAATCAAACATCTGACATTCGGGTGAAACTGAGAATCCTGCCTCAAACGTTTGGCTTCATTCTTCCCTTGATCATCATGCTCTTCTGCTATGGTGTGACGGTACACAGACTCTACCAGACCAAGAACAGTCAAAAAAAGAAGGCCATGAAAGTCATCTTGGCTGTGGTGCTGGTCTTCCTGGTCTGTTGGCTGCCCTACAATATTTCTCTGCTTGCTGATACCTTGATGAGGATGGCAGCTATTGCTGAAAGCTGCAGCCGCCACCGCAGCATCAATGCAGCCCTTTCGGGTACTGAAATCCTGGGATTTGCTCACAGCTGCATAAACCCCATCATATATGCCTTCATAGGTCAGAAGTTCCGGAACAACTTCCTGAAGATCCTGGTCACAAGAGGCATCATCAGCAAAGACGCCTTGACTCGATTTAGAAAGGGTTCCTCCTTCTCATCCACCTCTGGCATCACATCTACAACTCTGTAATAGGCTGGGGGGGGGGGAGAGAAAAAAAGGGAGAAACAGAACACTCAAGACAGAGTATGTCCAGCCACTGTTACGATGAAGGTCTTTGTAGACTTCAAGAATCAGGTCCAATAAGATGATACCACTGAAATGCTAAAAAAACCAACTACTATTTTGCCAATATTAGTGGAGATTCAGCAGTGCTAATACAGAGTTCCTTATAAACAATGTCCAAACAATCTCCTGTTCTCTTACCACCATTCTGTCTAAAGTAGAATGCTGTGACAAAACTTTGAGTGGATGTAGCCATCATTTTTATATGTGGTTAAGTAAAAATGTGATATATAGAGAGTGGGCAAACTACATTCCCTTTCTACTTTTAATTCATTATTTTATAGATCTGTCTTTAGTATACTTTAAATCGAATATATTTATACATCTTGATAGAAATATGTTTCTGCTGTAAACTGCAGTGCTATGCTTAAAGTCAGTCACGAACCCTCTAGCAAATGCTTTAAACACATCCTTTGGCACAAACAGTCCTGTTTCTACACTCACATTAATTAGAAAACAGATGTTTATGTTTTTTAACACTTTATGGTAACCCTTAATCTTGTAACAAAAAATAATTTGAATTCTGTGTTTTTTTTCTATGCAACTGTTCTTCATACTATGCTAAAATTAAATATTGATTTCTGTTCTAATTTTTAAACACCTATGAAAGCATTTGTATGCTGCTAAGCTTTTGCTGACAATATAGAAAATATCCTTCCGTAATTCTTAGTTGACCTCTGATTTTATTTTTTCATATGGTTGTTATCACGTGGTTTTATGTATGATTGTTGTAAACTGCCCTTTTCCTGAACAGAGGTTTATACATATATTTTTTATATGTAAATAAAAAATAAAATAAAAAAAATATACTGTATATGTCAGAAAGGTAGCCCTGCACTGCAAGCAATATTGAATGTTGTTAAGTTTTCTTATGAACTCTTAAATGTCTTTTCTTTGTTGTTGTTTTCTGAACAAGCAATAATATCTTGTGGCATCCAAAAGAATAAAAAAATGCATAATGGCATAAGCGTAGGGGTGTGTGTGTAGATTCAGGGAGGTCAGAAGGAAATTAAATGCATACAGTACGGAACAGCAATTGCATCATTGGCAATGATTTTTCACAAGGGCAGTCCCCAAAAAGTATAGGCTGTATTAGGAGGTGAGAAAAAAAATGACCCCCTCATTTCAGCTGGACGTAGGAACACTAAAGTTTCTATTTTAATTTCCAACTAGTGACGTATTTGCACATTTGTTAGACTTCATGTGTTCTATTTGAATGACTTGCTCTCAGTGCCTGTAGTTGATGCTTAATGTGTCATGCTTAATGACATCACTATGACCTGCCTCTGTGTGTCAGCAGTTGGACTGAGGAGGAATGTTGTGGGCTGCCCCCCTTCTTCTGAACCTTCCCAGGAACTGGAGGACAGTATAGATTTAGAACAGTGGTTTGCAGAAGGTCATAGTTCAGAGGCTGCAGAGGGGAGAAGCTGGGAAATATTGGGAGAGGAACAGCAGGAAGAAGAAACACCAAGGGAGAGACAGCTGACAGACTCAGTGTCTTTGGAGAGCATTCCTGACCTCTCCCTAACATAGGACCAGGCAAGCATTGAGGATAGTGGAACAGAAAACTCAGAGGCAGAAAGCTCAGATTAGCCGACGCAAGGATGACGTAGAATAGGAGAGACGGAGGGGTTGGACTTTACTCGGAGCAACGCCATTATCTTAGGGAGACTGCATTCTTTTGTGTCTCTCTGTGAATTATGGAATAAATTACTTGGTAAGGACTCCTCTTATTTATCTGCTTCTTGGCTGCCACTGTGGGAAGGATTGGATTCTCTAAAGCCTGACACTGTGGCATCACCGGGGCCCTTAGGTCTCAGATCTGGGCCCTGATACCCCAGGGTCTGGGATGCTCCTGACCTGGCAAATCCACATATAAATACCTTACAAGGAAATGAGGACGAATGCAAGATGAATGCTCGTTGCTGCATAACCACCCAACAAGCAAGTCAGAATGAATGCTCAACAAAGACCCCTCTCAGACATCCCTTTTTATTGTGCATTCATGATGATTTGATGGTATCAAGATGGTTATATGCAAGCTCGCTTTCAGCACCATTCACACTGGCAAACGTTTTGGGGCAGCTATACAGCTTTGTTTCCTTTAAATTTATTTTTATTGAAACTTTTCAGCATGGAACACAATAAAAAACAGATTAAGGTAAATAAAAATGTAAAAAAATAAATCCACAAAAAAGAAAAGAGAAAGAAGAAGAAAATACAAAGCCCTCTATCAGAAGTACAGTGGTACCTCGGGTTAAGAACTTAATTCGTTCTGGAGGTCCATTCTTAACCTGAAACTGTTCTTAATCTGAGGCAGCAAATGGAGACTCCTGCTGCCACTGAGCCGCCATCGTGCGATTTCTGTTCTCATCCTGAAGCAAAGTTCTTAACCTGAGGTACTATTTCTGGGTTAGCAGAGTCTGTAACCTGAAGCATCTGTAACGTGAAGCATCTGTAACCCAAGGTACCACTGTATATCTTGTCTCACATAAAAGGGGGTGGACCCTCCCAGCTCTCACCTGGGAGCAGTGGCGGAGCCTCATGCTCCGGCACGGGGGGGGGGGGGAGAGCAGGTAGGGGTGGGGCTGGTGCACGTTCCAGGGGCGTGGCGCGCCGCCCAGATGGGCATGACGTGTATCCTGGGGGCATGGCATGCCATCTGCAGAGGCATGGCACCCAGCACGGGCGGGGGAGCAGCTGCGATGGAACCCCACCGGGATCGAGCTGCCGGGGGCGGTGCGCTCCCCCACGCACTCCTCTTCCTCTGCCGGTGCCTGGGAGCTTCCCTTTTCCCAACCTCCCACCCTGGGAGACCCTTCCCTGTCTCTCACGCAGGGTTTTTCACCTTCCATCCATCACCTTCTTGTGTGTGCCCTCATTAACCCATAGTAGAGGACCTCAAAAAATAAAACAAAAGCAAAAGTGAAGTTGATAAAAGAAGAAAGAGAAATAGAAAACACAAGAAGTAAAGCTCATGAAAAATAAAAGGAAAGAGAGCAATGAGAAGGAAATAAATTGGACTTCTGATTCTTCATCTGTCCATTATGTATATAAACATTATTCAAAATATTCAGCATTCAGAATAGTATCCAGCTGTATTCCAAGGTAATACCACTCTGCTCATCAATCTGCTAGGCAGTATTTTTCCAATATTCAACCCCAGGTATCTCATTCATTTCCCTTTCCACACAAAATGTCCTAAAGGGGCTCCTCAATTGTTATTATTGCTAAAAGTCAAGAATAGTCTTCCTCCAGTCCAGTATAATGACTTTATCTCCAAGAAATTCCAACATCCATTATTAGAATAATAATCCATAATTAATAGAGAGTAATACTCCATGGTTATATACAGCTTTATTTCCAACGGATGCAGGTTCCATAGCTTTCTGCCTGTAATTTTTTGTAGCAGAATTCTGCAGTTTCACTTTTGTTGCACTATGTAGGCACGTCCAACAGGTAGATCGTGATCTACCGGTAGATCACTGGACGTCTGTGGTAGATCACTGGCTCCCCCCAAAGAAGCTCAACAAGTTTGGCTCCCCTAAAAATAAGCTCAAGATTTTGGACCTGAATCCCCCAAAAAGGGGGTAGATCACTGGCAGTTTTTAACTCTGTGAGTAGATCGCAGTGTCTTGGAAGTTGGTCACCCCTTCACTATAGCATAAGAGTGCCCCTCCAGATGGCAATAATGCAGTAACTCTAGGGAAGTGTCACAAAACAACGAATAAAGTGGAATGATGAGTGGACAGTCTGGTATAAAACCACTACTATTGCACTGTTATTGTGTCA
This sequence comes from Podarcis erhardii, assembly GCF_964252035.2. Taxonomy (NCBI): domain Eukaryota; kingdom Metazoa; phylum Chordata; class Lepidosauria; order Squamata; family Lacertidae; genus Podarcis; species Podarcis erhardii. The sequence continues at coordinate 88,153,943 of NC_138497.1, forward strand.
CTGACAGGCTGAAGAATATGCCTATGAGAAAACACCAGTTAGGGTGTGTGTGTGTGTGTGTGTGTGGGTGGGTGGGTGTGCGTGCATGCCGATAATCTAACCTCTGTATAAGCTTTGTGCAAGCAAGTCTGAATAAATGAATAGCTCATTGGCATGAGCCCTAAGTCACTTTAATTTTTTTTTTACATTTAGAGAGTGAGGTTAAGAGATAAAGGCAGTGGTGGAACACAAGTCTCCAAGCTTTACATCAATCTGCGTTTCTCCTGCACAGCCCTGGTTCTCAGATGTGGACCTCACAAATCCTGTTGTGTAACACCAAGAATTTGCACTACACGGTTGCAGTAGGAATTTGTGGATAGGCACTTAGCCATAATTTGATGGGAGGTTGGTAAACATCATTTATGTAGGGTTTACTCCTTATCCTTTTCTTCTCCCAAAATTTTTCCACAAGGCAGTGGAGGTTTAGGAACAGTGTTTTCCTTCTCCTAGATGAGCTACCTACCCAGGTTGACAAGCCCTATCTGCCTCTCACTTCCCTCTACAGCATGTGCAGAAACTGCCTTCTTGACCAATGGACCCACTATTGGTCTCATTCACTCAACCCACCAGAGTCTGTCTTCGCATACAGGGGAAGTTTGCAGGTAATGCACTGTGAACTAGTATCTTGTTGGGGTAATCAAAGTGAAGGAATTGAGCGAGTCACTTACTAGTATACTTCTCACAGTTGGAGCTGTTTCCTGTTATAGTCATCCACAGACCATTCCTCACCCCGCCTCTTAGGTAATGTAATGAAGGGTTTGATGTGCTCTGTGGAGGGAAGTTTTGCAAAGGCCAGTTCCTCCTAGAAAACCCGAACTTTCAGCACCACATGCTGGTGTCCTCAAGACGATTCCCTAAAGCAGGCAGGTAAGTGGATGTCTCTGTCTAACTTTGCATAGGACTGAGGACATGAGAATGATGATAAGGACAATATATTAATATATTGGGAACAATGCATTGATAGGCAAAACTTGGTATTCCAGGGTGCTAAAGTTCTAGATAAATGTCTAACAAGCTAGATGATAAAAGTTAAGCAGCGGTAGCATTTTGACGGTGAGATCCTCACTGTTCATCATGATGATTGCATCTGCCTTGTATTGCGATGACAGTCTGCAGACTCAAATCTTACTAAATATTATTTTGAACAGCATATTAAATTATACCAGTCTAAAACCCATTTTACATGTGATATCACAGCACTGATCATAGTTTTCTTGCAGTTGAGCATACAGTATTTCCAATTTTAAAGAATAACCGGAAACAAAATACACACAGAGATGTCTAATACTGTGTGCTACTGTGTGTTTATATATTAATGTTGTGTTATAATTGTTGTAGCCACCCTGGGACTTTGGGATGAAAGGCAGGGAAAATAATAATAATAATAATAATAATAATAATAATAATAATAATAATACAGTAGTAGTAGTAGTAATAATAATAATAATAATAATGGATAATTTTGAATACAAAGTGATGCACCTGATACTGAATTGCAGTTGTCTCTGATGTGGGGTAGATGGTTATAAGCAGATCACATATTTGGAACTAATACAGAATGACTTCTGAGGTGGAACAGCTATCTAGAGAAGGATTCTGCAAGTGATGATGAGCTATAGACAGCATCATCATTATCAACAATTGCAGCAACTATTTACTACAGCTGTTGCTGCTACCCCTCATAAGCCAAAAAGACAGGTTCCTGGCCTCAGAGAGCTTACAGCATAAATTTTGACTAGGGAAAACAGAGAAAGATGAAGGGAAAAAGATGCTGCTCTTATATTCTTAAAGGAAACAGCTAATAGTACACTCATCACACTCACACTCACACACCCCAAAAGTAAAGCTGCCTCCACAGGAGAGACCTGTTTATACAGGAAATCATTGTCAGGTATTCAATAGCAGCTGCACCTGTGCATGAGTCTCCTCATGCATTTTCTAGAACTTCGTGATTACACAGACTGGCATTGCAATGTACCACGCATTTTCCCCCGACTCTTTGCAGCATGCATCAGGGATACAGACCAAACTGCCATGTACTGCCTGGCTATGTAGCAATTATGGGGTATTCCATTGGACCAGCGAGCAAAAGGGAGTTTACAGTGTCAGCCCAGAGAAGCATTTAATTGCAACAGGAGACTATCCCAGTGGCAGCTTCTGAGCCAAATCATTTCTGTTCACTCCCATGTTACAGCAGCATTTTAGAAACAGAATGTCCAAATCTACATTGAACTCGTCACCAGACTAATTTTACAAATCATATGAAAGATAAGAATATCAGGAAATGTCACTATAGGTTGATTTTTTTTTTTTTTGCACATAAATGAGTCAATCTGGATTTTGAATATATACTGAAAGGAGTCATCTCTCCAGTGTTGGTTGTTTCCTAGCCTTAAAGCAGAGAACAAAGGTCCATGTAGGAAAAACTTTATGCATTGGGTATTAACACAGACCTCAGGAATGAGACTTGCATGGCAGACCTGCTAAAGCAAACATGCTGTGCATCTTGAGAAAGAGGTGTGCTCACACTTCCTATTGCAAGAACAGCAAAAGCAACCAAGTTATTGGCACAGATTTCCCCACATTGCCGTAAAGGTGAAACTTCACACATGTAGTTTTGCTACACAGACATATCCTCTCCACAGGAAGAGAGCAAAATAGCACGTGTGTATGTTTTGTGGTTATGACAGATGTTTCGAATTTATCACATAAAAATAAACACTTGATCCGTTTTCACATATGATGGTGTGTAGTAATATGCCAGATGTAGGCAATGTGGTGCTCTGCAGATAATGCTGAACTACAACGCCTATCATCCCTGACCATTGGGAAATGAGGAATGGAGCAAATGGGAGATGATATCCAAGATAAAAGGAGAGCACCATGCTGCCTACCTCTGGTGTACACAGATATCAAATTCTTCACCACATGTACTTTAGCCTCATAAAAGGAAAACATTGTGCATTAGTTGCTCCAGTGCTATTTTTCTAGAAAAAAATGTTCTGGAACTCACCATGAGTGCCTCCCTTCTTCTCTTATAATGGTGCCCACCTTAAAGGTGCTGGAACTGAGCTCCGGTGAGTTCTAGCTGAAAAAAGCCCTGGTTGGTCCTCAGAATAGACAATAAACCCCTCCAGACAGTTGCTATTCTAGGGAGAGACTCAATCACGTACAGTGGTACCTCGGGTTACAGATGCTTCAGGTTACAGATGCTTCAGGTTACAGACCTGCAGAAATAGTAGCTCGGGTTAAGAACTTTGCTTCAGGATGAGAACAGAAATTATGTGGCGGCAGCGGGAGGCCCCATTAGCTAAAGTGGTACCTCAGATTAAGAACAGTTTCAGGTTAAGAATGGACTTCCAGAACGAATTAAGTTCTTAACCCGAGGTTCCACTGTACTGGCAAATTCATGTTGCACAATTTTTGACCTTTTGTTATAGTATAAGGAAAATGACAGGGGAAAACACCATGAAGCTTTGGAGCAATGAAGCTTTGCATGCTCAGTAAACAGGTCATCTGGAAGCACCCAATATTTTCCAAATAATCCCCCTATTGCAGAAATTCCCATATGTTATTTTATTTTTTGGCTGCTTTAGTACCTGTGTGAACCCTTGTTGTGTGCAGGAATCACAGATATCCATGATCGATTACACATTTTTAAAAATAAGCACAATAAACACTAACAGAAATGAAAGGAAGGGGTATAAATAAAACTAGAGAAAACTTAAAAGAGTTTTGAAAAGGAGGCACAACCCTCTTGGGAACAAGGTAAAGGTAAAGGGACACCTGATCATTAGGTCCAGCCTAATGTGGCGCTCATCTCCCTTTATTGGCAGAGGGAGCTGGCGTACAGCTTCCGGGTCATGTGGCCAGCATGACTAAGCCACTTCTGGCCAACCAGAGCAGCGCACGGAAACGCCGTTTACCTTCCTGCCAGAGCGGTACCTATTTATCTACTTGCACTTTGATGTGCTTTTGAACTGCTAGGTTGGCAGGAGCAGGAATCAAACAACGGGAGCTCATCCCGTCATGGGGATTCGAACCGCCGACCTTCTGATCGGCAAGTCCTAGGCTCTGTGGTTTAACCCACAGCACCACCTGGGTCCCTTCTTGGGAACAAAATATGCTTTTAATAATTAAATTATGTCCCTGTTGCTGCAATCTATGGCCTCTGTGGAATGATAGAAAACCCAGTCTTTGTTTTCATTAGGAAAAGTAGGAGAAATGGCCACACATTCAACCTGCATAGTTGGAATCTGTCTGGAATTGACCTATCATATCTATGTTGTCAGAAAGCTCTTGTGTGGAAAGAAGCCTGGTTGGTTTTATCAAATCAATGCAATTTTGTGTGTGTGTGTGGAAAAGCCAGCCACTTATATGTTTTCACACACCAATGATGGGGAACCTCCTCCTGCAAGAGTCAGCTGGTTCCCCCAAGAGCTCAGGACCAAAAATGGAGCATCCTGATTTTGAATAGTGAGATATTGGAGGATATGGATAGAAAAAAGTAGATCTTTTTCCTCAGTGATCGCTCCCTGAATCAGCCTGAAGACAATTCCACTCCTGTCCCAAAGCAAACTCTTGTCACTTGTGGCAGAGTTTTCTGCACGCAGTATAATCTGGATTCCAAAGGCTACTCTGTTTAGCAACAGGTTTTGAATGGTAGCAGGAAATGGAATTGTTAGATGAGTGCCGGGTTCCTTTTAGCTCTACTGTTTGGTTCTTGTGTAACATTGACTGATATGCAGGATTTAAGATGCAGCAGTTTTAACTTTGTTAAAATGCTCAAGCATTTTGAGAATGGCTAAACTTAGGTTGGGCCCATATATAACAAATATGTATCCCACTGATCTTAATGAACTCGTTCATATGTCTGTTTTGGTTTCATATTCTACACAGGCCCAGAACAAGACCTCAATAATGGCAAATTCAGTTGTGCTTTCTGATCTGGATTTTCTGGACTATTATCTAGATGGTAATTACAGTGACGTCTACGGTACCTTTGACCCTAACAGTATAGCAGCAGCAGCCTCACCTTGCAGAATTAATGTTACACCAGATGTTTTCAAGTACCTAGTGGCATTCATCTACGGTCTCACATGCCTTCTGAGCCTGGTGGGAAACTCCTTGGTGGTTCTGGTGATTGCCTACAACAAAGGAAACCGTTCTGCCACAGATGTGTATCTTCTGAACCTCGCCATTGCTGATCTCCTCTTTGCACTTAGTTTGCCATTCTGGGCTGTAGAAAGAGCGCATGAATGGATCTTTGGTACTCCCATGTGCAAAATCCTGTCACTCCTGAAGGAAGTCAACTTCTACAGCGGCATCCTCCTGCTGGCCTGTATCAGCATGGATCGCTACCTGGCAATCGTTTATGCTACCCGGGCAGTCACTCAGAAGAGGAGCTGGGTCAAATTTGTCTGCGTTGGCATCTGGCTGTTCTCCTTCCTCTTCTCCCTTCCTGGGATTATCTTCCGTGTGGCTTACCTACCACCTGATTTCTACAAGTGTGTTTGCTATGAAAATATTGAAGGGAACCAGACATCTGAGATTAGAGTGAAACTGAGAATCCTGCCACAAACGTTTGGCTTCTTTCTTCCCTTGATCATCATGCTCTTCTGCTATGGTGTGACGGTACACAGACTCTACCAGACTAATAACAGTCAAAGAAAGAAGGCCATGAAAGTCATCTTGGCTGTGGTGCTGGTCTTCCTGGTCTGTTGGCTGCCCTACAATATCTCTCTGCTTCTTGATACATTAATGAGGTCTGGAGCTATTGGTGAAACCTGTGACCTTCGCAACGGCATTGATGCAGCCCTTTCGGGTACTGAAATCCTGGGATTTGCTCACAGCTGCATAAACCCCATCATATATGCCTTCATAGGTCAGAAGTTCCGGAACAATTTCCTCAAGATCCTGGTCACAAGAGGCATCATCAGCAAAGAAGCCTTGACTCGGTTTAGAAGGGGTTCCTCCTTCTCATCGACCTCTGGCATCACATCTACAACTCTGTAATAGCCATGCTTGTAAGGAGGCTTCAAGAGTCAGACTCACTAAAGTGATACCATTGAGATGCTTAAAAAAACCACCTGTATACCTTTGGGTATAGGGTGGTGTAGAAATAATAAAATAAATAAAATAAAAATAATCTGCCAGTATTAGCTTAGATTCAGCAATGATTATTGATGACACAAAACATCCCCACATGCTTGTCAGAAAAGCAAATATGTCTATTTTCCTCCCAGAAAGTTTTTGTGATTCAAATAATCTGAACATTTGCACATCAGGTATTGTACACCCAGAAACATGTATAATGTTCTCAAATGGAATTCTGTGCATTAAAACCAAGATGGCTACCAGGTTATGTCCAGTGCAGATAATATACAGTTCTTTGATAAATGATAGCCAAACAATATCCTGTATTTCCATAGCCAATCTGTCTAAAGTAGAATCCTGTGACAAAATTATGGGTGGATTTATATGCTTAACAAAAAATAAGATATATGGAGAGAAAACAAACTTAATTCCAACTCTATCACGAATTCATTTTTAATTATTCTTTTATAGATCTTTCTTTTGTTTACTTTAAAATTAATTTGTTAATACATCTTGATAGAAATATGATTTTGCTGTAAATTCGCCTGCAGAGCTGTGATTAGGTCAATGCAATGGAGAGAGGGTGGTAATAAGGAATAATGCACACAATGGCCTTTAGGGAAAAGGCCCGTCTCCATAACTTTTACCTGAAGTCTCATATTTCCCTAATAGTTAGGGTATTTTCCCATTACTGCTTAATCCAAATCCAGTGTTTCTACTGCTAGTTTTTGAAGCTGCATTCACACATTATTTATAATTAATCCTGTAGTTTCTTGACATACTGCTGTTTGCTGCAGTCCTCTCAAAACATTTGCTGTGTTTTAAGCTGCTAATACGAACATACCATGAATTAAGGAACAGGATGCATTGATCTGATTGCCAGAATTCACTTGTGTCAAGCTAGGTAGGTTCATTGTGCACATCTAGAGCCAGTGTCAGGGGCTGGGCAGAGGAGGAGGGGTGGTGGAGACTCCTTCCCCACCCTGACCCTTCCAGGGGGGAGGAAGACTATATAGATTCACAACAGTGGTTTGCGGGAGGTCATAGCTCAGAGGCAGATGAGGAGGAAAAGTTGAGAAATAATGGGAGAGGAGGAGCAGGCAGAGCTGGAGCAGCAGCTGGCTGACACGTTGTCACTAGAAAGCATTCCAGACCCACCATCTCCCAGAACCTGGCGAGCCTTAAAAGTAGGAGAGCAAAGAGCTCAAAGACAGAGGGCACTTAGTGGCACCCATAGAGGAGATGATGATGATGAATGGAGATTCACTCGGGACAATGCCGTTATCCAAGAGGCTGGATTCTGTAGCCTCTCTCTGTAAAGTTTGAAATAAAAAAGGACTGTAAGAAACCTTTCCTTGTCTTTATAGTTTCCTGGGCAACCAGCCGAGAGCTGCTGACAGCCAAAAATAGAGAACTGGTGACCTAGTGTGAGCTTCAAACTGTCTACATGGCTGTTGATGCATGATATTTCAGGGATAAAGTATTGGCCCTCTGCCTCTGCCTATACTGCCAGTGTTGTAGCTAGCTGTATGAAATAAGAAGGTCTGGCTGATGTTATGTAGATATGTATTCCTACAAATTCTAAACAGGTGACATGTTACCTTCCCTTATTATATAAGATGTTGGCCCAATAAAGAATCCTGGTTTAACTATTCAATCTCTCTTATATTTTCTACATGTACAGCATCTGATGAAGTTGTTATTAAAACACTAAAAACAAAAGACTTCTACAAGATTATACACTGATACCTTAAGTTGCATGTCTTATAGTTGGTCACTCATTTAGAAGTGCCTGCTGTAGAAGAATGCTTGATACCTATGCCCATTTTTTGGCATAGGTTTGGTTGTCTCTCAAGATTTCATCACTAAATTGAGTACAAGGGTTCCTGAGGCAGGGGCAGCAGACTTCATCACCATTTGAATACTGAGGTGACTTCACCTATTTTTTGATGTGATGGTTCCAAACTCGCAGATGACACTATCCATTTAAAAATCGCAATATTTTTTGTTTCTAAAAATTTCCAAGTAGCATCGGGCACTTCCCAATAGGTGTGTGTGTGTTCTTTTGTGTGTGTTTATGTGTGTACGTCTGTGCATGTATATGTGTGTTTGTGTGTATACACAAAAACACATCAACTGAAGTTTCCAGGCACATGAACATCCAATGGATAATATGCATTTGTGCATGTAACATATGACAATCTGTGTATGGGTTTCCCACTATTTTGTCCATGGAATTGCTTTCCATACAAGTAACACATAATATGGGAAGCAGTCCTGAATCATTTATAGCACAACCCAATACATTCTACTCAGAAGAAAGCCCCATTGAACTTAGTGGGACATCACCATGATGGAACAGTGTAGAAGGAGTGTTTAGGAAACCTCATGTGCTTGCTATGGAGTCTTCAGGAGCTGTGCACACTGAGGTTAAATGTTAACATATTTCTCTGTACTGCATTAGAAAGAAGACATGATGAGCAGATTAGATGTCAGTCAGTCTTTCGATGGAGATATTTTAGATGTGGGGAATGTGTCTACAGACCTCTCCAGAAACAGATTTTTTTGTTTGTTTAGTCAATGTTCAGATGGACATGATGTCCAATGACTGTATTTTGCAACAAATCATGTTGCTATATTGACTGGAATCTTTTGATGCAACAGAGACCACAAATTTCCTTTCATGCACAAGTGTACAGCTATTCTAGAATCCAATAAAATAATGAACTAGTGCATATTGAATGTAATCAATGTGTATATTTGGTAGGATCATGTCTGCATTTTCAATACTGGACCTATAAGCAAAGCAGGAGCTGCTCAGTCTCTAAAATTAGGGACAAATTAGAGGCTTTGGACAAAACACAATATTTTTCTGACCCATTTACAGCTTGTTTGTGATGATTTTTTTAGTACAGTGGTACGTCGGGTTGCATACGCTTCAGGTTACATATGCTTCAGGTTACAGACTCCGCTAACCCAGAAATAGTGCTTCAGGTTAAGAACTTTGCTTCAGGATGAGAACAGAAATCGTGCTCTGGTGGCGCAGCAGCAGCAGGAGGCCCCATTAGCTAAAGTGGTGCTTCAGGTTAAGAACAGTTTCAGGTTAAGAACGGACCTCCGGGTGTAAGGAGGCTGAAGGGACATTCTTTCACCTTTGGTGGACTTGTCCAAAAGTGAAGGCCTTCTGGGAAATGATCTACAATGAGTTAAAAAATGTGTTTAGGTACACCTTTCCTAAGAAACCAGAGGCCTTCCTCCTGGGCATTGTGGACCAAAAGGTGTTAAAGAAGGATAGAACACTTTTTATGTATGCAACTACAGCAGCAAGAATACTCATTGCAAAATATTGGAAGATACAAGATCTTCCCACGCTGGAAGAGTGGCAGACGCAGTTGATGGACTATATGGAACTGGCTGAAATGACTGGCAGAATCAGAGATTTGGGAGAAGAGACAATGGAAGAGGACTGGAAGAAATTTAAGGACTATTTACAAAAACATTATAAGTTGTATGAATGTTAAGAATCTGCATGATTTGGAAATTTTAGCTCCTGCAACTAGATTGGGAAAACAGAAAATTAAGTTATAAGCAAGAAAAAGTTGAAATTTAAAGTTATTTTATGTATTATTTTAAGGTATAAATAATTGACAAAAGGTACTTTAAATTTAGAAGTAAAATATTTTGAAAGATATAAACAAGATACGAAACAAGGTAATAATTTGCTGATATGTTTATTGTAAAGAACGCAGGGTGAGGGAGATGTGGGGAAGTCCAGTTAGTAACGTAAAAATGCATTTTGAAAGTTGGATTATTTTTCTTTTTTCTCTTTTTTGGTTTGTTCTTTTTTCCTTTTCTGTAAATTGAAAATGTAATAAAAATTTTATTAAAAAAAAAAAAAAGAACGGACCTCCGGAACAAATTAAGTACTTAACCCGAGGTACCACTGTAGTTCTTTGCTGGTCCTCAAATTCCAGATGATACTATCTTACACATTATAGAGTCCATTGGGTTTAGAGAATTGTGTTCCCTAGCTACTTTGAACAAAACTAGACATTTTCCTGACCAATTTATGAGCTTTTTGTGATGATGGTATTCTAGCTAGTAGTGGCTGTCCTCTGCCCCAGAGACAGTTGCAATCCCCAGTTGTAAAGGGATTTCCCATCTTTGTACTCAAGACTGGTGCTTATGAGATTGCTGGCAGATGTCATTTCCGGGATGCCAGAGCAGCTGTTACCCAACTGGTTTTTGAGAAAAGCCCCCACATCCTCCTCACCTACCGTAAACAGCTGACATCATCCTCACCCATCACAGCTGAGAGATGCATCCTGGGAGGGTGATACTACATTTCAGATCTCCTCAATAGGCACATTTGCGAGGGCTTCTGAGCTTCACCATTCAATTCTGCTGGTAGAGACACTTTTCATGGCCATGGTGTGCACCCAGGCGAAAGAAAGGACAGGGCTCCTATACCTTTCATCGCTATATAAAAGAGGGTATTTTAGCAGATGTTGCTTTCATGAAGAGAGTTGGCTGCTGAAAATCTTTCTTCTACACAAGTATTAAAAGTGCAGGGGTTCCAACCTCAGTTGCATCCGACCAGTGTTCGAAATTCCCATTGTTCCAGGTGTGTTTTGTGACAGGGAATTTCATAAACACGAGCAGTTTCTGAGCTCTGGTCCACAGTACTGCGTCTAAGATTTCAGATTAAAACTGCCACTTCTGGCCCTGAGGGTGTGGGAGGAGAAATTCCTCCCCGCTCAACTTCCAAGAGATCACTGCAGCATCAGGCAAGCTGATAGGTTCCGCCTCTCAGCTGGCCGTACAGAAAGGCAGCGTTTCGCTCTCGGTGGCCTCGAAAAATGAACACAAGTTTTCAGCTGCAGTTCATTCATTTCCAGCTTTGTGTTCTTGTTATAAAAAGGGCGTCTAGACATTCTGTTGTTGCACCCATAACCTAGGTTTAAGGTGCCATTTAGCTCCTAGCTTTCGTATCTCTGTTTCTAACACTGCATCTGATCACTCTTGTAGAGGCATCTTGCTTTTTTTCTCACCCAGGACAGGACACCTCTTCTGAGATGGTGCCTGCTGCCTGTGCATCATTTCAGCAAATAAATCATGCTTTATCTCATTCTTCAGAGCTATTATTTTAATCATTTGCAGATGCCTGTAGTTTTAATCACTTCTGCAGTTAAGCAAACAAGGCTGCAACCCTATCCACACATTCTAAGTCAGTGGGGCTGCTTTCTGTGTAGGCATGGTCCCTGCCTTTATATTTATTTAATTACCTGACAGGCCTAATATGTTTACAGGTACAGACTATGCTTCCTTCACAGGCTCTGCATTTCCTCTGCAGCTGCCACTGGGAAACCTCTTGCTTAAGAGATTTCATTGAAGCAGCCTTTTGCAAGAACAGCAGGAAGCCTGCAGAGGGGAACAAATGGTTGGCTAAGAGGCATCTCCCTTGTCCACTGTTGCACCCAGTTGCCTCACAGTTGCAGACAAGAGAGAAAGAGCAGGATGGAGGATGTGCTGAATGCACATTTTCTTATTCTTCAACTCTCTAGGGCCAAGTGCTTTTAGGCAATCTGTTTCAGCTAAGATTGCCATATCTTTTTTTTTTTTTTACCAGCTCCTCCCATGCTTTTTGGTCGTGCTAGTCTTTATGCCATGGAAATCTTTGCAGATCCAGCTGCTGTTAAAAGCACAGAGGAAGAAAGGTGGTTCTCCATCCTGGTTTGAACTATGTGAAAGGCAGTATAGAAATATTGCAGATTATAAATAAACTGGAGTAGCCACTCCATTTTATGGGAAGAATACAACCTTAGACTGGCACTATTTAAAAAAAATAGGGCAGGGAAAAGCTTACAGGGGTTGCCAACCTCTTCAGGACAATGGGTCCATTTTGAAATCTGAGAAAGTGTCATGGACATAGTTCTTATTTCTCATAAGGCAAGGCTAATCAGGCTCCTTCTGCACAATGCATTTAAAGCAGAATCAGCCACTGCTTCCCCCAAAGAATCTTGGGAACTTGTGATGTCACTAGACCCTGCCCTGTGAGTTTTAGAGTTTGGATGCTGCTGACTTGACAACTCTAGGGAAGGATCTCTTGGGCAAAATGGGATGGTAACCAAGTCATGTAAACGGCAGTTAACTCCTGTTGCGTACGACTCTGGGGTTGCGGCGCTCATTTCACTTTACAGGCTGAGGGAGCCAACGTTTGTCCACAGACAGTTTTTCTGGGTCTTGTGGCCAGCATGACAGAGGCCGCTTCTGGCAAAACCAGAGCAGCGCACAGAAATGCCATTTACCTTCCCACTGGAGTGGTACCTATTTATCTACTTGCACTGCATGCTTTCAAACTGCTACGTTGGCAGGAGCTGGGATTGAACAACAGGAGCTCACCCCATCGTGGGGATTCGAACCGCTGACCTTCCGATCGGCAAGCCCAAGCGGCACAGTGGTTTAAACCACAGCGCCACCCACATCCCTCCTGACATTCACATAGAGAATATAATAGTGCATTTCAAATGCCACAGGTAGCTTGATCCACCAGCTTTCCCTCCCAGCCACCTTGTTTGCTAAAGTAAGGCATGGGGAGAGAGACAGACTACATTTTAATGTCGCTGTTTCTGCAGCAGCTGACACATATTGACATTTTTGTTGTTGTTATGGATTCCTTTGCTAATATAGAGAAACATAACACTACAAAATATGTTTTATTGCACAAAAAAGGAAGGAAAAGAACTAACACAAAAACCACCCAGATGATTTTCTTTAAAATTTAATTTCTGAATGCTCCACCCCATAAATAATCATTTCTTCCACAGCAATTACATGATTCAATTATGGATTCCAGTTTCCAATAGTGATCTTCAGAGTAAAAATAAAGTACAGTGAACTGGGGACATGACACCTGCCATCCATGGTGGCGATGGGGACTCCTCCCCTCCCATAATTCTTCCTGATCTTCCCAGCTACCTCAGGAGTTCCCACCACCTGCAGTAGGAAACAGTACAGTAGGAAGCAAAATGCTTCCTTGGACTAGCTTGGGAATTCGGCGTAGCCACAGCATTATCCCACAAAATTTCTCCTTCTGTGATGCTGCTGAGAGAGAACAGAGCAACTGCTCATGAAGTCACGCACTTTCAGATCCCATGTTTGCCAGCTTCCATATGCTCAACTTTAACGATGGACTCAGTTCATTGGGACAATGCCCTTATCCATGCTTCATGTGCTTGCTGTCCCCAGCACCTCCAACCAACCACAGCAACTGTTTGTTGGGTCAACACATGGTATCCCGCAAAGGAGAAGTTTGGGAAATATTCAGCTGTAGGGGCTGAAGGCAAATGGCTGAACTGAGTGCCTAGCTGCATGCCTCACAGAAACGCCAGATAAAAACAGACTTCTAACTAATAGTGTTGGATCTGGAAAGAATGAGAGATGCTCCTACACCACTGGAACCCGCTGAATATTTAGAGTCATCCCTGATACAAATTTAATTTCTAAGCCGTTTATCATTACGATGTCCCTGACTGCCACCATATGCTCCTCTTCATTTGGAGGAGCCTGCAACCAATGCCCAAACAGAAGTCACATCCATTCCCACATGACACTCAGGGAGGGAGCCATTTTCTGGACTTGCAGTGTCTGTACCACTGGGTGGAATGGGCTGCCTTGCTGAGCCCTCTGAGTCTGGTCAGGTGCCCTGGCCATTTCTCTTCTGGTAGCAGGGAAGGCAGCAGCGCTCCTTGTGCCCACTGCTCACCGAGCAGGCATGACACACCATGCTCCGACACAACCTGAGAAAGCGAATGAGAGAGTGCGCACAGGAAACCACTTTGTTAATGTTTATTAACGACATGTATGCTTATGCTTTATATAATGCTTCTTAAAAATATGTATCATATCTCTCAAATTCTGTTCTGTCCTTTTATTTTTGAAATTAAGTAAGCAGTGTTTTTAACCCAGTTGGACTGAAAATTTAAGTCGTGAGCTTTAAAGAGCAACATTTGATAAGAAATAGTTCTAGCCCTAGTGACAACAGGGCAACCAGAATGGAACAGTTACCTTTCTGTGTGTGTCTGCATGAGAGAGATTTCCCTTACAGAGGGCTAAGAAGCAAACAAGATTTGCTGTGCGTGTGAACTGTGATGCAAGCAATCTGCATTCTGTTACTTTTAAAATGCAGAAGCTGTGGGCCTATGCAAATGGAGGACATTTCCATGCACATGGAGAGAACAATTTCAAGACAAGTTAAATCTGGATCTTGACAGAGCAGAATGCTGTTTTCACAAGTCAGTTGGCTTTATGGATTCTATGGGAAAGAACTTTTGTTCGTCAGGCTATGTGACTATAAAAACAGATCCCTCTTAATGCCAATTTGGAGAAGACACCAATTCACAAAGAGGATTGCAAATTTGGAAAATAATTGCACAACAGAGATTTCAAAAGGCAAGATGTAGGGGCAAAGGAAGGCTAACTGGCACCTGGTGCGGGGGGGGGGGGCGGGGGGCGGCAAAGCACCTGGTGGTGTATGTACCGTATGTACAGCATATGCGCATGCGTCATATGTACGGTGCATGCATGGCACCACTACGTGCTGCACATGCACCAACAGGCGGTTTGCTGACAGCGGTGCTTGAGTGCCGTATGGATGGCGGTGGGGTCCTCTGCTTGTGGTTGTAGCTCTGAGAGAGCTGGAGCTGCAAAGCCGCGCGCAGCCGATGGCTAGCAGGTAGGCTTACCTTGCCTGCCGCTTTGCAGTTCCCCCCTTTCCCCGGCTCGCTGTAGGCTTGGGAGTCATGGGGGGCAGGGCCTGAATGTCACCCCCGTCAAGATGGCACTTGGAGCATGCTGTACCCACCGTACCCACCTTGCTCCGCCTCTGGCAAGATGTGACCATGGCACTTCTTTCTCCCGCCTTACTTATTTTTCCTAATTTTATCAGGCTCCTTTGCCAGGACACTCTTTTCTGTATGTACTTCCTCACTCCTTGGTGTGTTACAGATAGGTAGCCGTGTTGGTCTGCCATAGTCAAAACAAAATAAAAAAATTCCTTCCAGTAGCACCTTAAAGACCAACTAAGTCAGTTCTTGGTATGAGCTTTCGTGTGCATGCGAAGAAGTATCTGAAGGTATCTGAAGAAGTGTGCATGCACACGAAAGCTCATACCTAGAACTAACTTAGTTGGTCTTTAAGGTGCTACGGGAAGGAATTTTTTAATTTTGTTTTGTCCTTGGTGTGTGTGTGTGTGTGTGTTTGTGTTTGCGTGTGTATTGGGGTTAGTGTGCTAGGTTGAGTAATTCCTTCACTTTAATCTCTATTTCTCCTTTTCAGTGTTTTTCTTCACAAGGGTGAGAACATCCAAAGCTGTGTAACATTTTGTTAGGCAACAAAGTTTTGGACTTTCATTTTTGGTCTGGTTCTTTGTCCATATATTCCCTTGCAAAGGAAGACCTCAGGTTTTGGTCTGGTTGTTTATCTTTATATCCTTGCATTCCTTTTTCCGAAGAAAGCATCCTATGCTGTGCATTTCAGGCCTGATCAATTTTGGCAAGCAGACCAAAGCTGTTATTTAAAGTTCACTATCCAGTTCCATCGCCAAACTGTAACAACCTGACATAAAGGGCAGGGCTAAAAATCCAGACCTGCTCTGAACAGTCATGATAATGCACTACACACATTATGACTAGGGGTCTTAAAAGCTGGAAGTGGCTTGGTCCTCTTGGATCATTGACAGGGCCTGTCTATAGATGCCTCTAGACACAATAAGATGGCAGATGGCTGGCATGTCACCAGCACTGAACTTTCAGAGCATCTAGCTGCCCTGTAAACAAAGAGTTTATACAAGTTTTTAAAGGCAAGGGCAGGAGATTTAAAAAGTAGAGAGATGATAGATCTGATTGGGGATGTGTGTCCCATCATGTTAGGCCCTGCCACTGCATCACCCCTCTTCTACAACTAGGGAGCTGGAGACCCTTCATTAGTAAACAGCAGCTGTAGAAAGGAGAAGTCGTGATCCAAAACAAGACATTGTGGTTTTTACAAACAAGTGAGCATGGGAAGAACTGACGAGAAATGGGAAACATCATGTGAGACACAGCCTGGGCACCTGAAATTGTTGACAGCTAGCTTTCTCACACTATGGGATGATGGTACAAGGAAAAAGATACAAAAAGAGGCTTTTGAGATGGAGAGGATATGAGAGTGTGGTTTTAGGGTATTGCCACTTAATTTATGATGTGCTTGTTCACTTGTTTCAGGTGAAAAGTCCGAGTTGATCAGAAACTGAATATGAGCTATGGTGCAGCTGACTAAAAAGCTAATGCAAATTGAGGCTGTAGTAACAGAAGAATGGTGCCTAAATCTCAAAAAATGATCAGCCCTTTTTGCATCTCAGTGCCCTTCAATGATATGCATAACTTATCTAATATTACCAACGGAGATATACGTCAGCTCTCTCCAGAGGTCCCCGCATGCAAAAGGACACACTGGGATGTTCTGCCACTTGATGGTGTCACATTCTCACCTAGACCAAAGAGACCCATCTGTACCCATCTGCAGGGGTATTCTTCACTGGGGAGGGCCATTCTCTGGTTCAGCCCCCTTTTCCCACATGCTGTGGGATCCAGTAGGGCAGAAAAACAGAACAGGGGGAGGAAAAAGCATAATTCCTGGCTAAAGTTCTGTTTACTTTTGACACACTTACAGTGCTGGATTTATGTATAAGCTAAACAAGTTATAGCTTAAGGCCCTACTCTCTTGGGGCTCCCAAAATTTTTTAAGGAAAAAACAACTTGATGTACATTTCCAGAAGATAAGATAAAAAAACAAATAAAACCTACATACAGCAACTGTGGCAAATGGCTTTAGATACCTATTAGGTCCATAAATTACCATGTAGCATATATTCAACACAAAAAACAGTGACAATTTGTTGTTGACAAAGTACAGCTAGACATATAAAGGGCCCCATTACCTTCAGTAGTTTAGGGCCTCATCAAACCTAAATCCGGCCCTGCACACTTGGTCCTCCTCACTGAACACAAGTTATTTCTTTTATGCAGTGGCTCTCCATTTGTAAAATGTTCTCCCTGGGAAGGCTCGCCTGGCGCCTTCATTACACTGAACCAAGCAGCCTCTTCTCCCAGGCCTTTGGCTAATTAAACAGCCTATGTCATTTCAAATGTGTTTGTGGGAGAGGGACTATTGGTTTGTTCTTGTTCTTATCATGTATTTTGTGTTCTCATTTTGTATTTTTATGTTGTGAACTGCCCTGTGATATGCGGGTGATGGGCAGAATATAAATTTAATTAATAACAACAACAACAACAATAATAGGACAGACGTTACCTGCACTGGTATCGGCGTGACATGAGCCTGAAATCCTTTTTGCACTGAACACACACCCCTGGGTTCTGAGGAGCTGGAGATACTGTTGTGGAGGCAATGCCTTCTGTCTTTTGCCACAGGGCATCTTTTTCCCTGAAGAAGAAAAGGGAGGACAGAGAAATTTACTTTTTCTAGCTCTATAGGCAGCTAATGACCGCCACCAGCCCATGACAAAAGATGGAGCCTTTTAAGAATTATAGATAATCTCTTGAAGCCCATTGTCAATTCAAGAAATGCACTCAATGTGTTTTACAAGCTGATCCTATGTAGTTTGAAGTGAGTACCAATGCAGCTCACAGATTGCAGTTGTATTGATCTTAATGAACTGAATACTACGCTTTGTATTGCTATTCTGTGGTGCTTGTATGTGTGTTGCTCTTTATCACTGCGCTGCAGCTGAGGATTCCAGCTGGGAAGATGAGACTCTAGCTGGTCTCTAGCATATCTAGTGTGTTTTGATCTTTGTGGCGTCCCCCCACCCCAGTCCCCTAGTCTGCATTTCCAAAGCCAGCAGCATGAAGGGAGTGCGGCTCCCTTCTCCTCTGCTCCTCATGGACTCAGTTTACTCACCGTAGTAACTCCAGCAGTTTTCCTTTCATGTTGCAAATAGTCTCCCCCTGTTCTGACAGCTCCCCTTTGTACCTCTTCTCCTTCTCCTCCGATTCCTGTCGGCTTTTCTCCAGCAAAAGCAGCAACTGTTCTTTTTCCTGCTGAGACCTAAGCAGGAGGAAAGGAAACTACTGAATACATACACACTGTGAACATCTGTTGTTTCGAACCACTTTAATTGCAATGGCCTGTTTCAAAGAATCCTGGAGTAATATATGATTTCTTCAGCATTTCCTTAACACAGGACCTGGAGCACCTGAAGGGTACTCACGATTCTTTCTTTGCAGCTGAATCATCTGACATTTTATGACATCAGGTGATTGGCC
Source organism: Podarcis erhardii (assembly GCF_964252035.2). NCBI lineage: Eukaryota > Metazoa > Chordata > Lepidosauria > Squamata > Lacertidae > Podarcis > Podarcis erhardii. Next base: position 88,172,404 of record NC_138497.1, read on the forward strand.
AGATCTAGTTCCCTATCTCTGCTTTATAGGAGCACAGGAAACTGACTTACACCAAGTCAAACCAATGGTCCATCTATCTCAGTACAGTGACCGGTAGCAGTTCTGCAGGGTTTGAGGCAGGGGTCTTCCTAGTCCTACCGGAGATGGGATATGAACTCTTCTCCGTGCAAAGCACCTGCTCTCTCCCTGAGCTACAGACCTTCCCTTAAACCTACCATCCAATGAAATAGGCTCATGCTCTCACCGGCTCAGCTGCTCCATCAGCTGCATCATCGTTTGTTCCTTGGCAGCAAACATTTGCTTTGCTTGCTGCACATCAGCCGTCATTTTCTTCAGATGGTGAGTTAGACACTGAGGGGAATCAGGTAAAGGGGGGGGGAGCACAATAGAAAATCAGTGGGTCCCAGTTAGAGAGATCACACAGACCCAGGAGCATGCAACTGTGGGGGTATTGCCAAGGCTTCAAATTCGACTGCTGCGTTTTCAAGACTGTAGCAGCATCTGCAAAATGAAGTTGCTGGGGCAGCACTCCTTCAGAAAATGCCATTGGTAATGGACTGCTAAACTCCAGAACTTACTTAGCTGCTTTTTTTGCCCAGCACTCTAAATGAGCCTATATTTTTGCTCACAATACTTTCTGGCCTGGAGCTTCACCAGCACACCAGGACCTTGCATAGAAAAAATGGTTTTACTTTTTTCTGATACACACACTGTTTGTTCCTGTCTCCAATGGTCCCCCCCCCCCGAAATAATGCTACAGAAAAACGTAGCTTTTAAGTTAATGGTTTGATTTTATTTTTGAAAAAATAAATCAGAATTAGGGGATTGGTTTTTAGAGACCAAATGTTTAGTTTCAATTTCCAGATTTGAGTATTGAAATTCAAGTTTTGTCACATAAATTTGAGGATTGCCTAAAATCTGAGTCCTAGATGAAACTCTAGATTCATCCCAAATTTAAGAGTTCAGCACCTGACATATAAAACTCAAACTTCATAGTTATTTTGACTTGCCATACATGTGAACTAGTCAACATGGTGCCCACCATATGTGGTTGGACTCCAACTTCCAGCATCCCTGGCCACTGGCTACACTGGCTAGGGCTGATGGGAGTTGGAGTCCAACAGCTTCTGGAGGCCACCATGTTGACTACCTCACAGACTTTCTCTCACTGGAGAAGAGGGATGCCAGTTGCAGGCAGTGCCTCCATATGGTCAGGATCAGTAGCACACCATTTCTCAACTATCATGTATCTTCACATTGTACATGGAACATGAGTCCCTTACCTTCCCATGGGCTTCTGCACTAGGCTTAGCACCGGCCCCTTTCTTGACAGGACTTACCGCATCTTGCAGCCCATCAACCTGAAGAAACTCTGTGTTCATTGGCCGTGACCCTGCTCCTCCATGGCTGTTTTCCTCAGCGATGCCCCTCTTCCTGACCAGGTCCCTGCCTTTTTCATCTCTGGCCCCGCAGGCCGAGTCCAGCACAGTGAAAGGAGGAGGCCATGTCCTCTCTAGAGCGCCTTCCTCCCTGGGCCATTCCCAGCCCTGCTCCAAGTCTTTGCTCAGCTGCTCCGCCATGTTTGTGGCCCACATCTTCTCCTGTTCCAGTTGTTCCAGTTGATTTCTCAGCTGCAGGCACTCTTCCCTGAGGGCTGAGGCCACTACTTCATTTGTCTCCTGCAAGGATGTCTGTTGTGCTTTGCTGGTGGCCTTGAGCTCCTCCAGCTCTTTCCGAAGCTGTGTAGCCTCCTGTGTCCATCCGTCCAGAGCAGAAGCCATGCTCTCAGCTTGCATTGCCAAGGCCTCTCTTTCTTTGAGGGCTTGCTGCAAGGTGGCCCGCAGCTGCTGCCTCTCCTCTTGTAGTGTGGCCACCTCCTTTTCAAAAGTTCCCAGCTGGTTCCCTAGTTCCTGCAAAGTCCTTTCATGCCTGGCCTGCTCCTCAACAGCTTGAGCTTCCAGCTGAGACTTCTTGCTGGCCGCTTCCTCTAAATGAGCCTCCAGCGTAGTGTTTTTCTCCAGGGCGTCCTGTAGCTGGGCCAACTGGCTATTCAACTCTCTTTGCAAACCCTGAGCTGCTTCTTCCTTGACCCTTAGGACCTTCACTTGCTCCTCCAGAGATGTCTGGAGAGTGGCAACATGCTCCTGACATGCCGACAGCTCCTTCTGAAGGTCCTCGACCTCTAGTTTTGAAAACACCAGACTTTTCTCCTGGGACACCAGAGTTTCCATAAGAGTCTCCTTCTCCCTCTCTAGTACCTGTATCTCAGCAAGGCTCCTCTCCAATTTCCCCCTTAGAGGACCCCATTCCAACATGGCTGGATGTTCTTCCCTTTCTGCTGGCCTGCAGCTCATGCCTTCTGGCTGCTCCTCATTCATTCCCAGCTGGCCACCTTGGCTTTTCAGAGCTACCACTTGGGCTTCCCACTTCTCCAAGCTCTCTTCGCACGCCTTCAGCTTCTCCTGCAGGACCTGACACCGAGAGACCAGCTGCTGGCGCCTCAACTCTTGGGCCTCAATGTCTGCCAAGTGCTTCCTCCTCTCTGCCTCCAGAGAAATCAGCCTTTGCTCTGCCTCCTCTAGAGACCTCTCAGCGGCATCTCTCTTGGACCAGGCCTCCTGGCATTCGCCAGTCAGGTTGGCAACCTTGTCTTCTGCCTCCCTGAGGGCCTTGATGGTTTTGGCCAACTCCTGCTGCTGTTTTTCCTGCTCATCCATCTTCTCCTTGTGTTGCTGCTCATGTTTTGCCCGCTCCTCTTTCAGAAGCTGGTTTTCCTCCAAAAGGGCTAGTCTCAGAGATGCATTCTCCTCTTGCTGCTGGGCCAACTTTTGCCGCAAAGCAGCAAGCTCCCACATCAGTGTTTTGAAGTCCTGCTTCCACCTGGTGTCACCTTCAGTAGGTGGCCTCTCCATCTTTCCACACAGGCAGTGATCTGAGAGATGAAGCAGGGAACATCGTTCCTCGATGGAAGAGATGCTTCCTGGCTGCTCCTTGCTCAGCTTCTCCACTTGGGTCTGCAGCTCACCATTTCCCTTCTGCACCTCCTTGCCAGCAGCTGGATCCGCTTCCATAAAATGACTCAGCTTCAAGAGAGCACCCATCTGCAGCAGACTGTTCTTCCTGCTTCTCCAGATCCCAACCCATTTCTCCATGGAGTTTTCCAGCCCAGTACTGAGTCGATCATCAACAGTTGGCTCAACAGCATGTTGGTCACTAGTGGTTCTTGGCGAGCTCTCATGAACTTTGGTGGCCCCTTGGTGGTTCCCGCAGTCTCTGTTTGAGTTCCCAACCTATGGTCAACAAACACATAAATTGTTTGGTACAGAGTGATGGGATAAGGCTGGATCCTAAGAAATTAGAGTATTATCAATGAGTGCTAGATTCAAAAGTTGGTTCACAGCCAGGAATAAAGGCCTCTAAACTACAGTGGTGCCCCGCAATACGAACGCCTCGCAAGACGGAAAACCCGCTAGACGAAAGGGTTTTCCGTTTTGGAGGCGCTTCGCTAAACGAATTTCTCTATGGGGTTGCCTCGCAAGACGAAAAAATATTGCGAGTTCCCGCGGTTTCCCCCCCGCTTTTTTTTGCCCTTTCCCTAAGCGCTAAGCCGCTTATCAGCTGTTCCGCTGATAAGCCGCTTCTCAGCTGATCGCTAAAAGCCGCTAGACCGCTAATAGCGCTAATCCGCTAAGCTGTCAATGGGCTTGCTTCGCAAGACGAAAAAACCGCTAGACGAAGAGAATCGCGGAACGGATTAATTTCGTCCTGCGAGGCACCACTGTATTGTGAATGAAAAAAGTGAACAAGAGGCTGAACAACAATCTAAGGTTTGCCAGGTTAGGAGCCCCCTCCCTTTTTAATGTGAGGTAAGATAAAGACAGACACAACATTTGTAAAGTAATGAGGACAGGTTTTGAAGTGCCCCCAGAGTGTTTAATACAAATGTACCCTTTCCTCTCTTAGTGTGAGCTCCACAAAACTGGCTCTGCACATCTGAGGTGAGGAAAAGCCAGCTGTGGAGAGTGTTGATTGGCTACAGCCCATGCCACCACCAAGACACGTTTTCCTAAACCAGGAATGGGGAACGAGTGACCACCACAGCCCTCCTGTGTTTGGGCTGGGAAGGGGTTGCAGGTTCTAGATCCATTTTCATGACAGGGAAATGAAAAGCTCTCAAGGTACACCAGTGAGCCAAAATCATTGCTGGGGTCTTAGGGCAGGAAGTATTTTGCAACGGGATAAGCAAGGAAGTGGGGAATATGTACCTCAGAGGGTGCTTCCTTCTGCTTGGAGTGCATAGAAGCTGGGTTGGAACATCGTGGCAAAACCCTGGAAGAGATCAGAGCAGCAGATTTGCAAGGATGCTGATGATATCCGTATTAGCATCCAGAGATGCACTTAGCCTGTACTAGAAAGTGGGCTTTTGGCAGCTTCAGCTCTCTGGGATCAATTACTAGCTGAAATCAGACAGGTGTCTCCCATGATGATATTTAGGTGCCTAAATGAAGACATTTTTGTTTAGGAAGGCTTTCGCAGAGGTGTAGCCCAGTCGTTTATGGAAGGCCAATTTTATGAAATTGTTTTGTTATTTTTAGTATTTGTATGGCTGTTTTCACTGTTTTAGTTTGCTGAACTGATTCTATTAGTGCAGAGCTTGCATCTCAGTACTTTTTTCTGTTTCTACGAGGTTTACCACTTCCGTGGCTTTATGCTGTGAAGCCGCCTGCAAAATAACAGAAGCTTAGCAGTAGCAGAACAAGACCTGAACCAAATGCTCTGGTGTGAAAACCTTTGAGGAGGGAAGAGCACCTTCTGCTGGTGACAACATGCAACAAAGCTCCTCCCCTCACCCGCTTCCTTCCACTGCCTTACTCAGAAAGCTCAGAGTGGGGAGGCTGTATCTGCATCCATGGAAAATAAGCAGCGCCTGCTACTCACTCAGAGACCATGGGCCACGCAGCATCCAGGTCTCCTCTGCACAGGGCCAGATGAAAGGCCATGCCATCCAGCTCATAGAGGAAGCCCAAGATGTCCGTCCACAGCTTTCGATCCAAGAAAGGGCTGCGTGCGTAGTACCACTCACTGCAAAGAGCAAACCATAAATACATACATAGCAGAGACTTTAAACAAACTCATTGTGCTGGGGGACTCTAACCTTTTGGGGCCCAGGTGCACATTTGGAAATCTAAGAAAATGTCCTGGGTGCCACAAAATGCTCATCTCACAGAGCAAAACTGGCGATGCTCAAACCTCCCCCTTCCCCAAACCAAACGACGACAGCAACAATGGGAAAACTAGCTACATGAACTTCAAAACAAATAACACAGATGCATAAAAGCAGCTGGCCCATATAAATGCATACATAATTTTGTAATGCAGTTATCTTAAAGTTTGTTTGTTTTTTTAAAAAAAGTTTTATATATTCCACTTTTACTAAGATAAGTTGCATGCTGTTTCAGAAACATTTATTGGGAGGTGGTTTATAAATCCTTAAATGAATGAATGAATGAATGGAAAATAATAACAACAACAACCTGCCAACTTTCTGTAAGCCATAGAAGTCTTACTATTTTGAAGAATAAAAAACTGGGAGGGACAGAGAGCCTTGGCATCTACCAGGAGTGCGTGTGTGCATCTCAGGGCACTGTGGTGCCCACAAGTGTCACCTTGGAGATCCCTGTGCTCTCCCAACTTCCCCATCGTTTTGCCCTCTTCCTTTGCACTATGAGGATAGTGTGCAACCTTGTTTTCCTGCATCACAAGCTTCCTCTCCCACTGCCATGCCACTTTCACCCAAGCTCTTACCTGATGACTTCTGGCTCCATGAAACAAAGCTGCAAGGTCTCCGCCAGCTGCCGATGGACCAGGCAATAACGAATGAAAGCACGGCCCTTTCCCACGGCTGTTTTCAGCTACCAAGGGAAACAGATTCACATTCAAAGGTGGGAAAGCCTCCAAGAGTTGCCCTATTCATTAGGTGATTCTTTATTGACACCATCTCTACCCCATCTGGCCTGGCATAAATTCTGGGTTTGGGGTTCAAGAGGAACAATCAAAGGGCTATGCCCACTGCCCCTCTGCATTTGCTGCCTGAGGTGGTCACCACACACTGCCCAATGCTAGGGCCGGCCCTGAAAATATGGCATGATTTCCCTGTGATTATTCAGCAGTTCTTTTATATACTGTTTATACTAATATCTATGCTCCAATGCAATCCGTAGTGGTTCATTAAAAGGGCACACCTGAGCTTTCCCCAACCTGGTGCCCTCCAAATGTTTTGCACTACAACTCCCATCAGCCACACCCAGCCCAAGGCACCAGATTTAGGGGAGGCTTCCTTATCAAATAACCCCTAAGGGCTGTTTGCCCTTGTTAATATGAGCATCCTTTTGATTACTAGAACAAATTATGTGCAGCATCTCCCTGATTCCTGGTCCCTGCTCTGCAGGATCTCCTTCGAATGAGAAGCACTGCCTCAGGCAGACCCTGTTGGCAAGAGACAGTGCCATCACATCGTACTTCTGGGTGGGGAGCATAGCCAGCATTTATTTTAGGGCAGGAATGGGTACATGTGAAGAACTGGGGAAGGAGAAAGGGAGACATGGGCGTAGCTGGGAGGGCAGACTTTATTTTAGGGGGACAGAACCAAGTTACCTGTGATGCAATTGGTTGGTTTATTAAGTATTTTTCTTTATTTACTTGATTGGGGGGGCAGTTGCCCCCCTGGCTATGCCCATGTCCCCCTTTCTTGTTCCCCAATTCTTCACATGTACCCATTCCTGCCCCCAACGCTCACAAGTTGTGGAAATTTATCCCCACAAAGATGCATTTGGAACATTTATTGTGTAGTTTTTGTCATACACTGAAGGTGCAGCTCTGGCCTCTGACAACACAAGATGCAAATTTGAGGATCCACCCTATTCTCTTGACTGTTTTAACTGTTTTTCACATTAAAACAAAATAAAAAAATTCCTTCCAGTAGCACCTTAAAGACCAACTGAGTTAGTTCTAGGTATGAGCTTTCGTGTGCATGCACACTTCTTCAGATACACTGAAACAGAAGTCACCGGACCTTTCTATATAGTGAGAAGGTGGGGAGGGGTATTACTCAGAAGGGTGGTGGGAATGGGTGATTGGCAGATAGCTGCGATGAGCCTGTTGACGACTCTTAACGACTGCAATAGGTCTAACAGGAAAAAGCAAGGGGTGAGAAGGTGAAAAATGGCTTTGTCATGTATAATGAGATAAGAATCCAATGTCTTTGTTCAAACCAGGTCTCTCCATAGTTTTAAGTTTGGTGATAAGTTGCAATTCAGCAGCTTCTCTTTCCAGTCTATTTCTGAAATTCCTTTGTAATAGAACAGCTACTTTGAGATCTTGTATAGAATGTCCTGGGAGATTGAAGTGTTCTCCTACTGGTTTTTCTGTCTTGTGGTTCCTGATGTCGGATTTATGTCCGTTTATTCTTTGGCGTAAGGTCTGGCCTGTTTGTCCAATATAGAGAGCTGAAGGACACTGTTGGCATTTTATGGCATACACAATGTTAGACGATGAGCAATTAAATAGTCCCGAGATGGTATGTGTGATGTTGTTGGGGCCAGTAATGGTGTTGTCCGGGTGTATGTGGCAGCAAAGTTGGCATCTGGGTTTATTGCAGGCTCTGGTGCCAGTGTCCGTGTTAAGTCTGGTTATAGTATTATTGTGGGTTAGGAGTTGTTTAAGATTGGGGGGCTGTCTGGAGGCAATGAAAGGTCTTCCTCCCAGAGCTTGAGAAAGAGAACTGTCATTGTCCAGGAGAGGTTGTAGATCTCTGATGATGCGTTGTACTGTTTTAACTTGGGAGCTGTATGTGATGACTAGAGGTGTTCTGTTATTTTCTTTTTTGGGTCTGTCTTGCAGCAAGTTCTCTCTGGGTATCAGTCTGGCTCTGTTGATCTGTTGTCTAACTTCATCTGCTGGGTATTTTAGTTCTAAAAAGGTTTGCTGTAGATCTCTTAGGTGAGAGTCTCTGTCTGTAGAATTGGAGCAGATGCGGCTGTAACGTAGTGCCTGGCTATATACAATGGACTGTTTGGTATGTTTGGGATGGTAGCTAGAGGCATGTAGATATGTTTGTCGGTCAGTTGGTTTACGGTATAAGGTGGTGTCTATGCGCCCATCCTGTATTTTTATAGTAGTGTCCAAAAAATGTATTTCTTGCATAGATTGATTCATTGTTAGGTTGATGGTGGGGTGAAAATCATTGAATTTCTGGTGGAAGGTGTCCAGGGTCTGTTGACCATGTGTCCAGATGATAAAAATATCATCAATGTATCGCAGGTACAAGAGAGGTTTGAGTGGGTAGGAGTTTAGGAAACGTTGTTCTAAATCCGCCATGAAGATGTTGGCATACTGTGGGGCCATGCGGGTGCCCATTGCTGTGCCGCTGATCTGAAGGAACAGGTCATCACCGAATTTGAAGTTGTTGTGGGTAAGGACAAATTGGCAGAGTTTGGTAGCAAAGTCCGCTGTGGTTTTATCTGAAATGGTATTCCTTATAGCTTGTAAACCATCGTTGTGTGGGATGTTGGTATACAGAGATTCCACATCCATAGTAGCTAGTATAGTATTGTTGGGAAGATTATTTAAAGATTGTATTTTCCTCAGAAAATCTGTGGTGTCACGTACATAGCTGGGAGCACTGATGGCATATGGTTTCAGAACAGAGTCCATATAACCGGAGACACCCACTGTAATAGTGCCAATACCTGAAATGATGGGGCGTCCTAATAAACGGACATAAATCCGACATCAGGAACCACAAGACAGAAAAACCAGTAGGAGAACACTTCAATCTCCCAGGACATTCTATACAAGATCTCAAAGTAGCTGTTCTATTACAAAGGAATTTCAGAAATAGACTGGAAAGAGAAGCTGCTGAATTGCAACTTATCACCAAACTTAAAACTATGGAGAGACCTGGTTTGAACAAAGACATTGGATTCTTATCTCATTATACATGACAAAGCCATTTTTCACCTTCTCACCCCTTGCTTTTTCCTGTTAGACCTATTGCAGTCGTTAAGAGTCGTCAACAGGCTCATCGCAGCTATCTGCCAATCACCCATTCCCACCACCCTTCTGAGTAATACCCCTCCCCACCTTCTCACTATATAGAAAGGTCCGGTGACTTCTGTTTCAGTGTATCTGAAGAAGTGTGCATGCACACGAAAGCTCATACCAAGAACTGACTTAGTTGGTCTTTAAGGTGCTACTGGAAGGAATTTTTTTATTTTGTTTTGACCATGGCAGACCAACACGGCTACCTATCTGTAACTGTTTTTCACATTGTATTTTAAAATGGTTGCAACATGCCCTGGGACCATATAGTGAAGAATGAGTAAGAAATTGAATAAATAATAGTGGCAATACTATTAATAGCATCAGCCAATCTTACTTTGTCGAGGGAGGTGACATGTTGCACCCCTGCATGCACACCACTGTGCAGCCTGGTCAGGATTCGGCTCAGGAAGTCCCAGTAATCTTTCCTTTGCCCAAAGAGGTTTCTCTTTTCTTTCAGATCATACTATAATGACCAAGCGGAGTGGGGGGAAAGCAAAGATAATTTTTATTTACTCATTTGCAGTAGTATTTGTATCCCACACCCAACAATTAAAAAGCAACATGCTGAAAACGCTGGCAGCATTAAGATAAATTCAACAGTGTAAACAAGTTTTGATGGATGCAATAATGGAATACTGAATGGTATATATTTTTTGTAAAATATGCAGGGATTTATGATACGTAAAATGAACCAAGGAAAGAAAAGAAGGGAAGTCACTGATATCTTAAGAATGTAAAACGAGTATTTTAAATTGTAAAACAGAAAGCTTAATAAAATTATATACAGAGGTACCTTGGTTCTCAAACACCTTGATACTCAAACAACCTGGAACCCAAACACTGCAAACCCAGAAGTAAGTGTTCCAGGTTGCAAACTTTTATCGGAAGCTGAACATGCTCAGTTTTGAGTGTTATGCTTCTGTTTTGAGTGCCACACTTCCGTTTTGAGTGTTAAGCAGGTCTGTCTGTTTTTGTGTTTTTGCAGCTCTCTTTTGTGTTTTTGTGGCTGTGTGGAACCCAGTTCAGCTACTGATTGATTGTTTGATTGCAGTCCATTGTTAAAATTGCTTTCATTTTATGGATCAATGGTTTCGTTAGATAGCAAAATTCATGTTAAATTGCTGTTTTAGGGGTTGTTTTTAAAAATCTGGAACAGATTAATTAATTTTGCATTACTTTCTATGGGAAAGCGCACCTTGGTTTTGGAACACATTGGTTTTCGAACAGACTGCTGGAACGGATTAAGTTTGAGAACCAAGATACCACTGTATATTTAAAAAACCCCCAATTAAAATGCAACACCAATCAATAAAGCAACAAGAAGTTACACAGATGTTTCAGTTGCCACCAGTAAAACAACAGACGAGGATACACAGCAACACCACTGCAAGGATCCATGGATAAAAATGTATGGTTCCAAGAAGCCTGAGAAAATGAAGAAGTCTTCACCTGCCACTAGAAAGAGGCTAAGATAGGCTCAAGACCAGTCTCTCTAGGGAGGGGCATCCACCAAAAAGGCGCTTTTCACAGTATCCGCCCATCACACTTTCAAGCCTCCCAAGAACTTAGGGTCCAGGTTTGTTCATGTGGATGTTTTACTGCTTTAAATTGTTGACTTGCCTCTAGATACCAGTTGCTGGGAATTGCAAGCAGGGTGACTGCTGCTGCGTACTGGTCCCACCTGCAGGTTTTCTATGGGCATCAGGTTGCCTATGGTCAGAAGAAGTTGCTGGACTGGATGGACCTTTGCCCTGCTCCAGCAGGGCTTGCCTTGTGCTCTGACCTTCTTGTAAGCTGCTCCGAGCATTGTGACTGCACTGTGTGGGCAGGGCATACATTTGCTTTTGAAAGAACAATAATAGCTAACTAAGTTGGGCCCTTTGCGTTCATATTAATGGGCTCCAGTTGCAGCACAGAAAAAATTGAAACGAACAAAAAACCTGCCCTCTCAGATATTTATCACTCAGCTTAAGATGACACAACCTCGAGGATCACCCGCACTTTGCTACAGAATGCAGAAAAGGTTCGTGGGAAGAGCAGCACCAGAGCAGGGCAGCATGAGTCACATGCTGCAGACTTTGTGGGGGCACCAACATAAGCTGCAGTTTGCACGATGTCTGCTTCTATCACATCATCAACCCAAGTCTGTTAGAGGTGCCTTACCTGCAACAGGAACTCCAACTGGGCACAGAACTGTTGTAGCTCCCGACTCCCATCTGTCACCGGTAGTCCCTGCTCCTGGTAGTTTTTGTTTAACTCGGTCACGGTATCTAGATAAAGAAAAGGGTGCAATTAAGCCACATTCCAAAGCATTAAATGTTCCAGCCCTGCTACCCTACTACGCCCTGTAATGCAGGGCAGGACAATAGGTTTATAGCCAAAATAGCATCTCCGGGAAACAAGAGGGAGATATCTGCAAGCATTGGGGAACCCAGAGATTTGGAGGTGCACATGATAGTTAACACAAGAGGGGAAAGACCCCCAAATCATGTTTTGTATGCATGCGCTCACAGGGAGGTAAGGGAAGAAGCACATAAGAAAATCATGTGCACTTACTCTTTAAGTCTTTGACCACACGAAGAATCTCTTTGTCGCTGGCCATAGCTCTGCCTCAGCTTGCCTACAAAGCAAACAACCATTCATGAGGAGAGGGGTGGAGAGCCTTTTTTGTCCCCTGAGCCCAAGTGTAGCAAGGTTAAAGGTAAAGGACCCCTGGACAGTTAAGTCCAGTCAGAGGCGACTATGGGGTTGCAGCGCTCATTTTGCTTTCAGGCTGAGTGAGCCGGCATTTGTCCACAGACATTTGTCCAGCTTTCCAGGTCTTGTGGCCAGCATGACTAAACCACTTCTGGTGCAATGGAACACCGTGTTGGAAACCAGAGTGCACAGAAATGCCGTTTACCTTCCCACCGCAGTGGTACCTATTTATCTACTTGCACTGGTGTGCTTTCAAACTGCTAGGTTGGCAGGAACAGGGACAGAGCAACGGAAGCTCACCCTGTGGCGGGGATTCGAACTGCCGGCCTTTCGACTGGCAAGCCCAAGAGGCTCAGTGGTTTAGACCACAGCAGCACCCTGGGCAACAAACAAACAAACGGGGAAATATGCACATGGTTGGCTATTACTTGCAGCAATGCTCCACCATGCTCACGGGAAGGCAATATATCATGCTGATGACATTTGATGGTGACTAGCACTACTGCAATGCTAAAGGAAAAACCTGGTGTGCATTTTCCCTGCATCCAGAAAGGACCCAAGATTCTGAGCAATCATTCCTTCCCTAAATACACAAGGAACTAAAGCAACTAGTTTCAAGTGGCCAGAATTGACCAGGCCAGGCCTTTCACAAGGATGTCATCTGCAACTGTAGTGGTATTTTCTGTAGCCTTACCCAGCCCCCAATACAGCCATTTGCTTACAGCTAACACTGCTTCTGCTTCTTTCTACACACATTGCCCCCATTTCCCAGGCTGTGTATGCTCCATACATTTAAAGCACCCCCCTAAGAATCATGCAAGCTTTAGTTTAATACTCACGTAGCTACATTTCCCAGGATTCGTGGGGGGGGGGAGAAGTGCTTTAAACATGCTTTACATGTAGGTATACACTTTTCTTTTCTAAGGCATCTCTGTGGCTCCTTCCATACAGGGCTGTTGTGAAGAGGTGGACTAGGGGACCTGAGCCTTGGGTCTTTTGTGCTGGGGCCCAGACCTCCTGCCTCCTGCCTCCTGCCCACACTTTTGAAAATTATTTTTTTTTTAACTTTGCTTACAGGACAGCTAAAAATACTATGACAAAGCAGACTGCTGGTGAAACCCAGTCACTCACCCTTGCACATGTTAATAATTGAATGGAGTGGGGAAGGAAATTTTGTGTGCGTGTGTGTGTGTGCATGTGAGAGAGAGAGAGAAGGAGAGAGGGAGAGACAGAGAGAGTCACATCTATTCTCAGGACCAACTCTGTAGTGGGAGGAGAAAAACAAGAACACCACTCCCAAAATTGCTCTAGAAAGCCAAACAAACATGCCATTCCTCTCCAGCCATCTAGCACACTTTTCTACTCATAGCTTTGCCTGAGAAATTCTGGCCACACAATAGCAACTGCTACCTGTTTCTCTCCTTTGCCAAAACAGTTGGTACTAAAACAAGTCTTGTGTGCAGATACATGAATTTCCATATGCTCTCATGCAAAAGTTCAATAGGTCCCAGCTCTAAAGTTTCTCTTACATCTAAGCTGAATATTCCCTACTTCCTGAATCCGTGGGGTGTGGGTCTAACCTGAACACACTGTGGCGTGGTGGGCCCTGCCTCACAGACACCTCTTTGACTTGGTTTTTTTCCTGCAACAAATTGAAAATATAATGCTTCAAGAAACTTGAGAACTAGCCACGGTGTCTGCGTGAGATCTTCAGCTTGATATATCAGGGCAGATTTGAGAGTTTTATGCAGATGCAGCCTGCCTCCTGGCACGCCTTGGCCCTTTCCCTGATTTCTCTGCCCTCCTTGGACAAAATCCCACCACTGAACACTGCTACCTATGTCCTTCTGTGTAGCCAGAGGACTGGAGCTCCCACACGTACCTGGAATGAGAGGCTGGATCTCAGCTAAGCACTGCATTAAGCGCTGGTCTCTGTCCTGGTGCCTCAGGACTCATCTGTTTGAGCTCAGGGGCATCTGCTGGCAGCTTCCTCTTTCCTCTGCAAGTCATTGCTTCCCAAAGGCAAAGCATATGAGGAAATCCCCCTGGATTCCAGGCAAGGCAGGAAGGGAGGAGGTCTCATCCAGCAGCGCCCTGCCCACAAGCTACTGTTTCTGGAGTTTAGCCTTAAAAGCAGTGCCGTATTTACATATAAGCTAAACAATCTATAGCAAGCTTCCTCAACCTCGGCCCTCCAGATGTTTTTGGCAGGACCAGTTTTCAGGGATGATGGGAACTGTAGTCTCAAAACATCTAAAGGGCCAAGGTTGAGGAAGCCTGATCTATAGCTTAGGGCCCCACTCTCTTGGGCCCCCCCAAAAAATTAAGGGGGGAAAAACCTGGATGTACATTTCCAAAATATAAGATAAAAAACAAATAAAATAAAACCTACATACAGCAACAGTGTTTTGTGTTGCATAGGCTCCTTAATAGCTTAATAATTATTTCACTATTAATATACTTCTTCTTAATTGTATTTCACTATTAATATACAGTGGTACCTCTGGTTGCAAACGGGATCTGTTCTGGAGGCCTGTTCGCAACATGAAAAGAATGCAACCCGCAGCGGCGCGTCTGCGCACGCGCGGGTTGTGATTTGCCGCTTCTGCACATGCGCGTGATGTCATTTTGCACGTCTGTGCACGCGCAAGCGGCGAAACCCAGAAGTAACCCTTTCCGGTACTTCCGGGTCGCCGCGGGATGCAACCTGAAAAAATGTAACATGAAGCAAACGTAACATGAGGTATGACTGTACTTCTTCTTAATTGTATTTCAGTTCAACAATTATTTTGATAAAAGACATATTTTCTTATGTGCAATTGGCTTTAGATACCTATTAGGTCCATAAATTACCATATAGCATATATTCAACACAAAAAACCCAGCGACAATTTGTAGTTGACAAAGGACAGCTGGACATATAAAGTGCCCCATTACCTTCAGCAGCTTAGGGCCTCATCAAACCTAAATCCGGCCCTGCTTGCAAGCCCGGATTCAAATGCCACAGCGCGGCATTCAGCCCTCGACGGGCAGCCTTGCAGAGAGGAAAGGGAGCAAGACGCCAGGACCGAAAGAAGGGCAAAGCCCTGCTGATCTTTCTCTTTCTCTCTCTGTTCACACACACGCTTTCTCTTTCTCTCTCAAAGCCGGATGACTTGTGCCCTTGTGCCAAAGAGGGGAGCATTTATCCGGTGCTCAAAATTGCACAGGAACCGAAACTGACTACACCGGAGATAGAAACTTCAGCGAAGCCTCTTGCAAGTATCAATGAAGGAGTCCCAACGGTGGAAGATTATTTGCAGGGCGAACGGGTTGTGTGAAAGCGACAGGGGGCTCCACTCTCCCGTGTAAACACTCTCCCGAGCGCAGGCGTTAGGGTCACAATATGGGCCCGGCACTTTGCAATGGCGCGTTGTGTGAGTGTCCCTCGTCTAGGGCAAAGCCAAGCAACAGCCTGGCTGTGAGACTCACCCTCCTGCCTTCGCTCTCCGATCCTTGGCACAGGAGAGGAAAAAGCAGCCTCCGCCTCTCCCGACCTGTACCTGAGGACGGAAACCAGGAAGCAACGCCCACCTTGGCGCAAGGCGTTCCAACCAGCGCCTTTTCCGCAACTGGCGCTGCGGGCGCGCAGCCACCAAGGCTTCCTCTAAGAGGAAGGGCCAAGTCAAAGAGCCGTGTGTGCGCGCGCGCGCGCCTGAGCTGGCAAAATTGAGGCTCTCGACGATGCCGAAGTTGGTTACTAGTTCCCAATTCCTCATTTGTTCCAAATCTAAAAAAAGAAGAAGGAAAAGTTCATTACGTCACACTGAACTCCAAAATCAGCTTTGGGGTTCCCCCACATCATATATCTCTAGGACTGGGGGACTCTCGACTTCGAGGCCATGGGTGTAGCCATGTGATGAGGTGGGAGCTGTCCGGATTTACATATAAGCTAACAAGCTATAGCTTAGGGCCCCACTCTCTTGGGGGCCCCCAAAAAATTTAAAGGAAAGAAAAACTGGATAATTCTTCTTAATTGTATTTCAGTTCAACAACTACTTTGATAAAATATATATATAAAAATAAAAAATTGTCCAGTAGCACCTTAGAGACCAACTAAGTTTGTTCTTGGTATATGCTTTCGTGTGCATGCACACTTCTTCAGATACATGCATGCACACAAAATGCACACACAACTTAGTTGGCCTCTAAGGTGCTACTGAACAATATATATATATATTTCCTCCAGGAGGAAAGCACAGTCAACTACAGTTCCCATCATGCCTGTTTATTGTCCCTGCTGGCTCAGGTTGGTAGGAGTTGGAGTACCAACAATATTTCAAGGGCAGCTGGTTTCCTAATACTGGCCTAAAACCTTAAACTCCTAACAATGTTGCTGTTTAAAGGCTGCCTTTTAAAGAGCATGCCAGAGCATAAAAGCGGACTCTATGCAAGCATGCTCACACATCCGATGAAGAGGACTGTCATCCACAAAAAGCTTATCTGACTATATTATAACATTACAAGGCTGTCATCATGCTGCAATTTGTGTGGCAGCAACGCCAGTGTGACGAGAGACTAGCAGGCACAGGAGCAAGCAAACAATGTGAGTGGCAGCCAGCCTAGGGTAGGGGCAGGTTGTGAGGGAAGGGGGTGGTTTGGGACGAGCTGTGAGGAGGAGAAGGAAAGTCTGTGTAAGCTGCAAGGGTTGCCCAGGTGTAAAAGAAGGGGGTTGGCAAAGTGGATGGCAGGTAGGCAGGGTTGGACACTGTGAGAATAGGATGCTGGACTAAATGTGCCGTTGACCTGATCTGTAATGGCTCTTTCTTTATTGCTTGTACTGCACATTAAAGTGAGTTATTTGTGCATGGTATGGTAGCACCATCTTCTGGGCATAGAGGGGAAAAACAGAAGACTATCTTTCAAAAAGACAAGCCTGGAATCTGTTTATTTCAGAGCCAATGAAAAAGAGGGAGGTAACCCCTCTGGCTAGACTCCTCTTACAAAGAAGATAAAAGTCCAGGCCTCAATAGAGGGGAATTTTAAATATTACAGAGGTGAAGTGCGATTATGCCACTTAGTACAATAGGATCAAGTGAGCCCCAGGGCCCATTTGGCAATCTAAGAAACTGTTGTGGCCACCAAAAAATACAAAATTAAAATTAAAATTGAGGGTATTCAGAAACACACATGGAAATCCAGACAAATCACCTATACTTCTCAAAACAAACAAAACGTAGACAAAAACCAAACAAGCAGACAACCCCCCAAATACAACAAAAATAAAATTTGAGAAGGGTAGTTAGTTTTTGTGGGCACCCAAGGGGGTGTCTGGGAGTGCTGTGTTGGAGACCATGTGGTTAGAGCATCAGACTAGGACTAAGGAGATCTGGATACAATCCCATTTGGCCAGGAAACTCCCTGGGTACCTTGATCCAGTTGGAAAACCTGTTTTTGAACCAAGTGCTGCTTTCACTTCTGGACAACTTCCAGGGATCATATGCCATTCTTGAACAGGGTAAGGGACAAAGATGGGTGAAGCAACCTATGTTAGCCTTTGCCCAGTAGGCTGGCTTTCTTTTATACTTTCTGGGCTTGGTGAGGCATGTGACCCTCACCTGTCCTGAGCCTACTCCAGCTGAGGAATCACATGCCTTTTCCCCGAGCTAGCGAGCCCCACCTGGGCTGTGGGTCCTTGCCTGCCTTCCCTGTTTTCCTAAACTAGCAAGCAACTCCTCTTTCAGGCTGGCCTGCCACATAGCTGGGTTGCTCCCTACAGATCGCTCCCCTCCTGGCCTCCCAAATCATTGCTGCAGCCAAGTTGCCTTTTACGACTTGGCCAGTGTGTTTGTGTAATGGTTGTTTGCAGGACAGTGCCTAAAACACTCCCACTGCTCTGGCTTCATTGCACAATCCCTTTGTGCCTTGACAAGTGAAAACGTGTCACCCAGCAGAGGCTGCCAGCGCATATCAGAGACGGGACAGTGCTTGATTGCTGCGAAGCCAGAGGTATTTTGCCAAGACAAGAGCTTCATTGAACATCCCAGGGAGCCTTTGAAGGTGATTGTCTAGGGGGGAAGCAGTGCTTTTACAGTACCAAGGGGGCAGGTGGCAACCCTGAATCTACCAGCCCCACTCTCCCACGTTGCATTTGTTTGTTGCCCGATAATTGTGCTTCCGGCCCAGTCTGGCTGCAGCTTGGAATGCTTATTAATAATTGACCAGACTAAGATGGTTTTTTTGTGCCAATCCTTCTTTCAGACAAATATTTCCAAGTCTCAGCAGACCCCATTGCTGGAGTGACTTCCTGTTGCCAGTGTGGCAGGGCTGTGGGGCAAAAAGAAAGTTTGTTTGTTTGCTGGTTGGCACGAGCAACACTTAAAATACCCCGTATCTTCACTCTGTGTGTTGCAGCAAGAATGTGGCTGCTCTCCAGGCAGGCCCTGCGCAGATGGAGAACACACTTTCGTTGCAGAAGGTCCAGTCCCTAACACCCCCACAATGACCTTGTGTCAAGGTCTCTGGACAAAAGTATCAGGCAGCAAGCAAGGTGGTGAGAAAGATCCTTCTCCATCTCAGACTCAAACTTTTCATAATGATGTGAACGAGAAGATTTACTGCAGGAAAGATGGTTGTGTCCAAGTTCCTCACATGCCATCAGGAGGCCAAAAGCAAGTGCTTCAAGTCTCTGCATGCTGCCTGCAGGCACTGTAGGACTCCTAGATCTGCCAAAAAGTGTTAGCTGTAACAGAATTAAACAACTGATAACATGCCTGCCTCCCTTTCAAGCAAACACTGTGAATGATTTAATTAGTGACAAGTGCTTCTTAAAAGGCACTGATCCTCTGAGCTAGGATACCTGGGTAGCCATTAGTATCTTTCTCAATCAAAGATGACATTGCCTCTTGACACAAGGCTTTCAATTGCCCATCCATTTTTAATGGTCTGGCAGGCTCTGCCCACAAAAAGTGAAGGAGGTGCCGGAACAAAAGGTGAAAATAATGGGACTCTCCTCTCACACATATAGGAAGCTGTCTTGTACTGAGTCAGGCCATTGGTCCATACAGCTCAGTATTGCCTATACTGATTCCATGATGTCAGGTAGGGGTCTTCCCTAGTCTTACTTGGAGGCAGTCCAGGGATTGGACCAATGCCCTTCTGCTCTATCATTGAGCTGCAGCCCTTCTACATGACATTGCAGAATAGGCTTAAAGGACAGGAGGGAAGGTGTGGTTGTTGCTGCTGCTGTTGTTGTTGTTACAAAATGCCCACATTGGTTCCCTCTCCTGATTTCTGGGACTGTTAATTGCATGGTTAGCACAGGCCTCTGTAGCAGATGGTCATTCTCCTTGGCAATAAAGGGACCCTCTAAATGTTGCAGTTCTTTTTTATATTGGCCAGGTGGTGTTGTGAATTATAGGTTGCGATGTGTGCAATGATGGACCGATAAGGGGCTGACAGTCGCGTACAATATTGGGCTGGTGAATGACTCTATTTCTTTGGGGAAGGAGTGTTTTCTGTGTTTGGCCAGGTGGGCAACTTCCTTGCCAATTAAGATAGGGAGATTTCTTGTTTCCGTCCTCCAAAGAGCCCTGAATTAGGATGCCTTTTTCAATTTCCCTTAATGCTCAAGGTTTTAATTAAAAATCCACCAAGGGACTTTGCCTTACGTAATTCTGTCTTATTGGACAGACACCAACCATATATAGGGGAGTGAAGTCATCAGCTAAAGGGAAGCTTGCAAGGATTTCTACTTTCCTTGGGGAAATTGTGTCTCCTCCTCCTCCTACAAATTGGAGATATTGTGAGTGTGTCTTGGATCAGACTCTGGTTTGAGACTTGGGCAGCGCAGACACAATACATTTAAAGTAAGTCCCCCGCAAAGAATCCTGGGAACTGTAGTCTACCCCTCACAGAGTTAAAATTCCTGGCACCCTTAACAAACTACAATTCCCAGGGTTCTTGTGGGAGGAGTGCTTTAAATGTATGGAGCATACCCTGTTCTGCTTTCCCATATGGAGCTGTCCAGCTATGGAATGTTGCTGAAACCAAACTGCCTGAAGGGCTGGGAGACAGAGATTCTAGATTCAAACCGTCTGATCCAATCTCACAAGTCAGAGGTAAATCTACTCCATGGGTAGGCAAACTAAGGCCCAGGGCCAGATGTGGCCCAATCACCTTCTAAGTCTGGCCCGTGGATGGTCCGGGAATCAGTGTGTTTTTACATGAGTAGAATGTGTCCTTTTATTTAAAATGCACCTCTGCGTTATTTGTGGGGCCTGCCTGGTGTTTTTACATGAGTAGAATGTGTGCTTTTATTTAAAATGTATCTCTGGGTTATTTGTGGGGCATAGGAATTTGTTCATTTTCTTTTCAAAATATAGTCCGGCCCCCCACAAGGCCTAAGGGACAGTGGACCAGCCCCCTGCTGAAAAAGTTTGCTGACCCCTGATCTACTCCTTTAGAAACTTGAAGCTAGTGCGAGTTCTCTAGGGAGCTTGGCTTGTGTAAGAAACTAAATCCACTTTCTTTTTAATTGCCTGCATATAGGTATATAATCACAACCTCTTCTCTAGGAGTACGGTACTTTAACGATGTCAACCAAACATACTACCTAAAGTTGTCCATCTTCAAGAGTCATGAATAGTCCATTCTGCAAAATGGGAGTAAGTAAGGAAAGGAGAAAAGGAAAATGTGGCTGCGTTTGTCCTTTTTTAAAAAATTGCATTAGGTTTCTATATCTTACCGTAGCAAGAAAAACTTCAATAAAAATCTTAATGCCAATAATTCATTCTTCAAAATGAAGCTGAACCGTTACGGGGTGTGTAAACAGGACACCAATACCTTTGACTGTTGTTTTCTGAGGGTGGTGCAGCTGGTGCAGCCACCTTACTAAAGCCAAACAGATCTGGATTTGGTCGGTGCCTGGAATGAAAATTTCCTGGGAATCCCATGTATGCCATCTTGAATTGCATGATACAAGAAAGGTGTAAAGGCACTAAATAAAAATAAAATAATAGTTTTGCATATCTTTTTGGCACAGAGTGTGGAATGATCTAGTTTGGCTTATAAATGATTTCTCAACTATGTAACCCACCTTCAATCATAGGATCATTAGTAGGAACCAAATTGTTCTGTGTGGTTGGACAGGAGGGACATATTTCTTGGGAACACCACATAAGACACAGTCCCAGTGTACATGTTAGCACGGATCAAATGAAAGTTTCTTTAAGGAACACTCTAGTCTCCTGCTTACAAAGTCTGCAACAGGAAACTTCTCCCTCCAAGTTCCACAAGGTTATTCCATATCTCTTGTCAACAATCCCATTAGGTAGGATGGGAAATGGTGATTTGCCCAAAGCAAGCAAATGAGCTTCATGGTGGACCGGATTATAGGTCTGAGTGCAACAATCTGTCCATTATTAGGTTTTGTAGATTTCAAGCTGCATTTCCCCCAAAGTAGTGACCAGTGCTTGGATTGCCCCTTATTGATCAACTTCAATCTCCTCCCAATCAGAAATGCATGGATGATATCTATAAAAACATCATGCCCAGATTTACATTCATGCAGATTTACATGTGTGCAGGCACTTTCAAATGCACAAACATATACAGCTTGCCAGTATTAGGATTAGTGCAGAGAAAAGTCAGATGTAATAAATTCCAGATGAGAACATTGCATTTAATTAACTGTCCCTGTTAATGTTTAAATGTGTGTGTGTGTGGAGGGGAGCATCTCAGGAAAGCTCGCCATTCTTCAAGGCAATTTGTTTCCTATGGTAACTCTGACATCATCTCTCTCTTTCATGCTAATGTGTATTCACATGTGTGCGTGTGAACACACACAACAATGTAGCAGAATATATACATGAGTAAGGGGGGGGTGCTGACTAAGAGCTCCCTCTGTAAATCTTACAGTTTCTCGTGCGGAGGTCAAAAGAGAGATTTGCATAGCTCTTCCCAAAGTGATTGCTTCCCACCGGTGAGATTTACAGAGAGGTGTGTTAACATAAGCAGAGGTAGAATTATGCTTTTTTTCTAGACATAGAAAATGCATGCATTCATGGCCATCTGCATGATCATAGAGAAAACAAGCTCAGTGTACACATCCAGAGCTTTGCTTAGTTCTGAATGCTCCTTACACAGGGCAGAGAGTGGGCCAGATGCCCTCTGCAATCAGAACATTCCATCCCATCCATCTATGGCTGCATACACATCCCCTACATTTAAAGCATGTGACTTGCCCTCCAAAGAATTTTGGGAACTGTAGTTTGTTACAGGTTCTGGGAAGCGTAGTTCTGTGAGGGGCAAACTACAGCTCCAGCTTTAAATGTATAGTGTGTAGGCTGCCTATGATTCATTGTCCCAGCTGTGCTCCTTCTTGTCTCATCTGATTAATATAATTTGCGGGTAATATTCACCATGCCTCTGCTTTGCTCAGCCATTGCCCTCTCCCTTTCTTCTCTGTTTGAATGGTACTGCACAGTCACACAAGGAGGGAGAGGCAAGCAGGCTCAAGTCTCATGGATTGGGAAACACACACCAGCTAAAAGTAGTGGTGGAGTGTCGAATATTTAGGAGAAAATCATGAACTCCTGTTGGTTCCATGCAAGACCTTCAGAAGAATTGTGAAGTTCTTTTGTCACACACGGTTATGCTAGATGCGCACTCTTAGGCACAACTTGAATTCAGAGAGTTGGATCTCTCCAGCAAACCCCACCCACCCCAGCTCCATTCCCATGCCCTGTGGTGACTGTCAACTCCTGATTTCAATTAGTTGAGATATGGCAGGAATGTAAAACCCCCCCCCCCAAGCAGGGGACTGACCTGGGCTTTCACTCTATGAAGGAAATTGATGGTGTAATGGTGAACGCTGCTGGGGAGGGAAGGCACGAGGTCAGACTCTGTCTGAGTTAGACTAACTCCCTCCCCTGGCAGCATTCTTGCCTCTTGACATTTGAAGGCCATTAAGGTTGGATCAGCGGATCAGGACTTTATTGTTTTATTTGGCAGTTTTCATTTCCACCTGGGGCAGCTTGGGGGAGACGTCAGCAAAGCAACAACTTAGGTCCTATCCTTACACAATACACATGAAGTGGAGGTTGGGATTGTGTCCATAGGCTCTGAGCCCTCCCTTGCCCCTTGATCCCCTGGTATCCTGCTCTCCTATCTGTGCACTCCATCCCATCTGCACAAACTGACAAAACAGGTCTAGTCTGCCATCAAGTAGCCTTGTATTTGTAGCTCAGGTAATCGGGCTGAGTCCAGGTGAAGGCCAAGAAGTACACATACTTCCTGATGGTGTAAGACTTTGCCATTCAAAGCTATTGCAGGAAGAGCTGGAGACAATATACATCATCTTATGCATTGCTATTCATTCAAAACCTCATCAAAAATTTGACAGGTCTTTATCTGAAGCGGGGGGAGGGGGCATGCAAGCCTCCAGGTGCTTCTGGACTCCAACATTCATCCATCCCTGTCAGCATGACTGATAACCAGGGATGATGGGAATTGTGGCCCAGTAATATCAGGAGAGCTGCAGGCTCCCCATACCTGATCTAAATAGTGAGATTTTGCCTGAGTGCTTTTGCGTGTTCTACTTCTTTCACTATGATTTACCTACATAGGATATGCAGGTCTGCTATGAGCCTTTGGCTCTGGGAAGTGCCTGCTTTAATCATTGCTATCACTAGCTGTGGGGGACTCCTCTGTCTGTGTTGCAGATGCTGTGATATTTGAAGTAGCTGCACTTGAAGGACTGAAGCCTGAAAGAGGCTGAGCTCCAAGTTTTTCTCCACTCATGAGAGAGTGACGCAGCAGTCATCTTCCCCTCTGCTTTGTCAGTGATCAGGGTCACAGACTCTGTCCCCACACACAGTCCAAAAAGAAGACAATCATGGACTTACGCAGCTGCAATCCCATCTTGTTCCTCTTCCAGACTTTCATCTGTTTTTCGCTGCTGTTGCTGACCCAGTCCTCTTGCCTCAGTTCCAGTTCTTCCAGCTACACCAAAAATAACTCCTAAGAACTGCAGGTCCTGAACTTCCAGGTGTAATTTTCAAACAGAGATTTATTTTTAAAAGCTAATCAACATTTGCCTGGGATTTGCCTAGCAACAAGTGAGATCTGGGCACAGGGCAAAAGAGTGTGGGCATATGTCCATGACTAGATCTTAAGGATGGAGATTCCTCCCCACTCTGCCATACCCCACATGAAATCCAAGAGCGGTATAAACATCCATGAGGTGAAAGAAAGAGTTTGGTGAATCCCTACACTGGGACATATGCCTGTGTAATTAGATGCCAAAATTGAGCCTCTCTCATTTAAGAATAGGTACCCCTTCAAACTGGTGTTTTGCTTGTATTTTTTGTGTGTGTGCATTTGTTGTTTTTTTGTGGGTGTGTTCTTCATGCAATAGCAGTGTATTACTAGTGGCTTTATACTGGACTGTCTGTTCATACCTCATTCTGCCTTAATAATAATAATAATAATAATAATAATAATAATAATAATAATAAATTTTATTTATATCCCGCCCTCCCCAGCTGAAGCTGGGCTCAGGGTGGCTAACAACAATCAAAATAATCCAACGATTCTAAAAACATTTCATTATAAAAATTAATTTAAATCAAATTGATGGCAACCAATAAGCAAAATTCTGTGCAGATTGCCAGAGGAGGGGGGTCAGGCTGCGCCCTGACCAAAGGCCTGGTGGAACAGCTCTGTCTTGCAGGCCCTGCGGAAAGATGTCAAGTCCCGCAGGGCCCTAGTCTCTTGTGACAGAGCGTTCCACTAGATTGGAGCCGCGGCCAAAAAGGCCCTGGCTCTATTTGAGGCCAGCCTAACCTCTCTATGGCCTGGGATCTTCAAGATGTTTTTATTTGCAGACCGTAAGTTCCTCTGTGGGACATACCAGGAGAATTGTTCTGCAATGCTTCCCCAATATTATTGTATTATTGCTGCCTTTATAGGCACACTTGTGCTATATAGAGCAACAGAAGTAGACCAAAAGGTATACCAGAACATTTGTGGTATAAAAAGAGGATTTCAGCAGGAAGTTAAGGTGTATGTACTAACTGGAAGCAAAGCAGCATGCCCTCCCCAAAACTTTTGCAGGTAAAGACACTTTTGCAAGCAGGATCGAGTCTACCCAGCCAGATACCACCATGAATGCAGAATAGAAAGACTGCACGGGGTGGGGGTGGGGGTGGGGGAGCTAGGTCCACACCCAGACTGTTTTGCTGCTTTTCAGCCACCACCCCCTGTTGTGTAATGCTTTTTGCATTTGTTCAATATATCTGTGTAAAGATGAGAAGAGAAACAATGAGGGGTGTGGCGCAACGAGGGACAAATGTGACGTGTTAAGCCAGGTGGATTTACTTCCAAATAAATCCACCTGGAAGCATCCACTTGAACTGACAGGATGGATGGCCTCTTCCAAGTGTAAACAACGGAAGAGCCATGCTAGCCTTTCATAACGCAGAGAGAAAGAAATGTGTTCAATGGCACATTGAGACTAACTTTTTTTAGAGGCTTTTATCTTCATAAGTGACCATCTTACTTTAGCAGATACGGAGATGGAACTGGGATGTATGGTTCAAGTATGTTTAGGTCACTGCCCAAGGCTGCTGTTTCAAATTGCAAGAGCATTTACTGATGGTAAACACGCCGGCCTTTTGCGGGCCCAGCTACCTCATCACAAACAGAATTTGTAGTGAGTATATATAGCCACTTGCCTACAATTTCAATGACAAGCTTAATGCAGGTCAGTATCCCTCCTGATGTCTGTTCTGATGTAGTGAGGGACTTTATGGGGAGGGAATTAGAACCTCTTTAAAGAGGCACCTATTTTCCCAGTGCAAAATGTAGAACCAGAACTATAATCATAGACAAATAAGGGTCAGGCTGCCCCAGCTGTTTCCAGTTATGTTTTGGGACCTGTTTGGGAGTGGGGGGCGGGACAGGTTAGAGCTGGAGCAGGCAGTGTTCAGAAAAGCAGAGGTCTCTTCCCTTTGCTTGACACAACCAACAACTGGACAGGCATCCCTTTTCAAAATCTCTGGTGAGAATTGTGAAATTGCACGCCCACGCAAGCGGAAATTATGCCTGCTTGTAAACATGTCTCTTTTTATTTCCTATGTTATTTCTCACCATGGAGACTATGGGGAATTCTCTAAAGGAGCAGTGCTGTTTCACACAGTGTAATAGAAATAAAACCAACTCTCAACCCTACATTGGCTATTTGCAAATGTAAAAGGAAAGAAGGAGGGATGGTGGGAGGAAAGACTACCTTATATTGGGTTGGTCCACTGGCTGGTGAGAGCTCTTTGGTGTCTTGAATGAGAGCCTTTAGCTATTGGGATCCTTTGCAGCAGTGGTTAGTTCAGAAACGCAGAAATGATTGTCGCAACCATGCCTGCTCACAGCCACGCCCCTTCTAAGATTAGGCAAACTTCTAAAATTATGCAATAATCTTATAATTATACAACAATAATAATTAAAATGCAATGCAGCAGTCGGTGCAGATATCCATGTGCTCTCTCAGCTGAATCTACTCTTTTCTGTGCACACACGGGGCAAACGGTTTAGAGTGCTGCAGTAATTTCATACAGGGTGGCTTAAGTTGTGTTTTCCATGAAGTTTCACTGTACGTAACAAAACTTGCATGCCATTTTCTTAGAAGTGAAGCAGCTCTCTCCAAGTTTTAAAGATTGTTGCTAACGTGGTTAAGTTTTTCTATCGTAATCGATCCTATATGTTTGGCATTTATAGATATATTTTCCCCAAAGTGTGTCGTGAGGACTTATATAACTATTTTTGTCTGATATGTCCATCCATCCCCACATGCCTGTCCCCAAATTGTAGTCCCTGCCGAGCCCAAGGGACTAGATCAGCTACCATAGCAACACTGCATCTATGATAGCGCTTTATGCTTTACAACAGGGGAAAGGAACCTAAGGCTTGGGGGCCAAATGCCTCTCTGTCTGGCCCTCAGGACTTTCCCCAGGTCACCCCTGCACTGGCTCTGCTCCACATCCTCAAATGCATTTGCCCAGCTGGAATTTGTTCTTCCTTGAGCAAAGGTCTAGCTAGAAGATGGAGAGATGGGAGTCTGAGCCTAGAAACCTCTGACTTTTGTGCTGCTGGTATGTAGCCTAGCCTACAGTGCAAAAGTAAGAGCCGCACCCATTTCCCCGCCTCTTTTGCCTTTGGCCCCACACACCCTAGTGTGTGGCCCCTGAGGAATGTGGCCCCTAGGACCGAAAAAGCTCCCCAGCTCCTGATTCCAAAGAGGTGGACAATGCCATCTGCCCTGTGCTCAGTCTAGGAAGGGACAGCTGTTTCCATCCAGAGGAAGCGGCAGCTCAGTACATCACGAATCTAATCGGTACATAGAGGGATCTCCATTCCGATGAAGGTCGTGAAGTCAACATTATGGGCACTCTGCACGGGCATATATCCCACGGGAAGCAACTTGTGCAGGCAGGCATAACATAGGTGCCAGTTCTGTGGGTCTCTGTGACAGGCTGTGAGGGAGCCAGCCAGGGCGCCTTTGGGGGAGTTTACTGCTCTTTCCCCCCCTGCCCCTGCGCCCTTCCTTCTCCTGCGTGCCCGCTCCAGTGTCAGGATGCCCTGCCCCACTGTGCCATCTCCCTCTCCCTCTCCCTCGCTCTCTTTCTTTCACAGCCCTGCACAGTTTCCCCTTTGTTCTTTCCTGAGGAGAGAGGATCGTGTGTGCGTGCCTGTGCCAGCTTTCCCTGAGCTTCCTCTCTCCCCTCTTTCTGGGACACCGTCCCTGCGCTAGCAAATGGGTCCGTCTGCCTCCATAGGCGACACCCACACACGCCAATCGCTCCCCTCTCTCTAGGCAGGGTGCCACCTGATTCTGAGAAATTCCTCGGGCCGGGTGAGCTTTCCCTCCCTCCGCCCCCCAAGCGAGGTGCGTGTTGGTGGAGGGGGGAGGCTTTGCCCTTGAATCCTCCCCTCCCGCGTCTCTTTTGGAGAGAGGCGCAGAAGTGGGGAGAAGTTCGTTGGAGCGCGCGCGCGTGAGGTAGGGGGGGAAGGTACCTTGACCCAACCTCAGGGAGGAGAAGGGGAGGAGGAGGAGCAGCAGCCCAGCGGGTTGAGCCAGGCAGCCCTTTCCACACTCAGGCAACTCTCCCCTCGAAGCACCTGCAGCTTTGGGTTGCCCTGAGCTGCCCCTTTCTCCGGGCAGCTGGAGCTCTCGAAGCCTGGAGTGCAGGGGCTTCTTCGCTGCCTCAGTCCCCTCCCCTTCCCCTGGCAGGCTTTGCGCGGGAAGCGGGTTGAATGGGATGTACCGTGAGCCTGGTGTGCTGTGAGGGGAGCCCTCGGCCCGTTCCCCTGCCCGGGCCACTGAGGCACCGAGGGACAGCGGCGGCGGCGCCTCAGAAAAGGAAGCAGCGGCCAAGGGTGAGTAATGAGTCCTCGAGGGGAAAGTCAGGGGGTGTGAAGGGAGAGAGGCAGCTAAGAAGAGTCAGAAACTTTTTTTTTTTAAGGGAGGGAAGGAATAAAAGGGAAGCAGGGAAAGGAAGGGGGTTTAGAAGGAGCTGGGTGGTGGCAGGTGTGCAGGACTCTGAGGGGACAACGGCAGCCATTTCAGGAGCTGGCCCGTTAGGGTGAAGGGGTCTCTGTCCCATCCAACTCAGTCTACTGCCGGCCAGACCCCAAACTGCTTGTGCCAAAGGGTGCCCAGGCCTGTCAACTTCATTCACAGGAGGTGTGTTGCAGAGAGAGGGCAGATGGGAAGGAGACTGGCTTTTATTGGCTCTGCCTGGCCTTGGCTTGGCCCCCAGCTCTTGTTGGGCTCCTTGGCCTCTGCCCTCCTAGTCCCAATGGGCCCCAGCTGCCCCTGGAAGGAACGGAGATAAAGGGAAGGAGAGGTGGGTCAGTCAAAGCGAACTCAGTCAAGTGGATCATCCTCAGGATTTGTCACAAGGGCCCACTGACACGTGGCTTGTGCGGTTTAAGCAGTGCTGTGCTGCCACATGCAGCTGTTTGGGCAACTTACTTGCTACATGCTTAGCACAGCCTTGCTTGGAGAGGCAGGGAGGGTTTCTGCTGGCTATGTGTAGCATGATCATGTGAACTTGCCCTCATTTTCTGTGGTGTGGTGAGAAAGAGACTGAAGCCTGTGATTTTTAACAGAAGAAAAGAGGCATCACGGGGGGAGGGGGGGAGGAAATGTGTTATTGGGGGTCTGCAATCAATTAAGAAATGCTCAGGGTTGAGGCTGTCAGTCCTGTTCTCCAATACAGAGCTCACACGACCTTTTGGAACCTATGAAATTTTGGACAACTGAAGACTTTTATTTTCCCATTTACCTTTGATAGCTGAATGACCATGGCTTTGGATCTGCTACTTTTGTGTTTCTTTTCTTTGTATATCCCCCCCCCCCCCCAGTATTTCATTCTCATGGTTGCCAAGCTTTGGCCACCTATGGCTTCCAAAGGGAAGTCCACAAGCAAGACATGAGCGTAATGGCCCTCTCTCACAACTGATCCCCAGCAACTGCTGTATCAGAGGTAATATAGCTATTGAGACGGAAAGTCTCATCCACCATGAACTTACTTAATCTCCTTTTACTGCTATCCACATCTGTGGCTACCACTACATCTCAGGGTAGTGAATTCCATAACTTAACTATGCACTGTTTGAAGAATTACATAAAGTCCTGGGAGAGGAGGGTGAATTTGAGGGAAGGTCTGAAGGGAATGTTGGGTGCATGAGAGTGGGCAAACTGGTAGTGAGATGAAAGGACTGGGGACCTTACAGTAGCTGGGTTAGGCATCTGAAAGATGGGGCACCCCATCAAATTTAAGTCATTTCTGAGAGATTGATCCTGATGTTCATGGTACAACATGGAACATGTCAGAAAGAAGGTGTGGGGGGGGAATAATTGTTTGGCCTATTTGTTGATGATCTGAACAACAGGATTAAACCACAGAGAGGTATATTGAAGTTAAATATCTGGAGAAATGTCCCAGCTATTGCAGCAGTCAGCTTGCCTAAGGAAGTTGTGGCATATCATAGCTCGGAGGTGTTTGTGGAGAAGCTGTACAGGTATCCATCAAAGATGTTTTAGCACACAACGATTCAATCTCAGGGCAAAAGTTTGGATGGATGTCTTCCAGGAATGATTCTCTGCCAGTTTCATTCTCATTCAAATTGAGAGTAGCAGCCACTGTTCTTCTCCCTGCAACCTGCATTTAGGAGGAAGGAAGGAAAGAAGGAAGGGCCCAGAATAGAAAGAAAGGAAAAACACACCCCTAGACTCTGTTTTATGCTTCTCAGTTTTAAATATGAGCACAATGCCAGAGTCACGCCTCATACACCTATAGTGTTGGCAAACCTGCATTGCCCAGAACAGCTTAGCCAACATGCAGCAGCTCTCTATTTTTGGAGCCCCAAGGTCTATACTTAAGCTGAGGCCAGGCTATTTGGAGACGATGTTGCCTTTTCTTTCGCTTGGGGAAAGAGACTCACATTTCCTGCTTTTCAGCTGTGTTGGCTGGGGCTGATGAGAGCTGTAGCCCAAACATCCACAGGGCATTGGCTTGGGGGAAACGGAAGCCATGCATTCCTGGTAACCTTTGCCGTCTTGTCGTCCTCCCTTATTAAGCCACCCACAGTGGTAGGGAAGAGGGAGAAAGCAAGATCACCTGGGGAAAACAAAAGAGGAGACATTAGCAGGCAAACATGCGCCTACGCACTCATCACTTCACTTGTCACCATATAATAAGCAGGCCTCTCTGTGTGTGGGTGGAAGCCTGTGTGCCATCGGCCTGTTGCCCTCTCAGATATGCCCAGTGGGGGGGGGGAATGAGCAGGCATCCGCTCTTCATGTCTTCTTCTTCAGCCTGCCAACTAGCATGCCATCCCATACAGACAAGCTTGCACTGCAGCTGAAACACTATTGTGCCTAGGTTCTGTCCTCTTGAGCACTCCCTCATGCTGTAGCCAGCACCAGTTTGCATTCCACTAAATGGCATTGGGCTATTTCTGCCCAGTCCATGTTCACTGCTGCTGTTGGGCCCTTCTCCAGAGGACTGTAGAGAACTGGGCTAACTTGCAAAAACTGCAAGGGAGCTAAAGATGCTCCCCCTTTCAGTTCCTTCTGATATCATTTCACTTTGGCCATTTTTTTATTTCCAACAGCAAACATGATGTGGCATTCATCTGGCTTTGACCACCTGCAAATTTATTGACGTAATCTGCTGCCTCTTAATCCTCTCCTACGGATTGCTTTAATAAAGGGAAAGGTCAGGGTTTTTCACCAGGTGATACAACAGCTTCTGAGAAGTGATTGTGCAGCAGGCAGAGAAAGTTACTATTTGCCTCTGTCTATTGGCTCCAATGGATGCTCTCCAATGGATGCAAGTAGCAGCCTCCGAGAGGTGATTTTTGTGGAGGCTGTGGTCCCCAGAGCTGCTTTATTAACTGTCGCCTCATATCAACAGCCTCTAGACTAGTGGGTTTTTGTGAGTGTATTCTGCAACCTGACATTGATGCAATAATAGTGCATTAGTGGTGGATTTATAATGGGTAAGGTATAGGACCCCTCAACAGATAAGTCCAGTCAAACTTGACTATGGGGTGCAGCATCCAAATATCATTCTGCAGTTGTCCTGCAATGGTTGCCGAATGAGATTGCATTATTGAAATCTCAAGGGACACCCTTGCGCTAGAGTGCAACAAGAGTGGGGCAGGGGAAAAAAGCAGCCCAAGACATTTGTGGTATGGAAAGTTACAGGATTTCAGCAGGACCTTACAGAAAATGTGCTGATTAGAAATCACCCTCTTAAACCTGGGACATCATTTACATTAAATTCCTGAGTTGTAATTCATTTGTATGGCCCATTGGCCTCAGGGCATCTTTCACTACTCATGCCACAGATGAATGCTGTTAATGTGGAATAGCAAGAGGTTTGTCATTTGGAAGCACTTTCTGACCTGTGTGGTGTTTACAGCCCAAACCGAGTTAAGTCGCCCACATGGAAACTCCCCCAGTTGGTTCAAATGCTCCAGTTCCAATGAGCCTTCAGTTCATGTGAGGGACAAGATCCTTTTGCAGCGCAGTCCCAACTCTTTACTCATAGAACAGCCTATTTTCAGATTATAAGGAAGCTTTTGTGCGCAGTCCGATTAGCCAAGGTATTTACATTACAGCTGAAAGCATTAACTGATAAGAAGTCTCATTCTTATCGAAAGCAGCTGAGCTTGGGAACAACTCTGAATTTTTATTCTGGGCCAGGAAAAACCAGAACTGGAAAGTGATAACCTTAATTTATTAGTGCCAAACTAAAAACAATACAAAACTAATTTGAATATCATAGCTGAGCCATGGAATATGCAAAGCAAGAATACCTCTGAGTGTATGCAGAGCACAAGGCCAGGGCTTCCACTGTCCCAGGCAGCTGATCTGGGATGTCATGAAAGGTCAGGAAATTGTTACTTTTTAATTATTATTAATTTTTAAAATTGTTGTTACTTTTTAATTATTATTAAGTTTTTAGTTATATTTTTCCTCCTGGGGGGAAGAGAGCTTGTGGGGCTCCCTGACTCATGTGCCAACATAACTTAGTCAGCCTAAGACGCGGGTGATGCTGTCGTCTAAGCCTATTGGGCTTGCTTGCCGATCAAAAGGCCAGCGGTTTGAATCACCGCATAGGGATGAGCTCCCATTGCTCTATCCCACCTCCTGCCAACCTAGCAGTTTGAAAGCACACCAGTGCAAGTAGATACATAGTTACCACTGCAGGGGAAAGGTAAATGGCATTTCCGTGTGCTCTGGTTTCCATCACGGTGTTCCGTTGTGCCAGAAGCTGTTTAGTCATGCTGGCCGCACGACCGAGAAAGCTGTCTGTGGACAAACACCGGCTTCCTCGGCCTGAAAGCAAGATGAGCACCACACCCTATAGTCACCTTCGACTGGACATAACTGTCCAGGGGTCCTTTACCTTTACCTTTACCTTTACCTTTACCTTAGTCAGCCTTAGATACTAGGCACCTTAGCAGGGGATGGGGAGATTTGCTATTCCGTGTCAGGCAGCATAATGTCTTGGGCTGTCTGTGGGAAAGAGAGGTTCTTGTCCATACACAACACTCAGGACCCACAGCCTGTCCACACAATAATAGAATTCAAGAGTCAGGTCCCCCCAGGGCAGATAGCATAGCAACCTTCAGTCTCACCAACTCTTATCTTTTCATTTTAGAAATTATGCACCAGATAGTTATCCTAGCGGGGAATGCCAACTTGTCTGTCTGCCACATTTTTTTCCAGGAGGCGTCTCTGGCTTGTTATGAGATTAATTTCACTGGCTTCTGATTAATCTCAGCCTGAAGATAATCTTTTGTTTGTGACATCTGTTCAGTTGCCGTGGAAATCATTAGGATCCCCTTTCACTAATGGGAGAGGAGCTCTAGAAAAGGTTGAAAGAGAAGCGGGTGAAGAGACATATATTGAGTCTGCAGATACAGTGGGGGCTGGCCTGCTAAGGCAAATACAGTGGTACCTTGGGTTACATACGCTTCAGGTTACAGACTCCGCTAACCCAGAAATATTACCTCGGGTTAAGAACTTTGCTTCAGGATGAGAACAGAAATCGTGTAGGGCAGTGCAGTGGCAGCAGGAGGCCCCACTAGCTAAAGTGGTGCTTCAGGTTAAGAACAGTTTCAGGTTAAGAACGGTACCACTGTAGAGCAGGGCCCCACCAACCTCAATCTGCTTTCAGCCAATCCCTACCCTGAGTCCCTTCTTACTTACAACTAGCTCGGGTGGCAGATGTCAGTTTCCTCTTCCTTAGTCTCAGTGCAGCCACTTTTAGAACCCAGCAGGGTGGGAGATGGGAACAAAACTAGAATTAGCTGGACCGGCCCATCATCTGGCACCACTTACTGTTGGCCTCCCTGCTTTCTGCCCTACCAGCTTCAGTGGACACCCTTGTTTGGTACTCAAGGCCGTGCTGCACTTGCAGAATAGGGCTTATTTCCAGGTGGGGGGATAAAATGAATCCAAGGTCAGTAAAATGGCTCCATTTCAAAGTGCCTTGAATCTTAGCCTTCAGGCCAAAGAATGCTATGTCAGTCCACCTGCTCAGATTCCCATTTCAGACAGAACTTCTTTCTCTTCTGCCCTAAAATGTGGTGTAGATGCAAAACACTGTTGTGGCTTTTTCATTCCAAAAGAGAAAAATAGTTTTGTGGTGTGTGTGTGTGTTTGTGTGTGTGTGTTTTTCTTGCATTTATTTGTACTATACACCTCTCTCAGGGTTGTCAAAGAGGGGAGCATTCCAGGTTTAGCCCATTTTAGCTTCTTTTCCACAAGAGCAAAAAGATCAGTGCATGAGTACAGCCCTGAACACAATTGCCAACTGTCTTATTTTGCCTGAACAGACCTGAAAACCACAACAAAATCAAAACCACCCCTTTCATGATGAAAAACTATTCTGTTGTTGTTCTTTTAAAAAAACTGCTTGGCCAAGCCCACTCAAGTTTAAATACACATCTATATAAAGCAGAACAATCTCTCTCCCCTTCACACACAAACACACACATACACTGTGCACACACTGTGCCTTTAAAGCACAAAGAATTCTGGATGCTGTAGTTTACCCCTCACAGAGTTACAATTTCCAGCAACCCTTAACAGGCAAACAGTGCCCAGAATTCTTTGAGAGGGGATATGTGCTTTCAGCATCTTAAAAAGTAGAGACATCACCTTGCCAACAAAGGTCCGTATAGTAAAAGCTATGGTTTTCCCAGTAGTGATGTATGGAAGTGAAAGCTGGACCATAAAGAAGGCTGATCGCCGAAGAATTGATGCTTTTGAATTATGGTGCTGGAGGAGACTCTTGAGAGTCCCATGGACTGCAAGAAGATCAAACCTATCCATTCTTAAGGAAATCAGCCCTGAGTGCTCACTGGAAGGACAGATCCTGAAGCTGAGGCTCCAATACTTTGGCCACCTCATGAGAAGAGAAAACTCCCTGGAAAAGACCCTGATGTTGGGAAAGATGGGGGGCACAAGGAGAAGGGGACGACAGAGGACGAGATGGTTGGACAGTGTTCTCGAAGCTACCAGCATGAGTTTGACCAAACTGCGGGAGGCAGTGGAAGACAGGAGTGCCTGGCGTGCTCTGGTCCATGGGGTCACGAAGAGTCAGACACGACTAAACGACTAAACAACAGCAAATGTGCTTTGAGTGTGCTCAAAGTATAGTGTGGAGAGAGAGAGAGAGAGAGAGAGAGAGAGATTCCTTCCCTAGAACTCCCACAGTATGTATACAGAGTTATAGCATTATTAAGTGGCAGGACTGCTGTGAAAGTGCACTGACTGAGATCTATTATAGCAAACCATTTCTCTCCAGGGTCAAGCTTAGGACAAACTGATTAAGTGAGTGTGCTGAAGAAGCCCACTATTAATAGCACTGATTGGCTCATACCTATGATATCACCCCCCCCCCCTCCGCTTCAGAACAACTTTGCAAATTCTTTTTCAATTGATTTCACTTTTTAAAAAGAAAAGGGCAATGATTGATGATTTAAATAAATTGGGACTTCCGGGTTGGCGCCTCCGGTAATGGCAGAATTCCCTGATCGGGAGGAATTTGCTTCGTGGAAATCCGGGTCTGGCCGCCACGGCGAAGGCAGAGACCCACTAAAAATCACAGGCGGGTGAAGCCTGTGAACGTGGGATTCGGCTGGCACCTTTTGCGCCTCCCCTACTCGCGGGGAAACCCGGTTTCGGGGATCCGGAGCGGCGTGGGGTGAGCGGCGCAGTGCCTCGAATTGATTGCTTTTTCCATGGAGCGAAGCTGCATAGCTGTTACCGGAGAGCACTGACTTTTTCCTGTGGACAATTTGATCTTAAAGCAACTACCCGTGAGTAGAGTGAATTATTGGATTTTTAAACGTCTTAATTTGGCACCAAAACGGGGAGGTTCAAAACAGGAAGTCCGCCTTCCCCTTTTGTAAATAGACTGAAGCAAAGAGGCTGCAGGAGAGAGTGAAGGAAGTTAAAATACCACCGCTCTGAACCTGGAAACGGGCTGCTAGTAAGACTGACGTCTTTTGGAATGCTCATTGACCGTGACTAGAACGTTCACTGACAGTTAGTTAAATAAGAGAAATACATTGTTTCCAATGTCTCTGTCTGCGTTTAAAAAGGAGTAAAAGTAACTGGAAATTGAAACTAATTTTATTGTTTGAACTGTGTCTAAAAGGACTAATACAAATAGAAACTGTTTCCCTCTAGAGGAAGTTTTTGAAACTGTTACAAGAGTTGATCTGGGGGAATTTCCAGCTGCAAGATAAAAAGCTGTGAGACTCTGGGACTGACCTTGAATCGGTTAAGAATGTCGCTAGAAGAGGCCTTAGCGGTCACATTAAGTAAGATAAGTAACTCACTGGAACAGCTTAACAAGAAGGTGGATGTGGTAACTACCAAAATTGATAATTTGGGACAAAAAGTGAACATCAATATAGAAACTATTCAGAAATTGATACAGGAATCAACTTTGACATGGCAAATTGCGGAGAAGGCTAGGGAGAAAGTTGTTGCCGTTGAACCTAAAGTAACACAGTTGGAGAGCGAGAGAGTCCCAGCCTTACAGATGCAATTTGATGACGATAAGTCGATGCCTTCTATGACTGAATTTAAGGAAAATCAGATTTTGAGGATTAGAGCCCTACTTGAACTGGAGAAGGAGAGTTTGATGGATTTCATCACGCAGGAATTTGCTGATTTTTGGGACCTGGACTTGGGTCAAGAAGAGATTAAAATTGTGAGGGCCTTCAGACTTGGAAGAGGAGGAAAAAAAATAAGAAAAAAATAAGAGACTGTTGGAACTACCAGAAGAACCTAGAAGAACAACAGTCAATAGTGGAAATTTTGAAAGACGTCCCGAAATATCTTTTGGATTTTGGGTTTAACTATGGAGATTTGGTTGCCCTGTTGAGAAGGAATAAAATCATCTCTAGGTGGGAGTTTCCCCAAGATCTACTCTTCAGCCTCAAAGGAAGGAAAATAAAAATAAGAACAGTAGAAGACAAAGTAAAGTGCATGTATAAATACGAAGAAGACTTGCAGAAGGGACTTGGAAAAGAGTTAAGAGCATCGGACAGAAGATTACCAGGTTGATGAACTATATGGAATTGGCGGAAATGACTGGCAGAATCCGAGACCAGGGAGAAGAGACGGTGGAAGAAGATTGGGAAAAGTTTAAAGACTATTTATAGAAATATTGTAAAATTGATGAATGTTGGAAAAATGTTGGAATGAAGTTATATGGCTTTAGTAGAAATGTTATAAGGAATTAAGTATAGATAGATTATTAGAGTATTAGGGAAAAATAAGGTTAGAATATGTTAAGATAAATATAGGACAGAAAACAGAGAAAGATGGAAAGGAATTGCTGAAACAATTAACAGAAGTGGAATACAAAAAGGGAGGTGTGAGGAGGTCGTTGAAACAAGTAAATGAAAGATATGACATTGAAATTGTATGATGTGTGTTAAATTGTTTTTGTTTTGTTTTGTTTAGCTTATTGTGTTAGTGTTGTGTAATGTTTTTATATTGTATTGTACTGTCTTTTTTCCCTTTTTTTCTTTTTTCTTTCCTTTTTTGTAGTGTTTAAAAGTAATAAATATTTTTTTTTTAAAAAAAGATGATTTAAATAAATTGTACTTGTTTCTTTGAGACTATTTTTATCTCACATTTCCTATATATATGTGCATTCAAGGTGGCTAAAAACAAATTCATAAAAACAAATAACAAAACAAAAACAAAACAACCTTCAACAAGACAAAATAAAAAAGCTGCATAAAAGAAACAGTTATTATCTGGGTTATTTGTGGGGCATAGGAATTCGTTCATTTCCCCCCCCAAAATATAGTCCAGCCCCCCTCAAGGTCTGAGGGACAGTGGAGCAGCCCCCTGCTGAAAAAGTTTACTGACCCCTGCTCTAGCTGCATGTAGAACACATTAGAGTAGCTTAAAGGTTTGTCACTAAGGAACAAATTACCATGGCCATATATTATATAGCAACGAAACAAAGCCCTAGTTGGAGTCAAAGCTATGGTCCTATGGGCATGTCCTCTAACTAACAAGGCTACATTTGCCCCCCCCAATTCTTCTGAGCCCCTCATACCACACATAAAAGGGTTGATGGCCAGCTTGGGAAGAAGCAACGTCCTTTGTGATACCATGATTGAATTATGCCCTTCAAGGGTGCAAGGTATATTATATTTATAGGATCGTATTTGAAAACATTTCATAGAGATAAGGCATGGGCTGTGTGCCTGAGGGTGAAGCTGCACTAGAAAAAGCATGTTTACAAAGGCACACGTGACAGTTGCCAAGATGGTTGGAGCTTCTTCATCAGATGTCATTGGCAAAAGACACTTCTAACAAATGCTGCAAAATGTCTGTTTATGGTGTCAATCTGTATTACATGGCAGTTACTGACAGCCACTTTAGAATATTCATACTTCAGTAAACTCCAGAATTTTAAGTAAGGGAAGGATTAGGGATTAATATAATTCTCAACACTTCATAAAACTGTTGTGATTTTATCCTAAGAATTGCCCTGAGACCTGTGAGTATAGGGTGGCATATAAAATCATCATCATCATCTACATCATCTACATCATCTACATCATCTTTGAAGGTAATCATGAGGGCTAAAGTGTTATAAAACCATTATAAAGCTGTAGTGTAGACAGGGGTTAGAAGTTCAATCTCTTGACATATAGAAAACTCTACTTTTACAGACCCTGCCTCTGCGATCCTGATCTCTCTCTCTCTCTCTCTCTCTCTCTCTCTCTCTCTCTCTCTCTCTCTCACACACACACACACACACACACTCACACACATACACACTCTTCCATTTTCTTTGATGCTATATAGAATACATTGTGATCACAATCATATAAATAACCCCTGAGTATGTTGTAAAGCTTTTTTGATTTAGACACGAGAATGCTAATTGTGCATCAAAGCGATAAGGAGAGAAAAATCTGCAATCAGGAAAAAGGTCTGTCATTTCAACCAGAAAGGGAACTTGCTACTGGGCCAGGCTACCTAACTAGTCTCTGTCACTGGC
This sequence comes from Podarcis erhardii, assembly GCF_964252035.2. Taxonomy (NCBI): domain Eukaryota; kingdom Metazoa; phylum Chordata; class Lepidosauria; order Squamata; family Lacertidae; genus Podarcis; species Podarcis erhardii. The sequence continues at coordinate 88,211,304 of NC_138497.1, forward strand.
AGCCTGTGTCAAATCAACACTTTTCATTCATGCTTCCAAGTGATGCTTGAGACAGTGGGTTCTGCAGTCTGGTGGTGGCTATGGGCAGCATTTCCTTGCTTTTGTGTCTGTGCATCATTTTACCAAGCAGGTGGTGCGGTGAGGACAGCTTAGTTACCATACCAGCTTTTCACTTTGTGGGGAAATGTCTGTGGTTGCCACTGACTGCCCACAGTGTCTCTCTACTGTCCACAAGTACACTTCATACCTTCTTTCCCAGCAGGACACACATGCAATCGTCACTCAGCAAAATGATCCGCATGCAGTTTCATGTGCAAGAGAGGACGCTCCATACAAGAGATCTGTCGCGGTTAAAGTGGCCCTCATGCTCCTTGGTACACATGCACTGATTCCCTGTCGCCTCTGCCTTACTGCATGAGCGCCCCTGCTCCCTCACAGTTCAGCACTGCAGCAGGGCCCCAGCTGCAGTGGCTCAGGCGCTTTCGCTGCAGCCTTGTGTAACTCAGAGCTCTGGTGGTGCAGCAGCTGCAACCGCTTTGCTGCATGCCTTACAGAAGGAGCCTATTGAGAAGCAGCCAGGAGTCCTCCCCCTTTTCTTGGTTTTCCCATTGGCTTCTATGTTATCCCTTATCGTTCTTAAACAGACGGAATTAAATGGGGGAGGGGTAATAAAATAAACCTGTGTCAGCACAACACAAAGGCTTGAAACCCAGTGGAAAAGGAACAGAGAAATCGGGAGGTCTGAATGACAGGGCAGCTATGCTGGCAGATTAATAAATAGGAAGCAATGAGTTTGAGAATGGACCGGCTTTCTGGAGTTAACTCCTGGCCCTGCACACATTCATCTTGTGACTTTGGTCTAACCTCATCTACAATGTTCTTAACCTATGTACTTTTTGGGGGTGTGGGCTGGGCTGAATTCCAGCCAGAGAAACTGCACCAAGCACCCCGAGGATAGGAGGCATTTGGGGTGCAGCACCAGGCAATGCACAGAGGAACCTGCTTTACTCAGCAGTATGGGGGCATAGATATTCTTCAGCTAACATACTTTTCTGCACAGGGTGTGTGCATGATGTGTGGCTTCAAGCTGTCAGTGGTACCGCTTCCTTATTTTTCCTAGAAAGAGAGTACTATAAACATCTATGGGGTGGGCTGTTTTGTTTTGTTTTGTTTTGTTTTAACTTCCTCTCTCCCTTTCTGGAAATGTCAGGGCTTTCTTTGGTCAGTAACCTCCAACACAGGAGCAGAGGAGGGGAAGCAGCTTTGAGCCATGTGGTTCAGTTCAGATGCTGCCCAATTAACACTGAGCATCCGGCACATGGCATTGCCACCTGCAATACAAACACAGGAGGAAAGATTGCAGGGCTGGCTGCATCTCTTCAATTGTGGGGAAGCACTTATATGACCTACTCAACTAGAATAAACTTCAATCTGAATTGAAGGCACTCCCCTGCCCCCAGCATCAAGTCATCCCAGTCTGAAAAAGACTTCACTCTAAAGCTCTCCTGGTGATGCCTGGGTGATGGCATATAACCTACAGCGGGAGATATATCAGAGAGCCTACTGGAAGTGATGTCGTGCCCAGTGTGATGTGGTCGTTAGAGCACCGACTGGTCATTGTCTCTCAGCCTAACCTACCTCACAGGGTTGTTGAGCGGATAAACTGTGTGTGGGGAGGGAACTATGTATGGTGCCTTGAGCTTCTTGGAGAACAGGTGGGACATGTAGCAAACAAAGACAGAAAACAATTAAATGCAATATATTACCCACATTTCTTGATCCATTTTGTAGCCATGGTGCGGACAATTAAGTACAGCATTGTGCTCTATGGCCATTTGAACCACAGAAAAACAGGGTACTCGTTGTGCTCTCTAGGACTATGTTGACCTTCTGGGAAATGGGGCAACCTTTCAAAATAATGGATGCTTTTAAAAGGGAGAGGGGACAGGTGGTAGTATGACATTGTACAATCCTGACTGTTTTGCGTATAAGATTGTTTTATACTAAGTGCCTCTTGGTGCAAGGACTGCTGGGTGGAGCGGAACCACTTCATTCCTCCCTCTGGGATGGTCTCTCAGTTTCCTTCCAGATTCTGTGCCAGACCTTTGAGGTTTCAAGCTCTGACCTGCTATTTTGCTAACCAGCATTTCCTCCTTGCACCAAGAGCACTGGCCATGATGAAAAATGATGTCAGATCAAGATGATCTCTGCCCCTTGCTCATCTCAAATAAACTGTCATTGACAAATCCCTTATGAGCTGGCTCCTGGCCAAGTCCACAGCATTTCACAGCCCAAACTCACTGCCGCTTCCTCCTCCTCCTCCTGATGGCCGTCTGACTGCAGGCAACACTAATCACTTTCCCTTTCCCATCCCATTTCCCTGGGAAATTGAAAATCTTTTGACTTTTCATCCCAGCCTGGGCTGAATAAATAAATACTCTTAAAACATTTATTGTGTGCATTGTGACCTGGGTTGCTTTTCTACTTCTTTGATTTATATCCTGCAAGATCTGGGCAGTTCACATATTTTCAATTTTATTTTTATTTTAAAGGCAGCGGCTGTTGCGGGGGTGGGGGGAACACCCCAGGAAATACAATTTTAACAAAGGTTGTTCCAATACACCCACCATCCTTCCCTATAGGCAGCCCCTTTGGGCATTAAGCCAAAGAGAAGCTTGCTACTGTGGCTGCATATACACCATATCTCTAAAGCACATGACCTGTCCCAAAGAATCCTGGGAACTGTAGTTTGTTAAGGGTGCTGGGAATTATAGCTCTGTGGGGTGAAACTACAGTTCCTGGGATTCTTTGGGGGAAGTGATGCACTTTAAATGTGCCTTAAATGTATGGTGTGTGTGATATTGGCCTTCCTGGGCAGGAAGGATGCACAGACACCCCTGTAGCAGCTCTTCATCCTCTGGTGCCAGGCTAATGGCGCCTGCTGTGCTTCTGTGGCCAAGGGCCAAATGGCTGTTCTAGCTGAATTCTCTTTGGGAGGGAGGGAAGGAAGGAGGGAGGGGGAAAGATGCTTGCAGGAGCTGCTGGCCCTCTGGCTAACCACGGTGTCTGGGACCAGGCTGTCCCTTTCCACAGAGAGACTCTTTCATCAAATTAAATTAAGCTAAATTAAAGAGAAAGTCTCTTTAATGAAGGAACTCTATGAAGCCATGTGTTCTCTCCCCAAGGTGATGAAGGGACCACGACCATCTCCTTTCTGGAGGAGGAGAAGGAGGAGGAAGAGGTTCCCGCTTTGTGTCGTGGGAACTGATTGTTCACTTCCCGTTGGAGTTTCCGCTCTGCAAAATTGCTTGTGGTTTGATGGGTGCAGCAACCTGCCGCCATGCATCCATTTGTCACTTTCCCACAGAGACGCTACCCCACATCTCACAGAGCAACAGTTCCCAGCACCTTTAGCAAGGGTTCTCGGAATTCTTTTTGGGAAGACCTGGCCCTTTAAATGTCTGGCCGTAGACACAGCTGCTTTTGTACACCACTCTTCAGCCAAAAAGGCTCCCAGAGTGGCTTATGTACAGTCAACTGAGACAAGGCAAGCCCCGCTGGCAGGGTCAGGCACAGATTTGTAAACAGTTATTCTTACAATGACCAGCTTGCCTAGTTCAGGAGTAGGAATTGCCTGATGGAGCTGGTAACTGGCGTGAGCATCACCTTCCATCTTCTGCTGCATCTCTCTCTCTCTCTCTCTCTCTCTCTCTCTCTCTCTCTCTCTCTCTCTCTCTCAAAAATATTTACACACTGCCCTCACATAAGATATCAGGGTGGTTTACAACAACAGGTCAGGTATACAATAAAATATAAAACCCATTTAAAACAGAGCAACTTAATCATTAAAAAGACTGGCTAATCCAAAGCTGCACAGGCCTCTAGGCACAACAAAGTCTTCCATGGGTGCCTGAAAGTCACAAGTGAGGATGCCTGCTGGGTCTGTCCTGAAAGAGTCTTTCACAGCATGGGACAGGTGACACTGGCGCTTGGCTCCTGGATGAGGCCAGCTGCGCCTCTGTAACGCAGGGGACAACTAGCAGCGCTCCTCTGGATGATCTCAATGGTCGAGCTGGAACAGAAGGGCCTAGAGGTATCCTGGACCCTATTTATTTGTGATAGTAATGCCACTGAATTCCAGAACGTTCAGAATTCTAGGACTGGAGGGCCAATTTTGGATCATTTTGCTTGTGCCCCAAAGCCCTCTGGATCCTCTTTGAATTCCATATTCCGCTCCAGAATCTGAACAGAATGAAACTGCAGTGCTCTCACCCATCCCTGCTATATCATGAGTAAGCACTGTCATGTGACATATCTTGGTGAGTCCTTACTCTCATCTTTCTTCAGGCTTGGACTCTCAGTGGGCACCAGCAACAAAGCGAAGCAGGAATAGGTAAATTAATTCAGCTCCTAGGCCCCACTCCTAATTGTCACAGGTTCCCCAATTTTAAAACAGTCCAGTCCAAGGCCAGTGCAGCTACCTCAGTTACCCAAGAGAAGCAATCGCTCAGGATTAGGTTTAGATCTCTACCTCTAGCCCTGTGAACCCAGATTCCACCCAGTTCCTCAAACCACTCCTAAATACTACAGAACACGGTAGTTCAGGAGCAGCAGTGTTTGCAAGCTGAAAGAGTGTGGTCAGAAGAACCCCCATACAAAGCAATCAAGTTTCTGCTGGAATTTTGTTCTACTTTTCTATCCTCCAATTCTGGCACCTGGCCTAAAGAAAGAAATTGCAGCTGGGCCTGTAAAATCATGGATGATTGTCCAGGCGGCTTTTTTCCTATATCACCAGTCCAAGAAGACTAGTGTGCCATCTTTTAAAATCTCATACTTCTTTAAAATAAATAAATAAATAAACCTGATCCCACCTGTGTCATCTTGACATCTGGAATAAGGTGTTGCACCAGATCATGGAGCCAAAGTGAGAGTTATCTCTTCTCAAATGCATCCTGCTGCAGGATCATGAGTGTAGGTGAGCTTGCTGTGAAAGTTCTGGATTCTGTTTTGGGTTAAGCAGCTCTACTGGGGAAACAAATCCTAAAGTGAGATCCATTATCTTTGCAAATGACTCATAGGTCACACCTAACCTAACTGTGTTTTCCAAGGGCTTCATTCCCAAAATCTGGGCCAGATTTGTTATTGAAAAAAAGAGACGGATTCCAATTAGGCACTAAGAGAAAGGGAAGGTTTTCAAAAGCACACAAAATGGATCCACTCCAGCTGTTTCTGTTGTGTCATCTTTGGCTGGATTTTCAGTCAGGCTGGACAAACTTGAAGGTGGGTGTCTAGTCCCTTTCTGAAAACCAGGATTACTTTGGGATAGGGAAGGCTAGTTTGGGTGAAAACGAGCCTCTCAGGGCCACATGCAAACCTATGTTATGTTGAACACCTGATCCACCGTAGAAGTGCACTCATTAATGAACATTTTTTTAATTTAGGATCAAACTCAGGGAAGACCAGTTCTGCCAATTTGCAGCAGAAGCTAGTTATGCACAGTGCTTATTGTCTCATAAATGCCAGTGTTTTTTAGTAGCAGGATTTGGCTGCCTTTGGCAGTGCCTGCTAAGCCCAGCCCTTACCTGCCTCACACCTGATGTATGGCAGGAGTGCATGGGTTGCCTGAAATGGCCTCTCAGGCCATATGGAGAGGACTGGCGGGACAGATTTTGCCCACGGGCTGGAGGTTCTACATCCCTGGGTTACAGCACAGGACTTGGGCTGTAGAGACCCAGATTCAAATCCCCAACCTGCCATGAAACTCATTGGGTGACCTTGGGCAAGGCACTGGCCCAGTTCACACATAATACTAAGCCAAACCATGGTTTAGCGTGAAGAAACAGACATGCATGTTCCTGGAGAGAAGATCACAGCCACTGTGCTTCTCCCCCTGTCCTGCTTTTGCTGCAGCACTACACAGTGGGGCTAAGACATGGTTTGACTTAGCCTTACATGTAAATCAGGTCACCAACTTTGACTGTAAGTGTATGACTTTTGTTCTAGCCTCTTCTTCCCGTAAAGAAACCAAAGTGGCTCCTACAAGCCTAAGGTCTGCCCACCCCAGGTATATGTGAAGCACTTTGAACATCCTAACCAAGCAATCCTATATATATCTACTCAGAAGTAAATCTCATTGTGTTCAATGGGGCTTATTTCCAGGTAAGTGGATGCAGTACTGGATTGCAGCCTGAAGTGCAAAGTGTTACTACTATAAGTTGCAACTAATTTGTATTGTTGGAAACAACTTAGAGGTTTTGTTTTGTTTTACAATAAAGCAGTATAATTCTTTCTGCTAACTAAACTAATTAGAAACCTCTGATATTAAAACCTACTATTCCCTTTCTGGTATCCATGGGGCATGGATCATGGAGCCAAAGTGACTTGCAGGGACTTTTCTAGTTCAATTCATTTGCGTTTGGGATGAAAAAGCTGGTTATGGTGGGTTGAAAATTACTGCATTAATAGAGGATATAGTTTGTGCAGGAGTCTTAACACGTGTAATGATGGCATCTTGGTTGGGATGCACCCGAGATAGAAATGAAGAAATTTACCTGGTGCAGCCAACATAGATAGCACAGGAGTAGCCTCTATACGTTGTTGGGCTGCAACTCCCATCAGCCCCAGCCAGCATGGCCAATGGAGAGAGATGATGGGAAAATTAGACCAACAACATCTGAAGGGCACCACCTTGTATACCCGTGGAGTAGTAGATGCATGCACACACACATATAACCTTTGTTTCCCACGTTGCTGAACAGCAAAACGCTCGTGCTAAAACATATGTTACTTTCACACCCTCGGGACATTGCCAGGATCAATTCAAAGTGATATGCCCCTGGGATCCAGTCTAGCATTGTTGGAATTTAATCACAGAGGAGTCTTTCGAGGGAAAGGCCCTCAAGCTCAGCAGCCAATTTGTTGTTCAGAAACTGCAGTTAGAATCACTGCCTTGTTTCCTGCTGGAGCTCCTGGAAAAACAGCACTATGGCAGGCAGGAGTTCAAGAGGTGAGGTCTGCACTATTGAATGGCACTAAAACTAGAAGTTACTTCGCCTGTTGGATTTCTGGCTGTTAACACACAGGAGTCTTGACGAAGAAAAAGGATGGCATCTGTAGTTGGGGACTGCTCTCCTTTCCCTTCTTCTGCTTGCAAAGTGGTTCCCTCCGTCATTTTTTCCATTTGGCCTTTCCCACTAAATTCTCAGCTCCAGCCTGTCTCCGATCCACCTTGGTTTCCCTATGGGCCAACATGGCCCCCTTCCACATTGCCCTTGCTGTGTCCCATGTTTCCAAGTGACTCATTGTGTCATTGAAAAGGCCCTTGTAATCACAATTAGGTAGCTGGCTGTCGTTTCCCTCCCTTATCTCCAAGCATTGCTCTCTTGGGGCCTTACAGACAATCCCCTGCTGATGGGCCCTCTGCAAAACTCCTTTATGTGCCGCCCGGGAGCTCTAGCTCCCCCCACTCCCAGGGCTGTGCCTTCCTTGGGTTTTGTTCCCAGTCCCTCTTTGATGTCTCCCTCGCAACTGGACCCCATCCAAGAGCGAGACAAACAAGGCCTCTTGCCTGCCTATCGCACTTGGAAGGGAGAAGCACAGAGGAGCCTTGGGCTCGAATGGAGGGCGGCTGCCTGAATCGAAGGCCTGTTTGGGGAGGCGGGCATTTTCTTCCTTTCCCAGGCCCTAGAGGTGACCCTGTCCGGTTCCCACTGCTAAACTCTGCCTACCTCGGCCCCGTTATTTGCAGGTGACTCCCTCCCTCATTCGCCCTTCCCATGCCAGTGCAATTCTCCTAGGGTACTAGGATCGCAAGATTAAAATGTCCCATCTTTTAGGAACGTTTTGATGCCTGGAATAAGGAACACCCACTGTATGGCATCTGGTGAAGATGTTACGCGTAGGGAGAGAAAGAGTAGGCAACTGGACTTAGGTTTGGCACAGTAACTGCCCACCTCCCCCCAGCTGACAGAGGCTGTATGCTTTTAATAGCGGTGGGACAGGAAGACATTCAACAGGTGTTGCATTTCCCTGTCACTCCATCTAAAGGCTAGGGAAAGTTGCTTGTTGAATCTCTGCCTGTCCAGCAGCTGTTAAAGTCTCTGGAGGAAAAAAAAAGGGGGGGGGGAATGGCTATATTGCAAGTTGGGCACTTTTCAGCTAACTCTGCTATGATGAATTACAGTAGGATACAACCATGAAAAACATCTGGTAAGAAGGGATCTGAATAGTTTGCACATATGAATATATATATGTGTGTGTGTGTGTGTGTGTGTGTGTGTGCTTGTATTCAAGTATTGTTTACTCAGAGCAGACCCACTGAAATGAATGAAGATAACTAAAATAGGTCTATTCATTTCAGTAGGTCTCCTCATGTCATCAGTAGCCTGACCTTGAGGTATTTGGGTGTGTTTTAACAAACAAGTCCCTGGCCCTGTGAACATCCCAGGTAGGGGCCACCTTGCCCTTTGTTTATTGTGTTCCTATGAAGAGCCCAGACCCAAGCTGGGAGTGGATGCAGTGAGAGGATTAGATTAACTCAGGCATTTTTTGCTCAAAGCATTTAGCCAAAGGGTGTGTGTATTCCCCTTCCCCTTAGAAGCAATACTTTGAAAAATCTTGTTGCACCAAACACAGCACAACCCTAGGCATGTCCACTCAGAGATAAGTCTATGGAGCTTACTCCCATGGAACAGGATTGCTGCCTTAAATGCCAATCCCTGCCTCCATGTATCCCTGCCGCTGCCACCACTGTGCCCCCTGAAGCAGGTCATGCCACCTTACTACATAGCAGACTTGGCAAGGATGTCATCAGGCCTTCAGAGGCGGGATGGCTAAGATGTGGTTCACCTGATGTTGCTGGACTCTTATCATCCCAGACCGCTGGCTGTGCAGGATGGGGCCGATGGGAGTGGTAATCCATCTATAAAGGGAGGTTCCCCACCCCTGCTTTAGATGTAAACTTCAAGTCTCCAAGGTGGGGGGTGTACTTGTAACCCATAACTCCATGCTGAGAGTTCCAGCATACCTTGAAAGGAATGAAACATGGGCAGGGCTCTCTCAGCTGAGGCAGGACACTGGTGGGCTCTCACTAAAATGGAGGTTTTAGCTGTGGAAAGCCTTGTCACTTTGTAGAAAAAGGCCTGCTGTTCCCTGTCATTAGCACCTTGGCTCCGATAAAGCCAGTGCTTCTCCCTGCCCCAAACTGGGCTGTCTGGTAGGTCTCTAAGAGAGAGATAAAAGTCCACATGATGCTTTTGGGAAAGCCTTTTCGGTCTTTCCTGCCAACATTCCCTGGCTTTACAGTCCACATCACAGTCAAGTTCTGACACCCCTCGAGGTGTTGTACGTGTGTAGGTGTAAGCATTTTAGCTGAAAACACTTTCTACAACATGCTGCCCATTTACTGTTTAAAAAATGCAGCTGGGAGAAAATTAGCACAGTCAATAAACAGGGTTTCTTCTTGTCAGAAGGTCGGTGGAGTTAAGAAACATGCTACTGCCAGACTGGGTTACAGAGCAATGAGAAAACTCACCCTCTGTCCTGTCTCCTAAGTGGACATCAACCGACACCAGAGAATCAGTATGACTGGGCCATGAGAAATATCCAAGTACATTTTGTGCACACAGGTCATGTGGGATCAGATGCACATCTCATTGTAACAAATAAGAGAAAGCACAAGTCTTGGTGGTCCTGCATGCCTGTCCTTGACCTCTGACCTCTTCACAGTTGCAATCACCTTGTGGACCTCCAATCTCTCTGCCTGCCCTGGCTCTTTGGGCTGATATGCTCTGCTGTAACAGTGGACCTGGACAGACGGAGTTGTCACAATCTCTGCCTATCATTGACTTTAGCCACTTCCATGTCACAGAAGGGCTAGGGAAGCCCAGTGCTAAGAAACTGAGTGTCCTGAAGACCTGAGACACCTTAAATTCAACCATATAGACTTCCGGGTTAGCGCAATCGGCTAATGGCGGATTCCCTCCGAGCTCCGGAGGGAATCTGCTCAACGGGGGCTGGGTCTTGCCGTGCCGGCGACACGGGGACCCTTAAAAACCACGGGCGCGAATGCCCGGGGACGTGGTGACTCGGCGGGCACCGCTAGCGCCCTCCCGACCCGCGAAGGAGCCTTTTTAAAGGCTACGGAACGGGTGCCGGGGAGCGGCGTGGTGCTGTGAGTCCTCTGCTTCCCCTGCTGAGTGAAGCCGCATGCCATTTGCCGGAGAGCGCTGACTTCTTCCGTTTAAAATTTGGACTTAAAATTAAGAACAACAACCCGTGAGTAATTTGGAACCGAACTTAAATTATTTCATTTATGGATTTGGTACGAGCGGGGGGGAGGTGAAAAGAGGAAGTCCGCCTCACCCCCATTGTAAACAGTCTAACAGCAAGGACCTGCCAACTAAGGTTGTGAGAAGAGCCGTCGGTTACCTTTTGTGATTGGATAAAAGATATTAATTCCACAGATTTTAAAAGATTAAGTTATCGTACTGGAGGGCAAGAGCTTATTTGCTTTGATTAAGTACCACCTTTCTAGAGACCGGGAGTAACCCACGAGCCTGTGGAGGACTTACAGGAAGCCTTTGACAGCTGTTAGATTAGCTGTCAAAATCCGGAAAAACTGAAAGCTTTAATTTCAGCCGGTTACTTTGTTACAAAGTAATTTAAAGTAAAGGAAGATTGATACAAACAACACGGACTTTTGGGTCGGAAGTGAAAGGAACACTAAGTAACTAGAATCCCTCTAGAGGGGATTCACGGACATTACAAGATGGAACTAGGTCGGGAAATACGAGCTGAGCTGCAAGAGCTGGTCGTTCTCATGGGAAAGCTGCGAGAGATGTATGAGCAAGGTCATGTTTGGTCTACAAGCCCTCCAAAGTCGAAATCAATAGAAAATATAGTTACTGAGATGGAAAAGGGCCTGATACTCAAAACACGGGCAGCTGGACAAGAAATGAAACCAAAGAAAGAAGAGGAGGAAAAGATACTTGTTAAACAAGGGGCGGCCGAAATGATACAGAAGACAAATAAGAGCCGAGGATTTATCAAGATGATTTTAAACCCGACCAGAGGGAAAGTTGGACTAGTTGGGATGCATGAACTTAAGAAACAAAGATGGAGCTTCACCTTTAAACAACTTGACTTGGTTGGAAAAACCACTGACAGTATTGAGAAAGTATTTTTTCGAGTCTGGGCAATTAATATAAAAGATTTCCAAAGAAGCCGGCTGAGAGGGACTGAAAGGGACTTGAGAGCCTCGGACGTAAGGGCACCAGGCTAAAAAGATAGACTTATGACTTTTGGTTTTGGGGTTGAAACCGGGGATGGAAAAGGAGGGTTTGGGAGCCCGAAGGGGCCCTGATTTTCACTATGCAGTGTAAAAATCCTTTTTTTTTCTTTACGTCAATTATTACTATTAAAATGGGGAATTCGTGGATGGGAACTAGGGATAACCTTAGGAAAAGTACTTTTATTTCTGACTTCTTTTGTTCTCTTATTTCTCTTACATTTCAATAAAGTAGATAACTTAAGTGTTACTGATTAAACCGAAGTAAATATAATACTGAAATAATGGTTAAAATATGTGAAGATATTAAGGTAAAAACTTGCTGAACAAATATGGGAAGTGGAATACAAGAAGGGGAGGCGTGGGGAAGTCTAGAAAAGAAGTTACTGAAAATGAGATTTAAAAGGTGGAATTTCTTTTTTTTCCCTTTTTTATTTTTCGTTTTTATTCTTTGTTGTGCTGGTTTTGTTCTCTTGGATGTTATGTGCATTTTATGTCTTTTAGCTCTATTATTTGTACCTTTTAGAAATGATAATAAATATTATTTAAAAAAATAAATAAATTCAACCATATAAGGATTGTCAAATTTTAAGCCACTTATATGTGGTCTTGGATGCAGCCTAAAGCTCTGGCTAGACCTAAAGTTCTGTAGCTTCAAAAAGTCAGTTATGAACTACCTTGGTGTCTTGTAATCAGGACCAGGCAGCAAATGTGTTGGACCTTGGTGGCTGGGAAACTGTTCACCTGGACAGCTTGCACCTCCTGCCTCTTCTCCTTCGTAGAGGGATTTGATGAAGACAGTATCCTGACCTACCGTAGATGGATTTTTTGTTTATTTCCACTAATAGCAACGGGACGTGGGTGGCGCTGTGGTTTAAACCTCAGAGCCTAGGACTTGCCGATCAGAAGGTCGGAGGTTCGAATCCCCGTGATGGGATGAGCTCCCGTTGCTCGGTCCCTGCTCCTGCCAACCTAGCAGTTCGAAAGCACGTCAAAGTGCAAGTAGATAAATAGGTACCACTCCAGCAGGAAGGTAAACGGCGTTTACCAGGCAAGGGGCCTTCTTGGTAGGTGCGCCCGCCCTGTGGAACGCCCTCCCATCAGATGATCTAGGAAAAAACAGCTACCAGACTTTTAGAAGACATCTGAAGGCAGCCCTGTTTAGGGAAGTTTTTAATATCTGAAGGACTATTGTATTTTAATATTTTGTTGGAAGCCGCCCAGAGAGGCTGGGGAAACCCAACCAGATGGGCAGGGTATAAATAATAACTATAAATAATAAGTTGTTGAGGTTGTTGTTGTTACAGTATTATTATTATTACTATTACTACTATTATTCTCTTTTGTGTGTGTGTGTGTTTAATATGACAGTAGTGTTAAGCAGGTATAAGTTCTTATTCTTTTTGCTTATTTCACTTAAGTGAAAGAACTTGACTCAGAGAGAGAAAGAGCCTACCTATGAGCATGCACAGGGCTACTGTTGCCCTCTAGTGGTTGCTTAGATAGTAGAGAAGTTTGAAATGAGTGTGTGCCCTTGCAGCAATTCAAAATGCATCTTTAGTTACCTGCAAGGTGTGATGTACTCATTCCAAGAGCCAAGGCCAATGTGGTTGAGGGATGGGTATAGGATATAAAGGAGCATAAGGCCCCTGTAACCTTAAGAGCTGAACAGAAGATGGGGTTGCTTTTCTCATCCCTACATGGCATGATGTTCCTGCTCAAATCCCTTCTTGTACCTGAATATTAGAGGAACAATCAAGAGTCCTTTGCATCTGGTCACCAGGCACAGCCCATCCTTGAATCTGTCCAGATGTGTATAACTCCCCAGGTAAAGAGTCAATGGCCTGAAAAAACACCAACATTAAATTTTTAATTTAATTAAAAAACAAAACATAAAACAGGACCACAGATATTGAGGAGTTGTGCTGCTGATTATCAGTCACATCACACACAAAAAGTCTCCTGGTGCTCACAATATTCACATGACCACATTCCACTCAGGAAGGAAGTCTTCTGCCTTCTTAGGTAGAAAATAATGCACTTCTAAAAGACTAGAGAATGCAGAGTCCCTGTAAAAGATGCTTATCATTGAAAGGAAGTGTGCAGACCGTGAGCCATGCATGCATGTGTGAGAGAAATAATTACTTTTTGTACAATAAAAGTGATTGTGCAAGAAGGCTCTTAATGTAAAAATAGTTTTTTAATAAAATAAAAAGGAAATGGTGACTCTGGCGCCAGTCATTCACACAGCTGCCTGTGAATAAGACCTACTGGGAATGAATGGGACTTACACACAGCTAGTGATGTACAGGATTGCTGTCCTGGAACTATACTCTGTACAATATAGACTGAACACTCATGGGGTGTGGGGAGAAGAAATTTGTCATAAGTAAAAAGGACAAAAGAAGGTAGATGTTTGCAGATGTGCTACCACTGAGCTACAACCCTTCCCTAAAGGAGGACCATCCTAGTACTATACTTTGTGAGGAGATGCTTTCTTGCTGCAAGAGTATACAGTAGTGAAAGCCCTGCTCAGGGGAGCTACTGCCCTGGCTGGTCATCCACCAATGATGCAGCTTCTGTCCTCAACCCTCCACTGCAAAACGAAGAGGCCTCTTAGTCCAGAATCAACTAATGCATGTGGTGATGCCAGCTTTATGAATTCAGGCCTGAGAATTCTCGGCATTCTTTGAATACTCCTGTTATCCCTCTCCTTTCCTAGCTGCAGAGCTCAGTTTCTTTGCTTGTGTGTCTTGTGGTGACATTGGATTTCTCCCAGCCTGAAATTCAATTTTGAGGACGCTGGGTTTTTGTTGTTGTTGTTATTACAGGAATCAGCCTCCAGTGACCAAATCAGACCCTGGTATCTGTTTTATCTGTTTTGCTATCCTTTGACTAAATATGAAATCTGTGTTGTCTGGCTCTCTCTCTCTCTCCCCCCGCCCCCCACCGGATCCCTGCACCACTGCCACTTCCCCAGGCTTCCCTTATGATTAAGCCTTTGCTCTCTTAGACCATTGTGCGAGTTAATTACTTAAATAACAAAATTGCTGGGCTCCCAGTCAAAAAAAGACTTTGGAATCATTGCCAACAGCTTGTCTGAAGCCTCATCTGCAAAACGGTTTCTGCTGTGTCAGGACTGGGATCCCAAATGACAGTGATGATATTGTAAAGTGAATGATTGGGACACGCTGCTCTCTTCGGCATCCATGTTATCCAACTACCCCTAGGAAGATGCAGTAGAAAATCAGGATATTTTTTTGGGGGGGGGGGAGGGACAACAATGGAAATGGGGCAAAAAAACAAACAAACCCTACAACTCTCTCCCTGTATGGATAGAATGTGTAGCAGCTCTCTCGGTAATGTTCTTCTATGATGCAGGAAAGAATGTGGTGCATGTTTTTGCAAAGACCTATTTGTCTCATTCATATTTCTACATTTTTGGAAGTATATGATTTTAAAGGCACATCAAAAGCACACTGGCCCAGTTTGGCTCCTCCGTTCATGAGTCTCAGGCTTGCAAGGTCTGCTTCCCCCCACTTTCTTCAGTTTAAAATTGGAAGTGTCTAAAGTTTCCTGTGTGGGTTAAAGCCTCAGCGCCTAGGACTTGCCGATTGAAAGGTCGGCGGTTCGAATCCCTGCGGCGGGGTGCGCTCCCGCTGCTCGGTCCCAGCGCCTGCCAACCTAGCAGTTCGAAAGCACCTCCGGGTGCAAGTAGATAAATAGGGACCGCTTACCAGCGGGAAGGTAAACGGCGTTTCCGCGTGCAGCTCTGGCTCGCCAGATGCAGCTTTGTCACGCTGGCCACGTGACCCGGAAGTGTCTCCGGACAGCGCTGGCCCCTGGCCTCTTAAGTGAGATGGGCGCACAACCCCAGAGTCTGGCAAGACTGGCCCGAACGGGCAGGGGTACCTTTACCTTTTAAAGTTTCCTGTTACATCTGAACTTGGGGAAACTCTGGTTAGGTTAAACTCTGGTTATCAAATATGTTAGGTTCATAAACTAAGGCCTGATGCAGACTTGTTTGAAGATAGTTTAAACCAGGGATTGGGATCCTGTGGTCCTCCAGTTGTGGTTGGTACTTCAACTCCCATCAAGCTAAAACCAGCGTAGCTAATGGCCAAAGATGATGGAAGAGCACAGGTCCCCCACCCTTAGCTTAAATTAACCATAGTTTCTCTGAGTTCAGATGTCACAGGGAATTATGTTTAGTTTTACAGCATAATCTTCCAGTTTCCTCCTTGTGCCCATGCCAGAGAAGGAGGCAGAGGGTGTGGTGTGCAAGCTTGAGGACTGTGTAGGTTGATGCACATAATGCTAAACCATAGTTTAGCATTTACATCCAAAAAGGCCCAGTGTGTAAGTTTCCTTACTTATGGGAGGCTTTGGCTACAATCCTGTACACTTTTACCTGGAAGTACCATTAAACTCAATGGGACAGAATTCTGATTAGACAATAACATCTTAACACAAATAAAAGAATAAAAGAGCAGAAATGTTTGAAGCATAAAACCATTGCCATCAGAGTTTAAAGGGCCTGGTGGGGGAGAAATATTTGCCTGGTGCTGAAAAGAAATATGTAGTTGCAGCAACAAGGACAACCTTCTCTTTCAGTCACCACCTCTAATGGCAGGGGCACTTGGGGGTGGCCCTCCAAGAATTCCCTCAGTGTAGACAAATGTGTGCACATGTGTGCATTTGTGTGAGTGCCATTCAGTGCCATTGGACATCAGGCAATGCATTTTTTTTCAGAGACTAAGCTAGAAACATAAAACACTCTCTTCTACCAAGTCAGATTATTTGTCTTTCCGGCTTAGTATTGCTAAACATGGTTAGCAGTAGCTCCCTTATGGCAGCGAGGAAGAACCACTAATCTGCAAATCGGATATGGTCTGTGAAAATGGTCCATGCATGGCAACTTGGCTCATGAACATGGTAGGCTGTCTTCAAGCTGCATGGTTACTTCTAATTTGGCCCTGTCTCTCTTTGCCAGAGTCAGGGTCAGCACCTGGCATCCTTTAGTAGCTGCCAGGGCCACAAAAGGGACCCACCACTGGTGCCTGCTCTGAGACCTCTTATTAAAAACCCTAAACACCCAACCTGGCATGCCAGGTAGCCCCAGCCAGGTGAATACAGGCACAACTCAAATTCCCCAGACTGTCTGTGTCATAGTGTAGTGTAGCTCCAGGACACTGCAAGAAATTAAAATGGTGTTTGGGCCAAGCTGCTTGGCAATATTAGAGAGGCAGCTGACTGATTCTGGTAAGCCTGCCACAGCCTACCAACAGAGGGCTTGCCAAAGGGCACATTGCCCAGGGCCCTCTAAAATCTGGCACTGGCCAGAGCACAGCGAGGTGGCTGCCTCAAGCAGTTGAGTCTGGGGTCTTGTGAAAGGGCAGCAAATTGATAGCAATTTAATTTCACTGTTGTTGTATTTGCTGAGGCACTTGTGGGATTTATGGTCACCTGTGTCAGAAGAACGCAGCCAAGCTTAATGGCCTTGAGTAGGGGAGAGGGGTGCCATTAGCTGTTCCTCCTCAGGCAGCAGAACATATTGGACTGGTCCTGCAGCTGGCCTTGTTCTCTTCCATCCTTGATACGCTTCTCTTACCAGTGGAGGCTGCTTCGATCTCAATGACCCATCAGTCTCAACCTGCCCTCAGCCAGACCCTCCCTGTCTGCTTTCTTCCTCACAGCCAGTCTAGTAAGCAGTCCTGCCTGTCAGCTTCCTCTCCCTTAGTCTCCGTGCTGCCCTTATATAACTCAGTAGAGAAGACAAAGGAGACAAAACTAGAATCAGTTTGCTCTGCCTGTCATTGGTTCTGTTGCCCCCTACTGTTAGGCTCCCTGTCTTCCACCCTACCAGTCCCAATGGGCACTGGGCACTGCAGACTTGCTTCCTTCTCTCCTCGTCAGAAACAGGACACATCTTTAAATAAGATGGTTTAATGGCCTGGCAGCTGTGCTAAGCCCCCTTATTGGTGGGTGCAGGGGAGATCTCGGCCTATGGTTCTCCTCATGCATATGCACAGGGGGTGGGGGAAAGCTTAAAGGAGCTGCTCCCCTCCTCCCCGTTCCCAGTTGAAGGCAGAGGACGGCTGTGCGTCCTTGGTCAGAGCGCAAAATTAAATTAGTTGGGCCTGAGCTCTCTGGAGACAATAAAGCAAATGGGCCAGTGCTGGAAGAAGAGGGGGAGGGGTTCTTGAGCAAGGGCTGTGTGAGGCCTTGCTGGCAATTCCCTGATTAAAGTGCCTGGCAGAGTAATTAGCCAAGTGTTCCTGAGGCGAGGCCAGGCCTAGGCCACAACTCTGTCAAGAGCAATGTCAGCTTCTGCGTTCCTAGTTCCAATGCACCAGGCTGCAGCAGATGGGAAAGGAACAGGACCTTCTCTTAACCTGCTTGGTTTAATAGTTCTGGAAAGGCATTGGTGCAATAAATAGTCAGGGAGAACTGGCACCTCTCTGAAGGAAATAAGAGGCAAACTTGTCACCTGTGTATGTTGTTGCATTGAAATGAATGCAGAAAGTGAAGTTGTCCATTGCCTGGCGTTGAGGTCAAGCTGGACTGCTGTCTGGCATGTTTCAAACCAGGCTGCCTGTAGTTTCTCTTCCTCCCTCCCTCTTGTTTGGTTCCCAGGCAGATTTTATTCACCATTCCTTCACTCTGCGAGGGGTTTGGCAACTTAACATCTGTGAGGAGAGTGATGGTGATGAGGTCTTTGGTAGCAGGGTCATTCAGAAGATGCAGGGATGGGCTAGCATCCGGATTCGTGGTAGCCTCAACATAATCTGGGCCCTCTGGACACTATTGGCCATCATAAGGATACCCTGCTCTGAATGACAAGAGGCATTTGAGAGCATTGTGGCTCCACTTCAGCTTCTTAGGCTGCTGCATGTTGGGAGTTCACCACATTTCTAAGCTGAAGTGTTCTAGGCAGCAGCCAATGACCAGTTTCTTTACTGGAAACATCATGAATGTTTCTAGTTGGTGCCACTAGAGCTTTGACTTGAGCAGCTGTTCAAGATACAACACTCGGAAGAGGAGCAAATGCTGAATCCAACATGAAGGATAGCCTAGGACTCAGGCATTGTGGTAGTTGCAAGGCGTATTGTGCAACTGGACTTCAGGTGGCTATGGAATAGGAAATAACACGTCGCCCCAAAGGAGGAAATGAATCACATAAAAAGAAACAGAAAGAAGACAAAAGAGGACATAGATCTGCATAAATCTGCAGGTGCTAATTTATACATATAGATGCCATTTTGCAAATCATTTATATAATTTAAATTGAAATACAATGCATCTCACTATAGCAGGGAAGACTGTGACCAGGTGATCTAGCAGATGGTAGTGAGAAGAAACTAATACAAACAGGAATACCTGATTATATCCTGACCTGGCCTCAGTTATCTATGCTCTAATAACCTCTGGGTTAGACTACTGCAATGCATTATATACAGAGCTGCATTTGAAGATTGTTCAGAAACCAATGTTAGTTCAGAAAATGGCTACAAGACTCAGTGTGACATATTATGCCAATGCTGCACTGCCTACACTTATCCATTGTGCTCTGTAGTATGTAGGGTAGGGAAAATGCACATTGTAATGAGGCAGGAAGTGGGTATAGCTTTACTACATGTTAAAGAGGGAAGGGAGGAACTGGATACTGAGTTGCTATTTTGGGGAACAGGCCTATACTGCTTCCTATAAGATGCCATTCCACCCTGATAAAAAACCTGAGCAGGTCAATGCCTGCTGCTGCAGGCAGAGGTCATGGATGTCTGTAGACAGAAGCTTAGTATTCTGCACACTTTGGCTTGGAGGGAAAGATCCAGGTCAGACCCAGTAGCAGTGCAGCGCCAAAGCTCCTCTCTGTGCCAGTAGGTGGCCTGCGGGTTTTTGTGCTGTGCTTGCATTCCCTGGCAATGTAATCAGTAGAGCTGATCGCAACAGCTCAACTTAACACCCAGCACTGAATTGCTTAAGGGATGCGAGCAGTGTGTGAGTCTTATAAGGGCCATACAAATGAATTATCCAAACGTGGACCCCTGTCTTTGTTCATCTGCAAGAAATGGGCTCTTGACAAGAGAGAATTAGACTTGAGGCTGGCCTAGCCCAGGAGCTCCGTTATGAGAGCTGCCCTATCCTTTGTTGTTATGCTGTGCTGAATACATCTGGTGGAACACAGTGGCTAAGAGGCTGAACAGTGAACTAGTAAATTATTAAGGCTATCAGTGGATTATTAAGGCTATCAATAGTTACTAGCCATGATGGTCACGTCAGAAGCAGTATGCATCTGAATACTAGCTGCTGGGGAGCACAAGTGGGGAGACTGCTGTTGTGCTTCAGTCCTGGTTGCAGGCTTCCCATAGGCATCTAGTTGGCCACTGTGAGGAGAGGACACTAGACTAGATGTAAATCCCATAGTCTGCTCCTCATCTCTATGTTGAACCTGCCCAAAGCGGCCAATATTCATTCAGCCCACTCACCCAGCATCCTCAAGGTGGGAGATGGCAATAATATTGCTGACCTATCTTGCAAAGGCGATGACTGAGATAATGCACACAAAATAGATTGAACTCTCTAAAGTGCTACACAAATGCTAAGCATCTGAAAGTGCAAAATGCAATGGGCAGTTGCAAGCCTACCTTTAAGCAGGAGCGGGAGGGGTAATCTGCTGCCCTTAGCCTAACTGCATTCTGATTGGCCAGTGTCATAAACTGGCAGGACGGCAGGGAGGAGGAAGAGGATCCTGGTGAGGGGTATAGCCATGACTGGGGCACACCGGGGCAGGCTGGAGATGGAGAAGGAGAGGTTGGTGTAGAAAGTACTCATGGGGTGATGGAGGGTGGTGAGGGGATGGAGGTCAGTGCACAGGAACCAGAGCAGCAGGACTCATCACCAGAGCCAGAGGGGCTCCTGTCTTCCCAAACATGGCAGGCTCTGAGGTGTAAGGAGCAGCGGGAGGTATGCTGTAGGAGGCTGAGGCAGGCAAGGGCCCACAGCCCAGCTCATTAGCTGCCCAGGTGGGGCTCACTAGCTCTGGTGATTCCTCAGCTGGAGTAGACTCAGAACAGGTGAGGGTCACAGGGAAGCAGAGCTGAGCTGCTGTGTCTGCTTAGTTTCCAACATTGGTTGGACCATGGCTTGGATGGTCCAGGGAGCTCTTTGGGGCTATGCCTGTGTGGGACTGACCTCCAGGTGCCCTGACCTCCAGATTGGCTGCAAAGGAGTTGTTGGCCTGCTGGAATGTTTGCTAGCCACTGCTGTGGGATTGTGCACTCCAGTGGGACTTGCCGCCAGGTACTCCATGGTTCAGGACAGGCAGGGACACACCTAGGGGTTGGGTAGGTTGGCTCCTGGCAAAGGCGCAGGCCCAGAGCAGTGCAAAAATTGTGTCTCTACACCCTGGCCCAAAGCGGTTAGGAAAATAGTTTCAGGCAAGAAATGTACCCCATTCTCTGCTAGGTTGCTGGGAGGCGATCCTTCCCTCTCGTAACTGAATGCTTTTATGCCTGCTCTTCCTCCAAATTGGCAAGAGCAGCCTTCATATAGGGCAGGTGGGAGTTGGAGTTCAACATCTGGAAGACCACAGGTTCTACCACTTTAAGGGGCCATGAGACTCTCAGTAGTTTTTGCTGCAACAGATTAACACAACTACTCTTTTGGAAATGATTCCTATTTTAAAACAACTCCTTGCACTTAAAACAACTAAGTGACATCACAACTGAACCAGCCAATCCTAATCTTTCTTAACTGAGATTGCCAGGATCAAGTAATTTTCAAACTTAGACTACAATCCTATCATCACTTACCTGGGATTAAGCCCATTTGAACTCAATGGGGGTTAATTCTGAGTAGCCCTTATAGGATTGTGTTGTTAATTTCTAAGAGACAAATCTTACTTTTCACATTTAGGTAGGTATCACAGAATGACCTAAGGCAATGTCGTACATAACGTCAGCAGAGTAGGTCTGCCAGGCTCACATATGGGGAAAGCTATGAACTATTTAGTGAGAAGAAACAGTCCAGTAATTAGACTATTGTTTTCTTTGGCCAGGAAGAAACAGTAAACCAAGCAGGCCTTTGTACAACAAGGGACGTGACCAGACAGGAAATGGGCAATTTGCATGAGACAAGCTAGGCCAGGGGAAAAAAAAAAGACTACTGGGGAATGCAGATTTATATACAAACTCAGATGCAGCTTTTGGTGGTCATCCAACATGGAGATTCCTGAGACAAGAGAAAAACAGGAACAAAATTCCAAAATGTCATCTAATCTATGCCCACATTACCAGTACACTTGGGCTAAAACAAAAAATACAAGGCCATGGTGAATAAAACTAGTAGTCCATTCAACCAAGTTTGTTTTGAACCCAATAAACAGGTTCCTTGCTTGCAGGTTTCCCATAGGCATCTGGCTGGCCATTGTGAGAACAGGATGCTGGACTAGATGGGGCACTGGTGTAACCCAGTAGACTCTTCGTAGACAAGTTGGCATTAACACTTGTTGACTGTCCTCTGGAACAGTCCAGTTAGCAAAGCTTGTGGGTCCTATCTTTTACCTGTTGTCCCATCCATTCTTCTGTGACTGGTAGGAGACTGGTGCTTCCAAGGACTGTACACTGGTGAATTCCTCACAGTTCTCTTTCCCTACTAACCAGCAGAGTCTGTCAGTCCTGTGTTTTGCTGCAAGGTTAACTTGCAGCTGTGAACCAACAGTTCAACTTGCACTGCTGTTAATAGGCATTAGGTTCTGGTGAGGTTTATAAGCCAGTATTGCAGCATGCTGCCTGGGACCTAGAGATCATTACAGTGAAATAATAATAATAATAATAATAATAAATTTATATACTGCCCTATACCTGGAGGTCTCAGGGTGGTTCACAGAAGAAAATCAAAGTATAAAACCACAAAATACATAATCAAAATAAAAGCAACAACCCAGTAACCCCCCCCAAAAACCCCACATTTTAAAAGGGCATAGGATGTCAATTAAATCAACCAAAGGCCTGGTTAAAAAGGAATGTTTTTTCCTGGCACCTAAAGGTGTATAATGAAGGCACCAGGCGAACTTCCCTGGGGAGAGCATTCCACAGACAGGGAGCCACTGCAGAGAAGGCCCATTCTCATGTTGCCACCCTCCAGATCTCTCAAGGAGACACATGAAGAAGGGCCTCGGAAGATGATCTCAGGGTCCAGGTAGGTTCTTATGGAAAGAGGTCGTCCTTGAGGTATTGCAGTCCTGGTAGAGCATCTGCTTTTCATGTACAGCATCCCAGGTTTGATACCTGGCATTTTTGAATAGGTTGGGAAAGACTCCTGCATAAAACTTGAGAGGGCCATTGCCAGACAGTGCAGATGGACCAATTGTTTGAAACCATATAAGGAAGCTTCCTATGTTTCATCAGCCAACATTTTTATGGCATCCAACATTAGTTTAATTTTAAAGGATGACTGGGTGACTCTTAAAAGCAACTTGACTTTTGGGAATCCTGCTGACAGAAGTTTAGTCTTGAGAGGGTTATATGGCTTCCAACTGGAGGGCTGTTTGGAATGTGGGTTAGGATCAAGAGGCAAATCTACTGAATCTGGTGGTTTTGGTCTCGGCAAAGACATTGGCAGAACACAAGTCCCCTTTTCTTGTTGAGGGGACACAGTTGGGACTTGGCCTACATTTAACTGAGGTGGTTGTTGTTGTTTTACTTCTGTGTCTTTGGTCAAATCCATGCCATATTTTCCTTTGTTGGCAGTGAAGACTTAAATTAGCATCTACTGAAGGAACCTTGTCATGGGCTATCACTGACCTTGTCCATCATGGTGCAAAATAGCTCTTTTTTTTCTGGAACGGTACATCCTAACTGATGCATGTCCTATTCCTGCTGAGGTGCCCTGGTTTTTGTGCCAAACACCATCACAGCAAGTATTTGATGACATCAGGTCCTCTTAATTGAGTCTGTGCCCTGTGATGCTGCCAGGGCAGGATTTGGGGGCAGAAGTCCAGGGCCTCACTTGGCAGAAAGAGCAGGAGGGGCTCCCAAATGCAACAGGACTGATTTGCCACATTTTGATGTAAGTGACAGTACTGTCAAAAAGGGGACCCATGTATGATCACTGAATCCAATCACATTCTGTCATCACTTACCTGCACTACCGAGTCTGTGCCTTTCTTCTGTAGCCTTGTCTCTCTTTTCCCCAACTCTTCCCCCTCACCATCTATTTCTTGTCTGCATGGCTTTTCTGCTGCCCAGACGTGCCTCAGAACCAACTGAGATTAGCAGGGACCTCCTTTTTGGGATGCTTCCAAACTGTGAGCCAGTGAGCCAGTTGGATTCAGATAAGCTTCCAGCCAGCAGCAAATCAACATGTGCCCAAAAGCCAGCATTGTTTCTCATCCTTGGTTAGAGCGTGAGTGCATAAGGAATGCTGGGCTGAAAGCTTATACAGCCCGTTTGGTGGTTCATTGAAAATTCAGATACATTATTGGTTCAGAATGAGGCAGCGTGGTTCTTGAAAAAAGAACTGGATGTAGCCAATAGGGAGCAGGCTGCATCTGTGCCTGCATTAGCAACAAGTTGCTTGAAATCTCCTTGTGATGACCAGTGTTTAACCTGCAACATCCTTGTGTAGTTTGAGACTTTAAGCCATTTTCAGATATCCAATGTGGATCCAGTGTGTGCTGCTGACTCTCAACTTTTGTGGATCCCTTGCCCTGCCCATCTGGGTGGGACCCAGGAGAAGGAAGGAACAATGTTGGGTGTAGAGTCCCTGCATTCCTGTTCTGCTATACCCTTCTATAGCACTGTTGCCACAGAGCATGCTTTGTGTTGATGCAGCCTGCTTTGATGTACCCTGGTTGTATGTGTGCATATGCACACTGCCTTGAGCCTGCAGCCTTGGCGTAAGTGTGCAGCTTTAGCAAGGCAGCCACTCTTATTGGCCCTCTCCTCCAAATTTCTCAACTGAGATGTCCCACATTTTACTTCATTTTTTTTTAAGCCTTACACTTTGCAGAGTTCCACCTGCTCCTGCGTCCTTGCCTCTTCACGCACACGCCTCCAACTCTGATGGCCCTCAAAGCCAGGACTCGACGGGTTGAACTGACAAGCCGTTCCCCCTCCCTTTCCCAGCGCCCCTCAACGACGCTCCTCAGACATCAAGGCTAAACGCGTGCATCTATGTGTATGCACAGATCCCACTTACTTCTAATTGATACAGGGTCACGAGTGCCATTTACACAGCTCTTCAGAGTGATATGTTGCTAACTGGTTAATTAAGCATGGCAAACCTAGAGACCGGATTGTGGCAACGAACTGGGGAGGTCAGGAGAAGGAAATCACGTACCCATCGAAGAGGGGCGCATTACTAAGGGGGCGGGGGTGTCGATCAGCCATCGATGGAGATGTTTGATGCGCGCGGGGCGGGGAGAGAAGAGAGGGAAGACGCTGCGCTTTAATCATCCACGAGCAGAACATTTGGGGATGGGAGCGAGACCCAGGGCTGGTGTTCCCCTCCCTTAAAAATCCCTCCGTCGTTGAGGCTCCCACGGCGAAGGGGGAGGCGTCGATTTTCGATTGGGAGCAAGAGGTGAAGGCTGAGCGACTCGCAGGATCGATTAGGGTTAACGCCGCGGGGAGGGGGAGGGACCGCTGGCCAGCCCTCGACGCAGGCTAGGCCAGGGCAGCGCTGTCCTTCGCGGTCCGCTTGGGCAGGTTCGGGTCGCAGCTGCGGCACGTGCGTCTCCGCCCTCCCCCCCCCGTCGCCACCCCCCAGCAGCGCGCGGCCCGAACTCGGAGCGCTCCCGGGCGGCTTGGAGGGAGCTGATCGAGGCAGCGCCGCGTCGCCCTGCGCCCCTACGCGCACTGCAGGGCTGGAGAGTCCGCGCTACCGTTTGCCGCTGCCGGAGAGGCGCGCGAGCTGGCGGGCGCGGGGGGGGGGGGGGAGGAGGTGAGAAGGAGGAGGGAGAGGAGGAGGGGGGCGGTGTCGCCGCCGCCGCCGCCAGCGCTCAGCAGGTCGGGAAGCCGCGTGCGGCGGGTCAGTGCTGCGAGGGGAATCCATCCGGCCGGCACCGCCGCCCCGCTGGGTCCTCGCCCCTCTTTTTGCCTCCCGCCGCCGGCGCCGCGGCGCGCAGGGCTCTGCAGAGGCTGCGATCGACGAAGCAAGGGGGACGCGACGCGCCTGCACCAACCCCGGCTGTCGCTCGCCTGCCCGCGTCCCTCTCTCCCCTCTCCATTTTCCTCCGGCTGGGAAGGACACCCCCCTCACTCCCCATCCCGCTCCTCGGTCGCCTCCGGGTGGGGGCTGGAGTGTGAACGGGGATTCCCACTTCGGGGCGAAGCGGGATCCCTCGCCCGGCAGCAGCAGCAGCAACGATGACGCGCCTGAGCTGGTGCTTCGCTTCCCTGATCCGCTGGGGAAAATACTTCTTCTCGTGCTTCCTGCCCCTGCGATTCTGCCTGCACCGGGAGGTAAGCGGGGCTGCATTGGCTGGGGGTGGGGGTAGAGATGGCGGCGTCACCTCGAAAAAGCTGCGTAGTGTGAGGGAGTTCCGAGTTAACTGGCGAGAAGAGCCCCCCACGCCACCCGCAGCAGCGCGATCATGAAGGCACATCGGATCCCCCTCCCCAATCGAGTTTTCCCCGGTCCTTTCCCCGCGTGCGCTGCAAAAAACTGGCTCGCGCCTTGATTGTTCAGTTCACCGCCCCCCCCCCCTTCTGCACAGGCTTAGTCGTCTGCCCACCAGGCGTGCTTGCCTCGGGGCCACCAAGTCCCCTGCCACCGCTGCCCGAGCGTGCTCTGCCCAACTCTCCCTTGGATGCATGCACACGCACACAACCGTGACATGTTCGCTGGCTCGCAGACTGCAGAAGCGCCCTCGTGCTCATCAGCTGCTGAGAGCGGGACATAGTCGCTGTAACATGGAGCACTGCACACGCACGTCTCAAGCCACTTAAGGCTTATATACCCTTTAGCACACACGCACTCTCTACCATGCACTTGGATCTCTGCACACCCACCAGCTCACCCACATAATGCACCTCTCTTTGGCTCCTGACAAATTCACACGGGTTCCTACAGCAGAAATGGGGGGAAAGGCAACTTGCTCCAGCGATTCCATTGCCCAGAAGGAGCCAGGTGCAGAACGCACACAGTCTAAGTGCTGGGGGTGGGGGGCTACTGACCAATCTCCTCCTGCCTGATTTGCACATTGGTTATACAGTCAGAGAGATGTTTCTGCTGGCTGCTCCAAGGGCCTGTCTCACCCTCTCCACACACCTCACTTATCCTATTGCCTGATTGCTTCTGTGGCTCTTTCTTTCCTGGCTCCCTTTGGGAATGTCACCAGCAGGGGACCAGGAGAGATGCTGCTGTCTGGAGCTGCCATCAGTTTGCTGCTGCTGCATTGTTGGGAAGGTTCTGAACAAAAGGGCTGCTGCTGGTCAAAGCTACCCAGATATATATAACAGGTGGGGGGAGGCAGGCAGGATTGCAAAGCAGGTTCCAGGTGGCTGTTGTCCAGTATTAAACTGCACACTAAAGACCACACTCAAATCAAATGTAGGCATATATAGGGCCCTGCAGTGATTCTGCTTCGGAGCTGCCCTGCCAAGTGACTTGTGTCCTCCCTGAGCCAGCAGGGGGTGACACATCACAGCAACATACCACTTGTTACTTGGGTATCCCAGAGACAGATGCTGGTTTCTGCATCTGTAAGAAGCCAGGCTTTTCTTTTCTCTTTGTAAAATCTCACCATATATCTTGAAGGAGAGCATGGTGACCGTGGTACAAGTAAAGGATCTGTCTATCTGGAGAACAGTCAGTGATGGAATGTCAGAAGTGTGTCTGTCCTGGGGAAATGATGCGGGGGGGGGGGGGGGGAGAGAATTCCTTTGGAATGCTTCCCCCTTCCTCAAGCTCTGTGGAATGCAATAATAAAGTAAAATAAGACCAAGTTCTTCTAAACTATTTTTTTCTCCCGGCCTCTTTTCCTTCCTTCTCCCCCTCCCTTGATTTTTTAAAATGTTCTTCCCGGTTTCTCAGTCATGTCATCACCAGGGCAATGGGAAAGCAGCATGGGTGACCAACAGCACCCTTTAGGACCCTCCAGCTCACAAGTTCCTCATGGAGCAGATTTGCAACCCACTCTGCTGTCTTTGAGCTGAGGGGAAGGGAGTCGGTGGCCTGGCATCTTCTGAAGAAGCTCTCCTGGGAAGGGTTTCTGGTGAAGTTTGGGCGTGCATTTGGATGAGCCTTAAGGATGTTTTGGGCCCTGAACATTTTGAAGTGGAATTGGCTTGCCTTTGCAGCCATCTGAAGCTTGCTCTGTGTGTTGCCCCAAATGACTGCAGTTCCTGGTATTGAGGCTAGAGGAAGATACCTTCCCAGCACTGGTGACCCCTATGTCTCTTCCGCACCCCAATGTTTCAAGGCTCCCATGCTGAGTGTGCAGGAGCCAGGAAGGATTAGGGATATTCTTGTGGGTGGAGGGAGGGGGAGGAAGCTTTGCCAAGACGGTAGATGTGAAACACAACAGGGGAACATGGCATCATGAATCTGTTACTAGAGCTGTCCATACTCTGCAGTAAACTAAAATAAGATGAAAGTTCTGCACCAGTGAAACCCATATTCTGGCCTGTGAAGATCTGAATTCTGTGAATTGAATAAATTGAGCAGATGTGCATGTATTTGCTTATTTTGCATAATTTGTGCTCATAAAAAGGAAAAACACACACACGAAGCCTTCACCTTCAACAATTTAAAATCCTGCTTAGTCCTCTCTCAGGATGTGCAGATATCTTGCTAGCTCCTGCTCACAGTTAAGAGACCAAGAGAAAGCTGTGTGGTTATTTGTTCCTCCCCAGCAGGTCCCCCCCCCCAAAAAAAACAAATTACATTATTTTGTCATAACCACAGTTACAGAATATGTCAGTTCTCCCCACTCCCATGGTAACCAGGGTTAAGGCCACTATGGTTCCCTTTTAAACAAGTTTGTTAATCAGATTCAGACCCTGGTTTCAAGTTCTCATTAAAAAGAGAGAGAGGTTCACCTTAACCAGGGTTAATGTCAGTGATGACCAGTTCCTTAACCAAGGCTAAAGCAGGAGAGAGGAGTTTGCTGTGTGGACTAAGCATGCAGTCAACCTCAGCTGAAGTATCAGTAGCCAGTATTGTGGGAACCATAGTTGCAGCAGCACTGGCTCTCAGCTTCCTGACATTTTGCCAATGTACTTTCAAGTCTATCATTGCAGTCCTAAGGCCCAGAAACTTTATTTGTAATGAAACCTGAGTTTCGTAAGAGACAAATTTTTATGTGGAATACTGGATTCCTTACTTACAATGCAGTGCACACAATACACAAAACCATGCTTGCAAAAGGCCATTGACTGCAATAAACATGCAGGCATTTCTCATTTATTCTGAGGGATCACAGTATATTTCTTACAGCTATCACATTTGTTGCTGAAGAATCACACTTTTCCAACAACCAAGACAACAGTATTTTGTTTCTTAGCTAATGTTCCTCTTGTATTGATGAATGCTGTGCAGAGAAAATGGTTGAATGAGTGTCATAAATACCTATTGGCTAGTGCCCATGCCATCTCTGATGATGTACCATATAACTTTTAATCCCTCCTGCTTGTGGTATTTTAAAATTTTAAAATGAGCCAGGGGAAAGCTATCCCTCCTGCATCATAGCTATCATCTGTGTATTCTAGGGATCAGCAATTATAGCACCAAATGCAATCAAAACCCTCAACTGGGAGTAAGCCCCATTGACTTCAATAAGAGAAAGCAGATGTTAGAATAGTGCTGTAAGATGCTGGGAGAAGGGAAAGAGCACGTGGGACCCACAATTAGAGTGAGCAGTGTAGGTTGGAGTGGGAAAGGGGGAATGGAGAGTTTAATCTTCATGCTGGTATAAGCAGCCATATCTGCCCACCGGTGGAAACAGGATACTGGTCTAAATGGCCTGTAAGGAGCTCTAAAAGCTCAGGTTATCCAGCCCAAATTGAGGTGCACCATCAGAGCTGGAGGTGGGAGGAACTAGGAGGGCAGAATGCTAAAGAGAGAGCACCCCCCTTTTCAATCCCAGTTGTCTGAGACCCAGTGGTAGCTGCAGTTTCCTTCACAGAGCAGTGCTGTGTGGCAGGAGTCCCCAGCAGCAGCAGCAGGAAGAGGCAAAGGAGGCAACGGGCTTTTCTTCTTCCCTTTGCCCTTGCAGGGTCCTTTAGCAAAGTGGCTTGTTCCGACTGAGTGAAGCTGTTGCCTTGCACCACGGGCACTTTGCAGCCCAGCTTCCCTGCGCTGCCTCTTTTGTCATGATGATTAGCTCTCCCCTCTCTGCTTGCTTAGCAGGGAGTTTAGGGGCCAAGTTGTATTGCTGCTGCTGCTAAGAAGCTTCTGCCATCCTCACCACCATGCTGCAGTAGCTTTCCTGGGCTTCTGCTGCAGCCAAAGCAATGCCTCCGGAGATGGGGGGTGGATTGGGGAGGGGAGAGAGAGAAGGCAGCTGTTGTCTTTGGTGCAAAAAGTGCTTTGAGCAAATTGCTTAGCTGTAGGGTGTATAGCAAAGGCCAAATTGGTTCCAGTGCAGTGGGACCACACAGGCTTGCTAGCAGACAGCAGTGAGGGGCCAGGGCATTTAGCTCATGCCTTCTCTCTCCACCCCAGAGCCCTTCGTGCTTGTTGTGCTTCTGAGGCCCTGAAGGGGGTGCTGTGCAGTGCAGTGACACTTGTGTTGCAGGGGGCTCAGGAGTTGTTTTCATCCCATTATTCTGGGGGCAAGGGTAGGGAACCTGTGACCTTCCAGATACTGCTGAACTGCAGCCCCCATCAGCCCTGACCATTGGCCATGCTGGCCAGGGCTGGTTGTTGTTGTCTAATGATAGCTGGCAGGTTTCCCCTCCCATACCCCTGTTTGGGGGCAACAGTGAATGTCCACTAAATTCTTGGTGGCGGACTGCAGGTCTCTGATGCCTCAGGCTCCCCCTGGCTTAACTCAAGGGATTTGGCTTGCATAATTGATTTATTTTATCATTTGTTGACAGTATTTATAACCTGCTCTTCACTGAATTCTTTTTTCAACCCCAGGGTGGGGAAACAAAGTAATAAAAATAAACAGAGAAAAAACAATAGTATTCGCAGATTACAAAATCATATCAACAGGTCAGATAAACAACAAATTTGCCGTTCTGCCATGAGGTAGATGTGAAAAACTATGACAAAAATTGTAAGCATTCCAGTTTAACCAAATACCTGGGTAAAAAACAAACACAAGACATTCAAACAGATTAAACAACCATTGGTCTTAGCAAGAATCCCCACCCTATTTTTCACTTATGGGAGCCCACTCACTCCCCCTCTGTCTCTCACACAAAGAGGGCCCCACTCTGTGTCAACAGACTCACTCAGTGGCTTTTGAGCAATTTAAGATCTTTCACCCGCCTCCAACTCTCCATCCCATCCAAGCTCTCGCCCTGAGTGGCACAGAAGCATCACATTCCTTAGAGCAGGCCTGAGCCAAAACTGGGAGCAAGGGAGGCAATTTTGGCTCCTTGTATCTGCAGCGCAGGGGCCACCAGAGGAAGTTGTGCTGAGTGTTTCTCCAATGTGAAGCTTCAGTAGACCCCTGGGAGCTTCTGTGTTAATAAAGCCTGGATGTTGAACATGTGGGAGAAGGAAGAGAGGAGGGGCAGTTGTGATGTGACTGAGCATTGTGGCCAGTCTTGGACTTGCTGTCACATGGCTGAAGGTGGCTACAAATGTGAATGAAGTAAGAACTGATTTAAGAACTTGTGTGTAGAAACCAGCTTCAGTGTGGGATTTGGAATGGAAAAGTAACAAGGTAGGAGGGGGTGCTTAATCCCTTTCCCTTCCACTACATCTTCCTCTCGAGTCGCTTTCCCCCTGTGGTGTTCCAGAGACACCACTGTAAGAGTATTGCCGACCTGGAAAGCTGCTGGCTATAGTTGTGGTAGAAAAACAGTAGTCAGTTCAAAATTGCCTGCTTCTGCAGTTATTGTTCCCTAGAAGAAGAAGCTAACTAGGTTTTCATTCATTCATTCATTCATTCATTCATTCATTCATTCATTCATATGATTTATATCCCACTCTTTAGGCAATAAGGGCAGCTCAAGAAACAAAGAAACAGTAGTTAGACAGTGCAATTGTTGGTAACATATTATCCAACCTTTTGCGTTCTATGTCTGTATGGGGAGAAAAGCCTACAGGCCACAATCTTGCATCCAAAAATGTATAACGCAGGCCTTTTTAAATGGAAAAGAAGCATTTGGAGGGGGAAAGCTATACTGTGGTGGGTGCTTAACCCTGTCATCACCCATGGTTTCTCTGCCTAAATGCCTTCCCATCTCACAGGCATGCCTTGGCTGTGGGCAGGATTGGGTGTCCTTATATTTGGAACCAGGGTGGGTGAGTGAGAGGGACAGCTTTTGGGAAGAGGACGATATGGAGAGAAGTTGTGGATGGGGAAAGCATTAAGCACCCCGTCACTCCTCTGCTTCAGATCACCCTTCTCAAGCTATTGTTTGTGATGCTGCACAACAGGGCACACAGTGGGTATATTTCTGCCCCAGTGATGCATGGGATTGCTAGCCTAGGCGACTCCTTCAGTTTCACAGGTATGCACTGGCTATGAGCACAGGTCTTGCTGCTGTTGTTGCTTTTATGTTTATGTGCACTGCATTCACATGCGCTGGGGAGTGCATTTATTACTCACAGCTTCCCAGGCTGCAAATAACTGGCACAGAAATTGACCAAATGAATGTGTAGGGAAAATCCAGAGTGTAGGACGATAAGGAGATGGAACTTGACCTACAAATCCCTTTCCTTGTTTCACTAACCCCGGTGACCTTTTGCCTTGTAGCAAAAAGAAAGAGAAGAAAAATAGGTCACATATTTTAATATATGCTTTCATTTGGGTTGTATTTCAAAGGTTGCTTCCGGATGACCTGTTTATTGAGCATTCAGCCTGATTTGTTTGCAGGCTAGATGACGCTGGCTATTTAATTAGCATTCATCCTGACATCATTGTGGGGAGGTTAAATGATGTGGCATCAAAGCAAGCCTTGACCCACGGTTTCCAGTGCATTTTCCCATCACTTTCCTTATTACCAAAAGTCTGATTTGGGAGGGTGGGATTTGTTGTGCAGGGGTGCCAAATAAACTGAGATTATGCATCCTGAATTTGCCGGTATTTGACTGAATCCCACCCCAAAATAGCAACAAGTCTGCAAGGACGCCAAGTGTGTGTCAAAAAGTGAAAACTTAAGGTACCAAGAGTGCATTTAAAAGTTTATTGTGATCTGTACAGATGTGATGTGAGCTCACCCTTTACAAGCTTATCTTAATGGGCAGCAACTTGCTTAAAAGCTCTTTCTGTCACTTTTGATCAGTCTTCCCCAACCTGGTGCACTCCAGATGTTATTGAGATTCCAACTCCCGTCAGCCCCAGCCAGCATGGCGGACAATCAGAGGTGCTGGGAGCTGTAACCCAACAACACCCAGAGGGTGTGGTCTGTTGTGGAAGCTATCTTAGATGATCTCACCAGAATAAAAGCCCTTTGGCTACAGAGGTTACTCCCAATTTAGGGTATCTGTTGCTCAAAATGTTTTGGGATAATTTCCACTGTCCTGATTTTCATGCATAGAAGTGCTCCTGCAATGCACTCTTTGCAGCAAAGCAAGCAATGTGGGTATTTATACCAAGATGCAGCCATCATGCCAGGCTCTCTGAGACAGGAGTGGTGATGATGGTGGAGCACCCTTGATTGTGCCAGTCTGTGCCATTCCCTCCTCCCTCCTTTCTCCATTTGACTGTTCATATTGCCTGTGTGATTTCACATAACTCAGGAGGAATTGGGTTTTGCTACATCAGCAACGTCCCTGGTGAAATGAGTGCATCCCGGCATCAGCGTGTCCTCCGCTGACCAGAGATAAGCAGAGCACCTTTACAGAGGTGTCTATGACTGTACCCTATCACAGTAGATTCAAGTGGGTTCTCCCCACCCCAATACACACACATTATCTGTAGCATTTAAAAAACACAGAGATTTGATATGGATTGCAGGAACTCTCTGCTGGCTGCAGCTCAGTGTCAAATGCACTTGCTTTGGAAGATGCATGGCTTCTGAGGGCGTTGTGTGAAGTGGCTCTTGTTTTTAAGGGCACATACAAATGTACCTGGAAAACCACATATTCCACGTCCCCCCCACCCCCAGCAGTTCCTCCCTGCCTTTTCACTGCAAATGACAGACTGCTATTGTTCTTCCTCATGTACATCGGGCAGACTGTCCACCTCCTCATTCTTTTAAACGTGCAGCATCAGGGCTGTTGTCAGCACAGAGCTGACAGAGTCTGAGCATCTGAACAGGACCCACTGCTGACACCTTAATTCCCCCCTCCTTGTGCTACAATAAATCCTGGAAGGCTGGGGTTAGGGGAGCCACTCTTAAAATTCCCCACAATCCAACCAACATAGCATTGCTTTTTGGGCATTGTAGGAAATTAAAATGGAGACTCTCTCAGACACGCCTTGGAGCATTTGTTCTGTGTGTGTGAGTGTGAGTGTTTAGGGGTTTCCAGTGGAGAGCACTTTGCTGAAGGCCCCATCAAGCCCAGAGATGGCCCAATGCAAGGCATACCCTTGTTCAACTGAATATTTATTTATTAGCTTATTTGTTTTTTTAAAAAATCTTAGAGAGAGAGAAGTTAAAAACTGCTGTGGGAAGAGATGACAAGATGATCTGTGACAGAATAGATACAAACCAGTAGGGACTGTGCACAGTCAATTTCTGCTGGAAGCTGGCAGAATTGGCTTTCCCTGAGCTTGATACAAGGGAGGAGAGTGTTTCGTTGAATGTGAGAGCATCTCCAGACTGGTGTTGGTGGTTGTTGTTTTTTGGTGGGTGTATTTTGCAACATGTCATTACCCCATTAATAGTTAATTAGTGGTGGGTTCATATTGGGCATTCCATTTTGTGAGTTGTTCTGCAATGCTTCCCCAATGTTATCACATTATTTCCTTCTGCCGAGGGGGATGAGTGCAGTCTTGTACTATAGTGCAGCAAAAGTGAGATAAAATGATAATAAAGCAGAACTTTTATGGAATAAATGCAGATAAAAGCTTTCAGCAGGAACTTATGGAACATATACTGATTGGAAACAAAGCAGTTTGTCCACGTGGAAACTTTTGCAGGTCAAACAGTATAGAAAGCAGGATCGTGTGTAACTGCCCTGATGCCATCACGAGCATGAATCACGAATGCATAATAAAAATGATGTCTGGAGGGGCCCAAATAATTCCCACCATGACTGATATTATGCCTGTTTGTACAAGTCCCAAGAAATGTGAAAAGGTTTTTTTGACAAGGTGTGTAAATTTCCCTGCAGGAGATATGAGCTCTTGCAAGGAGTTTGGATTAGTCAGCTTAGCAACTGCAATGCTTCTCTTGCATGCGCTAATTGCAGACAGCATTATCTAAGACCGCATTATGGAGGAACAAATGCAGCAAAACTTTCATTGAGGTGATGTGCACCCAGCATGCAGGCACACAGGTAGTGGTGCTAGATGTAACTGATGGGAACAAACCCAGAATGGAAAGTGGTAGGGACATCATTGGTCCTTAGCATGGTTGTCTTCGCAGCACAAAGAGGAGAAAATGGGCTTGGCACACCCAAGTTTTGTTACGCCTTGCAAGTCTTCTGTCAGGGCTTCTCTATACAGTGGTACCTTGGTTTACAACCATAATCTGTTCCGGAGGTCCGGTTGTAAACCAAAACAGGTTGTAACCCAAGGCGCACTTTTGCCAATGGGACCTCCCCCCCAAAATTGTTTGCAATAATAAAAAAAATGGGTTGTGATCCAAAAAAAGGGACACACACTTCCGGGTTTGACATGGTTGTAATCCAAAACGGTTGTAATCCAAAGCGGTTGCAAACCAAGGTACCACTGTAGTGGCCTCTTGGTGAAGAGGACGTGCTGCTGTTTTATTCCTACCCTTGTTCCTGATGTAGATCTTTATTTTCCCCTTGTTCCTGACGTAGATCTTCACTCACCCCTTCTTCCCTGGTGGAGGTTGGGGGGCGCCATCTTGTAGTTCGCCTCAGGTGCTAGATTGTCTTGGGCCAGCCCTGTGTTGGGCGGGGGTTTGAACCAAGCTGTGGCCCATTTGCTCATGCCTAGCCCCTTTGATTTTGACACATATTCCCTCCTCCCAAGCACTTTCAGCTACTGTCCCTGAAGCCATTTGGTTTTGTTTTCCTTTGTGAATCTGCTGCCAAGGGGGATTAGCATCAGAACTTGGCTTAGGCATCCTGCTTGGAACAGGTATCTTTGCTTTATGTGGTCCCCATGCGCCTGAGAGTCGATAATTGGGCACTCATTTGGCTGTGTGCCTGCAATCTCCTTGAGGGGGTGGCAAAGAAATGTATGCAGGATGGGGAGGGGGAAGGGGGAAGGGGAGGGACAATGTTTACCTTGTCACTTTTATTGGCTTTTAATTAAGAATCAGAGCAGAGTGGATTTGCATAAGTGACACTGCCTGTCTGTCTCCCAGCAGCACATAGATGGCCTCACAAGGTTTTGTCCAGTGGCTTCTCTACAGCAGTGTAGGGCTGTCTGCTCCTGAACAGTTCTGCTTCAAGCGGAGCAGAGCTGCAGAAGTTTTCCCTCTCACTCTGCATTTCCTGCCCCCGCCCCCTTCACCCCTGAGTCCCATTCCTACCTTTTTCTCCAAGGTCGTGATCTCTGGGGTCCCAGCAAGAGGTAAAGGGCATCACACACATGGTGACCTAAGAGGGTGAGATATTCCCCCTGGAGCCCAAGGCTGCCTGCTTACACCTTGAAACCTGAGCAGTATGATGACGAAACCATTCTTCTTACTGCTGGATGACAAAAGTCATACATGCGGCAGACAAAGCAAACAGATCAGCAAGTGACCTGCCTGGCCACTCCAACAACTAGGGGGAAAGAGTGTGTTAGCCAGGGGGGCGGTGGTGTGAAGCAGTTACTGTTTGTTGGCTAGATAACACTGCTCCATTGTGCATTTGATTTTGGAAATTTGCTTAGCTTTCCTTTGCCTTGGTTCCCTCTTCTGCCTTTGTCTGTAATATGTGGCTTGGCTCACTTTCTTGAGTCACCTGAGAATTTTTTGCTTGGAGGGTGTTGCTATGTAGTGTACGCATCTGCCTCCTAATTGTGGCACACCATGGCTAGGAATTGGTCTGGTGCGGGGGTCAGCAAACTTTTTCAGCAGGGGGCTGGTCCACTGTCCTTCAGACCTTGTGAGGGGCCGGATTATATTTGAAGAAAAGAAGAAGAATGAATTCCTATGCCCCACAAATAACCCAGAGATCCATTATAAAGGAAAAGGGCACATTCTACTCATGTAAAAACACCAGGCAGGCCCCACAAATAACCCAGAGATGCATTTTAAATAAAAGGACACATTCTACTCATGTAAAAACACGCTGATTCCCGGACCAACTGCGGGCTGGATATACAAGGTGATTGGGCTGGATCCGGCCCCCGGGCCTTAGTTTGCCTACCCATGGTCTGGTGTGTGGCGGGCTGATGCATGCAGGTGATTGTGCCCTGTGGGAAGAGATTGGATTAGGCAGCTGTTTGGGTCCCTTTTAAGTATTTGATCCTAAGAACAAACAATCAGGGAGATTAAAGAGCTTACAAAAGAGTGGGCTTCCATTTTCAAAAAAACAATAGCAGGTATCTTGGTCCAACATAGGAGGCAGTGATGGGCCCTGACATGGGTGACTTTAAAAGAGGATTAGACAAATGCATGGAGAACAAGGCTATCAATGGCTACTAGCCATGCTGGCTATGTTCTACCTCCACTGTCCTGCATTATGTCTCTGGATACCAGTTGCTGGGAATCTCAGTTTGGCAGAGTGCTGTTGTGCTCATGTCCAGCTTGCAGGCATCTGGCTGGCCACTGTGAGAACAGAATCTAGATGGGGCCATTGGCCTGATCCAACAGGCTCTTCCTATGTTCATCACAAGGAAGCTTGTCAGCATAGAAGCTGGTCTCTACTCACAAATCAGAAAAGGATCCTACTGCTTGAATGGTGGATGTGGACACCTAACTTCTGCATGTGCCTTTTGGCTCCAGATGCACATGGAAAGTGTTTATTTGAATTGCATTGCAGGCTGGGATGCAAATCCTACTTTATTTTGCCACATGTGTGCACTTTTTAGTTACACCCTATTACATGCAAGTGTCTTTGAGTTTGAGCTAGGATGTGATTAGAAAACAATTTTGAAATGCCCTGCTCGTCTCTCAAATGTGTATGTAGTCTGATATAAGGACATCTGGACTGAGACCTTCCACAGATCAAATGAATTCCTCATGATTATTATTTTTTAATATATGCATTCCTCCATTAATCATGCTGGATAACTGAATGATGCTTTCAGCTTTAGCCCAAACTAGGTAAGCCTGGGGAGTAGTCTCTTCCACACACATATGAATAGTTACCTCCATGTCTCTGAGAACATCAAGCCTTTCATGACCACTTTCACCTCTCTCTGAAGCCAGGTCCCATTGCAGTCTCAGCAGTTAATTACCTCCTGCTTCCACATCTGCTTCATTTCTGATGAAGGAATGCCAAGGACAGGAAATGACCACTGCAGTTCTCAGGACCTTCCACATGGATTCCATGTGCTCTCATTAGCCCTGGTTTCTTCACAGCCCAGAATCAGACCTGGCTGCATGGAGAAGAGGCAGCTCTGCCTGGAGCCCTGCCTCTCCCCCCTTGCCATTTGGAGGCCCATGCCCAGTGCTTGGGCTGTTCTCCAATAACAGAGCCCGGGAGATTTTTCTCTGTCTGTTCCATTGTAGTTGCTGCTTATTTCTGTGTGGAGGGTCAGGATTGGTGGGAAAAAATCAGTGTGGGCCATTTGGGAAATGCCAGCTGTGGCTATTTATAAATTACCCCCCCCCCAAAAAAAAAGAGGCCAAAAGAGGACAGGTGTGAATGTAAATTATTTGTCCAGATGCAAATATAGAAATGAGCACTATAACTTAAATAGAAATGTAATGCATCTCAGCAACAAATATGGTGACCTTCTCAGTCTGCTGTCCAGGAGCTAAATGTTGATGGGCAACTTCAGAGCCCTGATCTCCCTTCGTACGATTCTTAGTGTGGAATTCAACATTGTGCAAGCAAGCAACTGCTTGCCAGATGGAACAATTTCATGGCCTTGTTCTGGGGGTTCTCCTGACACCCCAGAGTAGATTTGGGGGAGGTGCAAGAGGCACATGGGGTGGAAAGCCCTGTTGCACTAGTGGGAGTCCTTAATAATTTAATTGTATATGAACCCCTCAAATAGAGGACTGTCTTCTGTAAGTTAGGACACATGGCCACTCTATGCCATTACCACTACTATTTTCAAACCTTCAGAGCTGTAGGAAGCGTAGGAACTCATATAGCTAATCTAACACAACTTGCCACTTTATACCAAGTCAGACCATTGGGTCAGTCTAGTCCAGTATTACCTCTTCTGCCTGGCAGAAACACCCCAGGAACTCAGGTAAAGGGCCCTTCCCTTTACCTGCTATCTGATCCTTTTAACTGGAGACATGGGTGTACCCAAGGGGGGCAGCTGCTCCCCTAAATCAATAAAAATACATAGCTAACTGAGGTTCTGCCACCCCTGACAAAAAGCTTGCCCCCCCAAATCCTCCCATGACTGGAGATTCTAAGGGGTGAACCTGGGACCTCCTCCATGCAAACTCCAGCCGGAAATG
The DNA here is from genome assembly GCF_964252035.2 of Podarcis erhardii. Taxonomy (NCBI): domain Eukaryota; kingdom Metazoa; phylum Chordata; class Lepidosauria; order Squamata; family Lacertidae; genus Podarcis; species Podarcis erhardii. The sequence continues at coordinate 88,250,373 of NC_138497.1, forward strand.
AAACATAGCTTAGGCTGTAAAGGAATGCTACTAGGTGATCTACTCAGCGGCCACATTTGCACATCATTGTAAGCCATAAATCTTGGTATGAGGCGATCACATCCATTTCACTGCTCCCTGCTTGTACTGGGGAGAAATGCCAGGCCCAAATCCTGGTTATGTCCGAAGCAGGGACTGTGATTTGCTTTGCTCCAAACCAACCAAGATTTTTAACCAATGGTTTGTTCCTGGTTTACAGTTTATTTCAGTAAAACAAGCCATGATTCCTAGTTGGGACAGAACACTAAGCCAGTGATCATGGTTTGTTTCTTCTCAGCATGTATGGAGTGGAGTAATGGAGACATGACTGGCTTATTCATGTAAGGCTATTTAAATAAATGCGCAGCAAGCCATGGTTTTTGCCTAAACCATGACGTGCAAATGTGGAGTGGGTGAGGAGGAGGCAAACTGGTAGAATAACTGTGTGTAACTCTGCTGTAAAGAAAAGAAGAAAAACAAAATCTTTGCCAGGGAAAACTTGATTCTGAGACATGAATAAAAACCCAAGTCATGTTTGCACTGAGAAAACCGTGGGTTGATGTGCTCCAGAGCAGTCTGCATCAGGAGTGGGCAGAAAGGAGATTGGGATTTGCTGGTAGATATCTGGGTGATTTACAGTAGATCAGCGAGGGTTGCTGATTTCCAGTTGTTTAATGATCACAACAGCAAGTCACAGACTCCTGAAACGAAAAAAGCTAACTAGGAGTGGACCTTCTGTATAAAATGTCTGTGAGCTCAGTCCAGTTCTGTGAGCACATCTTTGGTTCTTTAATTTTAACAGTATGTCTTTTGCACTTGCCTCCAGGCAGTTCCAGACAGCCTGTTTATTGAGTATCCATTCCGATTTGTTGGCAGGGAGATTAGAGGATGTTAGTTATTTAATGAACATTCTTTCTAATTTGTTTGTGGGGAGACTAGATGAGGATGCCTCAAAATAAATGTTAACCCATGCTTTCCACTGCATTTTGCTTTCACTTTGCCTTCTGCAAAAAATCCAACCTTTTGAGGAAGCAGATTTGTTGTGCAAGACCTCCCAATTAATTGTAAACACACTACCTGAATTTGCTCGTATGTGAATGAATCTCACCCCAAAACAGTGAGAGTCTGGAAGCACTTTCTGAATCTTAAGCTGCTGCCAAGGAGAGAGAGAGAGAGAGAGAGAGAGAGAGAGAGAGAGAGAGAGAGAGAGTGTATGTGTATGTAGAGCTGGAATTTAGAGTCGCACATCTATCCTACTAAAATAATAATTTCATTGGAAACAATGGGTTGGATCCAGACTTAGGCAGCAATCCTAATCAAGTCTACTTGGAAGGAAGTTCCAGTGAATTCAGTAAGGTTTACTCCTAGGTAAGTGGGGTGAAGATTGCAGCTTTAGGGATGCTTGAGTCACCTAACTACATCTTTTAAGTACACTTGATTAGTAAATGGATTGATAAACCCCAGATTGATTGTTTTTATTGTTTATGTAGAGAATTATGCAGAAATTCTGGTTTAAATATGATTGTGATTGTTTAGAACATTTATTTCTTGCTTTATCAGAGGTGCTCAAGCTGGCTCACAGCCTCAGTTTCAAATACTAAACAATACGATGGACACAAGTAAACACCAAACATGGGAACATTAAAACTTAAAAACAGCAGCACCTCTAAAACCAAAGCACACTCCTCTCTCTGACTAAAGCCCTTAACAAATGTGTCTGAAGGCCAGGAGGCAAGAGCATTGGTCAACTTGGGCAGAGATCTTCCCATGAAATTGGGGCAACCACTGAGAAAGCCCTGCCCCTTAAGTATTGACAATCTAACTTAATGAAAAGAGAGTACTTTGAGGCAGGCTCTGTGAAGCTCTTAAAAGGTGAGTTTGCTGATAGGGAGAGAGAAGCTCTCAAAGTTACAGTGGTACCTCGGGTTACATATGCTTCAGGTTACATACGCTTCAGGTTACAGACTCCGCTAACCCAGAAATAGTACCTCGGGCTAAAAACTTTGCTTCAGGATGAGAACAGAAATCGTGCTCTGGCGGCGCGGTGGCAGCAGGAGGCCCCATTAGCTAAAGTGGTGCTTCAGGTTAAGAACAGTTTCAGGTTAAGAACGGACCTCCAGAACGAATTAAGTACATATCCAGAGGTATATCGAAGGACTTTAAAGCCTAGATCACGTACCTTAAATTGGAGCCAGAAGCTTGCAGTTAGCTAGTGTAAATGGCACACAATATACTCCCGTCATAGTGTCAGATGCCACTGAGTGGTCAAGGTGAGTCAACAGAGATGCAGCCCCATCATCATCATCAACCTGGAAGCCCAAGAGTTGGTCTGCCCCTTTTCATTTGGTCACCTCTTCATTCTCATGTGAATTCCTAGCTACAAACTGGAAGGCAAATAAATGTGCAAAACTGCAGCTCTCTTCCCACACAATGGGAAGTGTAAAATATTAACAGAGGCCCATGTGGTTGTGTTTGAGAAATAACCAAGATTGCTCAGAAACAGCTGCAGCTGTCAAGAGCAGTGTGAGGGCTGGGAAAGCAATTTGGCTCAGCTCTGTCAAGCCCCATGCAGGTGTGCAGGCTTCTCCTCCTGGGGAGCACCTTCACTGAATTAGCTCTGTTTCTTTCTACCCATTTTCATATGTAGGTTGCAAGCCTATCGGCCTCACTCCAGGCGAGGCTGTTACTCCCCTCACCCATCTTAGCAGTGCTGACGTGCTTTAAACAGTTGCATGAGAGATAGAAACACAGTGAGTGCAGTTTTTCTAGGCATGGTGGTACAGTGATGTGGAAAGTATCACCTGCTGGATTTCTGCCTGTCACACAGATAGGCTGGAATGCTAGACTGAAGCCAACAAGATGAAATTCGACACAGAAGGTTAGTGCACTTAGAAACATACAGTTGTAGAGTTGGAAGGAACCCCGAGGGTCTTCTAGTCCACCCCCTGCAATCTTTTGCCCAACGCAGGGCTTGAACCCACAACCTTGAAGTTAAGAGTGTCATGCTCTACTGGCTGAGCTGTCCCAGCAGTCACTTTTCCCGACTTACCTCTTTCACACAAGCAGAGCTATAGTTAACATTAGGATATAGGGAGAGCTGGATCAGGCCCGTGAACCTTTTAGCCCAGCATCCAATTCTCACAGTGGCCAACCAGATGCCCACGAGAAGACAGCAAATGCTATTCAGAGGCATACTGCCTCTCACACTAGAGACAGAACCATAACCATTGTGGTTCTATACTGGCTGGGCCCATCTGAACTACTATGCTCCATTTTGGGCTCCACATTTTAAGAATGAGATTAATAAGCTAGAATGTTCCTAGAGAAGGGTGACCTGGACATGAGTAGGGGGTCTGGACTTCAAGTGGAATGGTCCAAAAAGCTGAGTATGTTTAGCTGGAAGAAGAGAAGGTTATGGGGAGACATGATAGCTGTCTTAAAACATCTGAAGAGCTATGAAGAAAAACCCTAAGATATAGGCAGTAGATGATGGGAAAGACCTTTTCTGGTTACCTTGGAGTAGACAAAACTGCTAGATGGACAAAGAGGGAGCTTCCTATGTCCATCCTTTGTACATTAGTGTGATTGTGGTGTGTTTTGTGTGAAGGAATGCTTCATGTATGCAAAAACCTCTCCAGCTTTTTTTGATGAGTAATTCTTGAGGTCAGTCTAGACTATGCCAGATGTCCAGATCACGACTTTTAACAGCTCTCTTGTGTAGAAGAATTGCCTCTTTCAATGTATGGCTGTAGGTTTGCTGTTGGCTAATACAGGGAAGGATCAGCTGGTAAAAAATTCTTCCACTTATGCACAATGGAAAACCAACCAGTATGTAGCAGACGTGACACATGTGCATGACACAGGGGGATTTTTACTTTTCCTGGTTAAAGGAATTTTGTGTTAAAAAGCTTGCTGGATTAGAGTGGGCGAAAAAAACTTCGTATCCCTGTCTCAGAGCACTTAAATGCTTTTAAATAACAACAATTCTTTGCAGACACAGTGGCTGTGTTTGGACAATGATATCTACTCCTCTTCTTTGGTGATCACTCGTAGCCGAGTAAAATTGTCTTCCATGTACCCGGTCTTAACTGTGAGGCTGTGACTGTGGAGGCCAATTCTGGATCCACACACCTTTCCACATTGGGGACATAGGTTTCCAGGCAGGAGATGATTGCGGTGAGGGTTTGCCAAATGTGCCTTCCTCTTAGCCCATTTCTCTTCTTCGTCTTGAGTTCGTGCTTCTTCAAAGTCCACGACACCTTTGGTAAAGGCTGTTCTCCAATTGGAGTGCTCGTAGGTCAGTGTTTCCCAGTTATCAGTGCTTATACTGCATTTTTAAAGATTTGCCTTGAGAGCGTCTTTAAACCTCTTTTGTTGTCCACCAATATTTCACTTTCCATTCTTAAGCTGGGAATTCAGTAGTTGCTTTGGAAGATGCTAATCAGGCATCCAAACAACAAGACCAGTCCAACAAACCTGATGTTGAAGAATCATTGCTTCGACACTGGTGATCTTTGCTTCTTCCAGTACACTGACATTTGTTCGCCTGCCTTCCCATGTGATGTGTAATTTTTTGGGGAGACACCTTTGATGGAATCTTTCAAGCAGTTGGAGATGGGGTTTATGGGTGGATTATATCTCATCTCAATAAGAAGCTAATATATGAACAAGCCTTTTGCCCATGCAACCAGTTGCTTTGTATAAGGAATCTCTAATTTATCGTAAGTTCTTGTTTTGTTTGAACCATGAACCTGTGGCTACTAGTCTTGAAACAACCCAAGATATTAAAGCAGCTTTAAACTGTTGTTCAATATCCTCCTTTATTCTGCTTTATCCAGCTGTATCCTTAGGACACTTCCAGATTTTCCTGCTTTATCCAGCTGTATCCTTAGGACACTTCCAGATTTTCATCCTGGCCAATTCAGGCTGCACTATTAAAGCTGGTTTGAAGCTCTTGTGGAAAGAACCTGCTTCCCCAAAAGTTTTGACTTTTTCCGATAAAGGAAGTGAGGGGTAAATGTGGGATAAGGCTTGCTTTGATACAACATCATCTAACCTCCCCCAGGAACAAATCAGGCTGAATGCTCAATAAACAGATTGCCTGGAAGCAACCATAGTTTCCTGGCTTGGACAAAATGGGAAACTGTGGTTAATCAGAGACTTTATGGCTTGTTCAAAAGTGCTGTGTAGCCAAAAAGCTGGCTCAAATCTCAGCTTGTTAAGCTGATATATGATCATTCAAACTGGGCCATTGTTTGGGAGAGTGGGGAGACAGGATTGAAATTCCTGTTGCACGGGTCACTTGTATGAAAAGCATGAAGGTGAAATATGTTAGTATCTGGAATTCCTGTTTCTGACTCATGCTCATTAATGTCTTGGATTCATCTGGAAGAAATCTTGTCCAGCTCTCGGCAAAAGCTTTTTTTAAAACCCCACCAACCCCCCGCCCCTTGCTGGGGAATAGCATGTGGGTGTATATATATCTGTGTAATTGCCCAAAGATGTAAAACATTGGGGGACATCCCAGAAATCCTGTGCAGGGCAAGTTTTCTCTGCAGAGCAGCTTTCATGCCAGCTGCCTGTGAGGAGGCCTACTTTATGGGCTGGCTCTGCAAGACGGCGGGAGGTGTATGGTATAAATTACTGAGCTCTGGTGGAAAAAAGTATGGGGTGGAGAGTAAATTAAAGCAACCTGGATGCTCACCATCTGAGTGGAAGAGGCCAAGAGACGGGAATAATATTTTTATAGATGACTTGCGGTAATGAGACACAGTGTAAGAATAAGGCACCGGATGGGGAAGGGAGAGGGTTATTGGCAAGCTGGGGGTCTGGAAATCAGCATTGGATTTGGTGATCTTGGGCCATGGAGAACCTGCTGGTTTTGAGGATAGAACTGAGGTTTTCTTGCTGTAAGATATCTGTGCACTATTCTAGAATGTAGTTCAGTGTGCGTATGTTTGAAGCACTCTCTATTCTGCCATGGATCCATTGGATTCATAGGCAAGGTCTCTTGTGGTATTAAATAACATTTCTCACATTTATGGCAACATGTTCAGTTATAAGGAAGCTACAGGATATTGATGTTCATGAATATTCAGTAGTCGTACCCTGTGAATTACCACTTTATGCTCATAAAACCTGAAGAGAAAATTACTACAAATGAGAGACTATCCATTCTCGACATAAGAGGGTATAATTAACCATATACTCTTGGAAGTGGCTCCAAGCAGAAGAGCCTGCCATTCCGGACATTATGTCGAAGGTGGCAAGGACTCATGGTGACTAGCCATTGTCTGGCCTCATGGGCAACATGCTGGGCCTTCCTAGACCATCAGCCTCCTGTGAAAGCATCATGTCACTTTCCTTCTGTCTTCCTCTCTCCTGCCACTGCCCCCCCCCCGCCATACTCAAACCTTTTAATTAAGGCAGGAAACTGTGTGTCTCTGTGGCTGTTGGACTGGGAGATGTATTTTCCCACTAAATGAGATCTTAGCAAAAAGAAAGAAAAGAAAAAGGCCGGACATTAATCTTTTGGCTATTGGCAGCTTAATAGTTTTCCCGAGATGCTATCTGCCATTTCTCCTGGTCTCACTTTTCTTCTGATTAAATAAGATGTGGGGTGGAGAGGAATGCTCTTTGTTAAGGCAGACATTGATTTACTCTGGTTTATTTCATTTTCAAAAGGGATGAGGGGTTGGGCTCTAGAAGATCAAAGAACTAAGAAAGAAAGTGGGGGTAGGGACAGATGGACATTCAGCGGCATTGGGAAATAAACTCAGCTCTGAAATCTTAAAGGCTAATGGCAATGTATGATCTTGTTTATTTCTGTAACAGTTCTTAGAGTTACAAACACAGGTGCTTGGTCCTTGTATTGCCTCCATCTTCTTCAGCCATGCCCGAGAGTTCACTGTTTCAGTGCAGTTGGGCTTCCATGTGCTTGTGTCACTTGGGTGCACCTAAGTCCAACCGGAATGTCTCTTACACGAGCCCCATAATAAGAGCCTACCTTGATTTCAGGAAGGCATTTGACAAGGTGCCCCATGATATTCTTGTAAAGAAGCTGGTAAAATGCGGACTTGACTATGCTACCACTCAGTGGATTTGTAACTGGCTGACTGACCGAACCCAAAGGGTGCTCATCAATGGTTCCTCTTCATCCTGGAGAAGAGTGACTAGTGGGGTGCCACAGGGTTCTGTCTTGGGCCCGGTCTTATTCAACATCTTTATCAACGACTTGGATGATGGACTCAAGGGCATCCTGATCAAATTTGCAGATGACACCAAACTGGGAGGGGTGGCTAACACCCCAGAGGACAGGATCACACTTCAAAACGACCTTGACAGATTAGAGAACTGGGCCAAAACAAACAAGATGAATTTTAACAGGGAGAAATGTAAAGTATTGCACTTGGGCAAAAAAAATGAGAGGCACAAATACAAGATGGGTGACACCTGGCTTGAGAGCAGTACATGTGAAAAGGATCTAGGAGTCTTGGTTGACCACAAACTTGACATGAGCCAACAGTGTGACGCGGCAGCTAAAAAAGCCAATGCAATTCTGGACTGCATCAATAGGAGTATAGCATCTAGATCAAGGGAAGTAATAGTGCCACTGTATTCTGCTCTGGTCAGACCTCACCTGGAGTACTGTGTCCAGTTCTGGGCACCACAGTTCAAGAAGGACACTGACAAACTGGAACGTGTCCAGAGGAGGGCAACCAAAATGGTAAAGGCCTGGAAACGATGCCTTATGAGGAACGGCTAAGGGAGCTGGGCATGTTTAGCCTGGAGAAGAGGAGGTTAAGGGGTGATATGATAGCCATGTTCAAATATATAAAAGGATGTCACATAGAGGAGGGAGAAAGGTTGTTTTCTGCTGCTCCAGAGAAGCGGACACGGAGCAATGGATCCAAACTACAAGAAAGAAGATTCCACCTAAACATTAGGAAGAACTTCCTGACAGTGAGAGCTGTTCGACAGTGGAATTTGCTGCCAAGGAGTGTGGTGGAGTCTCCTTCTTTGGAGGTCTTTAAGCAGAGGCTTGACAACCATATGTCAGGAGTGCTCTGATGGTGTTTCCTGCTTGGCAGGGGGTTGGACTCGATGGCCCTTGTGGTCTCTTCCAACTCTATGATTCTATGATTCTAAGAACAGAAGAGCCCTGCTGTATCACATCAATGGCCCATTTAGTCCAGCATCCTAGTGGCTAACCAGATGCCTATGGGAAGCCCACAAACAGAACCCAAGTGCAGCAGCACTCTCCCCATTTGTGTTTCCCAGCAATTGATATTCAGAGGCATAAGGCCTCTGACAATGGAGGTAGACCATGGCCATCATGGCTTGTTCGCCACTCATAGTCTTTTGCTCCATGAATTTGCCTAATCCCTCTTTTAAAGCCATCCAAGTTGGTGGCCATCACTTCCTCTTGTGTGTAGGGCTGGGAAATATATTGATATATAATTGAAAACTGTTTTGAAGTCCATATCGTGATATCGATTTCATAATTTTTGATCTGGCAATATATCACAAATCATGATGTGTGTGTGTGTGTGTGTGTTGTGCAAAAATCACAATGTGGGAAAAACCATGAAGCCAGCCAATGCCTCTACATAGCTCCACCCTTATTTCAGACATTGTGATACATCAGTATACAGTGGTACCTTGGGTTACATATGCTTCAGGTTACATACGCTTCAGGTTACAGACTCCGCTAACCCAGAAAATGCAAAATTGATAGTTTAACTTTGTGGTGTACTTTCTTTTCTATCTTCCAACATTTGGCTGCATTGGCTCTCCCTATGTTTTAGTGTTATGGGGTCGGGGGGGGGGGCAATCTCGCTCCATTTTGTCTCTTGACCTACTTTTTCTCTAAACTTAGAAGCCCCAAATGCTGTAAGCTTTCCTCAAAGGGGAGTTGCTTCATGATGACGTGTGGGAAAGCCAAGCAGAAGCCTTCAAAAATCCTGCCTCTTCCATTCCACCTCATATCAAGGCCTCACAGAGAAGGAGGCCAATCCCCAGGCAAGGATACTGTGATGGTTCTAGGGGTTGCTCGTGCGTAAGCCGGTGCAAACACCTGGGTGTATTGCCTGAGTGAACCTTTTCTGTCCGGACAGCCACTCACCCGTGGCTGTCTCAATCACTGGCAGAATCCGTCAGTGGGCGTTTCTTAAACTTCTTCCAGCAAAGAAGCTCTTTGACGCCTAGTCTCCTCCTACTCTCTCTGCGCGAAAGCCTTCTGCGCAAGGAGGGCGTAGGCAGTGGAGGACCTTGCTGGTCCCCGGCAAGGAGTCATGGGACCGCCTCGCCGCTTCCCCCATCTGCCCCCCTTCTCCACTGGTGCTACACTGATTCTCTTCCCCAGAAGATGGGCTGCCTCTCCCAATCCCGGGACGCTCTCTGGAATCCCTCTGGATTTTGCTCTCTCCCTCCGGCACTGGTGGCAGTTCCCTGACAGATACCAAGGTAAGATTATCAGGAGATGGAAGAGTCAAAAGGTGTTAATTAGGTGGCGAGCACAGTGAACCAGCCTCTTGGTAAGCGGGAAGAGGAGCAAGGAAATGGAAGGTCTTAGCAGGGTGTTGTGGTCAGTTTTGTCTCTCCTGAAGCAAGCCTGCATCAGGGTGGAGCTGCGAGGAGAGACCTTGGAATTTCTGTGGACTGCATAGACTGGGGGGGGGGGGACAAAACAAAACACTGCAGTGATACATTGCTGCTGTCAAAAATGTAAAACAGAATTTTAGGGACAATTAGGAAAGAGAATAATGGGGTACAGTGGGGGCATCCCAGAGCCTCTCTGCAGATAAAAGTAAAGGGACCCCTGACCGTTAGGTCCAGTTGCAGACGACTCTGGGGTTGCAGCGCTCATCTTGCTTCACTGGCCGAGGGAGCCGGTGTACAGCTTCCGGGTCATGTGGCCAGCATAACTAAGCCGCTTCTGGCGAACCAGAGCAGCGCATGGAAATACTGTTTACCTTCCCGCCGGAGCAGTACCTATAGAGCAATATTAATAGCAGTGGTTCTCTGTTGAATCTTGTGCACAGTTCCAGTTGCCTCCTCTGGAAAAGGACACAGTGGGTTGGAAGGACACAGAAGAAGAGGAGGACAGAAATGATCAGGAGTGTGGAATGGCCCAGGATTCTAGTCAGGAAGGAATTTTATTGGAGGTCCATTTCAGCAAGAAGTTTCCCCAATATCACCCCCTAAAACAGACTTGCTGCCTGTCCATCAACAGTACCCCTCTGCCTCTGGGTTGGCAGCTAGTGGGCCAGATGATACCCATCTGTTGGAGGGTGAGGAGTAGCCTCAGGTCCACCAGTTGGTGATCTGTATTAAAAGGCCAGGACTTCTCAGTTCACAAAACTGATCTGTTAAATTTGAATCCTTTCTTTTTTGCCAGGGGACTTGGATAAGCATATGTGGAGGTCTCCTCTTCCCAGTTTGGTACTTGCTCTTTGGAAGAAATAGGTAGAGCACATTTTGTTTACCCTTTCAAATTAAACCTTGGTGAAATATAGCAGTCAAAAACTTTTACATGGACCGTTGCTTAACACAGCGTACCATTAATATAGGGTTGTGATTGCTGACAAAAACTAGGCAAATCAATGGATGAATATCAATAGCTCTTAGACAATATACTACTACTACTACTACTCTGGGCGGCTTCCAACAAAATATTAAAATACAGTAGTCCACCAAACATTAAAAGCTTCCCTAAACAGGGCTGCCTTCAGATGTCTTCTAAAAGTCTGGTAGTTGTTGTTCTTTTTGACATCTGGTGGGAGGGTGTTCCACAGGGCGGATGCCACTACTGAGAAGGCCCTCAGTGTGGTTTCCTGTAACTTGGCTTCTTGCAGTGAGGGAACCACCAGAAGGCCCTCGGTGCTGGACCTCAGTGTCCGGGTAGAATGATGGGGATGGAGACGCTCCTTCAGGTATACTGGTCAAAGGCAGTATTGGCCATGCCATTCTCAGTTTCTGCCTTAAGACTGCAGGACACATAGATAGTGAAAATGGAGCAGAAGTATTCCATAAGCAGAATGGGCTTTTGTTATTGTTGAGGTTTTACTGCATTACTACGCAATCTGCAGTAGAGTTTGGCAGCCAGAAGATCTTTGATTTTGTATTTAAAGAAGTTGTGTTTTTAGTTCTTATGGTCACTTAAAAAACAGGGGTGTAGCTATGGGTTGGCTGGGTTGGCCTCTGCCAAGGACGCAGGGCCTGGGCGGGGGGCTCCAGAAATCATGCCTCTCTACTCTGGCTTGGAGTGGCTAGGAGGCTGCTTGCCCTTAGCCCTCCCCAGGTTGCTCCTCCAGTGTTCTGGGTGCCCAACATCTCCTTGCCAAGAGTGCAAGGGACTGGAGGTGGGGGGGGGAGGTGGTGGTGGCAACGATACAGCTCCTTGCCACAGGTGCATGGGAGCCTAGGCACGCCTCTGTTATAAAAAAAAGGAATATTGTTTGGATGAGTCAACTGCAAGTTCATAAATAAAATTCAAAGAGTCAGGAGATGGGACTCCTAATCTTGGCTGGTGGTATCTGGCTCCTACTCTAGACGTAAAGATCTAGGAGAAGAGAAAAAAGAATAGAAAAGTGGTGTGTGTGTGTGTGTGTGTGTGTGTGTGTGTGTGTGTGTGATGGGATTCTCGTATAGGGAAAAGGGTTAAACAAAACTTTTGTGTGTGATGTAATCCCAATCCTGAGTCTTCCCACCCCACCATGACAGTTACATAAAAACAAGTATTTAAAATGTCACCTAGTTTGCCCCTGTTGCAGGCTTATTAGCATTATCCATTATGAGCGGAATACTGTTTCTGAGTCTGACTGGTGAAAACTTCATTTTGTTTTCGAAGGTTGATACTTTCTATTTTCAACTATTATTTTACCCTCTCCCTTGCTAAAATTGATAAAATGTAAGGTACGTTTAGATATTTTTGGTTGCAATGGCATGTTGCTTCATCTCAGTCACTGGATGTGTAGAGTAAAAATTTCAGTAAAGCTAAATTATAGTCTGAATGGTACATAAAAGCAGTTATATGTTTAAGTTTTATAAACATATTAAACACTATAATTTTGTGTGCCAATACACAGTGAGTGCATTTTATGTTCTTAAAGTAGAAAGTCTTAGAAAGTTAACCATGCTTATATTTCAATTCCACCCTGCTCTCAAATTTCCTTTCTTTCCCTTGGATGAAAAGCAAAACGGAACCCAATTTCCCCCAGGTATGCCTGGGACACCTCCCACCTCCCCTGAGAGAATGAAATCCTGGAGAGCCACACTGCCGGTCAGTGTAGATAAATACTGAGCTAGGTGGACTAAGGGACCAGTGGTCTGATTCAGCTTTCTGTGTTCTTCCCTGTACTTAAAGGTAAAAGGTAAAGGGACCCCTGACCATTAGGTCCAGTCGCAGATGACTCTGGGGTTGCGGAGCTCTTCTAGCTTTATTGGCTGAGGGAGCCAGTGTACAGCTTCCAGGTCATGTGGCCAGCATAACTAAGCCGCTTCTGGTGAACCAGAGCAGCGCACGGAAACACCGTTTACCTTCCTGCCGGAGAGGTACCTATTTATCTACTTGCACTTTGATGTGCTTTCGAACTGCTAGATTGGCAGGAGCAGGGACCGAGCAACGGGAGCTCACCCTGTTGCAGGGATTCAAACCGCCTACCTTCTTCTTTTTTTTTTTATAATATTTTATTTGGATTTTTCAAACTTAAATGCAAAAATAAAAAACAGTATAACATATATCATAACATCTTTTCATAACATCTTTGGACTTCCTCGCGCCTCCCGCTCCCATTTGCATCATTGCCAATTCTTGCCAGCAATTTATCATCTTGTTTACACTCTTATGTCAAATTCATTTAAATATAATCTATAAATTCTCCAAAAGGTTTATAATTTTTCCTCAAATTTACTTATCATCTTAATTCTCACTAATTTAGTGGTGCACAATTATTTATGATCTAGCATCCTTTCTTAGCATTCAACCAAATTACAGTATTTTTTTAAGTAAATCTTGAATTTCTTCCAGTCTTCTTTGACTCTCTCCTCTCCCAGGTCTCGGATTCTGCCAGTCATCTCGGCTAGTTCCATATAGCTGTCCAATGATTCCACTTTTTTATCCAACGATTCCAATTTTTCATAGATTTTCTCTAAAATAGAGGCAGTTGCTCCTGAGGCCATATCTTCCAATTGTAAATCCTCAGTTTCTCCCTCCCCTGCCCGTTGCAGAGAGGCAGCTCTTTCCCCAGAAGACAAGGTAGGCAGAGTAGGCACAGATGATCTACGTGTCTGTGAGGCTCAAACCACCGACCTTCTGAACGGCAAGTCCTAGGCTCCACAGCGCCACCCGTGCTCCATACTTAAAAACACACACACCTTAATCTTAGGGCCTAGCTAGCTGTTAATGGGGGCTGAATGGCTGCTGCTGACTTACCTTTCTCCCACACATCTTCTCAGCAATATACATGTTTCGCTTTATTTTTAAAGAAAGACTTCACTGTGGACAGCATTTTCCAGCTGCAATTCATTAGTAGCTAGTTGCAGTGAGTGGGGCAAGGCTGGGATTTTGGGATTCTGCATCACCTGAACTAGTTCCTGGAGCTGTAGCAACACCTGAGTGATCTGCTATCCTTCAGGTTTTTGGTTTTCAGACTTTTGTTCAGATCACTGTGCTGTATACATGCAGTTTTCAGGAGTCTCACTAGGATTCTCTTAAGTGCTTGTGATTTAAACCGTCATGCAAATTGCTCAGGTGCGCATTGTAGCTATGTAAGTGGGGGTGGGGAATGGAAGATGCAACCTGAAAACTGCAGCAAACTAATGCACCAATTGCAAAATCAATTTTTAATTAATTTTAGATGTCCTCTTAAGTTTAACCAGCCGGCAGATGGAACAGGGTGGAGCGAACCTACTGAAAAAGACCAAAACAGGGGAAATCTCGACACGTTGCTTGTTTCTTCTGCTAGATTTTACCAGGGAGATGTAGCTTGGTGTCAGCCATGCATCCTCTGTAACATCTAGTTAGGCCTCTAGAGGCAGAATAATCTAGGCTAAGTAAATACACATTCAAATTTAATTTGCATAATTAATAGGGTAGCACTTTAGTTTCCTTTGCGCAGAGATGGCTCAGAGCCCTTGTGATGCTTGTCCCTTGGTCTAGGTTTGACCAGATTCCCCCAACCTCAAAACGTTTTGGACCACAACTCCCATCAGCTCCAGCCCAGGGCGGCCAATTTTCAGGGATTATGGGACTTGCAGTCCAAAACAGCTTGAAAGCATCAGGTTGGGAAAGACTGGCCAGGATCCCGAAGAGACTCCCACCCCCTTTAGAATGAGATTGGCATGGATCATTTTTCTCCGTCTGCAAATGTTGTGGGGGTATTGTAAGCCAAACCTGGTGGACTCTTTGGTTATGGTTATGTGACTCTTAAAGGCAAATAAACCCTTTCTGGGACTGATGTTAACAACCCATCTCACAGGGAACATGCTACAACAGGGATGGGGAGCCTCAGACCCTCCTGGCCTTTCGTTCTGGCCCTCAGAACTCTTCCCAGGCCACATCCCTCACTGGTCCTGCTATGCACCTTGAATATTTTTTTGTCTGGCTGGAACATGAATGCCCAGAATGCCCCTTGCTTGCCTAGAAATGGTATGGGAATGCCTGCAGAAAGGGATAGGCATTTGTTGTTCTACCCATTCTTGCTTTTGGCCCAGCCCCCCCACCAGCAAGGGACCCTCAGAGGGAAATGTGACCTTTGAGCTGCAAAACGTTCTTTCACCGCTCTTCTACAGCAGCTGCAGATAAACTAAGCTGGAGGACTTCCCTTGCAATGACTGCATGGTCTCCCTTTACATTGGGACAGATTACTAATCTGAGGGAAGAGGGTGTCCCCCAAATGCTGCTCCCCATGCTATTTTGAGACATGGCGAAAGGAGGAAGCACACGCATGCACAGCCAGTTTGCGCAAGAAGGGGTGAAAAGTGGAGTGCCTGATGCAACTGTGAATTGGGATTGCCTGTGTCTCCAGTTTCTCCACCCCCCCCGCCTCTTGGTTGCTAGGTGGCCCGAGTCATTCCTGGCGGAGGGGGAATGCAATAATGGCTAATCTGCAGTTCTCCCCATTACACCTCTTAATGATTCCCTAAATCATGCTAATGAACTGCACCCTCACCCCCCTGCCTCTTGACCCTTCCCCTCAGAAGAGCACCAAAGGGCAGCCTGGATCCATTATGCTGGTGAATGCGCCAGGGCTAAGATTTATAGAGCAGGCGGGAGCTACGAAGTGGTCTAGCTGGCTCCTTGGCCCTTACAACAGGACACCTGGGCTGTCATTAAAGGTAATTAGTGAGCTAGTGCTGATTGATGAGGGGTCCAAATAGCCTCTTGGCCCAGCAAGGGGGTCTTGTTGGATGGATCAGCTCCTTTTGATGCCCAGAGTGTAATGAAGTCTCCCATTTGAAACCTTCATTAGGGTCTTCTTAAAGGATCTGGGTTGGGGAGCAGGATGGACCTCTTTAATTTTTTTAAAAAAGATGATACATTTATGTGTTGAGCCAAATAGGCCTGAAAATTTCATCCTCCTGCCCCTTTGATGAAATGTTGCCTGAGTGTATTCATCTCCCTCCTTATAGGGCTGGAGTATCTCTCAAGAGAGAATGAGGTGGTGGTGAGGGGGAGGGGGACTCCTTTCACATTTGTTTATTATGTTTGCATGCTACTCTTCTCCTGGAGCTCATGCAAAAGTTGTAGGAAGAATTCCACCCAGCAGTTCCGGTGTCTTGTGAGCCTGATTTCAGCTGCCATTTTGAATTTCATCTGGTTCTGAGTGCTCTGTAATTTATTCAATATTTTCCTTTGTTCATTGTAAGCTGGAGGATGGCCAGTTTCTTGGGAACTGCACTATTCTTCAGGCAATAGTCTGGTAATGGGTATTTCGACATACAATCTCAGCTCTTTGTGGATGGTCAGGTTCTAAAAGTTGGCACTAGTAGTAAGAGCTCCACAGCAGTGGAACACATGCACTTGGATTGTAGATCATGATTGGGGGGTGGGGGGTGGCAGAGCTAGGCAGTAGCTAATGTGCTTCCTGCACAATCTTTTCAAGAGGCAGATGGACAGTAGTTGTTCGTCTTTGCACATGAGTTATTGATGCAATAACTTGAGCACTTTTTTTCCTGCCATACTTTCAAGTTTCTATTCTATAGCATAGAATAACCACTGGGGTTATGTGAAGTTACTTTGGGGGCCAGGTCTGGTCTGGTCCATACGAATACCAATTGACCATCGCTGCTCTTAGTTACTGCCCTAGATATTTTGGTACCTCTGTGGCCACTTCCAGGTGATCTATTTATTGAGCGTTCAGCCTGATTTGTTTGCGTAGAGAATAGACAGTGTTTGCTAATGAATTATCATTCAGCCTGATTTATTTGTGGGGAGAGTAGATGATGTTGCATCAAAGCAAGTGTTACCCCACAATTTTCGGTGCACCCCCTTGCTTCCCTTACAGCAAAAAGTGGGTTTGTTGCATGAGACTGTCAGGGTTTTAGACAGTAAGTCTTCCCCACCTTCAAGTGATTTAATGTTCTATCAATGCCCAATTGTGTTATGAAAATTCTGATAGTTAATCCATTGTAAAATTGCAATTATCCAATCTTAAATACGTTATTTTAAAAACAAATATCTTGCAGCCAAAGAGTTGGGTGGGACCAGCACTAGTTTATTTTGGAGTCTCTGGATGTGGCACCGAATCCTCCTTCCTTCTGTACTTGCACATGAATGGGAAGCCTTGTTCTGCAGGCCTTTGGTAGAAGCAGGAAACCAATAGGTGTAATACCAGCTTTTCTGATATTGGGAGTGATGGAAAGTGCATTCTTGATGGCCTGTTGTATGCATTGCCTCCCATCTCCCTCAAGCAGTTCTATTTTGTTCTTGGGCATATATTGCCATAGTTTTTTCTTCTGTTTGCTGCTTGCATGCAACACTTGCTTCTCATTTGCACCCACCCACCATTTGCACTCTTTATTTTGACCTTTCTGCATTTGCATTGTGCGTTGGTTTAAGACATGGGTGGGGAACCTTGGGCCCAGCGGCTGAATATTACCCTCCGGACCTCTCTACCTGGCTCTTAGGAGTCTTCCCAGTCCTTCTCCACTTCCCAGTCCACATTCCTAACCCCAGGCTATGCCCCTCAACAGTCCTTCTCCATGCCCACCTTTTGCCTGTCTGGAATGTGCCTTTGAAGTGTGACAATGTCTCTTACTCACCTGGAGGGAAGAAGGAGAGATTTGTGTGGAACATGGGTGCATGTAGAAACCTCTGACTTGGACTGTCAAGAGTCATACCTGTTGCTCCACCCACCTTTGCTTCTGGTCCTGGCCAGCACTGGCATGTGGTCCCTGAAAGGTCGCCCATGAGGGAATGTGGCTCTGTCATACTGAGAAAGGTTCTCCATCCCTAGTGTAGGAGATGAGATGCTGTGGTTTTAAGGAAGCTGATATATCTCGGACTGCATTCCCCTATCTGCAACATGGGCAAAACACAGAATCACCGATTTGTGGAGTTGGAAGGGACAACGGAGGGTCATCTAGTCCAAACCCCTGCAATTCAGGAATCTTTCACCCAAAGTGGGACTCAAACCCACGACCCTGAGATTGAGAGTCTAATGCTCTACCGACTGAGCTGTACGACTCTGTTATAAGGCAGCATGCAAAAGAAGATAGGAGATGAAGGGAATGAACAGGCTACTGGGGAGGCACAGCATTTGTGTCCTCTTCCCAAGATATTTGCATGGTCTTCAAGTCTCCAGTTTGGCATCTGTTGCCTGTGGCCTTCTTTCTTGTCTCCCCTGTGCTTTGGGGCAGGGAAGTGGGAGGAGGCTGTCTCATCATGTAATGAGATCAGCTGGGCAATGAACTGCATTGGCTACAACTATCACTTTGTAAAGTTTTTTTTTAATAGGAGGGGAAACAGCAGTAAAAGCACTTATGAGGTGATAAAGGGCTTTAATGAGCTGGCTCTTTGATAGCACAGCTGTAAACTGAGAGGGAGGCAGGGAACAAAAAAAAAAAAAAAGTGGATGGGAGAGAGCCCTCAGGATCCACCTTATGGCCTCCAGCACTGTTTGTTTCGAGGCTCTAAATCAAGATTTTCTCTGCATTTTCCCATTCCCCAAGACAAAGGCATATCAATGCAATGTGATCACACTGAATTGTGACTCTGTTAGAGACTTTGTGGACTCTCTCAAAATCATTGAGTGGGACTGTGGCTGCATCCACAGCAAGCATTTAAAGCATCTGACTTTTCCAAAGAATCTTGGGAACTGTAGTTTATTCCTCACATAGTTCTAGTTCCCAGCACCCATAACAAACTTCAGTTCCTAGGATTCCTTGTTGGCTAGTAATGTGCTTTAAATATGCTTAAAATGTGTGGTGTGTGCACAGCCTGTGAGGCATCTGTTGGGGATACTTTGAATTCTAGGAAATTCTGACACAGAATGAGCTTGAGGACCTTCGATATCCTGTTCAGGACAGATCTACTACAGTTGCATTTTGGACAGGTTGTGGGGAAACTATCTAGGAAAAGAGAAAGATAATCCAAGGATAATAATTCAGTCATATGTTTGGCCATATGTTTAGAACGTGTACATTTTACATGGAGGAAATCTGAAGCATGCCTCCGTTTTCCTTAGCAAGAACTTCCTTTAGGGATGGCGTCAATAAAAATGGCTCCTTTATGACAGCAGGAACCTACTCTAGGGTTGCCATCTCTAACTAGAAATCTAGGCTGGGTGCAATTGGGTGCTATAATGGATCAGAAATATGCAAATAGTTGTTTTCACCTAAGTGCAGTGATAAGCAGGTTCTCCAGTCCCATCTGAGTTGATGATGCTACTGGCAATTAGGAAGAGCACAGCAAGTGCCCTTTTCATGAGCTGAGTTGCAAGTGCTACCCAAGACTAGAGCTCCCTTGCAAGTTAATTAGCAGGATAAGCTTGCCAAGATGTCAGCTGCAAGTCAATTACAATCAGAACTTCTGAACAGAGCTGAATGAAACCTACTGTTTAGCTCTAAAACTTGGCAGTGATAAGCGCCTTGAATGCAAAATGCAAAATATTGAATCTTGTTTTACCAGCTTTCATTTTCAGAATGACTTAAAGGGACATTGATATAGGTGGGAGAGAATACACAAAAAGTGCTTTTATTTGGTTTCCCTTGCCCTTTCTCCTCTTTTGCCATGCATTCTTCAAGACACACGTGTAGAGGGATATTGAAACACCACCTTCTCTTTCTTGAGAGGACCTGGGAACCTCACGTACTTTGAATGGGCTTCTGAGTTCTCCAGGGTGCCTTTCTTACTTACAGAGTAGCCCTGCTTAAGGCAGCCTTCACCCATCTGGTGCCTTCCAGATGCTTTGGCCTGTAACTCTTATCAGTCCCAGGCAAAGGCTGGTTTAAAGGGAATTTCCCTTAACTTTCCAAATTCATTTTGCACTGGGCATGCTGGGATATATATGCCTTTTGTGAGTCTAGGTATGCTCCCGGTGCCCATAGGTTGGAGTTCCAATATTTAACCAGTTACAGATAGGTAGCCGTGTTGGTCTGCCATAGTCAAAACAAAACAAATTCCTTCCAGTAGCACCTTAAAGACCAACTAAGTCAGTTCTTGGTATGAGCTTTCGTGTGCATGCACACTTCTTCAGATACCTATTAATATTTAACCATATTAATATTTAATATGATAATATTTAACCAGTTAGAGTTAATAAAAAAATCACTCTTGATGGATTGATAAGGTATCCCAGTTAAGTAGACAGCAGATTTTGTTTTGATTTTTTTTATAATTAAAATAGAAACACAGTATCAGAAGAGATATTTCTTCTTCCCCGTCAAACAGAAGCAAATGCTTCTAAGACATGTCTGCTCCCACACATTTATGTCTCCACCAAAAGAACATCAAAATATGTTTGCTTCAGGATTTTTATGTTTCCTCCTTTAAAAAAACACATTTTAAAAAAATATATAGTAAGAAAAGACATAGATGACAACAGGTCATCAAAAAGTAAAGGTAATGTAAGGTCATTGGTGTAGCCAGGATTTTTGTTAGGGGAGGCAGAACTGATGTGATTGGCCAGTTAGTTAAGTATTTCTATTGTTTTACTTGATTGGGGTGGGGTGGGGAGCTGCCCCCTGTCCACCCTTGGTTACACCTATGTGTAAGGTCCATCGAAAAAGATACAGCATGTATTTAAGATAATGGGAGGAGAGCAAAGGAGAAGAAAAAGAGGGGAAAGGACAAGAAAGGTGAGAAAAGGAGAAGAGAACAAAAAGATAGAAAGAAGGCGTTGATACATTTCATAATTGTAGTTAAGGCATACAGATTTTTTTATTTAAAGAAAATGTACAGAAAGAGTGTTCAATGAAAAAAATATATACACAATATAGTAAAGGTAAAGGGACCCCTGACCGTTAGGTCCAGTCGTGACTGACTCTGGGGTTACGGCGCTCATCTCGCTTTACTGGCCGAGGAAGCCAGCGTACAGCTTCCGGGTCCTGTGGCCAGCATGACGAAGCTGCTTGGGCAAACCAGAGCAGCGCACAAATTTTAGTGGTTTCACTGTTTACTCACATTGATTTTATTTTATTATTACTATATTGTATTGTACTTTATTACTATTTTAGAAATCACTTTTAACTTCTTTTGATTATAAAATGATTGAGATTTTTTGCCGCTAAACAAATAAAAAATAAGTATCTAATTTGTTCTATTAAACATGTGTAGAATCTGACATTCGTCAGTACAGATAGCAGGGCAATATACAGAACACAGAGTAAAACAACTAAATCAAATAATGAAATAATAATGATACATACTGAAATGCACCATGAAAGAAATAAAGCAGCTGAAAACAACAGAGCAGATTAAGCCCTAATCAGCTTACAAAACTTGGAAAGCCTGGGCAAATGAATTAAGCCCCAACTTGATGCCAGGATGATAACAATGGCATATTCAACCCAAACAATTGATTAGTCAATTAAACAAATGAAACCCCTGCAATTAATTGACTAAGATTTCTTTAATTTGGATGACAGACCATTAAATTCCCTAAAGATGCCAAAATCTGGGTTTTATCCACCAGAATCTGCAAAGCCATTTCATTGACTGATATCTCTATGCTGGGGCTTGGCGTAGCTGGGGTAGTGGTTTGGAAGGAGCAGAGGGAAAGGAAAGGCAGAGCTGTGGTGGTTCCTCTCTCCCCTGCTGTGGTACTGGATAAAAGGCGGCATTGTTGTGGTTTCCCAGACAGGGCTTGGCGAGTGAGGTCCCTCATTCTCCAGGCCTGCCGCCGCCTCTGGTTTTGTTGGAAGGTCTCATTGCGTCAGGCAGCACAGCAAATAGAGCGGACTCTGGCACGACATGTCTCTTGCCCTAACCTGGTCTTGAAAATGTTGTGAGAAAGAGTGGGGCAACTGTATAAATGAACTAATTAATAGAAGCGCCAGATGTACTTTATTTTAAGAGATGGCCCTGTAGGCACCTAGGATTTTCATGCTGCAACTCTGTGGGAATCCCAGTTGTGTGATTATGGCCACATTCACCCCATCCATTTAAAGCATTACAGTAGCACTTTAAGCAGTCATGGCTTCCCCCAAAGAATTCGAGGAGCTGTAGTTTGTTAAGGGTCCTGAGACCCCTATTCCCATTTCAGAGCTACAGTTTCCAGTGTGCCTTTTAACAACCAATCCCTCTTCACAGGAACTCTGGGAATCATAGCTCTGTGAGGGGGAATAGGGGTCTCCTAAAAACTCTCAGCACCTTTAAACAAACTATAGCTCCCAGAATTCTCTGAAGGAAGTCATGGCTGTTTAAAGTGGTGTCATAGTGCTTTAACAACAACAACAACAATTTAAATAGATGGTGTGGATGTAACCTATATTGATAGATATGTACCCTAACTATCTCTGGTGTGGACTTCCTGTTTTGTGTCAGTAGCACAACAGAACCTGAGACATACATGGCAAAAGTATAATCTCTTGTTAAATGGATTAAATGTTTGAGATGTCTTCGATGCTGCCTTTAAGTTCCTTTAGAGTCCTGTACCTGGAGAAATCAGCAGCATGGAAAATGTCCATAGGCCCGTCCAGTGGTAGCTGTGCTTTGATCATATAAGTGTTTAGCTCCTGGTTCATAATGTCTAGTAGAACTTAACCCATGGCATGACATTTCTGAGTTTTCTTACCACCACAGTTCACATCATTGGCTGCTGACAACAGGGCTGGGGGGAAGTATGTGATGGCAGTGACACTGAGATAGGTAAATTCTTTTAGAATGTTCTGGAAGGAGATGGAGAACTAACTGTGTGGCTGCCATTTTGTGTGTGTGGCAGCATTTATGCATTGAACTGTAAGTTGAGCTTGCTCCCTTGGTGCACAGGAATTCTGACATATTCTGGAAGAAATTCTTAAACCCAGGGATAAACTGGGCCTATTGGGCTTTGTCCTGATGTGGTAAGCTCTAGTGAGTTGTTTATAGTGGTACTTTACTTCATTGTTGTCTGGGGCTCACCATTTTGTCCCAGCCCAAGGCTTGGGACCATCTTGTTTGCAAGCCAGCTATCTTTCTCATTTTCTCCCTGTCCCCCCCCCCACTTCACTTTCCTCCTTCAACCCTCCCTAATCTCGTTCTCCTCTTTAAAAAGCAATACTACCAGAGGAAGGAAATGGTGCTGCTGATATACGAGCCACATTACATTGGGACATGACCCAGTTGTGGGTTTGGTTCTATCAGATGAAGATGAATGTTGAATGGCCATATGGCCATGTCAGACCTAAGCCAATGTCAATTCTGCAGTAGCCAGAGGCCAAAGCCATTGGGCCAGAGGCAACTGATGGCATAGGCTTGTGGTTCTCAAACTTGTTTCTCTGGGCCCTACTTTCAGAATAAAAATTTGCTTTCACCACAGCAATTTTTTAATTGATAAGAAATACATTGGAAAACAAAAAGAAACAACACAGAACACAACTACTTTATAATATGATCATGGGACACCCAGAAACTATAAATCAGTGCAGTTATGAACATGAATCATTCCCACACACTTGATGCTCTCATTTTGAAAAGATATGTACTGTACCCATATTATGTAAATAATATTTGTTTTGTTTTGTTAGTATACTATACTACTCTGAAATGTTTAAATGTTTCTATGATTGTCCTCGAATCTTCCTGCTACAATTGCCATCCTCTCCTGGCTCACCAGTGTGGTGCACCACACCCTTTGAGAACCACTGGCATAGGTGAATGACTGACTAACTGGGCAGCATTCTGCAAGGAGCTCCCTCATGCAACCATCTGCTTGATGTGGGCTGTAGGAAATTCATATGGATCCCACAGAGACAGTGATATCAGTGTCCTGTAGTTTTAGACTTTGTCTCCAGACTGTTCACTTAGGACAGCAAGTTGTTCCTTCAGGTGCCCAAGCAAAGAAGTTTTTGTAAACTGAAAGTCCCCTCCCTGCCTTTGGGCTGCCCATTTGCCACAGGTGTAGGTATATATAGACAGGCAGGCTAGGAATGTCTGTAGGCATATTTTCAAGGCTGCATTTATTGGCCAATAATTGGACATATAAAACTGCCTTATATGGAGCCAGATCATTAGTTTATCTAGCTCAGTATGGTCTACTCTGACTGACAGCAGCTCTCAAGGACTCAGACATTTTCCTCTGCAGCCCTGCTAACCTGAGAGCCTTTTTAAACTGGAGATGGTGGTGATTGAATCTGGGACCTTTTGGATGCAAATAATGTGTCCTGCCAGTGAGCTACAGACCCTCCCCATATCAATTTCAGGGCTCATAGGTCTAGGTCTTTTAGCTTAGTTAAGATTGTACAGCGCATCAACCAACCCACCTAAGTCTTTGTCCCTTTCTCTCTCTCAAAGCTTTTCTCTTTTCTCCCCCACATTTATTCCTTTCTTTCAAAGCTGCCAATCACTGGTCCACCCCCTGCTGCGTTTCCAAGGCTTGTCTAATCTGGAAATTGAACGTGAACCGAATTCTGTGTGTTGCTGGAAGGAAATATGAACCAAATGTAAGCATGGCCGTTCAGGGGGAAACACACTTCCAGGCCCAAGCTGTTTTTAATAAGGGATCTCAATTGGCAGGACCCGGCAACGCCAAGGCAGCAGGCTCAAGGAAGTCCAAGAAAAAAGAACAGTCAGCACTGAGCTAGTAGGAGAATGAGGAGGACCCATGTGGTCAATTCAGCTGCTCCAGATTTGCCAAATTAAGGCGGCTTCTTCTTCTTCCACCCAGTGGCGTAGCGTGGGTTGTCAGCACCCGGGGCAAGGCAAGTAATTTGCGCCCCCTAACCCGTGGATTTGCGCCCCCTAACCCGTGGATTTGCCCTAACCCCAGATGTTGCGCCCGGTGCGGCCGGCCCCCCCTGCACCCCCCACGCTACGCCACTGCTTCCACCAGCTAGTTGTCCTTGGTTTGTGTGTGTCTCTGTGTGTGCAAACTCACCTATTTGTAGCAAGGTTATATTCTTCTTTCAGTCTCATGCTGCTGTCTAGTTTTAGGAAGTGGACTGTGAATGGAAGGAGTTGCCTCTCTGCTGCATATTGAAGCAGTGGATTTCAGCCAGTGTGCCGTGGCACCCTGGGGTGCCTTGAATGATGGTTAAGGGTGCCGTGGGCAACACTAGCCTCTGTCCCTTTTTCCTTCCCTCCCTCCTCTGATGCTCTCTCACATCTCTGCCTCTCCAAGCCTTGCACAGCTGTTTATTGTAGCAGCCCTGACTATAAGCTCCATAGGTGAATGGTGCTTCCAGGAGGAATCTCTCTTTGGGATGGTGGGGGGTGGGTAGGCAGCTCAGAGACCAGGGGCAACAGCAACGGCAGTGGCAGCGGCTGCCTGAAGGACTCACAAGGAGAGTGGAGAGGAAAGGAGGCTGGGGGAACACTCCACAAGGGAGGGTGTTCAAAAAAGAGTGAGAGACTGCCAGCTCTGCAGGCAAGAGGTGACATAACTGGGCTCCTGATGCCCATAGGGGTGCCGCAGAAAGAATGTCGTTGGTTAATGGAGCTGTGGACTCAAAAAGGTTGAAAGCCTCTGGCCTAGGGCTTAGAGGCACATTAACCTGGGGCAATGTGGTTTGACGGCTGTTTCTTTATGTTGGGTATTGTGTATGGCAGGAATTGGAATTAAGAGATATCTAAGGCTGAAACCAAGAGCCAATTAGACTTGCTTTTTGAGGGGGGCGGGAAGCAGGAATGTGTCCACCTGTCTTAAGGTGCTTGCAAAAAATGCAGGAAAGTTAATGCACACACCTTATTTTCCAGAAGCAGAATGCATTTGGCAAGCTTCCAAAACCAATTAAGAGAATATGTATTTATCTCTAGCACTTTCTTCCTTTTTGCATTTCCACATAGCATAGGGCTATGCTAATCCTTGACTTCAAAACACAAACTTCGCCATAATGATTTCTGTCATAAAAATACAATTATCAAAATCCTAATTCAGATATCTGATGTTGATATTTAGACTGCAACGATTGTGCTTGTTAAGTTAAAAGAAGTTAAAAGAAATGCAGCCAAAAGATCCAGACCTCTTTTCATCCCCCAAACCCAAGCCCTACAAGTGAATTCATGGCAAATTGGTTGCTTTTGCAGTGGAACTTAACTCAAATGCCAAATTTTGGCATAAATAGCGACTGGCCAGAAACCAAATTCCATGACTTAAAAGAGTAAACAATCAAAGCCTCTGGCATGAATATCTTCTGCTACAAGTTAGTCTTCATTTAACACCAAAATGATGCTAGGTGCTGTTTGTATTTAGAGATGGTGTGACACTCCCACTGCCACCCAGAAGAATTCAGTCCTGGAGATTGATTTTGTCATATTTAATGCTCAGATAGCCTGCCGCTGGTTCGGAGACAGGCTTCCCACAATAAGGATTTTATTGCTCATGGGTTGTGGGTCTAAATCTGCTAGACTCTCCTGAACACGACTTCAGTGTCCTTTCGTGCTTAGCCAGCCCCAGCTTCCCCCGGAGGAGCATAGCCGTGTGTTTCATTTCTTCTTCCCTCCTCCTCCTCCTCCTCCTCCCTTTGCTTCTCTTGTGGGGATGGGGCTGCAGCTGAAACTCGGCAGCCTTTCAACCATTAAACTATATAAAAGCGCGGCAAAGTTATGCAGCTGCCCATCGAGGAGGGGCCTGGAGGGGAGGGGTCTGCAGCCATAAAGAGAGGGTTTCTCCAGAGGCACCGCCCCTCCCCCTTTCCTTTGGAGGTGAAGGAGCTGACCCAAGAAGAAGCAAGGAGAGGAATCCACGGTGACACCAGGCAAGCGAAGGCGAAGAGGCAGCAGCGGCAGAGAGGCACATGCCTATACGTTGTTGTTGGCTGGAAAGCCTCGCGCTTTCTCCTTGCCTCTGCCTAGTCCTCCTACCCCTTGGCTGCGCGGAGGATGTGCTGAGCTGATGCTGTTATGCTGTCGGTTTCATTGAGTCTCCCAAAGGGCCGATCTGGTGACAGGATGACCTGGGTTTGCCTGTCTTGCATGCTTTGGGTACGTAGATGCCTTTCGACGACATCCCGCAGCATCATTTTCCTCCCCCGCCTTACTCCCAAGTTGCTTGCTTTTGGTTGTGTTGCAAAGCGAAGCCGGGCTTCTGGTCGAGGGGTTGCAGTTACTGGGCTGGAGTGTTTCCTTCCACTTTTGACCGCATTTCCAAACAGGGCAATTGTAGAGGAGGAAGGAGGGGATGTCGTGGGAGAGCTTTGTGTTTGTTTGTTTGTTTGTTCGTGTGTGTGTGCGTGCATGTGTGCATCCATGTGTTAATGCTAGTTGATGGATGGATTTCAAAGACTGCCTCTCAGGGATTGGAAAGGGAGACGAGGATCGGGAAAAGGAGAGGAAAACCCTCCTAAAGGATTCCATCTGGATGTGACTTTGCAAGGAAAGCCTTTGATGCTTGCTGGGAAGCAGATGTCCAGCTATCCGGCTCACTGCGCCACTGGAGAACACTGCAGGGAAGCCGGGGATGTCGGGCTTAGAAGCATTTTCTTCCTTTCTCCCCTGTTTAAAATGCCATTAGTTTTCACGTGAGGGGGAAATTGACTTTTCACTGTTTTCCCGGCGCTTGTGAGAACCAGATCGCTCGCCCCTTTCTTTACCGGTTTTGCAGCGAAAGGGAGGGCAAAACGAACTGTGCTCACTGAGAGAGCCTCTATGGTCATTTGGAGGCGATCTATTAATGCAGATAGTGGATGGGTATTTGGAACTGTGGAAACCTGAGCATGACATATTGGAGACCACCCACTAGGCTAGAAAGGTGTTTTGCAGTTGCATCTTGGGACGCATGACGGTCGCACCAATATCTAGAAGTGGATCTGGCTGTTCTAAGCCCCTTCCAGGCGTCATGACGGATCATATTGGAGACGTGCATGTGACCTGCTGTACACGAGTGAGTGTCGAAGCTAGGATAATCTCCGGCCACCTATTTCTTTTCTATGTCCTGTAGGTCAGGTAACCTGCTGCACGTGGCTTGTGTGAGAATAAGCAAGATTTCTGATTTACAGTGGTACCTCGGGTTAAGAACTTAATTTGTTCTGTAGGTCTGTTCTTGAAACTGTTCTTAACCTGAGGTACCACTTTAGGTAATGGGCCTCCCGCTGCCGCTGTGTGATTTCTGTTCTCATCCTGAAGCAAAGTTCTTAACCCGAGGTACTATTTCTGGTTTAGCGGAGTCTGTAACCTGAAGCATCTGTAATCTGAAGTGTCTGTAACCCGAGGTACCACTGTTATGGGAGAGAAGCAGCCATTGGGAAAATACCAGAGGTTAGGTGCTTCCACAGGCAGGAAACCAGAGATGCCAAAAATAATTGTGTTTTTAAAGAGCATTATTTGTGCTTCCTTCCAATACTTCGTCTAGTAATCCTGCTGGCCAGATCCTGATACAGTTGGGCCCAGTGACTTGGAAGGCCACCCTGAGACCCATTTATAACAAGGCAGGATTTGCTCCGTAGCTGTTCAGCCTGGGAGGGGGGTGGGAATGGGCTTTGGGACATAACTAATCGGACAAACATTTGCATGAAAAGAGAACTCTGCTTCTCCAGAGCGGAGCCTGTCTGCCTGGTCCCTACAGTTACAACCCGCTGTTTGTGACATCGCTTTGTTGCCATAGCGATGCTTTGGGTGGTCCCAAAGGCGTGGGGGGGGGGAGGGAGGTGGTGGGTAGTTGGAGGACAGAATGAAGCCAAGAAGAAGTGGGAGTGGGGGGACTCTGCAACTGCCAAAATTGGCCTGGGTTCTGAAGTGGCCTTTCAGGGGGAGAGAGTGGCGATGGATCAGCAGGCTCTCAAATCTGGGTGGAAGAGCCAGTGTTGTTGGGGTCTGTTT
This sequence comes from Podarcis erhardii, assembly GCF_964252035.2. NCBI lineage: Eukaryota > Metazoa > Chordata > Lepidosauria > Squamata > Lacertidae > Podarcis > Podarcis erhardii. Next base: position 88,278,787 of record NC_138497.1, read on the forward strand.
CCAACACTACCTCATACTAGTTACTCCACAGTAATAAAGATGTGAGCTATTCTTGCCGATCTTTGCAAAGCGAGGTGGTAAGCCATGGAGAAACAGTGGCAGATTTTTTGTTCAGTTTTAGATGTCTCCCTAAAGAAACAGAAGCAAGCAGAGGGATAGACTCACGAGTGCCGATTCACAAAAGCATTTCCTACAAGCTATGCTTAGCCACACATCCCATTGTCCCACTGCTTTCTCCCTTGAGGAAAACTGCTCCTTAGTATTAAATCAGAGCAAACAGCAATTCAGGTTTTCTCTGGACTGGCATTTGTGCCAATCTAGCACTAAAGAGTGAGTTTTCCCTGAGAAACGAGTTGGGCAAGGGGAAAACTGATTGGAGCCATGCTTTCTAGGCATGTGATGCATGCAAATGTAGATGAGCCATCTCTTTGCTGTATTGACTGGTGTTGTGAGTAGTCAGGAATGTATTTTTTAAATTTCAGAACCCTCCGGTTCCTGAAAACCATTTGAAATATGGGCACTGAGTCAAGATCTCTATGCATGAATTGGCCCATGATCTGTCTTGCGCAGGAGCCTTTCCCCACTGTCCCATCTATTCCCAGTTAGGGTCAAAATGGAGAGTAATCTGAATATATGAACAAGAGGCCTAAACAGTTTCAGCCTTCATGAGACTTACAGGCCCAAAGTCCCCTTGGACTCATGGGGAAAGTTCCTTACTCCTTTGATGGTTTGCTTAGTCTCCCTGCATGTGTACAGAGGAAGCTGAATCCTGTATTCAAAGAATAAGTAAAAAGGTAAATGTAAAGGACCCCTGGATGGTTCAGACCAGTCAAAGATGACTATGGGGTTGTGGTACTCATCTCATATCAGGCCAAGGGAGCCAGCGTTTGTCTGCAGACAGCTTTACGGGTCATTTCACGGAGGACCTTAAGGTCCATAGATAGCAACACCCTAGAGGTCCCGGGCCCTAAGGAAGTTAGATTAGCCTCAACCAGAGCCAGGGCCTTTTCAACACTGGCTCCGGCCTGGTGGAACACTCTGTCTCATGAGACCAGGGCCTTGCGGGATCTGATTTCTTTCCTCAGGGCCTGTAAGACAGAGTTGTTCTGCCTAGCCTTTGGCTTAGAATCAGTTTGACTCCCTCCCCCCCTTCTTTTTTCCTTTCTCTTCCTGTGATGAGGCTGCATTTTAATGTTTTAATTGTTTTAATGTTGTATTTTAATCTTGTTTTTTAAGTTGTATTTCAATCAGCTTCTTTTTATTATTGGCTGTTAGCCGCCCTAAGCCCGGTCTTGGCTGAGGAGGGCAGGGTATAAATAAAATTGATGATGATGAGGATGATGAGGATGTGGCCAGCAGGACTAAACTGCTTCTGGCACAACGGAACACCATGGCAGAAACCAGAGCACACGGAAACACCGTTTACCTTCCCACCACAGTGGTACCTATTTATCTACTTTCACTGGCGTGCTTTCGAACTGCTAAGTTGGCAGGAGATGGGACAGAGCAAGGGGAGCTCACCCCATCATGGGGATTCGAACTGCCAACCTTCTGATCAGCAGGTCCAGCCATAGGGTTCATGAGCTTGTTGGATTCCACCCCCCTGCCCCAGTACCAGAGATGAAAAACAATGCAGGGAAGCATTTAAATGGAAGCAGAGTGTGGCCTCCACAACATAAGAAGTGTGTTTGTGTATGTTTTCATACCGTGCTTCCCTCTGCTTCCTGATTGCTGGCTGCTTAATGAGCTAACGAAGCTCTCCAGTGATGTAAGATCACAACATGTTCATGCGGAGTTTTATCTTTTCCTTTTTTATTTTTTTGCTGTAGGAGGATTTTATTGCAATGATTTAAATGATGGGGGGTGACACGTGTTGTGATTTATCATCCTGGACAAGAACAGGGGAGGAGTAGCTTTGCCAGGTCAGAGAGTTCATTGCGCCTAGCATCCTTTCTCTGATAATGGCCAGTTCCAGATGCTTTTGAGGAAATGTTTTAACAGCATGGGGTACTAACCGGGAACTCCAGTCTCTGTTGATCACTTCCAGCCTGTTGGAAGCTGATGTTTTTGGGAGAAGAACATAGGAGTTCCCAGGAGCTTGCCTGCTTTTCCAAAAGCAACAATAGAGGGAGGTGAAAGACCAGAGCCAGCTTTTTTGGGGTGGGGGTGGGGGGATGCTACCAAGTGATTACATATTAGTTCAAGTCTAGACACTAAGCATTTATAGCACCCCTTTCTGATTAAGAATCATGAATGATAATCAGTGACATTTTAATAGGGTTACTTTGGAAATCTGGAAACTATTTGTAATTCCAAGGTGCCAGTCATATTTGTAGCAGCTGGAATCAGAAATTGTGCCAGCTTTATGCAATGAAAGAAAATAAAAGGATGGAAATTCAATTATGTTTAAAATATCAGATTTTTTAAAATAAAAAAGGATTTGTGCAATTTGAAAAGCTCAATTACATTAATTGTCTTTTGTTTAAAAATGTAATTTGCAACAAAATCTGAATTAGGAAAAGAAACCGATTAGACTTAAAATATTTGATCCTTTTTTTATAGATAGCAAAACAGGGTGGTTACATATTCTTCTGCCTAATTTTGCCTCCATAATTCTCTGTGTCTGTTTTAGATTGTAATCCTTTTAGGAAAGGGGCCCATCATACCTGTTCTTTATACTGTGCCATCTACAAGGAAGGCTCTATGTCAATAAATCTGCAACCCAAAATCAAACACTGCATTAAAGGTGTTGTTTGCACAACACAGCAAGCCCAACTAAAGTGGGAGATTTCTACAGCTATTGACATGTGCCCACAACTCTCCATCCTCCATTCAGGCAAGCAAGAGTTGATGGGAGACATTCTAGGCAGACAAATGAACCAGAGTAAGGTTTGGAGCAGGACAGGTGAGGGGTGTCACCTGGGAAAAGGGGGTGCGGCTTTGGGGAGAGTGTGACCTGGTAAGAGGCATGGGGACCAGAGGGCAATAGTGACTAGTAATGGTCTGCCACTGTGCGTCTGACTTCCAGGCAACAGAAGCACTACTGCTTACTCGGAGAAGTAAGGGCAAGTGAGGTCGTGGGGATGTTGGCACTGTGTGGGAGCAGTACCAGGGCCCCTGCCCCTTCAACCCTTCTTCTAAGTGGCAGCTACTCTGCTGCTGGGAGGTCATTTGTGTGGCAGTGCCCCTCCTTGCTGGCTGCTACAGCCAGACAGAGGAAGTCTTGATGGCTGCATTTGCCGTTTGGACCTCAGGCTCCCCACCCATGTTAAACAGTTGGTATATAACCAAATGTATATAATTTTGCAGTTCAAAAGGCATGTTAGGGCTTTGACCAAAGGTTCTGTCATATGCTCCTATATAAATGCCCTCTTTAAATGAAAACCGTTATATTCTACCAACTAGGTGGCAAGATGTGCAAAACCTTTTTCTTGGTGAAGTAAACTGCAGATTAAACATTCCTGATTTTATTTAAATTTCCTTGGTTTGAACTTTATAAATTTAACAAAACAAACAATTTCGCGCGTTCCATGCATAATTGCAAATTAACCATAGGTTAATTTTAATAGTGACTAGTAAAATTAACCATAGGTTAATTTTCCCTTCATGGAGATACAGTAATTTCCTGATAGGAAACTGAATATTACAAAGCATGGAAAGGGTGTGTATATGTGCTCAAATGGTTTTATTCTCTTGGAACATTGACTGGATGTCAGATATTCAATCCTCTGGGTATCCTTGGATAAAAGGGCATTTGACTATCCATGTCTTTTCTTTGGGGAGGTTATGGCTGTGTAAGAAAAGCTAGTACATGAAACTGCCTTCAGATACAAGCTAGAGGACTGTGCAGTTAGGCAGCTTAGAATCATAGAAGTGTAGAGTTGGAAGGGACCCTGAGGGTCATCTAGTCCAACCCCCTTTCAGTGCGGGACTCTCAACTAAAGCATCCATGACAGATGGCCATCCAATCTCGGCTTAAAAACCTCCAAGGAAGGAGAGTCCACAACCTCCTGAGGGAGTTTGTTCCACTATTAAACAGCTCTTTCTGTCAGAAAGTTTGGTTGCTATCTCCTTGCTCGGAACTTGAATAAATTGAATATGCAGAGCAGGAGAAAACAAGCTTGCTCCATCTTCCATAGGACAACCCTTTAGATATTTGAAGACGGCTATCATATTTCCGCTCAGTCTCCTCTTTTCCAGGTTAAACATACCCAGCTCCCTCAGCCGTTCTTCATAAGGTTTGGTTTCCAGACCCTTGATCGTCTTGGTTACCCGCCTCTGCACACATTCCAGCTTGCCAATATCCTTCTTTAATTGTGGACACAGTATTTCCGGTGTGGTCTCTATAAGGCATAATAGAGTGGTACTATTACTTCCCTTGATCTGGACACTGTCCTGTTGATGCAGCCTAGAATAGCATTAGCTTTTTTGGCTGCTGCATCACACAGTTGACTCATGTTAAGCTTGTGGTCCACCAAGACCCCTAGATCCTTTTCACACATACTGCTAGTAAGCCAGGTGTCCCCCATCCTATATTTGTGCATCTGGTTCTTCCTGCCCAAGTGCAGAACCTTACATTTGTCCCTATTGAAATTCATTCTGTTAGTTTGGGCCCAGTTATCCAATCTGTCAAGTTCATCTTGAATCCCAATTCTGTCTTCTGCGGCATTAGCTACGCTGAGCATTTCATAATATTGGAGCTCTTTTCCATAATTTTAACTTTAATTACCTCTAAAGTGAAGCAATGTAAATGGCTACTGCTTCACATAAACAGAAAATATCTGCAAGTCCTAAGTTAGCAACTCTCAATATCCTTGGGTTGCCTGCTTCCCTGCGCCACCAATTATTATTTCCCATTACTATCAGATGTGTTCATCGTTTCCTCTGGGAGACAGAAATTAGCTTGGATTGATGTGTGTGCAGGTGAATGATTTGAGCAATATCACCTCATGGTATGTGTTCAGTCTTGTCAAAGCTCTTTTGCTGTCCTTCAACCCTGAAACATAGTTATTCAGTTAAAAAATTGGCTATGGCTACAGCCCTGGCTTTATTTGTCTGCTTTCAAAAAAAATGTTAGATGCTTACAGTTCTTCATATGGATTCCTTGTGTGCTAGGCAGGCAGCTAAGGTTGCCTGGCAACCATGGCCTCCTCCCAAACTTGCATGGGAAATGGTAAAGAAAGAACTGGATTAGAGTTCTTCTCCTAGAGTGCTGTGGTAAGTGCAGTGCAACTTGGGAAAAGAACACAAGAACAGCCATGTTTGGTTCGGGCAGTAGGCCATTCAATCCTGTGTCTTTTGACAGTGGTTAGATTTGAGTTTTTCAAGACATTTTAATGAGCAGGGTACTTCATTTCCAAGCTGCAATCAGTGGTGTGATTTTGGTGGGAAATGGGGAAATATTAAAACACTACTAATCAAATTTTGGGAGGATTAGAAAGCAAAAGATTTCTGGAGTGAAATGTTGATGCTCAGGACTTCACTAGACTTTTTGCACTAAGGCAACAAACAAGGGAGCACTTCTCTGATCTGTCCAGTATTGGCCGCAGTTAGAGGCAGGTACTGAACTTTGTGGATCATTATTACTGCTCTGGTTCATGCTGGCTGGGCCTCATTCTGTTATCCCTCAAAATATTAAACAGCTTGACAAAAGTCAAATGGGCCTGGGGATGCAATCCTTCCCCCACTTCAACACACTGGAGCTTACTGCTAAGTAAACATGGGGAAGATTGTGTTACTGTTGGGATTTGTGTTCAAGGTTAAAATAATCATCTGTCCTGACTGTTGATGGTTTACTCTGAAGCACCAGTAAGGTCTTTCCTCCAATATAGTTCCTGGCTCTCAGAGAAGGCAGAACACATGGATTTCAAAGTCCATGCCCTAAGTTCATGCTCTTACTAACAGCACATATGAGGACTCTTTGATTCAGCAAGTAAACTCAGCTGCCACTGAGTGTAAAGCTGATAGGTTTGGGGTATAAATTTTCTTAATAAATGAACAAACTAGTTCTTGTCCCCGTGGTTAGCCCCAGGCAAGATTGATTTCCTATTCATGTAGCTCAGGGAGGACACAGTCCTTGTGCTTTAGTAAACCTCTCTTGCCTTTCAGTGGCACCCGTGGCCTGTAAACTTAATGAGAATAATCACTCTTAATTAGACAGCAATTTAAAAGGCAGCAGTTGAGCTCTTGATTGGGGAGCCCTGCAGTAAAAACATGTTATGTGAGTGTGGCAGATGGAGGGGAGGGTGTGGCTCAAGGGGAGAACTGCATTGGGATAAAGGGAAGGGAGAGTTAAATGAGGGTTCAAGAAGGTTGTTTGTTTATTGCGACGGAATGAAAAGCAAACCGTTGAGCAACTTTATAACAAGACTATGGGGGAAATCAAAGGCATAAGAAAGCGAAACTGTTTCTTTCCCCAGTGTCAGCCACATAGGGCAGCATTAGAGAAGCAGTAGCAGATGGCATAATGGGGCTTACCTGATCGCTTGGTAAGTCAGTCATTGCTGCTTACTGGAAGGGGCAAGGTGGCAGAGGGGGTGAAATGAGCCAGATGCACTATTAGGAGTGCCAGATTGGCTCAGCAGGTACATTTGTACTGTGATGACCTCATTCCATCAGTCTCACCTCCCCCCATAAGCAGCAGCGACTTGCCTGCCGGGAGGTCAGGTACGGTAAGTGCCTCCACCCCACCATGTCATCTGCTACAGTGGAGAAAGCATATTTCATTCTGACCACAACTGGTGACAAGGGTCATGTCTTCTATTTGCAGGTGGGGATGGTGACCTTATGTGGTACCTTCCTCCTTAACAGTTGTATTGGGTGCGGGGAGCACAATTTAAGGTCCCAGCTCTTGGTCTTGTGGTAATGAAGGACTTATTTTCACCCGGTTTGGGTCTTGCTTTTGCAGATGCCTCTCTGCCTAAGATGATAGTGGGTTTCATTCAGAAAAACTGCCTGCAGGTTAAGTTTACTTTATACAAGTGTGATGCTGTGGGTACTTGGTTCAGGCTATGCTTTGTAGCACCACACATCCCAGTGGTAAAACCAGCAACAGTTGGCAAATAATGGGCTACTATATGTGCCTTGGGGACGCGGGTGGCGCTGTGGGTAAAACCTCAGAGCCTAGGACTTGCTGATCGTAAGGTCGGCATTTCGAATCCCCGTGGCGGGGTGAGCTCCCATTGTTCGGTCCCAGCTCCTGCCTACCTAGCAGTTCGAAAGCACCTTTAAGTGCAAGTAGATAAATAGGTACCGCTTTATAGCGGGAAGGTAAACGGTATTTCTGTGTGCGGCACTGGTGCTGGCTCGCCAGCTGCAGCTTTGTCATGCTGGCCATGTGACCCGGAAGTATCTTTGGACAGCGCTGGCTCCCAGCCTCTTAAGCGAGATGAGCGCGCAACCCTAGAGTTGGACACGACTGGCCTGTACAGGCAGGGGTACCTTTACCTTTACCTATATGTGCCTTATGGGTTCTACTACCAAATTGCAATGATACCTCTCTATGATGGGCCTTAGGGGGAAGTCTAGGCCTTTGGAGGATTGCCCTAACACTGCATTGTCTTTATGCTGCATGGACACTAGTATCCTTTTGTCCTCCATGCACTAACAACAGGACTGCCTTTACTTCACAGGTTCACTTATCAGATCACTGGTTCATTTAGGCCCATGTTGTCCACACCGATTGATGGTGGCTCTTCAGGGTTTCAAAGAAGGATCTCTCCCAGTCCTACCTGGAGATGCAAATAATTGGACCTTGGACCTTCTGCATTCAAAGCATGTGCTCTACCACTGAGCTGTGGCCCTTGCTCTGTTAATGTAGGACTTGGCTGGTCAGTTATATATCAGTTTGCTGGATGGATTGGAGTTCGTCTTATTAGCCATGGGTCAGGAAGTAGCTTTGTTGTGCCTCTGTCTGCACTGAGGTCTTGTCCACACTTCCGCTGGTCCCATGCCTAGAAAGCACAGGTCCAAGCAGTTTTCCACTTGTCCCGCGCTTTCCAGGCATGGGTCCAAGTGGTTTTGCCTTTGTCCTGCCTCTTCCCCCTGGAAAACCCACTCTTAAGTGCTAAATTGGAGCAAATGGCCATCTGCAGAAAACACAGGTGCCATTTGCTCTAATTCAGTGCTAAGTTGCTGGTTTTCCAGGGGGAAAGTGGTGGGGTAAACAAAAGTATGGCTGAGCTCTTAGCTAATCCTCCTCTCCAAGAATTTTGTTGTTTTTCACTTACGATATTCTGGCGCTGCTTGTCAGCACTCAAGCCCAGGCCTGTACCCAACCTGAGACTTGGAACAATTTTGGATGGGCCTGTTTAAGGCTGTAGCAGTTATATTCCCCCCCCTCCATTCCTACTTTTGTGATTGAATTTCCCCATGGAAAGCTCTTTGGCTTAGATACCTTTTCCCTAGGGGCTGGAGGTCACGAGGCCAAGGGAATAATTGACAAGGTCAACAGGCTAAAGTGCTGGAGAAGATGCTTTGGATATTGAGTGTGTGGGGTGGGGTGGGGGATGTCAAAGAGCCCCATGGGTTCCTGTCACTTTCTCTGAGGGGCGACTTAGTGACTTTCCAGGCATGTGGCATGAGGACATAGGGATGAGGATAAGTGTTAGATGAGAGGGAAGCTTCCAGTTACAATTGCTTGCCAGGCCATCTGAGGCAGGCGATGCCGTGAGCAACATTCCCCATGGCTCCCGCTGATTGTAAAAATGTGGGTTTCTTCCATCTTTCAGATCAGTCTCTGCCATCCTGGGGCTGATGTGAGCTGTGGACACAAGGTTGGCAGAGGTTGTTTTGAATGATGTTTCGTAGTGTGGCAGTTTCTCCCAGGTGCTTGGGTACCATACACACATGTCCCTCAGACCATCTGAAGGAGGTTTCATTGCTCTTCCCATCCTGCACAAATATTCTTAGGGTATTTTCTGAACCCCTGCCTGCTAACCCTTTGGATGCCACCAATTTAGCTTTGTTGCCCTACTTTCCCTCCAGCTCAGCTAAAGTCTCAGTAACTTCAATGTAAAAACAAACCGGGATTAATACTGTCCTTAACAAGAACCAGATAACGGCGGGTGGTGGGGGTGGAGTGAAGGTGAAAATGTATAGAGAGTTCATTTTTTAAAAATTGCAGTTCAATCAATCCCCCCATATAAATAAACTGCTATAAATCTTTAATATGCCAAATGTATTTCAACAGAGTCTTCCTCGGGGCCATATTTTTGCAATTCTGCAAAAATAAATAAAAACAACAAAAAATCTCAATTTTGTGTTTACTTTGTTTTATTTATTTTCCGTAGGATTGTAATATGTTTTTAATATGCCACTGTGGAAGACTTTGTAGAAACCTGTTTGGCAGATTAAGGATTTATAGCGGTGTGTTTATGTATATATATATTGTATGTGTATGAGAGAACCATTGACCGGTAATCAAAATGTTGTATTTTCTTTATAAATGTTTACCTTAAACCCATTTCCCCCTCCCAGTTACCCAGCAACTTCAACATAATACTGTCTCAAGGATGGATGTGTTCTCTCTCTGTCACCCCAAGTTTCACCTGCTTGATATATTCAGCAAAACGATGCAATTCCTTGAAGTTATTTTCTTCCTCCCCTCCCTCTTCCCACTTCTGATGTCTCGTATCTGCATTTCACCCTCTGTAACCTCACATTGCATTCTCAACCCTGCTCCCTGAACTCGGGAAGAAGAAAAGTGAGGGTCTGGCTAGATGTTACAAGATACAAGCAGTTATTGCTGCTCAGTGTCTATTCCCAGCAATATCTAATTTGCTAATTTGTTTTAAGAGATACAAATTAGATATCTGCTGACATTGAGGGTACACCAAAAAATGAGGAGGAGGAGGTCTGGTTTAAAACTGAGTTGGAAAGCTCTGGTATGGCAGCATCATTGTACACTATTGATGTTTAAAAGTATATACAGAGACATTGAGTGGATGCTACATGAAGTCTTCCATTTTTGGAAAACGACACATAAGGACTGATTTCCTTTTACATTTCCACACTTCCCTCTTCAAGCATGAGGGAAAGGAGAGGGAGAAAATAGTGTTGGTTGTCTGGATGGGTTGTCATATGTTTTTCAGCATGCCAAAGGTCATATGTTTTTCAGCATGGACCATCTAGAGGAGTTGGGAGCTGGGGGCACTGATGCAGTGGTTGTGCTCCTTCCTCCTGGTCCATGTCCAGAAAGTGGTGTTGGAGGAAGAGTGTTTGGACCCCATGGCTCTCACTTGTTGAGTGCCTCAGGGCTCCATCCTCTCCCCCATGCTTTTTAACATCTATATGAATCTGCTGGGAGAGATCATCAGGGGGTTTGGGCTGGACGTCCACCAGTATGCAGATGATACCCAGCACTATCTGTCCTTCTAATCAGAACCAGTGAGGGCAGTGAAAGTCCTGTGTGAGTGTCTGGATGTGGTTGACAGATGGATGGCGGCTAACAGATTGAGGTTGAATCCTGACAAGACAGAAGTACTGTTCTTGGGGGACAGGGGGCGGGTGAGTGTGGGGGACTCCCTAGTCCTAAATGGGGTAACCGTGCCCCTGAAAGACCGAGTTCGCAGCCTGGGAGTCATTTTGGACTCACAGCTCTCCATGGAGGCGTGGGTCAATTCTGTATCCAGGGCAGCTGTTTACCAGCTGCATCTGGTACACAGGCTGAGACCCTACCTGCCTACGGATTGTCTCGCCAGGGCGCATGCCCTGGTTATCTCCCGCTTGGGCTACTGCAGTGTGCTCTATGTGGGGCTACCTTTGAAGGTGACTCAGAAATTACAACTAATCCAGAATGCGGCAGCTAGGCTGGTGACTGGGAGCGGCCGCCGGGACCATATAACGCCAGTCCTGAGAGATCTTCATTGGTTCCCAGGACGTTTCTGAGCATCGATTCAAATTGTTGGTGCTGACCTTTAAAGCCCTAAATGACCTCAGCCCAGTATACCTGAACGAGCGTCTCCACCCCCATTGCTCAGCCCAGACACTGAGGTCCTCCTCTGAGGATCTTCTGCTGGTTTACTCACTGTGAGAAGTGAGGTTACAGAGAACCTTCTCGGTAGTGGCACCCTCCTTGTGGAACGCCCTCCCTTCAGATGTCAAGGAAATAAACAACTATCTGACTTCTAGAAGACATCTGAAGGCAGCCCTATTTAGAGAAGTGTTTAAGGATTGATGCTTTTTATTATGGTTTTAGCTGCCCAGAGTGGGTGGGGAAACCCAGCCAGATGGGCGGGGTATAAACAAGAAAAATAATCATTATCATTATGTGATGTGTCCTACATTGTTTCTTACAATAATAGCATGTGACTGCCAATGGGGTGCATGGCTAGATTTCATGGTGGCCCAGGGACCATCGTTTAGAGGTAAAGTAACAGTTTTTATACTTCCACGTTTATTTATTCATACTATTTATTTTGTGATTTATAGCATTTTATTGCCACCCCTGCACTTTGCCGAGAAGGTTCCCAGAGTGGCTTATGAAGATACAGTAACACAGTCCTTTCTCACAGGCTTACAATCTAAAAGCTACGACAAGCAAGGAGTACAGGGTTGGGGAAAGAGGAGGACAAAAGCAAGCTCAGATACCAGTTCTCCAAGTTTCAGTTCTTACAACAACTGGCTGAGATGGAAACAGTTTTTAGCTAGATTTTAAAATGCCACCGATAGCTGCTCCCCTACCAAGTTTCTTTCTTTCTTTCTTTCTTTCTTTCTTTCTTTCTTTCTTTCTTTCTTTCTTATAATTTTAAAAGCATAGTAGCACATAGGGATGCATTATCATCATCAGCTGCTGCAAATGTATTCAAATTGAACCATTGTGGGGGATCAAATTGACTGTGCATATTTGGTCTGAACCTCTGGTTTGGACTGCAGTCATGTTATCAAACTTATACAGCAGAGCAGCAAAGTCCTCTTCTGTGTTCTTATTGATTGGCTAGACTATATAAATAAGTTGGGATGGGAAGTTTTGAAGAAAAATCTTCTAGTGCTAGCTTGTATGCAAATATTTGAATTGGAATTCTCCTTCCTTTTAATGTTTCTGTGGATAGAAAGAGGGAAGACAGACAGTTCAGAATATGTTCTCCCCTAGGATCTTTTCCTGATTGAATCATACAGGTCACTGGAGAAGGCCTCTTGCCCCTCCTGCCTTCAGCTGCTTCTCTAGTTGATGGCATTCAATTCACCATGTTTGCTCTTTCCCTTTTGGCAGTTTGGGGGAAAAGGTCCTTGCCTGTACTGCACGCAACCTCTGTGATGTACTGTGTTGGTGGCCTTGCAAGAGGGTTCCCCCTCTGATTGCTTGATTGCTGTCTGCAGTTGGGTGAAGAGCCTTGTGACAAAACAGTGCAATGCCAGGGGTGCTAACAGCACTTTGCTCCCACCTATGGGAAGAGCCAAAGCTCAGTGGTTAGAGAATCCGCTTTGCACCCAAAAGGTCCTGGGTTAAATCCCCAGCATCTCACAGTAGGGCTGGGAATGTTCCTTGTCTGAAACCCTGGAGAGCCACTGGCAGTCAGTCTAGACCAGGCATTCCCCAAACTCTGCCCTCCAGCTGTTTAGGGACTACAAGTCCCATCATCCCTGACCACTGGTCCTGGTAGCTAGGGATGATGGGAGTTGTAGTCCCAAAACAGCTGGAGGGCCAAGTTTGGGGATGCCTGGTCTAGACAAAGCTGAGCTGGAAGCACCAGTGGTCTCAGCTGATATAAAGCAACATCATATGTTCCTCTTCCTGTATCCTATTAAACTTCCCTGATTGAGCACATTTGTACCCCATTTCCCCCATTCTGAGGTTACAGATGTGGGGAGTGGTGGTGGAGGGAAACTTGCATGCAAGTGCTCAATCTGGTTTCTCTCGACTCACCCGTCCCCCCCTCCAACTTAGCCTGAAAGGAGCAGTCTCTATCTTTATTTGCTCTGATGTAATGTGATGTCTGGGGCCAACTCTGGAGGAACAGAGGAAACGGTCTGGAAACAAAACAGGCTAATCCCTCCTCCCTCCACCCACCCCCATTGCCTATCATTGCCGTGAGGTGGGGTGATGGTGGAGTGCGGGAATGCAGACTTGCTTTGGGGTCTCAGGGATTGTTTTGCCTTGACTTGGAAGCAAAGGGGTCTGAGGAGGACAAGGGCACACATACACTGGGGTCCCCTCCTCCTCTTTTTGCCTGAGATTCTGATTAGAAAGCAACTCACATTTGACTGTCCTCCCAAGATTTGTGCAGCTGTGTACTGTGTGCGCGTCCTTCTCTGCTCTGTATGGGAACAAAATGCCCTGGGGGAAATGGGCATATCTGGGAGAGGAGAGGGCCTTTTCTAAGGGCTACCTTCCCGATGTTGCTATCCAGGGTGGAATATCTTTTCAGAGGTTTTCAAGACAGTGTTGGTTTTGCACAGGGAATGCAGAGGCATTTCTCCATTCCTGGCACAGGATGCAGATGGCAGTCTTCCCACTTGGTGCATCCATTCCCAGGAATCACATTTTGCACAAGGAATTGCATTCTCAGTAGCAAACCAGTTACTGCTTGCTCCCTGGGAGTTCCACCTATCGTGGAAATTGTGGCTGTCCAGATTGTGGATGTGCGGAGTGTGATGTAATAATTGTGGCAGCAGCATAGGTACCTCTTCTGCCTTCCATACCATTTAAAACTGTTATAAACGAATGACCTTGTATTCCTTTCTTCTGTCCCTTCCCCCCTTTATATTAATTCCACTCCGGCTCTTCAGCACTGAGGTGCATTTCCTTCCCCCAGTGAAATTCCTTTCCAAGTATTATCCAGCTATCCACACAACTTCCAGACTGGGATATAGTCTCACTAGTATTGGATGATGTGCTGTTTTAATGCCCACAATAAGAAGCAATTAGAGGGGACAGGGGTGTTGTTTGGGAAGGGCCTTAATCTTACATTGCATTGTAGCATGTGTGTGTGTGTTCACAATCAGGATTTCATTTGGGTTCATATTTTTTTCCTGTGACTTCTCATTCTGATAACTCCCTCTGGCTTTGAACTCTCTGTGTAGCTATAAAACAGGGTTAAATCACCAAGCGGTGATTGAATCCGTAAATGTGGTTGCCAGGAACTTCGTCTGCAGCTGGACGCAGTGTGGATGTGTAGCCAATATATACTCTCCCCCTCTCCCCCTCAACCCCCCAGCCCAGCTTTGGTTTCTCAAATATTTGTGTTGGAATCTTTCCTGCAGTTTAGGTTTCCAGTGAAGAGTCAGCCCTAAATCTCAGTTCTAGTCCTTTCCTTGTGTCTAAAGCCTTTGGCCTGTGTGCTCCAGCTAAACCTATTCTCAGTGTCCCCTTTGAATGGCCCCTGGTTCCTAAAAGGAAGCTGTGGGATTCTGAGGGGAGAGCTTGGATACTGCAAACAGCATGGTGGATCTCCACCCTTTTCTTGTCAGGGGAAAATAGCATGTCTCTGGGTAATCTCAGGATAACTGCTAGGTTCCCAGTCTTGTTGGGCCTCTAAGCTGTCTGATTGCAATCCTGTTGTTTATACTAAAGCAGTGCAAAGTCCATGGTTTTGGGCAGATCTTGGGAGTGGCTGACCTGGAATAAAATAACACAGCATCGGCAAGCTGGAGAGAGGCCCTGTGGGCACTTCTCTGCCCCACTGAGGGAAGAAGAAAAGGGGATTGGTCTTGTCCTTCTTGGGAAGGGTTCAGAGATGTCTTCTGGTAAGTGGTCCAACCCTTATCTGAATCTTTTTCTGTGTGTGTCTTTGCGAGGAGGATTCCACCACACTAGGTATCCTATCTGCAGCACTAAACTCTCCAGTTATAGGATGAGCCTTTATCCTAGGTTCACAGTACCCATGAAGATTTTCATTTAGCTAACAGTGCTTTATCCAGTAGTGGAGGAACTGGAACATGGTCCTTTAACCCATTTTGTTGGCAGAGAAACTGCAGCATTAAAGGCAAATACAATGATGGGGCTTAATGACATCCACTTTTGCACATTTGTTTGTCATGTAGCACATCTAGAGTGCAACCAGCTCCTTTTCCCACTCTAAGCTTCTCTTAAAGCTCTCATCCTTTTTAAGGCTCATGCTATACCTCAGTAGTTTAACTAATTTTGTCTGAACATTACCCTGGCCATCTTCCATTACAGTATATCATTATATAGAATGAATTCACTTAAGTCACAATCCTTCTTGGGAATTAGGGCACTCAGGTAAAGTGCTGGATCAGGTCATTACTGCACAGCTTTATCTTTCTTGCATGACATTGAATTAGATTACATTTTGGTCCCTTTCAAAGTCAAGGTGGAAGAATCGCCCAGGTTTCTCAGGTAGACAGCATCCATTTTAGAATATCTACCCTCTCCCATCATCTGACTGAGAGCAGCTTCCATAGTCCTTATGGATGTGGGGACTGAGACTGTTTGGGAGTTGAGGGATCCCTTCATCGCACCCAGCATTTGTCATTATGTGGCCAAAAGGCAAAGTTCCAGATGTACCTCTTACTCCCATCCCACCCAGAAGGCTGTGTGCGTGTGAAATTTAGTGTTGGGAGAGAGTACAGAGCATCTTTTTCCTCTGTCTTTTTCTTTCTCATGCCTTCTTTCTTAGCAGTGCTGTGTCTGTGTGAGTCTGTGTGGGGTGTGTGTCTGTGTGGGGTTTTCAGCCATTTCTGTTCTGAGGGAGAATGTTGTCAGGCGAGTGGTCCACTAAGGCCTTGTTTCCATTTGCTGAGGATTCTTTTCTTGACTTAGGGAGGCTCACGATGACAGCGCTTGAAAACCTCTGCTTAGCTCGCTTGACGACTCAATACAGGCCTTTCTCTCTTTATATGTCTATATTTATTTATACATTTTTGCACACGCGCACAATTTCACTTCACATTTTTGTGACTGTATCTGTAATTCTGAGACACATTAAGAAACGACAGTAGATGAGGGTTTTCTTGAGGGGGGTTATTTTATTTTATTTTCTAAAAGTGGGGTTGGGGCGGGGGGGGGGGAATGCAGATGATGAAGTGTTCGTGACACCCTAAATAATGTTTGCATCCCCGAGCAAAACATCCCCTTGTCTGAAGCAGCTGCGCTGTTTCCTCTCAAGAGCCATGCAGTGGCCTCATTGAGTGCCTGAGTGCCGCTCAACAAAGATGCTAATCTAATTAGGTCTTGAGTCACCATGGAAGAGGGGAGATTTAGTTTTACACTGACAACTTCATATTTGGGAAAAAGTCCAAGTTTAATCTCCCCTCCCCTATGTATCTCTGAATCCTTCATTCGCCACCGGCTGCCCCTTTGCAACCCCATGAGGCTCATGTGACCTGGCTCATGAGTTGCTGCCTCCCCCCTTCGCCTAGCAGGGGGAGGGGAGGGAATTGGGGAAAGAGAGGGGGCTTTTTTCTGCCACAGCCCCTTTGGAGCCAACATGAACCGAGGAGGTTGAGGGTCAAGGTCTGGGAACTTCCTTGCCAGCCCAGCTTGTGCAAACAGCTGGGTATCGTTAAGGCATGAGGTGTGGAGCGATGAGGCGGGCAGGGGAGGGGGAGCAGACTGGCCTGATTGTCTTTAACTCAGCAACGGTGCCCTAATTTCTCCATGGGGACCATCAAATATAAAAGGCCCCAAAGCCATTTAGAGGGCTGGGGGGTGGGAAGCCTGTAGGCCGGACTCTCATGGGACCTGTATCATAAAACATCCAGGTTTGTGGCATAAGAAAACAACACACAAACAGTGCCTCCTCCATCCTTTATGTATGGGGTCAGACTCCAGTCAGTTTGACTGTCTGCTGACTGATAATGCAGAAACATAATCTTATTCTAAATGTTTGGTGGAAAGGAAGGAAGGAAGGGAGCCCAGGTCTCCTCTTACCTTCCTTGTTTTCTTTTGTCATTCCCAGCAGTGCTTCCAGATCTAATCTTTTATCGTTATCATTATTATTAAAAATATTAACCTTTCCTCACAGGGGAGCAGCAATTAAGTCTCCTCCCCACAACTTCTTTATGGAGTTGCAATGACTTTGGATGAGGAACTGTCATAGGGTATATTGAGAGGTTTTGGATTCTTGAAGTATAGGAATGCCAGAGAGTTCTGTTTGGTCCACATTTTAAAGCAAATTGGTCTAATCTCCACCATCTCAGGGCTAAGTTATAGTATCTGCACTTGGTCTTTGGATTTTGCGGTGCAGTTCTCAGCTAAAAAACCCCACAAAGCACAAGAAAATGCATATACAAATGTGTGCCTTGAAGAAAAATGCATACAAAAATGCGTATTTTAGCGGGAAATAGGTGCAATTTAGCTTTTTTTTTGCTGTGCTTTTCAAAAGAGATGGAAAACAGGAGTGAGCTATGAATGAAAGCATGCAAAACTGACACAGGCTGGTGATAGGCTGACCTGCCCATCTCTCAGTGGAGAGACGTTGCTTATGGCCAATTGTGATTAGTTCTGAACAGAGGAAAGAAAGGCTGCACTATTTCTGCCTGCTGACCGGCTGCTCTCTGGCCAAATTTAGCAAATGGAATTGCTTCATTGTCCCGCTGCTGATGGCTAGACTAGGCAATCTGGAAGGGCTGCCTCTGGGAATCACCACTACTATTCCTACCCTCCCACAAGCTCTGGAGAAGCAGCCCTTCTAAAATAAGGCATCCTTGAAAACAAGATGCCTATCACTTTTAGTTCTGGGCCAAGCTACATATGACAGCAGCCATGAGATGGCTGCTGAAAGTCATGTTCTCCCCTATTTACTCATAATGTGTGACTTCACATAAGCCTTTGATGCAACATTGTTATGTTGTGCATGGTCCTCCACAGTAGCTGCTTCTAGTGGGATGTTATAAAACATGACATGATGGTCCCTGCTTCTGAGAAGCTCAGTGCAGCTGACACTTTGCATGTGGCCTGGAGTTAGGTGCTTATTTTGGTTTTGTTCTGATCAATGAGCCTGGTGTTATTGCAAGGAATCAGAGAAGGATACAGTAGTTCAAGCTAAGTCTTTTATCGGGAAAGTCCTAGTGGTTCCAGCCAAATGCCCTCACCCCAGTAGTTGCTGCATGGAAAATTTCCTGTCAATATCAGATGTGCACACTGAGCTTCCAGTTAATGCAAGGGCATAATCTGAATTAAGTCCCCAGAACCTTCCCTATATCTAATGCAAGTAGACACCCTGTTCAGTTACTATGTAACTCAAGGAAAGCAATATTAAGGCAGACTCCAGAAAACATCTTCCACGGGTAACTGAATTAAGTAAAAGTTCAATCTCATATGAAATGTCTCCATCTTTCCTTATGAGGGACAGCTCAGTCACGTGGTTGTACTTTCTGATTGCCCAGAGACCTCCCAGCCACTCTCTGGCAGAAAAAAATGTACTGTGATTCCTGCTTATGGCTCATTACCTGGGCCCTTTCTCATTCAATGTTCCTTCCACCCAGTGCTTAATGAGATCACTCTATATATTAGAGCTTGTGCCCATTAGGAATCCCAATGGGTTTGGTGGAGAGGAAGGCAGGAGGACCAACAGTAGGTGGAGCTAGAGCTAAGGACAAACAGAGATGACTAATTCTAGTTTAGTCTCCATCCTCTGTTGAGTTCTACAAGAGACTGAGGAGGAGGAAGCTGATTGTGCCACTTCCTGGACTAGTCATATGTAAGAAGGTAGGCAAGTGGGAGCTTGCTTGGACAGACTGAGATTAGTGGGGCAGTACTTGATTTGTCCTGATAGACCAGCCTTCATGGTCCCACTGGTACCTACCTGGTCCTTTTGCCCATGCTCTCTACCCTTCCCCTGCTTGCTGTCTAACATACCAGGCGTCTTGCAATGCTTCAGTAGGGTGAGGTGAGGGGGCAGATGAAAAGGCCTGGAGCATTTCAGCAAAAGTTGTGGCTGCTTCCTCTGCTGCTTCCTTGTTGGTTTTAAACCTATGACTCCAGTCTCCCAAGTTTTAGCCTTCTAACCCTATGCAAGTCCCATGCTGTAGCTCTTTGTTCAGTGCTGGGTTTTTCGTAAAAAAACAACAACACATTAAACACTAAAATAGCATCAGCAGAAGTGGTAATAGTAATACAGAGTAGTGGCAGCATCTGGTGGAAGCAGCAGTGTTGTGAGAGAGAGAGAGAGGGAGGGAGGGAGAGAGAGAGACACTTCTGAAAGGGGGAATGTATCTGCAGTCTGGTATCCAGACATAGAGTTTATCAGGCTGA
Organism: Podarcis erhardii; assembly: GCF_964252035.2. Lineage (NCBI taxonomy): Eukaryota > Metazoa > Chordata > Lepidosauria > Squamata > Lacertidae > Podarcis > Podarcis erhardii. Next base: position 88,297,943 of record NC_138497.1, read on the forward strand.
CAATACTTCATTCTTCATGTGCAAATTAAATAAACAGCCATCCCTCCCCCACTCAACTCTCCCTTGAGGCTGAGAGGGAGAGTTGGTTGGGGAAGGAAGGAACAGAGGTCATCTGAGTGGAGGGAACTCATGATCAAGTAACTTTCTTTTAGGAGGGAGGTTTGGACTAAGATTTAGCACTGATAGTGGAAAGTGTTGGGTGCACAACCTCCACCACCCCTTGAGGTTTTATTAAAGCTTGAACGATGCAGAGAAAATTGGTGTGTAGTTTGACTTTATCACTTAGCATAATCAAAGCACTAGATGAAATGAACATATTTAATGCAATTTAAGCCTCCTCCCTTTGTGTTCACATACTCAGGATGATCAAAAAGCAGTTTAAAAGGATGTATTTCTTCTGCGCTTCCAAAGAAGTGCCTCCAGAGTGAAGTGGTGATTCACTTCAAAATTATCGATTGTGGGAGAAGTCCAAGTTAAGAACTCTGAAATCACCGACATAAATTACCATGGCACAGGGAGGATGCTACCATAAATATGCAATTTTGTAGGAGCCTACAAAAATTTGTAACTTGGCCTGTATGGCGAATGAGCTTGTGTGTGTGTGACAGTCAAAGCAGTCCGGCATCAGAAGAACTTTTGATGTGCAGAGTTCTCTGGGTTGGTACACTGGGGAAAGGATTGCTTGAGGGGGTACTTGAAAGAGGAAGAGTGTTAGTGGTTCCCTTCTGTTCTGGTAGTCCAGGGAGCTAAGCAAGTGTGGGATGATGAGAATTAGTGCAGTTCAATGAATGAAGCTGGACTTTGGTCTAGAACAGGGGTCAGCAAACTTTTTCAGCAGGGTGCTGGTCCACTGTCCCTCAGCCCCTGTCAGGGGCCAGACTATATTTTTTTTGGGGGGGGAATGAACAAATTCCTATGTCCCACAAATAACCCAGAGATGCATTTTAAATAAAAGCACACATTCTACTCATGTAAAAACACACTGATTCCCAGGCTGTCTGCGGGCCAGATTTAGCAGGTTATTGGGCCAGATCCAGCCCCCGGGCCTTAGTTTGCCTACCCATGGTCTAGAAACTCACCACTGCCATGGATTCATTATGTTGCCTTTGGACAGGGCAGTATCTTTCTCTACATCCCAGCTTTGCCACTCCAATTGTGGCATTGTGAGATTAGACACAGCCAAGACTCCAAAATGTTTTGCAGACTAGAAGTATTTCCCGAAGAATAAATATTGATGGGGTTTAAAAACTTAACTAGAGCACCCTTCCCCAACCTTTCATTTGGGGCTGCAGCCCAAACTAGCGTGGGTGATGTTAGGGATGATGGGATTTGCATTCCAAAGCATCTAGAAGGCAGCAGGTTGGGGAAGGATGAGCTATAACTTCTCTGCGCAGGGTGATGCATTCCATCACTGAGGTTCTTGCTCTCTGTGGAATTGAATCAACCAGCATTCGTCCTTCCAACTTTCCAAAGGGCCCAGGGAATGTTCACCCAAGAATGGTCCAAGTCTGTCAAAGGAGGAAATGAGTACGTAGCGTTGGATTGCTGGACGTTAAAAGGGTTTGCTGCCAAGCAGAGGGCAGCTCAGCCTTCTGAAGCTGGAGGAAGGTAGGAGAGGACACTGGAAGGAGACAGCTGGTGCCCTAATAGTTTTACCTCAGGTGTTCCCAATTCCCTTGAGGGTGGGAGACGGAGGGAACTGGGGATTGATTTCCTTTCCATCCCATCACAGAAGGATGCTGCCTCAGCATGACGGCCCCTCTTCCTTCCATAACCTTGGAGCCTGAGAAGGAGGCAGGCTCTCCATCTCTATATCAGGGAGAAAATTAAAATGGCTACCCATGGCCTCTTGTGGGGAGGAGACAAGAAGTAAATGACTTGTGAGTGGTGGGATTTGGTGTGGGTGTGGTGAGACCAACATATCCCTTCATCTTGAAATTATTCAGAGCCAGGACTGTGGTTCAGCTACCTCCTTACTGCCTACACTGACAGGCAGCAGCATGGGCGTAGCCAGGGTTTTTGTTAGGTGGGGCAGAACTGACATGATTGCTCAGTTAAGTATTTCTATTGTTTTACAATGATCTGGGGGGGGGGTTTCCTGTCACAGCCCTGTCCAAAGATGCTGCAGATTGAATCTTGGCTCTTTCTGTGTGCAAAGCAGGATGCTCTGCCACTGAGCTATAGCCATTTGCAACACTTGGCTCCTAAAGGATCATGGTACAGATGCTGTGAAATTATATTTTGGTGTGCCTGTGAAACTCCACATTAGGCAACACTACCAGGGAGGTTCTGCCTGGCTGAGACTGTGAGTCAGATCTTTCAGCATCCGAGATGCATGTATTGAAGTCTTTTCTGACAAGACACAAAAAGTAAATTTTAATAACAATTCCTTTAGCATACACTTACCCAGATATACCCTTGGCTACATTTGTTTTCCATTTGTGGTAGCTCGTCCACAGCATCATTTGGAAACCTGTGGTTAGGAGGAAAGAAGGGACTTTGTGTTCTGTTGTGGAGCCAACATGGTCTTTACACTAAGGCCCACCCAGCTCTACAATTAGTTTGCTTTTGTCTCTCAAGTATGAAAACAAAGTCTCATGCTTTGGCTGAATCGAGAGTAGCTGAGAGGAGCCTCAGTCCACCAATCCTTGCAGGCAACTAGTCACACATAACAGGTGTCCCCTAGATGCAGATGGGCTCTACTATTCAAATTAAAAGTTGTGCCTAACCAGTTCAGTAGGACAACTGGGATATGTATGCAGTAGTTTTGCAGATGGGATTGTGCATCTAGATGTGTCTGCATTGCACACAGAAGGCTGCACTGGAGTAAGGGATGATATCCAAATAGGAACAGAGCTGATGGGATGTCTGTGTGCCCTTTTCCTCTTAATACACATAGTGGGATTTCCCATCTTTATCATGTGCCATTGTAACTAGTGTTGAAATTTTGCGCAGATGAATTTTTCATATTTTTTCAAAAATTCAGAACATTTCAAAACTTACTGTGGTACCTCAGGTTAAGACCTTAATTCGTTCTGGAGGTCTGTTCTTAACCTGAAACTGTTCTTAACCTGAAGCACCACTTTAGCTAATGGGGCCTCCTGCTGCTGCCGCGCCACCGGAGCACAATTTCTGTTCTCATCCTGAAGCAAAGTTCTTAACCCGAGGTAATATTTCTGGGTTAGCGGAGTCTGTAACCTGAAGCGTATGTAACCTGAAGCGTATGTAACCCGAGGTACCACTGTATATGCATGTTGAATATCTACTCTTTCATTTTTTTTCTTCTTAAAAATGTGACTCACACATACTCCCCCCCAACCCCCCCAAATGAAATACAGTGGTACCTCGGGTTACATACGCTTCAGGTTACATACGCTTCAGGTTACAGACTCTGCAAACCCAGAAATAGTACCTCGGGTTAAGAACTTTGCTTCAGGATGAGAACAGAAATTGTGCTCCGGCGGCGCGGCAGCAGCAGGAGGCCCCATTAGCTAAAGTGGTGCTTCAGGTTAAGAACAGTTTCAGGTTAAGAACGGTCCTCTGGAATGAATTAAGTAAAATTAACCCGAGGTAACACTGTACTTGTACAGTTTGTACCCAATCCTTCATTCAAGTAGCATCATGGTGGGAAAAGCTAGGAAAATATAAATGTGAATGTTGGCAAATTAATTTGAGCTTGGAGAAATTAACAGGAGAATGTCCCCCTCTTCTTCCCCTTCCCCCTGCATTGCTTTACTTCTAACTATATCCAGACATCTCACTAAAATGGCTCGCTGTCTGACAGATGCTTTTACCCAGAGCCCACTTGCTAGTAGGTAGAATGTTGCTGCAACCTAAGTGTCTGCGAGAAAAGCTAGCAAGTTCTTCCTTCAGTGGCTGTCCTTAGGATGTTTGAGGCAACATCTGACCCAGAACTTGCTTTGCTGGTGGATTAGCAACGGAGACTGGCACCCAGTGGTGCAGTGAAGAAATGAACCTTTAAAATAATAATCCTTAGTCTGAGGCCCCATCTGCACTATACATTTAAAGCACTGTAATGCTACTTTAACAGTCACTGCTTTCCCCAAAGAATCTTGGGAACTGTAGTTTGTTGAGGGTACTGAGAGTTGTAGGAAACCCCTGTTCCCTTAACAGAGGTACAGATACCTGAATGGTTTACCAATCAATCCCTGTTCCCAGGGAACTTTTGGGATTGTATCCCGGTGAAGGAAATAGGTGTCTCTTAACAACTCTTCATGGGACATGGGTGGCGCTGTGGGTTAAACCACAAAACCTAGGACTTGCCAATCAGAAGGTTGGCAGTTCGAATCCCCGTGATGGAGTGAGTGCCCGTTGCTCGGTCCCTGCTCCTGCCAACCTAGCAGTTCGAAAGCATGCCAAAGTGCAAGTAGATAAATAGGTACTGCTCCGGTGGGAAGGTAAACAGCATTTCCGTGCGCTGCTCTGGTTCGCCAGAAGCGGCTTAGTCATGCTGGCCACATGATCCGGAAGCTGTACGCCGGCTCCCTCGGCCAGTAAAGCGAGATGAGTGCCACAACCTCAGAGTCGGTCACGACTGGACCTAATGGTCCGGGGTCCCTTTAACAACTCTCCATATCCTTAACAAACTACACTATAGTTTGTTATACCATGCTAAAGTGGTATAATAGTGCTTTAAACATGTGGTGCAGATGTGGTCCAAGAACCAAACGTTGCCTCCAGGGGATCAGTATTTTACAGTGGAAATTCAAGCACATGTGAGAAATTTAGGTTTGTGCAATAGTGCAGCAAACACACATTTTTTTAAAAAATGGACATTTTGCAGTTTGGAAAGCGATGGGCAAATGCACTGGAAAGTGTGGGTTGAATAAACAACAAATGGGGAGATGTGTAAACTTCATGCAAGCAAAAACAGAATGAATGCTCGAGAAAGACAGGACAAAGTGGAAACAAATCAGGATGAATGCTCAATGAACAGCTTGTCTGGAGGAGCCCAAAGTTGATGCAGGAGGGAGATCCGTGTTCATTGTTATGTACCTTTCTTATTCACATCCGGGGGCGGATCTGGTTTTTCACAATAAAATGTGACACGTAATGGGTGAAGGGAACTGAACCTTCCCCTACTATACCTCTCCACACTTTGTGGCTTTGAGTGCTTCTCTCCCCAATGTGCCCCTTTTCAAGTGCTGAAGCTGGACTGGGAGAAAAGTGCCTGAGAGCAGCAGTGTGTGTGTGTAGGAGGGAGCAATCGGCTCCCCACACTTGTGTGCCCCTTTTGATGTTAGCATTAGTCTCACCTGTATTTTATTTGTGAAGGGGGAGGCATGTGGAGAATCAGCCACCCCACCCCACCCAAGCTTCTCTCCAATCACAGGGAAGCAATTTTGCTGCACTTTAAGGATATGCATTATATATCAGCTGGTGCTTGCTGAAGTTGGATCCTAGAAATCCTTAAAAACGATCTCATTTATTTGTTTTTGAATGATATTTATGAGTAGCCTTTCAGCTGAAGTACCCAGAGCAGCGTACATTGAACCATAAGAAGACATGATAATTAAAAGCCTTCAATAAAACCAAAGAGCAGCAAAACATTACATGGCATAATGTTTCAAAACCAGCTGGCACCTTGGAGCTGTTCCATATGTCGCATTTTGCACTCCCAGATATAAAACACAAATTCATAGTGTCATTTGTTTTTGTTTTTTAAATTGAGCTCAAGAGGGCAAAATGCATACTACCGTATTGGCCCGAATATAAGCCGCTCCCTTAAACTTGGAGGGGGGGAGAATTCCAAAAGGCACTCGCCCAATGAAGTGCAATCACACAATGGGGAACACACGCGTGCACACGCACACACACGCACGGCTTGCCCAGGGAGGGTTGGAGGTGGGAATCAAAAAGGGATTAACAAGCACCCGTCCCATTTGAGGTAGAAAAATAATTTGGAGTAGAAATGATATACAGTTGAAAAAGAAAACTAAGGAACCCGGGTGGGGGGGGGGGAGGGAAGTCACGGGATTTGGAGAATCCCATTTTATAGATTTGATATTGCTTTATGTATAATTTTCTTTGTTTATGGATGTTATTGCATTTGTTACTGTCTTTTTTATTTTTCTTTTGTTACTTTTGTTGAAAACTTAATAAAAAATACCATTAAACCAAAAAACCCCCAAGCACCTGTCCCAAACAAGCTGAAGCCCACGTGGTCGTCCGCTGCCAAATGCAGTAACTGGAAGATGCCTGCTGCCCAGCTGTAAAAGAACCACCTCACAGCTGATAGGCTTCTGCAGCACATCCGGAGCCTGTGTGGTCCCGAGTGCTGCAGCCAAGCTCTGCCAATTCCAACACCGCCGCTATCGCAGACCAGCTGAATGGCTCCCTGCAACAGTGCACCACCTCACAGCCGATCAAAAAGCCAGTTTTTGTAAGGCTGCGAATATAAGCCGCACTTTAACTTTTCCGGGTCGGAATTTGGAAAAAAAAAAAGTGTGGCTTATATTCGGGCCAATACAGTAGCTAGGGGATGAAAATGCTTATTGGGCCTCACACATAGGGTAAAAACTACCATTACATACTTGGGGTCCTTTGCTTCCTTCATGTGTTTCTTTGTGCAAAATGAGACGTGTGGCGTGCTGTTGGATCTCCCATGTCATTCAGTTTCTTTAAATTCTGTGGATTTCCTGGCTGGCAAAAGGAGTTTGTCCCTGGACGTGTGGAGAATTCCCTTCATTATCAAGGAGCTGCCACATTGTCTTCATCACTCCCTTTCTGGGCTTAGGTAGCATAGTAATAACAATAACAATAACAATAAATTTATTATTCCTACCCTGCCCATTTCGCTGGGTTTCCCAAGCCACTCTGGGCGGCTTCCAACAGAAGGTTAAAAATACATTAAAACATCAGTCATTAAAAAACTTCCCTAAACAGGGCTGCCTTCAGATGTCTTCTAAATGTCGTATAGTTGTTTATTTCTTTGACATCTGATGGGAGGGCATTCCACAGGGTGGGCGCCACTACGAAGAAGGCCCTCTGCCTGGTTCCCTGTAACCTCACTTATCGCAGTGAGGGAACTGCCAGAAGGCCCTCAGTGCTGGACCTCAATGTCCGAGTTGAACGATGGGGGTGGAGATGCTCCTTCAGGTATACAGGACCAAGGCCATTTAGGGCTTTAAAGGTCAGCACCAACACTTTGAATTGTGCTCCGAAACATACTGGGAGCCACTGTAGATCTTTCAATAGTGTCTTGGCAGAACCGCTTCACTTTCTCCCGAGAGGTTTTGGCACTGCTTGGGTAGTGTGCTGCAAGAGTAACAACATGCATTAGATGAGGCATGTTGGGCTCTCCTTGGTGATAAAAGCAGGGACTCCACAAACTCTGCTTAGTAATTTCTTAATCCATTCACTGGTTTTGAAATGGAGAACTTTTACTTCTTTTAACAGCGCTGTTGCTCTTTCCTTTCCTCCCTGCAGCCTGAGGACCTTGAAGCATCCACATCCCACACCTTCAAAGTGAAAAGCTTCAAGAAAGTGAAACCATGTGGGATATGTCGTCAGGCTATTACCCGGGAGGGTAGCACCTGTCGAGGTGAGTGAGGCTGGGCGTGGAAAGGTTGGAATGTGAAATATAGCTCGTTTGTTGGGTGGGGAAGGAGAGCTGATTCAGTTTGGTGAACAAACTGTAGAATGGTACTGGCCAAAATATGTAGCACCCTGGACAATCTTTGCCATCCTCAGCCAAATGAAGAAGCAGTGTTCAAGAGTATAGTGTGAACACACATGAGGCCACCAGCTTGATGAAATGAAGCACATCTAGATCTGGGTCCTGCTTCCTGGGAAAAAGGTGGGATATAAATCTGAGATACAGAGATAAATTCTAAGCTATAGCAAGGAACAGTGATGTCCCCATTTTACAAGTGTGGGGAGGAGGGACCATGTGGAGGTTCTAGAGCTCCAATAGATGTCCACAGATGACTGCTCAATCAATGATGAGCTTCTAACTTACTACCATGTGCATGTAACCATGTCCGTTACGCATTCTGTCTGTCTATAGTATCTGACCATGTAACAGAGCAGACACTCGTAGATGATACAGTGGTGCCTCGCAAGACGAAAAGAATCCGTTCTGCGAGTCTCTTTGTCTAGCGGTTTTTTCGTCTTGCGAAGCAAGCCCATTGACGGCTTAGCAGATTAGCGCTATTAGCGGTTTAGCGGCTTTTAGCGGCTTTTAGCGGCTTTTAGCGGCTTATCGGCTTAGCAGATAAGCGGATAAGCGACTTATTGGCTTAGAAAAAGGGGGGGGGAGGAAAAAAACCCCCGCAGGAACTCTCAAGACATTTTCGTCTTGCGAAGCAAGCCCATAGGAAATTCGTTTTGCGAAGCACCTCCAAGACGGAAAACTCTTTCGTCTAGCGAGTTTTCCGTCTTGCGAGGCATTCGTCTTGCGGGGCACCACAGTATATGGGAGAGCATAGGCACCCTGAAATTCACTATGTGGCTAAACACTAGAAGTGTCCTGCCTCCATATGTCAATACTGTGGTAAGTTGACACGGGGTGATTGTGAAATAAATAGTCATTTTGTAGCCCCTGTGGGTCATTTTGAAGCCAGTGGGGAGGTGGGAGCAGAGGTGAAATGATGCAGATAATGCTTTTTACCATAACGCTTCATGGTGTTTCCAAGGCTTCCTAGGTCTTCTCAATAGTATTTCAGTGACTGTAGTTTTGCAGTTGGCCACAGGATGTCACACTTAGCATCTACTACCTTTTCGTTCCATGGTAGCTTTGTGCGAATGAAATGGAACCATTGCTTGGTGCAGTTAATTACCCGCATTCTGTTGTGGCAGGGAAGGTGCCAGAAGGGGTATGTTGGTGACTTTCATAGCACTCCATTCAATTTCCTTACCAGGAAAGTTTGGCTATGGTGTGAATGTGGTGCATTATTCACTTCTGGTAATTGGCAAATTAACTGGAAAGGCACAGCTAGGAATCTGAAAACAAAGTCCGGGGGACCATATGCTTTCAGGTCTGTGAATAGCACAAGCACAACCATAGAAAAATGGGTGCAGAATCATCTTCAGACATTCAGGTGCTTTGGCACTTAAACCAATTGATTGGATGGATACATGATGAGACTCAGCAGTTCATTCATTTATTCATTCTTTCATTTTATTTGTTTGCTACTTTCCCACAAAAAAAAACACCTCTGCACATAGCAGCCTGCAACAAAGAAACAGAGTTGCATTTCAAATGAACGCTATAAAAACAATTCCATAATGACATAGCAAAATAGTAACAGCAACAATTTCATAATAACATAACAAAGCAATACCATAGTGACAATTTCATAATAACATAGCAAAACAAAAATACAATAACATACAACGCTCCCACATTTCAGTACTATAACTATAACCAGATTACTTAAACAACATGTAGCATCCAGTAGCAAAAATAACAAGGGAGCTTTACAGTTTCACCTTAGTCCTGGAAACACCCCTCCCATGATGTTGCTCCCATATGAACTTTCTGAACCTCATAGGAAAACTTTGCCATGCCCAGCAATCACGGAATGTGGGAAATGGGTTTCTGAGGTGGAAGTGATCCAGCATGCTAGCTGCACATGGTAGGAATTACAAATGAACATAAACAACACACAGTGGGCTTAAACATGTGGTAGATGTAATGTCTAGACCAGACTTGGACACTTTTGAAGGGGGGGGGTGCAATCTTTAGCAAAAAGTATAGAAATGTGGGCTTCCCTGATACTTATATATTTAACTATAATACTGCTATTCACAAAGCATTTACTAATCTAGGTGCTCTGTGCTAACATATTTTGAAAAGATCCCTAACGCCTTTGCTAGCCCACGCATGTGAACCCCAGGAATTGCTGAACTGGTATGACATGGAGTATGGGCTTCGTAAATAGGGTAAGCACTTAAAAATGTGATGGGTTGCCTTTGTAAGTAGTAGATTTTCATGTTTCAGTGTTGCATTTATAAAGATTTGGTATTAGGTCCTCATCTGCTGGCAGTGACTTCAGCTTTTATCATACCCAATAGATAGAAGAACATGCTTTGGAATTCTGCAGTCATGACCCCAAAAAGAATTATTGCAGGCAGCTTCTGTAGCTGCAGGTTTAAGCACTTGTAGCCTGTTTGTACTCCAGGCTGTTCCTTGAGAGTGGTGAAGGTATCCCCATGCAAAGTCCCAGTTTTCTGGTAGGGTATTTCCTTCAGAGCCACGTTACCCATTGCAAAAAAGATGGCAAAAGAGGAAACATGAGTGATTCATGCTCCTTCCTCACCTGCACTTTGACTTGGGAAGTGGGACTTGGAAAGTGGGACTCTCATGCGCAATGCATGAGATCCACAAGTCCCAGAAAATAAATGCAAGACGCACCCTTGTTCTGCTTCCTTTTAACATGTGGACCAGCCCTTATGGTACAAGAGGGGGGCACCCACTCTTAGTCTTGTGAGCCAAACATAACATCTGAGCGCGTCAACTGTCGATGGAAGCAGAGCTGCAAAAAGCAGCTCCTTGTGGGCTTTACATGCTTAGGGGACTGCTGAAGAACAAGTTTTCCTATGACCCCTGGAGTAGAGGATGAAGTGCTGGCTGCGGTAGCAGTGATGTGGACTCTTTGGATTTCAAACATAGGTAGTCACAGGGGAACTTGGGTTGGGCTGGGGAAGGAAGCAGTGTAGTTCAAGGTGGCAGGTGAGTGGCAAGAAGCAGAGGATGGAGTGCAGTGGCAGGACATGCTGGTTGCCTGGTTGGTTGTTGGGAAGGGGGAAAAGGTAGCTGAGTTGGGAAAGTACTCTATGCTTGTAGGCTACATGGAGATTTTGGCAAATGACTTTTAGACTTTGAACATTCTAGCCTCTGATAATTCACTGTTATGTTCTAGAACACACTGAATGAGATAGGCCAGTGGTGGGTGGCATGCAGCTTGTCAGGTGTGGGGAACCCGTTTCAGCCTGAGGGCTGCATTCCTTTCTGGGTATCCTTCCGAGGGCCAGATGCCATTGGTGAGCAGAGCTAGAGGTAAAAGTGGACGGGGCAATGAATGTGACTCTTAGCTTTGTATTTTTGTCGGCATCTGTCTGCCTTGTAAGACAATGGGGACAAAGTCAAACTGCTGGAGAATCACAGTGCCTGCTGTGGCTGCAGAGACTGGTAACTTGTAGCTGCTGCCTCCTATGTTGTTTTTGCTGCATTAGCAGCACCTGAGTGACCTTCCCAGGGTGTACAGACAGCAGGACAGCTCTCTTAACTTGTTGATGTGCTCCAAAAAAAGCAGAGTAGTACATTTGACACCAGCTTGGCTGCAGCAGTTGCTGGAAGGGGGCATACAAGGCACCTTGGGGGCTCCACTGCAGCTTTTATAGATTCATAGAATTGTAGAGTTGGAAGGGACCACGTTTTATCCTTATCCTTTTCTCCTACTGAAGATGTCCTGCAAGGCAGCTGGTACGGATTTTTCCTTGGAGATTACTCCTCAAGCCCTTCTCACAAATGTGTATAGTTGCAATGCAGCAGAGGTTAAGGATTAGAGTTTCCCTTCTCCTAGATGAGCTACCTTCCTAGGTTGACAAGCCCCACCTGCCCCTCACTCCTCACTTCCCTCTACAGCACATACAGAAACTGCCTTCTTGACTGTTGGACCCTCTATTGGTCTCATCTGCTCAATCTGCCAGAGCCTGTTTTCACATGCAGGGGAAGTCCCTAACTCACCGAGGGTTTAAGACCCATTGGCCATGCTCACCTGAGAGCATGTGGTTAAGAGCGGTAGACTCGTAATCTGGGGAACCGGGTTCACTTCCCTGCTCCTCCACATGCAGCTGCTGGGTGACCTTGGGCTAGTCACACTTCTCTGAAGTCTCTCAGCCCCACTCACCTTACAGAGTGTTTGTTGTGGGGGAGGAAGGGAAAGGAGAATGTTTGCCGCTTTGAGACTCCTTTGGGTAGTGATAAAGCGGGATATCAAATCCAAACTCTTCTTCTTCACCTGGTTTAGCCAGCCAGTTGAACACACTTCCTGGGGTGTGGCTGCTGTCACATGCTGATAGCTTCTAGGAGTCATGGGGTGGGGGACCAAAGGTGGACAAACTACCCCAGAAGGAACACACTGTGTCCCCCACCAGAGGTACTATCCCTCCCCTAACACTCCACACACTCCTTCCTTTGTATAATAAGCTGTTTTCTCTCACATATCCCTTTCTGTCCTCCATCCAGGAAAACAAGAGACATAAAATTTCAGGGACACATTCTAGTCAGGCAGAACATTTTGGGCAGGAAGCAAGACCTGCTAGAGATGTGGCTTGGGGAGGGTTCAAAGGGCCAGACAGAGAGGCCTGGAGGGCCATATCTGCCTCTAGAACCTGGGGTTTCCCATCCCTGTCATAGGCTAATTCCCACTCTTAATAATTCACTACAGCTCTTTTAACATTTGCTGCTTCTGTTTTTAACACTCTTTCAAGAACAAGTATGTGATACCCCCTAGCCTTCATCTGGGCTCTTGTACAGTCCAGGCTAGCTATACAAGTTGGAACATATCACACACATTTAAAATAGAAGCAATGAATGTTAAAGATCTGGCAGCACTTTCTAGGAAAGAGCTGGGATGTGAATTGACCTACTGTGTTTCATCAAATACACACACACACACACACACACACACACATGCACATATATACCATCGTATTTAGTAGCCCCTTAAAATAAACATCCCTTCCAGAGCACACTTTAATTATATTTGCTTAGGATGTTGCTGCCATGTTTGAAATGCTAATTGAGTGAACACTGACAGCACACAATTCTTCTCCCCCCTTCCCCCCCCTTCTGGCGCCTTTGAAATCTGCTCTTGACTGATTTTTAGCCTAAATCAGGATCCGTGTGCACCCCACAAAGAGAGCTTTCCAGCTAAATGTATTCTCTTAGCCTCTCTGTTTTTGCTCCATGCATGAAAAGACGCAAAATGCAAAGTATCTCGGCTCACAGCTGCAGTCCATGTTTCATATTGGAGGCACAACTCCTTAACACCAAAGCCCTATCTCTGGCTCTGTCAAAACCCCAACCCAGGTCCATTTTGAAAAATAAAAAGCTTCCTTTCACCCAGTAAGACAAGGAGAGCTTTTCCTGCAAGCTTGGAAAGAGCTGAGATGGGCACCTGGGGTTTATTATTATAAAGGTTTGGGAGAAAATGTTTAGGGAAATAGCCCACCTGCTTAGGATGGAACAGTTCCCTCCTCTGTTGGAAGGCCTCTGCTTGCCCTCCCACTTTTTGTTACATTCCTGCACATAACACATAACTTAAAACGTTAGGTGGGATAAGAATTGACTCATGGCTGAGGCCCTGCAACCCTTTGGCTTTAGCAGAAGAGTCTGCTTTTTATAGTTTTAACCTGTTTATTTTACTGTTTTATATATAGTTTAGGGCTCAAAACATTCATGCTGCATTCAGCTTGTGAGTGGTTCATCATCGCATAGCCTTTGACTTTGTGCCCTCTCCAAACCTTTTGAAAGTGAGTTGAGCGATAGCATGCAAAATCATGGCTGCCACTTTGTGATGAATCACTTCCACATCTTGTCCATGTTTTGAACACAGGATGGTTGTGTGAACTGCCCCTCGGTAGTCTCTGTGGAGGGCAGAGCAAGCAGTGCATTTCAGTTTAGTAACTCTTAAAAAAATAACCAGAGTCTAAGGTGGAAAAGAGAAAGAAACTTGGAGGCGTTCATTCAAACCATCACAAGTTACAGTTTTAGCTAAAGATAGTTCTGATTGTTTCATATTTGCGTAGTGCACTGCTCTGTAAGTTTAGAAACTCCTGCACTCTCAGCCAGAATGGGTTTTGTTGCTGGTAGAAGGATGGTCTCTGGGAGGGGAAGGATTCTTCTGCACAAATAACATGGATGAGTAAAGTTGAGCAGGAGGTTACTGCAGGAATGGGAGGTCATTACCTTCCCGTCTTGCATGTGACTCAGAAGAGCGCACATGTGCCGGAAGGAATGGGATGGCCCACTGCAGACCCCAGCAGCTCACGCTGTCAGTCTGACACAGTTGATACAGATCAGGTGGAAGTCACTGGGCAGCGAGTTGTGTTCATATGTTCAGCCAAGTTCTTTTTATCGGACCTGGTCAGGTGCACAGTTCTCTTTCCGATGTCTCAGACAAGGAGGAAATGCTTATTGAGACTTCAACAATGCCCGCTTCCTGTGTTCCCTCAGGCAGGAAACAAGCGCAGCAGCAGAGAATGCCTGAGGGCTGATTAAGCCACCAGTCTTTGCTTGGAAATCTGGGCTGATTCAGGCTTCTCTCCCTCCGTTGCATGGCGCTTGCACGTCCTACCCTGGCTGCAGTGTGGAAGGGAGCAGCCACAGCCCCTCTTGCATCTAAACAGGAAGCCCCAAAGAAGGCACTTCAATGTTTTAACCTAATGGCATGTTTGCTGCAGAAAGTCTAGCTGAAATTCCTGACAGTAAGAGCTGTTTGACAGTGGAATTTGCTGCCAAGGAGTGTGGTGGAGTCTCCTTCTTTGGAGGTCTTTAAGCAGAGGCTTGACAACCATATGTCAGGAGTGCTCTGATGGTGTTTCCTGCTTGGCAGGGGGTTGGACTTGATGGCCCTTGTGGTCTCTTCCAACTCTATGATTCTATGATTCTATGAATTGTATCTTCTTACCATGCATGTGTGCACATACATGTAGTCTGGCTTGTTCTGCAAACCAAAATTTCAGTGGCACATCCATTAAATTAGAAATATTTGGGAGAGCATAAGTGGGCTCCACCAGGGGTCCCCACTTGCTACTTTGTGAGCTTCTGTTGGTGCTTCTTTTCTGAGCATGAGCACTAGGAAGCCTTTACCGCCTGAGATAAATAAAGCCTCTGACAGTTCTGCTGCTCCAGAGGGGCAGAGAAGGTGGCGGAAGTTGGGAGAAGAGGAGGAGGAGGTGGAAGATGATGGGAGCTTTCAGGAGAAGTCCATCTTAGTCAAGCAGCTGGAAGTTTAAGAAAAGCTCCAGAAGCAGGCACACAAAACTTAAAGAGGTTGTCTTCTCCAGCTTTTGATAACTCTCCAGAAGCAACCAATCTGAAAACACTGATGGCGAATATGGCTAGTCTGCCTCACTTTTTAAGTAACTGGATTGCTCATAAGTCCTATTATATTTGTGTAGCATTGATGTGTATGTTTTCAACTTTATAAGCCATTGTTTACTGAAGCTAGGCACAAGTGTTGCCCTTCCCATCTTTTTCTCTGTGCTGTGCCACTTTTTGGTTTGTTTTGGTTTGCGCAAAGTGTGTGACAACATTTAATGTTGCTTGCCCTCCACCTTTGCTTGCAACGTTACCTGAGCTCACATTTAACAAAGGGGGAAGCTGAAGGGCGATGACTTGTCCCACCGAGGATTGGCTCATACATGAGCGTGCATCACTCATATTTCTCAGCATGTGGGTGAATGTATAAATGGATCCCATGGTTTTCAAAAGATGAGTGTCTTGAGATAGTTTGAGGTAGTTTGGAAGTTCCATTTGCGGTCTTGGATGTGAGCTGACTCACTGAGACTTGCTAGTCATCACTTGATGGTGCAGCGATTAAATTAGGAACATGGATATAGGAACTGAATTCTTCTAAAAGCTGAAACCCAGTATTTTGCTTGCTAAACAACACTGATTTCCTGTAACTTGCCTATTTATGCGTCAGCATCTCATATGACCCGAAACAGCACTTGCTGCTTCCTGTTCTGCTGGAGAGCTAATAGCTGCTGGTTTTATTTGCAAACATTTCTTGGTCATTAGTTGCATTACAAGCGACTGGACTGTATCAGAAATGAGAGCTTAATTTGGGTAAAATATTAACAAATACAAGTGTTTCTGGAGAAGTTCTCAGATGCTTGTAATTCCAGAGTGCTTTTCTCTACTCCCAGGAGGCCATTACTGTCCATTTCCAGATAAGAATGGTAAAGCTTTATGCTAGCTAAAAATGCTGTAGAAAAACAATTAAAATTAAACAAGAATAAATGAATTCAAGAGGAACGGAGCTGCTTCTCCTCTGGCTTTAAGGACTTGGCACCAATGGGAATTTGGATTACCGTACCTCTTGGCAGTTCTTCAGCGATTTGGGTTCTCTGAACCTTTCAATGTGCTTCCCTTTGAGTGGCTCTTGGGTAGCTTGGAGAAAGAGAGAAGCTATAATGTTGCAGTGGAAACAGGATAGCCTTTATCTGACTCTTTCTGCAGTGCCACTGGCAGCTGCTAAATGGAGTCTGTTCCCTCCTCCTGCTCCTAACCAAAGTTAGGAGAATCTGGAGATAATAGCCAGATTCTCAGGATGAGCAGTGGTACATGAAAAACAGGACATATGGAACAGCTCTCTGCCCCCACCCACAATGCAGTGCCATTTTAAGTGGCCACCCAAACACTGCATGCTAGTGTGTGCCAGGCTAGAGGTGGTGCCATGGTTGCATCTTATCATAACACAGTTCCAGTCATTATCATGCCATTGCCATGCTCCACTAAATTGTATGGCTGGAAAGGACCCAAAAGTCATAAGTTCATAAGTCTAGTTCATAAGTCTAGTTCATAAGTCAGCACTTGACACAATTGTATTTGTTTGCTTGCATAATGTATATCCTGCACCTTCAACCACTAGGGATACTTGGGTGCCCAATAATGCATACAGCAACAACAATTAAATCTGCAAACTTATAATTAATTGCAGTAAAAACAAAGCAGTACAAATAGTAGCAAATGCTTAATAATGGCAGTCATAAAATCAACCCTACTGCTTGCAGTTGGAAAATCCAGATATGATCAAACACAGCACTAAGGTGTCTTATTTTTATTTTCCCAGATATCATTCACTGAGCCCTCGCTCAATTAAGCACCTTTTTTCCAACCTGATCTTTTTGAGTTGGAGTAGTTTGCATGCAATTGTGTAACGGCAATCTTCTTGCGATGAATAACTGCTGGTCTTGCAGCAGCTGTTAGCAGCCAGATGTTCTATAGGCAGGCACACGGTGATGTGCTTGGCAGATCCACCTCCATACTACCCTGAGTGATGTAGTGCATGTAACCCTTCAGCACTGCTGCACTTTTTAGGTTGGTGCACAGCACCAGCACCAGCAGAAACTACAGCACAGGCTCTGGGCTTCATTGTCCCCACGGTGCATTGTGTTACAGCTTTATGAGTAGCCCTGAGATCCTGCATGCTGCTTACCTGGTGGGCTGTCTTGGTGTCATTTGGTTTTGGTGACCTATTTCAGAAAGACCGTATAAAAATGTTAAAACTAAATAGCTTTGGGTTTTTAACCTTCCTGTTCATTTCTAGTTGCAACTGGCCATTATGCACCTATTGATTAATCAAAACAGAATTATACACCTATTAACATGCCTCTCAAAAAACAAACAAAAAAAACTCCTTTGAATTATGCAGGCCTGAAGACCATAACAGTCCAGAAGAAGAAAGAAGCTTGATGGTTTGCATAATTCTAGTCATGATGGTCATATTACTCTGTCATGAAACTTGGAAATATTAAGTTGGCTGTGTTGACAACTGAGGTATTTAAGAAAAATTGAATGCTGGGGGCTTGGCTATAAGCCTTTACAAAGGAATTCAGTGAAAATTCCTCAATTCTTGTGGGGATAGGTGTGTGTGTGTGTGTGTGTGTGTGTGAGAGAGAGAGAGAGAGAGAGAGAGAGAGAGAGGAATTGACTGGAATCCACCGGCCTCTGTCCACTTCTGATCAGCTGAAAAGGTTGGTAGGAAGGCTCAGGATGACTAGATAGTTCATATAGGAACCCATACACAGAGAGATTGCATATAGAGCAGGGAACTGAAGTGCCCCTTTCTAGGCCTGTTCAGCTTTTCAAGATTACGTATGCATGCTATGGTCAAGACATGACATTTGGGTGAATATGTATTGCTCTGGAATCATTTGCTGGCTGTCACATTCAGTGTCCTGACCCTGAAGTCCCCCACCCTTTGACTCATTTTGCAAGCAAAGGCAAGAACCCTGGGAGAGATATTTTAATATTTACATATGTTACCATGCATTTTTGTTGAAAACAAAGCTGTCAAAAGATATCTGATATTGTTTTAAATTTTTATATATCTTCTTCATTTGAGTGACTGTGGGGCCCCTTTTCAGGACCAAGGTCCTTTCAAACCCACTTTCAATAAAAAAATGTAACAAAATAATTAAAACCACCTATAGATTAGAACTTTTTTAAAATTTAAAAACCAACAGAGCAGCACAAAGCAAAAACAGCATATGTGATAACATGACAGCCTCTAATATCAGATACCATTCCAATAGCAATAATAAAACCAGGTTTTAAACCCTACTGGCTACCTAACCAAAGGTGGATTGAAAAATATATATATTTAGGGCCTACCTAAAATAAAACTGGAAAGGAGCCAAACATAACTCCTGGGAGAAGGAGTTCCATAGGTGAGGGATCACTGCAGAAATGGTCCTTCCCTTTCCTGCATTCCCTCAAGCCTGATGGTACCCAGTGGTGCACCTGCAAGATGGGCAGACTCATATGGATGCAAGTAACTTGACCCCTAATCATTTAGGGTTTTAAAGGTCAGAGTCGGCACTTTAAATTGGACTTGGACGTTAAGCAGCAGTGAGTTCTTCTGAACAACAGAGCTAAGGCTGCCAGCATAGGCTCACTTCCTTGGGAGTCTTCCCTTTTGTCACTTTTGCTACCTGCTGCAAATCTTGTTTCTTCTGAGTCCCTCCAGGTGTCCCTTTTATTCCGCATGGGGCGATCACACTGCTTCATTTTCAGTCAGTGCATATCACATAATTGTTCTGGTTTATTGTTGTTGTGCTATAGCAATAATGTGGTATCATTGGGGAGGCATTGCAGAACAAACTAAATCCACTTTAGATAAGGCTAAGCAGAACAAAGAGAGTTTCATGGATAAGATTCAAAAACTGTTGGGAGGGGTAGATCAGCCCAGATACTGATAGCCCACTTCCCAGAAAAGTACAGTTAACAAGTCTGGACTTGGCTGCATTCTTGTCCCAAGTCTCTCTCTTTTATATATATATATATTTTAAGAGAAGGACAGAGAGGGCTGAGGAGAGTCCAAGTGCTCTGGCTCCTGCTCCTCTTCTGCTCACTGCTAGGCCAGGTTTTCTCTACTGTTCAAATCTTGGCCTAAAAATGCAAAGGTAACATATCCTGTATAGCAATCCCCTGCTCCTGTAACCTTTCCTTGCTAAGAACAATGGCTGTCTTGTGTATCAAAGTAACAGATGCTGTTTCTGGCAAGGGCTGCAGCCGCCAATGTAAACCGCTCTGGGGTGATTGAACTTGACCCAACCCAAGGCTTTGCTGGCAACATACCAAAGTTTTGGGCTTCACAGGGGTGGGCTGGGGAGGAAAGGGGAATGGAGTGGGACTTTGCAGTGCATAAATCTGGAAATGTTGCCCCTCGACAGGGGCACGTCCCCATCTAGAGTGAATTCTGTGCTGGTGTGCAGCACTTAATCCGGGTTAAAGTAGGTGCTAGTTCGACTTGACACCCAGCTATATTCATTCCCATTATAATAAAAGTCAGTGCCTCCATATTAAACCATATTCCCCGGAAAGAATTACACAGCAAGAGAGTCTTTTTAAACTGTACATAGCCATAAGATTTATTAGGAATAGTGTAGAGAACCAAGCGTCCCCTTTCTTATCATCTGTACCATGAATAAACAACAGGCTCTTTACCAAAGATGAAGCTATATTTTGATTTATTTTTTTAAATGGCTGGTCTAGTACTACTGCTGTAAACTCAAGTCTCCCCTCAGCTGTGCAGGGAGATGGCTTTAGGGAAATCTCTTCTCCCCTTTAAAGCCCCAACACACGCAGACACCTACCTTCAAAGTAAGAACAACAGTTCTGGAGTACCTTAGGACCATTATATGGATTTATGAGAAAATGTTCACCATGTGCTTTGAAATGCTCTATAGCCAGATTGGTGTACATACACCGCAAGATCTCTTTAGCAAAGGCAAAGTTTGTGCTGGATGTAGTTATGTGCGTTAGAATCTCCTCTTTGCTAAGTGCTCATCCAATGGAGCTCGAGATCAGCTAGTGACACATTAAATATTAACAGAGCAATAAACCTTAAATGCATACCTTCCCCCACTGTGAGGGTGAACATCTTGTTTAGCAATGAAGGCCACCCAGGAAATTCACCATGGGCCAAATGATGATATGTCACTTGTATATTGTCAAAGTAACTCAGCCACAAAAATCTGAAAAATTGTGCTTGTGTATGTTGTTAGTTACCAGGCCACAGTTGGGTGGAGATGCAGGGCTGCTTCTTTGTCAGAGCAAAATTAGGAACTAAACCCTCAAAATCATGCAAAATCACAAGATGCTATATCATGTTTGTTGTTTGTCGTGTTATTTCTGAGCCCCATGGAAACAGGACTAATTGATTACACTGGTCAACAACAAATTCGTTGTCTGCATTTTTTTCAGTTGATTTAGGACGAATCTGATGTGCTGAATCCAAAAATCACATTGGTTTTGCTCAATCAGGTCAAGTTTTTGAGCTATGGCCACATGTCTTTTTTTACGTTTTTGTTCACATGTATGCTTGTGTGGAGCATTTTAGAAGAAGTTGGTGGGGGTAAAATGCCATGTCGAATAATTGTTTTGATTGGAAATGATTATTTTAATGACAAGAAGTATTCAGGTCCGATAGTTCTGGGTGATTATGTCGAAAAGGGATCAGTTTGAAGTCATAAAACCTCAAAATCTTCCATAAATTGGTGCGGCAAAGCATAAAGTTGCTTACCATGCTTATTTGGGTATTAAACTTGGTGACCAGGATAAAGCTTGGGCGCCACACATGGTGTGCAAGGCATGCACCGAGACTCTACGTGGGTGGACCAATGGCAAGAGGAGTCTGAACTTTGGAATTCCCATGGTTTGGAGGGAGCCAACAAACCATGTCACTGACTGCTACTTGTGCACTGTTGATGTGACTGGGATCAACAGAAAGAACTGGAGCAGCCTCAAGTATCCTGATCTTCAATCGTCATCCTGTAGCTCATTGTGATGAAATTCCAGTACCTATCTTTGGAGAACTTCCTTCCTGACATTAGTGATGAAGATGCCTCCAGTGTTGAAGGACATGAAGAAGAAGAAGTGGTTCTTGAAGATGATGCTCCACATCCATTTTCCCAAAAGGAGTTGAATGATCTAGTTCGCGATCTCAGCTTGTCAAAGGACTCTGCCGAACTGTTGGCATCCAGATTGAAGGGAAAAAAACTCCTCTCTGACAGTGCTCGCATCGGCTTCTTCCGCAAAAGGCATCAAGGAGTACCTCCGTTTTTTCTTGGAAGAGGACTTGGTGTACTGTGCAGATATTGCACAGCTTCTGCTCAAGCTTGGAGTGCCACAGTAGGAACCCAAAGATTGGAGACTGTTCACTGACAGCAGCAAGCAATCACTGAAATGTGTTCTGCTACACAATGGCAACCAGTTTGCCTCTATACCCCTGGCTCACTCAACTACACTGAAGGAGAACTATGAAGCGGTGAAGTATGTGCTGGAGAAAATTGGTTATGATCAGCATAAGTGGTTTATTTGTGTTGACCTGAAGATGGTGAACTTTTTGTTGGGACAACAGCCTGGCTTCACCAAGTACCCATGTTTTCTGTGCATGTGGGATAGTAGGGACCGTGCTCAGCATTACACGAAGAAGGACTGGCCTGTGCGGGAGGAATTGGTGCCTTGCAAAGAAAGGAACATCATCAACGACCCTCTGGTGGACAGAAACAGAATACTCTTCCCACAGCTGCACATCAAGCTCGGCTTAATCAAGCAGTTCACCAAGGCTCTGGACAAGGATGGTGACTGCTTCACTTACTTGTGCCAGGCTTTTCCAGGATTGACCATGGAGAAGTTGAAAGCTGGCATCTTTGACGGTCCTTAGATCCGTCAGCTCATCAGAGATCCAGAGTTCGGAAACTCAATGAACGAAGTGGAACTGGAAGCGTGGAAGGCATTTGTTCTGGTAGTGAAGAACTTTCTCGGCAACAATAAGGCCAGAAACTACGCAGAACTTGTCAACAACACACTGACTGCTTTCAGAAACCTGGGCTGCAACATGAGCGTCAAGATGCACTACCTATTTTCACATATGGACCGGTTTCATGAGAACCTGGGTTTAATGAGTGATGAGCAGGGGGAGAGATTCCATCAGGACATGAAAGAGATGGAGACCAGGTATCAGGGTCGCTGGGACGCAGTCATGATGGCTGACTACTGTTGGATTCTGAAGAGAGACCTCCCTGCCACTGAGCATTCCAGGAGTTCCAAGAAACGGAAGTTCAAGCCCTGAAGTTTGAAAAATGGTGAAGCAACATGCAATTTACGTGTACTTACCTTTATCAATGCCCACCATTCAGTTTACAGTAATCGATGTTTCTATCAGGTAATCAATATATGTTGTTGGAAAAACATTTTTTTCTCTTGAAAACATATTTAGGATGATATGTGTTGACAAAAATCAGCTGATAATGCCACAAAAATGTATAGAATCATAGAATCATAGAATCATAGAATCATAGAGTTGGAAGAGACCACAAGGGCCATCGAGTCCAACCCCCTGCCAAGCAGGAAACACCATCAGAGCACTCCTGACATATGGTTGTCAAGCCTCTGCTTAAAGACCTCCAAAGAAGGAGACTCCACCACACTCCTTGGCAGCAAATTCCACTGTCAAACAGCTCTTACTGTCAGGAAGTTCTTCCTAATGTTTAGGTGGAATCTTTTTTCTTGTAGTTTGGAACCATTGCTCCGTGTCCGCTTCTCTGGAGCAGCAGAAAACAACCTTTCTCCCTCCTCTATGTGACATCCTTTTATATATTTGAACATGGCTATCATATCACCCCTTAACCTCCTCTTCTCCAGGCTAAACATGCCCAGCTCCCTTAGCCGTTCCCCATAAGGCATCGTTTCCAGGCCTTTGACCATTTTGGTTGCCCTGCTCTGGACACGTTCCAGTTTGTCAGTGTCCTTCTTGAACTGTGGTGCCCAGAACTGGACATAGTACTCCAGGTGAGGTCTGACCAGAGCAGAATACAGTGGCACTATTACTTCCCTTGATCTAGATGCAATACTCCTATTGATGCAGCCCAGAATTGCATTGGCTTTTTTAGCTGCCGCGTCACACTGTTGGCTCATGTCAAGTTTGTGGTCAACCAAGACTCCTAGATCCTTTTCACATGTACTGCTCTCAAGCCAGGTGTCACCCATTTGTGCCTCTCATTTTTTTTGCCCAAGTGCAATACTTTACATTTCTCCCTATTAAAATTCATCTTGTTTGTTTTGGCCCAGTTCTCTAATCTGTCAAGGTCGTTTTGAAGTGTGATCCTGTCCTCTGGGGTGTTAGCCACCCCTCCCAGTTTGGTGTCATCTGCAAATTTGATCAGGATGCCCTTGAGTCCATCATCCAAGTCGTTGATAAAGATGTTGAATAAGACCGGGCCCAAGACAGAACCCTGTGGCACCCCACTAGTCACTCTTCTCCAGGATGAAGAGGAACCATTGATGAGCACCCTTCATCAATCGATTTTGTCACAAGATTTTGTCACAAGTAATTTGTAATCGATTTTGTCACAAGATCTGATTTTTTTCAAATCAACATAGCTCAAAAACCTGACCTGATGGAGAGAAACGGATGCCATTTTCTGATTCAGCAGTGCAAAAATACCCTAAATCAGTTGTAGAAATCTAGACAACATTCAAAAAGTAAAAAATTGTTGCTCAGTGTTATTTGTTTTGTTTTTCCTGTAAACAGAAAGGGGTAGTATTCGGGCATGTTGGGTGTACATGGGGAGAAGATGGGTGGGTGGGAATAGAGCACATCAAGTATCTATACATATAACTACTACCAGGTAACAGATCTTCCATTTTTGGTATATCTGGTGCCTGAGTGGTGAGGCTTAGTAGACCTGGCCTTTGAGTAACTCTTAACCAGCTCTGCCTCTCCATGGTTTCTCCATTGGTAGACCTCTCATTCATTGGGCACACTTCGTGTTTTGATGATGTCCTTCTTCTCTTTTAAAAAATTAATCATTTTGAAGGAATAACAATACTTCAAATGCAAAATGCGGAATTGGTATTGACTCCCACCTCTGCCATGGTTGATTTTAATTTCTTTTCCACTAAATATTCAAATTTCCCCCATATCTTATTTTTTGTCAGTTTTATAATAAAAATTTAATAATAAAAATTTATTATTTATACCCCACCCATCTGGCTGAGTTTCCCCAGCCACTCTGGACGGCTCCCAATCGAGTGTTAAAAACAATACAGCATTAAATATTAAAAACTTCCCTAAACAGGGCTGCCTTCAGATGTCTTTTAAAAATAGGATACGTACTTACTTCCTTGACATCTGATGGGAGGGTGTTCCACAGGGTGAGTGCCACTACCAAGAAGGCCCAATATCTCAATATTTCTTGCTGCTGAATTTAATCTTTTATTGTTAACTTTTTAAATGTGTTTACAGTAAGTTTCCAAATAATCTTGATGATATCCTTCCATCTGCAAATGAAATACTCCATTCTTTCCCTGATTTTATTCACCCAACCGCCCTTAATTCATTGCACTGCTGCTGCAATCAACTTCACAATTCCATGCATTTCTCCTTAAAAAGCAAAACAAAAACCCAACATATCAGGATAACAAACAGCACTGGACTATGCTGCTGGAATGCCATACAGAACTCCCAGCAAAATGGATATAACAGTTACTTTGCAAGACTGGCTTAAATCATGCTCTCGGCTATAGTCCCCCTTGCCCCTGTGATAAATGGACCAAGAGGTTCTTTCTCCAGACAATTGTTGTGTCGTTTTCTACCCTTCTCTTTATTTAATTGTCTAGACTGGCTTCATAAATTCCAGTAATTGCTACGAGTTCATTCACTTCCCCTCACAGTGCTACAATCAACCCTTCTTCCCAGGGAGTTCTGGGGATTTTAGCTCTGTGAAGGGAATAGGGGTCTCCTAACAATGATAGCTCAGTTGGTAGAGAATGAGGCGGTGTGGTGGAGTCTCCTTCTTTGGAGGTCTTTAAGCAGAGGCTTGACAACCATATGTCAGGAGTGCTCTGATGGTGTTTCCTGCTTGGCAGGGGGTTGGACTCGATGGCCCTTGTGGTCTCTTCCAACTCTATGATTCTATGAGGCTCATAATCTCATGGTTGTGGGTTCGAGCCCCATTGGGCAAAAGATTCCTGCGTCACAGGGGGTTGAACTAGATGACCCTCTTGGCCCTTCCAATTCTACAACTCTAACAACTTTCAGCACTCTTAACAAACTACAGTTCCCAGCAGGGCCGGGTTTAGGTTTGATGAGGCCCTAAGCTACTGAAGGTAATGGGGCCCTTTATATGTCCAGCTGTTGAATGTATGCTATATGGTAATTGATGGACCTAATAGGTATCTAAAGCCATTTGCACATAACAAAATATGTATTTTATCAAAGTAATTGTTGAACTGAAATACAATTAAGAAGTATATTAATAGTGAAATACAATTTTTTCCCTTTAAATTTTTTTGGGGGGCCCCCAAGAGAGTGGGGCCCTAAGCTATAGCTTGTTTAGCTTATACGTAATTTCAGCACTGGCCCAGCATTCTCGGGAGGAAGCCATGAAACTGCTTTAAATCTATAGTGCAGCTGAGGCCTTACTTTTTTGGTTCATCCAGGGGAGGCAGGCATTCCCTTGCCTCCCTACTCCAGATTCCTATGACTGGTCCAGCAACTGGTGGCCCTGTAACTACACCTGGCCAGCAGATGGTCACTGTTGGTTTGCAAGCCATACTATGGTTCTTCGGCAGTAAGATACAAATAATATACAAACGATGGTACCACATGGCACATAATCTAGTACAACATATTCCCCTTTGCTGTCTTCACTGAGACTGTTCCCACAGCGAAGGCAGAAGAGGATGGGTATGGCTGACGTAGGCCTTAAAGCAAGATCCTGGGCATGTTTAATCAGAAGGAAGCTCTGTTTGCTTCAGCCGGACATTTCCTAGAATATAAGGCAAGCGTGGTGTGGTTATTGGCATGTTCTTTGTACCAGGACAGTAGTCGGGTGCATTCCATTCCTGGCTGGCCCTTTCCTTTGGTAATTGTGGGTTTGTCCCTGTTACCGCTTGTGCTGTGCTTTCTAGGCACAGTTCCGATAGGTTTTTTTCTTTTGCAGCACCACTTTCCCTGGGAAAACCCATTGTTTACTGGTGGATCGCTGTTTACAAACCTGAACTGGGTTTTCTGCGAATTGGTGTTTGTTCCGATTCAGCAGTAAACAGTGGGTTTTCCTGGGGAAAGTGGCAGGATGAAAGAAAAACCCTTTGGAAACCCTTTGGACCCATGTCTAGAAAGCAGGAACAAGCAGAAGAAAACATGGGACAAGTGTGGGTGAGCCCTCTCTCCCTGTGTGTGTGTTCCATTCCCTGTCTCCTCTGCTTGCCTTGGGGTTCCTTTGCCCTCTGTTGTTTTGACTGTGGCAAGTTTGGACAGTCTCTCCAGTGCTTGATCTCAACTGCGGTAAGGAGTCCAGTTCTGTCGATGCAGTTATTCTTCCCCAGTGGCGGCAACGGTTGGCTGGCTGCCTCTCTTCCTTCTCTTTCTTCACTTCTTCACTTCCTCCTCCTCCTCTTTATATTAAACATGCTTGTGCTGTTGTGCACTGATAGGAAAAGAAAACGTTATATTAACAAGTGTGACGGAATGCGTCAAAGGAATTTTTAAAAATTATTTTAATTTCAGCATTTGCCTTTTAAAGCAATGGTGGGAGGAACCACACTGCAGGACCCATAGCTGCTTTAAGCACCATTTGGCAGAATGCTGGGATACAGATTTAGCAAATAAATAAATAAAATAAAAGAGTAGCCTGGCACTCATGGAAGGCAGTGCAACCAGGAAATGTTGGTACATCTCCACCCACAATAGCTCCTCTTAGCTGCTGTAATAAAGCTTTGCCACTTCCTGATGGATAGGAAATGTACTGCATTTTTTTTTTAAAAAGTGCTATGAACCAAAGAAGGATGGAAGAACAACAGGAGAAGTATTGGATTGCAACAGTTTGGCAGTGATGTTGTTTCAATTCTTTGTAATATCAATGAATGAGTGAATGAATGATGCAAATTTGAAAGAAAAGGGGCTGGTGTGAAAGCAAGCTGTTATTTGCCTCCACTAAGTTTATCACTTGGACAGCACCGTGTATGTTCAATATGGAATAAAATAAATTATGCACCCAGACAATTCAGATTATGTGCCAAGAAATACTGAATTCTACAACCTAAATAATTTATGGTTAGGCTTGTCCACCTTTGGGCATTTTTAGCTGTTTATCCACTTTCCCTCCATTCGGTTTAGACCAGAGTAGACCACATCAGCACGTATTTGAATTTGTATAGGAGGAACAGCTTCAGTCCTTCTTGCTCATAAAAGGCATTCCTTTTAGTGTTTCCCTGCCCCAGAATTGTGCAAAAGCACACAGCCAGGCACTTGTAGATTTGCTTGTGCAGCATTTGGTTTTTGTGCAAATCTGATATATGGCTATGCTCCTTTCACGCCTTTCTGTTGAAAAAAAGAAATGAAAGCAATTGTACATTCTCAGCACCGACTTTTCAGATTGCTGCCCAGGATATCTGGTACAGAATTTTTTTAATGTGGTTTGCTTGTGCAGTTTTCTGTTTTTGTGCAAATCAGAGGGATTGGAAAAAAAAGAACCTCTATTCAGGAGCATACCAGTTATGAAGTGAAAGCATTGAAGAAGTAGTGGACATGAAAAGGGGAGCAGCAGAAAGTGACAATTGATTCACCCACCCCAAAGCACCAAAACAAATAACCTGCAACCCCAAATGGAGCAGTTTGAACAAATCTGATTTCCTGCAATTTACCCATATTGGGTAAACCTGAAATTACTGGGGCATTTACATGGAAATGCAAAGAGCTGCAAACAGATGGTGAACTCCAATGTGAACAAACCCCAAGTAGTACAAGCATGCATTACTTCTCTTTATTTTGCATAATTTTCAGGCTCTACCCCTTTTTTTGCAGAATTTGATTTTGTTAATAATGAGGAGGAAGAAGCAGTTATTGAAGGTTCTGATGTCTCATGCCCACCCCCTAGAAATCTTATTCAGCCACCATTCCAGCAGGCATTGGTCACACATTTCTAAGAGCAGCTATGTAAAATGAAATCTGGGATTTCTTTAAAGCACTCTGAAGCCTGCACTCAGTATCACATTCTGTGCCTTTTCTGTTTGTCCTTGTGACATGGAAGCATACACAGAGCATTGCTATGTAGGGGCTAATACGCCTCCATGCATGGTACTAAGCTGGCCTTGCAAGTTGGGTTGGGAGCTCTCTTGCCCAGACAAAATTGGATGGCACTGGGAAGTGATTTTTATCAGGAGCTCAAGATCTCTACCAGTGTGCTGGGTTAGGGAGGCAGGGAGAACATGTGCTTGTGGAATTAAGGCATTCCCATGACATTCCATGTATGCATTTATTGTTCAGGAGTCCACCATGCTCCCCGTCCCACATGGAATGTTTTATAGAAGGTACTTTGAAATGCACACAGTCTCCTTGCAGCGCTTTCTGTAACTGCTCTATGCTCACACAACTTCAAAACCTTAGAGAGGAGCAAAAGCAATGCATCTGGCTTTGCTCTATCTTGGGCTTTTCTTTTTTTAACATAAAACATTTTTTAAAGCCTCAAGGCAGTTTAAGCATGAAAAAAATAATCTCCCCCCTAGTCCCCCCCCCATCTTCACTTCATTCTCAAGCTTGTGAGGATTTTGATCACACAGAGTCTAGGGCTTGCTGATCAGACGGTTGGTGGTCCGAATCCCCTCGACGGGGTGAGCTCCCGTTGCTCGGTCCCTGCTCCTGCCCACCTAGCAGTTTGAAAGCACGTCAAAGTGCAAGTAGATAAATGAGTACCCCTCCGGTGGGAAGGTAAATGGCGTTTCCGTGCGCTGCTCTGGTTTGCCAGAAGTGGCTTAGTCATGCTGGCCACATGACCCGGAAAAACTGTCTGCAGACAAACGCCGGCTCCCTCAGCCTGTAAAGCGAGATGAGCAACCCCAGAGTCGTCCGCGACTGGACCTAACGGTCAGGGGTCCCCTTACCTTTACCTTTATCATCTAGGTGAAGTTTGTTATTACATTCTCCTAGCCTTTCGGCTAAGATGAGCTGGTGTTTCGTAGGGCTGGACTGGGGGATGATGGTGGCTCTCAATATACTTTTGAACTCCTGTTTCCATTGAGCCCATGTGGAAGGGATGCAACTCAGGGACAGACTGTTTACCTAACATGCAGAAGGTCCCAGGTTCATTCCCCCACATCTTTAGGTGGGATACTTATGCCTGAAATCCTGGAAAGCTGCTGCCAATCAGAACAGACGCTACTGAACTCGATGGACCCAGTGGGCCAAATCAGTATAAGACAGCGGTCTATATCCCTAGCCAGTATTGCCAGGGGTTTGGGATGATGGGCTCTGAGGTTCAGCAACATCTGGAGGGCACCAGGTTGCCCACACCTCTTGTAGGAGATAGAAAGCTGGACTTGGACCAGAGATGGCAGTGGTTTGAATCCTTACCTGGCTGCAAAGCCTGCCCATGTCTGCACAGCTAAGCAGTGGTGGCAGATTTCTAGTTAAAATATGTTCAGCTTCAACTCTCAACCACAGCTCTTATTAGAAGGGATAGGAGGCATAATAAAGTACTCACCTTTCTGCTCATTTTATGATGTGAGTTGATTGGGAAGAGCTTGTTATCATGATGCCAACTAGAGCAGTCTTTGGAACAAGGGGCTTCTCCAAGCTTGTGTTCAATGTGGATAGTAAGCTTCCCATAGCTCCTTTAAGTGTCCATTGTCCATTTTACGTTCTCCTCCAAATCACTGCCTTTCCACGCTTTCCTCTCTGTCAATCTAGATTTTCTTACACCAGGGATATTCTGAAAAGGTGAGGGTATGAGGAAATCTGGATTGTGGGAGGGGGAAGTGTTGGAAGCAGTGATTTTGAGGGAGAATGTTATATGGACAGCAGAGAATGAATGGAGGCACAGGAAGCTTGCTATCCATATTAAGTAACAGCATGAATGAGTCCATAGTCTTCCTCTTTCACTTGTTGCTGGTCTTACCTGAGTGGAGACTGCTGGGGTTGGCTGCAGAGGGCAGTGAGCTCCACATTAGATGCGGATGCCAAAGAAGCCACAGTTCAAAAGCAGAGTGGGATGAGAGGCCCTTTGCTGAATCATGGTACAGTACTTTCAAATGTAACATTCCTTGTGAATTGGTTTGTTCCTTGTGAATTGGTTTGTCTTATTGGTTAGTTGAGCAGACTAGGACTTTAGTGGTTGGCCTGGAGCAATCCTACTTCCATGCCCTCAGTTCTTCTTCTGCAAAATAGGAACAAAATGGGCTCTTATGAGGAAATGGATTGTAAGGACTTTCCCCAGCCTGAACAGCCAATATAATAAAATAATGACTTTGCTGCCTTGCTGTCCAGTGAGCTTTTGCAACAAGCATTTGAACAAAGCAAAGCAAGGTGAGATGAGAAAATTAGGCCAAGAATGCTCATCCTTTTGTTTCCTAAGCTGTTTTTTTTTTTTGGGACAGTGGGAGGAGGGAGGAACAATCCCCCCTTCTTTTCTTTTCCTGGTCCTGTTCCAAATCCATACAACCGTAAAGTGATGCTGCCTCCTAAGGAGGGGAGCATAGCCTGTACATTTTCAACATTCTTGCTGGAGTTAACGACTTAGAAACATGACTCCCCAAAAGAGGGAGGGCTCGGCCCATTTGTGTGTGGGGTGTGTGTGTGTGTGAAGTTTAGTCACGAAAGGAGGGGTGGAAATAGGAAAAAAATGCACAGCCTCAGGGCAGCCTCTGACAGCGCAGTGGGCTGGCAGGCAGCTCCCAAACAATGTGTTTAGTATTATCCCCAGGACTGGAGCTGTCGGAGCGGGCTGGCGCGTACCTGTGCAGCCTGGGCTATCTTTGGCTAGGTGCCAGCGTGCGGAGAGGGTTACTTCCCCCCTCCCTCTGCCTCCCCTCCCTCCTGCGCGTGGTGTGTAGCCTTTCTCCCCCTTCTCACAGGAGTTGTTCAGAAAGCCTGGAAGCGGCTCCTTTTGTAGCACAGTCTAGGGTTGGGTGGAGTTTTTTTGGGTGATTTCCCCTCCCTCTTTTTTTTTTTTTTTTTTGGAGGGGGGGATTTGCTCATCTGTTCTTTCTTGCCTTGCTTCCGTTTTTCCCCTGGGTGAGGCCCCTTTTCTTCCCCAGTTTCTTGAATGTTTCGGTTTGAAACGTAAGATTTCTTGTTTTTCATTTCTCTCTTCTTCCACCCCTCCCCTCCCCTCCCCGCTCCTTTTCTGTTTCCCGTCCAGGTTGCAAGCTCTCCTGTCACAAGAAATGTGAAGCCAAGGTAAGAGAGCGCCTTGTTCCTACTCTCATTGTCTTACAACAACATTGCGGTTTGTGCTACCTTTTCCTTCTGTCTGATGTGAATCTTCTTTGAAAAGTCATTTGGATGAGGAACAGGGAACTTCTGTTGCTCTCCCTTTCCCTCTCCTTCTTTCTCTTTCTCTTTCTCTCGCCCTCCTGCTTCTGTACTTTGTTTATCTTTTTTGAAAAAGAAAATGCTGTGATTGTTCCTCAAGGTGAAATTTGCCAGGTTCCCACCAGGTCTGGAAGTTCTTATTGCAAACTCTTGGGGAGCACCTCTGCCCTGAATTGCTTGCAAGGAGAGGAGGGGACCCTACCTTGATCTGCAATGTTTAATGTTTAATATATATATATATATATTTGCAATAAGTCTTTTGAAAAAATTCTTCCCGGGCCAGCGTTATGGCGGTCTGCCTCATTTTTTCCCCTTTCTTTCTTCCCCTCCTTCTTTTTTTCTTTCCCCAGAGGAGGCTGCTATATTAGCAGGAAAGGTTTGCTAAAGCTCTCAAGGTGAACGATCTTTCCTCATCCACGGGCAAGGCTATAAAATAAATGCAACCACCTGAGTATTATTCTGTCCTTGCTAACTCACTT